>NC_140579.1:638786348-640109848 GCF_964204655.1 Triturus cristatus | reverse complement strand
ACACTACTGTACTACCCTAAACCCTAAAACAGTGGCACCAGCATTACCCACTACACTACCCAAACAACAATGCACTACCCTAAACCCTAAAACACTACCTCCAAAATGACCCCTACACTACACAAACACCACTGCACTACACTAAACCCTAAAGCACTACCCCCAGCACGACCCCCTACACCACACAAACACCACTGCACTACCCTAAACCCTAAAACACTCCCCCAGCACCACTCCCTACGCTACCCAAACACCAATGCACTACCCTAAACCCTAAAACACTACCCCCTGCACGACCCCCTACACTAACCAAACACCACTGCACTACCCTAAACTCAAAAACACTACCCCCAGCACGACCCCCTACACTATCCAAACACCACTGCACTACCCTAAACCCTAAATCTACCCCAGCACGACCCGCTACACTTCACAAACACCAATGCACTTCCCTAAACCCTAAAACACTACCCCAGGCATGACCCCTTACACTACCAAAACACCACTGCACTACCCTAAACCCTAAAACACAACCCCCAGCATAACCCCCTATAGTACCCAAACACCACTGCTCCACTCTACACCCTTAAACACTACCCAAGCACGACCCCCTACACTACACAATCACCACGGCACTACCCTAAACCCTAAAACACTCCCCCAAGCAACACTCCCTACACTACCCAAACACCACTGAACAACACTAAACCCTAAAACACTACCCCAGCATGACCCCCTACACTACCCAAAGACCACTGCACAACCCTAAACCCTAAAACATGACGTCCAGAACAACCCCTACACTACCCAAACATCACTGCACTACCCTAAACCTTAAAACACTACCACCAGCAGAACTCCTTACACTACCCAAACACCACTGTACTACCCTAAACCCTAAAACACTAACCCCAGAATGACCCCCTACACTACACAAACACCACTGCACTACACTAAACCATAAAACACTACCCCCAGCATGACCCCCTACACTACACAAACACCACTGCACTAAACTAAACCCTAAAACACTCCCCCAGCACCAGTCCCTACATTTCCCAAACACCACTGCACTACCCTAAATCCTAAAATACTACCCCCATCACATCCCGCTACTCTACACAAACACCAATGCACTTCCCTAAACCCTAAAACACTACCACCGGCATGACCCCATTCACTACCCAAACACCAGTGCACTACCCCAAACCCTAAAACACTACCCCCAGCATGACCCCCTACACTCCACAATCACCACTGCACTCCCCTAAACCCTAAAACACTGCCCCCAGCACCACTCCCTACACTACCCAAACACCACTGGACTACCCTAAACCCTAAATCACTACCCCCAGCACAACCCCATACACTACCCAAACACCACTGCACTACCCTAAACCGTAAAACCCTACCCCAGCACGACCTCCTACACTTCCCAAAGACCACTGCACTACCTTAAACCCTAAAACACGACCTCCAGCATGACCCCTAAACTACCCAAAGACCACTGCACTACCCTAAACCCTAAAACACGACCCCCTACACTACACAAACACCCCTGCACTACCCAAAACCCCAAAACACTACCCCTAGCACATACCCTACATCACCCAAAGACCACTGCACTACCCTAAACCCTAAAACACGACCCCCTACACTACACAAACACCACTGCAGTACCCTAAACACTAAAACACGACATCCAGAACAACCCCTACACTACCCAAAGACCACTGCACTACCCTAAACCTTAAAACACTACCACCAGCAGATCTCCTTACACTACCCAAACACCACTGCACTACCCTAAACCCTAAAACACTAACCCCAGTATGACCCCCTACACTACACAAACACCACTGCACTACACTAAACCATAAAACACTACACCCAGCATGATCCCCTACACTACACAAACACCACTGCACTAAACTAAACCCTAAAACACTCCCCCCAGCACCACTCCCTACATTTCCCAAACACCACTGCACTACCCTAAACCCTAAAACACTACCCCCAGCACATCCCGCTACACTACACAAACACCAATGCACTTCCCTAAACCCTAAAACACTACCACCGGCATGACCCCATTCCCTACCCAAACACCAGTGCACTATCCTAAACCCTAAAACACTACCCCCAGCACGACCCCCTACACTCCACAATCACCACTGCACTACCCTAAACCCTAAAACACTGCCCCCAGCACCACTCCCTACACTACCCAAACACCACTGCACTACCCTAAACCCTAAATCACTACCCCCAGCACAACCCCATACACTACCCAAACACCACTGCACTACCCTAAACCCTAAAACCCTACCACAGCACGACCTCCTACACTTCCCAAAGACCACTGCACTACCCTAAACCCTAAAACACGACCTCCAGCATGACCCCTACACTACCCAAAGACCACTGCACTACCCTAAACCCTAAAACAGTACTTCCAGCAGTACCCCCTACACTACCCAAACAACAATGCACTACCCTAAACCCTAAAACACTACCCCAAAATGACCCCCTACACTACACAAACACCACTGCACTACACTAAACCCTAAAACACTACCGCCAGCATGACCCCCTACACTACACAAACACCACTGCAGTACCCAAAACCCTAAAACACTACCCCAGCACAACCCCCCACACTATACAAACACCACTGCACTACCCTATACTCTAAAAGACTCCCCCCTACACTACACAAACTCCACTGCACCACCCTAAACCCTAAAACACTACCCCCAGCATGACCCCTTACACTACCCAAACACCACTGTACTACCCTAAACCCTAAAACACTACCCCCAGCAGTACCCCCTACACTACCCAAACACTACTGTACTACCCTAAACCCTAAAACAGTGGCACCAGCAGTACCCACTACACTACCCAAACAACAATGCACTACCCTAAACCCTAAAACACTACCTCCAAAATGACCCCCTACACTACACAAACACCACTGCACTACACTAAACCCTAAAGCACTACCCCCAGCACGACCCCCTACACCACACAAACACCACTGCACTACCCTAAACCCTAAAACACTCCCCCAGCACCACTCCCTACGCTACCCAAACACCACTGCACTACCCTAAACCCTAAAACACTACCCCCTGCACGACCCCCTACACTAACCAAACACCACTGCACTACCCTAAAATCAAAAGCACTACCCCCAGCACGACCCCCTACACTATCCAAACACCACTGCACTACCCTAAACCCTAAATCTACCCCAGCACGACCCGCTACACTTCACAAACACCAATGCACTTCCCTAAACCCTAAAACACTACCCCTGGCATGACCCCTTACACTACCAAAACACCACTGCACTACCCTAAACCATAAAACACAACCCCCAGCATGACCCCCTACAGTACCCAAACACCACTGCTCCACTCTACACCCTTAAACACTACCCCAAGCACGACCCCCTACACTACACAATCACCACTGCACTACCCTAAACCCTAAAACACTCCCCCAAGCAACACTCCCTACACTACCCAAACACCACTGAACAACACTAAACCCTAAAACACTACCCCAGCATGACCCCCTACACTACCCAAAGACCACTGCACAACCCTAAACCCTAAAACACGACGTCCAGAACAACCCCTACACTACCCAAACATCACTGCACTACCCTAAACCTTAAAACACTACCACCAGCAGTACTCCTTACACTACCCAAACACCACTGCACTACCCTAAACCCTAAAACACTAACCCCAGAATGACCCCCTACACTACACAAACACCACTGCACTAAACTAAACCCTAAAACACTCCCCCAGCACCACTCCCTACATTTCCCAAACACCACTGCACTACCCTAAATCCTAAAACACTACCCCCATCACATCCCGCTACACTACACAAACACCAATGCACTTCCCTAAACCCTAAAACACTACCACCGGCATGACCCCATTCCCTACCCAAACACCAGTGCACTACCCTAACCCTAAAACACTACCCCCAGCATGACCCCCTACACTCCACAATCACCACTGCACTCCCCTAAACCCTAAAACACTGCCCCCAGCACCACTCCCTACACTACCCAAACACCACTGCACTACCCTAAACCCTAAATCACTACCCCCAGCACAACCCCATACACTACCCAAACACCACTGCACTACCCTAAACCCTAAATCCCTACCCCAGCACGACCTCCTACACTTCCCAAAGACCACTGCACTACCCTAAACCCTAAAACACGACCTCCAGCATGACCCCTAAACTACCCAAAGACCACTGCACTACCCTAAACCCTAAAACACGACCCCCTACACTACACAAACACCCCTGCACTACCCAATACCCTAAAACACGACCCCTAGCACATCCCCTACACCACCCAAAGACCACTGCACTACCCTAAACCCTAAAACACGACCCCCTACACTACACAAACACCACTGCAGTACCCTAAACCCTAAAACACGACGTCCAGAACAACCCCTACACTACCCAAAGACCACTGCACTACCCTAAACCTTAAAACACTACCACCAGCAGTACTCCTTACACTACCCAAACACCACTGCACTACCCTAAACCCTAAAACACTAACCCCAGTATGACCCCCTACACTACACAAACACCACTGCACTACACTAAACCATAAAACACTACCCCCAGCATGACCCCCTACACTACACAAACACCACTGCACTAAACTAAACCCTAAAACACTCCCCCCAGCACCACTCCCTACATTTCCCAAATACCACTGCACTACCCTAAACCCTAAAACACTACCCCCAGCACATCCCGCTACACTATACAAACACCAATGCACTTCCCTAAACCCTAAAACACTACCACCGGCATGACCCCATTCACTACCCAAACACCAGTGCACTATCCTAAACCCTAAAACACTACCCCCAGCACGACCCCCTACACTCCACAATCACCACTGCACTACCCTAAACCCTAAAACACTGCCCCCAGCACCACTCCCTACACTACCCAAACACCACTGCACTACCCTAAACCCTAAATCACTACCCCCAGCACAACCCCATACACTACCCAAACACCACTGCACTACCCTAAACCCTAAAACCCTACCACAGCACAACCTCCTACCCTTCCCAAAGACCACTGCACTACCCTAAACCCTAAACACGACCTCCAGCATGACCCCTACACTACCCAAAGACCACTGCACTACCCTAAACCCTAAAACACGACCCCCTACACTACACAAACACCCCTGCACTACCCAAAACCGTAAAACACTACCCCTAGCACGACCCCCACACTACCCAAAGACCACTGCACTACCCTAAACCCTAAAACACGACCCCCTACACTTCACAAACACCATTGCAGTACCCTAAACCCTAAAACACTACCCCCAGCACGACCCCCTATACTACACAAACACCACTGCACTAGCCTAAACTCTAAAACACTTCCTCCTACACTACACAAAGACCACTGCACTACCCTAAACCCTAAAACACTACCCCCAGCATGACCACCTACACTACCCAAAGACCACTGCACTACCCTAAACCCTAAAACACTACCCTCAGCAGTACCCCCTACACTACCCAAACATCACTGCACTACCCTAAACCTTAAAACACTACCACCAGCAGTACTCCTTACACTACCCAAACACCAGTGCACTACCCTAAACCCTAAAACACTAACCCCAGAATGACCCCCTACACTACCCAATCACCACTGCACTACACTAAACCATAAAACACTACCCCCAGCATGACCCCCTACACTACACAAACACCACTGCACTAAACTAAACCCTAAAACACTCCCCCCAGCACCACTCCCTACATTTCCCAAACACCACTGCACTACCCTAAACCGTAAAACACTACCCCCAGCACATCCCGCTACACTACACAAACACCAATGCACTTCCCTAAACCCTAAATCACTACCACCGGCATGACCCTATTCACTACCAAAACACCAGTGCACTACCCTAAACGCTAAAACACTACCCCAGCACAAACCCCTACACTACCCAAACACCACTGCACTACACAAAACCCTAAAACACTACCCAAGCACAACCCCCTACACTACCCAAACACCACTGCACTACCCTAAACCCTAAAACACTCCCCCAAGCAACACTCCCTACACTACCCAAACACTACTGAACTACCCTAAACCCTAAAGCACTACCCCCAGCAAGACCCCCTACACCACAAAAACACCACTGCACTACCCTAAACCCTAAAACGCTCCCCCAGCACCACTCCCTACACTACCCAAATACCACTGCACTACCCTAAACCCTAAAACACTACCCCCTGTATGACCCCCTACACTAACCGATCACCACTGCACTACCCTAAACTCAATAACACTACCCCCAGCACGACCCCCTACACTACCCAAACACCACTGCACTACCCTAAACCCTAAAACACGACCCCCAGCACGACCCCCTACACTACCCAAAAATCACCGCACTACCCTAAACCCTAAAACGCTACCCCCAGCCCGACCCCTACACTACCCTAACACCACTGCACTACCCTAAACCCGAAAACACTACCCACAGCATGACCCCTTACACTACCAAAACACCACTGCACTACCCTAAACCCTAAAACACTACCCCAGCATGACCCCCTACACTACACAATCACCACTCTACCACCCTAAACCCTAACACGACCTCCAGCACAACCCCTACACTACCCAAAGACCACTGCACTACCCTAAACACTAAAATACGATCCACTACACTACTCAAACACCCCTGCACTACCCAAAACTGTAAAACACTACCCCTAGAAAGACCCCTACACTACCCAAAGACCACTGCACTTCCCTAAACCCTAAAACACAACGCCCTACACTTCACAAACAACACTGCAGTACCTTAAACCCTAAAACACTACCCCAGCACGACCCCCTATACTACACGAACACCACTGCACTAGCCTAAACCCTAAAACACTTCCCTCAGCAGTACCCCCTACACTACCCAAACGTCACTGCACTACCCTAAACCCTAAAACTCTACCACCAGCAATACCCCTTACACTACAGAAACACCACTGCACTACACTAAACCATAAAACACTACCCCCAGCTCGACCCCCTATACTACACAAACACCCCTGCACTACCCTAAACCCTAAAACACTCCCCCCAGCACCACTCCCTACATTACCCAAACACCACTGCACTACCCTAAACCCTAAAACACTACCCCCAGCACATCCCGCTACACTACACAAACACAAATGCACTTCCCTAAACCCTAAAACACTAGCCCTGCATGACCCCCTTCACTACC
Source organism: Triturus cristatus (assembly GCF_964204655.1). NCBI lineage: Eukaryota > Metazoa > Chordata > Amphibia > Caudata > Salamandridae > Triturus > Triturus cristatus. The sequence goes on along the minus strand of NC_140579.1, from coordinate 640,102,518 downwards.
CAAACACCACTGCACTACACTAAACCCTAAAACACTACCCCAGCATGACCCCCTATACTACACAAATGCCACTGTGCTACCCTAAACCCTAAAACACTGACCCCAACGAGACCCCCTACACGACCCGAACACCACTGCACTACCCTAAATCCTAAAACACTACCCCCAGCACGACATCCTACATTACCCAAACAACACTGCACTACCCTAAACCCTAAAACACTACCCCCAGCACGACCCCCTACACTGCCCAAACACCATCGCGCTACCCTATACCCTAAAACACTACCCCCAGCATGACCCCTACACTACCCAAACACCACTATAATACCCTAAACCATAAATCTACCCCCAGCACGAACCCCTACACTACCCAAACACCACTGCACTGCCCTAAACCCTAAAACACTACACCAGCACGACCCCCTACACTACCCAAAGACCACTTCACTACCCTAAACCCTAAAACACGACCCCCTACACTACACAAACACCACTGCACTACCCTAAACCCTAAAACAGTACCCCTAGCACGGCCCCTACACTGCCCAAAGACCAGTGCACTATCCTAAACGCTAAAATATGACCCCCTACACTACACAAACACCACTGCACTACCCTAAACCCTAAAACACTACCCCAGCAGGACCCCCTACAGTACCCAAACACCACTGCACCACCCTAAACTCTAAAAAACTAACCCCAGCATGAACCCCTACACTACCCACACACCACTGCACTACCCTAAACCACTACCCCCAGCAGTACCCCTACACTACCCAAACACCACTGCACTACCCTAAACCCAAAACACTACCCCCAGCAGTACCCCCACACTACCCGAACACCACTACACTACCCTAAACTCTAAATCTAGCCCCAGCACTACCCTCTACATTACCTGAACACTACTGCACTACCCTAAACCCTAAAACACTACCCCCAGCGAGACTCCCTACACTACCCGAACACCACTGCAGTACCCTAAATCCTAATACACTACCCCCAGCAGAACCCTCTACACTACCCGAACACCACTGTACTGCCCTAAACCTTAAAACACTACCCCCAGCACGACCCCCTACACTACCAAAACACACCTGCACTACCCTAAACCCAAACACACTACCCCGAGCACGACCCCCGACACTATCCAAACACCACTGCTCTACCCTAAACCCTAAAACACTACCCCCAGCATGACCCCCTGCACTACACAACTACCACTGTACTGACCTAAACCCTAAGACACTACCCCCAGCATAACCCCCTACACTACCAGAACAAAACTGCACTACCCTAATCCCTAAAACACTACTGACAGCACGACCCCCTCCACTACCCAAACACCACTGCACTACCCTAAACCCAAAACACTACCCCCAGCAGTACCCCCACACTACCCGAACACCACTACACTACCCTAAACTCTAAATCTAGCCCCAGCACTACCCTCTACATTACCCGAACACTACTGCACTACCCTAAACCCTAAAACACTACCCCCAGCGAGACTCCCTACACTACCCGAACACCACTGCAGTACCCTAAACCCTAATACACTACCCCCAGCAGAACCCTCTACACTACCCGAACAACACTGTACTGCCCTAAACCTTAAAACAATGCCCCCAGCACGACCCCCTACACTACCCAAACACCACTGCACTACCTGAACCCTAAAACATTACCCCCAGCATGACCCCCTACACTACCCTAACACAACTGCACTACCCTAAACCCTAACACACTACCCCAGCACGACCCCCTAAACTACCCAAACACCACTGCTCTACCCTAAACCCTAAAACTCTACCCCCAGCACGACCCCCTACACTACCCTAACACCACTGCACTACCCTAAACCCTAAAACACTACCCACATCATGACACCCTACACTACCAAAACACACCTGCACTACCCTAAACCCAAACACACTACCCCGAGCACGACCCCCGACACTATCCAAACACCACTGCTCTACCCTAAACCCTAAAACACTACCCCCAGCATGACCCCCTGCACTACACAACTACCACTGTACTGCCCTAAACCCTAAGACACTACCCCCAGCATAACCCCCTACACTACCAGAACAAAACTGCACTACCCTAATCCCTAAAACACTACTGACAGCACGACCCCCTCCACTACCCGAACACCACTACACTACCCTAATCCCTAAAACACTACCCCCAGCATGACACCCTACACTACCCTAACACCACTGCACTACCTTAAACCCTAAAACACTATCCCCAGCACAACCCCCTACACTACCCAAACACCACTGCTCCACCCTAAACCCTAAAACACTGCCCCAGCACTACCCCCTACACTACACAAATACCACTGCACTACCCCAAAACCTAAAACACTACCCCAGCACAACCCCCTACACTACCCAAAGATCACTGCACTGCCATAAACTCAAAAACACGGCCCCTACACTGCACAAACACCACTGCACTACCATAAACCCTAAAACACTATACCTAGCACGACCCCTACACTACCCAAAGACCACTGCACTACCCTAAACCTTAAAACAGTACCCCAGCACGACACACTTCACTACCCAAACACCACTGCACTACCCTAAACCCTAAAACACTACTCCCAGCACGACCCCAAACACTACTAGTACACCACTGCACTACTCTAAACTCTAAAACACTACCCTCAGCACGACCCCCTACACTACCCAAACACCACTGCTCCACCCTAAACCCTAAAACACTTCCCCCAGCACGACCCCCTACACTACACAAATACCACTGCACTTCCCCAAAACCTAAAACACTACCCCAGCATGATCCCCTACACTACCCAAACACCCTTGCACTACCCTAAACCCTAAAACACTACCCCAGCACAACCCCTACACTACCCAAAGACCACTGCACTACCCTGAACTCTAAAACACGATCCCCAGCACGACCCGTACACTACCCAAAGACCACTGCACTTCCCGAAACCCTGAAACACGAACCCCTACACTGCACAAACACCACTGCACTACCATAAACCCTAAAACACTACACCTAGCATGACCCCTACACTACCCAAAGACCATTGCACTACCATAAACCCTATAATATGACCGCCTACACTACACAACCCCCACTGAACTGCCCTCAACCCTAAAACACTACCCCAGCACGACCCCCCTAAACTACACAAACACCACTGCACTACCCTAAACCCTAAATCTACCCACACCCCGCCACCCCCTACACTACCTAAACACCACTGCACTGCCCTAAACCCTAAAACACTACCCTCAGAAAAAAACCCTACACTACCCAAACACCACTGCTCTACCCTAAACCCAAAAACACTACCCCCAGCACAACCCCCTACACTACACAACCACCACTGCCTGCCCTAAACCCTAAAACTCTACCCCCAGCACGACCCCCTACACTAGATAATCACCACTGCACTGCCCTAAATACTAAAACACTACCCCCAGCACGACACCCTACACTTCCCAAACACCACTGCACTACTTTAAACCCTAAATCACTATCCCCAGCACGACCCCCTACACTACCCAAACACCACTGCACTACCCTGAACCCTAAAACACTACCCCAGCACGACCCCTACATTACCCAAAGACCACTGCACTACCCTAAACCCTAAAACACTACCCCTACCACGGCCCATACACTACCCAAAGACCAGTGCACTATCCTAAGCGCTAAAACACGACCCCCTACACTATAAAAACACTACCGCACTACCCTAAACCCTAAAACACTATCCCAGCACGACCCCTACACTACACAAACATCACTGCACTACACTAAACCCTAAAACACTTCCCCCTACAGTAGACAAACACCACTGCACCACCCTAAACCCTAAAACACTAACCCAGCATGACCCCTACACTACCCAAACACCACTGCACTACCCTAAAAACTAAATCTACCCTCAGAACAACCACCTACATTAACCGAACACGACTGCACTACTCTAAACCCTAAAACACTACCCCCAGCGAGACCCCTTATACTACTCGAACACCACTGCAGTACCGTAGACGCTAAAACACTACCCCCCGCAAAACCCTCTACACTACCCGAACACCACTGCACTACCCTAACCCTAAAACACTACCCCCAGCACGACCCCCCACACTACACAGCCTCCACTGTACTGCCCTAAACCCTAAAACACTACCCCAGAACGACCCACTACACTACCCGAACACCAGTGCACTACCCTAAACCCTAAAATACTACTCCCAGCACGACCCCAAACACTACCAGTACACCACTGCACTACTCTAAACTCTAAAACACTACCCTCAGCACAACCCCATACACTACCCAAACTCCACTGTCCTACCCCAAACCCTAAAATACTATCCCCAGCACAACCCCCTACTCTACCCAAACACCACTGCTCCACCCTAAACCCTAAATCACTGCCCCCAGCACGACCCCCTACACTACACAAATACCACTGCACTACCCCAAAACCTAAAACACTACCCCAGCACAACCCCCTACACTACCCAAAGATCACTGCACTGCCCTAAACTCAAAAACATGGCCCCTACACTGCACAAACACCACTGCACTACCATAAACCCTAAAACACTACACCTAGCACGACCCCTACACTACCCAAAGACCACTGCACTACCCTAAACCTTAAAACACTACCCTCAGCACGAAACCCTTCACTACCCAAACACCAATGCACTACCCTAAACCGTAAAACACTACCCCCAGCACGACCCCCTACACTACCCAAACTCCACTGCACTACCCCAAACCCTAAATCTATCCCCAGCACGAATCCCTATACTACCCAAACACCCTTGCACTACCCTAAACCCTAAAACACTACCCCCAGCACGACCCCCTATACTTCCCAAACACCACTGCACTACCCTAAACTCTAAAACATTACCCCCACGACTACCCCCTACACTACAAAAACACCACTGCTCTACACTAAATACTAAAACACTACACCCAGCACGACCCCCTACACTTCACAAACACCACTGCACTACCCTAAACCCTAAAACACTCCCCCCAGCACCACTCCCTACACTACCAAAAGACCACTGCACTACCCTAAACCTTAAAACACTACCCTCAGCACGAAACCCTTCACTACCCAAACACCAATGCACTACCCTAAACCGTAAAACACTACCCCCAGCACGACCCCCTACACTACCCAAACTCCACTGCACTACCCCAAACCCTAAATCTATCCCCAGCACGAATCCCTATACTACCCAAACACCCTTGCACTACCCTAAACCCTAAAACACTACCCCCAGCACGACCCCCTATACTTCCCAAACACCACTGCACTACCCTAAACTCTAAAACATTACCCCCACGACTACCCCCTACACTACAAAAACACCACTGCTCTACACTAAATACTAAAACACTACACCCAGCACGACCCCCTACACTTCACAAACACCACTGCACCACCCTAAACCCTAAAACACTAACCCAGCATGACCCCTACACTACCCAAACACCACTGCACTACCCTAAAAACTAAATCTACCCTCAGAACAACCACCTACATTAACCGAACACGACTGCACTACTCTAAACCCTAAAACACTACCCCCAGCGAGACCCCTTATACTACTCGAACACCACTGCAGTACCGTAGACGCTAAAACACTACCCCCCGCAAAACCCTCTACACTACCCGAACACCACTGCACTACCCTAACCCTAAAACACTACCCCCAGCACGACCCCCCACACTACACAGCCACCACTGTACTGCCCTAAACCCTAAAACACTACCCCAGAACGACCCCCTACACTACCCGAACACCAGTGCACTACCCTAAACCCTAAAACACTACTCCCAGCACGACCCCAAACACTACCAGTACACCACTGCACTACTCTAAACTCTAAAACACTACCCTCAGCACAACCCCATACACTACCCAAACTCCACTGTCCTACCCCAAACCCTAAAATACTATCCCCAGCACAACCCCCTACTCTACCCAAACACCACTGCTCCACCCTAAACCCTAAATCACTGCCCCCAGCACGACCCCCTACACTACACAAATACCACTGCACTACCCCAAAACCTAAAACACTACCCCAGCACAACCCCCTACAATACCCAAAGATCACTGCACTGCCCTAAACTCAAAAACATGGCCCCTACACTGCACAAACATCCCTGCACTACCATAAACCCTAAAACACTACACCTAGCACGACCCCTACACTACCCAAAGACCACTGCACTACCTTAAACCTTAAAACACTACCCTCAGCACGAAACCCTTCACTACCCAAACACCAATGCACTACCCTAAACCGTAAAACACTACCCCCAGCACGACCCCCTACACTACCCAAACTCCACTGCACTACCCCAAACCCTAAATCTATCCCCAGCACGAATCCCTATACTACCCAAACACCCTTGCACTACCCTAAACCCTAAAACACTACCCCCAGCACAACCCCCTATACTTCCCAAACACCACTGCACTACCCTAAACTCTAAAACATTACCCCCACGACTACCCCCTACACTACAAAAACACCACTGCTCTACACTAAATACTAAAACACTACACCCAGCACGACCCCCTACACTTCACAAACACCACTGCACTACCCTAAACCCTAAAACACTCCCCCCAGCACCACTCCCTACACTACCCAAAGACCACTGCACTACCCTAAACCTTAAAACACTACCCTCAGCACGAAACCCTTCACTACCCAAACACCAATGCACTACCCTAAACCGTAAAACACTACCCCCAGCACGACCCCCTACACTACCCAAACTCCACTGCACTACCCCAAACCCTAAATCTATCCCCAGCACGAATCCCTATACTACCCAAACACCCTTGCACTACCCTAAACCCTAAAACACTACCCCCAGCACGACCCCCTATACTTCCCAAACACCACTGCACTACCCCAAACCCTAAATCTATCCCCAGCACGAATCCCTATACTACCCAAACACCCTTGCACTGCCCTAAACCCTAAGACACTACCCCCAGCATAACCCCCTACACTACCAGAACAAAACTGCACTACCCTTATCCCTAAAACACTACTGACAGCACGACCCCCTCCACTACCCAAACACCACTGCACTACCCTAAACCCAAAACACTACCCCCAGCAGTACCCCCACACTACCCGAACACCACTACACTACCCTAAACTCTAAATCTAGCCCCAGCACTACCCTCTACATTACCCGAACACTACTGCACTACCCTAAACCCTAAAACACTACCCCCAGCGAGACTCCCTACACTACCCGAACACCACTGCAGTACCCTAAACCCTAATACACTACCCCCAGCAGAACCCTCTACACTACCCGAACACCACTGTACTGCCCTAAACCTTAAAACACTACCCCCAGCACGACCCCCTACACTACCCAAACACCACTGCACTACCTGAACCCTAAAACATTACCCCCAGCATGACCCCCTACACTACCCTAACACAACTGCACTACCCTAAACCCTAACACACTACCCCAGCACGACCCCCTACACTACCCAAACACCACTGCTCTACCCTAAACCCTAAAACTCTACCCCCAGCACGACCCCCTACACTACCCTAACACCACTGCACTACCCTAAACCCTAAAAAACTACCCACATCATGACACCCTACACTACCAAAACACACCTGCACTACCCTAAACCCAAACACACTACCCCGAGCACGACCCCCGACACTATCCAAACACCACTGCTCTACCCTAAACCCTAAAACACTACCCCCAGCATGACCCCCTGCACTACACAACTACCACTGTACTGCCCTAAACCCTAAGACACTACCCCCAGCATAACCCCCTACACTACCAGAACAAAACTGCACTACCCTAATCCCTAAAACACTACTGACAGCACGACCCCCTCCACTACCCGAACACCACTACACTACCCTAATCCCTAAAACACTACCCCCAGCATGACACCCTACACTACCCTAACACCACTGCACTACCTTAAACCCTAAAACACTATCCCCAGCACAACCCCCTACACTACCCAAACACCACTGCTCCACCCTAAACCCTAAAACACTGCCCCAGCACTACCCCCTACACTACACAAATACCACTGCACTACCCCAAAACCTAAAACACTACCCCAGCACAACCCCCTACACTACCCAAAGATCACTGCACTGCCATAAACTCAAAAACACGGCCCCTACACTGCACAAACACCACTGCACTACCATAAACCCTAAAACACTATACCTAGCACGACCCCTACACTACCCAAAGACCACTGCACTACCCTAAACCTTAAAACAGTACCCCAGCACGACACACTTCACTACCCAAACACCACTGCACTACCCTAAACCCTAAAACACTACTCCCAGCACGACCCCAAACACTACTAGTACACCACTGCACTACTCTAAACTCTAAAACACTACCCTCAGCACGACCCCCTACACTACCCAAACACCACTGCTCCACCCTAAACCCTAAAACACTTCCCCCAGCACGACCCCCTACACTACACAAATACCACTGCACTTCCCCAAAACCTAAAACACTACCCCAGCATGATCCCCTACACTACCCAAACACCCTTGCACTACCCTAAACCCTAAAACACTACCCCAGCACAACCCCTACACTACCCAAAGACCACTGCACTACCCTGAACTCTAAAACACGATCCCCAGCACGACCCGTACACTACCCAAAGACCACTGCACTTCCCGAAACCCTGAAACACGAACCCCTACACTGCACAAACACCACTGCACTACCATAAACCCTAAAACACTACACCTAGCATGACCCCTACACTACCCAAAGACCATTGCACTACCCTAAACCCTATAATATGACCGCCTACACTACACAACCCCCACTGCACTGCCCTCAACCCTAAAACACTACCCCAGCACGACCCCCCTAAACTACACAAACACCACTGCACTACCCTAAACCCTAAATCTACCCACACCGCCACCCCCTACACTACCTAAACACCACTGCACTGCCCTAAACCCTAAAACCCTACCCTCAGAAAAAAACCCTACACTACCCAAACACCACTGCTCTACCCTAAACCCAAAAACACTACCCCCAGCACAACCCCCTACACTACACAACCACCACTGCCTGCCCTAAACCCTAAAACTCTACCCCCAGCACTACCCCCTACACTAGATAATCACCACTGCACTGCCCTAAATACTAAAACACTACCCCCAGCACGACACCCTACACTTCCCAAACACCACTGCACTACGTTAAACCCTAAATCACTATCCCCAGCACGACCCCCTACACTACCCAAACACCACTGCACTACCCTGAACCCTAAAACACTACCCCAGCACGACCCCTACATTACCCAAAGACCACTGCACTACCCTAAACCCTAAAACACTACCCCTACCACGGCCCATACACTACCCAAAGACCAGTGCACTATCCTAAGCGCTAAAACACGACCCCCTACACTATAAAAACACTACTGCACTACCCTAAACCCTAAAACACTATCCCAGCACGACCCCTACACTACACAAACATCACTGCACTACACTAAACCCTAAAACACTTCCCCCTACAGTAGACAAACACCACTGCACCACCCTAAACCCTAAAACACTAACCCAGCATGACCCCTACACTACCCAAACACCACTGCACTACCCTAAAAACTAAATCTACCCTCAGAACAACCACCTACATTAACCGAACACGACTGCACTACTCTAAACCCTAAAACACTACCCCCAGCGAGACCCCTTATACTACTCGAACACCACTGCAGTACCGTAGACGCTAAAACACTACCCCCCGCAAAACCCTCTACACTACCCGAACACCACTGCACTACCCTAACCCTAAAACACTACCCCCAGCACGACCCCCCACACTACACAGCCTCCACTGTACTGCCCTAAACCCTAAAACACTACCCCAGAACGACCCACTACACTACCCGAACACCAGTGCACTACCCTAAACCCTAAAATACTACTCCCAGCACGACCCCAAACACTACCAGTACACCACTGCACTACTCTAAACTCTAAAACACTACCCTCAGCACAACCCCATACACTACCCAAACTCCACTGTCCTACCCCAAACCCTAAAATACTATCCCCAGCACAACCCCCTACTCTACCCAAACACCACTGCTCCACCCTAAACCCTAAATCACTGCCCCCAGCACGACCCCCTACACTACACAAATACCACTGCACTACCCCAAAACCTAAAACACTACCCCAGCACAACCCCCTACACTACCCAAAGATCACTGCACTGCCCTAAACTCAAAAACATGGCCCCTACACTGCACAAACACCACTGCACTACCATAAACCCTAAAACACTACACCTAGCACGACCCCTACACTACCCAAAGACCACTGCACTACCCTAAACCTTAAAACACTACCCTCAGCACGAAACCCTTCACTACCCAAACACCAATGCACTACCCTAAACCGTAAAACACTACCCCCAGCACGACCCCCTACACTACCCAAACTCCACTGCACTACCCCAAACCCTAAATCTATCCCCAGCACGAATCCCTATACTACCCAAACACCCTTGCACTACCCTAAACCCTAAAACACTACCCCCAGCACGACCCCCTATACTTCCCAAACACCACTGCACTACCCTAAACTCTAAAACATTACCCCCACGACTACCCCCTACACTACAAAAACACCACTGCTCTACACTAAATACTAAAACACTAAACCCAGCACGACCCCCTACACTTCACAAACACCACTGCACCACCCTAAAACACTAACCCAGCATGACCCCTACACTACCCAAACACCACTGCACTACCCTAAAAACTAAATCTACCCTCAGAATAACCACCTACATTAACCGAACACGACTGCACTACTCTAAACCCTAAAACACTACCCCCAGCGAGACCCTTTATACTACTCGAACACCACTGCAGTACCGTAGACGCTAAAACACTACCCCCCGCAAAACCCTCTACACTACCCGAACACCACTGCACTACCCTAACCCTAAAACACTACCCCCAGCACGACCCCCCACACTACACAGCCACCACTGTACTGCCCTAAACCCTAAAACACTACCCCAGAACGACCCCCTACACTACCCGAACACCAGTGCACTACCCTAAACCCTAAAACACTACTCCCAGCACGACCCCAAACACTACCAGTACACCACTGCACTACTCTAAACTCTAAAACACTACCCTCAGCACAACCCCATACACTACCCAAACTCCACTGTCCTACCCCAAACCCTAAAATACTATCCCCAGCACAACCCCCTACTCTACCCAAACACCACTGCTCCACCCTAAACCCTAAATCACTGCCCCCAGCACGACCCCCTACACTACACAAATACCACTGCACTACCCCAAAACCTAAAACACTACCCCAGCACAACCCCCTACAATACCCAAAGATCACTGCACTGCCCTAAACTCAAAAACATGGCCCCTACACTGCACAAACACCACTGCACTACCATAAACCCTAAAACACTACACCTAGCACGACCCCTACACTACCCAAAGACCACTGCACTACCTTAAACCTTAAAACACTACCCTCAGCACGAAACCCTTCACTACCCAAACACCAATGCACTACCCTAAACCGTAAAACACTACCCCCAGCACGACCCCCTACACTACCCAAACTCCACTGCACTACCCCAAACCCTAAATCTATCCCCAGCACGAATCCCTATACTACCCAAACACCCTTGCACTACCCTAAACCCTAAAACACTACCCCCAGCACAACCCCCTATACTTCCCAAACACCACTGCACTACCCTAAACTCTAAAACATTACCCCCACGACTACCCCCTACACTACAAAAACACCACTGCTCTACACTAAATACTAAAACACTACACCCAGCACGACCCCCTACACTTCACAAACACCACTGCACTACCCTAAACCCTAAAACACTCCCCCCAGCACCACTCCCTACACTACCCAAAGACCACTGCACTACCCTAAACCTTAAAACACTACCCTCAGCACGAAACCCTTCACTACCCAAACACCAATGCACTACCCTAAACCGTAAAACACTACCCCCAGCACGACCCCCTACACTACCCAAACTCCACTGCACTACCCCAAACCCTAAATCTATCCCCAGCACGAATCCCTATACTACCCAAACACCCTTGCACTACCCTAAACCCTAAAACACTACCCCCAGCACGACCCCCTATACTTCCCAAACACCACTGCACTACCCTAAACTCTAAAACATTACCCCCACGACTACCCCCTACACTACAAAAACACCACTGCTCTACACTAAATACTAAAACACTACACCCAGCACGACCCCCTACACTTCACAAACACCACTGCACCACCCTAAACCCTAAAACACTAACCCAGCATGACCCCTACACTACCCAAACACCACTGCACTACCCTAAAAACTAAATCTACCCTCAGAACAACCACCTACATTAACCGAACATAACTGCACTACTCTAAACCCTAAAACACTACCCCCAGCGAGACCCCTTATACTACTCGAACACCACTGCAGTACCGTAGACGCTAAAACACTACCCCCCGCAAAACCCTCTACACTACCCGAACACCACTGCACTACCCTAACCCTAAAACACTACCCCCAGCACGACCCCCCACACTACACAGCCACCACTGTACTGCCCTAAACCCTAAAACACTACCCCAGAACGACCCCCTACACTACCCGAACACCAGTGCACTACCCTAAACCCTAAAACACTACTCCCAGCACGACCCCAAACACTACCAGTACACCACTGCACTACTCTAAACTCTAAAACACTACCCTCAGCACAACCCCATACACTACCCAAACTGCACTGTCCTACCCCAAACCCTAAAATACTATCCCCAGCACAACCCCCTACTCTACCCAAACACCACTGCTCCACCCTAAACCCTAAATCACTCCCCCCAGCACCACTCCCTACACTACCCAAAGACCACTGCACTACCCTAAACCTTAAAACACTACCCTCAGCACGACCCCCTACACTACACAAATACCACTGCACTACCCCAAAACCTAAAACACTACCCCAGCACAACCCCCTACACTACCCAAAGACCACTGCACTACCCTAAACCTTAAAACACTACCCTCAGCACGAAACCCTTCACTACCCAAACACCAATGCACTACCCTAAACCGTAAAACACTACCCCCAGCACGACCCCCTACACTACCCAAACTCCACTGCACTACCCCAAACCCTAAATCTATCCCCAGCACGAATCCCTATACTACCCAAACACCCTTGCACTACCCTAAACCCTAAAACACTACCCCCAGCACGACCCCCTATACTTCCCAAACACCACTGCACTACCCTAAACTCTAAAACATTACCCCCACGACTACCCCCTACACTACAAAAACACCACTGCTCTACACTAAATACTAAAACACTACACCCAGCACGACCCCCTACACTTCACAAACACCACTGCACTACCCTAAACCCTAAAACACTCCCCCCAGCACCACTCCCTACACTATCCAAACACCATTGCACTACCCTAAACCCTAAAACAATACCCCTAGCACAGCCCCTATACTACCCAAAGACCAGTGCACTATCCTAAGCGCTAAAACACGACCCCCTACACTACACAAACACCACTGCACTACCCTAAACCCTAAAACACTATCCCAGCACGACCCCCTATACTACACAAACACCACTGCACTACACTAAACCCTAAAACACTTCCCCCTACACTAGACAAACACCACTGCACCACCCTAAACCCTAAAACACTAACCCAGCATGACCCCTACACTACCCAAACACCGCTGCGCTACCCTAAACACTAAATCTACCCTCAGCACAACCACCTACATTACCCGAACACGACTGCACTACTCTAAACCCTAAAACACTACTGCCAGAGAGACCCCTACACTACTCGAACACCACTGCAGTACCGTAAACCCTAAAACACTACCCCCAGCAAAACCCTCTACACTACCCGAACACCACTGCACTACCCTAAACCCTAAAACACTACCCCCAGCACGACCCCCTACACTACACAGCCACCACTGTACTGCCCTAAACCCTAAAACACTACCCCAGAATGACCCCCTACACTACCCGAACACCACTGCACTACCCTAATCCCAAAAACACTACTGACAGCACGACCCCCTACACTACCCCAACACCACTGCACTACCCTAAACCCTAAATCTTCCCCCAGCATGACCCCCTACACTACCCAAACACCACTGCACTAGACTAAACCCTTAAACACTACCCCCAGCATGACCCCCTACACTACCCAAACACCACTGCACTACCTGAACCCTAAAACACTACCCCCAACATGACCCCCTACACTACTCTAACACCACTGCACTACCCTAAACCCTAAAACACTACCCACAGCATGACCCCCTACACTACCAAAACATACCTGCACTACACCAAACCCTAAACCCTAACACACTACCCCCATCACGACACCCTACACTACCCAAACACCACTGCTCTACCCTAAACCCTAAAACACTACCCCAGCACGATCCCCTACAGTACCCAAACACCACTGCACTATCCTAATCCCTAAAACACTACTGACAGCACGACCCCCTACACTACCCAAACACCACTGCACTATCCTAAACCCTAAATCTACCCCCAGCATGATCCCCTACACTACCCAAACACCACTGCACTACCCTAAACCCTAAAACATTACCCCGAGCAGGACCCCCACCACTTAACTACCCTAAACCCTAAAACACTACCCCCAACACGATGCCCTACACTACCCTAACACCACTGCACTACCCTAAACCCTAAGACACTAACCCCAGCACAACCCCTACACTACCCAAACACCATTGCACTACAATAAACCCTAAAATACTACACCTAGCATGACCCCTACACTTCCCAAAGACCAATGCACTACCCTAAACCCTAAAACACTACCCCCAGCATGACACCCTTCACTACCCAAACACCACTGCACTACCCTAAACCCTAAAACACTACCCCCAGCACGACCCCAAAAGCTAACCGAACACCACTGCACTACCCTAAACCCTAAATCTATCCCCAGCATGACCCCCTACACTGCCCAAAGATCACTGCACTACCCTAAACCCAAAAACACTACCCCTGCACGACCCCCTACACTACCCAAAGACCACTGCCCTACCCTAAACTCTAAAACACGATCCCCAGCACGACCCCTACACTTCCTTAAGACCACTGAACTACCCTAAACCCAGAATCACAAACTCCTTCACTGTAAAAACACCACTGCGCTACCATAAACCCTAAAACACGACACCTAACATGACCCTTACACTACCCAAAGACCATTGCACTACACTAAACCCTAAAACACTACCCAGCACGACTCCCCTACACAACACAAACACCACTGCACTACCCTAAACCCTAAATCTACCCAAACCACGATCCCCTACTCTACCTAAACACCACTGCACTACCCTAAACCCTAAAACACCACCCCAGCACCACCCCCTACAATACACAACCACCACTGCACTGCCCTAAACCCTAAAACACTACCCCCAGCACGACCCCCTACGCTAGATAATCACCACTGCACTGCCCTACACCCTAAAACACTACCCCCAGCACAACCCCCTATACTTCCCAGATACCACTGCAGTACCCTAAACCCTAAAACATTACCCCCAGCACGACCCCCTACACTACCCAAACACCACTGCTCTACTCGAAACCCTAAAACACTAACCCCAGCACGACCCCCTACAGTACCCAAAGACCACTGCACTACCCTAAACCCTTAAACACAACCTCCAGCACGACCCGTACACTACCCAAAGACAACTGCACTACCCTAAAACACGACCCCCTACACTACACAAACACCACTGCAGTACCCTAAACCCTAAAACACTACCCCCAGCACGATCCCTTACACTACACGAACACGACTGCACTACCCTAAACTCTAAAACACTTCCCCCTACACTACACAAACACCACTGCACCACCCTAAACCCTAAAACACTACCCCAGCATGACCCCCTACACTACCCAAACACCACTGCACTACACTAAACCATAAAACACTACCACCAGAATGACCCCCAACACTACACAAACACCACTGCACTACACTATACCCTAATACACTACCCCCAGCACAACACCCTACAGTGCACAAACACCACTGCACTAACCTAAACCCTAAAACACTCCCCCAGCACCACTCCCTACACTACCCAAACACCACTGCACTACCCTAAACCCTAAAACACTACCCCCAGCACGACCCCCTACAGTACCCATACACCACTGCACTACCCTAAACCCTAAATCTATGCCCAGCATAACCCCCTATACTACCCAAACACCACTGCACTACCCTAAACCCTAAAACACTACCTCCAGCATGACCCGCTTCACTACACAAGCACCAATGCACTTCCCTAAACCCTAAAACACTCCCCTCAGCATGACACCCTTCACTACCCAAACACCACTGCACTACCGTAAACCCTAAAACACTACCCACAGCACAACCCCCTACACTACCCAAACACCACTGCTCTACCCTAAACGCTAAAACACGACCCCTACACTACACAACCACCACTGTACTGCCCTAAACCCTAAAACACTACCCCCAGCACAACCCCCCTACACAACACAGACACAACTGCACTACCCTAAACCCTAAATCTACCCCACCACGACCCCCTACACTACCTAAACACCACTGCACTACCCTAAACCCTTAATCACTAGCCCCAGCACAACCCCCTACACTACCCAAACACCACTGCTCTACCCTAAACCCAAAAACACTACCCTCAGCATGACCCCTACACTACACAACCACCACTGCACTGCCCTAAACCCTAAAACACTACCCCCAGCACGACCCCCTACACTAGATAATCACCACTGCACTGCCCTAAACCCTAAAACACTATCCCCAGCACAACCCCCTACACTTCCCAAACACCATTGCACTACCCTAAACCCTAAAACACTACCCCCAGCACGACCCCCTACACTACAAAAATACCACTACTCTACACTAAACCCTAAAACACTACCCCCAGCACGACCCCCTACACTACCCAAACACCACTGCACTACCTTAAACCCTAAATCACTACCCCCAGCACGACCCCCTACACCACCCAAACACCACTGCAGTACCATAAACCCTAAAATACTACCCCAGCACGACCCCCTACACTACCCAAAGACCACTTCACTACCCTTAACCCTAAAACACGACCTGCAGCATGACCCCTAGACTACCCAAAGACCACTACACTACCCTAAACCCTAAAACACTACCCCCAGCACGATTCCCTATACTACCCTAACACCACTGTACTACCCTAAACCCTAAGACACTAACCCCAGCACAACCCCCTTCACTACCCAAACACCACTGCTCCACCCTAAACCCTAAAACACTACCCCCAGCACGACCCCCTACACTACACAGACATCACTGCACTACCCCAAAACCTAAAACACAACCCCAGCACAACCCCCTACACTACCCAAAGACCACTGCACTACCCTAAACTCAAAAACACGGCCCCTACACTGCACAAACACCACTGCACTACCATAAACCCTAAAACACTACACCTAGCACGACACCCTTCACTACTCAAACACCACTGCACTACCCTAAACCCTAAAACACTACCCCCAGCACAATCCCAAACACTACCCGAACACCAATGCACTACCCTAAACTCTAAAACACTACCCCCAGCACGACCCCGTACACTAACCAAACTCCACTGCACTACCCCAAACCCTAAATCTATCCCCAGCATAACACCCCACTGTTAGACCTGGCATCTTTGGCGTGGTTACCCCTGACTTTTTGCCTCTACCTCCTGTGTTTTTGGATGCTATGCTGGATTTCGTTTTTGCTGGTTTAGATGTTTTGGGCACTTTGCCACTGCTGATCAGTGTCAAAGTGCAAGTGCTCCCTTGGTAAATTGTTGTATTGATTGGTTATCCATGATTGGGATATTTGTTTCATCTGTTAGCCCCTAGTAAAGTGCACTGCGTGTGCCAGGGCTGGTGATTCAAATGCTACTAGTGGGCTGCAGCACTGATTGTGCCACCCACAGGAGTAGCGCTAAAATGATGTCTTAGGCCTGCTTGCAGTGCCTATGTGCAGTCCAGGACTGCCATGTTGACCTGGCCAGTGCACCCACTGACCAGGCCTTATCCTTCCCTTTCTGTACATGTCAGGCATCCCTATGGTGGCCCTAGGTACCCCCCTGGGCTGGGTGCAGTGTATCTGAAAGGTAGGGCATGTACTGAGGTGTGTAACATGCCCTGGTAGTGAATTACAGCCATTTTCGTTTTTCACTGTTGAGAGGCTATCTTGCCCATAGGATAGAATGGGGAAGGCTGTTTACATGCCTATCTTCCCATAGGGGCAAGATAGAAAATCCAAGTTTGGTATCTCTGTGTTCAGAATTTAATAATACATCTTTTTAGCAAGATGGTTTTTAAATTCACTGTGTGGGAATAGCACTTTTTAGAAAGTAGCTATTCTCCTGTTTAACCTTCCTGTGTGCCTGTGTGCTGGTTGGCTGACTGGTGTCAGGTGATGTGCTAGGTGGCTCCAGGAGCCTGGATGAGTCAGCAGCAGGGTGAATAGGGAGATCTGCTTTAGATGGGTGGGAGGAGTAGTCCCTGGGTCTGAATAGGGCTGCCCCTGACAAACACAAAGCTGGCTCCACCCCCTGCTGGCCAGGCTGAGGACTCTGCCTCTGCTGGCACAAAAAAGGCTCCACCTCCTGCTGAGCGTCTAACGACCCTGCCCCTCACTCTGAAAGGAACCAGGTGCTCCAGAGCAGAGCACACCCAGGAACCGGTTTGAGCAGGGGAATCCCCCCACTGGAACAAAGAGAGACAAAGACTTGGAGGGGTATAAGAAGAGGACCCCAGACACCTAAACTTTAGATCACTTTGGAACTAAGAAGGAACCTCTGCCAAGGAGAAAGCTGAAAGGACTGAAGAGGAGAAGACTGCCTGCTTGCTGTTTTGCTTTGCTGCCAAGGAGAGGGGAAGGACTTTGCTGTGTCCCCTTCTGTTGATTCTGATCTCCAAGGGCCTGAGAAGAGCTGGCTCCCTGTTAAGAAGTCCCAGGAACAAAAGGACTTCACCACCAGCTCCCGTGGAACTCTGCTGAGAGAGTTCTGACCTGCCTTGGAGTGCTTGCCCAGTCTTGGGGCCTCAGGAGGTCGTTTTGCTGTGTTTGGGAGCTGGGAAGCAGAAGCGTGAACAAGAGTGACTGGTACCCAACGCATCATCCAATTGCGTGTCGCAAGAACGAGAGTGCGTGGAAAATGTCATCGCGGCACCATCGCAACACGCAGGGTCCCCGCATCGCCGAGTGCGTCGAGCATCGTCCCGAAGCGTGAAGATTCCTGGCATTGCGAGGGTCGTCGCAGAACCAGTTTGCGAACCGCACCACTGCCGGTGCGTGAAAGTCTCCAGTCGCTGCGTGCGTCGACGCAGAGTCCCGTTCCGTGGCGCATCGAGAGTTGCGGCACCGGAAGGCAACGCTGCGCCACGTATCGCACCACATCGAAGAGTGTCGCATCGAACCTGTGCGTGAAGCTTCCCCCTAAGAAACCTACGCAACGAAGGCCAAAGTCATCGCATCCTCCCCTTACAGATCGGAGCCGGCGCATCCACCTCTGCTGCGTGAAGCAGGGCTGCTGCAAAGCCTCCCCAGGATCTCAGGAGTATCGCATCGCCTTTGCAAGCTTCCTTGTTATAGCTTTTGGGAACCTTATTGCAACTACAGGTACTGTTGGGCACGAAAGTGTCGCATTTTGTGCGTTGAGAGTCGCATTGTGCAGGACACTGACTTTTACATCCTGGAGTACTTTCTGCAAACTCTGAACTATCTTTAAAGTAACCTTTTTGAATTATATGTTGGTTTGTCTGTAGTATTTGGTCTTGTGAAGTTTTTAGTAAAGATACATTATTTTTCTAAAACTGGTGTGGAGTAAATCTGTGGTGTTTTCACTGTGTTACTGTGAGTGTTGGTACAAATACTTTACACATTGCCTTTGATAGCCTAGACTGCTCAGGCCAAGCTACCTAGAGGGTGAGCAGGGGTTATCTTAACAGTGTATCCCCCTTTCCCTGACTAGAAGCAAGGGTCCCTACTTGGACAGAGGTACCAACCCTGCCAACTAGAGACCCCCAGATCTAACATTGGTGGTCAGCGGTGAGGATTGAACTCGTATTTGTACTTGACCCCCAGTAATTGGTGTACATCACTAGTTTAAGTGCAGACCAATAGACAACCACATACTATATATTTTTTTTTTTCTTGATTCTATTTTTGAGTAACTCTTCAAGAGCATCATGTCTCAGGTGGCAACAAGTGAGAAGGCAGAAGTGGAGTTTTCCATTACAGAGTTGTATTCGTACGGAGTGGTAGCACTCAAGCAATTCTGCAAAGACCGTGGTTGCCCCTTTAAAAGCTGAGCTAGAAAGGATGAGCTCGAAAAAGTCTTGAAGGCCTGGTGGGAGGCCCAAGAGGAGGATGATGCAGATGAAGAGGATGGTTTTTCTCCCCAAGATCTGCCCGTGGGCAGAACAGTCTCAAGGGCTGGCAGCTCCCATTCCAGTAGGGGGCTCACTCCAGAGGAGTTGGAGGAGAATCAAAGGGTGAGAGACCATGAACTGGAAATAATGAGAATGAAAATGAAGCAAATGGAAGTAGACAAGGCGGCGGAGGAGAGCAAGAATGCCCGTGCCTTGGAGGAGAAGAAAAATGCCCTTGCTTTTGAGGAAAGAAAATTGCTTTTGGCTCATGAGTTGAGCATGAAGGAGCTGGACATCAAGGCCAAGCAGGTGGAGTCCGGTTCAAATGGTGGCAGCGCACAGCCAGTGCAGGGGGGTAAAGTATATATCCCCAAAGATTTAGTGCAGAATTATAACAGGAGTGAGGATATCTATGCCTGGTTCACATCGTATGAAATTGCATTGAGGATGAATGGTGTGCCTGAACAGCTTTGGGGGGCGGGCCTGTGGAAACATTTTGAGGCTTCTGGGAGGAGTGCTCTAGAGCCCTTAGAATTAGCAGGTACCATGACCTATCCCAATATGAAGGAGGCCCTATGTCTCAGGTATGGACTTACTCCAGAGCAGTATAGACTGCAGTTTAGGAACTCCAAGAAGAAAGAGTCTGAGACTTGGATGGAGTGTGTGAATCTGTACTCGCGGGCACTGGTAGGTTGGATGAAGGGCAGCAAGGTAACTGATTATAATGGGTTGTTACATTTAATTAGTTGGGAGCACTTGAGTAGTCTATGTGTTCCAGAGCTGCGCCAGCATCTTTTAGATAGCAAGTTGACGGACCCCATTGAGCTTGCTAAGGAGGCGGACCGCTGGACCAGTACCAGGGTCCACAGAGGAATTGTGGGTACCATTGCCAAAGGTGGGCAGGGTCCCCAGCAGAAGAGTGGGGGGGACAAGGGTAACCAAAAGGAGTTCTTACAAGGGCCCCAAAATAGTTCCCAGGGTAACCAGTCCCAGCCCCCCAAGTCAAAACCCAAACCAACCTGGCCCCCTAAGGGCAGGTCGGATAACAAGGGTCCCATTAGGTGTTATCACTGTCAAGAATTGGGTCACAAGTCTCCTGTGTGTCCCAAGAAATCCCAGGCACCCACTGGTGCTCCAACACCGGGTATAGCTAGTGTAGCTTTTGGGGGGGATTTAATTTCTAGTGATTTGGAGGGTTTAGCAGTTATGTCCCTTGTCTCTTTGGGAGACACAGAGATGGTCCAGGAAACCCCTGTCCCTGATAACACTAAGAAGTACACGCAGTGGGTGACCATCAATGGGAGGAGGGTGGAGGCTCTCAGGGACACTGGAGCCAGTGTGACTACGGTCAGGTGTCAGTGGGTCCCTGAGGAGCTGATCATTCCAGACGTACTTCACCCAGTAGTGTCAGCTGACAACTCTGTGCGCCTTTGCAAGGTAGCACATGTTCCCTTTGAGTGGGGGGGGGTCTCAGGTCCTCTCAGAGTTGTTGTGAGTCCATCCATGCCAGTAGACTGTCTGCTAGGTAATGACCTGGAGAGTTCCCCATGGAGGGAGGTGGAACGCCAGGCTCATTTGGAGATGTTGGGTTTGCCTGAGTGGGTCTGTGTGACCACCCGGTCCATGGCAGCCAGACAGGGTTGTGAAGCAGACCTGGAGCCTGAAACAGTGGCCCAGGTCCCTGCCAGAAAGAGGAAGGGCAAGGGGTGTGGTACGGCCACCCCCGCTGTTCCCACGGTCCAGGAAGGAGCAGAACCTACGGGGGATGCCCTGGACCCTACAGGTGAACAGGTCGCTGAGCTGGGAGACATACCTGAGCTGACCCATTGGCAGCAAGAGGGTGGTCCCTCCAGAGAGGAGTTCTGCCGTGCGCAGAAGACTTGCCCTACTCTTGAAGGTCTGCGGCACCAGGCTGCAGACCAGGCAGCAGGTGCTGATCCGAAGAACTTTTTTCTCTACTGGGAGAATGACTTGTTGTACAGTGAGCCTAGGTTTGCTGAGCCCAGTGGGTCACGTACCCTGGTGGTACCCGCAGGGTTCAGAGACTTCCTACTGGGTCTGGCTCACGACGTGCCGCTTGCAGGACATCTCGGGCAGGACAAGACCCGACAAAGGCTTGCCACCCACTTTTACTGGCCCGGGATGAAGACGGACGTCGCTTCCTTTTGTAAGTCATGCCAGACTTGCCAGGCAAGTGGCAAGGCTGGAGGAAAATGCAAAGGCCCTCTCAAGCCTTTTCCTGTAGTGAGCACCCCTTTCGAGCGGGTGGGGATAGATATTGTGGGGCCACTGGACCCCAGGACCGCCTTAGGCAACAGGTTCATCCTGGTCCTGGTGGATCATGCCACCCAGTACCCGGAGGCTATCCCTCTCAGGACAACCACAGCCCCGGTGGTGGGCCGTGCGTTGATGGGGATCTTTTCCCGTGTGGGTTTCCCCAAAGAGGTGGTATCTGACCGGGATACCAACTTCATCTCCAGGTATATGAAGTCTCTGTGGGAGGAGTGTGGGGTAACTTATAAGTTCACCACTCCTTACCACCCTCAAGGAAATGGGTTGGTTGAAAGGTTCAACCGGACCCTGAAGGGCATGATCATGGGGCTGACGGAGCCCATGAGACGGAAGTGGGACGTCTTTTTGCCATGCCTGTTATTTGCCTACAGGGAGGTACCACAAAAGTCTCTAGGGTTCAGTCCCTTTGAGCTTTTGTACGGGCACCCTGTTAGAGGACCTCTCAGTCTGGTGAAGGAGGGTTGGGAGAAATCCCCTGGGAAAACCCCCCAGGATGTGTTCAGCTATGTGCTGGCCATCCGCAACCAGACACAGCGCTTCCGGGCCCTCGCTCAGGCGAACCTGGAAGCCAACCAGGATGAGATGAAGAGGTGGTATGACCAGCATACCACTCTGATGGAATTTCAACCTGGCCAGATGGTGTGGGTGATGGCGCCAGTGGAACCTTGCGCGCTCCAAGACAAGTGGACTGGGCCATATGAGGTGGTGGAGCGCAAGAGTGAGGTGACCTACCTGGTCAACTTGCGATCTCCCAGGAACCCCATGAGGGTCCTACACGCGAACCGCCTCAAACCCCATTTTGAGAGGTCTGAAATAACAATGCTACTTGCTACAGATGCAGGGATGGAGGAGGATAGCGATCCTCTTCCTGACCTCCTGGAAGCTAAGGAGCAAGATGGGTCAGTGGATGGAGTGGTCCTCTCGCCCACCCTGACCCCAGAACAGCAGAGGGACTGTCACCATGTGCTGGGTCAGTTTGCATCTCTGTTCTCCCTGACCCCCGGTATCACCAACTGGTGTGTCCATGACGTGGACACGGGAGATAGCATGCCTGTGAAACAGAAGTTTTATCGGGTGGCTGACAAGGTCAGGGCCAGCATCAAGAAGGAGGTTTCTAAGATGTTGGAGCTAGGGGTGATTGAGCCCTCCAGCAGCCCCTGGGCTAGCCCAGTGGTACTTGTACCGAAATCTGCTGCGCCAGGTGCCACTCCAGAACTTAGGTTTTGTGTGGACTACCGTGGGCTCAATGCTGTCACGAAGACTGACGCACACCCCATCCCCAGAGCTGATGAGCTTGTGGATCGGTTGGGAGCTGCCAACTACCTCAGTACGTTTGATTTAACTTCTGGGTACTGGCAGATTTCCTTAACTGATGGGGCCAAGGAGAGGTCTGCGTTTTCAACGCCAGAGGGGCACTTCCAGTTCCCTGTCATGCCCTTTGGGTTGAAGAAGGCCCCTGCCACATTCCAGAGACTGGTCAACCAGGTACTGTCCGGGCTGGAGCAATTCAGCGCCGCATATCTGGATGACATCGCTGTGTTCAGCTCCACTTGGGAAGAACACTTGCAACACCTCTGCGCAGTGTTGAGGGCTCTGCATAGTGCAGGCCTCACTATCAAGGCCAGTAAGTGCCAGATAGGGCAGGGTTCGGTGGTGTATTTGGGACACCAGGTAGGAAGCGGCCATGTGGCGCCCCTACAAGCCAAGATAGATACCATCCGGGCTTGGGAACCCCCCAAAACCCAGACAGCGGTGAGAGCCTTCTTAGGACTCACCGGGTACTATCGCCGTTTTGTCAAGGGGTATGGCACCATTGTGGCTCCCTTGACAGAACTAACTTCCAAGAAGTTACCGAAGAAAGTGATTTGGACCATTGCCTGCCAAGAAGCTTTTGATGCCCTGAAGGAGGCCATGTGTACAGCACCTGTACTCAAGGCGCCTGACTTCTCCAAGGAATTCATAGTGCAGACAGACGCTTCTGAGCATGGAGTGGGAGCGGTGCTCTCACAACTAAATGACGAGGACTTGGATCAACCTGTAGCTTTCATTAGTAGGAGGCTACTTCCCAGGGAACAGAGGTGGAGTGCGATTGAAAGGGAAGCTTTTGCTGTGGTCTGGGCGCTGAAGAAGCTGAGACCCTACTTGTTTGGGACTCACTTCCGGGTTCAGACGGACCACAGGCCCCTCAGATGGTTGATGCAGATGAGGGGTGAGAATCCTAAGCTGTTGAGGTGGTCCATTTCCCTACAGGGGATGGACTTTGCGGTGGAACACCGCCCCGGTACAGAACACGCCAACGCTGATGGTCTGTCCAGGTTTTTCCGCCTTAGCGATGAGAACTCCCAAGAGGGTGGGTAGTTCTCCCCACTTTCAGCTGGAGGGGACACGTGTTAGACCTGGCATCTTTGGCGTGGTTACCCCTGACTTTTTGCCTCTACCTCCTGTGTTTTTGGATGCTATGCTGCATTTCGTTTTTGCTGGTTTAGATGCTTTGGGCACTTTGCCACTGCTGATCAGTGTCAAAGTGCAAGTGCTCCCTTGGTGAATTGTTGTATTGATTGGTTATCCATGATTGGGATATTTGTTTCACCTGTTAGCCCCTAGTAAAGTGCACTGCGTGTGCCAGGGCTGGTGATTCAAATGCTACTAGTGGGCTGCAGCACTGATTGTGCCACCCACAGGAGTAGCGCTAAAATGATGTCTTAGGCCTGCTTGCACTGCCTATGTGCAGTCCAGGACTGCCATGTCGACCTGGCCAGTGCACCCACTGACCAGGCCTTATCCTTCCCTTTCTGTACATGTCAGGCATCCCTATGGTGGCCCTAGGTACCCCCCTGGGCTGGGTGCAGTATCTGAAAGGTAGGGCATGTACTGAGGTGTGTAACATGCCCTGGTAGTGAATTACAGCCATTTTCGTTTTTCACTGCTGAGAGGCTATCTTGCCCATAGGATAGAATGGGGAAGGCTGTTTACATGCCTATCTTCCCATAGGGGCAAGATAGAAAATCCAAGTTTGGTACCTCTGTGTTCAGAATTTAATTATACATCTTTTTAGCAAGATGGTTTTTAAATTCACTGTGTGGGAATAGCACTTTTTAGAAAGTAGCTATTCTCCTGTTTAACCTTCCTGTGTGCCTGTGTGCTGGTTGGCTGACTGGTATCAGGTGATGTGCTAGGTGGCTCCAGGAGCCTGGATGAGTCAGCAGCAGGGTGAATAGGGAGATCTGCTTTAGATGGGTGGGAGGAGTAGTCCCTGGGTCTGAATAGGGCTGCCCCTGACAAACACAAAGCTGGCTCCACCCCCTGCTGGCCAGGCTGAGGACTCTGCCTCTGCTGGCACAAAGATGGCTCCACCTCCTGCTGAGCGTCTAACGACCCTGCCCCTCACTCTGAAAGGAACCAGGTGCTCCAGAGCAGAGCACACCCAGGAACCGGTTTGAGCAGGGGAATCCCCCCACTGGAACAAAGAGAGACAAAGACTTGGAGGGGTATAAGAAGAGGACCCCAGACACCTAAACTTTAGATCACTTTGGAACTAAGAAGGAACCTCTGCCAAGGAGAAAGCTGAAAGGACTGAAGAGGAGAAGACTGCCTGCTTGCTGTTTTGCTTTGCTGCCAAGGAGAGGGGAAGGACTTTGCTGTGTCCCCTTCTGTTGATTCTGATCTCCAAGGGCCTGAGAAGAGCTGGCTCCCTGTTAAGAAGTCCCAGGAACAAAAGGACTTCACCACCAGCTCCCCTGGAACTCTGCTGAGAGAGTTCTGACCTGCCTTGGAGTGCTTGCCCAGTCTTGGGGCCTCAGGAGGTCGTTTTGCTGTGTTTGGGAGCTGGGAAGCAGAAGCGTGAACAAGAGTGACTGGTACCCAACGCATCATCCAATTGCGTGTCGCAAGAACGAGAGTGCGTGGAAAATTTCATCGCGGCACCATCGCAACACGTAGGGTCCCCGCATCGCCGACTGCGTCGAGCATCGTCCCGAAGCGTGAAGATTCCTGGCATTGCGAGGGTCGTCGCAGAACCAGTTTGCGAACCGCACCACTGCCGGTGCGTGAAAGTCTCCAGTCGCTGCGTGCGTCGACGCAGAGTCCCGTTCCGTGGCGCATCGAGAGTTGCAGCGCCGGAAGGCAACGCTGTGCCACGCATCGCACCACATCGAAGAGTGTCGCATCGAACCTGTGCGTGAAGCTTCCCCCTAAGAAACCTACGCAACGAAGGCCAAAGTCATCGCATCCTCCCCTTACAGATCGGAGCCGGCGCATCCACCTCTGCTGCGTGAAGCAGGGCTGCTGCAAAGCCTCCCCAGGATCTCAGGAGTATCGCATCGCCTTTGCAAGCTTCCTTGTTATAGCTTTTGGGAACCTTATCGCAACTACAGGTACTGTTGGGCACGAAAGTGTCGCATTTTGTGCGTTGAGAGTCGCATTGTGCAGGACACTGACTTTTACATCCTGGAGTACTTTCTGCAAACTCTGAACTATCTTTAAAGTAACCTTTTTGAATTATATGTTGGTTTGTCTGTAGTATTTGGTCTTGTGAAGTTTTTAGTAAAGATACATTATTTTTCTAAAACTGGTGTGGAGTAAATCTGTGGTGTTTTCACTGTGTTACTGTGAGTGTTGGTACAAATACTTTACACATTGCCTTTGATAGCCTAGACTGCTCAGGCCAAGCTACATAGAGGGTGAGCAGGGGTTATCTTAACAGTGTATCCCCCTTTCCCTGACTAGAAGCAAGGGTCCCTACTTGGACAGAGGTACCAACTCTGCCAACTAGAGACCCCAGATCTAACACCTACACTACCCAAACACCACTGCACTACCCTAAACCCAGAAACACGAACCCCTTCACTGTAAAAACACCACTGCACAACATTAAACCCTAAAACACGACACTTAGCATGACCCCTACACTACCCAAAGACCATTGCACAACACGAAACCCTAAAACACAACCCCCTACTCTACACAACCACCACTGCACTGCCCTAAACCCTAAAACACTACCCCCAGCACGACCCCCCTACACAACACAAACACCACTGCACTACCCTAAACCCTAAATCTACCCCACCACGATCCCCTACTCTACCTAAACACCACTGCACTACCCTAAACCCTAAAACACTACCCCAGCACAACCCCCTACACTACCCAAACACCACTGCTCTACCCTAAACCCAAAAACACTACCCCCAGCACGACCCCCTACACTACACAACCACCACTGCTCTGCCCTAAACCCTAAAACACTACCCCCAGCACGACCCCTACACTAGATAATCACCACTGCACTGCCCTAAACCCTAAAACACTACCCTCAGCACGACCCCCTACACTTCACAGACACCACTGCAGTACCCTAAACCCTAAAACACTACCCCAGCAGACCCCCTACACTACCCAAACACCACTGCTCTACACTAAACCCTAAAACATTACCCCCAGCACGACCCCTTCACTACACAAACACCACTGCACTACCCTAAACCCTAAAACACAACCCCAGCACGACCCGTACACTACCCAAAGACCACTGCACTCCCCTAAACCCTAAAACACTACCCCAGCATGACCCCCTACACTACCCAAACACCACTGCACTACCCTAAACCCTAAACTACTACCCCAAGCAGTACCCCCTATGATACCCAAACACCACTGCACTACCCTAAACCCTAAAACACTACCACCAGAAGTACCCCCTACACTACCCAACCACCACTGCACTACCCTAAACCATAAAACACTATCCCCAGAATGACACCCTAAACTACACAAACACCACTGCACTACACTAAACCCTAAAACACTACCCCCAGCACAACCCCTACACTACACAAAAACCACTGCACTACCCTAAACCCTAAAACACTACCCCAGCACGAACCCCTACACTAACCGAACACCACTGCACTACCCTACACTCTAAAACACTACCCCCAGCACAAGCCCCTATAGTACCCAAACACCACTGCACTACCCTAAATCTACGCCTAGCACAACCGCCTACACTACCCAAACACCACTGCACTACCCTAAACCCTAAAACACTACCTCCAGCACGACCCGCTACACTACACAAGTACCAATGCACTTCCCTAAACCCTAAAACACTACCCCCGGCATGACACCCTTCACTACCCAACACCACTGCACTACCCTAAAACCAAAAACACTACCCTCAGCACAATACCCCTACACTACCCAAACACCACTGCTCTACCCTGAACGCTAAAACACGACCCCCTACACTACACAACCACCGCTGCACTGCCCTAAACCCTAAAACACTACCCCCAACACAACCACCCTACACAACCCAAACACCACTGCACTAACCTAAACCCTAAATCTATGCCTAGCACAACCCCCTAAACTACCCAAACACCACTGCAGTACCATAAACCCTAAAATACTACCCCAGCACGACCCCCTACACTACCCAAAGACCACTTCAGTACCCTTAACCCTAAAACACGACCTCCAGCATGACCCCTAGACTACCCAAAGACCACTACACTACCCTAACCCTAAAACACTACCCCAGCACGACTCCCTATACTACCCTAACACCACTGTACTACCCTAAACCCTAAGACACTAACCCCAGCACAACCCCCTACACTACCCAAACACCACTGCTCCACCC
Source organism: Triturus cristatus (assembly GCF_964204655.1). NCBI lineage: Eukaryota > Metazoa > Chordata > Amphibia > Caudata > Salamandridae > Triturus > Triturus cristatus. Next base: position 640,072,914 of record NC_140579.1, on the reverse strand, counting down.
TAAACCCTAAAACACTACCCCCAGCACGACCCCCTACACTACACAGACACCACTGCACTACCCCAAAACCTAAAACACAACCCCAGCACAACCCCCTACACTACCCAAAGACCACTGCACTACCCTAAACTCAAAAACACGGCCCCTACACTGCACAAACACCACTGCACTACCATAAACCCTAAAACACTACACCTAGCACGACACCCTTCACTACTCAAACACCACTGCACTACCCTAAACCCTAAAACACTACCCCAGCACAATCCCAAACACTACCCGAACACCAATGCACTACCCTAAACTCTAAAACACTACCCCCAGCATGACCCCCTACACTAACCAAACTCCACTGCACTACCCCAAACCCTAAATCTATCCCCAGCATAACACCCTACACTACCCAAACACCACTGCACTACCCTAAACCCTAAAACTCTACCCCAGCACAACCCCTACACTACCCAAAGACCACTGCACTACCCTAAACCCAGAAACACGAACCCCTTCACTGTAAAAACACCACTGCACAACCATAAACCCTAAAACACGACACTTAGCATGACCCCTACACTACCGAAAGACCATTGCACAACACGAAACCCTAAAACACAACCCCCTACTCTACACAACCACCACTGCACTGCCCTAAACCCTAAAACACTACCCCCAGCACGACCCCCCTACACAACACAAACACCACTGCACTACCCTAAACCCTAAATCTACCCCACCACAATCCCCTACTCTACCTAAACACCACTGCACTACCCTAAACCCTAAAACACTACCCCAGCACAACCCCCTACACTACCCAAACACCACTGCTCTACCCTAAACCCAAAAACACTACCCCCAGCACGACCCCCTACACTACACAACCACCACTGCTCTGCCCTAAACCCTAAAACACTACCCCCAGCACGACCCCTACACTAGATAATCACCACTGCACTGCCCTAAACCCTAAAACACTACCCTCAGCACGACACCCTACACTTCACAGACACCACTGCATTACCCTAAACCCTAAAACAATACCCCCAGCACGACCCCCTACACTACCCAAACACCACTGCTCTACACTAAACCCTAAAACATTACCCCCAGCACGACCCCTTCACTACACAAACACCACTGCACTACCCTAAACCCTAAAACACAACCCCTGCACGTCCCGTACACTATCCAAAGACCACTGCACTCCCCTAAACCCTAAAACACTACCCCAGCATGACCCCCTACACTACCCAAACACCACTGCACTACCCTAAACCCTAAACTACTACCCCAAGCAGTACCCCCTATGATACCCAAACACCACTGCACTACCCTAAACCCTAAAACACTACCATCAGCAGTACCCCCTACACTACCCAAACACCACTGCACTACCCTAAACCATAAAACACTATCCCCAGAATGACACCCTACACTACACAAACACCACTGCACTAAACTAAACCCTAAAACACTACCCCCAGCACAACCCCTACACTACACAAAAACCACTGCACTACCCTAAACCCTAAAACACTACCCCAGCACGAACCCCTACACTAACCGAACACCACTGCACTACCCTAAACTCTAAAACACTACCCCCAGCACGAGCCCCCATAGTACCCAAACACCACTGCACTACCCTAAATCTACGCCTAGCACAACCCCCTACACTACCCAAACACCACTGCACTATCCTAAACCCTAAAACACTACCTCCAGCACGACCCGCTACACTACACAAGTACCAAGCACTTCCCTAAACCCTAAAACACTACCCCCGGCACGACACCCTTCACTACCCAAACACCACTGCACTACCCTAAAACCTAAAACACTACCCTCAGCACAATACCCCTACACTACCCAAACACCACTGCTCTACCCTAAACGCTAAAACACGACCCTCTACACTACACAACCACCGCTGCACTGCCCTAAACCCTAAAACACTACCCCCAACACAACCACCCTACACAACCCAAACACCACTGCACTACCCTAAACCCTAAATCTACGCCTAGCACAACCCCCTACACTACCCAAACACCACTGCACTACCCTAAATCCTAAAACACTACCTCCAGCACGACCCGCTACACTACACAAGTACCAATGCACTTCCCTAAACCCTAAAACACTACCCCCACCCTGACCACCTACACTACCTAAACACCAAGGCACTACGCTAAACCCTCAATCACTAGCCCCAGCACAACCCCCTACACTACCCAAACACCACTGCTTTACCCTAAACTCAAAAACACTCCCCCAGCACCACTCCCTACACTACCCAAACACCACTGCACTACCTTAAATCCTAAATCACTACCCCCAACACGACCCCCTACACCACCCAAACACCACTGCAGTACCCTAAACCCTAAAACACTACCCCCAGCACGATCCCCTGCACTACACAACCACCACTGCTCTGCCCTAAACCCTAAAACACTACCCCCAGCACGACCCCCTACACTAGATAATCACCACTGCACTGCCCTAAACCCTAAAACACTACCCTCAGCACGACCCCCTACACTTCACAGACACCACTGCATTACCCTAAACCCTAAAACACTACCCCCAGCACGACCCCCTACACTACCCAAACACCACTGCTCTACACTAAACCCTAAAACATTACCCCCAGCACGACCCCTTCACTACACAAACACCACTGCACTACCCTAAACCCTAAAACACAATCCCTGCACGTCCCGTACACTATCCAAAGACCACTGCACTCCCCTAAACCCTAAAACACTACCCCAGCATGACCCCCTACACTACCCAAACACCACTGCACTACCCTAAACCCTAAACTACTACCCCAAGCAGTACCCCCTATGATACCCAAACACCACTGCACTACCCTAAACCCTAAAACACTACCACCAGCAGTACCCCCTACACTACCCAAACACCACTGCACTACCCTAAACCATAAAACACTATCCCCAGAATGACACCCTACACTACACAAACACCACTGCACTAAACTAAACCCTAAAACACTACCCCCAGCACAACCCCTACACTACACAAAAACCACTGCACTACCCTAAACCCTAAAACACTACCCCAGCACGAACCTCTACACTAACCGAACACCACTGCACTACCCTAAACTCTAAAACACTACCCCCAGCACGAGCCCCCATAGTACCCAAACACCACTGCACTACCCTAAATCTACGCCTAGCACAACCCCCTACACTACCCAAACACCACTGCACTATCCTAAACCCTAAAACACTACCTCCAGCACGACCCGCTACACTACACAAGTACCAATGCACTTCCCTAAACCATAAAACACTACCCCCGGCATGACACCCTTCACTACCCAAACACCACTGCACTACCCTAAAACCTAAAACACTACCCTCAGCACAATACCCCTACACTACCCAAACACCACTGCTCTACCCTAAACGCTAAAACACGACCCTCTACACTACACAACCACCGCTGCACTGCCCTAAACCCTAAAACACTACCCCCAACACAACCACCCTACACAACCCAAACACCACTGCACTACCCTAAACCCTAAATCTACGCCTAGCACAACCCCCTACACTACCCAAACACCACTGCACTACCCTAAATCCTAAAACACTACCTCCAGCACGACCCGCTACACTACACAAGTACCAATGCACTTCCCTAAACCCTAAAACACTACCCCCACCCTGACCACCTACACTACCTAAACACCAAGGCACTACGCTAAACCCTCAATCACTAGCCCCAGCACAACCCCCTACACTACCCAAACACCACTGCTCTACCCTAAACTCAAAAACACTCCCCCAGCACCACTCCCTACACTACCCAAACACCACTGCACTACCTTAAATCCTAAATCACTACCCCCAACACGACCCCCTACACCACCCAAACACCACTGCAGTACCCTAAACCCTAAAACACTACCCCCAGCACGATCCCCTGCACTACACAACCACCACTGCTCTGCCCTAAACCCTAAAACACTACCCCCAGCACGACCCCCTACACTAGATAATCACCACTGCACTGCCCTAAACCCTAAAACACTACCCTCAGCACGACCCCCTACACTTCACAGACACCACTGCATTACCCTAAACCCTAAAACACTACCCCCAGCACGACCCCCTACACTACCCAAACACCACTGCTCTACACTAAACCCTAAAACATTACCCCCAGCACGACCCCTTCACTACACAAACACCACTGCACTACCCTAAACCCTAAAACACAACCCCTGCACGTCCCGTACACTATCCAAAGACCACTGCACTCCCCTAAACCATAAAACACTACCCCCGGCATGACACCCTTCACTACCCAAACACCACTGCACTACCCTAAAACCTAAAACACTACCCTCAGCACAATACCCCTACACTACCCAAACACCACTGCTCTACCCTAAACGCTAAAACACGACCCTCTACACTACACAACCACCGCTGCACTGCCCTAAACCCTAAAACACTACCCCCAACACAACCACCCTACACAACCCAAACACCACTGCACTACCCTAAACCCTAAATCTACGCCTAGCACAACCCCCTACACTACCCAAACACCACTGCACTACCCTAAATCCTAAAACACTACCTCCAGCACGACCCGCTACACTACACAAGTACCAATGCACTTCCCTAAACCCTAAAACACTACCCCCACCCTGACCACCTACACTACCTAAACACCAAGGCACTACGCTAAACCCTCAATCACTAGCCCCAGCACAACCCCCTACACTACCCAAACACCACTGCTCTACCCTAAACTCAAAAACACTCCCCCAGCACCACTCCCTACACTACCCAAACACCACTGCACTACCTTAAATCCTAAATCACTACCCCCAACACGACCCCCTACACCACCCAAACACCACTGCAGTACCCTAAACCCTAAAACACTACCCCCAGCACGATCCCCTGCACTACACAACCACCACTGCTCTGCCCTAAACCCTAAAACACTACCCCCAGCACGACCCCCTACACTAGATAATCACCACTGCACTGCCCTAAACCCTAAAACACTACCCTCAGCACGACCCCCTACACTTCACAGACACCACTGCATTACCCTAAACCCTAAAACACTACCCCCAGCACGACCCCCTACACTACCCAAACACCACTGCTCTACACTAAACCCTAAAACATTACCCCCAGCACGACCCCTTCACTACACAAACACCACTGCACTACCCTAAACCCTAAAACACAACCCCTGCACGTCCCGTACACTATCCAAAGACCACTGCACTCCCCTAAACCCTAAAACACTACCCCAGCATGACCCCCTACACTACCCAAACACCACTGCACTACCCTAAACCCTAAACTACTACCCCAAGCAGTACCCCCTATGATACCCAAACACCACTGCACTACCCTAAACCCTAAAACACTACCACCAGCAGTACCCCCTACACTACCCAAACACCACTGCACTACCCTAAACCATAAAACACTATCCCCAGAATGACACCCTACACTACACAAACACCACTGCACTAAACTAAACCCTAAAACACTACCCCCAGCACAACCCCTACACTACACAAAAACCACTGCACTACCCTAAACCCTAAAACATTACCACAGCACGAACCCCTACACTAACCGAACACCACTGCACTACCCTAAACTCTAAAACACTACCCCCAGCACGAGCCCCCATAGTACCCAAACACCACTGCACTACCCTAAATCTACGCCTAGCACAACCCCCTACACTACCCAAACACCACTGCACTATCCTAAACCCTAAAACACTACCTCCAGCACGACCCGCTACACTACACAAGTACCAATGCACTTCCCTAAACCATAAAACACTACCCCCGGCATGACACCCTTCACTACCCAAACACCACTGCACTACCCTAAAACCTAAAACACTACCCTCAGCACAATACCCCTACACTACCCAAACACCACTGCTCTACCCTAAACGCTAAAACACGACCCTCTACACTACACAACCACCGCTGCACTGCCCTAAACCCTAAAACACTACCCCCAACACAACCACCCTACACAACCCAAACACCACTGCACTACCCTAAACCCTAAATCTACGCCTAGCACAACCCCCTACACTACCCAAACACCACTGCACTACCCTAAATCCTAAAACACTACCTCCAGCACGACCCGCTACACTACACAAGTACCAATGCACTTCCCTAAACCCTAAAACACTACCCCCACCCTGACCACCTACACTACCTAAACACCAAGGCACTACGCTAAACCCTCAATCACTAGCCCCAGCACAACCCCCTACACTACCCAAACACCACTGCTCTACCCTAAACTCAAAAACACTCCCCCAGCACCACTCCCTACACTACCCAAACACCACTGCACTACCTTAAATCCTAAATCACTACCCCCAACACGACCCCCTACACCACCCAAACACCACTGAAGTACCCTAAACCCTAAAACACTACCCCCAGCACGATCCCCTGCACTACACAACCACCACTGCTCTGCCCTAAACCCTAAAACACTACCCCCAGCACGACCCCCTACACTAGATAATCACCACTGCACTGCCCTAAACCCTAAAACACTACCCTCAGCACGACCCCCTACACTTCACAGACACCACTGCATTACCCTAAACCCTAAAACACTACCCCCAGCACGACCCCCTACACTACCCAAACACCACTGCTCTACACTAAACCCTAAAACATTACCCCCAGCACGACCCCTTCACTACACAAACACCACTGCACTACCCTAAACCCTAAAACACAACCCCTGCACGTCCCGTACACTATCCAAAGACCACTGCACTCCCCTAAACCATAAAACACTACCCCCGGCATGACACCCTTCACTACCCAAACACCACTGCACTACCCTAAAACCTAAAACACTACCCTCAGCACAATACCCCTACACTACCCAAACACCACTGCTCTACCCTAAACGCTAAAACACGACCCTCTACACTACACAACCACCGCTGCACTGCCCTAAACCCTAAAACACTACCCCCAACACAACCACCCTACACAACCCAAACACCACTGCACTACCCTAAACCCTAAATCTACGCCTAGCACAACCCCCTACACTACCCAAACACCACTGCACTACCCTAAATCCTAAAACACTACCTCCAGCACGACCCGCTACACTACACAAGTACCAATGCACTTCCCTAAACCCTAAAACACTACCCCCACCCTGACCACCTACACTACCTAAACACCAAGGCACTACGCTAAACCCTCAATCACTAGCCCCAGCACAACCCCCTACACTACCCAAACACCACTGCTCTACCCTAAACTCAAAAACACTCCCCCAGCACCACTCCCTACACTACCCAAAAACCACTGCACTACCTTAAATCCTAAATCACTACCCCCAACACGACCCCCTACACCACCCAAACACCACTGCAGTACCCTAAACCCTAAAACACTACCCCCAGCACGATCCCCTGCACTACACAACCACCACTGCTCTGCCCTAAACCCTAAAACACTACCCCCAGCACGACCCCCTACACTAGATAATCACCACTGCACTGCCCTAAACCCTAAAACACTACCCTCAGCACGACCCCCTACACTTCACAGACACCACTGCATTACCCTAAACCCTAAAACACTACCCCCAGCACGACCCCCTACACTACCCAAACACCACTGCTCTACACTAAACCCTAAAACATTACCCCTAGCACGACCCCTTCACTACACAAACACCACTGCACTACCCTAAACCCTAAAACACAACCCCTGCACGTCCCGTACACTATCCAAAGACCACTGCACTCCCCTAAACCCTAAAACACTACCCCAGCATGACCCCCTACACTACCCAAACACCACTGCACTACCCTAAACCCTAAACTACTACCCCAAGCAGTACCCCCTATGATACCCAAACACCACTGCACTACCCTAAACCCTAAAACACTACCACCAGCAGTACCCCCTACACTACCCAAACACCACTGCACTACCCTAAACCATAAAACACTATCCCCAGAATGACACCCTACACTACACAAACACCACTGCACTAAACTAAACCCTAAAACACTACCCCCAGCACAACCCCTACACTACACAAAAACCACTGCACTACCCTAAACCCTAAAACATTACCCCAGCACGAACCCCTACACTAACCAAACACCACTGCACTACCCTAAACCCTAATCTACTACCCCAAGCAGTACCCCCTATGATACCCAAACACCACTGCACTACCCTAAACCCTAAAACACTACCACCAGCAGTACCCCCTACACTACCCAAACACCACTGCACTACCCTAAACCATAAAACACTATCCCCAGAATGACACCCTACACTACACAAACACCACTGCACTAAACTAAACCCTAAAACACTACCCCCAGCACAACCCCTACACTACACAAAAACCACTGCACTACCCTAAACTCTAAAACACTACCCCCAGCACGAGCCCCCATAGTACCCAAACACCACTGCACTACCCTAAATCTACGCCTAGCACAACCCCCTACACTACCCAAACACCACTGCACTATCCTAAACCCTAAAACACTACCTCCAGCACGACCCGCTACACTACACAAGTACCAATGCACTTCCCTAAACCATAAAACACTACCCCCGGCATGACACCCTTCACTACCCAAACACCACTGCACTACCCTAAAACCTAAAACACTACCCTCAGCACAATACCCCTACACTACCCAAACACCACTGCTCTACCCTAAACGCTAAAACACGACCCTCTACACTACACAACCACCGCTGCACTGCCCTAAACCCTAAAACACTACCCCCAACACAACCACCCTACACAACCCAAACACCACTGCACTACCCTAAACCCTAAATCTACGCCTAGCACAACCCCCTACACAACCCAAACACCACTGCACTACCCTAAATCCTAAAACACTACCTCCAGCACGACCCGCTACACTACACAAGTACCAATGCACTTCCCTAAACCCTAAAACACTACCCCCACCCTGACCACCTACACTACCTAAACACCAAGGCACTACGCTAAACCCTCAATCACTAGCCCCAGCACAACCCCCTACACTACCCAAACACCACTGCTCTACCCTAAACTCAAAAACACTCCCCCAGCACCACTCCCTACACTACCCAAACACCACTGCACTACCTTAAATCCTAAATCACTACCCCCAACACGACCCCCTACACCACCCAAACACCACTGCAGTACCCTAAACCCTAAAACACTACCCCCAGCACGATCCCCTGCACTAGATAATCACCACTGCACTGCCTTAAACCCTAAAACACTACCTCCAGCACGACCCCTACACTTCCCAAACACCACTGCACTCCCCTAAACCCTAAAACACTACCCCCACACCGACCCCCTACACTACCCAAACACCACTGCACTACCCTAAATCCTAAATCTACCCCCAGCACGACCCCCTACACCACCCACACACCACTGCACTAACCTAAACCCTAAAACGCTACCCCCAGCATGACCCACTACACTACACAAACATCAATGCACTTCACTTAACCCTAAAACACTACCCCTGGCATGACCCCTTTCACTATCCAAACACCACTGCTCTACCCTAAACCCTAAAACACTACCCCCAGCACGACCCCCTACACTACCCAAACACCACTGCACTACCCTAAACCCTAAAACACAACCTCCAGCACGACCCCTACACTACCCAAAGACCACTGCACTTCCCTAATCCCTAAAACACTACTCTTAGCACGGCCCCTACACTACCCAAAGACCATTGCACTATCCTAAATGCTAAAACACGACCCCTTACACTACACAAACACCACTGTACTACCCTAAACCCTAAAACAGAACCCCAGCTCGATCCCCTACACTACACCAATGCCACTGCACTACCCTAAACCCTAAAACACTTCCCCCTACACTAGACAAACACCACTACACCACCCTAAACCCTAAAACACTACCCCCAGCATGACCCGCTACACTATCAAAACATACCTGCATTACCATAAACCCTAAACCCAAACACACTACCCCCAGCAGGACCCCCTACACTACCCGAACACCACTGCACTACCCTAATCCCTAAAACACTACTGACAGCATGACCCCCTACACTACCCAAACACCACTGGACTACCCTAAACCCTAAATCTATCCCCGGCATGACCCCTTACACTACCCAAACACCACTACACTACCCTAAACCCTAAAACATTACCCCCAGCATGACCCCCTACACTACCTGAACACCACTACAGTACCCTAAACCCTAAAACACTACCCCCAGCACAATGCCCTACACTACCCTAACACCACTGCACTACCCTAAAGCCTAAAACACTAACCCCAGCACAACGCCTTGCACTACACAAACACCACTGCTCCACCCTAAACCCTAAAACACTATCCCAGCACGAACCCCTACACTAAACAAACACCACTGCACTACCCCAAATCCGAAAACACTACCCCAGCACAAACCCCTACACTACCCAAAGACCACTGCACTACCCTAAACACTAAAACACGACCCCCTACACTACACAAACACCACTGTAGTACCCTAAACCCTAAAACACTACCCCCAGCACGACCCCTACACTACACAAACACCACTGCGCTACCCTAAACTCTAAAACACTTCCCCCTACACTACACAAACACCACTGCACCACCCTAAACCCTAAAATACTACCCCAGCATGACCCCCTACACTACCCAAATACCACTGCACTACCCTAAACCCTAAAACACTACCCCCACCAGTACCCCTATGCTACCCAAACACCACTGCACTACACTAAACCCTAAAACACTACCACCAGCAGTACCCCCTACACTACCCAAACACCACTGCACTACCCTAAACCCTAAAACACTACCCCCAGAATGACCCCTTACTCTACACAACCACCACTGCACTACACTAAACCCTTAAACACTACCCCCAGCACAACCACCTACACAACACAAACACCACGGCTCTACCCTAAACCCTAAAACACTACCCCAGCACGACACCCTACACTAACCGTACACCACTGCTCTACCCTAAACCCTAAATCACTACCTCCAGCATGACCCGATACACTACACAAACACCAATGCACTTCCCTAAACCCTAAAACACTACCCCCAGCATGACACCCTTCACTACCCAAACACCACTGCACTACCCTAAAACCTAAAACACTACCCCCAGCACAACCCCCTATTCTACCAAAACACCACTGCACTAAACTAAACCCTAAAACACTGCCCCAGCATGACCTCTACACTGCACAAACACCACTGCACTACCCTAAACCCTAAAAAACTCCCCCAGCACTACTCCCTACATTTCCCAAACACCACTGCACTACCCTAAACCCTAAAACACTACCCCCAGCATGACCCCATGCACTACCCGAGCACCACTGCACTACCCTAATCTCTAAAACACTATCCCCAGCACGACCCCTTACACTACCCAAACTCCACTGCCCTACCCTAAACCCTAAAACACTATTCCCACCAGTACCCCTATGCTACCCAAACACCACTGCACTACCCTAAACCCTAAAACACTGCCACCAGCAGTACCCCTGCACTGCCCAAACACCACTGCACTACCCTAAACCCTAAAACACTACCCCCAGAATGACCCCCTACTCTACACAAACACCACTGCACTACACTAAACCCTAAAACATGACCTCCAGCACGACCCCTACACTACCCAAAGACCACTGCACTTCCCCAATCCCTAAAACACTACTCTTAGCACGGCCTCTTCACTACCCAAAGACCAGTGCACTATCCTAAATGCTAAAACACGACCCCTTACACTACACAAACACCACTGTACTACCCTAAACCCTAAAACAGAACCCCAGCACGATCCCCTACACCACACCAACACCACTGCACTAACCTAAACCCTAAAACACTTCCCCCTACACTAGACAAACACCACTACACCACCCTAACCCCCTAAAACACTACCCCAGCATGACCCGCTACACTACCAAAACATACCTGCACTACCATAAAACCTAAACCCTAACACACTACCCCCAGCACGACCCCCTACACTACCCGAACACCACTGCACTACCCTAATACCTAAAACACTACTGACAGCATGACCCCCTACACTACCCAAACACCACTGGACTACCCTTAACCCTAAATCTACCCCCGGCATGACGCCTTACACTACCCAAACACCACTGCACTACCCTAAACCCTAAAACATTACCCCCAGCATGACCCCCTACACTACCCGAACACCACTACACTACCCTAAACCCTAAAACACTACCCCCAGCACGACGCCCTACACTACCCTAACACCACTGCCCTACCCTAAAGCCTAAAACACTAACCCCAGCACAACGCCTTGCACTACACAAACACCACTGCTCCACCCTAAACCCTAAAACACTACCCCAGCATGAACCCCTACACTACACAAACACCACTGCACTACCCCAAAACCTAAAACACTACCCCAGCACAACCCCCTACACTACCCAAAGATTACTGCACTAACCTAAACCCTAAGAAATTACAACTAGCACGACCCCTAGACTACCCAAAGACCACTGAACTACCCTAAACCCTAAAGCACGACATCCAGAACGACCCATACACTACCCAAAGACGACTGCACTACCCTAAACACTAAAACACGACCCCCTACACTACACAAACACCACTGACCTAAACCCTAAAACGCTACCCCCAGCACGACCCCTACACTACACAAACACCACTGCACTACCGTAAACTCTAAAACACTTCTCCCTACACTACACAAACACCACTGCACCACCCTAAACCCAAAAATACTACCCCAGCATGACCCCCTATACTACCCAAACACCACTGCACTACCCTAAACCCTAAAACACTACCCCCACCAGTACCCCCTATGCTACCCAAACACCACTGCACTACACTAAACCCTAAAACACTACCACCAGAATGACCCCCTACTCTACACAAACACCACTGCTCTACACTAAACCCTTAAACACTACCCCCAGCACAACCCCCTACACAACACAAACACCACTGCACTACCCTAAACCCTAAAACACTCCCCCATCACCACTCCCTACACTACCCAAACACCACTGCACTACCCTAAACCCTAAAACACTACCACAGCATGACCCCCTACACTAACCGTACACCACTGCTCTACCCTAAACCCTAAATCACTACCTCCAGCATGACCCGATATACTACACAAACACCAATGCACTTCCCTAAACCCTAAAACACTACCCCCAGCATGACACCCTTCACTACCCAAACACCACTGCACTACCCTAAAACCTAAAACACTACCCCCAGCACAACCCCCTATTCTACCAAAACACCACTGCACAAAACTAAACCCTAAAAAACTACCCCAGCATGACCTCTACACTGCACAAACACCACTGCACTACCGTAAACCCTTAAAAAACTCCCCCAGCACCACTCCCTACACTTCCCAAACACCACTGCGCTACCCTGTACCCCAAAAATCACTATCCCCAGCACGATTCCCTACACTACCCAAACACCACTGCACTACCCTAAACCCTAAAACACGACCCCAGCACAACCCCTACACTACCCAAAGACCACTGCACTACCCTAAACCCTAAAACACAACCCCCTACACAACACAAACACCCCTGCACTACCCAAAACCCTAAAACACTACCCCTAGCATGACCCCTACCCTACCCAAAGACCACTGCACTACCCTAAACCCTAAAACATGACCCCCTACACTACATAAACACCCCTGCAGTACCCTAACACCTATAACACTACGCCCAGCACGACCCCTACACTACACAAACACCACTTCACCATCCTAAACTCTAAAACACTTCCCCCTACACTACACAAACACCACTGCACCACCCTAAACCCTAAAACACTCCCCCAGCACCACTCCCTACACTACCCAAACACCACTGCGCTACCCTAAACCCCAAAAATCACTACCCCCAGCACGACCCCCTACACTAACTGAACACCACTGCACTACCCTAATCTCTAAAACACTACCCCCAGCACAACCCCCTATACTACCCAATCACCACTGCACTACCCTAAACCCTAAATCTACCCCCAGCACGACACCCTACACTACCCAAACACAACTGCACTACCCTAAACCCTAAAACACTACCCCCAGAATTACCCCTATACTACCCAAACACCACTGCACTTTCCTAAACCCTAAATCTACCCCCAGCACGACCACCTTCACTACCCAAACACCACTGCTCTACCCTATATCCTAAAACACTACAACAGCACGTCCTCCTATACTACACAACCACCAGTGCACTGCCCTAAACACTAAAACACTACCCCCAGCAGTACCCCCTACACTACCCAAACACCACTGCACTACCCTAAACCCTAAAAAACACCCCCCTACACAACACAAACACCCCTGCACTACCCAAAACCCTAAAACACTACCCCTAGCATGACCCCTACCCTGCCCAAAGACCACTACACTACCCTAAACCCTAAAACACGACCCCCTACACTACATAAACACCCCTGCAGTACCCTAACACCTATAACACTACCCCAGCACGACCCCTACACTACACAAACACCACTGCACCATCCTAAACTCTAAAACACTTCCCCCTACACTACACAAACACCACTGCACCACCCTAAACCCTAAAACACTCCCCCAGCACCACTCCCTACACTACCCAAACACCACTGCGCTACCCTAAACCCCAAAAATCACTACCCCCAGCACGATCCCCTACACTACCCAAACACCACTGCACTACCCTAAACCCTAAAACATGACCCCAGCACAACCCCTACACTACCCAAAGACCACTGCACTACCCTAAACCCTAAACCCTAAAACACAAACCCCTACACAACACAAACAGCCCTGCACTACCCAAAACCCTAAAACACTACCCCTAGCACGACCCCTACACTACCCAAAGACCACTGCACTACCCTAAACCCTTAAACACGACCCCCTACACTACACAAACGCCACTGCAGTACCCTAAACCCTAAAACACTACCCCCAGCATGACCCCTACACTACACAAACACCACTGCACTACCCTAAACTCTAAAACACTTTCCCCTACACTACACAAACACCACTGCAAAACCCTAAACCCTAAATCACTCCCCCCTGGACCACTCCCTATACTACCCAAACACCACTGCACTACCCTAACCCTAAAATACTACCCCCAGCACGACCCCCTACACTAACTGAACACCACTGCACTACCCTAATCTCTAAAACACTACCCCCAGCACAACCCCCTATACTACCCAATCACCACTGCACTACCCTAAACCCTAAATCTACCCCCAGCATGACACCCTACACTACCCAAACACAACTGCACTACCCTAAACCCTAAAACACTACCCCCAGAATTACCCCTACACTACCCAAACACCACTGCACTATCCTAAACCCTAAATCTACCCCCAGAACGACCACCTTCACTACCCAAACACCACTGCTCTACCCTATATCCTAAAACACTACAACAGCACGTCCTCCTACACTACACAACCACCAGTGCACTGCCCTAAACACTAAAACACTACCCCCAGCAGTACCCCCTACACTACCCAAACACCACTGCACTGCCCTAAACCCTAAAACACTACCCCCAGCACGACCCCCTACACTACCCAAACAGCAATGCACTACCCTAAACCCTAAAACACTACCCCCAGCACGACCCCCTACACTACTAAAACATTACTGCACTACCCTAAATCCTAAAACACTACCCCGAGCACGTCGTTCTACACTACACAACCACCAGTGCACTGCCCTAAACCCTAAAACACTACCCCCAGCACCACCCCTACACTAGATAAACACCACTGCACTGCCCTAAACCCTAAAACACTACCCCCAGCACGACCCCCTACACTACCCATACAACAATGCACTACCCTAAACCCTAAAACACCACCCCCAGCATGACCCCCTACACTACTAAAACATTACTGCACTACCCTAAACACTAAAACACTACCCCAGAACAATCCCCTACACTACCCAAACACCATTGCTCTACCCTAAATCGTAAAACACTACCCCCAGCACGTCCTCCTACACTACACAACAACCAGTCCACTGTCCTAAACCCTAAAACACTACCCTCAGCACGACCCCTACACTAGATAAACACCTCTTCACTGCCCTAAACCCTAAAACACTACCCTCAGCACGACCCCCTACACTACCCAAAGAACACTGAACTACCCTAAACCCTAAAACACAACCCCTTACTCTACGCAAACACTACTGCACTACCCTAAACCCTAAAACCCTACCCCCAACACGACCTCCTACACTACCCAAACACCACTGCACTACCCTAAACCCTAAACCACTATCCCCAGCACGACCCCCTACCCTACCCAAACACCACTGTACTACCCTAAACCCTAAAACACTCCCCCCTGCATGACCCCCTACATTACCCAAACACCGCTGCACTACCCTAAACCCTAAAACTCTACCCCAGCACGACCACCTACAATATCCAAACACCACTACACTACCTTAAACCCTAAATCCCTACCCCCATCATGACCCCCTACACACTACAAACACCACTGCACTACCCTAAACCCTAAACCACTACCCCCCGCACGACCCCTTACACTACCCAAACACCACTGTACTGCCCTACTCCCTAAAATACTACCCCCACCATGACTCCCTACACTACCCAAACACCACTGCACTACCCTAAACCCTAAAACACTCCCCCCAGCATGACTCCCTACACTACCCAATCACCACTGCACTACCCTAAACCCTAAATCTACCCCAGTGCGATCCCCTGTACTATCCAAACACCGCTGCAAGACCCTAAACACTACATCTGTCCTCAGCACAACCCCCTACACTACCCAAACACCAATGCACTACCCTAAACCCTTAAACACTACACCCAGCACGACAACCTACACTACCCAAACACGACTGCACTACCCTAAACCCTAAAACACTACCCCAGCACGACCACCTACAATACCCAAACACCACTGCTCTTTCCTAAACCCTAAAACCCTACCGCCATCATGACCCCTTATATTACCCAAAAAACACTACTCCCAGCACGACCCCCTACACTGCCCAAACATCACTGCACTACCATAAACCTTAAAACACTACTACCCCCAGCACGACCCCCTACACTACCAAAAAACAACAGCACTACGCTAAACCCGAAAACAATATCCCCCACATGACCCCCTACACTGCCCGAAGACCACTGCACTACCCTAAACCCTAAAACACAACCCCCTACACCACACAAACACCACTACACTACCCAAAACCCTAAAACACTACCCCAGCACGACCCCCTACACTACACAAACACCACTGCACTACCCTAAACCCTAAAAAACTAACCCCTACCCTACACAAACACCACTGCACTACCCTAAACCCTAAAACACTACCCCTAGCAGGACCCCCTACACTTCCCAAACACCACTGCACTACTCTAAACCCTAAAACACTACCCCCAGCACGACCCCTTACACTTCTCAAACACCACTGCACTACTCTAAACCCTAAAATACTACCTCCAGCATGACCCCTTACACTACCCAAACACCACTGCACAACCCTAAACCCTAAAACACTACCACCAGCAGTACCCCCTACGCTACCCAAAAACGACTGCACTACCCTAAACTTTAAAACACTACCCCCAGCAGTTCCCCCTACACTTCCCAAACACCACTGCACTACGCTAAACCCTATAACACTCCCCCAGCAAGACTCCCTACACTACCCGAACACTACTGCACTACCCTAAACCCTAAAACACTACCCCAGCATGACCCCCTACACTACCCAAACACCACTGCACTACCTAAACCCTAAAACACTACCCCCAGGATGACCCCCTATACTACCCTAACACCACTGCACTACCCTAAACCCTAAAACCCTACCCCCATCACAACCCCTTACACAACCCAAACACCACTGCACTACCCTACACCACTTCCCACAGCATGACCCCCTAAACTACAAAAAGACACCTGCACTACTCTAAACCATAAACCCTAACACACTACCCCCAGCACCACCCCTACACTACCCAAACACCACTGCTCTACCGTAAACACTAAAACTCTATCCCCAGCACGACCCCCTATACTACACAACCACCACTGTACTGCCCTAAACCCTAAAACTCTACCACAAGCATGACCCCCTACACTAGATAAACACCACTGCACTGCCCTAAACCCTAAAACACTACCCCCAGCACGACCACCTACACTACCCAAACACCACTGCACTACCCTAAACCCTAAAACACTACCCCCAGCATGATCCGCTACACTACACAACCACCACTGTACTGCCCTAAACCCTAAAACACTACCCCCAGCACGACATCCTACACTAAATAAACACCACTGCACTGCCATAAACTCTAAAACACTTCCCCCTACACTATACAAACACCACTACACCACCCTAAACCCTAAAATACTACCCCAGCATGACCCCCTACACTACCCAAACACCACTGCACTACCCTTAACCCTAAAACACTACCCCCACCAGTACCCCCTATGCTACCCAAACACCACTGCACTACACTAAACCCTAAAACACTACCACCAGCAGTACCCCCTACACTACCCAAACACCACTGCACTACCCTAAACCCTAAAACACTACCCCTAGAATGACCCCTTACTCTACACAACCACCACTGCACTACACTAAACCCTTAAACACTACCCCCAGCACAACTCCCTACACAACACAAACACCACTGCACTACCCTAAACCCTAAAACACTCCCCCAGCACCACTCCCTACACTACCCAAACACCACTGCACTACCCTAAACCCTAAAACACTACCCCAGCACGACACCCTACACTAACCGTACACCACTGCTCTACCCTAAACCCTAAATCACTACCCCCAGCATGACCCGATATACTACACAAACACCAATGCACTTCCCTAAACCCTAAAACACTACCCCCAGCATGACACCCTTCACTTCCCAAACACCACTGCACTACCCTAAAACCTAAAACACAACCCCCAGCACAACCCCCTATTCTACCAAAACAACACTGCACTAAACTAAACCCTAAAACACTACCCCAGCATGACCTCTACACTGCACAAACACCACTGCACTACCCTAAACCCTAAAAAACTCCCCCAGCACTACTCCCTACACTTCCCAAACACCACTGCACTACCCTAAACCCTAAAACACTACCCGCAGCATGACCCCATACACTACCCGAGCACCACTGCACTACCGTAAACTCTAAAACACTACCCCCAGCACAACCCCTTACACTACCCAAACTCCACTGCCCTACCCTAAACCCTAAAGCACTACCCCCACCAGTACCCCCTATGCTACCCAAACACCACTGCACTACCCTAAACCCTAAAACACTGCCACCAGCAGTACCCCTGCACTACCCAAACACCACTGCACTACCCTAAACCCTAAAACACTACCCCCAGAATGACCCCCTACTCTACACAAACACCACTGCACTACACTAAACCCTTAAACACTACCCCCAGCACAACCCCCTACACAACACAAACACCACTGCACTACCCTAAACCCTAAAACATGACCTCCAGCACGGCCCCTACACTACCCAAAGACCACTGCACTTCACCAATCCCTAAAACACTACTCTTAGCACGGCCTCTTCACTACCCAAAGACCAGTGCACTATCCTAAATGCTAAAACACGACCCCTTACACTACACAAACACCACTGTACTACCCTAAACCCTAAAACAGAACCCCAGCACGATCCCCTACACCACACCAACACCACTGCACTAACCTAAACCCTAAAACACTTCCCCCTACACTAGACAAACACCACTACACCACCCTAACCCCTTAAAACACTACCCCAGCATAACCCGCTACACTACCAAAACATACCTGCACTACCATAAAACCTAAACCCTAACACACTACCCCCAGCACGACCCCCTACACTACCCGAACACCACTGCACTACCCTAATACCTAAAACACTACTGACAGCATGACCCCCTACACTACCCAAACACCACTGGACTACCCTAAACCCTAAATCTACCCCCGGCATGACCCCTTACACTACCCAAACACCACTGCACTACCCTAAACCCTAAAACATTACCCCCAGCATGACCCCCTACACTACCCGAACACCCCTACACTACCCTAAACCCTAAAACACTACCCCCAGCACGACGCCCTACACTACCCTAACACCACTGCTCTACCCTAAAGCCTAAAACACTAACCCCAGCACAACGCCTTGCACTACACAAACACCACTGCTCAACCCTAAACCCTAAAACACTACCCCAGCACGAACCCCTACACTACACAAACACCAATGCACTACCCCAAAACCTAAAACACTACCCCAGCACAACCCCCTACACTACCCAAAGACCACTGCACTACCCTAAACCCTAAAACACTACAACTAGCACGACCCCTACACTACCCAAAGACCACTGAACTACCCTAAACCCTAAAGCACGACATCCAGAACGACCCATACACTACCCAAAGACGACTGCACTACCCTAAACACTAAAACATGACCCCCTACACTACACAAACACCACTGTAGTACCCTAAACCCTAAAACGCTACCCCCAGCACGACCCCTACACTACACAAACACCACTGCACTACCCTAAACTCTAAAACACTTCCCCCTACACTACACAAACACCACTGCACCACCCTAAACCCTAAAATACTACCCCAGCATGACCCCCTATACTACCCAAACACCACTGCACTACCCTAAACCCTAAAACACTACCCCCACCAGTACCCCCTATGCTACCCAAACACCACTGCACTACACTAAACCCTAAAACACTACCACCAGCAGTACCCCCTACACTACCCAAACACCACTGCACTACCCTAAACCCTAAAACACTACCCCCAGAATGACCCCCTACTCTACACAAACACCACTGCTCTACACTAAACCCTTAAACACTACCCCCAGCACAACCCCCTACACAACACAAACACCACTGCACTACCCTAAACCCTAAAACACTCCCCCATCACCACTCCCTACACTACCCAAACACCACTGCACTACCCTAAACCCTAAAACACTACCACAGCACGACCCCCTACACTAACCGTACACCACCGCTCTACCCTAAACCCTAAATCACTACCTCCAGCATGACCCAATACACTACACAAACACCAATGCACTTCCCTAAACCCTAAAACACTACCCCCAGCATGACACCCTTCACTACCCAAACACCACTGCACTACCCTAAAACCTAAAACACTACCCCCAGCACAACCCCCTATTCTACCAAAACACCACTGCACAAAACTAAACCCTAAAACACTACCCCAGCATGACCTCTACACTTCCCAAACACCACTGCACTACCCTAAACCCTAAAACACTCCCCCAGCACCACTCCCTACACTACCCAAGCACCACTGCGCTACCCTAAACCCCAAAAATCACTATCCCCAGCACGACTCCCTACACTACCCAAACACAACTGCACTACCCTAAACCCTAAAACACTACCCCCAGAAGTACCCCTACACTACCCAAACACCAATGCACTATCCTAAACCCTAAATCTACCCCCAGCACGACCACCTTCACTACCCAAACACTACTGCTCTACCCTATATCCTAAAACACTACCCCAGCACGTCCTCCTACACTACACAACCACCAGTGCACTGCCCTAAACACTAAAACACTACCCCCAGCACGACCCCTACACTAGATAAACACCACTGCTCTGCCCTAAACCCTAAAACACTAGCCCCAGCATGACCCCCTACATTACCCAAACACCACTGCACTACCCTAAACCCTAAAACACTACCCCCAGCACTACCCACTACACTACCAAAACATCACTGCACTACCCTAAACACTAAAACACTACCCCCAGCACAATCCCCTACAGTACCCAAACACCATTGCTCTACCCTAAATCCTAAAACACTACCCCGAGCACGTCGTCCTACACTACACAACCACCAGTGCACTGCCCTAAACCCTAAAACACTACCCCCAGCACGACCCCTACACTAGATAAACACCACTGCACTGCCCTAAACCCTAAAACACTACCCCCAGCACGACCCCCTACACTACCCAAACAACAATGCACTACCCTAAACCCTAAAACACTACCCCCAGCACGACCCCCTACACTACTAAAACATTACTGCACTACCCTAAACACTAAAACACTACCCCCAGAACAATCCCCTACACTACCCAAACACCATTGCTCTACCCTAAATCGTAAAAAACTACCCCCAGCACGTCCTCCTACACTACACAACGACCAGTCCACTGCCCTAAACCCTAAAACATTACCCTCAGCACGACCCCTACACTAGATTAACACCTCTTCACTGCCCTAAACCCTAAAACACTACCCCCAGCACGACCCCCTACACTACCCAAAGAACACTGGACTACCCTAAACCCTAAAACACAACCCCTTACACTACGCAAACACCGCTGCACTACCCTAAACCCTAAAACCCTACCCCCAACACGACCTCCTACACTACCCAAACACCACTGCACTACCCTAAACCCTAAACCACTATCCCAGCACGACCCCCTACACTACCCAAAGAACACTAGACTACCCTAAACCCTAAAACACAACCCCTTACACTACGCAAACACCGCTGCACTACCCTAAACCCTAAAACCCTACCCCCAACACGACCTCCTACACTACCCAAACACCACTGCACTACCCTAAACCCTAAACCACTATCCCCAGCACGACCCCCTACACTACCCAAACACCACTGTACTACCCTAAACCCTAAACCCTAAAACACTCCCCCCTGCATGCCCCCTACATTACCCAAACACCGCTGCACTACCCTAAACCCTAAAACACTACCCCAGCACGACCACCTACAATATCCAAACACCACTACACTACCTTAAACCCTAAATCCCTACCCCCATCACGACCCCCTACACACTACAAACACCACTGCACTACTCTAAACCCTAAACCACTACCCCCCGCACGACCCCTTACACTACCCAAACACCACTGTACTGCCCTAACCCTAAAATACTACCCCCACCATGACTCCCTACACTACCCAAACACCACTGCACTACCCTAAACCCTAAAACACTCCCCCCAGCATGACTCCCTACACTACCCAATCACCACTGCACTACCCTAAACCCTAAATCTACCCCAGTGCGATCCCCTGTACTACCCAAACACCACTGCAAGACCCTAAACACTACATCTGCCCTCAGCACAACCCCCTACACTACCCAAACACCAATGCACTACCCTAAACCCTTAAACACTACGCCCAGCACGACCACCTACACTACCCAAACACGACTGCACTACCCTAAACCCTAAAACACTACCCCAGCACGACCACCTACAATACCCAAACACCACTGCACTTCCCTAAACCCTAAAACCCTACCGCCATCATGACCCCTTACATTACCCAAAAAACCCTACTCCCAGCACGACCCCCTACACTGCCCAAACATCACTGCACTACCATAAACCTTAAAACACTACTACCCCCAGCACGACCCCCTACACTACCCAAAGACAACAGCACTACGCTAAACCCGAAAACAATATCCCCACACGACCCCCTACACTACCCAAAGACCACTGCACTACCCTAAACCCTAAAACACAACCCCCTACACTACACAAACACCACTGCACTACCCTAAACCCTAAAAAACTAACCCCTACCCTACACAAACACCACTGTACTACCCTAAACCCTAAAACACTACCCCCAGCACGACCCCCTACACTTCCCAAACACCACTGCACTACTCTAAACCCTAAAACACTACCCCCAGCACGACCCCTTACACTACCCAAACACCACTGCACAACCCTAAACCCTAAAACACTACCACCAGCAGTACCCCCTACGCTACCCAAAAACCCCTGCACTACCCTAAACTTTAAAACACTACCCCCAGCAGTTCCCCCTACACTTCCCAAACACCACTGCACTACGCTAAACCCTATAACACTCCCCCAGCAAGACTCCCTACACTACCCAAACACTACTGCACTACCCTAAACCCTAAAAAACTACCCCAGCATGACCCCCTACACTACCCAAACACCACTGCACTACCTAAACCCTAAAACACTACCCCCAGGATGACCCACTATACTACCCTAACACCACTGCACTACCCTAAACCCTAAAACCCTACCCCCATCACAACCCCTACACAACCCAAACACCACTGCACTACCCTACACCCTTAAACACAACCCCCAGCAGTTCCCCCTACACTTCCCAAACACCACTGCACTACCCTAAACCCTATAACACTCATCAAGCATGACTCCCTACGCTACCCGAAAACAGCTGCACTACCTTAAACCCTAAAACACTTCCCCCAGCATGACCTCCTATACTACCCTAACACCACTGCACTACCCTAAACCACTTCCCACAGCTTGACCCCCTAAACTACCAAAAGACACCTGCACTACTCTAAACCATAAACCCTAACACACTACCCCCAGCACCACCCCCTACACTACCCAAACACCACTGCTCTACCGTAAACACTAAAACTCTACCCCCAGCACGACCCCCTATACTACACAACCACCACTGTACTGCCCTAAACCCTAAAACTCTACCACAAGCATGACCCCCTACACTAGATAAACACTACTGCACTGCCCTAAACCCTAAAACACTACCCCCAGCATGACCACCTACACTACCCAAACACCACTGCACTACCCTAAACCCTAAAACACTACCCCCAGCATGATCCGCTACACTACACAACCACCACTGTAATGCCCTAAACCCTAAAACACTACCCCCAGCACGACATCCTACACTAAATAAACACCACTGCACTGCCATAAACCCTAAAACACTACCCCCAGCACGACCCCCTACACTACCGAAACACCACTGCACTACCCTAAACCCTAAAACACTACCCCAGCACAACCACTTACAATGCCCAAACACCACTGCACTACCCTAAATCCTAAAACACTACCTCCCGCACGACCCCCTACACTTCCCAAACACCACTGCACTACTCTAAACCCTAAAACACTACCCCCAGCACGACCCCCTACACTACCCAAACACCACTGCACAACCCTAAACACTCCCACCAGCAGTACCCCCTACACTAACCAAACACCACTACACTACCCTAAACCCTAAACCACTACCCACAGCAGTCCCCCTACGCTACCCAAAAACCACTGCACTACCCTAAACTTTAAAACACTACCCCCAGCAGTTACCCCTACACTTCCCAAACACCACTGCACTACCCTAAACCCTATAACACTCCCCCAGCATGACTCCCTACACTACCTGAACACTACTGCACTACCCTAAACCCTAAAACACTACCCCAGCATCACCCCCTACACTACCCAAACACCACTGCACTACCTAAACGCTAAAACACTACCCCCAGGATGACCCCCTATACTATCCTAACACCACTGCACTACCCTAAACCCTAAAACCCTACCCCATCACGACCCCTTACACTACCCAAACACCACTGCACTACCCTACACCCTTAAACACTACCCCCAGCAGTTCCCCCTACACTTCCCAAACCCAACTGCACTACCCTAAACCCTATAACACTCCTCAAGCATGACTCCCTACACTACCCGAACACCACTGCACTATCCTAAACCCTAAAACACTACCCCCAGCACGACCCCCTACACTACCCAAAACCACTGCACTAAGCTAAACCCGAAAACACTACCCCCCACACAACCCCCCACACTAACCAAAGATCACTGCACTACCTTAAACCCTAAAACACGTTCCCCTACACTACACAAAGACCAATGAACTACCCTAAACTGTAAAACACTACCCCAGCACGACCCCCTACACTACACAATCACCACTGCACTACCCTAAACCCTAAAACACAACCCCCTACAATACACAAACACCACAGCACTACCCAAACCCTAAAACACCACCCCCAGCACGACCCCCTACACTACCCAAACACCACTGCACTACCCTAAACCCTAAAATACTACCCCCAGCAGTACCCCTACACTACCCAAACACCACTATACTACCCTAAACCCTAAAGCACTACCCCCAGTAGTCCCCCCTACACTACCCAACCACTGTTCTACCCTAAACCCTAAAACACTACCCCCAGCAGCACCCCCTACACTTCCCAAACACCACTACACTACTCTAAACCCTAAAACACTACCCTCAGCAGTACCCCCTACACTACACAACCACCGCTGTACTGCCTTAAACCCTAAAACACTACCCCCAGCATGACACCCTACACTAGATAAACAAAACTGCACTGCCCTAAACCTCTAAAACACTACCCCCAGCACGACCCCCTACACTACCCAAATACCAATGCACTACCCTAAACCCTAAATCACTACCCCCAGCATGACCCCTTCACTACACAAACACCACTGCACTACCCTAAAGCCTAAAACACTATCACCAGCACGACCCCCTACACTACCCAAACACCACTGCACTACACTAAACCCTAAAACAGTCCCCCCAGAACGACCCCCTACACTACACAAACACCACTGCACTACCCTAAACTCTAAAACACTCCCCTCAGCACTGCTCCCTACAGTCCCCAAACACACCTGCACTAACTTAAACCCTAAATCTACCCCCAGCAAGACCCCCTACACTACCCAAACACCACTGTACTATCCTAAAGAATAAAAAATCTACCCCCAGCATGACCTCAACACTACCCAAACACCATTGCACTACCCTAAACCCTAAATCTACCCCCAGTATGACCCCCTACACTACCCAAACACCACTGCACTAACCTATACCCTAAATCTACCCCAGCACGATCCCCTTCACTACCCAAACATCAGTGCACTACCCTAAACCCTAAAACACTACCCCCAGCACGACCCCCTACACTACCAAAACATCATTACACTACCCTAAACACTAAAACACTACCCCAGCACAATCCCCTACACTACCCAAACACCACTGCTCTACACTAAATCCTAAAACACTACCCCCAGAACGACCTCCTACACTACACAACCACCACTGCACTGCCCTAAACCCTAAAACACTACCCCCAGCATCACCCCTACACTGGATAAACACCACTGCACTGCCCTAAACCCTAAAACATTACCCCCAGCACGACCCCCTACACTACCCAAACACCACTGCACTACCCTAAACCCTAAAACAATACCACCAGCACGACCAGCTACACTACACAAACACCAATGCACTACACTAAATTCTGAAACACTACCGCCAGTATGACCCCCTTCAGTACACAAACACCAGTGAAATAACCTGAACCCTAAAACACTACCCCCAGCAGGGCCCCCTACAGTACCCAAACACCACTGCTCTACCCGTAACCCTAAAACACTACCCCAGCATGATCCCCTACACTACCCAAACACCACTGCATTACCATAAACCCTAAAACACAACCCACAGCGCGACCCCCTACACTACCCAAACACCACTGCACTACACTAAACCCTAAAACAGTCCCCCCAGAACGACCCCCTACACTACACAAACACCACTGCACTACCCTAAACCCTATAACACTCCCCCAGCATGACTCCCTACACTACCCGAACACTATTGCACTAACCTAAACCCTAAAACACTACCCCCAGGATGACCCCCTATACTACCCTAACACCACTGCACTACCCTAAACCCTAAAACCCTACCCCCATCACGACCCCTTACACTACCCAAACACCACTGCAATACCCTACACCCTTAAACACTACCCCCAGCAGTTCCCCCTACACTTCCCAAACACCACTGCACTGCCCTAAACCCTATAACACTCCTCAAGCATGACTCCCTAAACTACCCGAACACCACTGCACTACCCTAAACCCTAAAACACTACCCCCAGCATGACCCCTTCACTACCCAAACACCACTGCACTACCCTAAACCCTAAAACACTATCACCAGCACGACCCCCTACACTACCCAAACACCACTGCACTACACTAAACCCTAAAACAGTCCCCCCAGAACGACCCCCTACATTTCCCAAACACCACTGCACTACCATAAACCCTATAACACTCCTCAAGCATGACTCCCTACACTACCCAAATACCAATGCACTACCCTAAACCCTAAAACACTACGCCCAGCATGACCCCTTCACTACCCAAACACCACTGCACTACCCTAAACCCTAAACACTATCACCAGCACGACCCCCTACACTACCCAAACACCACTGCACTACACTAAACCCTAAAACAGTCCCCCCAGAACGACCCCCTACACTACACAAACACCACTGCACTACCCTAAACTCTAAAACACTCCCCTCAGCACCGCTCCCTACAGTCCCCAAACACAACTGCACTAACCTAAACCCTAAATCTACCCCCAGCAAGACCCCCTACACTACCCAAACACCACTGTACTATCCTAAAGAATAAAAAATCTACCCCCAGCATGACCTCAACACTACCCAAACACCACTGCACTACCCTAAACCCTAAATCTACCCCCAGTACGACCCCCTACACTACCCAAACACCACTGTACTATCCTATACCCTAAATCTACCCCAGCACGATCCCCTTCACTACCCAAACACCAGTGCACTACCCTAAACCCTAAAACACTACCCCCAGCACGACCCCCTACACTACCAAAACATCACTGCACTACCCTAAACACTAAAACACTACCCCAGCACAATGCCCTACACTACCCAAACAACACTGCTCTACACTAAATCCTAAAACACTACCCCCAGCATCACCCCTACACTAGATAAACACCACTGCACTGCCCTAAACCCTAAAACACTACCCCCAGCACGACCCCCTACACTACCCAAACACCACTGCACTACCCTAAACCCTAAAACAATACCACCAGCACGACCAGCTACACTACACAAACACCAATGCACTACACTAAATTCTAAAACACTACCGCCAGTATGACCCCCTTCAGTACACAAACACCACTGCACTAACCTGAACCCTAAAACACTACCCCCAGCAGGGCCCTTTACAGTACCCAAACACCACTGCTCTACCCTTAACCCTAAAACACTACCCCAGCATGATCCCCTACACTACCCAAACACCACTGCATTACCATAAACCCTAAAACACAACCCCCAGCGCGACCCCCTACACTACCCAAACACCACTGCACTACACTAAACCCTAAAACACTCCCCCAGCATGACTCCCTACACTACCCGAACACTATTGCACTACCCTAAACCCTAAAACACTACCCCCAGGATGACCCCCTATACTACCCTAACACCACTGCACTACCCTAAACCCTAAAACCCTACCCCCATCACGACCCCTTACACTACCCAAACACCACTGCAATACCCTACACCCTTAAACACTACCCCCAGCAGTTCCCCCTACACTTCCCAACCACTGCACTACCATAAACCCTATAACACTCCTCAAGCATGACTCCCTACACTACCCGAACACCACTGCACTACCCTAAACCCTAAAACACTACCCCCAGCATGACCCCTTCACTACCCAAACAGCACTGCACTACCCTAAACCCTAAAACACTATCACCAGCACGACCCCCTACACTACCCAAACACCACTGCACTACACTAAACCCTAAAACAGTCCCCCCAGAACGACCCCCTACAATTCCCAAACACCACTGCACTACCATAAACCCTATAACACTCCTCAAGCATGACTCCCTACACTACCCAAATACCAATGCACTACCCTAAACCCTAAAACACTACCCCCAGCATGACCCCTTCACTACCCAAACACCACTGCACTACCCTAAACCCTAAAACACTATCACCAGCACGACCCCCTACACTACCCAAACACCACTGCACTACACTAAACCCTAAAACAGTCCCCCCAGAACGACCCCCTACACTACACAAACACCACTGCACTACCCTAAACTCTAAAACACTCCCCTCAGCACCGCTCCCTACAGTCCCCAAACACAACTGCACTAACCTAAACCCTAAATCTACCCCAGCAAGATCCCCTACACTACCCAAACACCACTGTACTATCCTAAAGAATAAAAAATCTACCCCCAGCATGACCTCAACACTACCCAAACACCACTGCACTACCCTAAACCCTAAATCTACCCCCAGTACGACCCCCTACACTACCCAAACACCACTGCACTATCCTATACCCTAAATCTACCCCAGCATGATCCCCTTCACTACCCAAACACCAGTGCACTACCCTAAACCCTAAAACACTACCCCCAGCACGACCCCCTACACTACCAAAACATCACTGCGCTACCCTAAACACTAAAACACTACCCCAGCACAATCCCCTACACTACCCAAACACCACTGCTCTACTCTAAATCCTAAAACACTACCCCCAGAACGACCTCCTACACTACACAACCACCACTGCACTGCCCTAAACCCTAAAACACTACACCCAGCATCACCCCTACACCAGATAAACACCACTGCACAGCCCTAAACCCTAAAACACTACCCCCAGCACGACTCCCTACACTACCCAAACACCACTGCACTATCCTAAACCCTAAAGCAATACCACCAGCACGACCAGCTACACTACACAAACACCAATGCACTACACTAAATTCTAAAACACTACCGCCAGTATGACCCCCTTCAGTACACAAACACCACTGCACTAACATGAACCCTAAAACACTACCCCCAGCAGGGCCCCCTACAGTACCCAAACACCACTGCTCTACCCTTAACCCTAAAACACTACCCCAGCATGATCCCCTACACTACCCAAACACCACTGCATTACCATAAACCCTAAAACACAACCCCCAGTGTGACCCCCTACACTACCCACACACCACTGCACTACACTAAACCCTAAAACAGTCCCCCCAGAATGACCCCCTACACTACACAAACACCACTGCACTACCCTAAACCCTATAACACTCCCCCAGCATGACTCCCTACACTACCCGAACACTATTGCACTACCCTAAACCCTAAAACACTACCCCTAGGATGACCCCCTATACTACCCTAACACCACTGCACTACCCTAAACCCTAAAACCCTACCCCCATCACGACCCCTTATACTACCCAAACACCACTGCAATACCCTACACCCTTAAACACTACCCCAGCAGTTCCCCCTACACTTCCCAAACACCACTGCACTACCATAAACCCTATAACACTCCTCAAGCATGACACACTACACTACCCGAACACCACTGCACTACCCTAAACCCTAAAACACTACCCCCAGCATGACCCCTTCACTACCCAAACACCACTGCACAACCCTAAACCCTAAAACACTATCACCAGCACAACCCCCTACACTACCCAAACACCACTGCACTACACTAAACCCTAAAACAGTCCCCCCTACACTTCCCAAACACCACTGCACTACCATAAACCCTATAACACTCCTCAAGCATGACTCCCTACACTACCCAAATACCAATTCACTACCCTAAACCCTAAAACACTACCCCCAGCATGACCCCTTCACTACCCAAACACCACTGCACTACCCTAAACCCTAAAACACTATCACCAGCACGACCCCCTACACTACCCAAACACCACTGCACTACACTAAACCCTAAATCAGTCCCCACAGAACGACCCCCTACACTACACAAACACCACTGCACTACCCTAAACTCTAAAACACTCCCCTCAGCACCGCTCCCTACAGTCCCCAAACACAACTGCACTAACCTAAACCCTAAATCTACCCCAGCAAGATCCCCTACACTACCCAAACACCACTGTACTATCCTAAAGAATAAAAAATCTACCCCCAGCATGACCTCAACACTACCCAAACACCACTGCACTACCCTAAACCCTAAATCTACCCCCAGTACGATCCCCTACACTACCCAAACACCACTGCACTATCCTATACCCTAAATCTACCCCAGCATGATGCCCTTCACTACCCAAACACCAGTGCACTACCCTAAACCCTAAAACACTACCCCCAGCACGACCCCCTACACTACCAAAACATCACTGCACTACCCTAAACACTAAAACACTACCCCAGCACAATCCCCTACACTACCCAAACACCACTGCTCTACTCTAAATCCTAAAACACTACCCCCAGAACGACCTCCTACACTACACAACCACCACTGCACTGCCCTAAACCCTAAAACACTACACCCAGCATCACCCCTACACCAGATAAACACCACTGCACAGCCCTAAACCCTAAAACACTACCCCCAGCACGACTCCCTACACTACCCAAACACCACTGCACTATCCTAAACCCTAAAGCAATACCACCAGCACGACCAGCTACACTACACAAACACCAATGCACTACACTAAATTCTAAAACACTACCGCCAGTATGACCCCCTTCAGTACACAAACACCACTGCACTAACCTGAACCCTAAAACACTACCCCCAGCAGGGCCCCCTACAGTACCCAAACACCACTGCTCTACCCTTAACCCTAAAACACTACCCCAGCATGATCCCCTACACTACCCAAACACCACTGCATTACCATAAACCCTAAAACACAACCCCCAGCGTGACCCCCTACACTACCCACACACCACTGCACTACACTAAACCCTAAAACAGTCACCCCAGAATGACCCCCTACACTACACAAACACCACTGCACTACCCTAAACCCTATAACACTCCCCCAGCATGACTCCCTACACTACCCGAACACTATTGCACTACCCTAAACCCTAAAACACTACCCCTTGGATGACCCCCTATACTACCCTAACACCACTGCACTACCCTAAACCCTAAAACCCTACCCCCATCACGACCCCTTATACTACCCAAACACCACTGCAATACCCTACACCCTTAAACACTACCCCAGCAGTTCCCCCTACACTTCCCAAACACCACTGCACTACCATAAACCCTATAACACTCCTCAAGCATGACTCCCTACACTACCCGAACACCACTGCACTACCCTAAACCCTAAAACACTACCCCCAGCATGACCCCTTCACTACCCAAACACCACTGCACTACCCTAAACCCTAAAACACTATCACCAGCACAACCCCCTACACTACCCAAACACCACTGCACTACACTAAACCCTAAAACAGTCCCCCCAGAACGACCCCCTACACTTCCCAAACACCACTGCACTACCATAAACCCTATAACACTCCTCAAGCATGACTCCCTACACTACCCAAATACCAATTCACTACCCTAAACCCTAAAACACTACCCCCAGCATGACCCCTTCACTACCCAAACACCACTGCACTACCCTAAACCCTAAAACACTATCACCAGCACGACCCCCTACACTACCCAAACACCACTGCACTACACTAAACCCTAAAACAGTCCCCCCAGAACGACCCCCTACACTACACAAACACCACTGCACTACCCTAAACTCTAAAACACTCCCCTCAGCACCACTCCCTACAGTCCCCAAACACAACTACACTAACCTAAACCCTAAATCTACCCCCAGCAAGACCCCCTACACTACCCAAACACCACTGTACTATCCTAAAGAATAAAAAATCTAACCCCAGCATGACCTCAACACTACCCAAACACCACTGCACTACCCTAAACCCTAAATCTACCCCCAGTACGACCCCCTACACTACCCAAACACCACTGCACTATCCTTTACCCTAAATCTACCCCAGCACGATCCCCTTCACTACCCAAACACCAGTGCACAACCCTAAACCCTAAAACACAACCCCCAGCACGACCCCCTACACTACCAAAACATCACTGCACTACCCTAAACACTAAAACACTACCCCAGCACAATCCCCTACACTACCCAAACACCACTGCTCTACTGTAAATCCTAAAACACTATCCCCAGAACGACCTCCTACACTACACAACAACCACTGCACTGCCCTAAACCCTAAAACACTACCCCCAGCATCACCCCTACACTAGATAAACACCACTGCACTGCCCTAAACCCTAAAACACTACCCCCAGCACGACTCCCTACACTACCCAAACACCACTGCACTATCCTAAACCCTAAAGCAATACCACCAGCACGACCAGCTACACTACACAAACACCAATGCACTACACTAAATTCTAAAACACTACCGCCAGTATGACCCCCTTCAGTACACAAACACCACTGCACTAACCTGAACCCTAAAACACTACCCCCAGCAGGGCCCCCTACAGTACCCAAACACCACTGCTCTACCCTTAACCCTAAAACACTACCCCAGCATGATCCCCTACACTACCCAAACACCACTGCATTACCATAAACCCTAAAACACAACCCCCAGCGTGACCCCCTACACTACCCACACACCACTGCACTACACTAAACCCTAAAACAGTCACCCCAGAATGACCCCCTACACTACACAAACACCACTGCACTACCCTAAACCCTATAACACTCCCCCAGCATGACTCCCTACACTACCCGAACACTATTGCACTACCCTAAACCCTAAAACACTACCCCTAGGATGACCCCCTATACTACCCTAACACCACTGCACTACCCTAAACCCTA
This sequence comes from Triturus cristatus, assembly GCF_964204655.1. Lineage (NCBI taxonomy): Eukaryota > Metazoa > Chordata > Amphibia > Caudata > Salamandridae > Triturus > Triturus cristatus. The sequence continues at coordinate 640,038,179 of NC_140579.1, read as the reverse complement.
AAACCCTACCCCCATCACGACCCCTTATACTACCCAAACACCACTGCAATACCCTACACCCTTAAACACTACCCCAGCAGTTCCCCCTACACTTCCCAAACACCACTGCACTACCATAAACCCTATAACACTCCTCAAGCATGACTCCCTACACTACCCGAACACCACTGCACTACCCTAAACCCTAAAACACTACCCCCAGCATGACCCCTTCACTACCCAAACACCACTGCACTACCCTAAACCCTAAAACACTATCACCAGCACAACCCCCTACACTACCCAAACACCACTGCACTACACTAAACCCTAAAACAGTCCCCCCAGAACGACCCCCTACACTTCCCAAACACCACTGCACTACCATAAACCCTATAACACTCCTCAAGCATGACTCCCTACACTACCCAAATACCAATTCACTACCCTAAACCCTAAAACACTACCCCCAGCATGACCCCTTCACTACCCAAACACCACTGCACTACCCTAAACCCTAAAACACTATCACCAGCACGACCCCCTACACTACCCAAACACCACTGCACTACACTAAACCCTAAAACAGTCCCCCCAGAACGACCCCCTACACTACACAAACACCACTGCACTACCCTAAACTCTAAAACACTCCCCTCAGCACCACTCCCTACAGTCCCCAAACACAACTACACTAACCTAAACCCTAAATCTACCCCCAGCAAGACCCCCTACACTACCCAAACACCACTGTACTATCCTAAAGAATAAAAAATCTAACCCCAGCATGACCTCAACACTACCCAAACACCACTGCACTACCCTAAACCCTAAATCTACCCCCAGTACGACCCCCTACACTACCCAAACACCACTGCACTATCCTTTACCCTAAATCTACCCCAGCACGATCCCCTTCACTGCCCAAACACCAGTGCACAACCCTAAACCCTAAAACACAACCCCCAGCACGACCCCCTACACTACCAAAACATCACTGCACTACCCTAAACACTAAAACACTACCCCAGCACAATCCCCTACACTACCCAAACACCACTGCTCTACTCTAAATCCTAAAACACTATCCCCAGAACGACCTCCTACACTACACAACAACCACTGCACTGCCCTAAACCCTAAAACACTACCCCCAGCATCACCCCTACACTAGATAAACACCACTGCACTGCCCTAAACCCTAAAACACTACCCCCAGCACGACCCCCTACACTACCCAAACACCACTGCACTACCCTAAACCCTAAAACAATATCACCAGCACGACCAGCTACACTACACAAACACCAATGCACTACACTAAATTCTAAAACACTACCGCTAGTATGACCCCCTTCAGTACACAAACACCACTGCACTAACCTGAACCCTAAAACACTACCCCCAGCAGGGCCCCCTACAGTACCCAAACACCACTGCTCTACCATTAACCCTAAAACACTACCCCAGCATGATCCCCTACACAACCCAAACACCACTGCATTACCATAAACCCTAAAACACAACCCCCAGCGCGACCCCCTATACTACCCAAACACCACTGCACTACACTAAACCCTAAAACAGTCCCCCCAGAACGACCCCCTACACTACACAAACACCACTGCACTACCCTAAACACTATAACACTCCCCCAACATGACTCCCTACACTACCCGAACACTATTGCACTACCCTAAACCCTAAAACACTACCCCCAGGATGACCCCCTATACTACCCTAACACCACTGCACTACCCTAAACCCTAAAACCCTACCCCCATCACGACCCCTTACACTACCCAAACACCACTGCAATACCCTACACCCTTAAACACTACCCCCAGCAGTTCCCCCTACACTTCTCAAACACCACTGCACTACCATAAACCCTATAACACTCCTCAAGCATGACTCCCTACACTACCCAAACACCACTGCACTACCCTAAACCCTAAAACAATACCACCAGCACGACCAGCTACACTACACAAACACCAATGCACTACTCTAAATTCTAAAACACTACCGCCAGTATGACCCCCTTCAGTACACAAACACCACTGCACTAACCTGAACCCTAAAACACTACCCCCAGCAGGGCCCCCTACAGTACCCAAACACCACTGCTCTACCATTAACCCTAAAACACTACCCCAGCATGATCCCCTACACAACCCAAACACCACTGCATTACCATAAACCCTAAAACACAACCCCCAGCGCGACCCCCTATACTACCCAAACACCACTGCACTACACTAAACCCTAAAACAGTCCCCCCAGAACGACCCCCTACACTACACAAACACCACTGCACTACCCTAAACCCTATAACACTCCCCCAACATGACTCCCTACACTACCCGAACACTATTGCACTACCCTAAACCCTAAAACACTACCCCCAGGATGACCCCCTATACTACCCTAACACCACTGCACTACCCTAAACCCTAAAACCCTTCCCCCATCACGACCCCTTACACTACCCAAACACCACTGCAATACCCTACACCCTTAAACACTACCCCCAGCAGTTCCCCATACACTTCCCAAACACCACTGCACTACCATAAACCCTATAACACTCCTCAAGCATGACTCCCTACACTACCCGAACACCACTGCACTACCCTAAACCCTAAAAAACACTACCCCCAGCATGAGCCCTTCACTACCCAAACACCACTGCACTACCCTAAACCCTAAAACACTATCACCAGCACGGCCCCCTACACTACCCAAACACCACTGCACTACACTGAACCCTAAAACAGTCCCCCCAGAACGACCCCCTACACTTCCCAAACACCACTGCACTACCATAAACCCTATAACACTCCTCAAGCATGACTCCCTACACTACCCAAATACCAATGCACTACCCTAAACCCTAAAACACTACCCCCAGCATGACCCCTTCACTACCCAAACACCACTGCACTACCCTAAACCCTAAAACACTATCACCAGCACGACCCCCTACACTACCCAAACACCACTGCACTACACTAAACCCTAAAACAGTCCCCCCAGAACGACCCCCTACACTACACAAACACCACTGCACTACCCTAAACTCTAAAACACTCCCCTCAGCACCGCTCCCTACAGTCCCCAAACACAACTGCACTAACCTAAACCATAAATCTACCCCCAGCAAGACCCCCTACACTACCCAAACACCACTGTACTATCCTAAAGAATAAAAAATCTACCCCCAGCATGACCTCAACACTACCCAAACACCACTGCACTACCCTAAACCCTAAATCTACCCCCTGTACGACCCCCTACACTACCCAAACACCACTGCACTATCCTATACCCTAAATCTACCCCAGCACGATCCCCTTCACTACCCAAACACCAGTGCACTACCCTAAACCCTAAAACACTACCCCCAGCACGACCCCCTACACTACCAAAACATCACTGCACTACCCTAAACACTAAAACACTACCCCAGCACAATCCCCTACACTACCCAAACACCACTGCTCTACTCTAAATCCTAAAACACTACCCCCAGAACGACCTCCTACACTACACAACCACCACTGCACTGCCCTAAACCCTAAAACACTACCCCCAGCATCACCCCTACACTAGATAAACACCACTGCACTGCCCTAAACCCTAAAACACTACCCCCAGCACGACCCCCTACACTACCCAAACACCACTGCACTACCCTAAACCCTAAAACAATACCACCAGCACGACCAGCTACACTACACAAACACCAATGCACTACTCTAAATTCTAAAACACTACCGCCAGTATGACCCCCTTCAGTACACAAACACCACTGCACTAACCTGAACCCTAAAACACTACCCCCAGCAGGGCCCCCTACAGTACCCAAACACCACTGCTCTACCCTTAACCCTAAAACACTACCCCAGCATGATCCCCTACACTACCCAAACACCACTGCATTACCATAAACCCTAAAACACAACCCCCAGCGCGACCCCCTATACTACCCAAACACCACTGCACTACACTAAACCCTAAAACAGTCCCCCCAGAACGACCCCCTACACTACACAAACACCACTGCACTACCCTAAACCCTATAACACTCCCCCAGCATGACTCCCTACACTACCCGAACACTATTGCACTACCCTAAACCCTAAAACACTACCCCTAGGATGACCCCCTATGCTACCCTAACACCACTGCACTACCCTAAACCCTAAAACCCTACCCCCATCACAACCCCTTATACTACCCAAACACCACTGCAATACCCTACACCCTTAAACACTACCCCCAGCAGTTCCCCCTACACTTCCCAAACACCACTGCACTACCATAAACCCTATAACACTCCTCAAGCATGACTCCCTACACTACCCAAACACCACTGCACTACCCTAAACCCTAAAACACTACCCCCAGCATGACACCTTCACTACCCAAACACCACTGCACTACCCTAAACCCTAAAACACTATCACCAGCATGACCCCCTACACTACCCAAACACCACTGCACTACACTAAACCCTAAAACAGTCCCCCCAGAACGACCCCCTACACTACACAAACACCACTGCACTACCCTAAACTCTAAAACACTCCCCTCAGCACCGCTCCCTACAGTCCCCAAACACAACTGCACTAACCTAAACCCTAAATCTACCCCCAGCAAGACCCCCTACACTACCCAAACACCACTGTACTATCCTAAAGAATAAAAAATCTAACCCCAGCATGACCTCAACACTACCCAAACACCACTGCACTACCCTAAACCCTAAATCTACCCCCAGTACGACCCCCTACACTACCCAAACACCACTGCACTATCCTTTACCCTAAATCTACCCCAGCACGATCCCCTTCACTACCCAAACACCAGTGCACAACCCTAAACCCTAAAACACAACCCCCAGCACGACCCCCTACACTACCAAAACATCACTGCACTACCCTAAACCCTAAAACACTATCACCAGCACGACCCCCTACACTACCCAAACACCACTGCACTACACTAAACCCTAAAACAGTCCCCCCAGAACGACCCCCTACACTAAACAAACACCACTGCACTACCCTAAACTCTAAAACACTCCCCTCAGCACCGCTCCCTACAGTCCCCAAACACAACTGCACTAACCTAAACCCTAAATCTACCCCCAGCAAGACCCCCTACACTACCCAAACACACCTGTACTATCCTAAAGAATAAAAAATCTACCCCCAGCATGACCTCAACACTACCCAAACACCACTGCACTACCCTACACCCTAAATCTACCCCCAGTACGACCCCCTACACTACCCAAACACCACTGCACTATCCTATACCCTAAATCTACCCCAGCACGATCCCCTTCACTACCCAAACACCAGTGCACTACCCTAAACCCTAAAACACTACCCCCAGCACGACCCCCTACACTACCAAAACATCACTGCACTACCCTAAACACTAAAACACTACCCCAGCACAATCCCCTACACTACCCAAACACCACTGCTCTACTCTAAATCCTAAAACACTATCCACAAAACGACCTCCTACACTACACAACCACCACTGCACTGCCCTAAACCCTAAAACACTACCCCCAGCATCACCCCTACACTAGATAAACACCACTGCACTGCCCTAAACCCTAAAACACTACCCCCAGCACGACCCCCTACACTACCCAAACACCACTGCACTACCCTAAACCCTAAAACAATATCACCAGCACGACCAGCTACACTACACAAACACCAATGCACTACACTAAATTCTAAAACACTACCGCTAGTATGACCCCCTTCAGTACACAAACACCAATGCACTAACCTGAACCCTAAAACACTACCCCCAGCAGGGCCCCCTACAGTACCCAAACACCACTGCTCTACCATTAACCCTAAAACACTACCCCAGCATGATCCCCTACACAACCCAAACACCACTGCATTACCATAAACCCTAAAACACAACCCCCAGCGCGACCCCCTATACTACCCAAACACCACTGCACTACACTAAACCCTAAAACAGTCCCCCCAGAACGACCCCCTACACTACACAAACACCACTGCACTACCCTAAACACTATAACACTCCCCCAACATGACTCCCTACACTACCCGAACACTATTGCACTACCCTAAACCCTAAAACACTACCCCCAGGATGACCCCCTATACTACCCTAACACCACTGCACTACCCTAAACCCTAAAACCCTACCCCCATCACGACCCCTTACACTACCCAAACACCACTGCAATACCCTACACCCTTAAACACTACCCCCAGCAGTTCCCCCTACACTTCTCAAACACCACTGCACTACCATAAACCCTATAACACTCCTCAAGCATGACTCCCTACACTACCCGAACACCACTGCACTACCCTAAACCCTAAAACACTACCCCCAGCATGAGCCCTTCACTACCCAAACACCACTGCACTACCCTAAACCCTAAAACACTATCACCAGCACGACCCCCTACACTACCCAAACACCACTGCACTACACTAAACCCTAAAACAGTCCCCCCAGAACGACCCCCTACACTTCCCAAACACCACTGCACTACCATAAACCCTATAACACTCCTCAAGCATGACTCCCTACACTACCCAAATACCAATGCACTACCCTAAACCCTAAAACACTACCCCCAGCATAACCCCTTCACTACCCAAACACCACTGCACTACCCTAAACCCTAAAACACTATCACCAGCACGACCCCCTACACTACCCAAACACCACTGCACTACACTAAACCCTAAAACAGTCCCCCCAGAACGACCCCCTACACTACACAAACACCACTGCACTACCCTAAACTCTAAAACACTCCCCTCAGCATCACCCCTACACTAGATAAACACCACTGCACTGCCCTAAACCCTAAAACACTACCCCCAGCAAGACCCCCTACACTACCCAAACACCACTGTACTATCCTAAAGAATAAAAAATTTACCCCCAGCATGACCTCAACACTACCCAAACACCACTGCACTACCCTAAACCCTAAATCTACCCCCAGTACGACCCCCTACACTACCCAAACACCACTGCACTACCCTAAACACTAAAACACTACCCCAGCACAATCCCCTACACTACCCAAACACCACTGCTCTCCTCTAAATCCTAAAACACTACCCCCAGAACGACCTCCTACACTACACAACCACCACTGCACTGCCCTAAACCCTAAAACACTACCCCCAGCATCACCCCTACACTAGATAAACACCACTGCACTGCCCTAAACCCTAAAACACTACCCCCAGCACGACCCCCTACACTACCCAAACACCACTGCACTACCCTAAACCCTAAAACAATACCACCAGCACGACCAGCTACACTACACAAACACCAATGCACTACTCTAAATTCTAAAACACTACCGCAAGTATGACCCCCTTCAGTACACAAACACCACTGCACTAACCTGAACCCTAAAACACTACCCCCAGCAGGGCCCCCTACAGTACCCAAACACCACTGCTCTACCCTTAACCCTAAAACACTACCCCAGCATGATCCCCTACACTACCCAAACACCACTGCATTACCATAAACCCTAAAACACAACCCCCAGCGCGACCCCCTATACTACCCAAACACCACTGCACTACACTAAACCCTAAAACAGTCCCCCCAGAATGACCCCCTACACTACACAAACACCACTGCACTACCCTAAACCCTATAACACTCCCCCAGCATGACTCCCTACACTACCCGAACACTATTGCACTACCCTAAACCCTAAAACACTACCCCCAGGATGACCCTCTATACTACCCTAACACCACTGCACTACCCTAAACCCTAAAACCCTACCCCCATCACGACCCCTTACACTACCCAAACACCACTGCAATACCCTACACCCTTAATCACTACCCCCAGCAGTTCCCCCTATACTTCCCAAACACCACTGCACTACCATATACCCTATAACACTCCTCAAGCATGACTCCCTACACTACCCGAACACCACTGCACTACCCTAAACCCTAAATCTACGCCAGTACGAAACCCTGCACTACCCAAACACCTCTGCACTACCATAAACCCTAAAACACTCCCCCAGCACCACTCCCTACACTACCCAAGCACCACTGCGCTACCCTAAACCCCAAAAATCACTATCCCCAGCACGATTCCCTACACTACCCAAACACCACTGCACTACCCTAAACCCTAAAACACGACCCCAGCACTACCCCTACACTACCCAAAGACCACTGCACTACACTAAACCCTAAAACACAACCCCCTACACAACACAAACACCCCTGCACTACCCAAAACCCTAAAACACTACCCCTAGCATGACCCCTACCCTACCCAAAGACCACTACACTACCCTAAACCCTAAAACACGACCCCCTAGACAACATAAACACCCCTGCAGTACCCTAACACCTATAACACTACCCCCAGCACGACCCCTACACTACACAAACACCACTGCACCATCCTAAACTCTAAAACACTTCCCCCTACACTACACAAACACCACTGCACCACCCTAAACCCTAAAACACTCCCCCAGCACCACTCCCTACACTACCCAAACACCACTGCGCTACCCTAAACCCCAAAAATCACTACCCCCAGCACGATACCCTACACTACCCAAACACCACTGCACTACCCTAAACCCTAAAACACGACCCCAGCACAACCCCTACACTACCCAAAGACCACTGCACTACCCTAAACCCTAAAACACAAACCCCTACACAACACAAACACCCCTGCACTACCCAAAACCCTAAAACACTACCCCTAGCACGAACCCTACACTACCCAAAGACCACTGCACTACCCTAAACCCTTAAACACGACCCCCTACACTACACAAACACCACTGCAGTACCCTAAACCCTAAAACACTACCGCCAGTATGACCCCCTTCAGTACACAAACACCACTGCACTAACCTGAACCCTAAAACACTACCCCCAGCAGAGCCCCCTACAGTACCCAAACACCACTGCTCTACCCTTAACCCTAAAACACTACCCCAGCATGATCCCCTACACTACCCAAACACCACTGCATTACCATAAACCCTAAAACACAACCCCCAGCGCGACCCCCTACACTACCCAAACACCACTGCACTACACTAAACCCTAAAACAGTCCCCCTAGAACGACCCCCTACACTACACAAACACCACTGCACTACCTTAAACCCTATAACACTCCCCCAGCATGACTCCCTACAATACCCGAACACTATTACACTACCCTAAACCCTAAAACACTACCCCCAGGATGACCCCCTATACTACCCTAACACCACTGCACTACCCTAAACCCTAAAACCCTACCCCCATCACGACCCCTTACACTACCCAAACACCACTGCAATACCCTACACCCTTAAACACTAACACCAGCAGTTCCCTCTACACTTCCCAAACATCACTGCACTACCATAAACCCTATAACATTCCTCAAGCATGACTCCCTACACTACCCGAACACCACTGCACTACCCTAAACCCTAAATCTACCCCAGTACGAAACCCTGCACTACCCAAACACCTCTGCACTACCATAAACCCTAAAACACTCCCCCAGCACCACTCCCTACACTACCCAAGCACCACTGCGCTACCCTAAACCCCAAAAATCACTATCCCCAGCACGATTCCCTACACTACCCAAACACCACTGCACTACCCTAAACCCTAAAACACGACCCCAGCACAACCCCTACACTACCCAAAGACCACTGCACTACCCTAAACCCTAAAACACAACCCCCTACACAACACAAACACCCCTGCACTACCCAAAACCCTAAAACACTACCCCTAGCATGACCCCTACCCTACCCAAAGACCACTGGACCATCCCTAAACCCTAAAACACGACCCCCTACACTACATAAACACCCCTGCAGTACCCTAACACCTATAACAATACCCCCAAAACGACCCCTACACTACACAAACACCACTGCACCATCCTAAACTCTAAAACACTTCCCCCTACACTACACAAACACCACTGCACCACCCTAAACCCTAAAACACTCCCCCAGCACCACTCCCTACACTACCCAAACACCACTGCGCTACCCTAAACCCTAAAACACTACCCCCAGCATGACCCCAAACACAACTGCACTACCCTAAACCCTTAAACACTAACCACTGCTGTACCCCCTATACTACCCAAACACCACTGCACTACCCTAAACCCTAAAACACTACCCTCAGCAGTACTGCCTTCACTACCCAAACACCACTGCACTACCCTAACCCTAAAATACTACCCCCAGCACGACCCCCTACACTAACTGAACACCACTGCACTACCCTAATCTCTAAAACACTACCCCCAGCACAACCCCCTATACTACCCAATCACCACTGCACTACCCTAAACCCTAAATCTACCCCCAGCACGACACCCTACAATACCCAAACACAACTGCACTACCCTAAACCCTAAAACACTACCCCCAGAAGTACCCCTACACTACCCAAACACCAATGCACTATCCTAAACCCTAAATCTACCCCCAGCACGACCACCTTCACTACCCAAACACCACTGCTCTACCCTATATCCTAAAACACTACCCCAGCACGTCTTCCTACACTACACAACCACCAGTGCACTGCCCTAAACACTAAAACACTACCCCCAGCACGACCCCTACACTAGATAAACACCACTGAACTGCCCTAAACCCTAAAACACTACCCCCAGCACGACCCCCTACATTACCCAAACACCACTGCACTACCCTAAACCCTAAAATACTACCCCCAGCACGAACCACTACACTACCAAAACATCACTGCACTACCCTAAACACTAAAACACTACCACCAGCACAATCCCCTACACTACCCAAACACCATTGCTCTACCCTAAACCCTAAAACACTACCCCGAGCACGTCGTCCTACACTACACAACCACCAGTGCACTGCCCTAAACCCTAAAACACTACCCCCAGCACAACCCCTACACTAGATAAACACCACTGCACTGCCCTAAACCCTAAAACACTACCCCCAGCACGACCCCCTACACTACCCAAACAACAAAGCACTACCCTAAACCCTAAAATACTACCCCCAGCAGGACCCCCTACACTACTAAAACATTACTGCACTACCCTAATCACTAAAACACTACCCCCAGAACAATCCCCTACACTACCCAAACACCATTGCTCTACCCTAAATCGTAAAACACTACCCCCAGCACGTCCTCCTACACTACACAACAACCAGTCCACTGCCCTAAACCCTAAAACACTACCCTCAGCACGAGCCCTACACTAGATAAACACCTCTTCACTGCCCTAAACCCTGAAACACTACCCCCAGCACGACCCCCTACACTACCCAAAGAACACTGGACTACCCTAAACCCTAAAACACAACCCCTTACACTACGCAAACACCGCTGCACTACCCTAAACCCTAAAACCCTACCCCCAACACGACCTGCTACACTACCCAAACACCACTGCACTACCCTATACCCTAAACCACTATCCCCAGCACGACCCCGTACACTACCCAAACACCACTGTACTACCCTAAACCCTAAAACACTCCCCCCTGCACGACCCCCTACATTACCCAAACACCGCTGCACTACCCTAAAACACTACCCCAGTACGACCACCTACAATATCCAAATAACACTACACTACCTTAAACCCTAAATCCCTACCCCCATCACGACCCCTTACACTACCCAAACACCACTGTACTGCCCTAATCCCTAAAATACTACCCCCACCATGACTCCCTACACTACCCAAACACCACTGCACTACCCTAAACCCTAAAACACTCCCCCCAGCATGACTCCCTACACTACCCAATCACCACTGCACTACCCTAAACCCTAAATCTAACCCAGTGCGATCCCCAGTACTACCCAAACACCACTGCAAGACCCTAAACACTACATCTGCCCTCAGCACAACCCCCTACACTACCCAAACACCAATGCACTACCCTAAACCCTTAAATGCCTCCCCAGCATGACTCCCTACACTACCCAATCACCACTGCACTACCCTAAACCCTAAATCTACCCCAGTGCGATCCCCTGTACTACCCAAACACCACTGCAAGACCCTAAACACTACATCTGCCCTCAGCACAACCCCCTACACTACCCAAACACCAATGCACTACCCTAAACCCTTAAATACTACGCCCAGCACGACCACCTACACTACCCAAACACGACTGCACTACCCTATACGCTAAAACACTACCCCAGCACGACCACCTACAATACCCAAACACCACTGCACTTCCCTAAACCCTAAAACCCTACCGCCATCATGACCCCTTACATTACCCAAAAAACACTACTCCCAGCACGACCCCCTACACTGCCCAAACATCACTGCATAACCATAAACCTTAAAACACTAATACCCCCAGCACGACCCCCTACACTACCCAAAGACAACAGCACTACGCTAAACCCGAAAACAATATCCCCCACACGATCCCCTACACTACCCAAAGACCACTGCACTACCCTAAACCCTAAAACACAACCCCCTACACTACACAAACACCACTGCACTACCCAAAACCCTAAAACACTACCCCAGCACGACCCCCTACACTACACAAACACCACTGCACTACCCTAAACCCTAAAACACTACCCCCAGCACGACCCCCTTTACTTCCCAAACACCACTGCACTACTCTAAACCCTAAAACACTACCCCCAGCACGACCCCTTACACTACCCAAACACCACTGCACAACCCTAAACCCTAAAACACTACCACCAGCAGTACCCCCTACGCTACCCAAAAACCACTGCACTACCCTAAACTTTAAAACACTATCCCCAGCAGTTCCCCCTACACTTCCCAAACACCAGTGCACTACCCTAAACCCTAAAACACTACCCCCAGCACGACCCCCTACACTACCAAAGCATCACTGCACTACCCTAAACACTAAAACACTACCCCAGCACAATCCCCTACACTATCCATACACCACTGCTCTACACTAAATCCTAAAACACTACCCCCAGAACGACCTCCTACACTACACAACCACCACTGCACTGCCCTAAACCCTAAAACACTACCCCCAGCATCACCCCTACACTAGATAAACACCACTGCACTGCCCTAAACCCTAAAACACTACCCCCAGCACGACCCCCTACACTACCACAAACACAACTGCACTACCCTAAACCCTAAAACAATACCACAAGCACGACCAGCTACACTACACAAACACCAATGCACTACACTAAATTCTAAAACACTACCGCCAGTATGACCCCCTTCAGTACACAAACACCACTGCACTAACCTGAACCCTAAAACACTACCCCCAGCAGGGCCCCCTACAGTACCCAAACACCACTGCTCTACCCTTAACCCTAAAACATTACCCCAGCATGATCCCTACACTACCCAAACACCACTGCATTACCATAAACCCTAAAACACAACCCACAGCGCAACCCCTACACTACCCAAACACCACTGCACTACACTAAACCCTAAAACAGTCCCCCCAGAACGACCCCCTACACAACACAAACACCACTGCACTACCCTAAACCCTATAACACTCCCCCAGCATGACTCCCTACACTACCCGAACACTATTGCACTACCCTAAACCCTAAAATACTACCCCCAGGATTACCCCCTATACTACCCTAACACCACTGCACTACTCTAAACCCTAAAACCCTACCCCATCACGACCCCTTACACTACCCAAACACCACTGCAATACCCTACACCCTTAAACACTACCCCCAGCAGTTCCCGCTACACTTCCCAAACACCACTGCACTACCATAAACCCTATAACACTCCTCAAGCATGACTCCCTACACTACCCGAACACCACTGCACTACCCTAAACCCTAAATCTACCCCAGTACGAAACCCTGCACTACCCAAACACCTCTGCACTACCATAAACCCTAAAACACTCCCCCAGCACCACTCCCTACACTACCCAAGCACCACTGCGCTACCCTAAGCCCCAAAAATCACAATCCCCAGCACGATTCCCTACACTACCCAAACACCACTGCACTACCCTAAATCCTAAAACACGACCCCAGCACTACCCCCACACTACCCAAAGACCACTGCACTACCCTAAACCCTAAAACACAACCCCCTACACAACACAAACACCCCTGCACTACCCAAAACCCTAAAACACTACCCCTAGCATGACCCCTGCCCTACCCAAAGACCACTGCACTACCCTAAACCCTAAAACACGACCCCCTACACTACATAAACACCCCTGCAGTACCGTAACACCTATAACACTACCCCCAGCACAACCCCTACACTACACAAACACCACTGCACCATCCTAAACTCTAAAACACTTCCCCTACACTACACAAACACCTACACCACCCTAAACCCTAAAACACTCCCCCAGCACCACTCTCTACACTACCCAAACACCACTGCGCTACCCTAAACCCCAAAAATCACTACCCCCAGCACGATCCCCTACACTACCCAAACACCACTGCACTACCCTAAACCCTAAAACACGACCTCAGCACAACCCCTACACTACCCAAAGACCACTGCACTACCCTAAACCCTAAACCCTAAAACACAAACCCCTACACAACACAAACACCCCTGCATTACCCAAAACCCTAAAACACTACCCCTAGAACGACCCCTACACTACCCAAAGACCACTGCACTACCCTAAACCCTTAAATACGACCCCCTACACTACACAAACACCACTGCAGTACCCTAAACCCTAAAACACTACCGCCAGTATGACCCCCTTCAGTACACAAACACCACTGCACTAACCTGAACCCTAAAACACTACCCCCAGCAGGGCCCCCTACAGTACCCAAACACCACTGCTCTACCCTTAACCCTACAACACTACCCCAGCATGATCCCCTACACTACCCAAACACCACTGCATTACCATAAACCCTAAAACACTACCCCCAGCAGTCCCCCCTACACTACCCAACCACTGTACTACCCTAAACCCTAAAACACTACCCCCAGCAGTACCCCCTACACTTCCCAAACACCACTACACTACTCTAAACCCTAAAACACTACCCTCAGCAGTACCCCCTACACTACACAACCACCGCTGTACTGCCTTAAACCCTAAAACACTACCCCCGGCACGACACCCTACACTAGATAAACAAAACTGCACTGCCCTAAACCCTAAAACACTACCCCCAGCATGACCCCCTACACTACCCAAATACCAATGCACTACCCTAAACCCTAAAACACTACCCCCAGCATGACCCCTTCACTACCCAAACACCACTGCACTACCCTAAACCCTAAAACACTATCACCAGCATGACCCCCTACACTACCCAAACACCACTGCACTACACTAAACCCTAAAACAGTCCCCACAGAACGACCCCCTACACTACACAAACACCACTGCACTACCCTAAACTCTAAAACACTCCCCTCAGCACCGCTCCCTACAGTACACAAACACAACTGCACTAACCTAAACCCTAAATCTACCCCCAGCTTGACCCCCTACACTACCCAAACACCACTGTACTATCCTAAAGAATAACAAATCTACCCCCAGCATGACCTCAACACTACCCAAACACCACTGCACTACCCTAAACCCTAAATCTACCCCCAGCACGACCCCCTACACTACACAATCACCACTGCACTATCCTATACCCTAAATCTACCCCAGCACGATCCCCTTCACTACCCAAACACCAGTGCACTACCCTAAACCCTACAACACTACCCCCAGCACGACCCCCTGCACTACCAAAACATCACTGCACTACCCTAAACACTAAAACACTACCCCAGCACAATCCCCTACACTACCCAAACACCACTGCTCTACACTAAATCCTAAAACACTACCCCCAGAACGACCTCCTACACTACACAACCACCACTGCACTGCCCTAAACCCTAAAACACTACCCCCAGCATCACCCCTACACTAGATAAACACCACTGCACTGCCCTAAACCCTAAAACACTACCCCCAGCACGACCCCCTACACTACCCAAACAAAACTGCACTACCCTAAACCCTATTACACTCCCCCAGCATGACTCCCTACACTACCCGAACACTATTGCACTACCCTAAACCCTACAACACTACCCCCAGCAGGGCCCCCTACAGTACCCAAACACCACTGCTCTACCCTTAACCCTAAAACACTACCCCAGCATGATCCCCTACACTACCCAAACACCACTGCATTACCATTAACCCTAAAACACAACCCCTAGCGCAACCCCCTACACTACCCAAACACCACTGCACTACACTAAACCCTAAAACTGTCCCCCCAGAACGACCCCCTACACTACACAAACACCACTGCACTACCCTAAACCCTATTACACTCCCCCAGCATGACTCCCTACACTACCCGAACACTATTGCACTACCCTAAACCCTAAAACACTACCCCCAGGATGACCCCCTATACTAACCTAACACCACTGCACTACCCTAAACCCTAAAACCCTACCCCCATCACGACCCCTTACACTACCCAAACACCACTGCAATACCCTACACCCTTAAACACTACCCCCAGCAGTTCCCCCTACACTTCCCAAACACCACTGCACTACCATAAACCCTATAACACTCCTCAAGCATGACTCCCTACACTACCCGAACACCACTGCACTACCTTAAACCCTAAATCTACCCCAGCACGAAACCCTGCACTACCCAAACACCTCTGCACTGCCATAAACCCTAAAACACTCCCCCAGCACCACTCCCTACACTACCCAAGCACCACTGCGCTACCCTAAACCCCAAAAATCACTATCCCCAGCACGATTCCCTACACTACCCAAACACCACTGCACTACCCTAAACCCTAAAACACGACCCCAGCAGGGCCCCCTACAGTACCCAAACACCACTGCTCTACCCTTAACCCTAAAACACTACCCCAGCATGATCCCCTACACTACCCAAACACCAATGCACTACCCTAAACCCTAAAACACGACCCCCTACACTACATAAACACCCCTGCACTACCCAAAACCCTAAAACACTACCCCTAGCATGACCCCTACCCTACCCAAAGACCACTGCACTACCCTAAACCCTAAAACACGACCCCCTACACTACATAAACACCCCTGCAGTACCCTAACACCTATAACACTACCCCCAGCACGGCCCCTACACTACACAAACACCACTGCACCATCCTAAACTCTAAAACACTTCCCCCTACACTACACAAACACCACTGCACCACCCTAAACCCTAAAACACTCCCCCAGCACCACTCCCTACACTACCCAAACACCACTGTGCTACCCTAAACCCCCAAAATCACTACCTCCAGCACAACCCCTACACTACCCAAAGACCTCTGCACTACCCTAAACCCTAAACCCTAAAACACAAACCCCTACACAACACAAACACCCCTGCACTACCCAAAACCCTAAAACACTACCCCTAGCACGACCCCTACACTACCCAAAGACCACTGCACTACCCTAAATCCTTAAACACGACCCCCTACACTACACAAACACCACTGCAGTACCCTAAACCCTAAAACACTACCCCCAGCATGACGCCTACACTATACAAACACCACTGCACTACCCTAAACTCTAAAACACTTCCCCCTACACTACACAAACACCACTGCAAAACCCTAAACCCTAAAACACTACCCCCAGCATGACCCCAAGCACAACTGAACTACCCTAAACCCTTAAACACTAACCACTGCTGTACCCCCTACACTACCCAAACACCACTGCACTACCCTAAACCCTAAAACACTACCCTCAGCAGTACCGCTTTCACTACCCAAACACCACTGCACTACCCTAAACCCTAAAACACTACCACCAGCATGACCCCCTACACTACACAAACACCACTGCACTACCTTAAACCCTAAAACACTACCCCCAGCACGACCCCCTACACTACACAAAAACCACTGCACTACCCTAAACCCTAAATCACTCCCCCCTGGACCACTCCCTATACTTCCCAAACACCACTGCACTACCCTAACCCTAAAATACTACCCCCAGCACGACCCCCTACACTAACTGAACACCACTGTACTACCCTAATCTCTAAAACACTACCCCCAGCACAACCCCCTTTACTACCCAATCACCACTGCACTACCCTAAACCCTTATTCTACCCCCAGCACGACACCCTACACTACCCAAACACAACTGCACTACTCTAAACCCTAAAACACTACCCCCAGAAGTACCCCTACACTACCCAAACACCACTGCACTACCCTAAACCCTAAAACACTACCTCCAGCATGACCCACTACACTACCAAAACATCACTGCACTACCCTAAACACTAAAACACTACCCCCAGCACAATCCCCTACACTACCCAAACACCATTGCTCTACCCTAAATCCTAAAACACTACCCCGAGCACGTCGTCCTACGCTACACAACCACCAGTGCACTGCCCTAAACCCTAAAACACTACCCCCAGCACGACCCCTACACTAGATAAACACCACTGCACTGCCCTAAACCCTAAAACACTACCCCCAGCACAACCCCCTACATTACCCAAACACCACTGCACTACCCTAAACCCTAAAACACTACCCCCAGCATGACCCACTACACTACCACAACATCACTGCACTACCCTAAACACTAAAACACTACCCCCAGCACAATCCCCTACACTACCCAAACACCATTGCTCTACCCTAAATCGTAAAACACTACCCCCAGCACGTCCTCCTACACTACACAACAACCAGTCCACTGCCCTAAACCCTAAAACACTACCCTCAGCACGACCCCTACACTAGATAAACACCTCTTCACTGCCCTAAACCCTAAAACACTACCCCCAGCACGACCCCCTACACTACCCAAAGAACACTGGACTACCCTAAACCCTAAAATACAACCCCTTACACTACGCAAACACCGCTGCACTACCCTAAACCCTAAAACCCTACCCCCAACACGACCTCCTACACTACCCAAACACCACTGCACTACCCTAAACCCTAAACCACTATCCCCAGCACGACCCCCTACACTACCCAAACACTACTGTACTACCCTAAACCCTAAAATACTCCCCCCTGCATGACCCCCTACATTACCGAAACACCGCTGCACTACCCTAAACACTAGAACACTACCCCAGCACGACCACCTACAATATCCAAACACCACTACACTACCTTAAACCCTAAATCCCTACCCCATCACGACCCCCTACACACTACAAACACCACTGCACTACCCTAAACCCTAAACCACTACCCCCCGCACGACCCCTTACACTACCCAAACACCAATGTACTGCCCTAATCCCTAAAATACTCCTCCCAGCATGACTCCCTACACTACCCAATCACCACTGCACTACCCTAAACCCTAAATCTACCCCAGTGCGATCCCCTGTACTACCCAAACACCACTGCAAGACCCTAAACACTACATCTGCCCTCAGCACAACCCCCTACACTACCCAAACACCAATGCACTACCCTAAACCCTTAAACACTACGCCCAGCACGACCACCTACACTTCCCAAACACGACTGCACTACCCTAAACCCTAAAACACTACCTCAGCACGACCACCTACAATACCCAAACACCACTGCACTTCCCTAAACCCTAAAACCCTACCGCCATCATGACCCCTTACATTACCCAAAAAACACTACTCCCAGCACGACCCCTAAACTGCCCAAACATCACTGCACTACCATAAACCTTAAAACACTACTACCCCCAGCACGACCCCCTACACTACCCAAAGACAACAGCACTACGCTAAACCCGAAAACAATATCCCCCACACGACCCCCTACACTACCCAAAGACCACTGCACTACCCTAAACCCTAAAACACAACCCCCTACACTACACAAACACCACTGCACTACCCAAAACCCTAAAACATTAACCCAGCACGACCCCCTACACTACACAAACACCACTGCACTACCCTAAACCCTAAAAAACTAACCCCTACCCTACACAAACACCACTGCACTACCCTAAACCCTAAAACACTACCCCCAGCACGACCCCCTACACTTCCCAAACAACACTGCACTACTCTAAACCCTAAAACACTACCCCCAGCACGACCCCTTACACTTCCCAAACACCACTGCACTACTCTAAAGCCTAAAACACTACCCCCAGCACGACCCCTTACACTACCCAAACACCACTGCACAACCCTAAACCCTAAAACACTACCACCAGCAGTACCCCCTACGCTACCCAAAAACCACTGCACTACCCTAAACTTTAAAACACTACCCCCAGCAGTTCCCCCTACACTTCCCAAACACCACTGCACTACGCTAAACCCTATAACACTCCCCCAGCAAGACTCCCTACACTACCCGAACACTACTGCACTACCCTAAACCCTAAAACACTACCCCAGCATGACCCCCTACACTACCTAAACACCACTGCACTACCTAAACCCTAAAACACTACCCCCAGGATGACCCCCTATACTACCCTAACACCACTGCACTACCCTAAACCCTAAAACCCTACACCCATCACAACCCCTTACACAACCCAAACACCACTGCACTACCCTACACCCTTAAACACAACCCCCAGCAGTTCCCCCTACACTTCCCAAACACCACTGCACTGCCGTAAACCCTAAAACACTCATCAAGCATGACTCCCTACACTACCCGAACACCACTGCACTACCTTAAACCCTAAAACACATCCCCCAGCACGACCTTCTACACTACCCAAACCCCACTGCACTACCTAAAACCTAAGACACTACCCCTAGCATGACCTCCTATACTACCCTAACACCACTGCACTACCCTAAACCACTTCCCACAGCATGACCCCCTAAACTACCAAAAGACACCTGCACTACTCTAAACCATAAACCCTAACACACTACCCCCAGCACCACCCCCTGTACTACCCAAACACCACTGCTCTACCGTAAACACTAAAACTCTACCCCCAGCACGACCCCCTATACTACACAACCACCACTGTACTGCCCTAAACCCTAAAACTCTACCAGAAGCATGACCCCCTACTCTAGATAAACACCACTGCACTGCCCTAAACCCTAAAACACTACCCCCAGCATGACCACCTACACTACCCAAACACCACTGCACTACCCTAAACCCTAAAACACTACCCCCAGCATGATCCGCTACACTACACAACCACCACTGTACTGCCCTAAACCCTAAAACACTACCCCCAGCATGACATCCTACACTAAATAAACACCTCTGCACTGCCATAAACCCTATAACACTACCCCCAGCACGACCCCCTACACTACCGAAACACCACTGCACTACCCTAAACCCTAAAACACTACCTCCAGCACGACCCCCTACACTTCCCAAACACCACTGCACTACTCTAAACCCTAAAACACTACCCCCAGCACGACCCCCTACACTACCCAAACACCACTGCACAACCCTAAACCCTAAAACACTACCTCCAGCACGACCCCCTACACCACCCAAACACCACTACACTACCCTAAACCCTAAACCACTACCCACAGCAGTCCCCCTACGCTACCCAAAAACCACTGCACTACCCTAAACTTTAAAACACTACCCCCAGCAGTTCCCCCTACACTTCCCAAACACCACTGCACTACCCTAAACCCTATAACACTCCCCCAGCATGACTCCCTACACTACCTGAACACTACTGCACTACCCTAAACCCTAAAACACTACCCCAGCATGACCCCCTACACTACCCAAACACCACTGCACTACCTAAACCCTAAAACACTACCCCCAGGATGACCCCCTATACTACCCTAACACCACTGCACTACCCTAAACCCTAAAACCCTACCCCCATCACGACCCCTTACACTACCCAAAAAACACTGCACTACCCTACACCCTTAAACACTACCCCCAGCAGTTCCCCCTACACTTCCCAAACACCACTGCACTACCCTAAACCCTATAACACTCCTCAAGCATGACTCCATAAACTACCCGAACACCACTGCACTATCCTAAACCCTAAAACACTACCCCCAGCACGACCCCCTACACTACCCAAAACCACTGCACTAAGCTAAAACCGAAAACACTACCCCCCACACAACCCCCTACACTACCCAAAGATCACTGCACTACCTTAAACCCTAAAACACGTTCCCCTACACTACACAAAGACCAATGAACTACCCTAAACCCTAAAACACTACCCCAGCACGACCCCCTACACTACACAATCACCACTGCACTACCCTAAACCCTAAAACACAACCCCATACAATACACAAACACCACAGCACTACCCAAACCCTAAAACACCACCCCCAGCACGACCCCCTACACTACCCAAACACCACTGCACTACCCTAAGCCCTAAAATACTACCCCCAGCAGTACCCCCTACACTACCCAAACACCACTATACTACCCTAAACCCTAAAACACTACCCCCAGCAGTCCCCCCTACACTACCCAACCACTGTACTACCCTAAACCCTAAAACACTACCCCCAGCAGCACCCCCTACACTTCTTAAACACCACTACACTACTCTAAACCCTAAAACACTACCCTCAGCAGTACCCCCTACACTACACAACCACCGCTGTACTGCCTTAAATACTAAAACACTACCCCCAGCACGACACCCTACACTAGATAAACAAAACTGCACTGCACTGCCCTAAACCCTAAAACACTACCCCCAGCATGACCCCTTCACTACCCAAACACCACTGCACTACCCTAAACCCTAAAACACTATCACCAGCACGACCCCCTACACTACCCAAACACCACTGCACTACACTAAACCCTAAAACAGTCCCCCCAGAACGACCCCCTACACTACACAAACACCACTGCACTACCCTAAACTCTAAAACACTCCCCTCAGC
Organism: Triturus cristatus; assembly: GCF_964204655.1. Lineage (NCBI taxonomy): Eukaryota > Metazoa > Chordata > Amphibia > Caudata > Salamandridae > Triturus > Triturus cristatus. The sequence continues at coordinate 640,015,212 of NC_140579.1, read as the reverse complement.
ACCGCTCCCTACACTACCCAAACACCACTGCACTATCCTATACCCTAAATCTACCCCAGCACGATCCCCTTCACTACCCAAACACCAGTGCACTACCCTAAACCCTAAAACACTACCCCCAGCACGACCCCCTACACTACCAAAACATCACTGCACTACCCTAAACACTAAAACACTACCCCAGCACAATCCCCTACACTACCCAAACACCACTGCTCTACACTAAATCCTAAAACACTACCCCCAGAACGACCTCCTACACTACACAACCACCACTGCACTGCCCTAAACCCTAAAACACTACCCCCAGCATCACCCCTACACTAGATAAACACCACTGCACTACCCTAAACCCTAAAACAATCCCACCAGCACGACCAGCTACACTACACAAACACCAATGCACTACACTAAATTCTAAAACACTACCACCAGTATGACCCCCTTCAGTACACAAACACCACTGCACTAACCTGAACCCTAAAACACTACCCCCAGCAGGGCCCTCTACAGTACCCAAACACCACTGCTCTACCCTTAACCCTAAAACACTACCCCAGCATGATCCCCTACACTACCCAAACACCACTGCATTACCATAAACCCTAAAACACAACCCCCAGCGCAACTCCCTACACTACCCAAACACCACTGCACTACACTAAACCCTAAAACAGTCCCCACAGAACGACCCCCTACACTACACAAACACCACTGCACTGCCCTAAACCCTAAGACACTACCCCCAGCATAACCCCCTACACTACCAGAACAAAACTGCACTACCCTAATCCCTAAAACACTACTGACAGCACGACCCCCTCCACTACCCAAACACCACTGCACTACCCTAAACCCAAAACACTACCCCCAGCAGTACCCCCACACTACCCGAACACCACTACACTACCCTAAACTCTAAATCTAGCCCCAGCACTACCCTCTACATTACCCGAACACTACTGCACTACCCTAAACCCTATAACACTCCCCCAGCATGACTCCCTACACTACCCGAACACTATTGCACTACCCTAAACCCTAAAACACTACCCCCAGGATGACCCCCTATACTACCCTAACACCACTGCACTACCCTAAACCCTAAAACACTACCCCTAGCATGACCCCTGCCCTACCCAAAGACCACTGCACTACCCTAAACCCTAAAACACGACCCCCTACACTACATAAACACCCCTGCAGTACCCTAACACCTATAACACTACCCCCAGCACAACCCCTACACTACACAAACACCACTGCACCATCCTAAACTCTAAAACACTTCCCCCTACACTACACAAACACCTACACTACCCTAAACCCTAAAACACTCCCCCAGCACCACTCTCTACACTACCCAAACACCACTGCGCTACCCTAAACCCCCAAAATCTCTACCCCAGCACGATCCCCTACACTACCCAAACACCACTGCACTACCCTAAACCCTAAAACACGACCTCAGCACAACCCCTACACTACCCAAAGACCACTGCACTACCCTAAACCCTAAACCCTAAAACACAAACCCCTACACAACACAAACACCCCTGCACTACCCAAAACCCTAAAACACTACCCCTAGAACGACCCCTACACTACCCAAAGACCACTGCACTACCCTAAACCCTTAAATACGACCTCCTACACTACACAAACACCACTGCAGTACCCTAAACCCTAAAACACTACCGCCAGTATGACCCCCTTCAGTACACAAACACCACTGCACTAACCTGAACCTTAAAACACTACCCCCAGCAGGGCCCCCTACAGTACCCAAACACCACTGCTCTACCCTTAACCCTACAACACTACCCCAGCATGATCCCCTACACTACCCAAATACCACTGCATTACCATAAACCCTAAAACACTACCCCCAGCAGTCCCCCCTACACTACCCAACCACTGTACTACCCTAAACCCTAAAACACTATCCCCAGCAGCACCCCCTACACTTCCCAAACACCACTACACTACTCTAAACCCTAAAAAACTACCCTCAGCAGTACCCCCTACACTACACAACCACCGCTGTACTGCCTTAAACCCTAAAACACTACCCCCAGCACGACACCCTACACTAGATAAACAAAACTGCACTGCCCTAAACCCTAAAACACTACCCCCAGCATGACCCCCTACACTACCCAAATACCAATGCACTACCCTAAACCCTAAAACACTACCCCCAGCATGACCCCTTCACTACCCAAACACCACTGCACTACCCTAAACCCTAAAACACTATCACCAGCATGACCCCCTACACTACCCAAACACCACTGCACTACACTAAACCCTAAAAAAGTCCCCCCAGAACGACCCCCTACACTACACAAACACCACTGCACTACCCTAAACTCTAAAACACTCCCCTCAGCACCGCTCCCTACAGTCCCCAAACACAACTGCACTAACCTAAACCCTAAATCTACCCCTAGCTTGACCCCCTACACTACCCAAACACCACTGTACTATCCTAAAGAATAACAAATCCACCCCCAGCATGACCTCAACACTACCCAAACACCACTGCACTACCCTAAACCCTAAATCTACCCCCAGCACGACCCCCTACACTACACAATCACCACTGCACTATCCTATACCCTAAATCTACCCCAGCACGATCCCCTTCACTACCCAAACACCAGTGCACTACCCTAAACCCTTCAACACTACCCCCAGCACGACCCCCTACACTACCAAAGCATCACTGCACTACCCTAAACACTAAAACACTACCCCAGCACAATCCCCTACACTACCCAAACACCACTGCTCTACACTAAATCCTAAAACACTACCCCCAGAACGACCTCCTACACTACACAACCACCACTGCACTGCCCTAAACCCTAAAACACTACCCCCAGCATCACCCCTACACTAGATAAACACCACTGCACTGCCCTAAACCCTAAAACACTACCCCCAGCACGACCACCTACACTACCCAAACAAAACTGCACTACCCTAAACCCTATTACACTCCCCCAGCATGACTCCCTACACTACCCGAACACTATTGCACTACCCTAAACCCTACAACACTACCCCCAGCAGGGCCCCCTACAGTACCCAAACACCACTGCTCTACCCTTAACCCTAAAACACTACCCCAGCATGATCCCCTACACTACCCAAACACCACTGCATTACCATTAACCCTAAAACACAACCCCCTGCGCGACCCCCTACACTACCCAAACACCACTGCACTACACTAAACCCTAAAACTGTCCCCCCAGAACGACCCCCTACACTACACAAACACCACTGCACTACCCTAAACCCTATTACACTCCCCCAGCATGACTCCCTACACTACCCGAACACTATTGCACTACCCTAAACCCTAAAACACTACCCCCAGGATGACCCCCTATACTACCCTAACACCACTGCACTACCCTAAACCCTAAAACCCTACCCCCATCACGACCCCTTACACTACCCAAACACCACTGCAATACCCTACACCCTTAAACAAAACCCCCAGCAGTTCCCCCTACACTTCCCAAACACCACTGCACTACCATAAACCCTATAACACTCCTCAAGCATGACTCCCTACACTACCCGAACACCACTGCACTACCTTAAACCCTAAATCTACCCCAGTACGAAACCCTGCACTACCCAAACACCTCTGCACTGCCATAAACCCTAAAACACTCCCCCAGCACCACTCCCTACACTACCCAAGCACCACTGCGCTACCCTAAACCCCAAAAATCACTATCCCCAGCACGATTCCCTACACTACCCAAACACCACTGCACTACCCTAAACCCTAAAACACAACCCCAGCACAACCCCTACACTACCCAAAGACCACTGCACTACCCTAAACCCTAAAACACAACACAAACACCCCTGCACTACCCAAAACCCTAAAACACTACCCCTAGCATGACCCCTACCCTACCCAAAGACCACTGCACTACCCTAAACCCTAAAACACGAACCCCTACACTACATAAACACCCCTGCAGTACCCTAACACCTATAACACTACCCCCAGCACGACCCCTACACTACACAAACACCACTGCACCATCCTAAACTCTAAAACACTTCCCCCTACACTACACAAACACCACTGCACCACCCTAAACCCTAAAACACTCCCCCAGCACCACTCCCTACACTACCCAAACACCACTGCGCTACCCTAAACCCCAAAAATCACTACCTCCAGCACAACCCCTACAATACCCAAAGACCTCTGCACTACCCTAAACCCTAAACCCTAAACCCTAAAACACAAACCCCTACACAACACAAACACCCCTGCACTACCCAAAACCCTAAAACACTACCCCTAGCACGACCCCTATACTACCCAAAGACCACTGCACTACCCTAAACCCTTAAACACGACCCCCTACACTACACAAACACCACTGCAGTACCCTAAACCCTAAAACACTACCCCCAGCATGACGACTACACTATACAAACACCACTGCACTGCCCTAAACTCTAAAACACTTCCCCTACACTACACAAACACCACTGCAAAACCCTAAACCCTAAAACACTACCCCCAGCATGACCCCAAGCACAACTGCACTACCCTAAACCCTTAAACACTAACCACTGCTGTACCCCCTACACTACCCAAACACCACTGCACTACCCTAAACCCTAAAACACTACCCTCAGCAGTACCGCTTTCACTACCCAAACACCACTGCACTACCCTAAACCCTAAAACACTACCACCAGCATGACCCCCTACACTACACAAACACCACTGCACTACCTTAAACCCTAAAACACTACCCCCAGCACGACCCCCTACACTACACAAAAACCACTGCACTACCCTAAACCCTAAATCACTCCCCCCTGGACCACTCCCTATACTTCCCAAACACCACTGCACTACCCTAACCCTAAAATACTACCCCCAGCACGACCCCCTACACTAACTGAACACCACTGCACTACCCTAATCTCTAAAACACTACCCCCAGCACAACCCCCTACACTACCCAATCACCACTGCACTACCCTAAACCCTAAATCTACCCCCAGCACGACACCCTACACTACCCAAACACAACTGCACTACTCTAAACCCTAAAACACTACCCCCAGAAGTACCCCTACACTACCCAAACACCACTGCACTACCCTAAACCCTAAAACACTACCCCCAGCATGACCCACTACACTACCAAAACATCACTGCACTACCCTAAACACTAAAACACTACCCCCAGCACAATCCCCTACACTACCCAAACACCATTGCTCTACCCTAAATCCTAAAACACTACCCCGAGCACGTCGTCCTACGCTACACAACCACCAGTGCACTGCCCTAAACCCTAAAACACTACCCCCAGCACGACCCCTACACTAGATAAACACCACTGCACTGCCCTAAACCCTAAAACACTACCCCCAGCACGACCCCCTACATTACCCAAACACCACTGCACTACCCTAAACCCTAAAACACTACCCCCAGCATGACCCACTACACTACCAAAACATCACTGCACTACCCTAAACACTAAAACACTACCCCAGCACAATCCCCTACACTACCCAAAAACCATTGCTCTACCCTAAATCGTAAAACACTACCCCCAGCACGTCCTCCTACACTACACAACAACCAGTCCACTGCCCTAAACCCAAATCTCTACCCTCAGCACGACCCCTACACTAGATTAACACCTCTTCACTGCCCTAAACCCTAAAACACTACCCCCAGCACGACCCCCTACACAACCCAAAGAACACTGGACTACCCTAAACCCTAAAACACAACCCCTTACACTACGCAAACACCGCTGCACTACCCTAAACCCTAAAACCCTACCCCCAACACGACCTCCTACACTACCCAAACACCACTGCACTAGCCTAAACCCTAAACCACTATCCCCAGCACGACCCCCTACACTACCCAAACACTACTGTACTACCCTAAACCCTAAAACACTCCCCCCTGCATGACCCCTACATTACCGAAACACCGCTGCACTACCCTAAACACTAAAACACTACCCCAGCACGACCACCTACAATATCCAAACACCACTACACTACCTTAAACCCTAAATCCCTACCCCATCACGACCCCTACACACTACAAACACCACTGCACTACCCTAAACCACTACCCCCCGCACGACCCCTTACACTACCCAAACACCAATGTACTGCCCTAATCCCTAAAATACTACCCCCACCATGACTCCCTACACTACCCAAACACCACTGCACTACCCTAAACCCTAAAACACTCCCCCCAGCATGACTCCCTACACTACCCAATCACCACTGCACTACCCTAAACCCTAAATCTACCCCAGTGCGATCCCCTGTACTACCCAAACACCACTGCAAGACCCTAAACACTACATCTGCCCTCAGCACAACCCCCTACACTACTCAAACACCAATGCACTACCCTAAACCCTTAAACACTACGCCCAGCACGACCACCTACACTTCCCAAACACGACTGCACTACCCTAAACCCTAAAACACTACCCCAGCACGACCACCTACAATACCCAAACACCACTGCACTTCCCTAAACCCTAAAACCCTACCGCCATCATGACCCCTTACATTACCCAAAAAACACTACTCCCAGCACAACCCCTACACTGCCCAAACATCACTGCACTACCATAAACCTTAAAACACTACTACCCCCAGCACGACCCCCTACACTACCCAAAGACAACAGCACTACGCTAAACCCGAAAACAATATCCCCCACACGACCCCCTACACTACCCAAAGACCACTGCACTACCCTAAACCCTAAAACACAACCCCCTACACTACACAAACACCACTGCACTACCCAAAACCCTAAAACATTACCCCAGCACGACCCCCTACAGTACACAAACACCACTGCACTACCCTAAACCCTAAAAAACTAACCCCTACCCTACACAAACACCACTGCACTACCCTAAACCCTAAAACACTACCCCCAGCACGACCCCCTACAATTCCCAAACAACACTGCACTACTCTAAACCCTAAAACACTACCCCCAGCACGACCCCTTACACTTCCCAAACACCACTGCACTACTCTAAACCCTAAAACACTACCCCCAGCACGACCCCTTACACTACCCAAACACCACTGCACAACCCTAAACCCTAAAACACTACCACCAGCAGTACCCCCTACGCTACCCAAAAACCACTGCACTACCCTAAACTTTAAAACACTACCCCCAGCAGTTCCCCCTACACTTCCCAAACACCACTGCACTACCTAAACCCTAAAACACTCCCCCAGCAAGACTCCCTACACTACCCGAACACTACTGCACTACCCTAAACCCTAAAACCCTACCCCCATCACAACCCCTTACACAACCCAAACACCACTGCACTACCCTACACCCTTAAACACAACCCCCAGCAGTTCCCCCTACACTTCCCAAACACCACTGCACTACCGTAAACCCTATAACACTCATCAAGCATGACTCCCTACACTACCCGAACGCCACTGCACTACCTTAAACCCTAAAACACTTCCCCCAGCACGACCTCCTACACTACCCAAAACCCACTGCACTACCTAAAACCTAAGACACTACCCCTAGCATGACCTCCTATACTACCCTAACACCACTGCACTACCCTAAACCACTTCCCACAGCATGACCCCCTAAACTACCAAAAGACACCTGCACTACTCTAAACCATAAACCCTAACACACTACCCCCAGCACCACCCCCTGCACTACCCAAACACCACTGCTCTACCGTAAACACTAAAACTCTACCCCCAGCACGACCCCCTATACTACACAACCACCACTGTACTGCCCTAAACCCTAAAACTCTACCAGAAGCATGACCCCCTACTCTAGATAAACACCACTGCACTGCCCTAAACCCTAAAACACTACCCCCAGCATGACCACCTACACTACCCAAACACCACTGCACTATCCTAAACCCTAAAACACTACCCCCAGCATGTTCCGCTACACTACACAACCACCACTGTAATGCCCTAAACCCTAAAACACTACCCCCAGCACGACATCCTACACTAAATAAACACCACTGCACTGCCATAAACCCTAAAACACTACCCCAGCACGACCCCCTACACTACCGAAACACCACTGCACTACCCTAAACCCTAAAACACTACCCCAGCACAACCACTTACAATTCCCAAACACCACTGCACTACCCTAAATCCTAAAACACTACCTCCAGCACGACCCCCTACACTTCCCAAACACCACTGCACTACTCTAAACCCTAAAACACTACCCCCAGCACGACCCCCTACACTACCCAAACACCACTGCACAACCCTAAACCCTAAAACACTACCACCAGCAGTACCCCCTACACCACCCAAACACCACTACACTACCCTAAACCCTAAACCACTACCCACAGCAGCCCCCCTACGCTACCCAAAAACCACTGCACTACCCTAAACTTTAAAACACTACCCCCAGCAGTTCCCCCTACACTTCCCAAACACCACTGCACTACCCTAAACCCTATAACACTCCCCCAGCATGACTCCCTACACTACCTGAACACTACTGCACTACCCTAAACCCTAAAACACTACCCCAGCATGACCCCCTACACTACCCAAACACCACTGCACTACCTAAACCCTAAAACACTACCCCCAGGATGACCCCCTATACTACCCTAACACCACTGCACTACCCTAAACCCTAAAACCCTACCCCCATCACGACCCCTTACACTACCCAAAAAACACTGCACTACCCTACACCCTTAAACACTACCCCCAGCAGTTCCCCCTACACTTCCCAAACACCACTGCACTACCCTAAACCCTATAACACTCCTCAAGCATGACTCCCTAAACTACCCGAACACCACTGCACTATCCTAAACCCTAAAACACTACCTCCAGCACGACCCCCTACACTACCCAAAACCACTGCACTAAGCTAAAACCGAAAACACTACCCCCCACACAACCCCCTACACTACCCAAAGATCACTGCACTACCTTAAACCCTAAAACACGTTCCCCTACACTACACAAAGACCAATGAACTACCCTAAACCCTAAAACACTACCCCAGCACGACCCCCTACACTACACAATCACCACTGCACTACCCTAAACCCTAAAACACAACCCCATACAATACACAAACACCACAACATCACCCAAACCCTAAAACACCACCCCCAGCACGACCCCCTACACAACCCAAACACCACTGCACTACCCTAAGCCCTAAAATACTACCCCCAGCAGTACCCCCTACACTACCCAAACACCACTATACTACCCTAAACCCTAAAACACTACCCCCAGCAGTCCCCCTACACTACCCAACCACTGTACTACCCTAAACCCTAAAACACTACCCCCAGCAGCACCCCCTACACTTCCCAAACACCACTACACTACTCTAAACCCTAAAACACTACCCTCAGCAGTACCCCCTACACTACACAACCACCGCTGTACTGCCTTAAATACTAAAACACTACCCCCAGCACGACACCCTACACTAGATAAACAAAACTGCACTGCCCTAAACCCTAAAACACTACCCCCAGCATGACCCCTTCACTACCCAAACACCACTGCACTACCCTAAACCCTAAAACACCATCACCAGCACGACCCCCTACACTACCTAAACACCACTGCACTACACAAAACCCTAAAACAGTCCCCCCAGAACGACCCCCTACACTACACAAACACCACTGCACTACCCTAAACTCTAAAACACTCCCCTCAGCACCGCTCCCTACACTACCCAAACACCACTGCACTATCCTATACCCTAAATCTACCCCAGCACGATCCCCTTCACTACCCAAACACCAGTGCACTACCCTAAACCCTAAAACACTACCCCCAGCACGACCCCCTACACTACCAAAACATCACTGCACTACCCTAAACACTAAAACACTACCCCAGCACAATCCCCTACACTACCCAAACACCACTGCTCTACACTAAATCCTAAAACACTACCCCCAGAACGACCTCCTACACTACACAACCACCACTGCACTGCCCTAAACCCTAAAACACTACCCCCAGCATCACCCCTACACTAGAGAAACACCACTGCACTACCCTAAACCCTAAAACAATACCACCAGCACGACCAGCTACACTACACAAACACCAATGCACTACACTAAATTCTAAAACACTACCGCCAGTATGACCCCCTTCAGTACACAAACACCACTGCACTAACCTGAACCCTAAAACACTACCCCCAGCAGGGTCCTCTACAGTACCCAAACACCACTGCTCTACCCTTAACCCTAAAACACTACCCCAGCATGATCCCCTACAATACCCAAACACCACTGCATTACCATAAACCCTAAAACACAACCCCCAGCGCGACTCCCTACACTACCCAAACACCACTGCACTACACTAAACCCTAAAACAGTCCCCACAGAACGACCCCTACACTACACAAACACCACTGCACTACCCTAAACCCTATAACACTCCCCCAGCATGACTCCCTACACTACCCGAACACTATTGCACTACCCTAAACCCTAAAACATTACCCCCATCACGACCCCTTACACTACCCAAACACCACTGCAATACCCTACACCCTTAAACACTACCCCCAGCAGTTCCCCCTACACTTCCCAAACACCACTGCACTACCATAAACCCTATAACACTCCTCAAGCATGACTCCCTATACTACCCGAACACCACTGCACTACCCTAAACCCTAAATCTACCCCAGTACGAAACCCTGCACTACCCAAACACCTCTGCACTACCATAAACCCTAAAACACTACACCCAGCACGACCCCCTACACTACCCAAAACCACTGCACTAAGCTAATTCTGAAAACACTACCCCCCACACAACCCCCTACACTACCCAAAGATCACTGCACTACCTTAAACCCTAAAACACGTTCCCCTACACTACACAAAGACCAATGAACTACCCTAAACACTAAAACACTACCCTAGCACGACCCCCTACACTACACAATCACCACTGCACTACCCTAAACCATAAAACACCAGCCCCTACAATACACAAACACCACTGCACTACCCTAAACCCTAAAACAACACCCCCAGCACGACCCCCTACACTACCCAAACACCACTGCACTACCCTAAACCCTAAAATACTACCCCCAGCAGTACCCCCTACACTACCCAAACACCACTATACTACCCTAAACCCTAAAACACTACCCCCAGCATTCCCCCCCACACTACTCAACCACTGTACTACCCTAAACCCTAAAACACTACCCCCAGCAGCACCCCCTACACTTCCCAAACACCACTACACTTCCCTAAACCCTAAAACACTACCCTCAGCAGTACCCTTTACACTACACAACCACCGCTGTACTGCCTTAAACCCTAAAACACTACCCCCAGCACGACACCCTACACTAGATAAACAAAACTGCACTGCCCTAAACCCTAAAACACTACCCCCAGCACGACCCCCTACACTACCCAAATACCAATGCACTATCCTAAACCCTAAAACACTACCCCTAGCATGACCCCTTCACTACCCAAACACCATTGCACTACTCTAAACCCTAAAACACTATCACCAGCACGACCCCCTACACTACCCAAACACCACTGCACTACACTAAACCCTAAAACAGTCCCCCCAGAATCTCCCCCTACACTACACAAACACCACTGCACTACCCTAAACTCTAAAACACTCCCCTCAGCACAGCTCCTTACAGTACCCAAACACAACTGCACTAACCTAAACCCTAAATCTACCCCCAGCATGACCCCCTACACTACCCAAACACCACGGTACTATCCTAAAGACTAAATCTGAGTCCAGCATGACCTCAACACCACCCAAACACCACTGCACTACCCTAAACCCTAAATCTACCCCCAGTACGACCCCCTACACTACCCAAATACCAATGCACTACCCTAAACCCTAAAACACTACCCCCAGCATGACCCCTACACTACCCAAACACCACTGCATTACCATAAACCCTAAAACACAACCCCCAGCGCGACCCCCTACACTACCCAAACACCACTGCACTACACTAAACCCTAAAACAGTCCCCCCAGAACGACCCCCTACACTACACAAACACCACTGCACTACCCTAAACTCTAAAACACTCCCCTCAGCACCGCTCCCTACAGTACCCAAACACCACTGCACTAACCTAAACCCTAAATCTACCCCCAGCACGACCCCCTACACTACCCAAACACCACTGTTCTATCCTAAAGACTAAATCTACCCCCAGCATGACCTCAACACTACCCAAACACCACTGCACTACCCTAAACCCTAAATCTACCCCCAGCACGACCCCCTACACTACCCAAACACCACTGCACTATCCTATACCCTAAATCTACCCCAGCACGATCCCCTTCACTACCCAAACACCAGTGCACTACCCTAAACCCTAAAACAATACCACCAGCATGACCCCCTACAATACTCGAACACCACTGCACCACCCTAAACCCTAAAACACTACCCCCAGCACGACCCCCTACACTACCAAAACATCACTGCACTACCCTAAACACTAAGGGCCATATGTAGGTAAAATACATTTACCGAATCTTAAATACCGAATTTTACAGATTCGGTATTTATGAATCGGTAAATGTAATGTAGGTAAAAAAATACTGAATCGGTAAGTGTCGGTATTTTAGAATCGGTATTTACCGATTCGGTAATGGCAACTGGCTTCCCATTCATTCCTATGGGCCTGGTGGCCCATAGGAATGAATGGGAAGCCAGTTGCCATTACCGAATCGGTAAATACCGATTCGGTAATGGGGGAGGCATCATCATGGGTGGCAGGGTGTCACATTGACACCCTGTTGCACCCCTGATTCGTCCATGTGTGCACATGTGGCGCACATACATGCCCTAAGGGCATGTATGTCTGCCACATTGCACACTTCAAAGTGCACAAAAATGCTTTTTTACACCTATTCGTCATTTACCACCAACTTTTAGTTGGTGGTAAATAACGAATCCCCACACCCACGACACACTCCCCCTACATCTCATTTCAGGATTCGGTATTTACCGAATCGGTAAAATTACCGATTCGGTAATTTTACCGATTCGGTAAATTACCGAATCCTGAAATGATCCCCCTACATAGCAAAAGCCTAAATACCGGTCGGTAACGGTATATTTACCGAAAATCGGCCATTACCGACCGGTATTAGGCTTCCTACAAATGGCCCTAAAACACTACCCCAGCACAATCCCCTACACTACCCAAACACCACTGCTCTACACTAAATCCTAAAACACTACCCCCAGAACGACCTCCTACACTACACAACCACCACTGCACTGACCTAAACCCTAAAACACTACCCCCAGCATCACCCCTACACTAGATAAACACCACTGCACTGCCCTAAATCCTAAAACACTACCCCCAGCACGACCCCCTACATTACCCAAACACCACTGCACTACCCTAAACCCTAAAACAATACCACCAGCACGACCAGTTACACTACACAAACACCAATGCACTACACTAAATTCTAAAACACTACCGCCAGTATGACCCCCTTCAGTACACAAACACCACTGCACTAACCGGAACCCTAAAACACTACCCCAAGCAGGGCCCCCTACAGTACTCAAACACCACTGCTCTACCCTTAACCCTAAAACAGTGCCCCAGCATGATCCCCTACACTACCCAAACTCCACTGCATTACCATAAACCCTAAAACACAATCCCCAGCGCGACCCCCTATACTACCCAAACACCACTGCACTACCCTAAACCCTAAAACACGATCTCTTACACTACACAAACCCGACTGCCAACGCTGAACAAGGCTTGGATGAAGTGCGCTTGCGCTGACAACAGATACACAGTGGCCTGGACCTGACCCCAAATCAACATGTACCTTCCAAGGACAGTCTGGGACGCCGTCCAAATATTCCAAACAAAGACTGTTGTGTGAACTGGAAGTGGCAAGGGTCATAACCCAAAAGATAACACTGCACTGCCTTAAACCCAAAAACACTAACCCAACACGACCTCCTACACTACCCAAACACCACTGCACTACCCTAAACCCTAAAACACTACCCCCTACACTACACAAACACTATTGCACTACCCTAAACCCTAAAATACTATCCCCAGCACGACCCCCTAAACTACTCAAACACCACTGCACTACCCTAAACCCTAAAACACTACCCCAGCAGTACCCGCTACACTACCGAAACACCACTGCACAACCCTAAACCCTAAACACTACCCCCAGCAGTACCACCTACACTACCCAAACACCACTGCACTACCCTAAACGCTAAACCACTACCTCCACCATGACCCCCTACACTACCCAAACACCACTGCACTACCCTAAACCCTAAACCACTACCCCCAGCACGACCCCCTATACTACCCAAACTCCACTGCACTACCCTAAACCCTAAAACACTCCCCCAGCATGAGTCCCTACACTACCCAATCACCACTGCACTACCCTTAACCCTAAATCTACCCCCAGTACAACCCCCTACACTACCCAAACACCACTGCATGACCCTAAACACCAAATCTACCCTCAGCACAACGCCCTTAAACACTACCCCCAGCACAACCGCTACACTACACAAACACCACTGCATTGCTCTAAACCCTAAAACACTACCCCAGCACAACCCCCTACACTACCCAAACACCACTGTACTACCCTATACCCTTAAACACAACCCCCATCATGACCGCCACACTGCACAAACACCACTGCACTACCCTAAACCATAAAACACTACCACCGCAACGACCCCCTACACTACACAAACACCACTGCACTACCCTAAACCCTAAAACACTCCCCCAACATGACTCCCTACACTACCCAATCACCACTGCACTACCCTTAACCCTAAATCTACCCCAGCACGACCCCCTAAACTACCCAATCACCTCTGCACTACCATAAACCCTAAAACACTACCCCAGCATGACCCCCTACACTACCCAAAGACCACTGCACTAAGCTAAACCCGAAAACACTACCCCCCACTCAACCCCTACACTACCCAAAGATCACTGCACTACCCTAAACCCTAAAACACGTTCCCCTACACTACACAAAGACCAATGAACTACCCTAAACCCTAAAACACTACCCCAGCACGACCCCCTACACTACACAATCAATCAATCAATCAATCAAACAATTTATAAAGCGCGCTACTCACCTGCTAAGGTCTCAAGGCGCTGGGGGGAGGGGTCCGTTACTGCTTGAAAAGCCAGGTCTTGAGTTGCTTCCTGAAGGAGAGATGGTCCTGGGTCAGCCGTAGGTGGATGGGGAAGGAGTTCCATGTCTTGACCGCCAGGTAGGAGAAGGATCTTCCTCCGGCGGTGGCTCTGCGAATGCGTGGAACGGTGGCGAGGGCGAGGCTGGCCGATCGCAGCTGGCAGGTGGGCGTGTAGAAAGTGAGGCGGTTGTTGAGGCACTTGGGGCCCAGGTCGTGGAGAGCCTTGTGTGCGTGGGTGAGGAGTCTGAACGTGATCCTCTTGCTGATGGGGAGCCAGTGCAGGTCTCTCAGGTGGGCGGAGATGTGGTTGTGGCGGGGGATGTCCAGGACGAGTTGTGCGGCGGCGTTCTGTATGCGCTGGAGTCTTTTCTGTAGTTTGGCTGTGGATCCCACGTAGAGGGTGTTCCCGTAGTCCACTCGGCTGGTGACGAGTGCCTGGGTGACCGTCTTCCTGGTTTCGGTGGGGATCCATCGAAAGATCTTTCGGAGCATGCGCAGGGTGTTGAAACAGGATGACGAGACGGCATTGACTTGTTTGGTCATCGAGAGGGAGGAGTCCAGGATGAAGCCCAGGTTTCGTGCGTGGTCCATTGGCTTGGGGGTGGTGCCCAGGGCAGGGGGCAACCAGGAGTCGTCCCAGGCGGAGGGGGATGATCCCAGGATGAGGACTTCCATCTTGTCTGAGTTCAATTTCAGGCAGCTGTTCTCCATCCACTCGGCGACGTCTTTCATTCCTTCGTGTAGGCTGGCTCTGGCGGTGGCGGGGTCGTTGGTGAGGGAGAGGATCAGCTGGGTGTCATCGGCATAGGAAATGATGTTAAGGTTGTGTTGGCGTGCGATGGCCGTGAGGGGGCTTATGTACATGTTGAAGAGGGTGGGGCTGAGAGAGGATCCTTCAGGTACGCCGCAGATGACTTCGGTGGCTGCGGAACGGAACGGGGGGAGGCGGACTCTCTGGGTTCTTCTGGCGAGGAACGAGATGATCCACTCCAGTGCCTTCTCTTGGATTCCGGTGTTGCTGAGGCGCTGTATTAGTGTGCGGTGGCAAACTGTGTCGAACGCTGCAGAGAGGTCCAGGAGGATGAGGGCAGCTGTTTTCCCGTTGTCGAGCAGGGATCTGATGTCGTCGGTTGCATGCGATGAGGGCGGTCTCGGTGCTGTGGTTGGCTCGGAAACTGGACTGTGAGGGGTCGAGGGATCCGTTCGTCTCGAGGAAGGCAGCGAGCTGTTTGTTGACGGTCTTCTCGATGACTTTGGCAGGAAAAGGGAGGAGCGAGATGGGGCGGAAGTTCTTGAGGTCGGTGGGGTCCGCTATCGGTTTCTTCAGGCGGGCGCTGAGCTCGGCATGCTTCCAGCTCTCCAGGAAGGTGGCGGTGGTGAAGGAGATGTTGATGATGTCCCGGAGTTGGGGTGCGATGATGGAGTCGGCCTTGTTGAAGACGTGGTGGGGGCAGGGGTCGGCAGGGGATCCGGAGTGGATGGTGTTCATCGTGCGGATGGTGTCTTCGGTGCTGACCGGGGTCCAGTTGCAGAGGGTGGTGGTGGGGGGCATTGGTGGGGTGGTTGGGTGCGTGGTCTGTGCCCTACCCTAAAACACTACCCCCTACACTACACAAACACCACTGCACTACCCTAAACCCTAAAATAATACCCCCAGCACGACCCCCTACACTACCCAAAAACCACTGCACTACCCTAAACCCTAAAACACTACCCCCAGCAGTACCCCCTACACTACCCAAACACCACTATACTACCCTAAACACTAAAACACTACCCCCAGCAGTCCCCCCTACACTACCCAACCACTGCACTACCCTAAACCCTAAAACACTACCCCCAGCAGCACCCCCTACACTTCCCAAACACCTTCTACACTACACTACCCTAAACCCTAAAACACTACCTCCAGCACGACCTCCTACACAACTCAAACACCACTGCACTACCCTAATCCCTAAAACACTCCCCCAGCACGACTCCCTACACTACCCAAACACCACTACACTACCCTAAATCCTAAAACATTACCTTCAGCACGACCCCTACACTACCCAAATACCACTGCATTACCCTAAACCCTAAAACACTACCCCAACACGACCCCTACACTACCCAAACACCACTGCATTTCCCCTACCCTAAAACACTACCCCCAGCATGACTCCCTACACTACACAAACACCACTGCTCTGCCCTAAACCCTAAAACACTACCCCCAGGATGACCCCCTACACTACACAAACACCACTGCACTACCCTAAACCCTAAATCCACCCCATGCACGACCCTCTACACTTCACAAACACCACTGCACTATCTTAAACCCTAAAACACTACCACCAGCATGACCCCCTACACTACACAAACACCACTTCACTACCCTACACCCTAAATACTATCCCCAACACGACCCCCTATACTACCCAAACACCACAGCACTACACTAAGCCCTAAAACACTACCCCCAGCACGACCCCCTATACTACCCAAAGACCACTGCACTACCCTAAACCCTAGAAAAGTAACCACCATCCCATGCCCATTCCCCCTTACCTCTCACTCCTCATGGTTCCTCTCTCCTCGTGGTTCCTGCTTCATGTCGTATCTGAGGGGCGGTGCACGTCCTTGTGAGGAAACGGAACAACCTCTGTTTCCTTACAACGACGTGGATCGTCTACATTTTTTTAGAACTCATGGTAATTTACCATACATACCTTTACACCACATTCGTTGTAAAGGCATGCATGGTAAATGACCATGCGTTCTAAAAAAATGCATAGTAATGACTTTGCGATGTACAACCCATGCGTGGTAATGCATGATTTGCAATGGTATCGCGAAGTAAAAAAGTCGTTGTAACGGCTGTTTACCGATCGAAGCTGGCCCCTGTTCTTCAGTGAGTCGTTTATTTGATAAATTAGGAGGAAGGAATGTGTTTTTTTTACCTAAAAGTGCATTCCCGGCTGTTGTATTGTGAAAGTGTCCGCGTGGCCTGGTTCCACTTCCAGTGAGAGAGTGTAAGTGTCTATTTGGATCTAAAGGGGTTCTGCTGTTGGACGGGGCGGCAAAACACGTCATCAGAAAACACAGCTAATGTAAAGAGTTGTCCCCGAAGTGTGGAGCAGTTGTCCGAGTCCCACAAGTCTTACCTTATACTTGTGAGGCGATCCTGCAGAGGCGACATGAACCACCACAACCGTCTCCCACCTTACCCTAGTAGATGCATGGATACTGACCAGGATAGAGGGGGTACCAGAGGTAGAAGTCAGACAAGGAGAAGTACAAGTAACAAGTCTGAGGGCCTCACTACGTCTCTGGAGTCTTTCTTGAAGCTAGGTCTGTAATGGATGATAAGGGAACAAATGTTACTTCTATGCATCCCAAACCTCACTACCGCTCTAAGGCCTGCCAGACCCAATTGACCATAGAATTACCTCATACGTGAGACCATTTGAGTCATCCGTGGCAAACAGCCAACCAGCGCTACTGCGCCAGTAACAGGAAACAATATGTACTTCGGTGCACTTTATCTGCATGGGGAATCGCTCCTGCGTGTGAGAACCAAAATGAAAAACCAGTGCTCCTGCGCAAATAATAAAAAAGATCTGTACAGTAGCCCTACTAACACACTCCAGTGTGTAAGTGGCAAGGAACAAGGAACAAGGCTTCTACGGGATGAACAGGCATGTAAGACGCCTGCACGTAATGACAGTCTAGGCCAGTCAGCGTTCCTGCACGTGGGAACCAAAATGAAAAACCAGCGCTCTTGCGCAAATAATAAAGATGATCTGCAGAGTAGCCCACCTAACACACTTCTGTGCGTAGGTGGCACGAAATAACAGTACAAGGACAGACAGGGAATTTGCCGGCACGTAAGGCAGTCTCGTAAGCGCAGCTTACGTAGGCACTTGGCAGGCAGCTGAAGCCACAAACGGCACCAGAGAAAGGGAAAACTTTGCAAGGCACGATACCTGATGGAGGATGGTCTCAGGCTCAGTGTGTCTTCTGTGGTGGCATCGGAGTTAATCCAATGCACCAGGGCAGCCAAAATCTCCGTCTGTTAAGCGCGTCTGCCCTGAAGTGTTGAGGCATGGTGACGCCGGCTTCCGGTTCCAGGTGCATAGACCGCTAACCCGATTTCCCCTCGGGCAGCGGTAGTGACGCTATGCGTCAGTGCGGAGGTCACGCTACCAGCTCGCAACCGTGACAGCAGTGCCATGAGAGGTTAACAAGTGTGCGTCCCACCGCAGTATGACCGTACCGCGTGACCCATGTGCCGCCTCCAGTGTACGGAAGGCAGAAGCAGCATCCATCGCAGGTCCTCTTCAAGACCGTTGTAGCACTAATTCTATATTTTTGAACTAGGGGATTTTAACCTTGTTGTTCCTGTCAGGTACAAAGAGCAAGATCATGTGTTATTCAGTGCCCTTGTTACCTTTTTTGTGGGTAGTGGTGCTTGTCACTTCGCTGCCCCGCCGGTGCACACGACTGGGCTCCCCACCTCGTGTGCCATCTGCAGGGCCTCTGCCCTCAGATCACTGGTTTCGGTTTCTGGAGTGGCATCATAAACAGTTGCTCCCAAAGGACTAGCCTGAACACTTAGGTGAATATCCCCTGCGCCAGCATTCCGCGGAAATTATTTCCTAGCTCTCCCACGTCGACGACAGTGTCATAATAGCACGGCTCCGCTCGCGACACCGTATGACGTCATAGGAGCCATAAGAGGACCTCGTCGGCGTGCTGACATCAGTTCCACCCATTTTTTCCGTGCCACTGAGGTAAACAGGTGGCCCGACACATTTTCACATGTATACATAGTATACTAAATATTTATATATATATATATACAAATGCATAACCAATAAAGGCATAAATAAATAGCAACAGATCAAGCATTTCTCACTATTAAAACATAAGCATGATTAAGGCATATTAAAAACATTCATGCCAAACAGTTAAAGCATCTTTTTGGTAGAAACAGGTGGACAACGGGGAGGCGGGTGGAACAGTGAGGAATCCACAGGCGAATACTGTATCCACCAGAAAAAGCGTTACTGAAGGTAAGTAACTTGCTCTTCTGATGGATACTGCTGCCTGTGGATTCCACACCTTTTGAATAGAATCTTCAAGCCGCACCTCACCCGGAGGAGGGTGTCAACCTGACTAGACCAAAAAATCTTGCAAAACAGATCGAGCAAAATGGCCATCCCTCCTAACCTCCGAATTCAATAATAATCAAATAATTTTTAGTCGAAATTAAATTGAAATTAATACTTTAAAAATACTTTTATTAATAAATTTAGACAAACACTTAAAGGAAAACTTTTATTTATAATTAATTTAAAGATATTTCATACTTTATAAATTACACCGAAGTCGCGACCCCAGCACGACTTTTCAAAATGGCTACCAGATTGCGCGCAGCCATTGTGTAGGGTGCGCGACTTCTGTATAATATTTTTTTTTAAAAAGAATGAATACAGTTTTCCTAACTAAAAATTATTCACAAGTTTTTTAAAATATATATATATGTATATATATAAAATAAAAAAACATAGGATTGAGGTACATTAGACTTACAAATTAAAAAACCTTTGAAATTCACTGGAAAGACCATATGTTTCAGGCACGTTATAGTTGTTTATTAGCATTTAAAAAATCATAGAAATTCACTGAAAAAACCATAGGTTTCAGGAACGTTATAGTTAGTTGGACATTTCCTCGTGCAAACCCATAGAAATTCCGGTGTTATAGTTAGTTCAGGTAACTATAACTCGTGCCCCCACAATGCACTACTGATGATGTCACATATTACATCAATCAATCAATCAATCACTGCATTTGTAAAGCGCGCTACATACCCTAGAGGGTCTCAAGGCGCTGGGGAGGGGGGGTGCTACTGGTCGAAGAGCCAGGTCTTGAGGAGTCTTCTGAAGGCCAGCAGGTCCTGGGTCTGTCGTAGGAGGGTGGGGAGAGTGTTCCAGGTCTTGGCGGCGAGGTAGGAGAAGGATCTGCCGCCGGCGGTGGTTTTTCGGATGCGAGGGACTGTGGCGAGGGCGAGGTTGGCTGAGGGAGGGCTTCGGGTGGGGGTGTGGAAGCTGAGTCGGTTGTTGAGGTAGGTGGGTCCGGTGTTGTGCAGTGTTTTGTGTGCGTGGATCAGGAGCTTGAAGGTGATCCTTTTGTTGACGGGGAGCCAGTGCAGGCCTCTCAGGTGGAGTGTGAGGTGGCTGCGGCAGGGGACGTCGAGGATGAGTCGGGCCGAGGCGTTCTGGATGCGTTGGAGTCGTCTCAGGAGCTTGTTTGTAGTTCCTGAGTAGAGGGCATTCCCGTAGTCGAGTCTGTTGGTGATGAGGGCCTGGGTAACGGTTTTTCTCGTGTCGAGGGGGATCCATTTGAAGATTCTGCGGAGCATACGGAGGGTGTTGAAGCAGGACGCGGAGACGGCGTTGACTTGCCTGGTCATGGAGAGAGTGGAGTCGAGGATGACCCCCAGGTTGCATGCGTGGTCCGTGGGTTCCCGGGACTGTGCCTAGTGACATGGGCCACCAAGAGTCGTCCCAGGCTGATGGGGTGGGTCCGAGAATGAGGACCTCTGTCTTGTCTGAGTTCAGCTTCAGTCTGCTGTCCTTCATCCAGTCGGCTACGGCTTTCATTCCGCTGGGGAGGTTAGCTTTGGCGGTGTGGGGCTCTTCGGTGAGGGATATGATCAGCTGGGTGTCGTCGGCGTAGGAGATGATGTTGAGGTTGTGTTGTCGTGCGACGTGGACGAGGGGGGCCATGTAGATATTGAACAGCGTCGGGCTGAGGGAGGATCCCTGTGGGACGCCGCAGATGATCTCAGTGGTTTTGGAGCGGAAGGGTGGGAGGCGGATGCTCTGGGTTCTGCCGGAGAGGAAGGATGTGGTCCAGGCCAGGGCCTTCTCTTGGATACCGGCGTCATGGAGGCGTGCTGATAGGGTGCGGTGGCAGACCGTGTCAAAGGCTGCTGATAGGTCCAGGAGGATGAGGGCGGCTGTTTCTCCTTTGTCCATCAGGGTCCGGATGTCGTCAGTGGCGGCGATGAGGGCGGTCTCTGTGCTGTGGTTGCTGCGAAAACCGGATTGGGAAGGGTCCAGGATGTTGTTAACTTCGAGGTAGCGGGTCAGATGTTTGTTGACAATCTTCTCGGTCACTTTTGCCGGGAAAGGGAGCAGGGAGATGGGCCGGAAGTTCTTGAGGTCCTTGGGGTCCGCCTTGGGCTTCTTCAGAAGGGCGTTGATCTCGGCGTGCTTCCAGCTTTCTGGGAAGGTTGCTGTCTCGAAGGAACAGTTGATTGTTTTCCGGAGGTGGGGCGCGATGGTTGCGCTGGCTTTGTTGAAGATGTGGTGAGGGCAGGGGTCCGATGGGGATCCAGAGTGGATGGAGTTCATGGTTTTGATGGTGTCTTCGTCGCTGACGCTGGACCAGACGGTCAGGCGACTGGTGCGAGTGGTAGTCGCAGGGGTGGTGGACTCGGTAGTGGGTGCGGGGGGGTCAGAGTTGAAGCAGTCGTGGATGTCGGTTATCTTGTTACATCATTAATGACATGGTCAGTGACATCACTGATTACATCACTGATGACATCATCCACGTGAAAATCTGATGCACCTCCTCACACCTGAATATAACCTTTGATACACCCACTCTAAAATACAGACTACCATTTTCGAAAAAATAGACACATCAATACCAGTTACTAAATACGCACTGACTGATTCTTAGGTCTACACAAACATACACTCATTCACCCATACAGTCACTCATACATGCAGTCACTCATCAATCCAACGCTATCATATGCACTCATACACCTATACAGACACTCACACACTGTCACATATCCAGAGTTACTCACACACTTAGTCAGTCATGCAAAGAATCAATCATACTTCTATTTACTCACCTATACAGTTATACAGACACCACCTCACTTATTCATACATATACTAACACATAATTACTCTCTTATAGAATCACTGATACAAATACACACTCACCCATGCAGCCACTCTCACAATTGCTGACTCTCAAATATAGTTATTTATATACACCATCACTCACATATACTGCCTTTTACATATGTGGTTACTTGCACATGTACCACTGAGACATCCATTCACTCACCAACACACCCATACACACACTAACCCACCCATACAGCTGCTTCCACATGCACTCTTGAACCCATCCTCCCAGTGAATCACCCACTCACACATCTATGCATAGATGTCACACACCTCCCACCCACCCACACACACACTCAGGCAGTCATACAAATACTCAGGCAAGCAATCAATAACCCATATAGACACTCATGCAGCTACTCACCAACCCATGCATCAGCTTACACAACAACAGACAGATACAGACTTTCACACAGTTTAGTCACTAACCCATGCATTCAGTAAGACACATTTAATCACTCACTTATACAGTCAGTCACATACCTACTAAATCCTCCATACAGATACGTATACACCCACTCATTCCTCAATACAGCTTGGCATACATATAAAACAAATTAAAACTT
Organism: Triturus cristatus; assembly: GCF_964204655.1. Taxonomy (NCBI): domain Eukaryota; kingdom Metazoa; phylum Chordata; class Amphibia; order Caudata; family Salamandridae; genus Triturus; species Triturus cristatus. Next base: position 639,991,319 of record NC_140579.1, on the reverse strand, counting down.
TACAGAAACACACAGTCACTGGATGATGTCATCAGTGATGCCATTTGAGATGTCATCAGTGATGTCATCAGTGATGTCATTGACCATGTCATGAATGATGTAATATGTGACGTCATCAGCAGTGCATTGCAGTGGCGCGAGTTATAGTTAGCTGAACTAACTATAATGCCGGAATTTCTATGGGTTTGTACGAGTGAAATGTCAAACTAACAATAACGTTCCTGAAACCTATGGTTTTTTCAGATAATTTCTATGGTTTTTAAAATGCTAATTTCTAACTATAACGTGCCTGAAACCAATGTTTTTTTCAGTGAATATATATATATATATATATATTACCTACTGGTAGTTATAGTTAGGACCTATTTTCCATAGGAAATCCGCAACATTCTATTCCCAATAAGTCTGGCGCCGGTTGACAAATCTTCGCAAAATTTTCCAAACTTTTGGCCAGCTCCGGTCCGCTCCGATCCTGAAAGTTTCGTGGTGATTTGTCAAGCGGCGGCTGAGTAAAAAGGGGGGTCCCAAAACGCATTTTCCCCATGCAATTTCCCTTAGGACCTGTTGACGCAGCTACAGCCCGAACTGCTGAACGGAATTACACCAAATTTGGCAAAGAGGTAGTCCTCAGTTCAGACTCGTGCCTTTTGCAGAAATGGTGTAGAACCGTTCAGTAGATCCTGAGAAAATTAGAGTTAAAAAGATTGATATATCTATGGCCTCTGAGGATCCACGCACCCTCCCCGCACCCTAAGCTCACCCTCTGCGAACCGAGGGCGCACCCTCCCGATCACATGCTGAATGCTAATTGGCTGTCAAGTGTCTGTCTACATTCGAAACCAGGAACTGTTGGCAGCCATTTTGTGCCTCGGTAGAAGCGAGGCTGATTAAGTAAGGGAAATAAGTGTGTGAAAGATGTAAAGGGGGCAGGGTAGAAATATTCTGACCCTCTAGTGTTGCTTAGGGGGTCCCAAAGGGACCCCCTGGGGCTCCCCCTTTTTTTAAATGGCGAAATGCGTGCAGGGTGCGCGGATCCGGCTGAAAAACAAAAACCCAAAGCGCGGGCTTCCACGTTTCGTTAATAATTAGCCCCCGGGTGGGCCAAATCCCTGGGGCAAAATTTTTAAAAATTAATGGGGGAGGGGGGCTGCATGGCCCCCCTCCTGGAGCCCTCGAGGGCCCTGGGGACTACCACCCCCCAGGGCCAGCTCCTACAGTGTCCTCGGGTGCCCACCCCCAGGACACTGTTGTTTGCTATGAGAGGGCAGGAGTCTCCCGCCCTCCCATAGCAAACTTTGTTAGGATTTTGAAAGAGAGAGCAGGGAAATCTGCTCTCTCTTTCAAAATCCAAACGATATTGCTTTTCTACACGGGGAGCTGCATGTTAGCAGCTCCCCATGTGGAAGAGCAATGCCGGCTCCCGAAGGACGCGGGGAGCCGGCTGGGACCTTGGGGGCATTGGGGCTCCTACCCCACGGTCTCCAATGTTTTTTTATAAGCTCCAGGGGATGGGGTCCCCGGGGATAATAAAAATTAGTGATAGGGTCTATTTTTTTTTTTATGGTAAAATTAGGAGTCGCGCATCCTAACGCGTTGGGTGCATGGTTTCTCTTGCGTTGGATTCGCGGTTCCTAACGCATTGGGTGCGCGGATCCAAGGGAAAAAAACTGACATTTTTGGGAGATAAACATCAAACTTAAGTGTTTTTTTCTTGAGTGGCTCTAAAAAGAGCCATTGTGTTCATTGAGAGTTTTTGGAACTTATAAGTAAGTACCTATACAGCGTCTAAAGTTGTTGAGGAAGACTCTGTTTCCTTAATTAGTAAAGTGTACTCCATCTTTCCTATACATCTCTTGCATATGAAAACACAGATTGTTATTGTAAATGGACCCCATTCTATAGTCTCGGAGAAAAGCAGAAACAGATTTATTCACATGTTTCCTAGCTTTCTCAATTTGTGGACAAAAATGATTGGACCAGTTCCATTTCTGCCTTTGGCATATGTTAGAATACACAAAGGCAGTTTTGGGAAAAAGTGGAATCAATTCTGCAAAGGTGTCCTTCATAAGCATTTCCAGACCTACACCACTCAAAGTGCCTAGGTCATTGCCACCACAGTGCACTATTATGAGGTCAGGGTGTTGGATATGCATAAAGGATTTTACCAATGGCATCAATTGGTGCCACTTTAACACTCTCTGTCCAATCCATTTAATGTATACATTTGGCAAACCTAGGTCTTTGTGAATGCCTTTGTTTTCTGCATACCTTTGGCTCCAGAAAATACAGCTGTGTCCCACAATCCACACTCTAAGCATCTTGAAGGGAGGTCTGAATGCACTCAGATGGTCTCTGTAAATGAAATGGCATTTGAAAAGTAAGATTTTTCTAAAATGGTGGCTAAGATGCAGTTTTGAAAAAAGACAAGAAATTATTGGTTGTTTGACAACCTTCTACACTGAAAGGTAGGGTGCATATTTCTGTTTTTTAAACGCATGATTCTTATTGGTTAACAAAAAGTGATCGAAAGGAACATTATATATGATAAGCTGATATGTTGAAAAGTCAAGCACACTTGCTGTTTTGATTAGCAACATTGTGTGCTGAACCTGTGACCTGTGTGCTCAGTTCAGTGTTCCATGACCTGTTTCTATGGTAACAGGCAGAAGGCAGATTGGGGGTAGGGTTCAAATGTATGTTTTTTGGAAAGGGTTGAATTGTTTAACGTATAGAAATGTGTGTTAGCTTTTGAATTTATGTGGGAAGGAATGTGATTTGATGTTTACATGTATATGTGTGGAAAATGAGAGGGAAACTTTGTCATTCTTTGGTTTGCTGACAGGTGCACAGTGCAGAGATTCTGTATAAGAAAATCTGGTGTGTGACTGATCTACTTCTTAATCTACAAAACAACTTGAAAGGTGAGTTATTTAATTGTGAGGGGATGTATGTGTAGTCTATTTTGATTTTAATCAGACTAATGTATTTCTCCTGGTCTACAATCTTATTTACAGTGTGTGTGCATGTAGAAATCATTCTGTAATAAGCATTTGTGTTTTTCATGTGTTTGCAGAGAGATACCTGTGCTGTTTTTATATTTTGGTACAATTAGAAATCAGTCATTGTTTATGATTTTGTAACATGAGTCATGCTTCTACACTAAAATGTAGTATTCGTAGATTAAGAAATGTGTTTTGGTATAGTGCAAGGGATAGTGTTGTTTGTCTAGGATCACACAGTGAGTCTATGTGCATTTAGGAATCATTTTGAGAGTAACATTTTGGTACTAATCTGTAGTAGTAGATTTTCTGCAATGTGTGCAGTCACCTTAGATCTTGTAGACTAGTAAATGTGTTTTGTACAAGGGATAGTTGTCTGTCTATAATCACACTGTGTGTCTGTGTGTATTTGGGTAAGCATTGTGAGAGAAGCATTTTGTAACATTATGTATTTGCTGACAGACAACTGTTTTAAAACCTGTCATGTTGTCAAGTTTTAGTAGCATTAAAAGCCAGTCTTTGCATGTGCATTGATAAAATGAGTCAGGCTTTGACACTAAAGTGCAGTACTTAAATATGTAGATTGTGTGCAGTCCCTTTACCCCTTCCATAGTAGTGAATGAGTTTTGGTAAACTCCTAGTGATAGTGTTGCTTGTTTAGAATATCACTGCAAGTCTGTGCGCATTTGGGAACCACTGTGAGAGAATCATTTGGTAACATCATGTATTTGCTGACAGATAACTGTTTTAAAACCTGCCATGTTGTCAAGTTTTAGTAGCATTAGAAGCCAGTCTTTGCTTATGCATTGATAAAATGAGTCAGGCATTTACAGTATAGTGCAGTACTGACATATGTAGATTGTGTGCAGTCCCCTTACCCCTTCCACAGTAGTGAATGAGTTTTGGTAAACTGCTAGTGATAGTGTTGCTTGTCTAAAATCACACCGTGAGTTTGTGTGCATTTGGGAACCACTGTGAGAGAAGCATTTGGTAACATCGTGTATTTGCTGATAGATAACTGTTTTAAAACCTGTCTTGTTGTCAAGTTTTAGTAGCATTAGAAGCCAGTTGTTGCTTATGCTTTGATTAAATGAGTCAGGCTTTGACACTAAAGTGCAGTCCTGAAATATGTAGATTATGTGCAGTCTCCTTACCTCTTCCACAGTAGTGAATGAGTTTTGGTAAAATCCTAGGATAGTGTTGCTTATCTAAAATCACACCGTGAGTCTGTGTGCATTTGGGTAAGGATTGTGAGAGAAGCATTTGCTAACATCGTGTGTTTGCTGACAGATAACTGTTTTGAAACTGGTCTTGTTGTCAAGTTTTAGTAGCATTAGAAGCCAGTGTTTGCTTATGCTTTGATTAAATGAGTCAGGCTTTGGCACTAAAGTGCAGTCCTGAAATATGTAGATTGTGTGCAGTCTCCTTACCCCTTCCACAGTAGTGAATGAGTTTTGTTAAACTCCTAGGGATAGTGTTGCTTGTCTAGAATCACACTGTGAGTCTGTGTGCATTTGGGAACCACTGTGAGAGAAGCATTTGGTAACATCATGTATTTGCTGACAGATAACCATTTTAAAACCTGTCATGTTGTCAAGTTTTAGTAGCATTAGAAGCCAGTCGTTGCTTATGCATTGATAAAATGAGTCAGGCATTGACAGTAAAGTTCAGTGCTGAAATATGAAGATTGTGTGCAGTCCCCTTACCCCTTCCACAGTAGTGAATGAGTTTTGGTAAACTCCTAGGGATAGTGTTGCTTGTCTAGAATCACACTGTGAGTCTGTGTGCATTTGGGAACCACTGTGAGAGAAGCATTTGGGTACTTCCTATCTTTGAATACGTATAACTGCTTAAAAACTTTCCTGTTCTCAAGTTTTGGTAGACTTAGAAGGCAGTCATTGCTTATGTATTCACCCAGGAATTGTCCTTACTATACTGTAAACATTCAGTTAATATTCAAGTAGTAACGGAGTGAGGCAGGCCTTAGCACATGCATTGATTCAAATGCGTATCCACTATGCATGCAGTCCTCTAACCATCTACACAGTTCTCTTTCACACCTTTAATTCCTCAGCCAGTATCCATACACTTCCAGCAAATACCCTGTCACTCCCCATGTACTCCTCTAGTGACACATTCAGCACCATGTACTAATCCATTCACTGCGCCAAAACCCAAAAACTTATAAATTCACCCAGGCACTCTGTTTGCAGTACTCTAATCATTCAGACAGTATCCAAGTACTCATGCAGCGAGCCAGGCCTTACAACATGGACTGCTTCAAACCCCAATCCAGTATGCATACAGGCCTCTAGTCACCTACACACTTGTCTTTCACTTCTTTAATTAACTAGTCAGTATCTATATACTTCAATAAACATCCTGTCACTCATCTTGCACTCATCCAGTGACTAATCCAGTACCATGTACTCATCTCTTCACTGAGCCAAAACTGAAAAACTTAAAAGTTTTTCCCAGGCACTCTCCTAGCAGTAGTCTAATGATTCAGTCAGTTCCCAGGTACTCATGTAGTGAACCATGCATTGCCACATAGACTGCTTCAAATGTCTATGCAGTATGCATGCAGTCTTCTAACATACTATACACTTGTCTTTAACAGCTTCAATTCCCCAGTCAGTATCCAAGTACTCTCAGCAAACATCCTGTCACTCCCCTTGCACTGCTCTAGTGACTTATTCAGCACCATGTAGTACTGCATTCACTGCGCCAAAACTGAAATACTTATAAATACATATAGCCAGTTATATACTCTTACACACATATATACTGCCTTTCACATATGTAGTTACTGTCACATGTACCACTGAGATATACATTCAATCACTAACACACAACCATACACACACTCACCCACCCATGCAGTCCATCACAGATGCACTCTTAAAACCATGCACCCATAGAATCACCCACTCACACATCTATGCACAGTCATACACACCCTACCCACACAAACACTCAGGCACCCATACGGATACTCAGACAACCAATCAATAACCCATATAGACACTCTTATAGCTATTCACAAAACCATGCAGCCACTTATACACCAACAAATATACAGATACAGACATTCACACAGTTTAGTCACTAGTCTGCAGTAAGATACGTTTAATGACTCACTTATAGAGTCAGTCACGCACCTACTAAATCATCCATTCACACACTCATTCTTCCATTGGCCTTTCCCTATATATATTAAACATATTTAAACTTTACAGAAACAGACTCACTGGATGACGTCATCAGTGATGTCATTTGAGATGTCATCAGTGATGTCACTGACCATGTCATGAGTGATGTAATATAAGACGTCATCAGCAGTGCACTGCGGGGGCGCGAGTTATAGTTAGCTGAACTAATGATAACGGGGGAATTTCTAGGGTTTTGTACGAGGGAAATGTCCAGCTAACTATAACGCCCCTGAAATCTATGTTTGTTTTAGTGGAAATATATATATATATATATATATATATATATATATATATATATATATATATATATATATATATATATATATTCACTGAAAAAACCATAGGTTTCAGGGGTGTTATAGTTAGCTGGACTTTTCACTTGTACAAAACCATTGAAATTCCCCCGTTATAGTTAGTTCAGCTAACTATAACTCGCGCGCCCGCAATGCACTGCTGATGACGTCACATATTACATCACTGATGACATCTCAAATGACATCACTGATGACATCACTGATGACATCATCCAGTGAATGTGTGTTATTCTGAAAATTAAATATGTTTTATATATGTATATCTCAAGGTCGATGGAAGAATAAATGGGTATATAAGTGTCTAAATGGATGATTTGTTTTTGAAAAATTGATTGTGTAACTGACTGATTAAGTGTATCATAGTGAATACATGGCTTAGTGAGTAATGTTTAAATATGTAAATATCTGTATCAGTCTCTCACTTTGTGTATAAGTGGCTGCATGGGTTGGTGAGTAGCTACATGGGTGTCTATATAGGTTATTAGTTGGTTTTTTGAGTATCAGTCTGAGTGTCTGCATGGTTCGGTGGGGGTATTACGTAGTGCATAGGTGCATGAATGAGTGACTCACTGTTGGTATGTGTTGAACACAGTATGTGTGCAGGACTGTATGGGTGGATGAGTGTGTGTATGGGTGTGTTAGTGAGTGAATGACTGTCTCAATAGTGTCTTTATGAGTAACTACATATGTTTTAAACTAGTATATGTGACTATTGGTGTATATATGTGAGTATATGTGAGAGTGAGAGATTGAAAGAGTTCCTGTATGAATAAGTATGTGTTTCTATAAGTGATTGTTTAAAAGACTAAGTATGTGTAAGTTTCCGTAGAAGTAAGTGTGGTGGTGTGTGTATAACTGTATATGCAAGTAAATGTATGTTTGATTCTTTATTAGCATGAGTGACTATGTGTGTGAGTAACTCTATGGATGAGTGGCATTGTGTAACAGGATGTATAGGTGTATGAGTACCTATGATGAGTGAGTACATGTATGAGTGACTGTATTGGACAGTTGGTGAATGAGTGGATGTGTATGTGGATCTTAGAATTACTGAAGAGGTTGTTGTAACTGGTATTGGTATGTCCATTGTTTTGAAAATTTTAGTCTCTATTTTTGAATGTGTGTATCAAAGGTTATATTAGGGTGAGAGGAGGTCTGCCACTCTATCACAAGGATGATGTCATCAGTGATGTCATCAGTGATGTCATTTGAGATGTCATCAGTGATGTCATGAGTGATGTCACTGACCATGTCATGAGTGATGTAATATGTGACGTCATCAGCAGTGCATTGCGGGCGCGCGAGTTATAGTTAGCTGAACTAACTATAACGGGGGAATTTCAATGGTTTTGTACAAGTGAAAAGTCCAGCTAACTATAACACCCCTGAAACCTATGGTTTTTTCAGTGAATTTCTGAGGTTTTTTAAATGCTAATTCCTAACTATAACGTGCCTGAAACCTATGGTTTTTTCTGTTAATTTCAAAGGTTTTTTAAATGCTAATTTCTAACTATACCTACAGAGATAGGACATGTGAAGAAAGAAGAAAAAATGCACAGAAAGAAACAAAAGAAGTGCAGAAAGAAGCACCAGAAGTCCTCAAATACGAAGATAAGTGCAGGAAGAAGGATAACGTGCAGAAAGAACAAAAAGAAGAGCAGAAAGAAGCCTTGTTGCAAAATCATCCTGTACCCTCAACTTTTTCAGACGGATACTGGTGGTAACTGAGTCTGACTAACCAGTCCTAGAGCCAGTGCTATGTTAAAAGACACTTAGAATACAGTGAAAACACCTACATACACTAGGGAACATTATGCGTTGGGGTCCCCCTGTGATTAGCCTTACCTCCTCTATAAGCCCCTAGTATATAATAGGGCATGGGGATTAAAACTACCTCTTAAAACAGGCCACAGGGCGTTTTTGCACACGTTAACTCAGGCCCCGTCCCCTCCTTTCACCATTGTGTAAACACGCCCTGTGTCCGTTTTTAGTTGGGAGATTAAGTTCATTTGAGTCCTGAGGGTCCCTAGGGTCCAACTAGCCCACTAGGTACCTCCAGTAAGTGCCACAGAGCTGCGTTGCAGAGAGGTGTAAAAAGTGGCACGGCCTGGACCACCTCTCTGCAATGCAGCTCAGTGGCGCTTACTGGAAGCACTTGGTGGGCTAGTTAGCCCCCAGGGGCCCTCAGTATTGAAGGGAAATTATATCCCCAATTTAAAACGTGCCATGGTGCGTGTTTGCACACGTCACCTCAGGCCCCGTCCCCTCCCTTCACCACTGTGTAAACGCGCCCTGTGGCTGTTCTAAGTTGAGAGATTAAGTCCCCTTGAATCCTAAGGGTCCCTAGGGTCACACTAGACCACTAGGTACCTCCAGTAAGCGCCACAGAGCTGCGTTGCAGAGAGGTGTAAAAAGGGGCTTGGCCTCAGAACACCTGTCTGCAGCGCAGCTCCCTGGCGCATACTGGAGATGCCTGTTGGGGGCGCGTTTGCAGAGTGCTGCATGGAGGGGGCATGGCCTCCGGCACGATGCCAGTCTTTTATTTATTTTATTTTTTTAAGAAGGGGGGCTGTGTGGTTCCCCTTCTTATTCTAATTTATTGGCCCTGATGACCCCATTCCCCAGGGCCTGTCTCCTAATTATATTTTTTTGACCCCAATCCCCAGGGCCGGCCACTGTTTTTTATTATTTTTAAAAAATATATATTTATAGACACGCCTAGGACATGCTGGACAAACCGTACGTACCTATCACCATGACGATTTGCGTGATATTCATTAAAAGGCGACTATGCATGCAATTAATCCACGTGGAATGTATTTACACCACTAGTGAAGCTCTGACATGTCTGATGCTCTACCGTGCCTAATCCCGGTAGACACCCTTGTCGTTTATTTATACAAACATGGGTAGCTATTGACGGGCACATTTAATACACATGCACACCAAGCCATTCAAAGGGGATTCGACAAAAATTCGACCAAAACTATGCAAGAAACCCCCCTCACAGTTAATAAAACACACATCCACTGCCGGATGTGTAATACTTTTTATTTTACTCTCTGGAAAGGGGACGAACATCACTTGCGAGTCACAGCGCGCTCCTGACAGAGCCCAATGCTGTGTTACACCCACCATTGCCTGCCGAGTGCCACACACCTCTGTATTGTATTCCACTAGCTAGTGCATATGCTATGACACTCTCTAGCCCATGTGCACTGTAACACCACCCCGTGAAAATGTCATGCCACACTTGTCTTCGCACGGGTTATATTGCCCCATCTAACGTGCCTTCCTCGATGCCTATGTTATAACGCACAGTGCTATGCCATACATATTACAATTTGGGATCCATATCTTTGTCACAGTGCATATGCAAAGTTACACTCCCCAGCACATATTTTATATTACAACTTTAGAGACTAGTTAGGTTACACAACACTGCCCTGTGCATATTACACTCCAAGGCGCATATCGCATAGCACGCGCTAGTGCCTGTGCTATCTCGCGCTCTCCAATGAATCTGTCATTGCGCACAATGTATTGCATATTATATTTCACGCCTGGTTCATCTTATATCACACTTTTTGGTGCATAGTTTATACCATACACTATATCTAGTTTTCATTTTCAATCGTGCTCTCAGGACTATGTTCTATATAACACTGTGTTCACCTACCCTTTTCACGGGCATTACATTTTGCGATAGGGGGTGGAGGGTCAGGGGGTGTTTTTGCCAAGTGAGCCCGGAGTCACAGTCACTAACGTCTTCTTCTTCCTGAATAAAAGTGAGATTATGCTGCATACTTGTTCATATTTTAAGTAGTTTGCACAGACAAAATGTTTTAAAAACAATAAAGTTTCTAATACCCGCCTTCTCTGAACAGTTAGCTTGCTGCCCCGTCCCCCTCCTCCCTATCCTCTGTTGTGTGAATCCATGGACTAGCCTCCTCCCTCCTGCCATGCATGGTCTGATGTGCTGCCACTGCCCTCAATTTAGTATGATGTACCAGTCCACTCCTCCTGCCCTCCATTGCCCAATTCTATGCCCCATCATTGACCTCCTGCTTAAACTCTGTGCTTAGGATGCTGCCCCTATTCTCCTTCCCCCTGCCCTCCGATGTCTTTGTGCATGCCCCTGCTCCATCCTTTTTGCCCACCATGTCCCATGGACCTGCCACTCCTATCTACTCTGAGTGTTCTGTTGAGCTGCCACTCCCCTCCCACCTGCCTAGCATTGTCAGATGACTGTAACCTGTCCCTGCCACCTCCACCCTGCCTGTCCACATGCCATGCCTCTATCCTCTTCCTCCTGTCCTACATGGTCCATTGTACTGCCACACCCTTCTGCCCTCCCTGGTCTGTTGTGCTGCAACTGCTCCTCCTGCCTGCCCCGTGTGGTCTGTTGTGAGGCCCCTTCCCCTGAACTTTCTTGTCTGTGCACAGGTCCTGACCCTCCCTTCTATCCTCCATCGTCCTTTGTGCATGCCCCTGCACCCTCCTTCTTGCCCATCATAGCCATTGTGCTGCCACTAACCCTCCCACTTGCCATGCATGGTCTTCTGTGCTGCCATGGCCCCTCCCACCTTCCCTGTGTGGTCAGTTAGCTGCCCCTTACCCCCTCCCACCTTCCCTCCATGGTCTGTGTGTATGCCATCACAGTCTCACTGTTGCTCTTCATGTTGTGTCTTGCTTCTAGTGCCCATCCTGCCTGACCTCCATGGCCATCTTGCTGCTCCTGCCCTGCCCCCTTGCCCCCAGCCCTCTGTTTACATGTACAGACCCCTACTCCCACCCTCCTGGCTTGTCTGTTCCATTGTAATGCCCCTGATCCGTCCCTCCTGCCCTTTATGGCCTGTTATGCTGCAGCCTTCTCTCCTGTCTGTCCATTATGGTCAGCTAGCTACCATTGCCTCTTGCCCCTCTGTTCTCTGTTGTCCATGTGCATGGTCCTGTCCCCTCCCTCTTGATTTCTATGGATTGTTGTGCTGCACTCCCGTCCTGCATGCCCTGTGTGGTGTATTGTGCTGCTGCAAACCCTGATGCCTGCCCTGCAGGGTCAGTTTGGTGCACCTCTCCATGTCTCTCCTGTCCTCTGTTATCCAAGTCCATGTCCCTATCCCATTTCCTTCCATGATCCAATGTACCATACTTGCGAACATTTTGAACTTGGTAAGAGGGAGATTTTGAAAAAAAACTGGGGTATTGATTTTCCCCTTTGAGTTACATTGAAAAAGAGGATATTGTAGACAGGAGACAGATCAAATAAAGCCCATTTGAGCTTAAAAACATTGGACGTTTCCTGGCTGAATCGGGTCTGTTGGCATGTATGGTTGTACTACCATTGCCTCTTCCTTCTGCCCACAATGGTCTATTACATTGCCACAGCCTTGAAGGAGGGTAGATTTTGTATCACAGGGGGCCCCTGGCCCGTTCTGTCCACACCTGAAGTATGAGACCCTTGTCCTTGCCCTGCCAGCCGCATTTGTAGGCCGTATTAAATTGACCAGCGGGTCCTGTGTTGCTATATAATTATCCTGAGACATCCTTACCACTCAGCCAGCATAAAACCCCTGTGTAGGCCCTTCTATTCAATATGTAGGCCTCTTTGTTAAATTGACCATAGCTCTGCAATTTTAGTGTATAGCAGTCTGAAGGCAGGTCTGCGAGGCCTTCTGCTCCAAACTAGTAGCCCCCACCCTACCCGAGTGCTCCGTGCTCGGTATCAAAGTTCAACATCCCCCTGAAGCTGTCGACATACAGTAGGCTGCATCCTGGACTGGTACTTGCTTCCTGGGCAGGTTTCCCGCTTTTAAGGAAGTGGCAAGCGCAGAGCGTCAAGTTAGGAGAACTGAGGAGATTTTATACATGAATATATTGAATTCCTGTACAATACTCATTATTTTCTGCTTGCTCTATGGAACTTACGATAAGCGATTGGCCTGAGAGACTGACCTTTTCACCCAGTCCATTGTCAGCATTAAGTGGGTAAATGACGAAATGTCTGGTAAAATCTGCAGACGAAGCTTTTGGGTAGCATACGTAGGTAGATGTAGCGTGCAAAGGAGCCCATAAAATGATATAAAAAGGGAGCACCCACAGATATCGACGGACAACCTCGCCGTCTGTATGTAGGTTAACAGGCTGTGCAGGTTTTCCCCAAGAACTGGGAGCTCTTGTCTTCCTTTGCTTAAAATGTCTTGCTCTGCTTTGCTTGAAGTATCTTATTCTATTTTACCTATATGAAATGTCATGTTATGTTTAACCATTGTTCTCTTTACTTTTGCATTTAAAAGATGTTGTATTGTAATTGCAGGAATGCTTGCTCTAAGAGTAAATGTGAGTGTCCCTAGGTAACATTTTCCTTGGTGTAACTTGTTTCTCATGATGCATTTATAGATGTGTTTTCTCTCTCTCTCTGTCAGTCCATTAATTGAGATACAGAGAATATCATGACAGCTGTATGATTATCTGGATTCTGTATTTTGTACTTTATGTCTCTATTCTGCGGTTTCTTTGAAGTTGCATCTTCTCATTAAACTGCCATTGTATTCTGCCTCCAATTCCATGTCTCATAAGTCTGTTTTCTTCATTTTTGGAGCAAGCGTTCCTAGGCACCCCGGCTCAAATTAAGGTGCCCCTTTTGTCCCTGACTCACTCTCCTGCTCAGTTCTGTGGTGGCTCCCGGGGCTCTGGGGACCGCCCCTAGCTTCCTTGACCCGTAATAGATCTTCCCTCCAACAGCCTCTCTTGCAAGTCCTGTATTGTTGGTTTGTTGCCCCTGCCCCCCTTTCCACTGCCCTCCATAGTCTGTTGTGCTTCCACGGCCCTTCCTGCCTGCTCAGTGTGGTTAAATTGTTGCCTTTGCACCCTCCTACCTGCCTTCAATTTTCAGAGTCCGTGCCCCTGGCCTCTGCCTCTCAACAGTATCCTAATGAACAACTAGATTGCTAACATTCTATATTTATTACAAAAGTGTGGAACGCCTGACATCATCTTGATGTAATCAAAACTGTAATACCTAGAGCATTCCTTTAGAAATTACATATATGAGAGGGTCTTATTGGCATCAAAATTATGGTTAGTGCTCTAAAAGACTAAAATAAGGACATATTTTCTGAGTTTTCAAATAGCGACAAAGCACTTTTAAATTATTTGTTATCTTTATGTTTTTTTATCTAGTTGACAACTTGATTAAATGTTGCACTTAGGGGAGAGGATGTGGTGTTACTTCCAGAACTGCAGACTTTGCAACTGGGGAACCAGGTTGAAGTTTCTGCTTCAGCTCGACATTCTGTGATTCTGGTCAAATCACTTAGTCTCCCCATGTCTACAACCAAAATTAATTTGTTCTTGTGTGATGTAACCAATGCTCATGTAAAGCACTCCAATACCTGACAAGTCTGCACTATATAACACTGCAAAAACACAAAATAATAAGTGTTTTGCACACTTCTGTCATTGGGCTATATTTGGGCTATATCTGGGTGATTTTGGGCTATATTTGGGCTCTTTTGTCTCCGGTGGCCATCTTGGGAGATTTATTTGTTATGAAGTTTCCTAATTTCCTCATGTACTGCAGTCTCCTCAGTCGGAAATGCTTTCAGTTTTTTACTTTGATTCCATCATGAAGGTATTCAGATATGTCACACATTTGCCATGAATTCTGAATGTTAGCACTCTAGTTGCTCATTAGATCACTGTAGTAAAACTACTGTTCACCATGGAAGTCTGCTCCTGGTATTAAAAGTGCATGTTTCAGTCTGCATGTCAGAATTTTTTAATGAAATAGAAGAGGATTTGAGAAGTCACTCAAAATGTGCCCTCATTTTCTTTCTTCAGCATTAATCATAATTTCTATGGCAAAATGAACCCCCTCATTGTGTTCCTTTTTAAATTAAATGTTTTAAGTGTTACCAGTTTATTCCAATCAAGATGGCTTCAGGTGTGCCATACTTTTGTCATAATGAAGACAGTAAGTGCTCTAGTTGTTTTTAAGAACATTCTTGGACATTCTGTCATTGGGCTATACTTGGGCTACATCTGGGTGATATTTGGGCTACATTTGGGCTCTTTTGTCTCTGGTGGCCATCTTGGGAGACTTATTTGTTATGAAGTTTCCTAATTTCCTCATTTACTGCAGTCTCCTCAGTAGGAAATACTTTCAGTTTTTTACTTTGATTCCATCAAGAAGGCATTCAAATGTGTCACACATTTGCCATAAAATCAGAATGTTAGCACTCTTTTTGCTCATTAGATCACTGTAGTAAAGCTACTGCTCACCAGGGAAAACTGCTGCTGGTATTGAAAGTGCATGTTTCAGTCTGCATGCCAGGATTTGAGAAGTCACTCAAAATGTGCCCTAATTTTTCTTTCTGCAGCACAAATCATACTTTTTATGGAAAAATGAACCCCCTCATTTTGTTCCTTTTTAAATTAAATGTTTTAAGAGTTACCACTTTAATCCAAGCAAGATGGCTTCAGGTGTGCCATACATTTATCATAAGTAGGACGGTTAGCGCTCTAGTAGTTCTTTGGAACACTCTGGAAAGCTGCAGTAGAACACAAAGGAATCAACTGACAGTCTCTGCCCTTGTTGGATGTACATGTTTTACTGAGAATGTCAGACTTCATTCTCACATGACTGAGAAAGATAATGTGAATTTACAGAAAATAAGCTCTCAGTTTAGCTTATAGATCACCTTCCAAACCTCTGTGGTAAAAGCATGAGAAAATATTTTTCTCTCAATCATGATATCGCAGCAGAAGGCTTTTTCACATGGTGAAATCACCTTAGAACATACCACAATTCCTAAAATGAGTATGGTACCATCAACAAATGATTTATAATGTAACTAAAGTCTTAAAATCTTCTATTAACTGCAATGCTTTTTAATGAGCTGCTATCATGTATATTGGTCCCAAGATGGCTGCCAACACTTCTTGGATGAAGTGCTGACAGCCAATCAGATCTCAGGATGAGATGTGTGGTTAGGCTCCGCCCACATATATATATTGATTTAAATGCTATTTTCTCAGGAACTACTGAACAGATTTACACCAGACCTACAAAAGGCACTTCCTTGACATAGGGACTACCTCTCTGCCAAATTTCTAGTAATTCTGTTCAGCCGTTCGGGCTGTAGCTCGTTCTAAAGGTCCTATGGAAAAATGCATGGGAAAAATGCGTTTTGGGACCCCCCTTTTATCTCAGCCCCCGCTTGACGTATCCCCCCGAGACTTTCAGGGTAGGAGCGGAGCGTAGCGCCCCACCTATTTTGAGAAATTCGCGAGGATTCATCGACCGGCGCCAAAGTTATTCAAAATAGAATGTTGCGGATTTCCTATGGAAAAGGGGTCCTAACTATAACTACCTACTGGCGACCGCCAGTAGGTAATATATATATATATATATATATATATATATATATATATCAACAGGAACTCCTCCGAAGAAAGAGCAGAGGCCTCGGTGGGTTGAAAGGGAAACTTCTTTATTAGATGAACGGCATAATGCATTTCGGCTTGGTTAGCCTTCGTCAGATGCCTAAATGTTCAGGAGGCTAGTCGCACCTGTATTTTGAACAGTCCTGCCTCTTTCCCATTGGCGGGAACTCGCTCCACCCCCAACCAAGTGATCGCTCACCACTCGTAGTCCATCGGACATGCGAGTCCCAGAATGCATCAGTATCAGGTGAGAGATGAGTGGGGATATGATGTAATCAATTCAAGTGGTCACCCCCAACCAAATGTCCGCTCACCACCCGTAGTTCATCGGAACTGCGAGTGCCCGAATACATCTGCTACAGGTAAGTGCTGCGTGGGGTAGCGTTTAATCAATCCATGTGGTCAGGCGAGGTGCAGGGTAGTTCACGGTGACGACAAAAACCAATTTCCTGCTGTTATACATCTTGAAGTCTCCAATGGTCCCACACCGTTCCAGCCACCCGATCCAGGACTTGGCAGGACAAGGACAGGAGAGACAGTGCACCCTGCCCTCAGTGAAGTCACATACCGCAATGCAGTCATCCTTGCTTCGCCTGTGGTGTCGGAGGCGGGCTCAGACCATTCCAGAACCCTGGACATGAAAAAGAAAACTGCAGAAGCCAGTGATGTCCGAGCCGGCTTAAGGAACGGGTGCCTCTGTAACACGTCTCCGGCTGATGCGTGCAAAATCAACAGGAACTCCTCCGAAGAAAGAGCAGAGGCCTCGGTGGGTTGAAAGGGAAACTTCTTTATTAGATGAACGGCATAATGCATTTCGGCTTGGTTAGCCTTCGTCAGATGCCTAAATGTTCAGGAGGCTAGTCGCACCTGTATTTTGAACAGTCCTGCCTCTTTCCCATTGGCGGGAACTCGCTCCACCCCCAACCAAGTGATCGCTCACCACTCGTAGTCCATCGGACATGCGAGTCCCAGAATGCATCAGTATCAGGTGAGAGATGAGTGGGGATATGATGAAATCAATTCATGTGGTCACCCCCAACCAAATGTCCGCTCGCCACCCGTAGTTCATCGGAACTGCGAGTGCCCGAATACAATAAATGTCCAGCTAACTATAACGCCCCTGAAATCTATGTTTTTTTAGTGAAAAAAAAATATATATATATATGCCACAGAAATCGTCTCACAGCTTGCACATAATCCTCGCACAAGAGACGAACACGGACCCAGTAGTGAGTGCAAATTTTCTTTATTCAGTCCAACACAATCGCAGCACCGCCATGACGCGTTTCGGCCTACTGGAGGCCTTGATACACATATATACAAAAACAACCCTGCTCCACCTGGAAGAGCACACGCAGACGAAGAATGCTGGGTTCAAAGACAATTTTTTATTCCATAGGGCTTCCTCTGACCCAGCAACACAGAGAGACACGTTTCGGCTGTCGCAGCAGCCTTCCTCAATCTGGCAAGCGCCATTTTTCAAAAAACATTTATACTATGTCAAAATCATAGACATAGAAAACATATTGCTTTCAATTTAAAAAGGTACAGACATTGAACACAAACACGCAGGTGCTTTCACATGAAATGTATTAGATAGGTCTGGTGGTTACAATGATAACTTTGAAATATAATCCTAATGGTCATAATGCATAATGCATGGTGCAATAATATGCACCCTTTAGCCTGCATAATGTGTCATCGGATCCACGCATTATACCTGCAATATGCACTTGTACCTACTATGTCAACAAAGTGTCCTTTGCAATGATTTTGAACAACTGTTAAACTAATCAGATATTAATACATAGTAGAGCAAACATTATTTGGATACCACTTTTAAAACACTGTGGTATGCGTGAATGTAGTACATCAGGGAGATAAAATTCCATACTGCTGTCCCTTTAATTAGCTTGGAAACCACTTGAAATAATGCTGGTAGATTTCACTCATGATTGTTAGAATCCGGGTTCTCTGGTTGGCACCGGTAGGTACTAGTGTCAAGCAGGGAACCTTTCCACTAGTCAGGGTAGGGGGGTACACTTCAACAATAACCCCTGCTCACCCTCTAGGAAGCTTGGCGCGAGCAGACAAGGCCTATCTCAGAGCGTTCAGGTTAAGCATTTGTGAACACACACACAGTAACTCAGTGACAACCCCACAAATGGACTCCACACTGGGATATAGAAAAATAATACTTTATATATATAGTTTAGGCTTAGCACAAGACCAGATAACGTAAAAACGGTCCACAATACTTATTAAACAAAGAGTTCTTGGTTTTAGCATTTTAAAGTTCTGTGTGCTTCGTTCCTGTCCGTATGCTTCGTACGCGGTAAAAACTGCTTGGGAACGGGTCTCACACGCACTTTAGGTGCTTCGTGATGAAGCGTACACCCTACGGTGCGAACAGGCACAGTACCTTCACTTGGGAGTTCGTCACGGATACTGCGCTGACATCAAGCTCGATGTACGGTGCATTGTCCTCCTGGGACGATGCATACTACGGTACGTTAGACCTTGGGCGTGCAGGGCTTCAGGGGACGGTGCGTCGCGGCGTTCGTGCCGTACCATGCGATCAGCAATCTTGATTCAAAGCGCTGGATACAAGCGAACAGTACGCTCCTCACAGGGGAGACGTACGCAACTACCATACGCACCGCAGCCTTTCCAAAGCAGGGGAAAGGAGTGTACACCGGCAGTACGGTTCGTAGGGGATAGTAGCAAGTACGGTTCGCAGTCCTTCCGTTACGGTGCGAGCTACGGCTCGTAGGGGCCTGTTAGTCGCGTTGCTCAGGCCGGACGATACCTTCCTTTGCAGTGCGAGCTACAGCTCGTAGAGGGGCCTTAGTCACGTTGTTCGGGCCGGACAGCAGGATACCAGCTTTCAGGGGGTACGCTGCGATCAGCGAGACGTACGCAGCAGTTCGAGTCGAAGATGCGGGGAAAATGGTCCGTTTTCCAAGGCAATCTCACGGCGGTGAAGTCCACTGGTCCTGGGACTTCGTTCAGGGGGTAAGCTCACTCACAAGCCCTTGGAGATCTCTCAGCACAGGTCAAATAAAAGTTCTTTGAGTCTTTTCTTCCTCTTCTTCAGCAGCAAGGCAACCACTGCAGGCCAATCCCCCAGGTCAGGGACAGTACTCCTCCATGTAGCTTTTCCAGTTCCTTCAGGTCGGACAGAGGTTTCTTCTTGGCGGGACAGGATCTAGTTTCTTTGGAGCAGGACTCCTACATTTATACCACAAATCCTTTGTTCTCTCAGGCCAGGGGGGCCCTTGTCTAGTTCAGTCCAGTTCTGGAGCACTTTGTTGATGCGATGCAGGCTTCTTCTTTCAGGGTTCAGGGCAGAGCTATCAGACGCTCCACAGGGGGCGAAGCCAGCATTGTGGTGGCAGAGCACAGCCCTATTCAGAGTCCAGGTGTACTCCTCCCACCCATCTATATGTCAATCTTCCTATTCAGCACCAGGCTACCTAGCCCTGCCCATCTGGGTTTCCCCAGTCCTGTCACTCACACAAGCCAGACAGCAGATACACATCACACAGAGGCGGGCTAAAATGGTTAGGCAAGCAAAGGCCAACTTTCTAAAAGTGGCATTTGCAAACGCAGAATATTAAAATAAACCTCACTAAAAGATGTACCTTATTATTCTGAGTTCAGGCATGCTAAACTCGATTTTCTACCATGTTCTCAGGGTCTGTTAGGATCATAGGATGTAACAACCTTAACAGCCCATTCTGGCCTATGAGAACAGGGTAGCCTTACATTAGTGAAACACGAAAATGGCTGTAATTCACTATTAGGACATGCCACACACATCAGGGCTTGTCCTACCTTATGCTACAATGCACCCTGCCCTTGGGCCTACCATACGGGTGGTTAACATGAAGTTAAGGGAAGGCTTATGGACTGGCAAGTGGGTGCACTTGCCAGCCAGCATGTCAGTACCAGACTGCATGCAGGTTCTGCAATGGCAGACCTAGACACATTTTACCAGGCTGCTTCTGTGGGTGGCACAACCAGTGCTGCAAGCCCACCAGCGGCATTTGCATTTACACGCCCTGGCACTCCTGGTGCACTTTACTGGGGTCTGATAGTAAACCAAATAGGCCAATCATGGAATCCAACCAACATATACATTTTACATAGGGAGCACTTGCACTGTGGCACTGGTTGGCAGTGGCACAGTGCTCTGAGGGGCCAACACCATAAAAACACATGAGGCACAGCAACAAAAAGTGGAAGGGAGACTCACGCCAAGGTGCCAGGTCTAACATGTGTCCCCTCCAGCTGAAAAGTGGGGAGAACTACCCTACCCCAGGGAGTTCCTCATCACTAAGGCGGAAAAATCTGGACAGACCGTCAGCATTGGCGTGATCTGTACCAGGGCGATGTTCCACCGTGAAATCCATACCCTGTAGGGAAATGGACCACCTCAACAGCTTTGGATTCTCACCCCTCATATGCATCAACCATCTGAGGGGCCTGTGGTCTGTCTGAACCCGGAAGTGAGACCCAAACAGGTAGGGTCTTAGCTTCTTCAGTGCCCAGACCACAGCAAATGCCTCATGCTCAATAGCACTCCATCTCTGTTCCCGTGGAAGTAACCTACTGCTAAGGAAGGCTACAGGTTGATCTAGGCCCTCTTCATTAATCTGTGAAAGAACAGCCCCCACACCATGCTCTGAAGTGTCTGTCTGAACGATAAACTCTTTGGAGAAGTTGGGAGCCAAGAGCACGGGCGCCGTGCACATAGCAGCTTTCAGGGCCTCAAAAGCTTTCTGACAGGTGTCAGTCCAAATCACTTTCCTGGGCTGCTTCTTAGAAGTCAGCGCTGTCAAGGGGACAACAATGTTGCCATACCCCTTGACAATCCTCCTGTAGTACCCGGTGAGACCTAGGAAGGCTCTCACCTCTGTCTGGGTTTTGGGCGACTCCCAATTCAGGATGGTTTCTATCTTGGGTTGAAGGGGCACCACCTGGCCGCTCCCAACCTGGTGCCCCAAGTACACCACGGAACCCTGCCCGATCTGGCACTTACTCGCCTTGATCGTGAGGCCTGCCCTCCGCAGCGCCATCAACACTTCCCAGAGGTGGCGCAGGTGATCCTCCCAAGTGGAGCTGAACAATGCGATGTCATCTAGGTAGGCTGCACTGAACGAATCCAGTCCAACCAACACCTGGTTGACCAACCTCTGGAAGGTGGCAGGGGCATTCTTCATCCCAAAGGGCATAACCCGGAACTGGTAGTGCCCATCAGGGGTGGGAAATGCTGACCTCTCTTTTGCCCCATCGGTCAAGGGGATCTGCCAGTACCCAGACATTAAATCAAATGTGCTGAGGTAGTTGCCAGCCCCTAGCCGATCTATGAGCTCATCAGCTCTGGGGATGGGGTGTGCGTCAGTCCTGGTGACCGAATTGAGTCCTCTGTAGTCCACACAGAACCGGAGTTTGGGTGTGGCTCCCGGCGCTGCAGCCTTTGGGACCAAGACCACTGGGCTGGCCCAAGGACTGCAGGAGGACTCAATTACCCCGAGTGCAAACATCTTGGAGACCTCCTCCTTGATACATGCCCTCCCCCTGTTAGTCACCCTGTAGGCCTTGTGCCTCACAGGTGTACTATCCCCAGTGTCCACATCATGGACGCACCAATCAGTGACACTGGGAACCAGGGAAAACAGATCAGAAAATTGCCCCAACAATTGGCGACAATCATTCTGTTGCTCAGGGGTCAGGGTGGAAGAGAGGATGACACCATCCACTGACCCATCTTGCTCCTTGGCTGACAGGAGGTCAGGAAGAGGCTCGGTCTCATCTTCCATCCCAGCATCTGTTGCCAAGAGCATGCCCACTTGGGACCTCTCCAAGTGGGGCTTGAGGCGGTTGACATGAAGGACCCTTAAGGGGTTCCTTGGAGATCGCAAGTCCACCAAATAGGTAACAGGACTCTTGCGCTCCACAACCTCAAAGGGACCGGTCCACTTATCCTGGAGCACACTGGGCTCCACTGGGGCCAAGACCCATACCTTCTGTCCAGGCTGAAGCTCTACCAGAGTGGCATTCTGGTCGTACCACCGCTTAATCTCCTCCTGGCTGGCTTCCAGGTTTGCCTCAGCAAGTTCCCTGAAACGCCTAGTCTGGTTCCTGAAGGCCAGCATGTGGCTATATACATTCTGGGGAGGTTTCCTAGGAGTTTGCTCCTAGCCTTCTTTGACCAGACTTAGAGGTCCTCTTACTGGGTGGCCATACAGAAACTCAAAGGGGCTGAACCCTAGAGACTTCTGTGGCACCTCACGGTACGCAAAGAGAAGGCATGGCAAGAGGACGTCCCACTTACGCCTCATGGGTTCTTCCAGACCCATTATCATGCCCTTGAGCGTACGGTTGAATCTCTCAACCAACCCGTTTCCTTGGGGGTGGTAAGGGGTGGTGAATTTGTAGGTTACACCACACTCTTGCCAAAGGGATTTCATATATTTGGATATGAAATTGGTACCCCGGTCAGACACCACCTCTAGAGGGAATCCCACTCGGGAGAAAATTCCCATCAGCGCACGTCCCACCACGGGGGCCGTCACTGTCCTCAGAGGGATGGCTTCCGGGTACCGGGTGGCATGGTCCACCAGGATCAGGATAAACCTGTTGCCCATGGCTGTCCTGGGGTCCAGTGGCCCCACAATGTCAATCCCCACTCGCTCAAAGGGGGTACTGACCACAGGGAATGGTTGGAGAGGAGCCTTCTGCTTCCTCCCACTCTTTCCACTTGCCTGGCAAGTCTGGCAGGTCCTGCAGTGAGTGTCTGAACTCCTGCGCATTTGGGGCCAAAAGAAGTGGGTGACAAGCCTTTCAAAGGTCTTGTCCTGCCCCAAATGTCCTGCCAATGGCACATTGTGAGCCAGCCCCAGTAGGAAGGCTCTGAAGCGTTGGGGTACCACCAGCACACGGGCTGACCCAGGCTCAGCAACCTTAGGCTCAGAATACAGGAGGTCGTTCTCCCAGTAAATAAAATGTGTTCCATACTGATCACCGTTGGCCTGGTCTGCAGCCTGCTGCCGCATACCCACGAGAGAAGGGCATTCTTTCTGCTCCCTGCAGAATTCTTCCCTGAAGGGTCCTCCTTCTTGCTGCCAATGGGTCAGCTCAGGCAGGTCCCCCAGTTCAGCTATCTGTTCCCCTGTAGGTTCCAGGGAATCCCCCTCAAGGTCTGCTTCCTCCTGGACCGTGGGAACATCGGGGGCCGGTTTCCCACGCCCCCTGCCTCTTCTCCCTAAGGCCGGTTCCTGGGCCTCCCTCTCAGGCTCCAGGTCCTCTTGAGCACCTCTACTTGCTGCCATGGACCGTGTGGTGACACACTCCCAATCAGGCATACCCAACATCTCCAGGTGAGCACTCCGCTCCACCTTAGCCCAAGGTGAGCTCTCCAGATCGTTCCCTAACAGACAGTCTACAGGCATGGCGGGCCTCACAGCTACCTGAAGAGTACCAGAGACCCCCCCCCCCACTCAAAGGGAACCTGAGCCACCGGGCAGTGACTCTCCGTGTTGTCAGCGGCAACAACCGGATAGAATGCTCCTGGGTCAACCTGCTCTTGAGACACCAGGTGGCGCTTGACAGCCATCACACTGGCTCCAGTATCTCTCAGAGCTTCAACCCTATGGCCATTTATGGTCACCCACTGCCTGTATTTCTTAGTGTTCTCAGGCAGATGGGTTTTGGGGACCACTTCACGGTCTCCTAATGAGACCAGGGACATTTCTACTGAACCTCACCCACCTTGGACACCCATTTCTCCACCCAGGGCTACACTAGCCGTCTGGCGGGGGGTTGCACCAGTGGGTGCTGGTTTACCAAACTGGCGACACTTGGGATCATTGGCAAAATGACCCAGCTCACCACATCTGTAACAGTTTGGGGGCCCTCTTTGAACAGGGGTACCTGTCGGGGCCCCGGTCGGTTTCTGGGGTGGGGGAGGCTGAGAACCCTCCCCTTGGTTCCCTTGGGGATTAGTTTGGGGCCTCTTCTGGAAATCTCTCTGTTTACCCTTGCCCCCCTCGCTCTTTTGCTGGGGACCCTGCTCACCTTTGGTGGAGTCTCCCACGTGACCCTTGTGTACCCTGGTACTGACCCAGCGGTCCACCTCCTCAGCAAGCTTCCTAGGGTTAGTCAGCCTACTATCAATCAGGTGCTGGCGTAGCTCAGGAAAACAATTACTGGACAAGTGCTCCCATGCCATTAAATCAAGAAGCCCTTGAAAATTATCAACCTTGCTACCCTTTACCCAACCATCCAGTGCTCTGCAAAAAAAAGTTGCATACTCCACATACGTACTATTGGGACTCTTAGTGCAACCCCTGAACCTCTGCCTATACATTTCAGGAGTTAACCCATACCTAGCCATTAAATCATCCTTCATATGGGGGTAAGAGTTATACACATCTGAGGGCAAATCTAGCAGTGTGTCCCGCCCTTCACTCAAGAACCGCCCCCACAACCCAGCTCCCCAATCCTTCTCAGGGACCCGGTGGGAGGACATGGCTACTTTGTAGGCTTTGAACCACTGCCCTATGTCTTCATTTTTAAAAAATTCCTTCACTACATCTTTGGGTATGTACACTCTGGACTCTACCTGCACTGGGGGTGTGCTGCCACCAGAGGGAGTGCTTCCCAAGCCCTGGGCTTTCAACTCCAGCTCCCTCAATTTCATCTCATGCTCCATTTGGCTTCTCCTCTCTTCCATCTCTAGCCTTTTTCTTTCCATTGCCAGTTGTCCATGTAGTTTCGCCATCTCTATCTCATGAGCTCTGGTTTCCTTCCTGTCGGCCAACTCCTCTGGCGACAGGCCTCTGCCCAAGCTAGCGATGCTTTCTGCCTGCTCAATTTCCTCCATCTCATCAGAGTCTTTTCTTGACTCCATCCAGGCCCTCAGCGCCTTGCAAAGATCTACTTTGAGCTTACATCCAACAGTGGGGACTTTGAATTTTCTGCAGAAGCCCTTCAGCTGGGCCTTGGTGTAGCTCTCTAATCTCTCTCCTTCCCATTCCACGTCTTCAGTTTCAGAGATGAGGGATGCTGCCCTTTCCACAACACTTGAACCAGGCATGATTCCTTTAACAACTGGCGATTTCCCCAAAAATGCGAAATAAAAGTAAGTGGTTGTGCTATTGGTCTGCCTTCACTATGTGGCGTTCACCAATCACTGTGTATGTATCACAAATGCAAATTCGTAATCCTCACCGCTGACCATCAATGTTAGAATCCGGGTTCTCTGGTTGGCACAGGTAGGTACTTGTGTAAAGCAGGGAACCTTTCCTCTAGTCAGGGTAGGGGGGTACACTCCAACAATAACCCCTGCTCACCCTCTAGGTAGCTTGGCGCGAGCAGACAAGGCCAATCTCAGAGCGTTCAGGTTAAGCATTTGTGAACACACACACAGTAACTCAGTGACAACCCCACAAATGGACTCCACACTGGGATATAGAAAAATAATACTTTATATATATAGTTTAGGCTTAACACAAGACCAGATAACGTAAAAACGGTCCACAATACTTATTAAACAAAGAGTTCTTGGTTTTAGCGTAGTTTTAAAGTTCTGTGCACTTCGTTCCTGTCCGTACGCTTCGTACGTGGTAAAAACTGCTTGGGAACGGGTCTCACACGCACTGTAGGTGCTTCGTGATGAAGCGTACACCCTACGGTGCGAACAGGCACAGTACCTTTACTTGGGAGTTCGTCACGGATGCTGCGCTGATATCAAGCGCGATGTACAGTGCGTTGTCCTCCTGGGGCGAAGCGTACTACGGTACGTTAGACCTTGGGCATGCAGGGCTTCAGGGGACGGTGCGTAGGTACGGTGCGTTCAAAGTTCGCCGCGGCGTTCGTGCCGTACCATGCGATCAGCAATCTTGATTCGAAGCGCTGAATACAAGCGAACAGTACGCTCCGCACAGGGGAGACGTACGCAACTACCGTACGCACCGCAGCCTTTCCAAAGCAGGGGAAAGGAGCGTACGCCGGCAGTACGGTTCGTAGAGGATAGTAGCACGTACGGTTCGCAGTCCTTCTGTTACGGTGCGAGCTACGGCTCGTAGGGGCCTGTTAGTCGCATTGCTCAGGCCGGACGATACCTTCTTTTGCGGTGCGAGCTACGGCTCGTAGAGGGGCCTTAGTCACGTTGTTCGGGCCGGACAGCGGGATACCAGCTTTCAGGGGGTACGCTGCGATCAGTGAGACGTACGCAGCAGTTCGAGTCGAAGATGCGGGGAAAACGGTCCGTTTTCCAAGGCGATCTCACGGCGGTGAAATCCACTGGTCTTGGGACTTCATTCAGGGGGCAAGCTCACTCACAAGCCCTTGGAGATCTCTCAGCACAAGTCAAATAATAGTTCTTTGAGTCTTTTCTTCCTCTTCTTCAGCAGCAAGGCAACCACTGCAGGCCAATACCCCAGGTCAGGGACAGTACTCCTCCATGCAGCTTTTCCAGTTCCTTCAGGTCGGACAGAGGTTTCTTCTTGGCGGGACAGGATCTAGTTTCTTGGGAGCAGGGCTCCTACATTTATACCACAAATCCTTTGTTCTCTCAGGCCAGGGGGGCCCTTGCCTAGTTCAGTCCAGTTCTGGAGCACTTTGTTGATGCGATGCAGGCTTCTTCTTTCAGGGTGCAGGGCAGAGCTATCAGACGCTCCACAGGGGGCGAAGCCAGCATTGTGGTGGCAGAGCACAGCCCTATTCAGAGTCCAGGTGTACTCCTCCCACCCATCTATATGTCAATCTTCCTATTCACCACCAGGCTACCTAGCCCTGCCCATCTGGGTTTCCCCAGCCCTGTCACTCACACAAGCCAGACAGCAGATACACATCACGCAGAGGCGGGATGAAATGGTTAGGCAAGCAAAGGCCAACTTTCTAAAAGTGGCATTTGCAAACGCAGAATATTAAAATAAACCTTACTAAAAGATGTACCTTATTATTCTGAGTTCAGGCATACTAAACTCGATTTTCTACCATGTTCTCAGGGTCCGTTAGGATCATAGGATGTAACAATCTTAACAGCCCATTCTGTCCTATGAGAACAGGGTAGCCTTACAATAGTGAAAAACAAAAATGGCTGTAATTCACTATTAGGACATGCCACACACATCAGAGCTTGTCCTACCTTATTCTACAATGCACCCTGCCCTTGGGCCTACCATACGGGTGACTAACATGAAGTTAAGGGAAGGCTTATGGACTGGCAAGTGGGTGCACTTGCCAGTCAGCATGTCTGTACCAGACTGCACGCAGGTTCTGCAATGGCAGACCTAGACACATTTTACCAGGCTGCTTCTGTGGGTGGCACAACCAGTGCTGCAAGCCCACCAGCGGCATTTGCATTTACACGCCCTGGCACTCCTGGTGCACTTTACTGGGGTCTGATAGTAAACCAAATAAGCCAATCATGGAATCCAACCAACATATACATTTTACATAGGGAGCACTTGCACTGTGGCACTGGTTGGCAGTGGCACAGTGCTCTGAGGGGCCAACACCATAAAAACACATGAGGCACAGCGACAAAAAGTGGAAGGGAGACTCACGCCAACGTGCCAGGTCTAACAATGAATATGATATGAAGCAGGTTGGATACCAAGTTTAAAATCAACATGCAGTGTGTGTTGAGGAGCTTAAATACCACCCCATACTTGGCATGTAACAACCAGGGGACTACCAGTACCACAATGCCCCTTCTCAATCGCAATCAGTCTGCAAGGCAATCACTAACCAGTCTGTAGGCATCGAAGGAGAATGCCACGTCCTGACGGATTATTAGAACTAGCTCCCAAGTGGATTCCATTTTGTGGCAAAGAATTTAAAAAGAGACACATCCTAATGTTACAGATGTCAGGCCCTCTCCATTGAGTACACAAACATGCAGTCTATATTTATATTTAGATATATATTTTTTCAAATGCCTGATTCCCGTTAAGGGCTGTTGCTTTCAACA
This sequence comes from Triturus cristatus, assembly GCF_964204655.1. Taxonomy (NCBI): domain Eukaryota; kingdom Metazoa; phylum Chordata; class Amphibia; order Caudata; family Salamandridae; genus Triturus; species Triturus cristatus. The sequence continues at coordinate 639,963,361 of NC_140579.1, read as the reverse complement.
GAGGTGGAGTGTGGGGGATCCGATTGTACATGAAACATTAACGTTGTGCATAAACTAACCCACACGCACAAACCACTCGGTTTCGAGGGCGTTTAATACCAAATGGACACCAGCAAGATGCAATGCGTTTCAGCCCTCCTGGCATTGATCATGCATTTTGCGCATGGTGATCAAGGCCAGGAGGGCTGAAACGCGTTGCATCTTGGTGGTGTCCACTTGTGACTAAACACCCTTGAAACCGAGTCCTGAGTTTGGGTGGAGTGGTTTGTGTGCAACGTTGATGTTTCATATTTCTGTCTATCTATCTATCTATCTATCTATCTATCTATCTATCTATCTATCTATCTATCTATCTATCTATCTATCTATCTATCTATCTATCTATCTATCTATCTATCTATCTATCTATCTATCTATCTATCTATCTATCTATCTATCTATCTATCTATCTATCTATCTATCTATCTATCTATCTATCTATCTATCTATCTATCTATCTATCTATCTATCTATCTAATCTATCTATCTATCTATCTATCTATCTATCTATCTATCTATCTATCTATCTATCTATCTATCTAACCTAGTGGCTGTCAGGATCGTGTTTACATATTCCATAGGAAATGCCTTTTTTTTGTTGCTAATAACTTTGGTGCCATTTGCCGAATCTCTATGAAACGTTCCAACAAAAGTGCTACTTTTTGACCAGTTTGCGCAGGCAATGTTTCGGGGTTAGGTATTTTCCATCAAGCAGGAGATGAGAAAACTGGGGAGAGGGGGTCCAAAATTCGTTTTGCCCATTCATTTTTCCATAGGAATATTAGACACAGCCCAAACCACTGAAAAAATGTACATCACATTTGGCAAAAAGCTAGGTCATGGTCTCGAAAGAGTTCCTTTTGTAATTTGGTGTAAATACATTCACTAGTTTTTGAGAAAATAATTCTCTGCTGGAAACTTTTTTCTGCAGTAGCAAAATACTTAAGGGGAACATAATGAACACAAGTCTACTGTCACCTGTACACAGAGTTATTCTTGAATACAAAGGTTTATAATGTGTTCTATATCTTTACACAGCTATGGTGCATAAGGAGGATATGTGTTTTCCAAATACTGACACCCATTAGCTAGACCCAACTTGTACAAAATAAAGTGGAAAATGAATATGGTAGTTATCCGCCACAATCTAAACTATTAAACAAATGAGCACACTCATTGGTTGATGTCATCAGTGATGTAATCAGTGAAGTCATCAATTATGTCATTTGAGATGTCAAGAGTGATGTCATAAATGACGTCATAGGGCATGTCATGAATGATGTCATATGCAGTGCATGGCGGGGGTAAGTTATAGTTAGCGCTGCTAACTATAACTGGTGAATTTCAGTTCTTTTAGTTCAAAGCATTAATGTTCACACTGAAAAATTCACCGAACTGTATTGTTACTTTAATCTTTGTTATTTCAGTGAATTTCTAAGGTTTTGTTTAAAAGAAAACAGATATTTTTATTACACCTAACTATGACATTACTTTAACCTTTGTTTTATCAGTGAATTTTTAGTTGTTTTATTTTTAAGTAAACTAATTATTTTTGTGAGTGTATATATGGTAGAATGACTTTAAAATATATATTGTGTTCTGAGGTTATTTTAGTAAAATAATTATTTTTTATTGTAGCAAAGCAGGAAATGGTTCACAGTTTGCAAAGTATTTTTAAAATGTGCGTGAGTATTAAAGAGATAAATATTCAATAGGAATTGTTTATTTGCTCAGTTATTGTAACTCTGATATCAAGACATGTCACCAGCAATCTTTTTTTGAGGTGTCATTACTCTTGTAATGACGGTTGCATGCGGGACTGGCTTCTCTGCTGAGACCTCTCTCTGTAATGATGGGTGTGCATAGTAGAGTGTGGGGAGAAACTGGACTCTCCTTTCAAATCTCTCTCTTAGATTACAGGTGTGCATAGTAGGGTGTGTGGAGGGACTGGCCTCTGCTGAAACCTCTTTCTGTAATAAGTGTGCATAGTTGGGTGTGGGAGGGACCGGCTCTCCTTTCAGACCTCTTCTCTCTCATGTTGAGTGTGCATAGTAGGGTGTTTGGATCAGCCTTAACCCTACTCACAACTCTTCTCAAACCAATGAGCATAAATAGTAGAGTCTGATAAACACCATGTCCAGTAAGACTCCTTCATACAATAACAAGAGTGCATATTTGAGTATATTCAAACATCACCTACGCCTTCCTACTTTTCACGATCCCACAACAGTCTGGCGAGATTGTAACATTCTTTAGAAAAAAAGTTTACCTTCTAATCATTCAATTAACTTTATTTGATTCGAAAAAGAATCATAAAAGTATACATATTTAACATACAAACTCACAAATGGTATTTCTTATCAAAAAGGTACGAATACATAAGTGGCAAAGACCGTATATCAAAAACACATTTTCTATGGACACTATATTCTTTATAAAAAATTCTTTAAAATTCAATACAATAACACTAATAAAAATTACATTAAAAACAACAAACAATTTATGAAAATCTATTACTCCAGATTTCCCGTGGACTCACAATCAATTTGTATCTCTGCGAACATTTAATAACTTCCTATCAATAACGATTTCTGATTGAGAGTGCCAATCTAATAAAACTGATCATAGAGCTACATATAGCAGCAGTTTGTAATGTTCTTAAATGTTCAAAACCTTCCCTATAATTGCAAGGTCTAATTTCCCTTAAGATAGGTTTAATAAAATGATCTCTTGGAGCTTTGTAAAGTGTGTAGAAAAGTACAAAGTGCAGAGTACTTTGTTCAGCTTCATTATCACATGGGCAAGGGGGTAGCCTCTCACACCAACCCCCTTGCTTCGGGAAAGCAACCAGAAAATGCAATATTGTCAAATAAAAACGCCACTGCGTATGTGTAGTGAAAGACAAATAAAATTGATGCTGTAGTGTAACTGCCTGGTATAATGGTTGTTCATCATATTTAGATGAACCCAGTATACTACGATATGCATTCTTAATCGCCATCTTTGTGCCTGGGTTAATAGAGTCAGGATTTTCATATAAATTACCAAGGCCAATTTTATGAAAGGTTTCCTTTACATAAATTATCCATGGGATCCGCATGGCATGATCCAGATTTACACAATCTTTCAAAATTTCTTTTGAAAGGTGCAAATCATCTGAGGACCTTACTTTTCCCCATAGGAGCAATGGGGACATATGGATACTATCGCTCACAAAGTCAAGGCCCATCTCGGAATGACAAAATACATTAGGAGAACTGTTTGAAACTGATAAAAGACGTTTTAAAAACTTGTTCTCCATAACTTGTAATTGGACGCTTTTATGGTATCCTCACACCCCTGCTCCATAGGTAGCAACTGGCAAGCATTTAGATCTATACAATGTCTTTAATTCAGCAATAGGTTTTTGGCCTAATTTACTTGTGAAACGAAAAAGGGCCTCTATAGATATTGTTGTCTTTTGTGCCTGTGTTGTTATTAAAGGATCCCAACTCAAAGTTTTATTAAAAAGATTTCCCAAATAATTGAAATTTGTGACTTTGGCAATAATCAAATTTTCTATAACAAATGTACAAGTTTTGTTCCTATTTGGGCCACAGACCATAATAAACGATTTTGTAAAATGAACCTTTAGATCTAGCCCCAGCATAAATTCATTAAATGCATTCAGGCATATTTGCATACTATTTGCAGTTAACGTCATCAATACAGTGTCGTCTGCGTAGGACAATAAAGGTATTTGTTTGCCATTTATTTCAGGAAAGTCCGCACCTTTTTCCAATAGGAATTTTTCTAAACCATTTGTGTAAACTAAAAACAAGAAAGGGGCCAAAATGCAACCCTGACGGACGCCTTCAGTTGATGGAATCGGCCCTGTCTTTTCACCCCCAGGGCCAAATCGAATGGACACAGAGGTAGCAGCATGTAGTCTCCGCAACAACGTGACCAAAGGCTCCTCGATCCCCTAAGACTCCATCAATAACCACAATTTCTTCCTACACACAGTGTCGAAAGCACTGGATAGGTCCATGAAGGCCAGGTGTATAGAAACATCCCTAGCCTTCATGTACTTACCCATGATCAGGGCCAGATTGAGACACTGCTCCGTTGTCCCCCTACCCTTTCTAAACCCATACTGTGAGTCCACAATAAGGCCAGAGGTATTTGCCCATGTCTCTAAACGGGCCAATATCACTCTCCTCATAAGTTTACAAGAGGCATCAATCAAGGAATTTGACCTGTAACAGCAAGGGTTACTTTTATCACCTTTTTTGAAAATTGGCACAACTACTGCCTTTTTCCAAGATAAGGGGATACGTCCCACGATGATCGCCTTGAAAACGTTAAGCAACAATGGTGCCCAAACTTCAAGATTGTCCTTAAACAGATCCAAGGGTACAGCATCAGGACCTGGTGCCTTAAGTGGAATACCTTTTCTCATTGACTCCTCCACCTCTCCCAAAGAAAGTGAGAGACTAAGTTGTTGTGCAGACTCAATGTTAAAATCAATTTCATCCTCACCTTCGCTTAACAATGTGACACCCTTTGGGTTGAAAATCCTGGAATAATGGATCTCCCAGGCTTCCCCAGTTATATGGGCAATCATGATTCTATTTTCATTACTGAGGAATGGACGATTTATTACCTCCCAAAATAATCTACTGTCCCTTAAATCAGAGGCTTTCTCGAGGTCATCCCATGCTTGCTTTTTCAGTTCCAATTTCCTTTTATCAATGGTTTCTTTATAATTTTTTCTTGCCTTTCTAACCAGTTCCTTATCCCGTGGGACTCCATGTAACACCTTCCTCAATAGTGTTTGAGCCGCGGAGCATTCAGCATCAAACCATTTATGCTCCCGAGTATCCCCCTTCCCTGCAGGTTTGAGTAGGTATGTGGCTACACTCCCAGAGAGAACTTCAAAATTCTGGACTATCAATTCAGGATCACAAGTGCTCGTTAAACAAATATCTACTTGTGATCGATTAATTCTGAAGATTGTTTCCTCCAATTTTGTAGGATTTACCCTATCCCACTTTAACCTAAGGCCATGATTATGATCATATTTCCTCATATGTTCAAAGGACTGTTCCCTGTCAACAATGGTGCTCAATATTAAAACAAGTGTATTGTGGTCATTTGCTGGATTTATTTCCATTTTAAAATCATCAATAAGATAAGCATACCTGCTTGAAATTAACACAAAATCAATTATACTCATTTGGCCCCCAGTCCCTTGAAAAGTTGGTATTGGCACCGTTGGGGTACTGGTCAACATTTCTAACATGCAGAGGTCATTTACCACAATGATGTCATTCAAGGCATCGCCCTGTGTAGTGTGCTTAAAATGTGAAAGTGGTTGCTCATTTATATCAAGTAGCCCGCAGGCCCTGGTTCAACTCTGGCAGCATGTAGTACAATTAAAATAACCCAGCCAGATAATACAGAGGGGTGAAAAACTTTCGGTCACTTTCGCTATTTCAGCCTGTAAACCATCTATAATAGATATATTGTGGATGTCAAAAATATTATAGTACCAGTAAATTAAAAGTAATGGGACCGGGAGGAGGTTTTTGATAAAAATCAGTTGATACCATGGAGAGGCCACTATTTTATCTATTTTCAATGACTTATATTTTACCGAAATGGAAGTCATTAGGCCACCTTTTGCTCTCCCAGCCAATGAAGGTTCAGCATGGACGATAAATGAACAATATCCATCCAAATTTTGATCAGTTCTGCTCCAAGTCTCTTGGAGACAGATTATATCAAAGGATTTAATATATTTCATCCATACCTCGTCCCGTAATCTTCGTGAAATGCCTGCCACATTCCACGAGATTAGACAGAATGTACATCTATCCCTTTGTTTGCTTATTATGTCTGGATGTTTACTCAGGCTAACACCATCCTCCATTTGGCCAACCTGTATGGAGTTCTGGTCATCCTCCCCATCTATCACCAAAACCCGCGTTATTCCCTCATCAAGAGGCAGCTGGAGCTCACCACCTTCCCCCAGGGGATCTATGGCTAATATATGCTCGTTTTTGTTCCCATGACATAATAACGGTATAGTCATATCCTTGGCATCAATTTTCTTAGCAGGCTCTATTTGTAGTCAATCGACCTCAGCTAAGGTACTTAAGGGGCCAAAGCGGTTTGCATGAAACCATGGTGGACACTGTGGTTGCTGGTTTACTTTATTTTGGGAATCTATTCTTATTGGATTAGGTTGCCATGCAGGTGGGCGATAAAAGAACCCCAACGGTAAAATCATAACTTCTGATTTCCCCATGAGTTGGTTAGACATCCTATCGATTATCGTTCTCACCAGCCCTGGGGACTTAAACGTTAAAACTATACAACCCCCCTCCAGTGATTTCTCACTTGGTCCAACCCATCTGACCCTACGAGCCATTTTAAATTCTCTAAGATCTCTTTACTACCTGACCCTTTCATTTTTTACCCAGTGGGGTTGGGCTGCTTCCGCTTATTTGATTTGTTTTTTGTGCCCTTGTTATTACAGTTGGTTTAATTCTTACGATCGGAGAATCAGAAATCTCTTGGATTCTGGGAGAGTCTGGGAGCAACAGGGGAGACCCATTAGATTGAAATCCGTCTTCCAAGTGACCCCCATCTAGGTTTGTATTAATAGTACTGGTAGCAGCATTGCGACTCTGATGCAATTGTGAGTCTAGTGACAACCTACGCTCGGTTAACTTAATTTAATTTACAATTGCAGATGTAGCTTTTATTAAAAAGGCATCCAAGGTACCTACTACACCTTTCCCTTTACCTTCCTTTGTTTTTGTCATTATTGACATAGCTGCGGCTAAAAAACACAAATTAGAATAAATTACAGCCAAAGAAGGCATCCTACGTGTAAAACAGCATACATGAATCCCACTCAATTAACAGCAATCGTCACCCCGCACGATATGTACAAGATGTAATGTCCAAACCACTGTTCTTATAGAAGTACCAAAAGTCTTATTTCGTCCGATTTGTTAAATGTTAGTGCCGTGGGCCTGGCCTGGCCTCTTCTGGCCCCTAACGGCCACAGACGCCCCGCCCTTTGCCCGGGCTTAGCAACACGGGGGCTCTGCCAAGTTCTCCGGGCGCGGAATGCGCGGAATGGACGTGTGCAGCTGCGGCTTCCTGCTGCAAAAACTCTCGGGCAATGTAGTCTCTCCGCTCTGCGCTCTGCGGCCGCGCTAGAGGGACAGAAGCTGCGGCGGCGGGGGGAGACTTGCACCGGGAGCTGGAGCAAGGGGCCCGAGGACCTAAGACGTCAAAAGCAAAGGTACATTTTGCCCCCAAAGCGTTGAAGCAATAGTTCCACAAGGGGTTTCAAGTTATTTCAAATAGAGTCCGGAAATTACTCAATTTCCCAGAATGCAACAGTCTGCACCATTAGTGCAGAGCAGTTCAAATAAAGAGTCTAAATAAAGTTCTTGTTTTTTTCAGTAAGTATTGCCTCTTTACCTCTCTTCTTCACCTCGCTCACCTCTTCAGCCGGCCGAGAAAAAATGTCCCAAGAGAAGGAGGGGGAGGCTGACGCTGACGATGGACCCTAAACAAGGTCCTCCTGGGGAATACAATCGGGCCGCCAAGGCCACTGCCAAAACCAAACTTCTGTCCATAAGAAGAAGAAGAACAGCCCCCATAGAGACCAAGAGCTGCTTCACTGCTGGGTGCCTGATGTAAGGAGCAATTACGGAGCCTGCATTCTCGCCGAGAGGACAAACGCCATCACCATTACTGAGGGCGGGGCTAACCAGCGCCTGTGTTTTTCTAATCATCACAGTACTTATCTCTTACACACTTCCTCTCAAGAACTCATCTCTTTTCACTATTCATGATCCCACGAGAGTCCCACAAGATCATAAAAATTTCTTGAAAACAATATACATTTTTTTTCTTCAAAGTAGTTATCCCTTAGACACCTCCTCTCTAAATCTCTCTGCTGCCCCCTTATATGGCTTTTCTATTTCATTTCCACAACGCCTCCAATTTTTCACAGTAAACAGTAATGGCAGCCATTTCATTTCTAACATTCCAACAGAAAGCCAATCAGAGCACTTGCTCTTGCGAGACTCGAGGGAGCCACTTGCTCCCAATAGAGCATGAAGGCCCATGGGAAAAATAGGCTACTCACCAAACACAGAGCTCCATATTTGATTTTGCGCTCTTGCAGGAGGCTTGTGAGTCTCTCGCGCGCCAAACTGCCAAAATATACTATTTTGTTTTACCCTTAATATCTCAAAAACTACTGAATAGATTTACACCAACTCACAATCAGCATTGGCAAAGCCAATTGATCTCGGCAATCTGAGGTATATATTGGCGTTGTCAATGATATTGTCTTTTAGCAATGTGTTATGGAGGGAGTATTTAACCATAGTTTCATTAATTGGTTAAAATCTGCTATGTGCTCCAATACGGCAAAGTTCAAGCATGTTTTCTGCTTAATTCAAGCCAAATCACATGCAGCTTTAAGTCGTAGGTGAACCTGGCCTGGACCTTGTGACATACATGTCACAAAAGCATCTTTGCAACAAACACGTTAAATCAGTAAGCTATCTTGAACATTTTACAAAGCTGTGATGGCATGGCGACATCGTGACTGTCGTCAGTTCTCTGCAGCAAGCGCGAAAATCCTCAAAGTTATTTTATGATGATTCAAAACTGTAACAAGAGTTCACACAAGTACAGTAATCATCTGAGTTTTCTAACAATTGAGCACCGGCAAAGTGAATTGGTCTTGGCAATTCGAGAGCTATAGTCGTTTAGCTAGGAGTTATGGAGTGGAGTAGAATTTTGTGTGTTGGAGTGGAATTGTTTGTTGTGGGATTGTGTGGCATGGAATTGTGTGGTGTTGAGTGGAGTGATGTGTAGTGGAATTTTGTGGCATGGTGTCCATTGGAATTATGTGGATAGAAATGTTCTGTTATTGAGTGTAGTGGAATTATGTGGAGTGGGACTGTGTGTTCTAGAGTGCAATTATGTCGAGTGGTATTGTGTGTCATGGAGTGGCATGTAGTAGAGTTGAATTTATGTGGTGTTGAATTTTGTAGCATGATGTGGAATTCTGTGGTGCCCTCAACTCAAGTGTTATCACTGCCACTGGTTACAGACAGCCTCCAGAATAATGACTGTACGTTATCAATTACTGAGAGCCCTTGTGCAGTCCGAACACTCCAACTTTGTTCTATGGCATTCTGAAAAGTTTTCTTACAACGATCCGCAAATAGTGTAGTGAGGGTACAAGGACACAGCTGGATGCCCTCTACATGTTTCTGTAATTCACGTAAAGGTTTTGATCCTATTAAGGAAACTTGCTGTGCACCCATAAAGGCCTACACCTTCTGCGGCGACGCTGTCTCTTTTTTGCCATAATAAATCCTCCAGAGCTGCCTGTTGTTTTATAGACCTGATGGCCCCCTCTTCCCACAGATTGCATTCAGTGCTTAATTTGTGCCGGTGCTTTCTGGTGCTTAGCACCAAGTCTACACACAATATTAACTCAATAAGTTCCCTCTGCTCCCCCAGGTGAAGGGCTGATGTAGTGGGGTAAATCCAGGCCTGCCTAGGTTAATTGCCTGCTGACTTTGCCTGCAAAATATTTAAATTTGGACGTCCGGGCCTCCTGACCTATCATAAGGCACACGTACACACGTACATGCACAAGGGAACCACTTTGACCTTGATGTGGAAGTGGTGCGCTCAGGACGGGAGACGCCATTCATCATTCAGTGGATATAGCCACAAACACAAAGCTGTAGCCTTGTTTTTTTCTTCACGAGCGCTCCGAGCACTCGGTGCTGTTCAGTGGGAGAAGTGTCCTTTTTTCCAGGTTGGAGAGCTTCAGAGTGTGAGCAACATTAAAAGTGCACTGCATGCTGCATTTAAACAGGTCAGTAATACAATCCCTTGTATATAGTTACGTGAATCAGACTATTTGTACCACTTTCGCTTTCGCTTCTGGCACAGTGGTTATTCATAAAGCCTCTCATGCCAGTAGTTTGTAACGTTTCTTGAAAACTAGCTGTCAGGTCGCTTTAACTGAAAATGTCCCAAAAAAACGTCTTCGAGGTTTGTGCAGCCTGCGTGCGTGATTTTGAAAGGGTTGACATAGGGCTTCTAAGAGTTAGTTAATTTGTGTTGGGATTGGAGCAAAACGCATTGAACTCTCAGAAAGGCAGGCTGGTGCCATATGTACTTAACGGAAATAAAGTATTTCTTGTTAGCACGAATCACTGCAGAGCAAAAATGTGCATATGCGTGCTGTTTTTCTTCGAGTATGAAAACCAAACTTCTTCAAATTGACATTATTTTATAGTCACATAGTATAGGATTATGGCATAAAATTATAACAAACCAGTTAGTTTAGAATGTAATTGTTCAAGGAGGCATTTACTGACTACTACATTGTTCACGCTGATCTTCAAAAGATTCTTTTGCCAGTGAAGAGTAAGATTAAAAAGATTTATTTTCCGTATAATTGCGTGCTCCACCTGGCATATCAGGAAGATGTAAAAAAACGTGTTCGCTCATGATCTAGCACCGTTGATTGCAGTGGCATAAGTCGGGCCAATGGAACAATGGGGCCCTAAATTATGGGGCAGACCTGGCAGTAATAAAGAGCAAATAACAAGGCACATTCTGTAGTCCTATTACTTTGCTATTTTCACAGTTTAGCAAATAAATATTATCTCTGGAAAGGACTCACCTCTTTAGTACCAGTTTAATACTTGGATAACAGTTGGCAACTGTAAGGTTGACCAGTTCACATTTGTAAATGGTTTGAGAGTCTGCCACCATATGGCTTCATGTTTGAGGTTTCTTTTAAGTAACACTTGAGTTGTCAAAGTTAGAAACATATTTTTGTTTATAGATAGATGATGTTGTAGACATCGCAATAAAGCCATAATAATGTGGAAACCACTACAGCTGCAGAAACACAGAATTCTAGTGGCCCCACCTACACTGCATGCCACATACGATAAGGGATATTGAGCCCTCTCAGTGTTATTTGTTCCATGTGCTCCATCGGTCAGCTAGCAAAATGCAAATGCTCAGCACACTGAATAGTCTCCTGTGAAATGGTAGCCAGGATGAAATGATGCCACCAAAGAACAAGTTTGCTTGAATAGTTTTTTTTTTTTTTAACTTGAGCAATTCTATCTTTCCTTCTTTATGTACAAAACTTTGGGCCTCATTTAAAGTTTTGATGTCATGTTCACTAAACTCTCGCTTTGCCTCCTCTATTTAGAGCCTAAAGGAGCATCATGTTTCTAATGGAAGAGCCTATGCTCACTCCAATGTAAGAACTCTTTTAATGGGTAGCTCATCTCCCATTAGTCCATCACTCAATCTACGTCAAACTGTCCATCCTATTTAGGACAAACGTCCTGCTGTAGATTTTTCCTGTTCCAGACAACCAGGGCTTGCCTGTTTGTTCCGAACGGGAAGCCAAAGAAATGACCCTCTTGCACTGGTAGAAAACTCCCTGCATGCCTAGGCCATTTTTTCAGTAACTAACTTGAGCTTTTGCTGTTTGTTTTTGAAAAACAAAACTTTGAGCTGGTGCATTCAACATGGAGCCTGCTAAGTAAAGCGCTAGTGAATTTCTGCACAGTCACCACAATGGTAGCTTCACAGCGATCCCTTACTGCCTGTCAGAGAAATCTATAAATATGATGGGTGGACATCCTCTAGTGAAGCTAAGGACCTGCCTCCGTAGACCAGGCGGCCATTCGGCAAACTCTAAACAAGCCCTTAGTCTTTAAATGAGTCTGGAAGAAGTTAAACCACGTTTCTCTTGAAATCGAAATCTCTAAATGTAAGTGAGAATGCAAATTGCTGAAAACAGAGGGTTAATGGATATGTAGTGGACATTCTAATACAATTTCTGAATTGTGACATATTACTGATAACAGGCCCTTGATGGTCTTTTTTCAGTTTATAGAAATGTATTTTGGAACCACCAGGGGCCATTGAGTTAAACCAATCAATTGCTTGCAATTGTCTCAACTAAGGTCACTGTCATACATTCACCTGTTGCAACTGTGAGAGGTATAATGCTCATGCTAAGTTTTTAAACTTGTTAGTTTTAAGAGTAAACACAAATGACACTGAATTAAATGGAAGTGAATGAGATCGGAGCTCCTATGGTTTGCAGTCTCCCATTGTGTGATTTAGCCAATCTGAACCAATTGCTCAAGTGTGCCAATTTACGATTGGGAAGAAAGCAGCTAAGGTACCTGTACTAAAAGAAACAGAAAGAGTAAAGTTTTCATTATGGGTACAGAATTAAATGAACTGGAAGTCATGAGACTTGTCCCTGATTCTCTCACACTCTACACTTTGCTTGTATGTTGATCAGAGGAAGTTGTAGAGAAGTGGTTCTTAACCCTTTGACTTCTGTGGACTCCCACTTAATCAAAGTCCAAAGACTGCCAATGAATCATGACTGGAATTGGGCACCCCGTTGTAAGCAATGGCGACGATGAACCATAAAACAATACACAAAACAGACAAAAGCATTAATTGAACAAGTACGCATGATTAAATATTTTGTTTAATTCACAAACAAATATATAAATACAATTTTAATGGGAACTTTTGAACCTTCTAAATTCAACTGAAGCCACACTTCATCCATATTATATGTTGTTTGACGTACTTGTACAGACTGCTCCTATGAATAAATATGAGGATACCAATTTATATTTTATCCTCCAATTTCAAATGTATACACATTTACAGAACATTAAAAAAAAAAGATTTTTACATCATTTTGCTTCTTTATTTATGTTCTCTTTACTGATCTGTAAATATTAATACTTTTTATAAGCAGTGGTGGACCCCTAAAATTTGCTCTCTGGACCCTCAGTGGGCCCTGGATTACAGGTTAAGAACTAATGGATTAGAGGTTTGCTCGGCATTGTGGTCAATAAACCTGGTAATAGATGGCTATGTTCCATGTCACTACTACCAAGATGTAGTTGAAGGATACTTATTGCTCTATTGCTCCATTAAGGGACTGCATTGAGAGCAAGGATATCTGGTGTATGCACAAAAGTACATACTTACATATCTCAGTGCTGTTACCTGTTGTACCCTATCCTGATCGCACCTTTCTGTCTTGCTTTCTGTTTCTTCACTTTGTCCCTGAGGTGCTTATGTGAAGAGCCAGGTCTTCAGCTTCTTGTGGAACTCAAGAAGTGAGTTGGTGGGTCAGATGTGTTAGACTTGTGGATGTGGGTGGAGCCAATAAAGGAAGTAGGTGAAGCCAATAAAAAAGTGGAGGGAGCCAGGGAAGTGGGTGTGGCCTCCCCCTAAAAATTTGAGCACCTGCACTTAATTTTTTTACAAATTAAGCACTGATTGCATTTCAACAGATCTGGCGTTATCTTCTATCGTAGCTCCTGTTGTTTCATTATCACATGGATTAGTTTTTTCCTTGTAAAGAGCTGATGAGTGTGCCTGTCTTTGTTGCATTTAAAAGATTGTTCTTCAAATACTATTCTGCCCAGGCAAGAGATTTTCTGTTCACACTGTTTCATCGTTGACAGGCTTTTGAGAGAATTACCAACCTGCATTCCGTAATCTTGCAGCTTTTCTAATACCCTTCTCATTCATATAGATTAATGTGGGCAAGTTCGTGGTCCCGTCCTCCCTTTTTTTATACCTTAAACTGGCAAACATTGTACACATCCCTTGATGGTGTGCCTGAGTAAAGGGAAGGCAGAATATTAGCACCTGCTTTGGCGCCTCTGCACAGACCATACAGGAACCTCAGCCCGGTCATGTGGCCGGCCACTGCAGAACTACAGCTGCCTCCGGAGCGTGGCATGCAGAAACTATGTACCTGGCCCATCCCCGCCTCCCAATTCACCAAGAGAATTTCCTGCCCAACACCATGGACTCCATGGATTAACACAACATTGGACACTGAAAAGGAAACCACTATGATCGTGGTGCCAATGTTTGAAAAGGTTCAGAGCAGGGAGCTAAAAAAAAATATAGAAAATAATAAAAACATACAAAGTATCCTTGAGCTCATAGCTTTATGTATTATACCATTCCTTCTTACAAATGCTATCATTAACATGAACGTAACAATCTAGTGGGAGGTCGGATTACGTATAGTTTTTCCGTCCTCTGTTGCTAACCGACATTCCTTTCAGAGAGAGAGGAAGCAGTGCATGATTGCTAAGATTAAACAATCTTTTGAATTTGTCTACAGGCACAATGACACCTAATGAACATTATGCCCTTAAGACAAATTGTGCTCAATACTTTATTTAAGTAAAATAGAGCAGAATTATTGGTTATGTCTCATACCTTTAAAAAGAAAATACAAAGCCATGTTGATGTTTTCAGTTTCACTGATCCTGCCCTTTGCATGTCACATGCTCCATGGAGGACAGAGAGCATTGTCGAAGTCCAATGGCACAGGGATGCTCACACAGTGCCGGCGGGGTTATGCGCAAAGAAGGCTTCTAGCTGTAAGCAACACTGGAGCATTAACTTAAACTAGACGGTATAAAACATTGCTGCTGAGACTGCGTACGGTCATATTTAGGGGTGGGTGGAACTCGCAGAGTTTTATTCTGCGTAATTCCACTGAGTTTTACTCTGCGGAAATCTGCAGAGTTACATAAAAACTCCACCAAATTCCACAGAGTTCTGCCACTGCAATATAATATACCTGTCCTTGAGTTATTGAAGGTGCATCAGGATATACCTACTTTACATTCAACAAAAGAGACACTGCACCTGTTACATATAAATTACATTTATACTCCAATGCTGAGGTGCATTTTGCACCAACAGAAAAGATTCTGACGGCGGTAAAGACTGCTGTGGTGAGACAGAGCAAAAAGAACAAATGATGGATGGAATGCTGAACAATGCAAACATTCACCTCAAGTCACAAAGATCTGGGTTTAACCCATCGTTCTTTTGCTCACCATGCCACCCTAGTTTGGACCCAGCCATATGCAAATCAGTCTTGACACTGTTCCTCATGGAAACAGTCCAGCCCAAACTTCCAAGCCAGGTCCTCCCTGGACCAAAAACAAGCATCCTGGGACCGGTTTCGGGGCATCACCCCATAACAGACAGGCTAGTTCGAATCCAGTGGCGCAGTGAGCTCGGGCCCATGTCTGGGTATACCCTTCCCACTTAGGTCGACAAAAGAAAAAGAAACAAATGATGGATGGAATGCTGAACAAGGCAAACATTCACCCCCAGTCACAAAGATCTGGGTTTAAGCTATCATTATTTTGCTCACCACACCACCCTAGTTTGGACCCATCCATATGCAAATCAGCCTTGACCCTGTTCCTCATGGGAACAGTCCAACCTGAATTGCCAAGCCAGGTCTTCCTTGGACCAGAAACAAGCATCCTGGGACCGGTTTCCCACAGACACCTCTACTGATCTCAAACATGCCTCTTGCTTGTCTGCATCTGGATTACTGTGGCTCTTCACAATCAGATGGGGCTAACAAGTACATCTTGGTTGCAGTGGATTCCTACTCTCAATTCCTATGGTTTTGGCCACAGCGATCGGCTGACGCCCCAACTATTATCAAAGATCTGTGAGTCTTTATAGGGATATACGTGGTTGGCACATTCCATTCGGACCAGGGGCTGGCGTTCACCTCTTAGGCTTATATTAAAATTGGGTGTGACCGTGTGATACCTTCCCCCCTACCATCCCGAGGGATAAGCGGTAGTGTAAAGGAAGAGCCGGGACTTAAAGCAGTCTTTAACAGCGAAGGTATTATGCTCAGGTCGCAGTTGGGTCCCTCACCTATATGGGGTCCAGAGAGCCTACAACATCTTCCTAGAAAATTCCTGGAGGTTAGGTTTCCCTACAAGATACTGTTTGGGGTTAAGATGTGGGTACCTGATCTCAACAGTCCCAGCACAGTGGCAGCAGAAACACCCTTTGACATCAATGAACGTTTGGCTGTTTTACAGGAACTGAATAACTTCCGGGACACATGCAATGTCCAAGTGAAACACACCACCACTGGAGAAGTAAAGGAAGCACCAGCTATTCCTGGTTGGCTCCCCAAGATTGGTGAACTGGTCTGGGAGAAAATAGTGGACAAGAAAGAACATGGGCCATCTTACAGAGCCTGTACCTGTCTTGGCTTTTGAAGGTACCATAACTGTACTATTACCACCCTTTGCTGGTTGCAAAAACAATAGATTTTGTTTCAATCGATTTCATCAAACCCCATCATATGGCCGGTTCTACATAGTAGGCCACGGGGGATCCTGTGTAGTTACCTGTGTCCTCTCACGACTATATAAGAAGTCTCATTGGAAGCTTTGATCAGTGATGAAGCTAAAATTCTCCGGCTGGGGGTGAAAATAATGAATTATTCCTTCTACCTGATACATCAACTACAACTATACAAACAACTTGCACAGAAACACAGATTTCTATTCAAAAACCCAACACGGATGGTGTCTACATCAATATGCCACAATTCTAGTCTGCTCCAAGATCTACACAACCTACAGAGCTGCCATAAATAGATAATACAGACTCAGGCGACTTTATTAACTTTGATGATTTCTCTTAAGATTCATCTGAACCACCACCTCCAGAAGGTACATTGCACGCATTCTAATTTTGGTTGAAGAACACATACTTTGTTCCTCCATGGCTGTACCTCAGGGTTACAATTTAGTTACTTTTCCTTGTCCTCTGGATTGGTTTTGTGACAGTCTTTTTCCTGCTTCTAAGCAGACACTTTCTCCCAGAACGCTCTATTATACAACTGGTGAACTTGGTTTTAACACCCCATTCTTCATCACACAAAGTGCAAAAAGACCTTTTCCTAGTGAACCTTTCTGCTGTTTCGGTTTTTGATGGAATTGTTTGGGGTAGGGTATTCTTATGATATATTCGGGCCTGCTGAACTTTTGTAAATACTATATGTATTCCACATCTCTTGAAATGATTCTGCCATCCACAGCACTGCCTCCGATGATTGGGACATTGATACAGTGAATGAAATGCTGAAAGATCTAGAGTATTCCACTGTTTTTAATTCTGAGGAAATGTATGATGCATGTCTAATTATGATGAAATGTTCTGTTTCCAACATTATGGTGACTACTTCTTGCATAAAGAAAGTACCCCACGTGCAGTCTTTAATTACATACAATTGGAGCACTGCCCTATACCATCACTGGGTAGCTCACAAACGTTTACACAGAAGTTTGCATATTTCTCTGGTCACTATACAACTGACCCAGTGTTTTATTATCACAGTCTTACACCATCACAAGCAAAGAAAAATATTCTCACTAATACAAAGCTGATATATTCTGAAACTTTTATTCTCCAGTTGTCAACACATGGGTTTAACTTTTGGAGAGACACTGTTGATTTGAAATCAATTTGAGGAACTAAGGATTGGCAGGTTCAGGGGAACAAGGCATTATTTAGAGCATGTCAAATACCACATCAAATGATTTTCCTGAACAAAACTGCACAGCAGATGTCGTGTCTGAGCCTGGCTAAAATAAAAGATACACCTAACATTCCCGCTTTTGCACGTTTTGCGAACTGGCAACAGTTCGCAAATTACACAGAGGAAACCTTAGACTCCTTGTTTCGCAACGTTCATACAATTCTTCAGGGACTAATCAAGGGTGATGGTCAGTGTGGCCGTTAAATACTAACCAATGTCATGCACGTTTCCTGGGTGACACCACAGGATTTAATAAGCAGGTCCGACCAACGATATGCACAGACACAACACTCAGGAGTGTTAACAGGTTACAGTGTTGGAAAGCTTTCAGTAGTTTCCTCACCATAACCGGGTGCCTGAAGTTGACTACAACAAAATCCCCATCTATATATTTTTTGAGGACCCAACCCAACCCACTATTCGCACCATTAGGATATCATAGCTACCTGCTGAATCAAAGTACTTATGTATTCTCAGCCATTTGACAACCTTGTTTCAAAGTTACCCCCATGATTCCACCCTTACCAAGACACAAGGGCATAAATCAGGTGGCAGATTTAAATTTTCAATACTAGGAACTCTGTCCATAAACACATCTCCACTTCCTCATATAACCGGGGTACTTTTGTCCTTTAAAACTCTCTGTAGGGTACTCCTGTTAGAGCCATTCATGTTGTGAGCAATACCCAATGGGACCTTGGTTCCATGATTTCTGAACGCCAAGACTATAGAGGGGGGTGGGTAGATTGAGGTTGAGAGTGGAGTTTAGATTGGAGATCCACAGACTGTGAAGTAACTCCCCCATTCAAGACTGTACCCCCTAAACATTCTGAGCGCCTCATTTTAGATGTCAATTCAAGTGCATTTCCATTGCAGGCAACCTCAGTGACCCAAGTGACCATTGTAGTGCACATTTGCGTGATACCAACGCCCGCACTTGCTGGTGCAATTAGAAGGGCCTCAATCTTCTCAAGGCGCTCCCTTATAGGCTGTAATTGTGTCTCCAAAATTTTAGAAAAGTTCTAATACACCTCCTCCATGAAGGTCTTATCCGAGAAAGAAAACTGAGGTCCCCTCCTACCACCGCCTCAGGTCCTTTAAATTTTACTCGCGTGCCCCCATATTTGTCTTCTTTCATTTTGCCACCAGCTTCACGGGGGAATAATGTTATCCTGCCTCAAATCATCTATCAGAGGCCACAATTAACACCACTATTATTATCTTCATGTGGCTATGATGGGTGAATCGAAGATGTAATGCTTTCAGTCACATCGATAAAGGCTTCTCCCTCAGGACAATCAGTATCGCTAAACAAGTCACCTCCGATGACAACCATAGCATTTCCTAAGCATCCCTTTCCCCAGATACCCATTGTTCAGTTAGGGCAATTTCATTGGACACCGCTGCAACTGCGCGCTCAAGCATGGTATCATACTGGTAGGTCTACATGGAGTTTTCTTCAGGGTCTGAAGTCAAGACATCCTACCCCCTTGGGCTGTCCCATATTCTGTGAGAGTTCAAATAAAACTTCAAACTCCCTAACAGGGAAAAAAGTCTCACCTTAATGTCCACAGGTTCAAGATGGTGATATCAGGGTGCGTGACCCAACTCAGCCTCCTCCGGACGTGGATGGGCCTGCCCTTGGCCCAGGCACTCCCATGCGCCTCCCGTGCTGCGGAGCATGAGGCAGCACTATAAGCGCTGTGATAGCGCACCCAGAGGCTCTTGAGGACCCAGAGCAGCCCCATCCAGGAGAGGATAGGGGGTTGCCGGGCCTTGGGATGATCAAGGCATCTGGGTGTGACTCGGGAGGGTTCCGCTTATACTCGCTACTATCAGTTTCAATGTCCATAAGAAAATAGGCTTTGGCTTGGTCAGTAACTTCCAGACTGTCTTTGGAGTTATTCCATCATTCATGCACTCTGTGCTTGGAAGCATTTTTGGAGGTCTTCTTCTGGTCCTGTTCCTGATTGTCGGGACTTTGCTTTTACGTTTTCAACTCCACATTGGTTGTCCCATTAAGAGACCAAATGGATCTAGCACTTCCATATATGCTCCTTTGTCGTAAATGCATGATACAGTGTTTTGGCGCTCCCTTGCTTCAAGAACTAAATGAAGACTAGTTCATGTCCTTTCAGCCTGTGTGACGATGCTGCATGCAGCCCGTATTCCGCTGACCTCTGTGCACTTTCGTTTGTGCTCTGGTCATATGTCAAGGAAAGCAACCGGTCCCTTCTTTGAACCTTGACCTACTGGTGAGCCCGTTGACCGCCCACTAGTACTGTTGTCCTTTGCGCTTGCCGTTGATCCTGAATGCATTCTAAGATCCGTCCTGGGATGCTTCTGCTCCGAGTGATTCGGATCTTGGCTCGGCTTCTGTGGATCCCGCACTGGCTGTTCCTCCTTCAGCGGCTGCTGAAGTGGATGGATGGTGAGAAAATTCGGTTTTCGATCGTGATCGAATCGACCCGCCATTTTGTGCTCCGCTGCCATTTTGTGTTGCCCTCACTCAGGCAGCACGGCGAACAAAGTCTATTCTGATTTTTCTGCAGCATCGTGTCGAAATAAGCCTTCTGCCTCTATTTACAAAGCTGGTGTTAGGACTGGCCGAGTACACTAATCCCTGTCTGGTTTTCCTAATCCCCGTCTCAACTATCTGTTGGTTCACACTATTCTCTTCTGACTTAATTTTATCGTCTGGCCTTCGCTGTCCTCTGCTAGCATTCTCTCGTTTCACAACTGTCCTCCAAAACACACAAACGTATCTCGCCACCTGCAAGTTGGTTGCAGATCTGTTAATGAATTAGTTCGTGGGAGGGGTGACAAACACAGTCGGAGGAGAGGCTTCTTCGAGTTATCTGATACTTTATTTTCAAACCTTTTCTATTGGTTCTGTTCTGTTTTCCAACTTTTCTTATTGGCTCTTTCTTATATGTTTTGGGTGTATATTTGGTTAATGTATATTTCACATATGTACTATATAAGATTGTGTGCCACGGAGTGAAGTGGCAGTCTCCTGAGAACCTACCTCGTGTACTTCTGGGATAACTGTACTAGCTGCAGCTAATAAATCCGATCTTCTAACGCCTAACAGAGTGTCCCGTGTCTCTGTGTAGCTGAGCAGGAGAACCCCGGAGATTAAGGCGTACCCTGCGCCGCCAGGCCCAAAAGGTTCTGGTTCTTCAACTGGCGCCCAACGTGGGGCGGCTTCAGTGGTACCGGTTCTGCCTGAAGGTCGTGAGGAACCCCGCAAGAAAATTCTGGAGGATTCGCGAGCCACGTCAAGCGACCCCTGTATGTCGAAAGTGGTCCAAAGGTCTTTTTCAGCGTGGTTACTCCTTCCTGATGGCTACTGACGACTGCTGCCCTGACTGCCGCCCTGCCTTGGCCCTTCCTTTGGTGATGTATGGTAAGGCGAGACGATAGACGGGCCTCTGTTGGCGTGAGAAGACATCCTTAGTTAAGTATTTGGTGGGTCGCTCCCACAATTTTGGTCCTTTGTTCCTTTGTTCCTTTGTTTCTTTGGTCCTTAGATTCGACTATTGCAATAGCCAAAGCCGAGGGGTAAGTGCATTTGTGCTGCGTAAACTGAGTTTTACCCCCTTGAAGTTTGTGAACAGACCGGTGAAATCACGAGATGCCTGGTCTGACTAAGTTTGGAAAACTTTGTTGCTTTGGTTGTAATAGGGATTCCCGGCTTGAGGATTCTTGTCCAATTCCTTCGATTGGAACTCCCACATATGAGCTCTATTCAAAACATGGTATTGGCCCCATTGCCTTTAACGAGGCATGGACCCGGTACACGAAGAAAGATGGTGTTTTAAAATGGCCAGAAAATGGTAGTTTTGAGCCTGATGTGCTAGATAATTTAGAAGCAGTTTTATTCAAAAGAAAAGCCCGGCCGGCAATGTTTGACTCTTTCCGCCTTTGACGTAAGGAAGCCAAACAGAGGGAAATTAAGCAAACAAAACGAGATAGGAAAGCACAGGGTATGACAATTATACAGGCTGCCCAACGATTTAAAGATGATGAAATGGATAATGCGACGGAAATCTCAGAGAGACAGCATCGTAAGCCGATAGATAAATGCTATCCGGTGTTGCCTGTTTCCCCTTCCGATAACAAGAAAGATTTAGAAGAAGATCCCTTAATGTCTCATTTATTGATATTGCCTCTGCCCTATGCACAAGGTGCCAATGCACCCCAGTTGTTACAGCCTGTTCAGCCGCCAGCAGTACCTCCGCCTGTTCCAGCTCTTCCGCATTTGCCTCCTCCAGTATTACCGCCTCTACCAGTTTTACCATTAACTTCGACTTCTTTGCCCTCATCTCCTGATCTTCGATCTCCTTTGCCTTCTGCACCTCCTGCAATTACCGGTTCTCCTTCTATTAGTTCGCCTAATACCTTGTCCCCTATCCTCATGTCCAATTCCTCGTCTGTGCGTAGGCGACTCACGGACACTGTCTCTGGTATTCTATCTCCTTTCTTTGAAGCTTTAAATGTATCTCCGGCTTTTTCTCGAAGACAATCTCATAGTCAATTTCCAGCTGCCGAAGAACGAGAAAATTTGGAATCTCTCGCATGTAAATCAAAAAGGGTCCCCAGTACAGTGTGCTCGATATTATGCCTACCTTCTCACAATGGAATGCGCCTACACAAAGATATTTTTTCGATGTAATGTGTGATACTCTCATTAAAGAATGGGAGGATGTGAATTTGAATTCGGTTCCACAGGGTCTGTTAGATGTTCAGGCTGACTTTGATAAAGGACTTATTGTGGGTTCCAAAGTTGAAAACGCTGTAAGGACACTTATTTCTTTTAGAAACTTATTGTCCTCTCAGACTTTTCTTGATTCCGATCCGTCGGATAGACTGACACTGAAAAATTATCCCATGAGAGAGTTTCCTCCAGTATGGAAGGAAGAGATTGCAGCTCAAGGTAATAATCCAGCTATTCCCGCTCATTTTCAACGTATATGGGTACATGTCCCCTAGAAGAGATCTGAAGTTTTAGCCCTTAAACAGACTCTACCGGATCCTCGTAAAAACCCTGCGGGTTATTATAAAGAATTATCACAGACAGTTGACGCTTGCATCATGAATCTAGCTGATATCGATATGTTGATGGGAAATGTAGTCCCACAAACATTATGGGCTAGGATTCGTAAAGAGAATCACGCACAGGAATTAGGTGCTGATTGGAATACTATAATTGCCGCAGATAGAGACCAAGTGGGTGGTGCGAAGCCTGATGCTTTGTTTTCAGAACTCCCTGGTAGGATTATTACATTAATGAAAACGATGATGCCTGCATTGAGAGTTAATTGGAATAAATTAGCGGCATGCAAACAAAAGAAAGATGAAAGTGTCTCTTATTTCTTTACTCGTTTCGAGGAGACATTTATTGATCACAGTGGTCAAGATATGGCTACAGAGGGTGGACAGCGATTATTTGTGGACAAATTTGTATTTAATTTGCTTCCCGAGCTGTCACACAAATTGAAAGATTCTGAAAGTTCATGGGCTGTTTCTTCTTCTGCCCAGATATTGGCTACTGCACAATATTATGAAAACAGAGATAAAGAAGAAAAAGAAAAGCAAGAGAAAAAGACGAAAGAATTAAAAACAAAGGTTCTCTTGCAACAAGCTTATCCTCCTCGCTATGTTCAGCCTCAGTTTCAACAGCCTCCGCAGTTTCAGAGGTTGTATCAAAAACCTGAGCCATACATTCTGAGACCTTTGTTAGGACCTTATCAATGTGCCTATTGTAGAGAAGAAGGTCATTTTAAGAATAGTTGTCCGGTTTTATTGCAGCGCAGTGGAGCATTATCTGCTCCACGAGGTCGTGGTTGCCTCCAGTCAGCAAATAGAGGTAGAGGTCGAGGTGTGTTGACTCAAGAACAGCGTGCCCTTCCTCCTCCCAATTCCATGAATTACTTTGATCAGCAAAATGTTAGGTCTACACAGTACTACAATGAAGACCATTATATTGAAGGCGAGAATGAAAGTCTTCATACTAACTAGGACAGCCATGGACAAAGTAAGGGAGTTGTGTCGGTTCCAGTAGATCCGAATGGACCTTATGTTAATGTCACTACAATGGGTGTTTTAGAGCCATTTCTTCTAGATACCGGGGCGATGAGAAGTTCTATCATTCATTCTAAATTCCCTGGGTCAGCTTTGTCTGGCTTAAAGAATGTATCTGTAGGATTTTCTGGCGCCCCTGTTCGTAATCCGGTTTCTTGCCCTTTGCCTATTTCAATTGGCCCTTATGATTTGGAAGCTCCACTTCTTTTGACGAATGGTTGCGGTGAGAATCTGTTGGGTCTGGACTTATTGAAAAGAATGCATGCTACGATATATTGTTCTCCTTCTGGTGTACATCTTACTTTAGGACAGAAACTGATTTCTCCAATGTATTTGTCCAAAGATCAGTTTCCACCTGAATTGGTTTGTCTTCCGGCAAAGCTTTGGGCCACGGGTCCGAACGATGTGGGCTGTCTTGAAATTCCACCTTATGTTGTCACTCTCAAGCCTAATGTCGAATTGCCACGTATTCCGCAGTATAGAATTTCCACTGAAGGTTAAAAAGCGCTTTTGGAAATCATTCATGGTTTGATTCAGAAGGGTGTGGTTGAAGAAACGAGAGGAAACATATGCAATAGTCCTATTCTTCGTGTTCTTAAACGCACTGATCCTTCTCAGCCTCCTGTATATCGTTTCGTAATTGATCTTCGGGAGGTAAACAAAATTGTTGTACCACAATTTCCTGTTGTCCCAGATATCACTGCTCTGTTGACAATGATACCTTCCACAGCGACTTGGTTTTCTGTTATCGATCTAAAGAATGCCTTCTTTAGTATTCCCATTGCCGAAGAGAGTAGGGATATTTTTGGCTTCTCTCTTGGAGGCCGAAGCTTCCGGTTCAAGCGCGCACCTCAGGGCTATTGTGAAATTCCCTCTATTTACAGCCAAGCTTTAAAATGTCATCTTGATACTTTTCATTTGCCGTCTGGTGCTGCTCTTATTCAGTATATGGACGACTTGTTAATCGCTGCTGATTCAGAAGATATTTGCAAAAATGTGACTGTTGCATTGTTACGCCATTTGTTTAATCTGAATCATAAGGTTTCACCTTCCAAACTACAATATGTCCGTCGAGAGGTTACCTATTTGGGTCATCTCCTATCAAAGGAGGGACGATGATTAACCCCAGAACGAATTCAGGCGATTGCGCAAATGTCTGTGCCATCCACACAAAGGGAGGTACGTGCCTTTCTAGGTATTACTTCCTGTTGTAGGCAGTGGATCCCTAACTTCTCTCTGTTGGCCAAACCTTTTTTGGCACTCACTTTGAAAGATACGCCTCAGCCAATTCCTTGGACTGACGAGTGTCAAAGGAGTTTTGCGGATTTACGTGCTGCTCTGTGTACCGCTCCTGTACTAGGTACTCCTGATTACTGTAAGCCTTTCACGCTCTATGTCCATGAGAGAGAAGGTTGTGCGTTGTCAGTTTTAACACAGCAATTTGGAGACAAACAGCGGCCATGTGCCTATTTTTCGGCTACGCTAGATCCAGTATCTAAAGCATTGCCTAGTTGTCTTAAAGCGACAGCAGCAGCAGCAATTTCTATTCGACAGTCTGCTGGAGTGGTGCTAGATAATACTCTCATTGTTATGGTGCCACATGCAGTGGATACTTTACTAAACAGAACGAAAACGCAGCATCTTACGAGAGCTCGTTTAACTGGATACGACCTGACGCTTTTGGCTAGTCACGTACACATCAAACGATGTAATACCTTGAATCCAGCTACTCTGTTGCCCCTTCCAGAGGAGAAAGGTGTTGAGGAGCAACATGATTGTTTCCTCCGTACTGAGGAAGAGACAAAAGGAAGAATTGACTTGAAAGATACGCCGCTAGAAAATCCGGATGGAATTCTATGGGTGGATGGTTCTTGTTTTAAAATGCCTAATGGAGATACAGCTTCAGCCTATGCTGTTACTACTTTACATACAGTTGTGGAAACAGCACGCATCAGACACAATTCAGCTCAAGCAGCGGAACTGATAGCTTTAACGAGAGCATGTGTGTTGTCAAAAGGAAAAAGAGTGAACGTGTACACCGACAGTCAATACGTGTTTGGTGTAGCGTTCAATTTTGGGCGTCTTTGGAATGGCACTAAAATACAACATGGTCAGTTGGTGACTGATCTTCTTGAGTCACTTGTTTTGCCCACCCAAATAGCAATTGTGAAGTGTAGTGCACACAAGAAGATTACAGATGATGTTGGCCGAGGGAATGCATTTGCAGATGAAGTAGCGAAAAAGACGGCGAGAGACGCTTCAAGTCGAATGTATGTTGCGGGTCCTGCAAATTGGGTCAGAGAAAGAGGAATGTATGAGGATACAGTAGAAAGTGTAAAGTCGATTCAGAAAGAGGCTACAGAGAAAGAATTGAGTAAGTGGAAAGAAAGTACGGGAATGTTAGATGAGATGGGTTGTTGGGTGGAATTGTCTGAGCACCAACGTTGGCTGTTACCAGATGCCTATGTACTCCCAGTGGTTACTATGGCGCATGGTCCAGCCCACTTAAGTGCAAAAGGTATATGCAAGCTTCTGGCTCCAGTGTGGCAAAATGAAGGAATCCCAAAATGTGCAGACAATGTAGTGAAACATTGTATTGTTTGTTTGATGTACAATCCGGGAAAAGGAACCCCAACTCCAGCGGGTCACTTTGCTCCTCCGACATATCCATTTGAGGTGTTGCAGATCGATTACATTCACATGGAACGATGCAACAATCTCAAATATGTTCTGATGGTAATATGAGCCTTTTATAGGTGGATAGAAGCATACCCTCTAAAAGATAATACAGCCTTATCCAGAGCCAAAATTCTACTAAAAGAATTTTTCCCCGGGTTTGGTTTGCCGCGCATTGTCTGGAGTGACAATGGGAGCGAATTTGTGGGCCAAGTCATGCAAAAAGTTTGTGCGGGTCTTGGTATCAAACAAAAGTTCGATGCGGCAAACCATCCACAGTCAGCAGGTTTAGTGGAATGCTACAACGGAACTTTGAAACTCAAACTAGCGAAAGTACAGGCTAGTACAGGACTTAATTGGCCCGATGCTTTACCACTGGCTCTCCTGTCCACCAGAACTGCTGTGCACTCTCGTTTGGGACTCAGCCCTTACGAGGTGGTCTTTGGGCGCCCAGCTAATATATGGGGAGTCCCTCGCCCTAAGAAATACTCATATCCAATGTTGATTGACTACTTGCATGAACTTACAACTAAATTGCGTGTTCTCCATCAACAGGTTCAGAGTGCTTTGCCGGAGGCTTCCACAGACCCAGGTCATTCCATCCGACCTGGTGACTGGGTTCGTATAAAGAATTTCCAAAGGACAAAAAATTTGGAGCCCAGGTGGAGGAAGTCTCGTTTGGTACTTTTGGTCACGAGAACAGCAGTCAAAGTCGAAGGAAAGAAAAATTGGATTCACGGCGTGCATTGTAAGAAAGTGCCTTTGCCTCTACCCTTCGATCAATGGGTGCGTAGGGGCATTGGTGACTCTGAGAGTGAGAAGTTTCCACAATTCGTACCTTTTAGCGATACATGCCTGAATGGAACATTGTCTGAGAAAGAGGACGATGACATTCTTCAGGAAGCGATAACACCACATCGTCGCTTGAATACGACAAATCCGCGAACATTGTTCCGAGACAAAACTGTACCTGATAAAGAACACTATAATCTGAGACCTAGACCAAAGAACACTTAAGATTTTTCTCTCTCCTATGTAGTATTCTATCCCGGTTTCAGGGTCACGGTAGGAGTCTTGGTTGTGACCTGAGTAGTGGCAATAGGCCTGCAGGACTTGCAGTGTCATAGGACGGCAGATAATCATAATTAAGTGATCGAGGAAGATTGCCGTGAGCATCCATTTAGAAAGATGGAAACTACATTAGGCAAAAGAGAGAGAAAGGATGAAATGAAAAAAGAATCCTGTAGATTAATGTACAGTTGTTTTAGTATAACCTTATGTATTATTATATCATTGTGTATCCTTCTGGCGTTTATAAGTTGGATTATTTATGCTCTGCAGCAAAAAGTTGTATCTCCTTCTACCTCTTCGTCTTCTTCTACTGTCTCTCCACATCTATTTCATACCCTTCCTCAACATGAACTCATTAGAAGAACTGAATATCATAACAATTCGTTTGTCCAGTTATTACATGAACACCAATTAGTGATCAATACAACTGACTGTTGGGTGTGTGGATTTATGCCACATACCACAGAAAAAGGAATGCCATATTTAGTTCTTCCATTTTCTTATGAGGGTTCTACTTGGGCTTATTTTGTTATCTTTTCCAATGCCTATCAAAGCAAATTCAGACGATCTGTTAGTTCATATATTGGTGGTCCGGATTTTAGTCATAGTTCATTGATAAAGGGAATGGTAGCTATGGCTAAAATCATGGAAAATAGTAAGTATTCCGTTGACGAAAGGAAAGTGTACACAAACTGGAACGTCACCCATTATGTCACTAGCCTTAGTGATAAGGTTAAACAAAGAAAATCTCCACCGATTTGGACTATTCCTCATCAGGGAAATTTCTGTCTGCAAATAAATAGTCGGTCTTCTGACACCATACAAAGAAACAACTGTTCCCACACATACGTCTACTCCTCTCAGAATTCGCTGCCTCTAGTGCCATCTCAAGGCACGTATTTTATCTGCCACAATAGGGCTTACACGTGGTTGCCAACGGGTTTTTCTGGTACCTGTTATATAGCTTTCCTTCTTCCCCCTACATACACCGCTTCTGCAAACTATCATCGAAACAGATATGGCAGAGGGATTATTGATTCTAAAAACACAGCAGGACAAGAGGGAGGAGATTTCCTCAAAGGATTTCTTCCTTTTTGGGGTCCAATGGCCAACAGCAGAAATATAAGGCAACTGGCTCATGTCGTAGAAACCACTATAGACATCACTGTAGAAGCCTTAAGTAATATCACGGCAGAACTACAGGCGGATCGTCTTATGACCTTACAAAACCGAGTTGCCTTAGATTTTGTTCTTGCGGCTCCTGGTGGAGTATGCAAATTGATCGGGTCAAGTTGCTGTATTTTCATACCTGATGACGCTCCGACAGTATACCAAGCTATCTCCAAGTTACATATAATCTCTGAGTCAATTCCTCAGGACGAAGGAGATTGGTCATTATTGGAGTGGTTTTGGGGACTACTGTCCAAATGGGGTTGGAAGGCATTGACATTCCTTGGAGTAGTTTTGACCATCATTTTCTCTTGTTGCCTTGGTCCCGCCATCTGCGACCTTTGTGCTACTATGTGCATCCCTAAACCCAAATCACAAATAACAGAAAATATTAGAATGATGCAACAGCAACAGCTCGATGACCTCATGGCCATCGACATTGACTCAGATTAACGTGAGTCTATGTATCTTGCCTGAGTTCTGGCAAAAGGAGGGTCTGAGAAAATTCGGTTTTCGATCGTGATCGAATCGACCCGCCATTTTGTGCTCCGCCGCCATTTTGTGTTGCACTCACTCAGGCAGCACGGCGAACAAAGTCTATTCTGCTTTTTCTGCAGCATCGTGTCGAAATAAGCCTTCTGCCTCTGTTTACAAAGCTGGTGTTAGGACTGGCCGAGTACACTAATCCCTGTCTGGTTTTCCTAATCCCCGTCTCAACTATCTGTTGGTTCACACTATTCTCTTCTGACTTAATCTTATCGTCTGGCCTTCGCTGTCCTCTGCTAGCATTCTCTCGTTTCACAACTGTCCTCCAAAACACACAAACGTATCTCGCCACCTGCAAGTTGGTTGCAGATCTGTTAATGAATTAGTTCGTGGGAGGGGTGACAAACACAGTCGGAGGAGAGGCTTCTTCGAGTTATCTGATACTTTATTTTCAAACCTTTTCTATTGGTTCTGTTCTGTTTTCCAACTTTTCTTATTGGCTCTTTCTTATATGTTTTGGGTGTGTATTTGGTTAATGTATATTTCACATATGTACTGTATAAGATTGTGCGCCACGGAGTGAATTGGCAGTCTCCTGAGAACCTACCTTGTGTACTTCTGGGATAACTGTACTAGCTGCAGCTAATAAATCCGATCTTCGAACGCCTAACAGAGTGTCCCGTGTCTCTGTGTAGCTGAGCAGGAGAACCCCGGAGATTTAGGCGTACCCTGCGCTGCCAGGCCCAAAAGGTTCTGGTTCTTCAATGGGAATATATCTACTTGATGGATCTGATCATATTTGCTTGATGGATCTGATCAGATGGTGCCTCTGAGAACATTATCTGCGGTTGTTGGGAGCAGCAATGTTTTGTCTACCTCTTGGAACACATAAACTATCTGCCAGTTTAGAGTCGTGGGACATTTTTTAATTCGGTTATATTCTGATGCTAAATTGCTTTTTAAATTTGTTTTAAATACAGCTTTTAATATTTTTAAAATGGCTCTCTCTATGCTCTTTGCTATTAAAGAAGCATGATGATTTTTTAAATTTTAACAGGGTTTTTATTCTTCTTGACCCTTACATTGTAGTGTTTGACTAGGGATAGCTTTCCTTGACACACATCCAAGGAGTGGGCGTCACGGGGTCAGGATATGCCCGGAAAGAGACACCACCATTTACATGTTCACGTTTTTTAAGTTGCCTTCTCTTTCAGACACAGTGACTTTTGACATACATTTGCGTGTGTGACCATGCAGTATAACATTCGCTTTCATTTACACTTCATAGGCACACTACCACAACACCTTGAACATTCGGCACAAGGGATAAAGTTCACTGTGCAAAATGCTATTTATGTTATTGTCCGGTAGGCTACGATGCAATCCAACTAGAATAAACAATTGTGGCCTGACATGGGTTGCGACAATGCCATATGGGTGCTGTTACAATATATACAGAACTACTTCCTTTTTTATGGAGAGGAGCATTCAGCTGACACTGCAAGGTCACTACATGCCGGAATTGAAGTTTAACTGATTCCTGCATACCAACACGGGGATATCCAGCTCTACACCAAGACAGACAGCCTGATGACACTTACCCCCAGGCAATGGGGAGTTATACCACCCGGGTAGGTATTTGGCAGATCACCCACCATAGGCAAGATCAGGTTAGGGAGTGCTAGGTGGGACTAAACTATACATAGTGCCTATTTGCCCGCATATATTCACTGACTTCTCACAAAGGTAGAGATGTCCATCTTTTTCACTATTCTTGTAATGCTAATTACGCTAATCTGTTTCATTCTCTTGATTATCTCAGCACAAATATTGTATAAAAGAATCACAATGCTTCAATGAATATTGAAACGCATTGCTGAGTATTTCTTTTGTATTTCTTTTGGTATGTATGAGAGGCCAAGCAAAAGGGTTCTAGATCTGTTACCACGATTTCCTTGGGGGATCAGGGTTGTCATGTTCTGAGGGTGCACACACATTTGTTGCCCTTTAAGGATAGGGGTGCAGATGATGCACTGAGGGCTAGCAGGGAGCTAGGTCAACATATCCAGGGTGTTCATGGCACAATCCCGACTTTTATATTGTCCAACAAAAGCACAGTTTACCGATGAGGTGCAAGCAGTACGACAGTGCTGCAACAAAAGAAAATCCATGAATCGATGAGGTTGTGCCAATCAGAACAGGTGCATTTACTTCGACTACTTTGCATCGCCACTGCTGCACGAACCGTGAACACCACATCACTGACTGCGGTATGCATCGCCCCCGGATTCTGAGGCATCTCTGACTCTGCACGGCTCGGCACCAACGCATCGCTTCATGCTGCTCGCATTGCCTACTGCCCAGTGGTTTGTTTATGATGCATCGCCTCGATGTCCATCACATCTTCACTCTCGATGCATCCTCGACTCTGCGCAGCTCGGAACCGACGCATTGACTACTTCTCTGTGATCGACAGTGATGATTCACCTACTTTGCTCCATGCTTCGACCTGGATGTCGCTGCATCCAAGGTACTCTTCAGCGGGCCTGCGTGGCTCCTGTATCTGCCCTGCGCTCTATCGTGGTCGGCCTAAACTTTTGGAGCGTGACCAGATAGCGCCAGCTGGTGCTATTGGCTTCTAAGCACTACAAAGCAGTTTATTATTTAAAAAATCATATCTTGGTTTCTACTCATTGGATGTTTGTTGTTATGGTCTTGTTTTACTCATAACAATATTGGCTATTTTTCTAACCCGGTGTGGAGACCTTTTGTGGTGTTTTCAGTGTGTTTCTGTGTGTGCTGTGCACAAATACTTTACATATTGACTCTTAGTTAAGCTTGACTGCTCGGTCCCATCTACTAGAGAGTGAGCACAAGTTAATTTAGAGTGGGTAACTTAATTACCCTGACTAGGATTGTGGTTCCTGCTTGGGCATGGTGCATACCTCTGACAACCAGAAACCCAATTTCTAACACCCACCTTTTCAAAGGGGGTGCCAACGACAGAGAAAGGTTGCGGAGGGGCCTTCTGTTTCTCTCCTGACTTGCCACAGGCCTGGCAGATAGGACAGGACCTGTACAATGCATCTGAGGCCTTCCTCATTTGAGGCCAGTAAAAGTGTGTGACAAGCCTGTCAAATGTCTTGTTCTACCACCAAATGGCCAGCCAAGGCTACATAATGAGCCAGTTCCAGTAGGAAGGCCCTGCAGCACTGGGGGACCACCAACACACAGGTTGTACCAGGCTCAGGAACCTTGGGCTCACTTTATAGGAGACCATTCTCCCTTTAAATCAGGTGATCACCAGAGGTGTCGCCAGCTGCCTGGGTGTCAACCTGCTGCCTTAGACCCACAAAAGTAGGGCATTCCCTCTGCATCTTCCAGAACTCCTCTCTGGCAGGACCCCCTTCCTCCTGAGTGTTAGTCAGCTCAGGCAGGTTCCTTAGTTGGGCCACATCCTCCTATGTAGATTCTGGGGCATCACCCCTCAGGGTCAGCCTTGTCCCGGACCATGAAATAGTCTTAAATGTGTTTCATGAGTGGGTTTTCTGTGCCACTTGGCCTTCCTCTTCTTGGCAGGCACTTGGGCTAATCTTCCGGACTCCAGGTCCTCCTGACTACCCTCTCAGGCTGCCATGGACCATGTGGTCAGGTACACCCACTCAGGCAACCCTAACATCTCCAAGTGGGACCTGAGTTCCACCTTCTTCCAGATGGTATTCTCTAGGTCATTGCCAAGCAGACAATCCACAGCCATGGATGGACTCACAGCCGCCCTCAAGGAACCTGAGACCGCCCGCCACTCAAAGGGAACCAGAGCCCCTGGAAAATGACTCTCATGGTTGTCAGCTGCAACAACTTGGTGGAATGCATTAGGAACAGCCTACTCTGAGGTCACAAGGTGACATCTGATAGTTGTTGTGTTGCCTCCAGTGTC
This sequence comes from Triturus cristatus, assembly GCF_964204655.1. NCBI lineage: Eukaryota > Metazoa > Chordata > Amphibia > Caudata > Salamandridae > Triturus > Triturus cristatus. The sequence continues at coordinate 639,930,389 of NC_140579.1, read as the reverse complement.
ACTCAGCACCTCCACCCTCTGTCCATTGATAGTGACCCACTGCCTTTATTTCCTAGTATTATTAGGCATGTGAGATTCCTGTACCATCTCTCTATCACTCCCCAAGTGCTACACTAACCACACCCAGTGACTGCCCACCAGGTGGGGGCTGTGTTTCCTTGGAACAATTGGAATCCCCTTTTAAGTGTCCTTCCTGTTGGCACTCATAGCACTTTGGGCATGCCTTCCCCAAAGCCTTACTGTCAGGGAACCAGTTGGGGGGTAGGAGTCCTGACCTGAGGAACCACTTTGAGGCCCTTTAGAGAACTTCTTGTTTTTATGTTTATCTCCTCCCTCCTTCTTCTGATGGGAATCCTGCCCACCCATGGGGTACCTTCTTGTGGGACCATGGTGCTGATCCAGCAGTCTGCAATCTTAGCAAGCTCCCTGGGGCCAGAGAGCATACTATCACTCAAGTGTCAGCGCAGATCTGCAAAACAAAGACTGAATATTTGCTACTTTGTAATCAAACTGTACAGCCCCTGTTTGAGGTTTTCCCTGAAGTGTAGGAAAGATTGAGTGGTACAAAAATTCAGTGGCAGGGCATCCAAATTATTGGTGCATTCCCAGAGAACAAACAGGTGGAATTAGGAGTAGGGTGTTAGAGCTTCACAAAGGTCTCTTTCGGCCAGTGTTTGATCATTTGTTTGTGAGTTAGATCAGTTGTTCAGTGTAGAGAGCTTTATAAGTTAGCAGGCTGTTTTGAATATACGTCTCGCTTCAATAGGTAGCCAGTTGAGTTTTTTGAGAGTGGGAGTGATGTGGTCAGAGCAGCTTTCCACAGAGAGTAGTCCAGCTGCTGCATTTAGTGTGCCTTCTACAGGGAGAAGGTAGGTTTTTGGGGAACTGGCGATTGTTGCATTACCGTAGTCTAGCTTGGAGAGGACTACGGATTGCCTAAAGTCTTTAAATCTTCCAGGGGGATAAAGTTTTTTTAAGGAGTTTCAGCTATAAGAAGTCACTTTTTGTTGAGGCATTAATGTGGTCCTTCATGTTCAAGTTTTTGTCTAGTGTAATCCCATAAGCCTTATCCACTGAAGGGCAGTACTATCGATGCCTGCACGTTGAGAAGGGGTATTTAGGAGAATTTTGTGGTTAACGGTATCAAAGGTCGCAGAGAGATCCAGGAGGATTAGGATGCATGACTGTCCATTGTCTAGAGATCTGTGTAGCTCATCCATGATGTTCAGGATTGCAGTCTTGGCACTTTAGCTTTTCCAGAGTCCAGATTGAAAGGTGTTGCGCAAGTTGGATTTTTCAATGTGGTTGTTGAGTTGTGAGAACACACATTTTTTGATGGTTTTGGCAAGGAGATTGAGGTTAGTTATTTGTCTGTAATGGTTAAGGTTATTTGGGCCAGGGACTGATTTGTTTGATGAGGGGGTGACATGGCAGAGCATAAGGGAGGTTGGCATAGAGCCACTGGAAAGGGAGGAGTTAACGATTTAGGACAATGTAGGGGCAATGAAGTGCCTAAGATTTTTTACAAGTGGGGAGGGGAGAGGTTCAGAGAGATGCAAAGTCAGCTTAATCCATGCAAGTATTATGGTGACTTTTTCTCCTGAGACATTATCAAATTTGCTACAGGATGCATTGTTTTTTAGTTGTATATGGTGGAAGTTGGTGCTCTGATTCACTGAGGAGGTGAGTTTGCGAGGACCGTCATTGGTTGAGAGTTTGGCAGAGGTGGCTATCTTTGGAAGACAGGGGGTCGTTGATGCAAGATAAATACGTGGTGGGGTCATGTGAGATTTCAATGCCAGTTATTTTTTCTGGGAAGAATTTGCCAAATTGCTTAACAGAGTCATTAGTTGGATGTTGCGGAACAGATGAGGTTTGCTGTTTTATGATGTTGAAAAGGTCGGTGGGTCTATTTCTGGAATGCTCAATTTGGGCTCGGAGGAAGCATGATATTTGTTTTGTATTTTAGGCATTCAGCTCGCAGGAGAGAGCGATGTGTCAGTAAGGGTTGTTGTCTCCATGTTCTTTCAGCCAGTCTATGTTGTCATCTCTCATTGTTGAGGGCTTTATTGAACCAGGATCTAGAGGGGATACTTTTTAATTTTTGAGTATTAAGGGGGCGATCATGTTAAGCAGTTCTGACATTTTTGAGTTATAGTGAGAGGTGAGGTCATCGGTGGAAGAAAGATGGGAAGGAGGTAGAATATGGGAACTGATTAGGGATTCTTATTCTGGTTGAGGGAATTGGTGCATATTTCTTGCCCAGTGTTTAGGACATTTAGTTTGGGTCCTGAGCTTTGGATGGTTGACATTAAGATTGAACAGAATTAGGTGGTGGTCGGTCCACTTAGTGGGAAGGATTAACTGGAGAGTTATGGTGTTAGGGGTGGAAATAATTGCATTGAGGGTAGAGCATTTGGTGTTGGTCTATTTATTGCAGTGTTGGGGTAGATCTTTTGTTTCAAGGAGGGTGGATAAGGCTTGAACTGTTGTATCTTCTGCGTCATTCAAGTGAAATATGGATGCTGCACAGTAGCGGAATTTCATCAGAGAACGTAATTCTTCAATTTATTTAGTGTGGACTGATCAGACCTTCACCTGTGGACCTGTCAGCAACTTTTTAACTTTTATGTCGGCAACCTTGTGAGCGTTTTAACAATTTTGTATTTTTTCTGGAAGCGCATTAAACAAGACATTGTGAAAGCTCCCACATTAAAACCCTTCCGCTTGAATAAGGAATGTGTAATCACTGTGGATGCCAGTCTGTACATATTAGGAATGGTGTTATCCGAGAACTGTGGGAAGGAGGAATGGAATGTGGCTTGTGATCTCACACCTTGAATGAGACTGAAAGAGAAGAAGTTATTGGCGTGTGTATATGCCATAGAACATTTCAGAAATTATGTGTGGGGAAGCAAGTTAGTCTAGAGGGCTGATCACAAGCCGCTTGTAAACATATTGTCTCCTGGTGGAGGATGGATTTCAACAGCACATTGTCTGACTTACCTCAAGATTGCAGGAGTATGCTTTCAAAACAGAATTTATTTTGGGGGAAAGAAATTAAACAGCTGACTGTTTATCGCATTTGCCGTGTCAGCAAAGTTATGAAGATGGTGCTGTAAGGGACAGTGATATGATTGCCACTATTAAGCATAAGGAGTTTGAAGTGATTCCTGATGAGGATGAGTTGTGGCAGACAGCTGCGAAGGGTTGGCCTAAAAGAGTGGAGGTCAGACCTGAGTGGTTGCCATTGGTTAAGGTGGCTGGTGAGTTGGAAATTGAAGGAGAACTTTTGTTCAAGAAGGGGAAGTGTATCCCTCCGAGTGATATGCAAGATGTGATTTTGAAAATAGCTCATAAAGAATATCCCAGGATGTCTGCAATGAAACATCAAGAGAGAACATCTTCTGGTGGCCTGGGATGTACTGGGTGGTGGACAGACTAGTGGGAGAATGTGAGATATATGCCAGTAGTGAGAAAATGTTGAAGGTCAGGCCCGTACTATTGAAACCTGTAGCGTGGCCTGAGTTTCTGTGGGAAAGAGTGCTTTTGATACTTCAGGACCATTTACATTTCTTGCAGTGGATTATCGATTTGCTTTGGTCTTGATAGACTACCACTCGAAGTGACCAAAAGTGAAATACGTGTCTCAAACCGCAACTAAAGTTGTTATTGAATTCTTGAAGAAAGTTTTTGCTAGAGAAGGTTGCCCTGCAGTGCTAATAACTGACAATGAGGTTTAATTTAAATCTGGGGAGATAGAATCATTTCTCAAGCATTGCAACATCAAACATGTAACTACTGCATTATATGAACCTCATGAGAATGGTCAAGGGTTATGTTGTAGAGGTACACAAGTGTGGAGGTGACTGGAAAAATGTGATGAGAGAAAGGCTGTGGGTGTATTGTATATCTCCATATACCGTCACGCAGTCTGCCCTTTTATGTTACTTAAGGGCAGGAATAATGTTTCTAATCTACGCCCACGGTGGTTCAAAATGAAGTGTGGAAGGGTAGAAGAGAAGTGTGACTTGAAGGAAGTAGCAGGAAGGGTGAAAAGGTAACAAAGGAAGACTAAGAAATGATATGATTCAAAATAGAAGACAAAGGCATATGTGATTATTGTTGGAGATTGAATCTTGAAGACTGGAATAATAAAAAAAGGACTTTACATGATTGGAAAAGCCATGAAAGTGGTGAAAGTGATCTCCATCATGTGGTTACCCAAGACGCAAAGATGTGGAATATGACGAAAGCTGCCACGTGTAATGGAGGAATGCAAGTCCGTGATGGTGTGGGTGATGATATTGATGATGAAGATAAGGGATTTTTGGTGAAACTCAAGAATAGCATTCATCAGAGTGATGAGGTATTGGACAACATGGGTGACCAAATGGAAAATTGTGAGAGATTATCTGGATCCAGTTTGGAAAGTGAGGGTGTGAATGAGACTGTAGCTTCAAGGGTCAACGTCACAAGTAGGACTAGACACCCTCCTGTCAAATATGCGGATTTTGTTAAGTGATGACTGTTCCTTTCACAGGTTATGATTTAATGTTAGTATTATATCCTCAGTCAGTCTTATAACATTAGCATGTTTTGTTGTAATTTTGTTTTAGTATTATATGCTGTGATAGTTTTTATTTGAGTGGTTTCCTACCTTCTGTCTTTGTTTTAAAGGAGGAAGGTGTGTTGCATTGTGATTCATATGTTACATATGCACTTGCCCATGCTATGGTTTGGCTAGCAATACACATTCCTTGGAATGTTGGTTTATGGAATGCATAGTACGAACCAGTTGAACCTTAGCTGTCTTCCTGTGAAGATGAGGTTGCTATGCTGCCAAGAATAAAGTTATTCTCCTACTCTTCAAGTGTACTCTTTTTAACAGAGATGTGTTTGCTCTGAGCCACTCAGCAGAGAAGATACATCGGTTCCGCTGGTAAGCACCTTAGGCCCACTTCCAAGGGTACAGAGTTGACTGGCACAATGTGGGAGTGTAGACTCACGGATGTCAGAGTCTAGGTGCAAGTGCAGGATGTTTGGAAGCTTGTTATGTCCTTGAGGCTTCAGATCAGGAGGTAAGCCAACTAGCCCCTGGAGTCCAGTGGGTTCTGGGTTCAAAAAGTTCAGGTCTAGTCCTTCTCACCAAGGCAAGAGGACAGCAGGTCAGCATAGCAAAGCAGGAGTACAGCAGAGCAGCAGTCCAGCAGAGTGGCAGTCATTTCAACATCATAGCTGTCCTTCCTGGAAGAGTATCCACAAGTCCAGAAGTGTACTGAAGTGGTGGTGTCTGAGTTCCTTCTTTAATACACAGTTGTGCCTGTGAAATAGGAAGAACTTTCTAGAGACATGCCTTTGAAGTGCACAGTTGCCCTACCTCCCCTGCCCTGGCTCCAGACTAACTACAGTGGGTATGTAGCCCTTTGTGTGGTGACAGGACTTCACCTATTCAGCTGTAAGTGAGGCTGTGCCCAGCTCATTCCTCCCATCCTGCTGGTGATGGCCCATTCTAAAACACCTAAGCTTCCATTGTATGTGACTGTCTAGGAGAAATACACAAACCAAACTGCCAACTACTCCCAGTCATGTGACCAGAGACAAAATCTAACTACCCCATAAATCAGGATTTTAAATTAAGATTTCAGAGACACAAAACTTATCCCAGTTATACCTTCCCATTTGGAACTTACACTTATAAAATGTAATACGGTAATCCCAATGTTATCACATGCGAGCTATAGGACTTGCAGTAGTGTAAAACATGTGTAAGAGCTTTTGACATGTAAAACTTAAAAGTAAATGTCCTACTTTTTAAATACTTTGCACCCTGCCTTCTGGGCTGTCCAGGGCCTAACCTAGTGGTATGTATTAAAAAGGAAGATTTGAGTCTGGCAAAGGGTTTATCTTGCCACGCCAACATGGCAGTTTAAAACTGCACACACAGGCTCTGCAATGGCAGGCCTGAGACATGTTTAAAGGGCTACTTAAGCGGGTGGCACAAGCAGTGCCGTAGGCCCACTAGTAGCATTTAATTCACAGGCCATGGGCACATGGGGTGCACTTTACTGGGGAGTTATACGTAAACCAAATATGCTAATTGGGTATGAGTCACTGTTACCATGTTTTGGGGTAAAGAGCACAAGCACTTTAGCACTGGTTAGCAGAGGTAAAGTTTGCAGAATCCTAAGGCCAGCAGAAACGAAGTCAGCAAAAACAGGAGGTCTGAAGGATAAAAGTTAGGTGGAAAACACACCAAGCATGCCAGGTGTAACAGAGAGGTAGGCTTCACAGTAGTGAAAAACTAATTTAGACATTTTTCACTACCAGGACATATACAACTTAAAAGTACATGTCCAATCTATTAATTACAATGCACCTTGCCCTATCTAGGGCATACCTTAGAGGTGACGTATATGCAATTAAAGGGGAGCATAAGGCTTTGCGGAGGTCGAGTTGGCAGTTTAAAGCTACATGCAGGCTGCAATGGTGGCCTGGGGCATGGGGCTACTAAAGTGGGTGGTACAATAAGTGCTGCAGTCCCACTAGCATTTAATTTACGGGTCCTGGGTATATGGTACATCCACTATAAGGGACTTATAAGTAAATTAAATATGTCCATCAGGTGTAAGCCAATGTTACCATTTTAAAGGAGGGAACACAAGCATTTTAGCACTGGATAGCATTGTTACATGCACAGATTTCTAGGGCCAAAAAAGGAATTATTTCAAAACTAGAAGGGGTGAAGGCAAAACGTTTGGGGTAAACCTGCAGAAAGGGCCAAGTCCAACCAATAACTACAGAAAAGGATGCAGAATCACTGTACTATCACTTAGGGTAGATGAACATAAAAGTTAGGGTACTTAGCGGATGGCAGAAGACCAGCATGGTCCAAGCTTGGTTCCTCTGTGTGGTTTTCAGGTGGTATATCCGCCACATTGTGACTGAACATTAAAGCTTTGCATGACCCTTTCCAATGCAGTTTTTTCCTTGTCGTGACCTGTTTGACATTCATAAACAGGAAAACTGAACATTAAGCTCCACACACTGGGAGAACTCCTTTGCAGTTTTGTTATACAGAAAAAAAACTCCCATTTTTATTGATTTTCTGAAAAGCAAACAAGCTGTCATGACAGACTGCTTGGGCAGCAATGCATTTGAAGTGAAAGTGTGCCTGACATATCAGGTGCTGTTTAAAACACTTATGTCGGTGGGTGTTGGAGAAGTGGGTGTGATGAAATATATGTGAAAATCTCTAAATGCTAATTATACAATTTGTAGATTATTTTTTCACATATTTTACACAATGATTCCTCACTGTAACTCCTCCCACTCTCTCGCCTCCTTATTACACCCCTCTGCGCTCTTTTTTTAAATGTTATTGTATTTGCAATAGACACTTAATAATCACTCTACCTTTTCAAATTCCTTATAAACAGCTTATAAACAGGTAATGCAAAAAATATTATAAATAATAACATGGTTGTACGTCAGAATATCAAATTGAATATATATTGGAGACCTAGTGAGGCCTAAATATTGAGAATCAAAATATGGAGAAGGTAAGTGCACATAAGATAAGTACAGATTTACTACTCTTGAACCCACATCTTTGTACCTTGAAAATATGCATATCCTGTAATACATATTGTGAATTGATTATAGCAAACCTATATTCACCTTTACATAATTAATCTCGAGATATTTTGGTTCTCAATACTTAGGCCTGGATATTTTGGCTCCACAATACTTTCTAGTCATTATTCTGGTCTGGTGGAATTCCAAAAACATGCATACACTTACATAGAGGGGCTGTGGTCAGTCCTCTTCACCCAAGGGACTAGTCAACTGTCATTCACATTTTGCTTATGCCCACCACAGCATTAAGCAAGGGGCAATCAGTCAGCTCACTTAATCCATTGTCTAACGTTCACTGTGAATGATGGCAATTTTACTTATCACGTGTGTACATCTACCTAAAAAGAAGAGCAATTCAGTGCCAGGACTGATGATCCAATACTTCATTTTGCCAAACCTATTTTCTTTCCTTTAGTTATTCCTGTTTTAATTCCTTTAGTAATGCAATTGTGTTTAAGCAATGACTGCAGCTTACAGTAATTGAAAGCCGATATCACCTTTTCTTTGTGCCAGTAAGAATCATATTTTCTAGTGATGTGCATTCAATTTCAAAAGGGTTTCTTCTATTTCACTTCTAAATACACTTGTCTGCTAAGAAACACCACAGTTTTCTGTTAAAAGTATGTCAAATTATTATTATTATAGTTTAAAACATTTGATGCAAACAAATGTCCTCTATGTTTGGGTAGAGCACTTTTCTTTTTGTAGCATATGCTTCCCATTTGAAATTAAAAGTTACCATCACTTCAACCTGCCAAGGAAAGACCTGTTAGCTTTGCCGGTGCTCCCTTGTGCTTCAAGTGTTATTTTCTCTTGTTCTGTACACATAGATTTGCAGGAAAATTTAATTTGTGCATTCCTTTACTAACATACAACACTATTTAGGTCCATTGTCATTTCTAATAAAAATATTATTGCAGATTTTTTTTTTTAAAACAACACTTCCAAAGTTTTCAGGGAACACAGCTGGGATGTAGAGAATTTTACTAACTGTTTTTTTTTTTTTTTTTTACAGAGTTTTATATAGCAAGAACTTGACCCGAACCGGGTATCAAAGCGCTTTACATAGCACCAGTTGCATTACATGAGGATACATTAATTTTTGTTAGGCACGGGGAGATTAAGTGATTTACCCAGAATCACAGGATGTTCAGCGTTACTGCCAAGACTCGAACCCAGTTCCGCAGATTCGGGGTGGACGCCATTGCCGTTATGCCAACTCATTTCCCCAACTGGTAAACTTAGGGTGGATTTTGATAAGTGTGTTGACTGAAATAGAAACATTAGCTCTATTTGTGTGAATTGGTAAAAAATCAAGAGACGATGGAAACACCTTTTAAAGAGCCAGTAAGAAAGGTTGATGGCCTTAACCCTTTCTGAGGAAATATATGTGTTTCCTGATACTGGTTTGGACCTTAGCAGTGAATATTGAGCTAGAGAAACAGGTTGATGAATACGAGCACTTGTAAACAGTGTAATAAACTAATACTTTTGTGTGGCTGAATGTGAAAATGCTAACAATAGCTACAATTTGTTCAGTTCATTCTAGTTAGGATTTATGCTGCATGAGTCACTGAATGCCTTGAAGGGTAAAGGGGTCAAGCAGTTATAGGGCTGGTTTGGGGGAGCAGAAGAACCTCCCTAAACTGTCAAAGCTCCTTCTCCACCAAGGGCCAGATGTACGACCAATTTTAGCATGCGCAAACGGGTTAGCGACCCGTTTGCGCATGTTACAACTGGAATGGCGATATACTAACACAATTTTGCGACTCGCAAATGAATTGAGACTTGCAAAAAAGTGTTTAGAGACTCGCTATTTGGAAGGGACGTTCCCTTCCAAATAGCTCTCTAACACATGTACGAATGTTTTGCGACCACAATTGCGGTAGCAAAACACTCGCAAACTGCCGCCCTCTTCAAGTCGGAGGTAATGGAGTTGCAAATGGGAAGGGGTTACCTAGGGGACCCCTTCCCCTTTGTGACAGGCTCTGAAAATATTTTTCAAGGGCAGGCAGTGGTCCCAGGAACCACTACATGCCCTTAAAAAATTAAACGAAAACGTTACATTTAAAAAAAAAAAAATGCATCCCGTTTTCCTTTAAGGAAAACGGGCTGCATTAAAAAAAATATATATATGCTTTATTTAAAAGCAGTCCAAGACATGGTGGTCTGCTGAGTCCAGCCGGCCACTATACCTGGGAGGGCCTGCCAATCCCAATGGGCTCGCAAATTACGAGAGGCTCATTAATATTCATGAGCCTTGCAATTTGCGACCCCATTGGGAACCGCAAACAGTCTTAAACACACTGTTATACATCCAGTTTTGCGACTCACAAATTGCGAGTCGCAATTGCGACGCAATTTGCGAGTCGCAAAATTGCTGGTCATACATCTGGCCCATAACCCCTTATTTCCTCACTCGTTGAGAGGTAGGCAACCACCTGGTTTCTAATGAAGGACCCTCAGCTGTGCCCGTCTACCATGCAGAGTGAATGTCACAAGACTTGGGATGGGCTTTTCGACGTTCCATGTGTCAGGGCATATTTGGGCAGAAAATACCACAACACTCCCTGCACATCACAGACATGTTTTTCACTGTTTCATGTCGGTGTGAGACCTTGTGATGAAAAGGGTCTACCAGAGCAGCGAAAAACCTCAGTATGTTCGTTGGGAAGCTATGTGGCCCACCCTACCCCTACCCCCTTTACTAAATGAAACTATAGTTGTATTTAAAAAAAAAAGATTTTTTAAATGAAGTAGAGCATTCTTTGTAAAATATAACCTGCGGCAAAGTCCGTCTATCTTCAACACAGATAGGGTGATAAGTACTAGGAAGTGGAGGAGAGAGGCGTTAGCCTTCCTGGCTTAACGCCTCTCTCCTCCACTTCTGAAACGCAAGGCTACACCATATTTACAAGAATGTGGTGCAGCCTTGCGTTTCCCTCTGCAATGGCCCTAAGTTTATCAACTTAGCGCCAACGCAGGCACCCTTGCACCAGAGTGCAAGGGAGTCTGCGTGCAGGGGAGGATTTTTTATGTGTAGGAACGTGTCCCTTCCTGCACATAACCAATCCTAGAAATGCCATTCTGTCACTTTCATGCTTGCTGTTTCATGCAGCACACATAAAAGTGACAAATTGGCATTTTTTTAAAGTTTGTTTATGTACAGGAAGAGACACCTTCCTCTACATAAACAAACAATGGCATTTAGCTTTTTCCATATGTGCTGCATAAGGCAACACACATGGAAAAAGCAAAAACGAGGAGAAATAATGCATTTCTCCTCGTTTCGCCGTCTTAAGACCAGTTTTACCTGGTCTTAATTTTGGCGGTGTCTCCTATGTATGCCAACCTTGTACATAGAGGGCAGTGTCAAAATGAATGGGTGTTGCGGTGGAATGCCCACTGCAACACCCACTGCCCCCCCCCTTCACGCTAACCACAGCGTGAAAGGGGGCCTTATGTACAAGGCAGCGTTAAACCTGAACGTGGCTTAACGCTGCCTTGTACATATGGTGCTGCCCGTACCGCCACGACAACGTGACTATAGGGGACGTTGTGGTGGCGATAGAGGCTTGTACAGATGCCCCTAAGTCCCTTCAATTCTTTGTAGTGCCCGCAAGATATAGGGAATTTAATATTTTGACCAGAAGACCTCATCCAGTTCATTACACAAATGAATGTTGCTGTCCAATTTATTATATCAGTAACTAAGTGTTTACTCCGTAAAGTGAGACACCCTTTAATTTATTATCAGTAACAGAAATTATTTGTCAACGTTGACCTGTCTACCATTTTTTTTACATTGACAGTAAAGGCAGCCTAGCCTTGTTAACTTATGCTTTACTTGTACCACAGAGATATCTCAATCCACACTAACTATGCATTGTCAAAATAGTGTATATTACATTGTATGAAAGTGCAACCAAACAAGGGTATTGTAATTGATAATTGCATTCGATTTCCATGACTACACTGGAAAATGTACTCATGGTGTAGACTTCTGCTCCCTTTGCAAACAAATATTATCTTGCAAGAAAGTACATCATTCTTCATTAGGCGGATGGGCTGTGAGACAGAAGCATTTACAGGTCAGGCCTTAGCCCATCATCTGACGCCCTCTGCTGCAGGTCCCATCAGCCTTTCAGAGACATTATAACCGGATTGTTATGATTTTGCCTCAGTCTTGCCAGTGTTTAAGAGATGCAGGTCATATAAGCAATATACTCTTTCTCAATCATTGGCATTTGCATAAATGACCTTATCTTCTTTTCCAGAAGAACAGCCGCCTGGCGGAAAACCTTGGCACACCTTCTTAATGTTTGCTCTACCAGAAACATCCCTCACGGCACCAAACTCACAATTGTTCCCTCTTCTACCCTACGAGCGGACCTCACCATCACCATCTACAAAAATGGCATAATTCTGATCCAAGCCTCTACCAATAACCTTAATAAATTTGCAGACCTTTTCATCCTCTTCAGAAACCATGAGCACGACACAAATAGGGTGACTAACACCTGCACCAATAACCCACTGTCCTGCCAGCCTACCGAGCCCAACCACTCGCACAACCCCCCAGGATTTCCACTGCAGTTCCTCCCATCCCCCCCAGCATGCCTACTGACCTTGACCACGGACGCTCCCCGGCACCCCTGATTGCCGCCCTCCCAGCACCCCCCACCCACAGGGAGACTAGTACGCTCCCACTGACCCCAGACGCAGTCCAAACTAACCCCCCTATGGCTCCCAATACTGATCACCCTCACTGTTTTAGCTCGCCCGCTGGCAACTCCAGCAGAGCCGCCCCAAGACCTCCAACCTCCTCCCCACCAGCCATCCACCAAATTCGCAAGCTAGGTACTCCAAAGACCCTGGAATCTGCTCAAACCAACCTATCTCCCCTTCCACTCTTACATGCCTCCTGGACTGCTCCTGAACCTTTGCCCCCTTGCCCGCTAGCTCCCCCTACTCATATTGATCTCGAAACTGCACTCCAGAGCGGCTAAACTAACCCAGAGCATCCATAGCTCCATTCAGGACCTTATGAACCTCCTTCACTTGGCCGAGATCTCCCTTGCTAACCTCAAGTCACCTCATACCTCCCCCCCACGATCACCGAGCCTTCCAGGCATCCACTCCAGCTACCTCTGAGACATCTTCGCCTGCGCAAACAACCTTGCCACCTCTCAGAGGAGGAATCCCGAGCTCTCGCACTCTCCTACACCTCTACCACCGCCATTTCTAACCATCTAGACCTTACGGGAAACTAAATCCTAGCCATCCTCCAAGACCACAACTCTGCCCAAGCCATCCCTTGTCCACTAGACACGAGTCCTGGTCACCCCATCAGCACGGTCACCATTAACTCCAACAGGCCACCTATCCTCCATATCAGAAGTGTGATGAAAAGCAACCTCGCGCCGGTAGTCCTGTCCGTCCAGACCCCGGACACCACCCCAGACCCCCCATATCTGGTCTCTTAATCAATTGCCGTTCAGCAGTCAAGCATGCCGCTGATATTGCTGACCTCATCCTGAACAAAAACTTAGACCTAGCTATACTAACAGAATCTTGGCTCAGTGAATACTCCTCCCCTTGCCTGGACTTATTAGTCCCTCCCAACTACAATATCGCCAGACTGGACAGACGTTCCAACAAGAAAGGAGGAGGCATTGCCTGCATCTATCGATCCTCCCTCCCTCCTTGTCTCTGAACTCTTGGCGGACACCACTGACTCCTGCGAATACCTCGCACTCTCCATTTGCAGCAACTCACTACATCTCTGCAAATTACACATTTTCTACCACCCTCCAGGATCCAATGACTCTTTTACCGATAACCTCTTGGAAATCCTCACAACTAAGACTTCCTCCATTGCCAAAGAGATTTTCCTGGGTGACTTCAACCTGCACTGGAATGACACTAAAGATCCCCACGTCAACGCTATCAAAGACCTCCTAACTGACCAAGCCCTGACTCAAGCCTGCTCTCAGCCAACTCACTCAAAAGGGGCCATCCTTGACTGGATCATTTCCAAAGAATCCTCAGTCAAGCTCATCTCCATAGACCCATGTGACTGGTCTGACCACCACTCCATCTCCTTCATTTTACCTGGGACCCGCAAGACTAAAACACCGCAACCGGTGATTCCCAAACGCTGGACCAGAGACACTAAGAACCTCGACCATATGGAACTGGAGGCACGCTGCAAATCTGCCCCCCCCCCCTCCGCACATACCCTCGGTCAGCGACCTTAATGAGCATTACTCGTCAACTATATCAATCATTCTGGACGACCTTGCCCCTCTAAAGCTAAAAAGAACACAAGTAAAAGACAGGAACCCCTGGTTCACTGGTTCCCTCAACTTGGAGAGGAGGTCCCTACAGCAATATGAAAGAAACTGGAGACAACACCCCTCTGCGACACATCTTCAACTTCTCCGCCAGGCAAGGAACTCCTACAACAAGCACATCTTCAATTAAAAAAAAAAAAAATTCAGATCTAAACTGGGAAACGCCAAGAATAGACCCCGTAAACTCTTTGAACTGGTCAAACACCAATCCAACAAACTGGCTAAAACACCGAAAGAATCCCCCAAATCTCTAATATCATCAGAGGAATTCTCCTCTTTCTTCGCTGATAAAACCACGGCTTTAGGAATCGAATCAGTACCGCCTCCTACTCTCAACACCTTCCGAACATGCCCCCTTTCTCCGCTCCACCCCCTCAAGCCTCTCGTAAAAACCAAGCCCGTTGGACTGACTTCGAATATTATGACGAAGACTCCATCTCCAAAATCCTCTCTACCCTTAACCCTAACAATCACTTTAATGACCCGCTACCCTCCAACTGCCTCACTGCTGCCTCCCAATCCATTGTTCCTTGCTGGACTGCAATAATAAACGCCTCTCTCCAGCTCAATTCTGGACCCCTTGAAAGCTGGCCAAGTCCTCCCTATTTTAAAAAAACCATCACTAGATCCAACCTCCCCCGACAATTTCAGACCTATCTCCAATATCCCACTACTAGCCAAAGTACTCGAGAAATGTGTACAACAACAACTAAGTCAACACATCAATAACTTCCACCTACTTAATGACTTCCAATCCGGATTCAGACTGGGGCATAGCACTGAAACTACTATGCTCCACATCGTGGACGAGGTCCTCCAAGCCCTAGACCAAGGCAAAACCTGCCTTCTAATCCTCTTAGATCTCTCCTCCGCCTTCGACACGGTCAACCATGATAAACTTCTCGAACGCCTCAATCTCAGGATGGGCTGGATGGTGTGGTCCTAGATTGGTTACTTCCTCCATAATCGATCCCAGAGATTCCTCATCAACGGTAACCTATCAACTCCCACCCCGGTCACGGTTGGAGTCCCCCAAGGCTCAACCCTGTCCCCCACCCTCTTTAATCTTTACTTAGAGCCACTCACCGAAGTTCTTCGTACTGCCAACATTTCCTACCATATGTACGCGGACGATACCCAAATATACATCAATATCTCTTCGCTCGAGGAAATCCTCTCCCTGAACGAGACCCTGAAACTGACTGTCCAATGGCTAGCCGCTAATCAACTAAAACTCAACGCAAAGAAAACCAAATTTCTCCTAATCTCCCCTTCTAAAGTCAACCCTGAGATTCAGATGTGGATCAAGGCCATCACAGCCCTAAACTGCCTTCCGACCATTGTGGACTCTGCCAAATCCCTGGGCATAATCCTAGACTGTAACCTGAACATGTGGGACCACATCAACTCAATGGCTAAAGCAGCTAGATTCCACCTCAGCTACCTTTGGAAGCTGAAACCTTTCATTGATGCTCCTGACTTAAAAATGGCAGTTCAAGCACTAGTCATCTCCAGACTGGAATATGGTTGCTCCACCCTCACTGATCTACCCAAGATCTCCCTAGCACCCTTAAAAGCTTGCCTGAACGCGGCCGCCAGACTACTCACCGGCACCAGGAAATACGACCATATCTCTCCACATATGAAAGCTCTGAACTGGCTCCCTCTAGAGGCCAGAATTCAGCTGAAATTGGCATGCATCACATACAAGGCTCTTTACTCAAACTCCCCTGCTTATATGGCACAAAAACTAGTGGTATCTGGAGGAAGCAGGAACTCCCGGTCCACCAGAAACCTCTTACTCCAACCCGCCTTTTTTCAGAAAAAAAGTACCTACAATAGGGCATTCACCGGGGCAGCACCAAGAATCTGGAACTCTTTCCCACCCGCCATCAGAAGAATCCCTTCTCTAGCACGTTTCAAGAAGGAGGCCAAAACTTTCCTCATGGGTAAATTCCTTGTCTAATGCCTGCCATGCCTGACCACAAGTCTGATGATTCTAAGACTATCGCCTCTTCCCCAGATCAACAACTCTCCCCGCAGAGAATTTATGGGGCCTTTATTTTTTGTTGACTTTATCTACGATTGCAATCTTACTTTTGTATCCCCATTATCCCCTATGTTCCCTACACCCCTGCCCCTCGCCATCCTTTGTAGAGTTCTGTATATTTCTGCACCTTAGACTTTGTTTGTACACCTCTGTATATCTTGTAAAGCGCTCTGATACCCTCACGGGTCAAGTTCACGCCCTTTAAAACACTAAAATTAATAAATAAATCATGGTATCTCAGAATTTCGGAATAGTGGTTACAACAACCCTGAAATACATGCCGGCATTTTAGGATCGAGAGATGGCACCCCCGGCAACTGCAATGGTCTCTCCGGTGATGTAGGAGGCATCAAGTTTTTTCTGTCAGTTAAGAGCTCAATCCAATCCAAAGGTGACAAGCTCTTAGCAGCAAAAGACATTTTGAATTTATACAAGACTACAGATGAAAGGCTCTTAATCCCTGAGTCAATCCGCTGAACCACCAAGTCTCAAAGGATATGCATTTGTACCCTCGGGTCAATCCCCTGATCTCATCCAGCAAGATGTTCTCATTCTGAGTCATTCATAGTCCCAGCCAAATCTGAGGGACTCAGCATACCCACTCCTGAAGGTTCCAGACCCAATTTTCATCTACTGGGAGCAGGTGGGAAATGTCTGCACCAAAGTACCCGGCATTGGACATCTGTATGTGGTAAAGGACTTAACATGCTGGGTTACGCGTGTTATTCCTCATTGCAGTCAATTTAGTTCATGATGCTGTGCCCGGTATACCCACCCCTTAATTCTGGGCATCCTTGAATGATGGCCATAGATGTGACAAACTGCATCACTACACCAGTTACCTGTGCCCAGCTAGCTGTTATCAAGCCATGGAGGTGAAGTCAGTCAAATCCTCTCATTTAACTTGTTGAAAATGCCCAATCAACAAAAACACCGTAATGGACAACATATATATATATGTCATCAGAGAGCTGTATTCTCAGTGATTCCTGAATATTATGATGACCAGACTTTCGTTTGAGGCCTTGTCTTTCTGTAGTCTGAAGTTATAGACTTGGAAGATGACCTTCCTTGTGGCCATTTCTTTTTTGGGGAGTGACATAAAAGCTCTAACAGTTTCATGTAATGGTGCAACAAAAATTTTGTTGCAATTTCTGTATATTTCCAAATAAACCAGGAGATATCTCTACAGGTCTCTTTCCCTTGACTCAGTTGTTTTACACAAGAGGATAAGCCACACAATTTGGACGCAAAACATATTTTGAGATTTCAAATCAATCGCACAAATTATTTTCAAGTCACGGCCAGGCACAAATTGCTCCAGCAACATTTCTAGGTTTTTCATAACTTATTGTGTGGGGTAGAAGGTACCTGGCAGAATATTTATCAAGGCCATCTTTAACATCAAATTGATTTCCACATCTCTTACTACAAAATCCAAACGCTTCATTCCCAAAATGAATAAAGGAAACGGTTTCCTCGATTTTTTTAAATATGTTCCAATTTCTGAGATATCTGGGCAGATGGTACCGCACCAGATTCCTTCTCTATGCATATTGTTTGAGTATCAGATTGAGTGTCTTATCCCGGTGGTGGTCACATTTCTGTCAACATACCCTTCTTTGTAATGCGTTTCCAGAAGCAGAGACTTGAGCTGAGCCAGGTTCAGTAAGCAAAAAGTTGCCCATATGCAGTGCAGCCATGCTTTTAGTCCATGGGCTCCTCTCTAGTCCTGCATTCACACTCCATCACCCCAAATCGGCTACAGCCAACAGACACATCTCAAGTTGACTTTACATGTTTTAGAACTATTGGCAGAGGCAAAAAAAGGCCGTCATGAAGGCAAGGTCAGACATACAGACATGGGATTTTCTGTGTGCTCTGGTTTGGAGTAGCACAGTTTTTTAAACTGTTGATGGCACAGTATCCAGGCTACCTGCAGTGTGCTGCAAGGACCCCTCAATTGTTTTTCAAAGTGACATGTTGGTCCAGAGTGCTGGAATTACTATAGACAGTAACTTTTGCATTTGATAATTAGCAGGATTGGAAGAAGCCTATTGTGGTTTGCTGGCGTTCAAGGCATCCTGACACAACCATCGCACTGAATACTTGAGAGTTCAAATATTTGCCTGGGCACGTTGTTGGCCTTTTATAAAAAGTTTACCAAGGCTTCGTCTTTCCACAGCTGTTTAAAGACAGAGAAGGGTACATGTGTTAACAATCCAACCTGTACTCACAGTAGCACCATCAATGCCCTGATCGCCTCTTGCAGAGATAGAAGGAATATTAGAGTTAATACCCAACAACTGTCCTTAAGTGCCTGTATCCCTATAATCATGTGGCAAATAGTCTACGAGTCCCTATACCTCCCTTGCAACCCCAACTTCACTTATACTATTTAGGCAGATGACGTGTGACCTTCAAGGATTCTTCACTGTTACTATTTAGGATTTCAGCAGTGTTTTATACAGTTAACCACGATGTTTTTATCAAGTGGATCGATGGTGCCGCCCTGGCCCTCCTCAGGTCCCTTTTAACCAACAGATTTCAGAGTGGAATGGGACAGCTTTAATTCAAAGCTATTTTCCCTGCTGTGTGGTGTTCCACAGGCGTCATCCTTATCCCCCACATTTTTCAATATCTATATCATCCCCCTGCTAGAGATTGTCCAGTATTACAGGAAGAGGATGGGGCATTACGGCTAAAAGGGTTGACCTTGAAGCTGGGGAACCGGGTTCGAGTCTCGGCAGGAACACTCAACATCCTTTGACTCTGGGTAAAACGCTTAATCTCCCCGTGTCGAGCAAAAATGAATGTGACCATCTGTAACAAAGCTGGAGCTCATGCAAATTGCTCCTGATATCTTCGGTCGATTTCCTGCTATATAAACTGAGAACTGATTAGTATATTAATGAAGTAACAGTAAGTGAAATATTTATTGTTCAGTTAGTCAGTCTCTGAGCTATTTAAAATCATCACGGCTCTCACCAATTTTATAAATCGGACCCCCTCCACAGTATGAATCAAAACAGATGTGACAATATGTCCGACTTTTTCCAAAATAAACTACAAGTTATTTATGATGAAATCATAACAATAGCCTCGACCAATAGCTGGGGCGGCCCTGATCCCCCGCCTCTAACTTGTAAACCTCAGCGGCCCTTAAACAAACTGTTTGAGATTGCCAGTGACCAAGCAGGCCTAGGCAATTTCCTCCAGTTTTCTGTGGAGGAAGTAGAGAACCTTATTGTTAGCACAAAGTCGGGATCACCAGCGAACCCTTGCCCACCATACATTTGCCACCTTGTGCCTAACATAATGGCCACCCATCTCAGTAGTGTGTAGGGATACCACTCATCACCATGCAAAATCCTGGGCTTAAATTTGACAGGTCTGGCCGTATACTGCTGGCCTTAAATATGACAGGTCTGGTCTTAAAAATGACAGGTCTGGCTGCAAACTGCTGGCCTTAAATGTGACAGGTCTAGCCGCAAACTGCTGGCCCTAAATATCTCTGGTTTTACAAGGGGTAACATGTAGGGCTGGTCCTAAAAGTGGCAGGTCTGGCTGCAAAACATGGATAGTTGTGTATATGTTTAAAAGTGCGCAGAAAAGTGCGTGCATGTAGGAGGGAAATGTCTGGGCATGTTTTAAAACTGTGGGGGTTGCAGACAGCTGGTGGGTGAACAGCTGCGGAGCAGTCCTGAGACCCAGGGCCTGGGAAGGCTCGGGCCTGTAGGTGTCAAGGTTGTAAAGGGGTTACAGGTGTGGGCTGGGGGAGGACGAGTGAAAAAACCAGCCCCGGTCCCCCGAAGTCCTGAAACAGGGTGGGCAGCTGGCAGGGTGTAATTCACACAGCCCAAAGCTCCGGGCCGCAAAAAGTGACAGGCCTAGTCTTAAATTTGACAGGTCTGGCCTTAAACGTGGCAGGTCTGGCCTTAAATGTGACAGGTCTGGCAGGAAAAACTCTGGCCTTAAATTTGACAGGGGGGTCGGGATTGGAGATAGATCCTGATCCCTGGAGCCCTCCGCCCCAGCAGAAGGGCCAAACAGCTTTAACACACGAGGCCCCTTATAAAAGTGTCAAGAAGGTGTAGAGAGTTATGCAATGGCCACCCAAGCAACGGGGTCTAACCCTAATGTACCAGATGTCAAAATAATAAAAGTGTTGTACTGTTTATACTGTACAAAGATAGAAAAGGTTCCCACCCCAAAGACCATGATATTGTTCTAAACCCCCCAACATGCCATAAAGGGGTGTGAGGTCTTCAAATTAGCATGCCGGGACAAATATAAAAGCCCCCTTAAGGATTCCTACCCCAAACACACATTCAAAAACCCCCGGGGGAGCGACCTGCCTGGATTGTATTGCTGGACCTTAAGGATTCCTGACCCATCAGCCATTCAAAAACCCTTGGGGACCAACTTGCCAGGATTGTTCTGCTGCAGAGAGCCATCCCAGGAACTTACAGCAAGAATGGACCTAAGCCACTTATCCCAGATTGACGCCGCCTGCTACACAGTGATGGAGGTAAATAAGGGATGACGCTATGCTGCATGTTTAGGGGTTATTTAAAGTATTAGGGACACTGCATCTAAGTGAGCGTAGACGCATTTTAAATGGTGCACAGTGCATATGTGGTATTGTACCCTTGATGTTTTAATTAAGCTTTAAGGCATTATGATCTACTGGTTACTGTGAATAATGTTGGCACTGAAGTTTTTAAAAGGCGCAAAATACAATGTAGATGTATTTAAATTGTATAAAGGCGGGCTTGGTTGTGGCGCAGGGGTTGTAGTCTTAAGATTATAAAAATTATAGAAACATTTCACCATGCAGCTGTACATTTAGGGTTAAGAATGTTAGAGGTTATGAGGCGCTTGTATTGCAAGTTTACCAGAGGTCCTTTAAATAAAATACAAGGTTTACAAATTCAAAATAAATAATACAATTTGGTACTCACCACTCCTGCTTATCCTGACGGTGAACTGCCTCAGAATATGCCTTCAGGTTAAAATAAAAGCTGTAAAAAGTCCATGGGTCTTCAGGAGTCCGTGTTGGTATGGGGCTAGCTGTCCTTTTAAAAAACAAATTGTAAAGCCCCAGAGCCTGCATGCTGCAGGAGATGTTCGGGGGCTCAGGAGGCAGTTCTGGGCCGGGGAGCATGAGGGCTCCGTTTTATTTTTTTAAAATAGCCACGATCCCTCAGGCGTATGGCGATGGCCTGGGGGCGGGCTCCAGGCTCCGTGTGGTCTTGGCGGCCGGTTGCCGCTCTTTTTTTGTTTAAAAAAATAACCCCCGAGCCCGCTTGCCGCTGGCGCTGCTCGGGGGGTTTCAGGGGTCTGGCTTCGTGGGTTGTAGGGGGCTCTGTGGCCCGATTGCCGCTCTTTTCTTTCAAAAAATGCCCCCGAGCCCGCTTGCTGGTGGTGCTGCTTGGGGTCTTGGGGCTGTGTGTTGGATGGGTCCGGGTGGCCTTGCAGCCAATTGCCGCTCTCTTTTAAAAAAAAAAAAAAATCCCCCGAGCCCGCTTGATGGTGGTGCTGCTCGGGGGGTGCTGGTGTCGGTTCCTGGGGTCCGCGGGCCTCAGGGACCCAGCTGCAGCGCTTTGTTTTGTTGAAAAAATGCCCCCGAGCCCGCTTGCTGATGGTGCTGCTCGGGGGTGTTGGTGCAGGCTCCGAATAGTCAGCATGGCTGCCGGCTACCTGTTTCTTCTACGGGGTCTGCTGTGCAAGGCCCGCCCCTTCAGTGATGTCACCAGTGAGTCACTGAAGGGACGGGCCTTGCACATCAGAGGTGTGTGTGTGTGTGTGTGTGTGTGTGGTTGTGTGTGTGTGTGTGTTTGTGTGTTTGGTTGCGTGTGGTTGTGTGTGTGGTTGGGTGTGTGTGTGGTTGTGTGTGTGGTTGTGTGTGGTTGTGTGTGTGGTTGTGTGTGTGGTTGTGTGTGTTTGTGTGTGTGTTTGTGTGTGTGGTTGTGGTGGTGTGTGTGTGGTTGTGTGGTTATGTGTGTAGTTGTGTGTGTGGTTGTGTGTGTGGGGTTGTGTGTGGTTGTGTGTGTGGTTGTGTGTGTGTGTGGTTGTGTGTGTGGTTGTATGTGTGGTTGTGTGTGTGTGGTGGTGTATGTGTTTATGTGTGTGTGGTTGTGTGTGTGGTTGTGGTTGTGTGTGTGGTTGTGTGTGTGGTTGTGGTTGTGAGTGTGTGTGGTTGTGGTTGTGTGTGTGTGGTTGTGTGTGTGTGGTTGTGTGTGTGGTTGTGTATGTGGTTGTGTGCATGTGGTTGTGTGTGTGTGGTTGTGTGTGGTTGAATGTGTGGTTGTGGTTGTGTGTGTGTGTGGTTGGTGTTGTGTATGTGTGGTTGTGTGTGTTTGGTTGTGGTTGTGTGTGTGTAGTTGTGGGTGTGTGTATGTGTGTGGTTGTGGGTGTGGTTGGGTGTGGTTTTGGTTGGGTGTGTGGTTGTGTGTGTGGTTGGGTGTAGTTGTGTGTGTATGTGGTTGTGTGGTTGTGGGTGTGGTTATGTGTGTGTTTGTGTGTGTTGTGTGTGTGGCTGTGGCTGTGTGTGGTTGTGTGTGTGTGGTTGTGTGTGTGGTTGTGTATGTGTGTGGTTGTGTGTTTGTGTGTGGTTGTGGGTTTGGTTGTGTGTGGTTGTGTGGGTGTGGTTGTGGTTGTGGTTGTGTGTGTGGGTGTGTGTGTGTTGGTGTGTGTGTGGTTGTGTGTGTGGTTGTGTGTGTGTGGTTGTGCATGTGTTTATGTGTGTGGTTGTGTGTGGTTGTGTGTGTGTGTTTGAGTGTGTGGTCGTGTGTGTGGTTGTGTGTGTATGTGTGTGTGTGTGTTTGTGTGTGTGGTTGGGTGTGGTTATGTGTGTGGTTGTGTGTGTGGTTGTGTGTGTGGTTGTGTGTGTGTGTGTGGTTGTATATGTGGTTGGGTGTATGTGTGTGGTTGTGTGTGTTTGTGTATGATTGGGTGTGGTTGTGTGTGGTTGTATGTGTGGTTGTGTGTGGTTCTGTGTGTGTGGTTTTGTGTGTGGTTGGGTGTGTGTGGTTGTGTGTGTGGTTGTGTGTGTGGTTGTGTGTGTGTGTGTGGTTGTGGGTTTGTGTATGTGTGTGGTTGTGGGTGTGGTGGGGTGTGGTTTTGTTTGTGTGTGTGTGGTTGTATGTGTGGTTGTGTGTGGTTGTGTGTGTGGTTGTTTGGTTGTGGGTGTGGTTGTGGGTGTTTGTGTGTGTTGTGTGTGTGGCTGTGGCTGTGTGTGTGGTTGTGTGTGTGTGGTTGTATGTGTGGTTGTGTGTGTGTGGTTGTGGTTATGTGCATGTGTGTGGTTGTGGGTGTGGTTGTGTGTGGTTGTGGTTGTGTGGGTATAGTTGCGGGTGTGGTTGTGTGTATGGTTGTGTGTGTGTTGGTGTGTGTGTGTAGTTGAGGTTGTGTGTGTGGTTGTGTGTGTGTGAGTGGTTGTGCGTGTGTTTGTGTGTGTGGTTGTGTGTGTGTGTGTGTTTGAGTGTGTGGTTGTGTGTGTATATGTGTTTGTGTGTGTGGTTGGGAGTGGTTATGTGTGTGGTTGTGTGTGTGGTTGTGTGTGGTTGTGTTTGGTTGGGTGTGTGTGTGGTTGTGTGTGTGGTTGTGTGTGTTTGTGTGTGTGGTTGTGTGTGTGTGGTTGTGTGTGTGTTTGTGTGTGTGGTTGTGGTGGTGGTGGTGTGTGTGTGGTTGTGTGGTTGTGTGTGTGGTTGTGTGTGTGGTGTGTGTGTGGGGTTGTGTGTGGTTGTGTGTGTGGTTATGTGTGTGTGTGGTTGTGTGTGTGGATGTATGTGTGGTTGTGTGTGTGTGTGGTGGTGTATGTGTTTGCGGTAGTGTGTGGTTGTGTGTGTGGTTGTGTGTGTGGTTGTGGTTGTGAGTGTGTGTGGTTGTGGTTGTGTGTGTGTGGTTGTGTGTGTGTAGTTGTGGGTGTGGTTGGTTGTGGTTGTGTGTCATTGTGGTTGTGGTTGTGTGGGTATGGTTGTGTGTGTGGTTGTGTGTGGTTTGGTGTATGTGGTTGTGTGTGTGGTTGGGTGTGTATGGTTGTGTGTGTTGATGCATGTGTGGTTGTGTGTGTGGGTGTGGGTATGGTTGTGTGTTGTGTGTGTGGTTGTGTGTGTGGTTATGTGTGTGTGGTTGTGGTTGTGTGTGTGGTTGTGTGTGTGGTTGTGTGTGTGTGGTTGTGTCTGTTGTGTGTGTGTGTGGCTGTGTGTGTGGTTGTGTGTGTATGTGGTTGTGGTTGTGTGTGCGGTTGTGTATGTGTGTGTGGTTGTGTGTATGTGTGTGGTTGTGGGTGTGGTTGGATGTGGTTGGGTGTGTGTGGTTGTGTGTGTGTTTGGGCATGGTTGTGGTTGTGTGTGTGTGGTTGTGGGTGTGGTTTTGTGTGTGGTTGTGTGTGTGTGGTTGTGGTTGTGTGTGTGGTTGTGTGTGTTTATGGTTATGTGTGTGTTTGTGTGGTTGTGTGTGGTTGTGTGTGGTTGTGTGTGTGGCTGGGTGTGTGTGGTTGTGTGTGTGGTTGTATGTGTGTGTGGTTGGGTGTGTGGTTGTGTGTGTTTGTGTGTGTGGTTGTGTGTGGTTATGTGTGTGGTTGTGTGTGTGGTTGTGTTTGTGTGTGGTTGTGTGTGTGCTTGTGTGTGTTTGTGTGTGGTTGGGTGTGGTTGTGTATGGTTGTATGTGTGGTTGTGTTTGGTTCTGTGTGTGTGGTTTTGTGTGTGGTTGGGTGTGTGTGGTTGTGTGTGTGTGTGGTTGTGTGTGTGGTTGTGTGTGTGGTTGTGTGTTTTGTGTGTGTGGTTGTGTGTGTGTGTGGTTGTGTATGGTTGTGGTTGTGTGTGTGGTTGTGTGTGTGGTTGTGTGTGTGTGTGGGTGTTTGTGTGTGTGGTTTTGTGTGTGTTGTGTGTGTGTGTGGTTGTGTGTGTGGTTGTGTGTATGTGGTTGTGGTTATATATGTGGTTGTGTGTGTGTGGTTGTGGTTCTGTGTATATGTGGTTGTGGGTGTGGTTGGGTGTGGTTGTGGTTGTGGTTGTGTGTGTGGTTGTGTGTGGTTAGGTGTGATTATGGTTGTGTGTGTGTGTTTGTGTGTGTGGTTGTGTGTGTTTGTGTGTTTGTGCGGTTTGTGTGTGTGTTTGTGTGTGTGGTTGTGAGTGGTTGTGTGTGTGTGGTTGTATGTGCAGTTGTGTGTGTGGTTGTGTGTGTGGTTGTGTGTGTGTGTGGTTGTGTGTGTTGTCGTGTGTGATTGTGTGTGTGGTTGTGTGTAGTTGTGTGTGTGGTTGTGTGTGTGGTTGTGTGTGTGGTTGTGTGTGTGGTTGTGTGTGTTTGTGTGTGTGATTGTGTTTGGTTGTGTGTGTGGTTGTGTGTGTTTGTGGTTGTGTGTGTGTGGTTGTGTGTGTGGTTGTGTGTAGGGGTTGTGTGTGTGGTTGTGTGTGGTTGTATAGTTGTGGGTGTGGTTGTGTGTGTGTGTGTTGTGTGTGTGGCTGTGTGGTTGTGTGTGTGTGGTTGTGGTTGTGTATGTGGTTGTGTGTGTGTGTGGTTGTGGTTGTGTGTATGTGTGTGGTTGTGAGTGTGGTTGTGTGTGGTTGTGGTTGTGTGGGTGTGGTTGTGGGTGTGGTTGTGTGTGTGTTGGTGTGTGTGGTTGTGGTTGTGTCTGTGTGGGTGGTTGTGTGTGTG
Source organism: Triturus cristatus (assembly GCF_964204655.1). NCBI lineage: Eukaryota > Metazoa > Chordata > Amphibia > Caudata > Salamandridae > Triturus > Triturus cristatus. Next base: position 639,904,682 of record NC_140579.1, on the reverse strand, counting down.
TGTGTGTTTGAGTGTGTGGTTGTGTGTGTATGTGTGTTTGTGTGTGTGGTTGGGTGTGGTTATGTGTGTGGTTGTGTGTGTGGTTGTGTGTGGTTGTGTGTGTGGTTGTGTGTGTGTGGTTGTGTGTGTGTGGTTGTATGTGTGTTTGTGTGTGTGGTTGGGTGTGGTTATGTGTGTGGTTGTGTGTGTGGTTGTGTGTGGTTGTGTATGTGGTTGTGTGTGTGTGTGTGTGGTTGTGGTTATGTGTATATGTGGGTGTGGGTGTGGTTGGGTATGGTTGTGGTTGTGTGTGTGTGGGTGGTTGTGTGTGTGTGTTTGTGTTTGAGTGTGTGGTTGTGTATGTGTGTTTGTGTGTGTGGTTGGGTGTGGTTATGTGTGTGGTTGTGTGTGTGGTTGTGTGTGGTTATGTGTGTGGTTGTGTATGTGGTTGTGGTTGTATATGTGGCTGTGTGTGTGTGTGTGCGGTTGTGGTTCTGTGTATATGTGGTTGTGGGTGTGGTTGGGTGTGGTTGTGGTTGTGTGTGTGTGATTGTGTGTGGTTGGGTGTGATTATGGTTGTGTGTATGTGGTTGTGTGTGTGGTTGTGTGTGTGTTTGTGTGTGTGTGTGTGGGGTGTGTGTGTGTGTGTGTGTGTGCGTGTGTTACCCTAGGATGGCGGAGCGCTTCACAATAGGAGCAGTAATGATAAATGAGGAGAAAATTTACAAGTGAACATGTTACAAAACCGAACGTTACGTTACATGAGGCAATAGTGACAATTGTGCAAGTACCAAGAGCAAACAAAATACAAGAGTTTTAGCAAACGTTACGTTACATGAGGCAATAGTGACAATTGTGCAAGTATCAAGAGCAAACAAAATACAAGAGTTTTAGCAAACGTTACGTTACATGAGACAATAGTGACAATTGTGCAAGTATCAAGAGCAAACAAAATACAAGAGTTTTAGCAAACGTTACGTTACATGCTGCAGTGGTGACCACTGTATGCCAAGGTTAGCCCCAATGCCGTCGTTATTAAAGTACAGGCTTCTGCACTACACAGGCAGCCATTTTGAATATGTGTTTTAGAACACCACATGTAGCGCTTTTTATAGTTTTTTTATAATTGTGGGTTGTGACATCCTCCTAACAGCTTTTTTTTTAAATGCCTACATTAATTGTTTGAAATTGTAATACCTTGTTTAAGAAAAGGCGTGTTTTAAAACAGTTGTTTTTTATTTAATCCAGATGCAAGACCCTGCAAAAACAGACGTTATCTATGTGCCCCAGGCGCTGGACACCCCTGAAATAACTATCAACGCCGGAGAATTAACAGACCCGCAGACAGGTATATATATTTAGAGTTGTGTAGTTCGACGTAGTTTTGTACACAAGTCTCTCAGAAGTTCTGTTCTTTTTTTCTAATGGGGTTCTCATGTATGTATGATTTTACAGCTTATGATCCCGACCTACAACAAGTTCTTGAAGATCTTATGGTGTACTTCGAGGCTCAAGGAGCTATGAGCAATGTGCAAAACACCACCGTTCCTACATGTAAATAAAAAAAAAAAAGCCCGCCGTTATTTAATCTGTCTAAGACGATGGGATCTGGGGTAGGCAAAAGGCCTGACCAAGGGGTGTATAGGGTACATCCGCAGAAAGATGTCTAAGGCCTGGTATTATTTTTTCTTTACAGGGGCCCCAGTGTTATGCACGGACGGCGTTGAGGTACAAGAGACTGCGCAACGTTCAAAAGAAAGACCTTTGAAGAGGAAGGCTTTAACGTGTAAAGGGGGGCCTGAGACAAAGAAAGGAGCTGTAAAAAGACCTCTAGCAGGTGTGTTTTTTACAAAAGGGTGTGAGAAGTACTAACGGTGTTACAGACTCTCAGCCAGAGGGTCCAGCGGCTTGTAGAAACGCCTGTATAAAAAGATGGATGTGTAGAAAATTAGGATGGTGGTGATTGTACATGGTGCTTTATGTTTTCTCTAATATATATTTTTTCTCTTTGATATTCTAGAACAGTCTCAGAAACAGGCTGAAGAGAGGTCGACCCAGCCTTTAAGGGATATAACAGCAGCCGGCCAGAACAACAGATCCGCCGCAAAAGGCGTGAGTAGGCGTGTACGCCAGGAGAAACTCTCTACATACTACACCCCTTTCAACACGATGAACAAGCCTATAGAAAAATCTCTTATGCCTAGGGGTGGGGTCAGCACTGTCGGCGTATTTACAAATCCAGATAACATGGGGCAGGGGCTGTGTAAAAACGGTACAGAGGGGCTGAGCCATCTCAGGGTATCAACAGGGAAAGGGGTTTCAAGCATGGCACCCCTTAAGAAGATGCAAAACAACAGTTGATGGATAGAATGCAGAACAATGTCATACCTTCACCCCAGTACAGAGATCTGGGCCTAAATCCATCATTATTTTGCTCACCATGCCGTTCCAGTTTGAACCCAGCCATATGCAAATCAGTCTTGACCCTGTGCCTCATGGGAACAGTCCAGCCCGAACTGCCAAGCCAGGTCCTCCCTGGACTGGAAACAAGCATCCTAGGACCGGTTTCGGGGTTTCACCCCTCTTCAGTTAGGATAGCTTGATTCCAGTGGCATGGAGAGCACGGGACCCACGTCTGGGCATACCCTTCCCACTCGGGGTGACAAATGCAAAACAATAGTTGATGGATAGAATGCAGAACAATGTCATACCTTCACCCCAGTACAGAGATCTGGGCCGAAATCCATCATTATTTTGCTCACCATGCCGTTCCAGTTTGAACCCAGCCATATGCAAATCAGTCTTTACCCTGTGCCTCATGGGAACAGTCCAGCCCGAACTGCCAAGCCAGGTCCTCCCTGGACTGGAAACAAGCATCCTAGGACCGGTTTCGGGGTTTCACCCCTCTTCAGCCAGGATAGCTTGATTCCAGTGGCATGGAGAGAACGGGACCCACGTCTGGGCATGCCCTTCCCACTCGGGGTGACAAATGCAAAACAACAGTTGATGGATAGAATGCAGAACAATGTCATACCTTCACCCCAGTACAGAGATCTGGGCCTAAATCCATCATTATTTTGCTCACCATGCCGTTCCAGTTTGAACCCAGCCATATGCAAATCAGTCTTGACGCTGTGCCTCATGGGAACAGTCCAGCCCGAACTGCCAAGCCAGGTCCTCCCTGGACTGGAAACAAGCATCCTAGGACCGGTTTCGGGGTTTCACCCCTCTTCAGCCAGGATAGCTTGATTCCAGTGGCATGGAGAGCACGGGACCCACGTCTGGGCATACCCTTCCCACTCGGGGTGACAAATGCAAAACAACAGTTGATGGATAGAATGCAGAACAATGTCATACCTTCACCCCAGTACAGAGATCTGGGCCTAAATCCTTCATTATTTTGCTCAACATGCCGTTCCAGTTTGAACCCAGCCATATGCAAATCAGTCTTGACCCGTGCCTCATGGGAACAGTCCAGCCCGAACTGCCAAGCCAGGTCCTCCCTGGACTGGAAACAAGCATCCTAGGACCGGTTTCGGGGTTTCACCCCTCTTCAGCCAGGATAGCTTGATTACAGTGGCATGGAGAGCACGGGACCCACGTCTGGGCATACCCTTCCCACTCGGGGTGACAAATGCAAAACAACAGTTGATGGATAGAATGCAGAATAATGTCATACCTTCACCCCAGTACAGAGATCTGGGCCTAAATCCATCATTATTTTGCTCACCATGCCGTTCCAGTTTGAACCCAGCCATATGCAAATCAGTCTTGACCCTGTACCTCATGGGAACAGTCCAGCCCGAACTGCCAAGCCAGGTCCTCCCTGGATTGGAAACAAGCATCCTAGGACCGGTTTCGGGGTTTACCCCTCTTCAGCCAGGATAGCTTGATTCCAGTGGCATGGAGAGCACGGGACCCACGTCTGGGCATACCCTTCCCACTCGGGGTGACAAATGCAAAACAACAGTTGATGGATAGAATGCAGAACAATGTCATACCTTCACCCCAGTACAGAGATCTGGGCCTAAATCCATCATTATTTTGCTCACCATGCCGTTCCAGTTTGAACCCAGCCATATGCAAATCAGTCTTGACCCTGTGCCTCATGGGAACAGTCCAGCCCGAACTGCCAAGCCAGGTCCTCCCTGGACTGGAAACAAGCATCCTAGGACCGGTTTCGGGGTTTCACCCCTCTTCAGCCAGGATAGCTTGATTCCAGTGGCATGGAGAGCACGGGACCCACGTCTGGGCATACCCTTTCCACTCGGGGTGACAAATGCAAAACAACAGTTGATGGATAGAATGCAGAACAATGTCATACCTTCACCCCAGTACAGAGATCTGGGCCTAAATCCATCATTATTTTGCTCACCATGCCGTTCCAGTTTGAACCCAGCCATATGCAAATCAGTCTTGCGGGAACAGTCCAGCCCGAACTGCCAAGCCAGGTCCTCCCTGGACTGGAAACAAGCATCCTAGGACCGGTTTCGGGGTTTCACCCCTCTTCAGCCAGGATAGCTTGATTCCAGTGGCATGGAGAGCACGGGACCCACGTCTGGGCATACCCTTCCCACTCGGGGTGACAAATGCAAAACAACAGTTGATGGATAGAATGCAGAACAATGTCATACCTTCACCCCAGTACAGAGATCTGGGCCTAAATCCTTCATTATTTTGCTCAACATGCCGTTCCAGTTTGAACCCAGCCATATGCAAATCAGTCTTGACCCTGTGCCTCATGGGAACAGTCCAGCCCGAACTGCCAAGCCAGGTCCTCCCTGGACTGGAAACAAGCATCCTAGGACCGGTTTCGGGGTATCACCCCTCTTCAGCCAGGATAGCTTGATTCCAGTGGCATGGAGAGCACGGGACCCACGTCTGGGCATACCCTTTCCACTCGGGGTGACAAATGCAAAACAACAGTTGATGGATAGAATGCAGAACAATGTCATACCTTCACCCCAGTACAGAGATCTGGGCCTAAATCCATCATTATTTTGCTCACCATGCCGTTCCAGTTTGAACCCAGCCATATGCAAATCAGTCTTGACCCTGTGCCTCATGGGAACAGTCCAGCCCGAACTGCCAAGCCAGGTCCTCCCTGGACTGGAAACAAGCATCCTAGGACCGGTTTCGTGGTTTCACCCCTCTTCAGCCAGGATAGCTTGATTCCAGTGTCATGGAGAGCACGGGACCCACGTCTGGGCATACCCTTCCCACTCGGGGTGACAATTGCAAAACAACAGTTGATGGATAGAATGCAGAACAATGTCATACCTTCACCCCAGTACAGAGATCTGGGCCTAAATCCATCATTATTTTGCTCACCATGCCGTTCCAGTTTGAACCCAGCCATATGCAAATCAGTCTTGACCCTGTGCCTCATGGGAACAGTCCAGCCCGAACTGCCAAGCCAGGTCCTCCCTGGACTGGAAACAAGCATCCTAGGACCGGTTTCGGGGTTTCACCCCTCTTCAGCCAGGATAGCTTGATTCCAGTGGCATGGAGGGCACGGGACCCACGTCTGGGCATACCCTTCCCACTCGGGGTGACAAATGCAAAACAACAGTTGATGGATAGAATGCAGAACAATGTCATACCTTCACCCCAGTACAGAGATCTGGGCCTAAATCCATCATTATTTTGCTCACCATGCCGTTCCAGTTTGAACCCAGCCATATGCAAATCAGTCTTGACCCTGTGCCTCATGGGAACAGTCCAGCCCGAACTGCCAAGCCAGGTCCTCCCTGGACTGGAAACAAGCATCCTAGGACCGGTTTCGGGGTTTCACCCCTCTTCAGCCAGGATAGCTTGATTCCAGTGGCATGGAGAGCACGGGACCCACGTCTGGGCATACCCTTTCCACTCGGGGTGACAAATGCAAAACAACAGTTGATGGATAGAATGCAGAACAATGTCATACCTTCACCCCAGTACAGAGATCTGGGCCTAAATCCATCATTATTTTGCTCACCATGCCGTTCCAATTTGAACCCAGCCATATGCAAATCAGTCTTGACCCTGTGCCTCATGGGAACAGTCCAGCCCGAACTGCCAAGCCAGGTCCTCCCTGGACTGGAAACAAGCATCCTAGGACCTGTTTCGGGGTTTCACCCCTCTTCAGCCAGGATAGCTTGATTCCAGTGGCATGGAGAGCACGGGACCCACGTCTGGGCATACCCTTCCCACTCGGGGTGACAAATGCAAAACAACAGTTGATGGATAGAATGCAGAACAATGTCATACCTTCACCCCAGTACAGAGATCTGGGCCTAAATCCATCATTATTTTGCTCACCATGCCGTTCCAGTTTGAACCCAGCCATATGCAAATCAGTCTTGACCCTGTGCCTCATGGGAACAGTCCAGCCCGAACTGCCAAGCCAGGTCCTCCCTGGACTGGAAACAAGCATCCTAGGACCGGTTTCGGGGTTTCACCCCTCTTCAGCCAGGATAGCTTGATTCCAGTGGCATGGAGAGCACGGGACCCACGTCTGGGCATACCCTTCCCACTCGGGGTGACAAATGCAAAACAACAGTTGATGGATAGAATGCAGAACAATGTCCTACCTTCACCCCAGTACAGAGATCTGGGCCTAAATCCATCATTATTTTGCTCACCATGCCGTTCCAGTTTGAACCCAGCCATATGCAAATCAGTCTTGACCCTGTGCCTCATGGGAACAGTCAAGCCCGAACTGCCAAGCCAGGTCCTCCCTGGACTGGAAACAAGCATCCTAGGACCGGTTTCGGGGTTTCACCCCTCTTCAGCCAGGATAGCTTGATTCCAGTGGCATGGAGAGCACGGGACCCACGTCTGGGCATACCCTTCCCGCTCGGGGTGACAAATGCAAAACAACAGTTGATGGATAGAATGCAGAACAATGTCATACCTTCACCCCAGTACAGAGATCTGGGCCTAAATCCATCATTATTTTGCTCACCATGCCGTTCCAGTTTGAACCCAGCCATATGCAAATCAGTCTTGACCCTGTGCCTCATGGGAACAGTCCAGCCCGAACTGCCAAGCCAGGTCCTCCCTGGACTGGAAACAAGCATCCTAGGACCGGTTTCGGGGTTTCACCCCTCTTCAGTTAGGATAGCTTGATTCCAGTGGCATGGAGAGCACGGGACCCACGTCTGGGCATACCCTTCCCACTCGGGGTGACAAATGCAAAACAATAGTTGATGGATAGAATGCAGAACAATGTCATACCTTCACCCCAGTACAGAGATCTGGGCCGAAATCCATCATTATTTTGCTCACCATGCCGTTCCAGTTTGAACCCAGCCATATGCAAATCAGTCTTTACCCTGTGCCTCATGGGAACAGTCCAGCCCGAACTGCCAAGCCAGGTCCTCCCTGGACTGGAAACAAGCATCCTAGGACCGGTTTCGGGGTTTCACCCCTCTTCAGCCAGGATAGCTTGATTCCAGTGGCATGGAGAGAACGGGACCCACGTCTGGGCATGCCCTTCCCACTCGGGGTGACAAATGCAAAACAACAGTTGATGGATAGAATGCAGAACAATGTCATACCTTCACCCCAGTACAGAGATCTGGGCCTAAATCCATCATTATTTTGCTCACCATGCCGTTCCAGTTTGAACCCAGCCATATGCAAATCAGTCTTGACGCTGTGCCTCATGGGAACAGTCCAGCCCGAACTGCCAAGCCAGGTCCTCCCTGGACTGGAAACAAGCATCCTAGGACCGGTTTCGGGGTTTCACCCCTCTTCAGCCAGGATAGCTTGATTCCAGTGGCATGGAGAGCACGGGACCCACGTCTGGGCATACCCTTCCCACTCGGGGTGACAAATGCAAAACAACAGTTGATGGATAGAATGCAGAACAATGTCATACCTTCACCCCAGTACAGAGATCTGGGCCTAAATCCTTCATTATTTTGCTCAACATGCCGTTCCAGTTTGAACCCAGCCATATGCAAATCAGTCTTGACCCGTGCCTCATGGGAACAGTCCAGCCCGAACTGCCAAGCCAGGTCCTCCCTGGACTGGAAACAAGCATCCTAGGACCGGTTTCGGGGTTTCACCCCTCTTCAGCCAGGATAGCTTGATTACAGTGGCATGGAGAGCACGGGACCCACGTCTGGGCATACCCTTCCCACTCGGGGTGACAAATGCAAAACAACAGTTGATGGATAGAATGCAGAATAATGTCATACCTTCACCCCAGTACAGAGATCTGGGCCTAAATCCATCATTATTTTGCTCACCATGCCGTTCCAGTTTGAACCCAGCCATATGCAAATCAGTCTTGACCCTGTACCTCATGGGAACAGTCCAGCCCGAACTGCCAAGCCAGGTCCTCCCTGGATTGGAAACAAGCATCCTAGGACCGGTTTCGGGGTTTACCCCTCTTCAGCCAGGATAGCTTGATTCCAGTGGCATGGAGAGCACGGGACCCACGTCTGGGCATACCCTTCCCACTCGGGGTGACAAATGCAAAACAACAGTTGATGGATAGAATGCAGAACAATGTCATACCTTCACCCCAGTACAGAGATCTGGGCCTAAATCCATCATTATTTTGCTCACCATGCCGTTCCAGTTTGAACCCAGCCATATGCAAATCAGTCTTGACCCTGTGCCTCATGGGAACAGTCCAGCCCGAACTGCCAAGCCAGGTCCTCCCTGGACTGGAAACAAGCATCCTAGGACCGGTTTCGGGGTTTCACCCCTCTTCAGCCAGGATAGCTTGATTCCAGTGGCATGGAGAGCACGGGACCCACGTCTGGGCATACCCTTTCCACTCGGGGTGACAAATGCAAAACAACAGTTGATGGATAGAATGCAGAACAATGTCATACCTTCACCCCAGTACAGAGATCTGGGCCTAAATCCATCATTATTTTGCTCACCATGCCGTTCCAGTTTGAACCCAGCCATATGCAAATCAGTCTTGCGGGAACAGTCCAGCCCGAACTGCCAAGCCAGGTCCTCCCTGGACTGGAAACAAGCATCCTAGGACCGGTTTCGGGGTTTCACCCCTCTTCAGCCAGGATAGCTTGATTCCAGTGGCATGGAGAGCACGGGACCCACGTCTGGGCATACCCTTCCCACTCGGGGTGACAAATGCAAAACAACAGTTGATGGATAGAATGCAGAACAATGTCATACCTTCACCCCAGTACAGAGATCTGGGCCTAAATCCTTCATTATTTTGCTCAACATGCCGTTCCAGTTTGAACCCAGCCATATGCAAATCAGTCTTGACCCTGTGCCTCATGGGAACAGTCCAGCCCGAACTGCCAAGCCAGGTCCTCCCTGGACTGGAAACAAGCATCCTAGGACCGGTTTCGGGGTATCACCCCTCTTCAGCCAGGATAGCTTGATTCCAGTGGCATGGAGAGCACGGGACCCACGTCTGGGCATACCCTTTCCACTCGGGGTGACAAATGCAAAACAACAGTTGATGGATAGAATGCAGAACAATGTCATACCTTCACCCCAGTACAGAGATCTGGGCCTAAATCCATCATTATTTTGCTCACCATGCCGTTCCAGTTTGAACCCAGCCATATGCAAATCAGTCTTGACCCTGTGCCTCATGGGAACAGTCCAGCCCGAACTGCCAAGCCAGGTCCTCCCTGGACTGGAAACAAGCATCCTAGGACCGGTTTCGTGGTTTCACCCCTCTTCAGCCAGGATAGCTTGATTCCAGTGTCATGGAGAGCACGGGACCCACGTCTGGGCATACCCTTCCCACTCGGGGTGACAATTGCAAAACAACAGTTGATGGATAGAATGCAGAACAATGTCATACCTTCACCCCAGTACAGAGATCTGGGCCTAAATCCATCATTATTTTGCTCACCATGCCGTTCCAGTTTGAACCCAGCCATATGCAAATCAGTCTTGACCCTGTGCCTCATGGGAACAGTCCAGCCCGAACTGCCAAGCCAGGTCCTCCCTGGACTGGAAACAAGCATCCTAGGACCGGTTTCGGGGTTTCACCCCTCTTCAGCCAGGATAGCTTGATTCCAGTGGCATGGAGGGCACGGGACCCACGTCTGGGCATACCCTTCCCACTCGGGGTGACAAATGCAAAACAACAGTTGATGGATAGAATGCAGAACAATGTCATACCTTCACCCCAGTACAGAGATCTGGGCCTAAATCCATCATTATTTTGCTCACCATGCCGTTCCAGTTTGAACCCAGCCATATGCAAATCAGTCTTGACCCTGTGCCTCATGGGAACAGTCCAGCCCGAACTGCCAAGCCAGGTCCTCCCTGGACTGGAAACAAGCATCCTAGGACCGGTTTCGGGGTTTCACCCCTCTTCAGCCAGGATAGCTTGATTCCAGTGGCATGGAGAGCACGGGACCCACGTCTGGGCATACCCTTTCCACTCGGGGTGACAAATGCAAAACAACAGTTGATGGATAGAATGCAGAACAATGTCATACCTTCACCCCAGTACAGAGATCTGGGCCTAAATCCATCATTATTTTGCTCACCATGCCGTTCCAATTTGAACCCAGCCATATGCAAATCAGTCTTGACCCTGTGCCTCATGGGAACAGTCCAGCCCGAACTGCCAAGCCAGGTCCTCCCTGGACTGGAAACAAGCATCCTAGGACCTGTTTCGGGGTTTCACCCCTCTTCAGCCAGGATAGCTTGATTCCAGTGGCATGGAGAGCACGGGACCCACGTCTGGGCATACCCTTCCCACTCGGGGTGACAAATGCAAAACAACAGTTGATGGATAGAATGCAGAACAATGTCATACCTTCACCCCAGTACAGAGATCTGGGCCTAAATCCATCATTATTTTGCTCACCATGCCGTTCCAGTTTGAACCCAGCCATATGCAAATCAGTCTTGACCCTGTGCCTCATGGGAACAGTCCAGCCCGAACTGCCAAGCCAGGTCCTCCCTGGACTGGAAACAAGCATCCTAGGACCGGTTTCGGGGTTTCACCCCTCTTCAGCCAGGATAGCTTGATTCCAGTGGCATGGAGAGCACGGGACCCACGTCTGGGCATACCCTTCCCACTCGGGGTGACAAATGCAAAACAACAGTTGATGGATAGAATGCAGAACAATGTCCTACCTTCACCCCAGTACAGAGATCTGGGCCTAAATCCATCATTATTTTGCTCACCATGCCGTTCCAGTTTGAACCCAGCCATATGCAAATCAGTCTTGACCCTGTGCCTCATGGGAACAGTCAAGCCCGAACTGCCAAGCCAGGTCCTCCCTGGACTGGAAACAAGCATCCTAGGACCGGTTTCGGGGTTTCACCCCTCTTCAGCCAGGATAGCTTGATTCCAGTGGCATGGAGAGCACGGGACCCACGTCTGGGCATACCCTTCCCGCTCGGGGTGACAAATGCAAAACAACAGTTGATGGATAGAATGCAGAACAATGTCATACCTTCACCCCAGTACAGAGATCTGGGCCTAAATCCATCATTATTTTGCTCACCATGCCGTTCCAGTTTGAACCCAGCCATATGCAAATCAGTCTTGACCCTGTACCTCATGGGAACAGTCCAGCCCGAACTGCCAAGCCAGGTCCTCCCTGGATTGGAAACAAGCTTCCTAGGACCGGTTTCGGGGTTTCACCCCTCTTCAGCCAGGATAGCTTGATTCCAGTGGCATGGAGAGCACGGGACCCACGTCTGGGCATACCCTTCCCACTCGGGGTGACAAATGCAAAACAACAGTTGATGGATAGAATGCAGAACAATGTCATACCTTCACCCCAGTACAGAGATCTGGGCCTAAATCCATCATTATTTTGCTCACCATGCCTTTCCAGTTTGAACCCAGCCATATGCAAATCAGTCTTGACCCTGTGCCTCATGGGAACAGTCCAGCCCGAACTGCCAAGCCAGGTCCTCCCTGGACTGGAAACAAGCATCCTAGGACCGGTTTCGGGGTTTCACCCCTCTTCAGCCAGGATAGCTTGATTCCAGTGGCATGGAGAGCACGGGACCCACGTCTGGGCATACCCTTCCCACTCGGGGTGACAAATGCAAAACAACAGTTGATGGATAGAATGCAGAACAATGTCATACCTTCACCCCAGTACAGAGATCTGGGCCTAAATCCATCATTATTTTGCTCACCATGTCGTTCCAGTTTGAACCCAGCCATATGCAAATCAGTCTTGACCCTGTGCCTCATTGGAAGAGTCCAGCCCGAACTGCCAAGCCAGGTCCTCCCTGGACTGGAAAAAAGCATCCTAGGACCGGTTTCGGGGTTTCACCCCTCTTCAGCCAGGATACCTTGATTCCAGTGGCATGGAGAGCACGGGACCCACGTCTGGGCATACCCTTCCCACTCGGGGTGACAAATGCAAAACAACAGTTGATGGATAGAATGCAGAACAATGTCCTACCTTCACCCCAGTACAGAGATCTGGGCCTAAATCCATCATTATTTTGCTCACCATGCCGTTCCAGTTTGAACCCAGCCATATGCAAATCAGTCTTGACCTTGTACCTCATGGGAAGAGTCCAGCCCGAACTGCCAAGCCAGGTCCTCCCTGGATTGGAAACAAGCATCCTAGGACCGGTTTCGGGGTTTCACCCCTCTTCAGCCAGGATAGCTTGATTCCAGTGGCATGGAGAGCACGGGACCCACGTCTGGGCATACCCTTCCCACTCGGGGTGACAAATGCAAAACAACAGTTGATGGATAGAATGCAGAACAATGTCATACCTTCACCCCAGTACAGAGATCTGGGCCTAAATCCATCATTATTTTGCTCACCATGCCGTTCCAGTTTGAACCCAGCCATATGCAAATCAGTCTTGACCCTGTGCCTCATGGGAACAGTCCAGCCCGAACTGCCAAGCCAGGTCCTCCCTGGACTGGAAACAAGCATCCTAGGACCGGTTTCGGGGTTATACCCCTCTTCAGCCAGGATAGCTTGATTCCAGTGGCATGGAGAGCACGGGACCCACGTCTGGGCATACCCTTCCCACTCGGGGTGATAAATGCAAAACAACAGTTGATGGATAGAATGCAGAACAATGTCATACCTTCACCCCAGTACAGAGATCTGGGCCTAAATCCATCATTATTTTGCTCACCATGCCGTTCCAGTTTGAACCCAGCCATATGCAAATCAGTCTTGACCTTGTGCCTCATGGGAACAGTCCAGCCCGAACTGCCAAGCCAGGTCCTCCCTGGACTGGAAACAAGCATCCTAGGACCGGTTTCGGGGTTTCACCCCTCTTCAGCCAGGATAGCTTGATTCCAGTGGCATGGAGAGCACGGGACCCACGTCTGGGCATACCCTTCCCACTCGGGGTGACAAATGCAAAACAACAGTTGATGGATAGAATGCAGAACAATGTCATACCTTCACCCCAGTACAGAGATCTGGGCCTAAATCCATCATTAGTTTGCTCACCATGCCGTTCCAGTTTGAACCCAGCCATATGCAAATCAGTCTTGACGCTGTGCCTCATGGGAACAGTCCAGCCCGAACTGCCAAGCCAGGTCCTCCCTGGACTGGAAACAAGCATCCTAGGACCGGTTTCGGGGTTTCACCCCTCTTCAGCCCGGATAGCTTGATTCCAGTGGCATGGAGAGCACGGGACCCACGTCTGGGCATACCCTTCCCACTCGGGGTGACAAATGCAAAACAACAGTTGATGGATAGAATGCAGAACAATGTCATACCTTCACCCCAGTACAGAGATCTGGGCCTAAATCCTTCATTATTTTGCTCAACATGCCGTTCCAGTTTGAACCCAGCCATATGCAAATCAGTCTTGACCCTGTGCCTCATGGGAACAGTCCAGCCCGAACTGCCAAGCCAGGTCCTCCCTGGACTGGAAACAAGCATCCTAGGACCGGTTTCGGGGTTTCACCCCTCTTCAGCCAGGATAGCTTGATTACAGTGGCATGGAGAGCACGGGACCCACGTCTGGGCATACCCTTCCCACTCGGGGTGACAAATGCAAAACAACAGTTGATGGATAGAATGCAGAATAATGTCATACCTTCACCCCAGTACAGAGATCTGGGCCTAAATCCATCATTATTTTGCTCACCATGCCGTTCCAGTTTGAACCCAGCCATATGCAAATCAGTCTTGACCCTGTACCTCATGGGAACAGTCCAGCCCGAACTGCCAAGCCAGGTCCTCCCTGGATTGGAAACAAGCATCCTAGGACCGGTTTCGGGGTTTACCCCTCTTCAGCCAGGATAGCTTGATTCCAGTGGCATGGAGAGCACGGGACCCACGTCTGGGCATACCCTTCCCACTCGGGGTGACAAATGCAAAACAACAGTTGATGGATAGAATGCAGAACAATGTCATACCTTCACCCCAGTACAGAGATCTGGGCCTAAATCCATCATTATTTTGCTCACCATGCCGTTCCAGTTTGAACCCAGCCATATGCAAATCAGTCTTGACCCTGTGCCTCATGGGAACAGTCCAGCCTGAACTGCCAAGCCAGGTCCTCCCTGGACTGGAAACAAGCATCCTAGGACCGGTTTCGGGGTTTCACCCCTCTTCAGCCAGGATAGCTTGATTCCAGTGGCATGGAGAGCACGGGACCCACGTCTGGGCATACCCTTTCCACTCGGGGTGACAAGTGCAAAACAACAGTTGATGGATAGAATGCAGAACAATGTCATACCTTCACCCCAGTACAGAGATCTGGGCCTAAATCCATCATTATTTTGCTCACCATGCCGTTCCAGTTTGAACCCAGCCATATGCAAATCAGTCTTGACCCTGTGCCTCATGGGAACAGTCCAGCCCGAACTGCCAAGCCAGGTCCTCCCTGGACTGGAAACAAGCATCCTAGGACCGGTTTCGTGGTTTCACCCCTCTTCAGCCAGGGTAGCTTGATTCCAGTGTCATGGAGAGCACGGGACCCACGTCTGGGCATACCCTTCCCACTCGGGGTGACAAATGCAAAACAACAGTTGATGGATAGAATGCAGAACAATGTCATACCTTCACCCCAGTACAGAGATCTGGGCCTAAATCCATCATTATTTTGCTCACCATGCCGTTCCAGTTTGAACCCAGCCATATGCAAATCAGTCTTGACCCTGTGCCTCATGGGAACAGTCCAGCCCGAACTGCCAAGCCAGGTCCTCCCTGGACTGGAAACAAGCATCCTAGGACCGGTTTCGGGGTTTTACCCCTCTTCAGCCAGGATAGCTTGATTCCAGTGGCATGGAGAGCACAGGACCCACGTCTGGGCATACCCTTTCCACTCGGGGTGACAAATGCAAAACAACAGTTGATGGATAGAATGCAGAACAATGTCATACCTTCACCCCAGTACAGAGATCTGGGCCTAAATCCATCATTATTTTGCTCACCATGCCGTTCCAATTTGAACCCAGCCATATGCAAATCAGTCTTGACCCTGTGCCTCATGGGAACAGTCCAGCCCGAACTGCCAAGCCAGGTCCTCCCTGGACTGGAAACAAGCATCCTAGGACCTGTTTCGGGGTTTCACCCCTCTTCAGCCAGGATAGCTTGATTCCAGTGGCATGGAGAGCACGGGACCCACGTCTGGGCATACCCTTCCCACTCGGGGTGACAAATGCAAAACAACAGTTGATGGATAGAATGCAGAACAATGTCATACCTTCACCCCAGTACAGAGATCTGGGCCTAAATCCATCATTATTTTGCTCACCATGCCGTTCCAGTTTGTACCCAGCCATATGCAAATCAGTCTTGACCCTGTGCCTCATGGGAACAGTCCAGCCCGAACTGCCAAGCCAGGTCCTCCCTGGACTGGAAACAAGCATCCTAGGACCGGTTTCGGGGTTTCACCCCTCTTCAGCCAGGATAGCTTGATTCCAGTGGCATGGAGAGCACGGGACCCACTTCTGGGCATACCCTTCCCACTCGGGGTGACAAATGCAAAACAACAGTTGATGGATAGAATGCAGAACAATGTCCTACCTTCACCCCAGTACAGAGATCTGGGCCTAAATCCATCATTATTTTGCTCACCATGCCGTTCCAGTTTGAACCCAGCCATATGCAAATCAGTCTTGACCCTGTGCCTCATGGGAACAGTCCAGCCCGAACTGCCAAGCCAGGTCCTCCCTGGACTGGAAACAAGCATCCTAGGACCGGTTTCGGGGTTTCACCCCTCTTCAGCCAGGATAGCTTGATTCCAGTGGCATGGAGAGCACGGGACCCACGTCTGGGCATACCCTTCCCGCTCGGGGTGACAAATGCAAAACAACAGTTGATGGATAGAATGCAGAACAATGTCATACCTTCACCCCAGTACAGAGATCTGGGCCTAAATCCATCATTATTTTGCTCACCATGCCGTTCCAGTTTGAACCCAGCCATATGCAAATCAGTCTTGACCCTGTACCTCATGGGAACAGTCCAGCCCGAACTGCCAAGCCAGGTCCTCCCTGGATTGGAAACAAGCTTCCTAGGACCGGTTTCGGGGTTTCACCCCTCTTCAGCCAGGATAGCTTGATTCCAGTGGCATGGAGTGCACAGGACCCACGTCTGGGCATACCCTTCCCACTCGGGGTGACAAATGCAAAACAACAGTTGATGGATAGAATGCAGAAGAATGTCATACCTTCACCCCAGTACAGAGATCTGGGCCTAAATCCATCATTATTTTGCTCACCATGCCTTTCCAGTTTGAACCCAGCCATATGCAAATCAGTCTTGACCCTGTGCCTCATGGGACCAGTCCAGCCCGAACTGCCAAGCCAGGTCCTCCCTGGACTGGAAACAAGCATCCTAGGACCGGTTTCGGGGTTTCACCCCTCTTCAGCCAGGATAGCTTGATTCCAGTGGCATGGAGAGCACGGGACCCACGTCTGGGCATACCCTTCCCACTCGGGGTGACAAATGCAAAACAACAGTTGATGGATAGAATGCAGAACAATGTCATACCTTCACCCCAGTACAGAGATCTGGGCCTAAATCCATCATTATTTTGCTCACCATGTCGTTCCAGTTTGAACCCAGCCATATGCAAATCAGTCTTGACCCTGTGCCTCATGGGAACAGTCCAGCCCGAACTGCCAAGCCAGGTCCTCCCTGGACTGGAAAAAAGCATCCTAGGACCGGTTTCGGGGTTTCACCCCTCTTCAGCCAGGATACCTTGATTCCAGTGGCATGGAGAGCACGGGACCCACGTCTGGGCATACCCTTCCCACTCGGGGTGACAAATGCAAAACAACAGTTGATGGATAGAATGCAGAACAATGTCCTACCTTCACCCCAGTACAGAGATCTGGGCCTAAATCCATCATTATTTTGCTCACCATGCCGTTCCAGATTGAACCCAGCCATATGCAAATCAGTCTTGACCCTGTGCCTCATGGGAACAGTCCAGCCCGAACTGCCAAGCCAGGTCCTCCCTGGACTGGAAACAAGCATCCTAGGACCGGTTTCGGGGTTTCACCCCTCTTCAGCCAGGATAGCTTGATTCCAGTGGCATGGAGAGCATGGGACCCACGTCTGGGCATATCCTTCCCACTCGGGGTGACAAATGCAAAACAACAGTTGATGGATAGAATGCAGAACAATGTCATACCTTCACCCCAGTACAGAGATCTGGGCCTAAATCCATCATTATTTTGCTCACCATGCCGTTCCAGTTTGAACCCAGCCATATGCAAATCAGTCTTGACCCTGTGCCTCATGGGAACAGTCCAGCCCGAACTGCCAAGCCAGGTCCTCCCTGGACTGGAAACAAGCATCCTAGGCCCGGTTTCGGGGTTTCACCCCTCTTCAGCCAGGATAGCTTGATTCCAGTGGCATGGAGAGCACGGGACCCACGTCTGGGCATACCCTTTCCACTCAAAGTGACAAATGCAAAACAACAGTTGATGGATAGAATGCAGAACAATGTCATACCTTCACCCCAGTACAGAGATCTGGGCCTAAATCCATCATTATTTTGCTCACCATGCCGTTCCAGTTTGAACTCAGCCATATGCAAATCAGTCTTGACCCTGTGCCTCATGGGAACAGTCCAGCCCGAACTGCCAAGCCAGGTCCTCCCTGGACTAGAAACAAGCATCCTAGGACCGGTTTCGGGGTTTCACCCCTCTTCAGCCAGGATAGCTTGATTCCAGTGGCATGGAGAGCACGGGACCCACGTCTGGGCATACCCTTCCCACTCGGGGTGACAAATGCAAAACAACAGTTGATGGATAGAATGCAGAACAATGTCATACCTTCACCCCAGTACAGAGATCTGGGCCTAAATCCATCATTATTTTGCTCACCATGCCGTTCCAGTTTGAACCCAGCCATATGCAAATCAGTCTTGACCCTCTGCCTCATGGGAACAGTCCAGCCCGAACTGCCAAGCCAGGTCCTCCCTGGACTGGAAACAAGCATCCTAGGACCGGTTTCGGGGTTTCACCCCTCTTCAGCCAGGATAGCTTGATTCCAGTGGCATGGAGAGCACGGGACCCACGTCTGGGCATACCCTTCCCACTCGGGGTGACAAATGCAAAACAACAGTTGATGGATAGAATGCAGAACAATGTCATACCTTCACCCCAGTACAGAGATCTGGGCCTAAATCCATCATTATTTTGCTCACCATGTCGTTCCAGTTTGAACCCAGCCATATGCAAATCAGTCTTGACCCTGTGCCTCATTGGAAGAGTCCAGCCCGAACTGCCAAGCCAGGTCCTCCCTGGACTGGAAAAAAGCATCCTAGGACCGGTTTCGGGGTTTCACCCCTCTTCAGCCAGGATACCTTGATTCCAGTGGCATGGAGAGCACGGGACCCACGTCTGGGCATACCCTTCCCACTCGGGGTGACAAATGCAAAACAACAGTTGATGGATAGAATGCAGAACAATGTCCTACCTTCACCCCAGTACAGAGATCTGGGCCTAAATCCATCATTATTTTGCTCACCATGCCGTTCCAGTTTGAACCCAGCCATATGCAAATCAGTCTTGACCCTGTACCTCATGGGAAGAGTCCAGCCCGAACTGCCAAGCCAGGTCCTCCCTGGATTGGAAACAAGCATCCTAGGACCGGTTTCGGGGTTTCACCCCTCTTCAGCCAGGATAGCTTGATTCCAGTGGCATGGAGAGCACGGGACCCACGTCTGGGCATACCCTTCCCACTCGGGGTGACAAATGCAAAACAACAGTTGATGGATAGAATGCAGAACAATGTCATACCTTCACCCCAGTACAGAGATCTGGGCCTAAATCCATCATTATTTTGCTCACCATGCCGTTCCAGTTTGAACCCAGCCATATGCAAATCAGTCTTGACCCTGTGCCTCATGGGAACAGTCCAGCCCGAACTGCCAAGCCAGGTCCTCCCTGGACTGGAAACAAGCATCCTAGGACCGGTTTTGGGGTTATACCCCTCTTCAGCCAGGATAGCTTGATTCCAGTGGCATGGAGAGCACGGGACCCACGTCTGGGCATACCCTTCCCACTCGGGGTGATAAATGCAAAACAACAGTTGATGGATAGAATGCAGAACAATGTCATACCTTCACCCCAGTACAGAGATCTGGGCCTAAATCCATCATTATTTTGCTCACCATGCCGTTCCAGTTTGAACCCAGCCATATGCAAATCAGTCTTGACCCTGTGCCTCATGGGAACAGTCCAGCCCGAACTGCCAAGCCAGGTCCTCCCTGGACTGGAAACAAGCATCCTAGGACCGGTTTCGGGGTTTCACCCCTCTTCAGCCAGGATAGCTTGATTCCAGTGGCATGGAGAGCACGGGACCCACGTCTGGGCATACCCTTCCCACTCGGGGTGACAAATGCAAAACAACAGTTGATGGATAGAATGCAGAACAATGTCATACCTTCACCCCAGTACAGAGATCTGGGCCTAAATCCATCATTAGTTTGCTCACCATGCCGTTCCAGTTTGAACCCAGCCATATGCAAATCAGTCTTGACGCTGTGCCTCATGGGAACAGTCCAGCCCGAACTGCCAAGCCAGGTCCTCCCTGGACTGGAAACAAGCATCCTAGGACCGGTTTCGGGGTTTCACCCCTCTTCAGCCCGGATAGCTTGATTCCAGTGGCATGGAGAGCACGGGACCCACGTCTGGGCATACCCTTCCCACTCGGGGTGACAAATGCAAAACAACAGTTGATGGATAGAATGCAGAACAATGTCATACCTTCACCCCAGTACAGAGATCTGGGCCTAAATCCTTCATTATTTTGCTCAACATGCCGTTCCAGTTTGAACCCAGCCATATGCAAATCAGTCTTGACCCTGTGCCTCATGGGAACAGTCCAGCCCGAACTGCCAAGCCATGTCCTCCCTGGACTGGAAACAAGCATCCTAGGACCGGTTTCGGGGTTTCACCCCTCTTCAGCCAGGATAGCTTGATTACAGTGGCATGGAGAGCACGGGACCCACGTCTGGGCATACCCTTCCCACTTGGGGTGACAAATGCAAAACAACAGTTGATGGATAGAATGCAGAATAATGTCATACCTTCACCCCAGTAGAGAGATCTGGGCCTAAATCCATCATTATTTTGCTCACCATGCCGTTCCAGTTTGAACCCAGCCATATGCAAATCAGTCTTGACCCTGTACCTCATGGGAACAGTCCAGCCCGAACTGCCAAGCCAGGTCCTCCCTGGATTGGAAACAAGCATCCTAGGACCGGTTTCGGGGTTTACCCCTCTTCAGCCAGGATAGCTTGATTCCAGTGGCATGGAGAGCACGGGACCCACGTCTGGGCATACCCTTCCCACTCGGGGTGACAAATGCAAAACAACAGTTGATGGATAGAATGCAGAACAATGTCATACCTTCACCCCAGTACAGAGATCTGGGCCTAAATCCATCATTATTTTGCTCACCATGCAGTTCCAGTTTGAACCCAGCCATATGCAAATCAGTCTTGACCCTGTGCCTCATGGGAACAGTCCAGCCTGAACTGCCAAGCCAGGTCCTCCCTGGACTGGAAACAAGCATCCTAGGACCGGTTTCGGGGTTTCACCCCTCTTCAGCCAGGATAGCTTGATTCCAGTGGCATGGAGAGCACGGGACCCACGTCTGGGCATACCCTTTCCACTCGGGGTGACAAATGCAAAACAACAGTTGATGGATAGAATGCAGAACAATGTCATACCTTCACCCCAGTACAGAGATCTGGGCCTAAATCCATCATTATTTTGCTCACCATGCCGTTCCAGTTTGAACCCAGCCATATGCAAATCAGTCTTGACCCTGTGCCTCATGGGAACAGTCCAGCCCGAACTGCCAAGCCAGGTCCTCCCTGGACTGGAAACAAGCATCCTAGGACCGGTTTCGTGGTTTCACCCCTCTTCAGCCAGGGTAGCTTGATTCCAGTGTCATGGAGAGCACGGGACCCACGTCTGGGCATACCCTTCCCACTCGGGGTGACAAATGCAAAACAACAGTTGATGGATAGAATGCAGAACAATGTCATACCTTCACCCCAGTACAGAGATCTGGGCCTAAATCCATCATTATTTTGCTCACCATGCCGTTCCAATTTGAGCCCAGCCATATGCAAATCAGTCTTGACCCTGTGCCTCATGGGAACAGTCCAGCCCGAACTGCCAAGCCAGGTCCTCCCTGGACTGGAAACAAGCATCCTAGGACCTGTTTCGGGGTTTCACCCCTCTTCAGCCAGGATAGCTTGATTCCAGTGGCATGGAGAGCACGGGACCCACGTCTGGGCATACCCTTCCCACTCGGGGTGACAAATGCAAAACAACAGTTGATGGATAGAATGCAGAACAATGTCATACCTTCACCCCAGTACAGAGATCTGGGCCTAAATCCATCATTATTTTGCTCACCATGCCGTTCCAGTTTGAACCCAGCCATATGCAAATCAGTCTTGACCCTGTGCCTCATGGGAACAGTCCAGCCCGAACTGCCAAGCCAGGTCCTCCCTGGACTGGAAACAAGCATCCTAGGACCGGTTTCGGGGTTTCACCCCTCTTCAGCCAGGATAGCTTGATTCCAGTGGCATGGAGAGCACGGGACCCACTGCTGGGCATACCCTTCCCACTCGGGGTGACAAATGCAAAACAACAGTTGATGGATAGAATGCAGAACAATGTCCTACCTTCACCCCAGTACAGAGATCTGGGCCTAAATCCATCATTATTTTGCTCACCATGCCGTTCCAGTTTGAACCCAGCCATATGCAAATCAGTCTTGACCCTGTGCCTCATGGGAACAGTCCAGCCCGAACTGCCAAGCCAGGTCCTCCCTGGACTGGAAACAAGCATCCTAGGACCGGTTTCGGGGTTTCACCCCTCTTCAGCCAGGATAGCTTGATTCCAGTGGCATGGAGAGCACGGGACCCACGTCTGGGCATACCCTTCCCGCTCGGGGTGACAAATGCAAAACAACAGTTGATGGATAGAATGCAGAACAATGTCATACCTTCACCCCAGTACAGAGATCTGGGCCTAAATCCATCATTATTTTGCTCACCATGCCGTTCCAGTTTGAACCCAGCCATATGCAAATCAGTCTTGACCCTGTACCTCATGGGAACAGTCCAGCCCGAACTGCCAAGCCAGGTCCTCCCTGGATTGGAAACAAGCTTCCTAGGACCGGTTTCGGGGTTTCACCCCTCTTCAGCCAGGATAGCTTGATTCCAGTGGCATGGAGTGCACGGGACCCACGTCTGGGCATACCCTTCCCACTCGGGGTGACAAATGCAAAACAACAGTTGATGGATAGAATGCAGAACAATGTCATACCTTCACCCCAGTACAGAGATCTGGGCCTAAATCCATCATTATTTTGCTCACCATGCCTTTCCAGTTTGAACCCAGCCATATGCAAATCAGTCTTGACCCTGTGCCTCATGGGACCAGTCCAGCCCGAACTGCCAAGCCAGGTCCTCCCTGGACTGGAAACAAGCATCCTAGGACCGGTTTCGGGGTTTCACCCCTCTTCAGCCAGGATAGCTTGATTCCAGTGGCATGGAGAGCACGGGACCCACGTCTGGGCATACCCTTCCCACTCGGGGTGACAAATGCAAAACAACAGTTGATGGATAGAATGCAGAACAATGTCATACCTTCACCCCAGTACAGAGATCTGGGCCTAAATCCATCATTATTTTGCTCACCATGTCGTTCCAGTTTGAACCCAGCCATATGCAAATCAGTCTTGACCCTGTGCCTCATGGGAACAGTCCAGCCCGAACTGCCAAGCCAGGTCCTCCCTGGACTGGAAAAAAGCATCCTAGGACCGGTTTCGGGGTTTCACCCCTCTTCAGCCAGGATACCTTGATTCCAGTGGCATGGAGAGCACGGGACCCACGTCTGGGCATACCCTTCCCACTCGGGGTGACAAATGCAAAACAACAGTTGATGGATAGAATGCAGAACAATGTCCTACCTTCACCCCAGTACAGAGATCTGGGCCTAAATCCATCATTATTTTGCTCACCATGCCGTTCCAGATTGAACCCAGCCATATGCAAATCAGTCTTGACCCTGTGCCTCATGGGAACAGTCCAGCCGGAACTGCCAAGCCAGGTCCTCCCTGGACTGGAAACAAGCATCCTAGGACCGGTTTCGGGGTTTCACCCCTCTTCAGCCAGGATAGCTTGATTCCAGTGGCATGGAGAGCATGGGACCCACGTCTGGGCATATCCTTCCCACTCGGGGTGACAAATGCAAAACAACAGTTGATGGATAGAATGCAGAACAATGTCATACCTTCACCCCAGTACAGAGATCTGGGCCTAAATCCATCATTATTTTGCTCACCATGCCGTTCCAGTTTGAACCCAGCCATATGCAAATCAGTCTTGACCCTGTGCCTCATGGGAACAGTCCAGCCCGAACTGCCAAGCCAGGTCCTCCCTGGACTGGAAACAAGCATCCTAGGCCCGGTTTCGGGGTTTCACCCCTCTTCAGCCAGGATAGCTTGATTCCAGTGGCATGGAGAGCACGGGACCCACGTCTGGGCATACCCTTTCCACTCAAAGTGACAAATGCAAAACAACAGTTGATGGATAGAATGCAGAACAATGTCATACCTTCACCCCAGTACAGAGATCTGGGCCAAAATCCATCATTATTTTGCTCACCATGCCGTTCCAGTTTGAACCCAGCCATATGCAAATCAGTCTTGACCCTGTGCCTCATAGAAACAGTCCAGCCCGAACTGCCAAGCCAGGTCCTCCCTGGACTGGAAACAAGCATCCTAGGACCGGTTTCGGGGTTTCACCCCTCTTCAGCCAGGATAGCTTGATTCCAGTGGCATGGAGAGCACGGGACCCACGTCTGGGCATACCCTTCCCACTCGGGGTGACAAATGCAAAACAACAGTTGATGGATAGAATGCAGAACAATGTCATACCTTCACCCCAGTACAGAGATCTGGGCCTAAATCCATCATTATTTTGCTCACCATGCCGTTCCAGTTTGAACCCAGCCATATGCAAATCAGTCTTGACCCTGTGCCTCATGGGAACAGTCCAGCCCGAACTGCCAAGCCAGGTCCTCCCTGGACTGGAAACAAGCATCCTAGGACCGGTTTCGGGGTTTCACCCCTCTTCAGCCAGGATAGCTTGATTCCAGTGGCATGGAGAGCACGGGACCCACGTCTGGGCATACCCTTCCCACTCGGGGTGACAAATGCAAAACAACAGTTGATGGATAGAATGCAGAACAATGTCCTACCTTCACCCCAGTACAGAGATCTGGGCCTAAATCCATCATTATTTTGCTCACCATGCCGTTCCAGTTTGAACCCAGCCATATGCAAATCAGTCTAGACCCTGTACCTCATGGGAACAGTCCAGCCCGAACTGCCAAGCCAGGTCCTCCCTGGATTGGAAACAAGCATCCTAGGACCGGTTTCGGGGTTTCACCCCTCTTCAGCCAGGATAGCTTGATTCCAGTGGCATGGAGAGCACGGGACCCACGTCTGGGCATACCCTTCCCACTCGGGGTGACAAATGCAAAACAACAGTTGATGGATAGAATGCAGAACAATGTCATACCTTCACCCCAGTACAGAGATCTGGGCCTAAATCCATCATTATTTTGCTCACCATGCCGTTCCAGTTTGAACTCAGCCATATGCAAATCAGTCTTGACCCTGTGCCTCATGGGAACAGTCCAGCCCGAACTGCCAAGCCAGGTCCTCCCTGGACTAGAAACAAGCATCCTAGGACCGGTTTCGGGGTTTCACCCCTCTTCAGCCAGGATAGCTTGATTCCAGTGGCATGGAGAGCACGGGACCCACGTCTGGGCATACCCTTCCCACTCGGGGTGACAAATGCAAAACAACAGTTGATGGATAGAATGCAGAACAATGTCATACCTTCACCCCAGTACAGAGATCTGGGCCTAAATCCATCATTATTTTGCTCACCATGCCGTTCCAGTTTGAACCCAGCCATATGCAAATCAGTCTTGACCCTCTGCCTCATGGGAACAGTCCAGCCCGAACTGCCAAGCCAGGTCCTCCCTGGACTGGAAACAAGCATCCTAGGACCGGTTTCGGGGTTTCACCCCTCTTCAGCCAGGATAGCTTGATTCCAGTGGCATGGAGAGCACGGGACCCACGTCTGGGCATACCCTTCCCACTCGGGGTGACAAATGCAAAACAACAGTTGATGGATAGAATGCAGAACAATGTCATACCTTCACCCCAGTACAGAGATCTGGGCCTAAATCCATCATTATTTTGCTCACCATGCCATTCCAGTTTGAACCCAGCCATATGCAAATCAGTCTTGACCCTGTGCCTCATGGGAACAGTCCAGCCCGAACTGCCAAGCCAGGTCCTCCCTGGACTGGAAACAAGCATCCTAGGACCGGTTTCGGGGTTTCACCCCTCTTCAGCCAGGATAGCTTGATTCCAGTGGCATGGAGAGCACGGGACCCACGTCTGGGCATACCCTTCCCACTCGGGGTGACAAATGCAAAACAACAGTTGATGGATAGAATGCAGAACAATGTCCTACCTTCACCCCAGTACAGAGATCTGGGCCTAAATCCATCATTATTTTGCTCACCATGCCGTTCCAGTTTGAACCCAGCCATATGCAAATCAGTCTTTACCCTGTGCCTCATGGGAACAGTCCAGCCCGAACTGCCAAGCCAGGTCCTCCCTGGACTGGAAACAAGCATCCTAGGACCGGTTTCGGGGTTTCACCCCTCTTCAGCCAGGACAGCTTGATTCCAGTGGCATGGAAAGCACGGGACCCACGTCTGGGCATACCCTTCCCACTCGGGTTGACAAATGCAAAACAACAGTTGATGGATAGAATGCAGAACAATGTCATACCTTCACCCCAGTACAGAGATCTGGGCCTAAATCCATCATTATTTTGCTCACCATGCCGTTCCAGTTTGAACCCAGCCATATGCAAATCAGTCTTGACCCTGTACCTCATGGGAACAGTCCAGCCCGAACTGCCAAGCCAGGTCCTCCCTGGATTGGAAACAAGCATCCTAGGACCGGTTTCGGGGTTTCACCCCTCTTCAGCCAGGATAGCTTGATTCCAGTTGCATGGAGAGCACGGGACCCACGTCTGGGCATACCCTTCCCACTCGGGGTGACAAATGCAAAACAACAGTTGATGGATAGAATGCAGAACAATGTCCTACCTTCACCCCAGTACAGAGATCTGGGCCTAAATCCATCATTATTTTGCTCACCATGCCGTTCCAGTTTGAACCCAGCCATATGCAAATCAGTCTAGACCCTGTACCTCATGGGAACAGTCCAGCCCGAACTGCCAAGCCAGGTCCTCCCTGGACTGGAAACAAGCATCCTAGGACCGGTTTCGGGGTTTCACCCCTCTTCAGCCAGGATAGCTTGATTCCAGTGGCATGGAGAGCACGGGACCCACGTCTGGGCATACCCTTTCCACTCGGGCTGACAAATGCAAAACAACAGTTGATGGATAGAATGCAGAACAATGTCATACCTTCACCCCAGTACAGAGATCTGGGCCTAAATCCATCATTATTTTGCTCACCATGCCGTTCCAATTTGAACCCAGCCATATGCAAATCAGTCTTGACCCTGTGCCTCATGGGACCAGTCCAGCCCGAACTGCCAAGCCAGGTCCTCCCTGGACTGGAAACAAGCATCCTAGGACCGGTTTCGGGGTTTCACCCCTCTTCAGCCAGGATAGCTTGATTCCAGTGGCATGGAGAGCACGGGACCCACGTCTGGGCATACCCTTCCCACTCGGGGTGACAAATGCAAAACAACAGTTGATGGATAGAATGCAGAACAATGTCATACCTTCACCCCAGTACAGAGATCTGGGCCTAAATCCATCATTATTTTGCTCACCATGTCGTTCCAGTTTGAACCCAGCCATATGCAAATCAGTCTTGACCCTGTGCCTCATGGGAACAGTCCAGCCCGAACTGCCAAGCCAGGTCCTCCCTGGACTGGAAAAAAGCATCCTAGGACCGGTTTCGGGGTTTCACCCCTCTTCAGCCA
This sequence comes from Triturus cristatus, assembly GCF_964204655.1. Lineage (NCBI taxonomy): Eukaryota > Metazoa > Chordata > Amphibia > Caudata > Salamandridae > Triturus > Triturus cristatus. The sequence continues at coordinate 639,877,272 of NC_140579.1, read as the reverse complement.
GGATACCTTTATTCCAGTGGCATGGAGAGCACGGGACCCACGTCTGGGCATACCCTTCCCACTCGGGGTGACAAATGCAAAACAACAGTTGATGGATAAAATGCAGAACAATGTCCTACCTTCACCCCAGTACAGAGATCTGGGCCTAAATCCATCATTATTTTGCTCACCATGCCGTTCCAGTTTGAACCCAGCCATATGCAAATCAGTCTTGACCTTGTACCTCATGGGAAGAGTCCAGCCCGAACTGCCAAGCCAGGTCCTCCCTGGATTGGAAACAAGCATCCTAGGACCGGTTTCGGGGTTTCACCCCTCTTCAGCCAGGATAGCTTGATTCCAGTGGCATGGAGAGCACGGGACCCACGTCTGGGCATACCCTTCCCACTCGGGGTGACAAATGCAAAACAACAGTCGATGGATAGAATGCAGAACAATGTCATACCTTCACCCCAGTACAGAGATCTGGGCCTAAATCCATCATTATTTTGCTCACCATGCCGTTCCAGTTTGAACCCAGCCATATGCAAATCAGTCTTGACCCTGTGCCTCATGGGAACAGTCCAGTTCGAACTGCCAAGCCAGGTCCTCCCTGGACTGGAAACAAGCATCCTAGGACCGGTTTCGGGGTTTCACCCCTCTTCAGCCAGGATAGCTTGATTCCAGTGGCATGGAGAGCACGGGACCCACGTCTGGGCATATCCTTCCCACTCGGGGTGACAAATGCAAAACAACAGTTGATGGATAGAATGCAGAACAATGTCATACCTTCACCCCAGTACAGAGATCTGGGCCTAAATCCATCATTATTTTGCTCACCATGCCGTTCCAGTTTGAACCCAGCCATATGCAAATCAGTCTTGACCCTGTGCCTCATGGGTACAGTCCAGCCCGAACTGCCAAGCCAGGTCCTCCCTGGACTGGAAACAAGCATCCTAGGCCCGGTTTCGGGGTTTCACCCCTCTTCAGCCAGGATAGCTTGATTCCAGTGGCATGGAGAGCACGGGACCCACGTCTGGGCATACCCTTTCCACTCAAAGTGACAAATGCAAAACAACAGTTGATGGATAGAATGCAGAACAATGTCATACCTTCACCCCAGTACAGAGATCTGGGCCAAAATCCATCATTATTTTGCTCACCATGCCGTTCCAGTTTGAACCCAGCCATAAGCAAATCAGTCTTGACCCTGTACCTCATGGGAACAGTCCAGCCCGAACTGCCAAGCCAGGTCCTCCCTGGATTGGAAACAAGCTTCCTAGGACCGGTTTCGGGGTTTCACCCCTCTTCAGCCAGGATAGCTTGATTCCAGTGGCATGGAGTGCACGGGACCCACGTCTGGGCATACCCTTCCCACTCGGGGTGACAAATGCAAAACAACAGTTGATGGATAGAATGCAGAACAATGTCATACCTTCACCCCAGTACAGAGATCTGGGCCTAAATCCATCATTATTTTGCTCACCATGCCTTTCCAGTTTGAACCCAGCCATATGCAAATCAGTCTTGACCCTGTGCCTCATGGGAACAGTCCAGCCCGAACTGCCAAGCCAGGTCCTCCCTGGACTGGAAACAAGCATCCTAGGACCGGTTTCGGGGTTTCACCCCTCTTCAGCCAGGATAGCTTGATTCCAGTGGCATGGAGAGCACGGGACCCACGTCTGGGCATACCCTTCCCACTCGGGGTGACAAATGCAAAACAACAGTTGATGGATAGAATGCAGAACAATGTCATACCTTCACCCCAGTACAGAGATCTGGGCCTAAATCCATCATTATTTTGCTCACCTTGTCGTTCCAGTTTGAACCCAGCCATATGCAAATCAGTCTTGACCCTGTGCCTCATGTGAACAGTCCAGCCCGAACTGCCAAGCCAGGTCCTCCCTGGACTGGAAAAAAGCATCCTAGTACCGGTTTCGGGCTTTCACCCCTCTTCAGCCAGGATACCTTGATTCCAGTGGCATGGAGAGCACGGGACCCACGTCTGGGCATACCCTTCCCACTCGGGGTGACAAATGCAAAACAACAGTTGATGGATAGAATGCAGAACAATGTCCTACCTTCACCCCAGTACAGAGATCTGGGCCTAAATCCATCATTATTTTGCTCACCATGCCGTTCCAGTTTGAACCCAGCCATATGCAAATCAGTCTTGACCCTGTACCTCATGGGAAGAGTCCAGCCCGAACTGCCAAGCCAGGTCCTCCCTGGATTGGAAACAAGCATCCTAGGACCGGTTTCGGGGTTTCACCCCTGTTCAGCCAGGATAGCTTGATTCCAGTGGCATGGAGAGCACGGGACCCACGTCTGGGCATACCCTTCCCACTCGGGGTGACAAATGCAAAACAACAGTTGATGGATAGAATGCAGAACAATGTCATACCTTCACCCCAGTACAGAGATCTGGGCCTAAATCCATCATTATTTTGCTCACCATGCCGTTCCAGTTTGAACCCAGCCATATGCAAATCAGTCTTGACCCTGTGCCTCATGGGAACAGTCCAGCCCGAACTGCCAAGCCAGGTCCTCCCTGGACTGGAAACAAGCATCCTAGGACCGGTTTCGGGGTTTCACCCCTCTTCAGCCAGGATAGCTTGATTCCAGTGGCATGGAGAGCACGGGACCCACGTCTGGGCATACCCTTCCCACTCGGGGTGACAAATGCAAAACAACAGTTGATGGATAGAATGCAGAACAATGTCATACCTTCACCCCAGTACAGAGATCTGGGCCTAAATCCATCATTATTTTGCTCAACATGCCGTTCCAGTTTGAACCCAGCCATATGCAAATCAGTCTTGACCCTGTGCCTCATGGGAACAGTCCAGCCCGAACTGCCAAGCCAGGTCCTCCCTGGACTGGAAACAAGCATCCTAGGCCCGGTTTCGGGGTTTCACCCCTCTTCAGCCAGGATAGCTTGATTCCAGTGGCATGGAGAGCACGGGACCCACGTCTGGGCATACCCTTTCCACTCAAAGTGACAAATGCAAAACAACAGTTGATGGATAGAATGCAGAACAATGTCATACCTTCACCCCAGTACAGAGATCTGGGCCAAAATCCATCATTATTTTGCTCACCATGCCGTTCCAGTTTGAACCCAGCCATATGCAAATCAGTCTTGACCCTGTGCCTCATGGGAACAGTCTAGCCCGAACTGCCAAGCCAGGTCCTCCCTGGACTGGAAACAAGCATCCTAGGACCGGTTTCGGGGTTTCACCCCTCTTCAGCCAGGATAGCTTGATTCCAGTGGCATGGAGAGCACGGGACCCACGTCTGGGCATACCCTTCCCACTCGGGGTGACAAATGCAAAACAACAGTTGATGGATAGAATGCAGAACAATGTCATACCTTCACCCCAGTACAGAGATCTGGGCCTAAATCCATCATTATTTTGCTCACCATGCCGTTCCAGTTTGAACCCAGCCATATGCAAATCAGTCTTGACCCAGTGCCTCATGGGAACAGTCCAGCCCGAACTGCCAAGCCAGGTCCTCCCTGGACTGGAAACAAGCATCCTAGGACCGGTTTCGGGGTTTCACCCCTCTTCAGCCAGGATAGCTTGATTCCAGTGGCATGGAGAGCACGGGACCCACGTCTGGGCATACCCTTCCCACTCGGGGTGACAAATGCAAAACAACAGTTGATGGATAGAATGCAGAACAATGTCCTACCTTCACCCCAGTACAGAGATCTGGGCCTAAATCCATCATTATTTTGCTCACCATGCCGTTCCAGTTTGAACCCAGCCATATGCAAATCAGTCTAGACCCTGTACCTCATGGGAACAGTCCAGCCCGAACTGCCAAGCCAGATCCTCCCTGGATTGGAAACAAGCATCCTAGGACCGGTTTCGGGGTTTCACCCCTCTTCAGCCAGGATAGCTTGATTCCAGTGGCATGGAGAGCACGGGACCCACGTCTGGGCATACCCTTCCCACTCGGGGTGACAAATGCAAAACAACAGTTGATGGATAGAATGCAGAACAATGTCATACCTTCACCCCAGTACAGAGATCTGGGCCTAAATCCATCATTATTTTGCTCACCATGCCGTTCCAGTTTGAACTCAGCCATATGCAAATCAGTCTTGACCCTGTGCCTCATGGGAACAGTCCAGCCCGAACTGCCAAGCCAGGTCCTCCCTGGACTAGAAACAAGCATCCTAGGACCGGTTTCGGGGTTTCACCCCTCTTCAGCCAGGATAGCTTGATTCCAGTGGCATGGAGAGCACGGGACCCACGTCTGGGCATACCCTTCCCACTCGGGGTGACAAATTCAAAACAACAGTTGATGGATAGAATGCAGAACAATGTCATACCTTCACCCCAGTACAGAGATCTGGGCCTAAATCCATCATTATTTTGCTCACCATGCCGTTCCAGTTTGAACCCAGCCATATGCAAATCAGTCTTGACCCTGTGCCTCATGGGAACAGTCCAGCCCGAACTGCCAAGCCAGGTCCTCCCTAGACTGGAAACAAGCATCCTAGGACCGGTTTCGGGGTTTCACCCCTCTTCAGCCAGGATAGCTTGATTCCAGTGGCATGGAGAGCACGGGACCCACGTCTGGGCATACCCTTCCCACTCGGGGTGACAAATGCAAAACAACAGTTGATGGATAGAATGCAGAACAATGTCATACCTTCACCCCAGTACAGAGATCTGGGCCTAAATCCTTCATTATTTTGCTCAACATGCCGTTCCAGTTTGAACCCAGCCATATGCAAATCAGTCTTGACCCTGTGCCTCATGGGAACAGTCCAGCCCGAACTGCCAAGCCAGGTCCTCCCTGGACTGGAAACAAGCATCCTAGGACCGGTTTCGGGGTATCACCCCTCTTCAGCCAGGATAGCTTGATTCCAGTGGCATGGAGAGCACGGGACCCACGTCTGGGCATACCCTTCCCACTCGGGGTGACAAATGCAAAACAACAGTTGATGGATAGAATGCAGAACAATGTCATACCTTCACCCCAGTACAGAGATCTGGGCCTAAATCCATCATTAGTTTGCTCACCATGCCGTTCCAGTTTGAACCCAGCCATATGCAAATCAGTCTTGACCCTGTGCCTCATGGGAACAGTCCAGCCCGAACTGCCAAGCCAGGTCCTCCCTGGACTGGAAACAAGCATCCTAGGACCGGTTTCGGGGTTTCACCCCTCTTCAGCCAGGATAGCTTGATTCCAGTGGCATGGAGAGCACGGGACCCACGTCTGGGCATACCCTTCCCACTCGGGGTGACAAATGCAAAACAACAGTTGATGGATAGAATGCAGAACAATGTCATACCTTCACCCCAGTACAGAGATCTGGGCCTAAATCCATCATTATTTTGCTCACCATGCCGTTCCAGTTTGAACCCAGCCATATGCAAATCAGTCTTGACTCTGTGCCTCATGGGAACAGTCCAGCCCGAACTACCAAGCCAGGTCCTCCCTGGACTGGAAACAAGCATCCTAGGACCGGTTTCGGGGTTTCACACCTCTTCAGCCAGGATAGCTTGATTCCAGTGGCATGGAGAGCACGGGACCCACGTCTGGGCATACCCTTCCCACTCGGGGTGACAAATGCAAAACAACAGTTGATGGATAGAATGCAGAACAATGTCATACCTTCACCCCAGTACAGAGATCTGGGCCTAAATCCTTCATTATTTTGCTCACCATGCCGTTCCAGTTTGAACCCAGCCATATGCAAATCAGTCTTGACCCTGTGCCTCATGGGAACAGTCCAGCCCGAACTGCCAAGCCAGGTCCTCCCTGGACTGGAAACAAGCATCCTAGGACCGGTTTCGGGGTTTCACCCCTCTTCAGCCAGGATAGCTTCATTCCAGTGGCATGGAGAGCACGGGACCCACGTCTGGGCATACCCTTCCCACTCGGGGTGACAAATGCAAAACAACAGTTGATGGATAGAATGCAGAACAATGTCATACCTTCACCCCAGTACAGAGATCTGGGCCTAAATCCATCATTATTTTGCTCACCATGCCGTTCCAGTTTGAACCCAGCCATATGCAAATCAGTCTTGACCCTGTGCCTCATGGGAACAGTCCAGCCCGAACTGCCAAGCCAGGTCCTCCCTGGACTGGAAACAAGCATCCTAGCTCCGGTTTCGGGGTTTAACCCCTCTTCAGCCAGGATAGCTTGATTCCAGTGGCATGGAGAGCACGGGACCCACGTCTGAGCATACCCTTCCCACTCGGGGTGACAAATGCAAAACAACAGTTGATGGATAGAATGCAGAACAATGTCATACCTTCACCCCAGTACAGAGATCTGGGCCTAAATCCATCATTATTTTGCTCACCATGCCGTTCCAGTTTGAACCCAGCCATATGCAAATCAGTCTTGACCCTGTGCCTCATGGGAACAGTCCAGCCCGAACTGCCAAGCCAGGTCCTCCCTGGACTGGAAACAAGCATCCTAGGACCGGTTTCGGGGTTTCACCCCTCTTCAGCCAGGATAGCTTGATTCCAGTGGCATGGAGAGCACGGGACCCACGTCTGGGCATACCCTTCCCACTCGGGGTGACAAATGCAAAACAACAGTTGATGGATAGAATGCAGAACAATGTCATACCTTCACCCCAGTACAGAGATCTGGGCCTAAATCCATCATTATTTTGCTCACCATGCCGTTCCAGTTTGAACTCAGCCATATGCAAATCAGTCTTGACCCTGTGCCTCATGGGAACAGTCCAGCCCGAACTGCCAAGCCAGGTCCTCCCTGGACTAGAAACAAGCATCCTAGGACCGGTTTCGGGGTTTCACCCCTCTTCAGCCAGGATAGCTTGATTCCAGTGGCATGGAGAGCACGGGACCCACGTCTGGGCATACCCTTCCCACTCGGGGTGACAAATTCAAAACAACAGTTGATGGATAGAATGCAGAACAATGTCATACCTTCACCCCAGTACAGAGATCTGGGCCTAAATCCATCATTATTTTGCTCACCATGCCGTTCCAGTTTGAACCCAGCCATATGCAAATCAGTCTTGACCCTGTGCCTCATGGGAACAGTCCAGCCCGAACTGCCAAGCCAGGTCCTCCCTAGACTGGAAACAAGCATCCTAGGACCGGTTTCGGGGTTTCACCCCTCTTCAGCCAGGATAGCTTGATTCCAGTGGCATGGAGAGCACGGGACCCACGTCTGGGCATACCCTTCCCACTCGGGGTGACAAATGCAAAACAACAGTTGATGGATAGAATGCAGAACAATGTCATACCTTCACCCCAGTACAGAGATCTGGGCCTAAATCCTTCATTATTTTGCTCAACATGCCGTTCCAGTTTGAACCCAGCCATATGCAAATCAGTCTTGACCCTGTGCCTCATGGGAACAGTCCAGCCCGAACTGCCAAGCCAGGTCCTCCCTGGACTGGAAACAAGCATCCTAGGACCGGTTTCGGGGTATCACCCCTCTTCAGCCAGGATAGCTTGATTCCAGTGGCATGGAGAGCACGGGACCCACGTCTGGGCATACCCTTCCCACTCGGGGTGACAAATGCAAAACAACAGTTGATGGATAGAATGCAGAACAATGTCATACCTTCACCCCAGTACAGAGATCTGGGCCTAAATCCATCATTAGTTTGCTCACCATGCCGTTCCAGTTTGAACCCAGCCATATGCAAATCAGTCTTGACCCTGTGCCTCATGGGAACAGTCCAGCCCGAACTGCCAAGCCAGGTCCTCCCTGGACTGGAAACAAGCATCCTAGGACCGGTTTCGGGGTTTCACCCCTCTTCAGCCAGGATAGCTTGATTCCAGTGGCATGGAGAGCACGGGACCCACGTCTGGGCATACCCTTCCCACTCGGGGTGACAAATGCAAAACAACAGTTGATGGATAGAATGCAGAACAATGTCATACCTTCACCCCAGTACAGAGATCTGGGCCTAAATCCATCATTATTTTGCTCACCATGCCGTTCCAGTTTGAACCCAGCCATATGCAAATCAGTCTTGACTCTGTGCCTCATGGGAACAGTCCAGCCCGAACTACCAAGCCAGGTCCTCCCTGGACTGGAAACAAGCATCCTAGGACCGGTTTCGGGGTTTCACACCTCTTCAGCCAGGATAGCTTGATTCCAGTGGCATGGAGAGCACGGGACCCACGTCTGGGCATACCCTTCCCACTCGGGGTGACAAATGCAAAACAACAGTTGATGGATAGAATGCAGAACAATGTCATACCTTCACCCCAGTACAGAGATCTGGGCCTAAATCCTTCATTATTTTGCTCACCATGCCGTTCCAGTTTGAACCCAGCCATATGCAAATCAGTCTTGACCCTGTGCCTCATGGGAACAGTCCAGCCCGAACTGCCAAGCCAGGTCCTCCCTGGACTGGAAACAAGCATCCTAGGACCGGTTTCGGGGTTTCACCCCTCTTCAGCCAGGATAGCTTCATTCCAGTGGCATGGAGAGCACGGGACCCACGTCTGGGCATACCCTTCCCACTCGGGGTGACAAATGCAAAACAACAGTTGATGGATAGAATGCAGAACAATGTCATACCTTCACCCCAGTACAGAGATCTGGGCCTAAATCCATCATTATTTTGCTCACCATGCCGTTCCAGTTTGAACCCAGCCATATGCAAATCAGTCTTGACCCTGTGCCTCATGGGAACAGTCCAGCCCGAACTGCCAAGCCAGGTCCTCCCTGGACTGGAAACAAGCATCCTAGCTCCGGTTTCGGGGTTTCACCCCTCTTCAGCCATGATAGCTTGATTCCAGTGGCATGGAGAGCACGGGACCCACGTCTGGGCATACCCTTCCCACTCGGGGTGACAAATGCAAAACAACAGTTGATGGATAGAATGCAGAACAATGTCATACCTTCACCCCAGTACAGAGATCTGGGCCTAAATCCATCATTATTTTGCTCACCATGCCGTTCCAGTTTGAACCCAGCCATATGCAAATCAGTCTTGACCCTGTACCTCATGGGAACAGTCCAGCCCGAACTGCCAAGCCAGGTCCTCCCTGGATTGGAAACAAGCATCCTAGGACCGGTTTCGGGGTTTCACCCCTCTTCAGCCAGGATAGCTTGATTCCAGTGGCATGGAGAGCACGGGACCCACGTCTGGGCATACCCTTCCCACTCGGGGTGACAAATGCAAAACAACAGTTGATGGATAGAATGCAGAACAATGTCATACCTTCACCCCAGTACAGAGATCTGGGCCTAAATCCATCATTATTTTGCTCACCATGCCGTTCCAGTTTGAACCCAGCCATATGCAAATCAGTCTTGACCCTGTGCCTCATGGGAACAGTCCAGCCCGAACTGCCAAGCCAGGTCCTCCCTGTACTGGAAACAAGCATCCTAGGACCGGTTTCGGGGTTTCACCCCTCTTCAGCCAGGATAGCTTGATTCCAGTGGCATTGAGAGCACGGGACCCACGTCTGGGCATACCCTTTCCACTCGGGTGACAAATGCAAAACAACAGTTGATGTATAGAATGCAGAACAATGTCATACCTTCCTCCAGTACAGAGATCTGGGCCTAAATCCATCATTATTTTGCTCACCATGCCGTTCCAGTTTGAACCCAGCCATATGCAAATCAGTCTTGACCCTGTGCCTCATGGGAACAGTCCAGCCCGAACTGCCAAGCCAGGTCCTCCCTGGACTGGAAACAAGCATCCTAGCTCCGGTTTCGGGGTTTCACCCCTCTTCAGCCATGATAGCTTGATTCCAGTGGCATGGAGAGCACGGGACCCACGTCTGGGCATACCCTTCCCACTCGGGGTGACAAATGCAAAACAACAGTTGATGGATAGAATGCAGAACAATGTCATACCTTCACCCCAGTACAGAGATCTGGGCCTAAATCCATCATTATTTTGCTCACCATGCCGTTCCAGTTTGAACCCAGCCATATGCAAATCAGTCTTGACCCTGTACCTCATGGGAACAGTCCAGCCCGAACTGCCAAGCCAGGTCCTCCCTGGATTGGAAACAAGCATCCTAGGACCGGTTTCGGGGTTTCACCCCTCTTCAGCCAGGATAGCTTGATTCCAGTGGCATGGAGAGCACGGGACCCACGTCTGGGCATACCCTTCCCACTCGGGGTGACAAATGCAAAACAACAGTTGATGGATAGAATGCAGAACAATGTCATACCTTCACCCCAGTACAGAGATCTGGGCCTAAATCCATCATTATTTTGCTCACCATGCCGTTCCAGTTTGAACCCAGCCATATGCAAATCAGTCTTGACCCTGTGCCTCATGGGAACAGTCCAGCCCGAACTGCCAAGCCAGGTCCTCCCTGTACTGGAAACAAGCATCCTAGGACCGGTTTCGGGGTTTCACCCCTCTTCAGCCAGGATAGCTTGATTCCAGTGGCATTGAGAGCACGGGACCCACGTCTGGGCATACCCTTTCCACTCGGGGTGACAAATGCAAAACAACAGTTGATGTATAGAATGCAGAACAATGTCATACCTTCCTCCAGTACAGAGATCTGGGCCTAAATCCATCATTATTTTGCTCACCATGCCGTTCCAGTTTGAACCCAGCCATATGCAAATCAGTCTTGACCCTGTGCCTCATGGGAACAGTCCAGCCCGAACTGCCAAGCCAGGTCCTCCCTGGACTGGAAACAAGCATCCTAGGACCGGTTTCGGGGTTTCACCCCTCTTCAGCCAGGATAGCTTGATTCCAGTGGCATGGAGAGCACGGGACCCACATCTGGGCATACCCTTCCCACTCGGGGTGACAAATGCAAAACAACAGTTGATGGATAGAATGCAGAACAATGTCATACCTTCACCCCAGTACAGAGATCTGGGCCTAAATCCATCATTATTTTGCTCACCATGCCGTTCCAGTTTGAACCCAGCCATATGCAAATCAGTCTTGACCCTGTGCCTCATGGGAACAGTCCAGCCCGAACTGCCAAGCCAGGTCCTCCCTGGACTGGAAACAAGCATCCTAGGACCGGTTTCGGGGTTTCACCCCTCTTCAGCCAGGATAGCTTGATTCCAGTGGCATGGAGAGCACGGGACCCACGTCTGGGCATACCCTTCCCACTCGGGGTGACAAATGCAAAACAACAGTTGATGGATAGAATGCAGAACAATGTCATACCTTCACCCCAGTACAGAGATCTGGGCCTAAATCCATCATTATTTTGCTCACCATGCCGTTCCAGTTTGAACCCAGCCATATGCAAATCAGTCTTAACCCTGTGCCTCATGGGAACAGTCCAGCCCGAACTGCCAAGCCAGGTCCTCCCTGGACTGGAAACAAGCATCCTAGGACCGGTTTCGGGGTTTCACCCCGCTTCAGCCAGGATAGCTTGATTCCAGTGGCATGGAGAGCACGGGACCCACGTCTGGGCATACCCTTTCCACTCGGGGTGACAAATGCAAAACAACAGTTGATGTATAGAATGCAGAACAATGTCATACCTTCCTCCAGTACAGAGATCTGGGCCTAAATCCATCATTATTTTGCTCACCATGCCGTTCCAGTTTGAACCCAGCCATATGCAAATCAGTCTTGACCCTGTGCCTCATGGGAACAGTCCAGCCCGAACTGCCAAGCCAGGTCCTCCCTGGACTGGAAACAAGCATCCTAGGACCGGTTTCGGGGTTTCACCCCTCTTCAGCCAGGATAGCTTGATTCCAGTGGCATGGAGAGCACGGGACCCACGTCTGGGCATACCCTTCCCAATCGGGGTGACAAATGCAAAACAACAGTTGATGGATAGAATGCAGAACAATGTCATACCTTCACCCCAGTACAGAGATCTGGGCCTAAATCCATCATTATTTTGCTCACCATGCCGTTCCAGTTTGAACCCAGCCATATGCAAATCAGTCTTGACCCTGTGCCTCATGGGAACAGTCCAGCCCGAACTGCCAAGCCAGGTCCTCCCTGGACTGGAAACAAGCATCCTAGCTCCGGTTTCGGGGTTTCACCCCTCTTCAGCCAGGATAGCTTGATTCCAGTGGCATGGAGAGCACGGGACCCACGTCTGGGCATACCCTTCCCACTCGGGGTGACAAATGCAAAACAACAGTTGATGGATAGAATGCAGAACAATGTCATACCTTCACCCCAGTACATAGATCTGGGCCTAAATCCATCATTATTTTGCTCACCATGCCGTTCCAGTTTGAACCCAGCCATATGCAAATCAGTCTTGACCCTGTACCTCATGGGAACAGTCCAGCCCGAACTGCCAAGCCAGGTCCTCCCTGGATTGGAAACAAGCATCCTAGGACCGGTTTTGGGGTTTCACCCCTCTTCAGCCAGGATAGCTTGATTCCAGTGGCATGGAGAGCACGGGACCCACGTCTGGGCATACCCTTCCCACTCGGGGTGACAAATGCAAAACAACAGTTGATGGATAGAATGCAGAACAATGTCATACCTTCACCCCAGTGCAGAGATCTGGGCCTAAATCCATCATTATTTTGCTCACCATGCCGTTCCAGTTTGAACCCAGCCATATGCAAATCAGTCTTGACCCTGTGCCTCATGGGAACAGTCCAGCCCGAACTGCCAAGCCAGGTCCTCCCTGTACTGGAAACAAGCATCCTAGGACCGGTTTCGGGGTTTCACCCCTCTTCAGCCAGGATAGCTTGATTCCAGTGGCATTGAGAGCACGGGACCCACGTCTGGGCATACCCTTTCCACTCGGGGTGACAAATGCAAAACAACAGTTGATGTATAGAATGCAGAACAATGTCATACCTTCACCCCAGTACAGAGATCTGGGCCTAAATCCATCATTATTTTGCTCACCATGCCGTTCCAGTTTGAACCCAGCCATATGCAAATCAGTCTTGACCCTGTGCCTCATGGGAACAGTCCAGCCCGAACTGCCAAGCCAGGTCCTCCCTGGACTGGAAACAAGCATCCTAGGACCGGTTTCGGGGTTTCACCCCTCTTCAGCCAGGATAGCTTGATTCCAGTGGCATGGAGAGCACGGGACCCACATCTGGGCATACCCTTCCCACTCGGGGTGACAAATGCAAAACAACAGTTGATGGATAGAATGCAGAACAATGTCATACCTTCACCCCAGTACAGAGATCTGGGCCTAAATCCATCATTATTTTGCTCACCATGCCGTTCCAGTTTGAACCCAGCCATATGCAAATCAGTCTTGACCCTGTGCCTCATGGGAACAGTCCAGCCCGAACTGCCAAGCCAGGTCCTCCCTGGACTGGAAACAAGCATCCTAGGACCGGTTTCGGGGTTTCACCCCTCTTCAGCCAGGATACCTTGATTCCAGTGGCATGGAGAGCACGGGACCCACGTCTGGGCATACCCTTCCCACTCGGGGTGACAAATGCAAAACAACAGTTGATGGATAGAATGCAGAACAATGTCATACCTTCACCCCAGTACAGAGATCTGGGCCTAAATCCATCATTATTTTGCTCACCATGCCGTTCCAGTTTGAACCCAGCCATATGCAAATCAGTCTTGACCCTGTGCCTCATGGGAACAGTCCAGCCCGAACTGCCAAGCCAGGTCCTCCCTGGACTGGAAACAAGCATCCTAGGACCGGTTTCGGGGTTTCACCCCTCTTCAGCCAGGATAGCTTGATTCCAGTGGCATGGAGAGCACGGGACCCACGTCTGGGCATACCCTTCCCACTCGGGGTGACAAATGCAAAACAACAGTTGATGGATAGAATGCAGAACAATGTCATACCTTCACCCCAGTACAGAGATCTGGGCCTAAATCCATCATTATTTTGCTCACCATGCCGTTCCAGTTTGAACCCAGCCATATGCAAATCAGTCTTGACCCTGTGCCTCAGGGGAACAGTCCAGCCCGAATTGCCAAGCCAGGTCCTCCCTGGACTGGAAACAAGCATCCTAGGACCAGTTTCGGGGTTTCACCCCTCTTCAGCCAGGATAGCTTGATTCCAGTGGCATGGAGAGCACGGGACCCACGTCTGGGCATACCCTTCCCACTCGGGGTGACAAATGCAAAACAACAGTTGATGAATAGAATGCAGAACAATGTCATACCTTCACCCCAGTACAGAGATCTGGGCCTAAATCCATCATTATTTTGCTCACCATGCCGTTCCAGTTGGAACCCAGCCATATGCAAATCCGTCTTGACCCTGTGCCTCATGGGAACAGTCCAGCCCGAACTGCCAAGCCAGGTCCTCCCTGGACTGGAAACAAGCATCCTAGGACCGGTTTCGGGGTTTCACCCCTCTTCAGCCAGGATAGCTTGATTCCAGTGGCATGGAGAGCACAGGACCCACGTCTGGGCATACCCTTTCCACTCGGGTGACAAATGCAAAACAACAGTTGATGGATAGAATGCAGAACAATGTCATACCTTCACCCCAGTACAGAGATCTGGGCCTAAATCCATCATTATTTTGCTCACCATGCCGTTCCAGTTTGAACCCAGCCATATGCAAATCAGTCTTGACCCTGTGCCTTATGGGAACAGTCCAGCCCGAACTGCCAAGCCAGGTCCTCCCTGGACTGGAAACAAGCATCCTAGGACCGGTTTCGGGGTTTCACCCCTCTTCAGCCAGGATAGCTTGATTCCAGTGGCATGGAGAGCACGGGACCCACGTCTGGGCATACCCTTCCCACTCGGGGTGACAAATGCAAAACAACAGTTGATGGATAGAATGCAGAACAATGTCATACCTTCACCCCAGTACAGAGATCTGGGCCTAAATCCATCATTATTTTGCTCACCATGCCGTTCCAGTTTGAACCCAGCCATATGCAAATCAGTCTTGACCCTGTGCCTCATGGGAACAGTCCAGCCCGAACTGCCAAGCCAGGTCCTCCCTGGACTGGAAACAAGCATCCTAGCTCCGGTTTCGGGGTTTCACCCCTCTTCAGCCAGGATAGCTTGATTCCAGTGGCATGGAGAGCACGGGACCCACGTCTGGGCATACCCTTCCCACTCGGGGTGACAAATGCAAAACAACAGTTGATGGATAGAATGCAGAACAATGTCATACCTTCACCCCAGTACAGAGATCTGGGCCTAAATCCATCATTATTTTGCTCACCATGCCGTTCCAGTTTGAACCCAGCCATATGCAAATCAGTCTTGACCCTGTACCTCATGGGAACAGTCCAGCCCGAACTGCCAAGCCAGGTCCTCCCTGGATTGGAAACAAGCATCCTAGGACCGGTTTTGGGGTTTCACCCCTCTTCAGCCAGGATAGCTTGATTCCAGTGGCATGGAGAGCACGGGACCCACGTCTGGGCAAACCCTTCCCACTCGGGGTGACAAATGCAAAACAACAGTTGATGGATAGAATGCAGAACAATGTCATACCTTCACCCCAGTACAGAGATCTGGGCCTAAATCCATCATTATTTTGCTCACCATGCCGTTCCAGTTTGAACCCAGCCATATGCAAATCAGTCTTGACCCTGTGCCTCATGGGAACAGTCCAGCCCGAACTGCCAAGCCAGGTCCTCCCTGTACTGGAAACAAGCATCCTAGGACCGGTTTCGGGGTTTCACCCCTCTTCAGCCAGGATAGCTTGATTCCAGTGGCATTGAGAGCACGGGACCCACGTCTGGGCATACCCTTTCCACTCGGGGTGACAAATGCAAAACAACAGTTGATGTATAGAATGCAGAACAATGTCATACCTTCACCCCAGTACAGAGATCTGGGCCTAAATCCATCATTATTTTGCTCACCATGCCGTTCCAGTTTGAACCCAGCCATATGCAAATCAGTCTTGACCCTGTGCCTCATGGGAACAGTCCAGCCCGAACTGCCAAGCCAGGTCCTCCCTGGACTGGAAACAAGCATCCTAGGACCGGTTTCGGGGTTTCACCCCTCTTCAGCCAGGATAGCTTGATTCCAGTGGCATGGAGAGCACGGGACCCACATCTGGGCATACCCTTCCCACTCGGGGTGACAAATGCAAAACAACAGTTGATGGATAGAATGCAGAACAATGTCATACCTTCACCCCAGTACAGAGATCTGGGCCTAAATCCATCATTATTTTGCTCACCATGCCGTTCCAGTTTGAACCCAGCCATATGCAAATCAGTCTTGACCCTGTGCCTCATGGGAACAGTCCAGCCCGAACTGCCAA
The DNA here is from genome assembly GCF_964204655.1 of Triturus cristatus. Taxonomy (NCBI): domain Eukaryota; kingdom Metazoa; phylum Chordata; class Amphibia; order Caudata; family Salamandridae; genus Triturus; species Triturus cristatus. The sequence goes on along the minus strand of NC_140579.1, from coordinate 639,861,196 downwards.
GCCAGGTCCTCCCTGGACTGGAAACAAGCATCCTAGGACCGGTTTCGGGGTTTCACCCCTCTTCAGCCAGGATACCTTGATTCCAGTGGCATGGAGAGCACGGGACCCACGTCTGGGCATACCCTTCCCACTCGGGGTGACAAATGCAAAACAACAGTTGATGGATAGAATGCAGAACAATGTCATACCTTCACCCCAGTACAGAGATCTGGGCCTAAATCCATCATTATTTTGCTCACCATGCCGTTCCAGTTTGAACCCAGCCATATGCAAATCAGTCTTGACCCTGTGCCTCATGGGAACAGTCCAGCCCGAACTGCCAAGCCAGGTCCTCCCTGGACTGGAAACAAGCATCCTAGGACCGGTTTCGGGGTTTCACCCCTCTTCAGCCAGGATAGCTTGATTCCAGTGGCATGGAGAGCACGGGACCCACGTCTGGGCATACCCTTCCCACTCGGGGTGACAAATGCAAAACAACAGTTGATGGATAGAATGCAGAACAATGTCATACCTTCACCCCAGTACAGAGATCTGGGCCTAAATCCATCATTATTTTGCTCACCATGCCGTTCCAGTTTGAACCCAGCCATATGCAAATCAGTCTTGACCCTGTGCCTCAGGGGAACAGTCCAGCCCGAATTGCCAAGCCAGGTCCTCCCTGGACTGGAAACAAGCATCCTAGGACCAGTTTCGGGGTTTCACCCCTCTTCAGCCAGGATAGCTTGATTCCAGTGGCATGGAGAGCACGGGACCCACGTCTGGGCATACCCTTCCCACTCGGGGTGACAAATGCAAAACAACAGTTGATGAATAGAATGCAGAACAATGTCATACCTTCACCCCAGTACAGAGATCTGGGCCTGAATCCATCATTATTTTGCTCACCATGCCGTTCCAGTTGGAACCCAGCCATATGCAAATCCGTCTTGACCCTGTGCCTCATGGGAACAGTCCAGCCCGAACTGCCAAGCCAGGTCCTCCCTGGACTGGAAACAAGCATCCTAGGACCGGTTTCGGGGTTTCACCCCTCTTCAGCCAGGATAGCTTGATTCCAGTGGCATGGAGAGCACAGGACCCACGTCTGGGCATACCCTTTCCACTCGGGTGACAAATGCAAAACAACAGTTGATGGATAGAATGCAGAACAATGTCATACCTTCACCCCAGTACAGAGATCTGGGCCTAAATCCATCATTATTTTGCTCACCATGCCGTTCCAGTTTGAACCCAGCCATATGCAAATCAGTCTTGACCCTGTGCCTTATGGGAACAGTCCAGCCCGAACTGCCAAGCCAGTTCCTCCCTGGACTGGAAACAAGCATCCTAGGACCGGTTTCGGGGTTTCACCCCTCTTCAGCCAGGATAGCTTGATTCCAGTGGCATGGAGAGCACGGGACCCACGTCTGGGCATACCCTTCCCACTCGGGGTGACAAATGCAAAACAACAGTTGATGGATAGAATGCAGAACAATGTCATACCTTCACCCCAGTACAGAGATCTGGGCCTAAATCCATCATTATTTTGCTCACCATGCCGTTCCAGTTTGAACCCAGCCATATGCAAATCAGTCTTGACCCTGTGCCTCATGGGAACAGTCCAGCCCGAACTGCCAAGCCAGGTCCTCCCTGGACTGGAAACAAGCATCCTAGGACCGGTTTCGGGGTTTCACCCCTCTTCAGCCAGGATAGCTTGATTCCAGTGGCATGGAGAGCACGGGACCCACGTCTGGGCATATCCTTCCCACTCGGGGTGACAAATGCAAAACAACAGTTGATGGATAGAATGCAGAACAATGTCATACCTTCACCCCAGTACAGAGATCTGGGCCTAAATCCATCATTATTTTGCTCACCATGCCGTTCCAGTTTGAACCCGGCCATATGCAAATCAGTCTTGACCCTGTGCCTCATGGGAACAGTCCAGCCCGAACTGCCAAGCCAGGTCCTCCCTGGACTGGAAACAAGCATCCTAGGACCGGTATCAGGGTTTCACCCCTCTTCAGCCAGGATAGCTTGATTCCACTGGCATGGAGAGCACGGGACCCACGTCTGGGCATACCCTTCCCACTCGGGGTGACAAATGCAAAACAACAGTTGATGGATAGAATGCAGAACAATGTCATACCTTCACCCCAGTACAGAGATCTGGGCCTAAATCCATCATTATTTTGCTCACCATGCCGTTCCAGTTTGAACCCAGCCATATGCAAATCAGTCTTGACCCTGTGCCTCATGGGAACAGTCCAGCCCGAACTGCCAAGCCAGGTCCTCCCTGGACTGGAAACAAGCATCCTAGGACCGGTTTCGGGGTTTCACCCCTCTTCAGCCAGGATAGCTTGATTCCAGTGGCATGGAGAGCACGGGACCCACGTCTGGGCATACCCTTCCCACTCGGGGTGACAAATGCAAAACAACAGTTGATGGATAGACGTGGGACCCGTGCTCACTACGCCACTGGAGTCAAGCTATCCTGGCTGATGACGGCTGATAGCCAGAAACCGATCCTAGGATGCTTCATTCCGGTCCAGGGAAGACATGGCTTGGCAGTTCGGGCTGGACTGTTCCCATGAGGCACAGGGTCAAGACTGATTTGCATATGGCCATGTCTAAACTGGGGTGGTGTAGTGGGCAAAAGAACGATGGATTTAACCCAGATCTCTTGACTGGGGGAGAATTTCTGCATTGTCAGCATTCCATCCATCATTTGTTTGTTGTAACGCTTTTCGCCCTAAGTGGGATGGGTATTCCCAGACGTGGGACCCGTGCTCACTACGCCACTGGAGTCAAGCTATCCTGGCTGATGACGGCTGACAGCCAGAAACCGGTCCTAGGATGCTTGATTCCGGTCCAGGGAAGACATGGCTTGGCAGTTCGGGCTGGACTGTTCCCATGAGGCACAGGGTCAAGACTGATTTGCATATGGCCATGTCTAAACTGGGGTGGTGTAGTGGGCAAAAGAACGATGGATTTAACCCAGATCTCTTGACTGGGGGAGAATGTCTGCATTGTCAGCATTCCGTCCATCATTTGTTTGTTTTAACACCTTAAGAAAAAACATCGGGACTCAGAGAACCGCCCCTACCCTTTAAATCATGAGAAGACCCCCCATGTATTCACAGAGCCCCAAACCGAACCCTTAAACCTCAAGAAGAAGAAGGAGCAAGGGCCCTCAGAGGTCCAGGCAAGTCCCTCAAGCCCTGAGAGAACCCTAGGAGTCCTGAGCAACAATCAAAACCCTTAGACCTATTCGTAAAAAGGGTTGATAAACCCCTGAATGATGTCTATACCCCCCTGATCCCCAAGGAGGGGGTAGTTGTACCGCCTGTTGTAGAAGAGCTGGCGCCGCCACAGACCCCTAAAACAACGCGCCTCTCAAGAAAACATCTTAAGCTGAAGCCTGGGGTCCCGAAGCTACAGATAGCGCCGCCCATGAACACCCCTATTACACCGCAGCAGCCAGTCTGTGTCCTGAAACCCCAGACAGGTGCAAATAAACTAACTGTTCGTGTAGAGGTGCACGCCCCGGCTCAGACCCCAAAGCAGACTATAAGCGTTCAGGACCATCCTAGGGGCTCCAAATCTGATAATACGCAATTAGGAGGGCTTTATAACGGGAGCACCGCCGTTCTCAAGGCGTTGGGGGACATAATAGACAGCGTCGGTGGAACCACAGAAGCGGGGCATAAGGAGGCTTCGAACAACGGGGGTTTACAGAGCCCTGGGAACCAGGCACCACACCATAACCCAGACATTCCTGCGAGCCCCCCTGATTACGATGACGACACCCCCACACAATCCTCATACCCTGGGTCCCCTATTACCCCTCCGGGAGCATACGACCCTACCAGCCCCGCGTCTAGCGTAAGCCCCACAATGCCCACAGCAATATGTGGGGATAACAATACCGCCTTGGACCAGGGGTCATTGCCGTTTATTGCACAACCCTGTGGTACTTATTCGCTCCTGGACACACCATGGCGTTCGCAATGGGTCCCTATTTCTAAAACACTACAGGCACAGGCTTTACAGAAAGGGGCTAAGGCTGTTAGCAGTAAAGAGGGTCCTGAGGAGTTACAGCCATTTATAAGACCGCGCAAGGCAGTCCCCCCTAATCAACCGCAAGACGATTCTATAAACATACAGGCGGTCTTGGGGGCGCATGTAAAAGAGATGCAGATGGCGGTTAGAAAACTAAAACGCCAGGCGAACACCGCTAAATTAAAATTGGGGCTGGGGATTACCAATAACTTTTTCAAGAGGGCGGCCAAACAGAAGGTCGTGCAAAGGGTTGATATCTGTAAAAAAGTGATCACCCAGATGTGTCAGGCGGCTGTGGCAGACATCTGTGGTATAAGGGCGTGACTATGGCAGCGCCAACCCCTAAAGAGCCCCGTGGTCTGTGCTGCTCATAAGAGGCCCCCAAAATCCAAGTATAACCGTAAGGTGCAGTGGTTACTGACAAAGTCCGTACGCTTCATACAACTGTTGAAGCCGCGGTCATCTGTTTCCCCCTCAAACAAGACATTCCTGTTTCCCTAGAACCCTTCAAACAAGGTACCCTAGTTTCAAGACCAATGCCTGAAACACGGCCTGAAATACTTAACTCAGCACCACACAACCTCCAATACATAGGGGCAGGAACTAACATCCTGAGGGGCATCCATTTGAAGGGGGTAGTGGGTGGAGCGTTAAAACTACAAACCTCTGAGCATTCAGAAGAACCACTTGGTGGATCTGTAGCGGAGGCCTCCCTGAACAAGACGTACACCGCCACAAACCAACCTGTTCAGATAGGCTGGGGCCTGGATCCTAGAAAAGCATGGGCCCTTAAAAAAAAACAAAAGTGGGTTCATAGTGCAAGGCAGCGTAGGCTTTTAATACGTAAGCTGAAGAATGCTAGAATATGCGCTACCCGGCGGTTTACAAGGACCCCGAGACAGGTCACGACCTGAACCCCCAAAATGACACACCAGAGAACAACGGCTTAAGTCACACTCCTAATGATGAGGGTTCAGAGCCCTTGTTTTTAGAGAGTGTTAGAAGTTACAGGCGTCCTGTAGAGAGGTTTAACGCCTTAGAACACTATGAGGAGTTTAGATTTGTTAACCTACACCGAATAACATCATCCGATCATGGGGTTCTAGCTCTACATCAGGCTGTGCAGGAGCTCATAGAAAGGTTGTTACGCGATGTGGGTCCTAATGACTTTTTCCAACTCCGCTTCCAGGGGTAGGAACCGGCCTTTGTTCACAAGGAGGAAGGCCCGAGATGTGTTTGACGCTGTGCAATTTTTAGAAAACCTCTCCAGGCTATTACAGAGTAAGGCTGAACTAGTCGCCTATGGCACTTTTAGAGTCATAGCCCTCATTGTACGGGGGCGTGAGGGGGGTGTTTCCAGACCTTTAAAGAGCATACTATACAGTCAGATAATTGGTAAGAAACACCGGTGGCTGCTCAACTTTAACAGCGCCGACTCCAAAACATGTCTGGCGGCCAGCATCGTGGGGCTGTTGATGGATCGCAAGACCCCTGACGCTGTCATTCTGTCTAGAGCGGCTGAAGCCCATGAGGTTCTTGAAATACCGCCTGACCGCCTGGTCGGCTTTGGTGACATAGGTCTTTTTGAGAACTATTTCGCAGTGACGGTGAAAGTTCTTTATCACAACGGCTCCTGGCAGTACTTTACAACCGAGGAACGTGTGAGAAACAAGACCGTATATGTCCTTCATAACGAAAATCATTTTTACGGAATCTTGAACCTTAAAGGCTTTCTGGGGGTTAAGTATGTGTGCCCCCATTGTGACCATATATACAACAATAGAACATATCACCAGTGTGAAATGCATTGTAATATGTGTCAGAGGGACGGGTGCATAGAGGACACTACCTTGAAGGTGAGGTGTGGCATGTGTAGGATGTTTTGTCGCTCGCAAGACTGCTTGAGCATACACAAGAAATCTTTTAACTGCATCCCTAAAATGGATTGCCGCGAGTGTGGTCGGTATGTGGCACCGGATCACAAGTGCAAAGGCATGATATGCCCCAGGTGCCATGTGTCTTTCACGGCCGGCACCAACCATCAGTGTTACATGGTTAATGGGCTCCCCCAAACCAAGACCGAAGACTATATAGTGTTTGATATAGAGTGCACACAAGAGATGGGGGTACACCAGCCTAACTATATTTACGCCCACCACCTAACTTCCGACGCTAGCTGGGAGTTTGAAGGGCGAACGTGCGTTGGTGATTTCCTCAGCACCTTCATTCAAACCAAATTCCAAGGGTATACCATGCTAGCCCACAATTCGAAAGCCTACGACTCCTTCTTTATTCTGAAAAACATGATTCATGAAAAGATCCAAGTTGAACTCATAACCCAGGGTTCATGCTGATGACGGTATGCCCTTTACAAATACGGTTCATAGACAACCTGAATTTTCTACCCATGAAATTGAGCACGCTGCCAAAGGCCTTTGGGTTCCCAGGATGTAAAGGTTATTTAACACACTTTTTTAACACCTGGGCTAACCAGAATTATGTGGGGCCCATGCCGCCTCCTGACAGCTACGGGGTTGAATACATGATGCCTGATGAGAAAGAGAGCTTTCTACAATCTTACTCTGAAAACCGTGAAAAGGAGTTTCATTTTCAAACAGAGTTGAAAGCTTATTGTCAGGCTGATGTAATGATCCTGCGGCAAGCTTGTAACCTCTTCAGAGATGCTGTGGTGTCTATGACTAAACCAGGCAAGGTCTTGAAATCCAAGACAACGACTAAGAAAGTCAAGGCCTTGAAATCCAAGACCCTAACTAAAAAGGGTCTGGCCGTGAAATCCAAAACCCCTAAAAGCCTAGAAGCGTCCGAATACATAGACCCGTTTCAAAACGTCACTCTGGCCTCCATGTGTATGTTCATCTACAAGCACATGTTTTTGAGGCCCGAAACTATCGCTCTAGTACCGCCAGACCTCTATAACGGTAAACAGAAACGTTATTCAACCCCATCTATCCAATGGCTCATGCACGTCTCTGAGAAGGAAGACATACAAATTCAGCATGCCTTACAGGGTGGTGAATACCGCCTGGGCCCCTATCACCTGGACGGGTACTCTGTAATTAAGGGCTTGCGGACGGCCTTTGAATTCAACGGCTGTTTTTACCACGGCTGCCCCAAGTGTTACAAACCCCATGAGTATAACAAAATGCTGGCTGCCACATTTGAACACTTATACAGACGTACTCTGACAAAGGCCCGGTATGTTGAAAAGCCGGGCTTTGCTATGAGAGTTCTTTGGGAGCACGAGTGGCTAGACATGTTAAAAACAGACACTGACCTCTGCTCTTTTCTTAAGACTCGTGATTTACCCAAACCTCTGGAGCCCCGCGATGCCTTATTTGGGGGTCATACAAATGCCATACAGCTGTACAAGGCCGTTGGTGAGGGTGAGAAAATACACTACTATGATTTCACCAGTCTGTACCCTTTTGTGAACAAAATGAAGTTGTACCCCGTGAGCCACCCCACAATCATCTATAGAGATTTTAAGCCCCTAACCGAATACTTTGGGCTGGTCAAATGCGAAATCTATCCTCCTAAGCAGCTTTACTTTCCGGTGTTACCATGCCGAGTCGATGGTAAGCTGCTGTTCCCCCTCTGTCGAACATGTGCAATGTTTAAAGAGGTTGGCGTTTGCAGCCACACCGAAGAACAAAGGATGCTCACAGGGACTTGGTGTAGCATCGAGGTACAGGCTGCCTTAGAGAAAGGGTACAGGCTCGGCAGAGTACACGAAGTGTGGCATTTTAAGAACACTACAACACAACTCTTTGCACCCTACATTAATTTGTTTCTCAGAGACAAACAGGAGGCCTCAGGGTATCCAGAATGGTGTACTAGTCAGGATGCAAAACAGAAATACATCGCTGACTACTACGCTCACGAGGGTATCCGTTTACGCCCCCATCTGATAGAGGTCAACCCTGCATGCCGTCAGTTAGCCAAACTCTGTCTCAACTCCTTGTGGGGAAAATTTGCACAGCGCACGAACCTGTCAAATACAACCTTAATAACAGATCCTGATGAACTGTTCAAGTACCTGTTTGCTCCATGCTACGAAGTGTCCAGCTGTGATTTTATCGATGACGATACCGCTGCTGTGTGTTGGAAATACACCCAAGAGTACCCCAAAACGAGTAACAACATAAACATTTTCATAGCCTGCTTCACGACAGCCCACGCAAGTCTAGAGCTTTACGGGGTTATGGATAAGCTCCAGGAGCGCTGCTTGTATCATGATACAGACTCTGTGATTTTTCTGAGCAAACCGGGGGATGAAGACCCTCCTCTAGGGGATTATCTGGGTAATCTGACCAGCGAGCTAGATAAGGATGAGTATATATTAGAATATAAGTCCTCGGGACCTAAGACATACAGTTACCGCACAAACAAGAACAAAGTGTGTATGAAGGTCAAAGGGATAACATTAAGGTGTCGATTCAAATCCTGTAAAACCCGGGTACGAATGGTCGGACGGAGCGTTTTTGCCGTCCGAATGGTACCCGGGAAAAACACCTTACAAACTCGCAAGTACGATTTGCACAGAAACACCATTACCGCTCGAGTCGGAAAAAACACCGACTGTCAAAATTTGTACATACGAATCACTGTCGGGACGGCGCACATGCGACGTCCGGACGGAGTCAGGCAGCGTTTCACGGACCAGCAAGTACGATTCGTGCCAACGTCACTCCGCACGCTGCAGTTTTTAAGGGAGCCAAAAACTGCCGGGAAAGTGAGGACGCCGCGAACAAGGAGCCCCGGCACGCCAGGGACAGCGATGGACCCCAACCTACGCATCGTCCCGGCCCTCATAGCCTACCACCTCGTATACAGAAACCGATGCAGACGCCGCAGAAGGTCAGAACAACCCCCAGGGGCAAAGGGGGGTGTGTGTGTGTGCAAGGGCCAGGAATCATAACCCACACCCCACAAATAACTACAACAGCATGCACAGCAATTGCCACCATGGACTTGTCACTTCGGGGGGCGTGTCCACCAATCCCACGTCCCGCCACAACGGAAGTGGACGTGGAAGCGTACCCGTCACCACCACAATGGTGGCACGGCACATACCACGCCCACCCCTATGTCACACAAACTACGCCGGTACGGCCGCACCCACGTCCCAAAGGCATGTGAACGGGCCGCACCCCCAAAGTTGGGGCGCCCTAGGGGCACGGGCCCCACCCAGGCCATCAGCGCGTGGTTACGGCACATACCACGCCCACCCCTACGTCACACGAACTACGCCGGTACGGCCGCACCCACGTCCCAAAGGCATGTGAACGGGCCGCACCCCCAAAGTTGAGGCGCCCTAGGGGCACGGGCCCCACCCAGGCCATCAGCGCGTGGTTACGGCACATACCACGCGTACCCCTTCGTCACACGAACTACGCCGGTACGGCCACACCCACGTCCCAAAGGCATGTGTACGGGCCGCACCCCCAAAGTTGGGGCTCCCCAGGGGCACGGGCCCCACCCAGGCCATCAGCGCGTGGTTACGGCACATACCACGACAGTGGACAGATACATAGGGGTGTGTGTCTATCACTCCCAGCAGTGCCCAGACATATGAGGGGTGGGTGCCGAGGACCCCCAGCAGTGGACAGAGACATGGGGGGCCAACATCTTTATCAGATGACCTCAGCTCCATGGGTGAATGTACGTATCCCTAACTCAGGACAATGACGATAGTGCCATAACAACACATCACTGACAGCAGTGTCCCACTCCCAGGAGGATGGTTGGCCTACCCCCACTGCATGACACACCACATGTGGGTGTGAGGACAAATTACACATGCATACCCACCCCTGGCAGAGGCAGCACAATACACACACTGAGATTTTGCCACAAGACTGCACCCTCATGTCAAACACCACTAAACAATGCGAGCCAAAGGGAACACACACTGTCACGCACAGTCCACGAATGAGAGGAATGCACAGGTGCCGGGGCAGCCAACAAGCAGATGCCCCCCATGGAAGTGAAAGGGTGGAGTACACACAGATACAATGCCCACAATTGTCAGGCAGGTGCCCAAATACTCTGCAGAACATGCAACACATGTGTGTGAGGCAGGGAGTACACACATGCAAAGTGCGGAGAACGGAAAATGTCCACATGAAGTCATGTCAATATACGCCATACACAAGTACAGTGACCAGCAAGGATGCCACAAACGATGCAGGTGGAGACATTGCAGAGCATGCATGGCCAAAGTCGAAGGGATGTGTCACACACTGAGGCAATGTTGACACAGCTCAGCACAACAATTGGGAAACACCATGCAGGGAAGATGACAGGTGCCACAGAGGAAGGAACACATCTTGGGACAATGTCACCATGCAGTAAGAGCCAACATGACCCACGAATATATGCAGACACCATGTGACGGCATCCAGATACCAGGGTCCACCCCATGAGCAGGACACAACAACATTTACCAGACACCCAACACATTATCACCACCCCAACCCAGGGAGCAGCAGCACCAGCAGCAACAGCAGAATAGAAATAGTGTGCAAACAAGAAAATAACAACCACATACAGCATCTCGAAAGAAAGTAGCCACAGTACACCATTCCACAAGCCCATAGGCCACACCAGATGCGAAGCACCGGGGGGGACACGTAGGGACGCGTCTCCCCAGGCTCGCCTGCACAATACACTGTACCATATTATCCACAGAAGTGGGGGCATCATGTGGGGGGAAGAACCAGGCACCGCAGGGACAGGAGGGGCACGGGTAGGTGTCGTGGCTGCAGGGACGGACGACCCCACCACAGGGGGTGCGGTGCCTGGCACGAAGGAGACATGTTTGGCGTACCACAAACTCCCCTCAGAACCCAGAACCCCACATCCGACTAGCTAAGTGTCCCATTCGATATCCGAGGTTGGGCCCGGCAGTCCCAATGTATAGACAAGCCCGAACTAGCGACTTACAACATCCCCATGAATGGTGTGAATCATACATAGCTGTGCGTCATGATTCACAGATCAGTCCACAACAGAATAGACACAGACAAGGTAAAGTTTAATGAGTACAAACAATGAACCTCGCATCCTAAGATGCAGGACTGTGGCCAACATAAGCTGACAAATGGTCAAGGCCAGAAACATCAGCATTGTTGCAATATCATAGACATTGAAAGGAGCAATCTTAAGAAACTGACAGTGGAAACAGCAATCTTCCTGTCGGCAGTAAACTAATAGTAGTATCATTGGACTAATAGCAGGTCCCTAAGCTAGAACGGGGGACCCCCCACCGTACAGATCAGCTCAGTGGTATCACATCACAGGATCATCTAGTCCCATCTACTGCAAAAGTCCTCCATCCATTAGGGGCGCTAATTCGAGAACGCAGAGTTCAAGTTTGATAGAACGGAACTAAGGGCATGAACTGGAAGTCCATAGAAGGGAAGCGAAAAAGTCATGAAAGAAATGCAAACCTGAACGATGTTGCAGGGAAATCGACCATGTAAAAGGGGAGGAAAATATCACATCGACGGATGCACCATGAAATGAGCAGGGCTAAAGTTCATCCATCAAGGCATAGGCACTATAAGTTGCAACAGCTTCCAAGAGGAAATCATCTGCACGTTCCGAAAAATTGTCTGCCATCCAGTTAAGCAGGGGGAAAGAACACACGTGTTCCTCAACAATCGGGCCATCCAGCACAACTTGTGGACAACAGGTGGGGACATCAAGATAACTCCTGGTTAAGAACTCATTTGCTGCTGTTCGGATGTCCCAATTCCCCAGGACTCCATGTGCAGCAGCACAGGCCATGACACTGACGCCAGAACAGTCCAACTCATGAGCCACTAAGGGGCACATCAGTCCATCCAAATCCGGGTCAGGAGGCACCGAGTTACACAGGCACACATCCAGAGCCCATTCGAATGGACAGTCTAGGCAATGAAACACAGGTTGCACGCAGGGAAAGAAGGGAAACCGGAAGGACAATCCATAGGCACTGCTTAAGGTCGCCAGCGGCAGAGTACCGTATAATTCAAGCATCATGTTCCGAAGATGGAGCAGCCGGTGCATGCTGTCTTGTAACGCAAGAGGTGAAGCCACAGCGTAGTACGCTGATCTATTATGGCACCCCAGCTACGAGGGCGACAAGCAAAGGGACACCTCCGAAGACGGTAGACAAAAGCGAATGATGAAATGCGGGGAGCACACCAAACAGAGTTTGAAAGGAGGTCACGAGGCCGGAGACCACAATGTAAAAAAAAACAGCCAGGCCACCTGTTGACGAGGCATGAAAGATAATCTGAATCCGAGTTCCAAATATGTAGTGGTAGATCAGTGTTAATAAGCCTCTTGCATCTCTGTGGGCGTGTGATCTTCGTGAAGGCCAAATGTTTCTCGGGAAGAAGTCAACACGACTTGTGTTTGAGACAATGGAGCCCTTATACTGCTCATCTTGTTGAACTCCGCTTTCAAGGTTGCAATGGGAGGCCAGATGGATACATCCAGCCGGACATGCGGGGGTGGGAAAAGCCGAAATGACAGAAAACCACTCGTAGTGATACAGTCACGATCTCAGGAATTGCCGGAAGCATCCCACAGCAAGCTTCTGCATTGAATAGCACATAATTGCCATTAGCAAGCAGCGCACAAGATGGGGTCATGACTGGCACACTAATCCACTTCAGTATACAAGCCACGTCATGAGCGTGCATGTAACAAGCACCATGCACTTGAATGTGCCTACACACCACAGAATGATCCGGAGTGAAAGTGCACCCTTCACCCCTTGAATACACCTCCTTGCCGTCTCTCACGCACCTGTTGTCGCCTAGCATGGACACAAGGGACCCGAGCAACTGGGGGGGCGGTGATGAGAATGGAGGGTGCGCCGAGGGATGGAGTGCTGCCTTCAGCACTGGGGGCAGCCTCCGCCCCCTCTGGGGGCTCAGCCTCGGACCGGTCAGCGTCATAGTCGGTGTTGGGACTGGACGGGTCTTCCGCCTGACTCCCCTCGGCCTCCGTGTCACATGCTGCGCCAGACTCCCCAGCACTGGTGGCCCCGGTGCTGGCTACCTCCCCCACGTCCGTGCCAGTGTCTCCCTCTGTTTCCCCCGACTATGCTGTGGCCAAGGTGAAGAGACAGGAAATGACCAGACACCTGTATACACATGACACATGAGTCCAATCTACATAGGACACAGCGCATAGCATTAACGCCAACATGGGTGACATCTACAAAACTACAAACATAAGTAGGCCCTGCACCACACAGTTGGTTTACCCACCATGCCACTGGGAAACAATGGGGAGCATGACACAACAGAAATTTACTTGTCCTAAATCGATACAGAGGAGCTACTCACTGGGCACAGTCGAGCACTGCATCACTGGCATGGCACGGTCACCTACACCCGCAACTGTCCACCGATGCCAGGGACACGGTTAATGACACCTCAAATGTTACTACCGGCGTTGCACGTTGTGACTATGTGATGTGAGTGTCATGTGATCCCATGAGCTAGCTGTATGAGTTCCGTGACATGCATCTGCATTTGCTGCATCCAACATATGTGTGCGTGTCGATGGGCATGGCACACTATTATGCACACCAGGCCACATGTGGAATCAGACGTAACGGGTGTATGTGTGCATCGCACATGCACTTGCGAGACAAGGACTATTCTGCGTAGTCTCAATGTATGTGTCATCATACCTGACATGTCCCCCTTCCTGCCAAGGTGTGTGGACTGTCGTGTTTCAAGGACATGCGACCTGTGCCTCTAGTGTCCCGCAACCGGTCTGTGTGATAATACATCCTTCTTATGCACATATGTGGATGTCTGTCACTGCTGTTATGCATCAGCCTCTTCACTTACACTGGCCCACAGCTAGTTCCATGTCATGTCATGTTGACCTTTGCGCACCCACGTGTTTAGCTGACTGTTGTTAGGGGTGTTACCTGGCTGGCATACGTGTCCTGGATGCATTGCACAGTACTGACTCTGTATGTAGCATATGTGTATTAGCTGTTGAACATGTGCTCAGTTCATTGACAGTGGTGTATTGCTGTACTCAATCTTTGTTATTCCTTCCAAATTTCTGCAGGGCACCGCCTCTCCCCCGACCAATGCCAGACTTGGCTGCCATGAGGGAACGTGACTGTATACGCCGCTACCGCTTCACCCAACCGTTGATTGACGACTTGACCACAAGGCTCGAGCAACACCTCCAACCGCTACACAGGTATCCTACTGCACTGACACCCAAGATGAAGGTGATGGCAGCCCTACATTTCTTTGCCACCGGTACGTTTCAATTGACTATAGCTGATGTAGGTGGCATGTCCCAGACCATGTTCAGCCGTGTCCTGCTTGATGCGTTAGAGGCCATGTTGGTACACCTTGATGAATTCATTGCCTTTCCAACTCGTGAGCAGTTGACAGGTGTCAAGGGTGAGTTCTATGCCCTGGGAGGGATGCCCCATGTCATTGGGGCCATTGATGGGACACATGTGGCTTTGGTGCCACCACACGCACAGGAGGTAGCCTTCCGTAACCACAAGCATTACCACTCCATCAATGCCCTTGTGGTATGTCTTGCCAACATGATGATATCCCATGTCTGTTCACGTTTTCCAGGATCAGCACACGATGCCTACATCATGAGGCGTAGCAGGGTGCCCGAAATGATGCTGCAGCTGCGCACCGAACGTGCATGTCTTGTTGGTGGGTATGATCTGTTAGTCCTGTATTTAGCCGTTTCTTCATGTCTTACTGCTTCTCCTGACCCACTTCTGTCCATGATGTTTCCATGCAGGGGACGCTGGCTATCCCAACATGCCATGGCTGATGACGCCTCTCCGCCACCCCAGAACACCGGTACAACGACACCCATGGGCAGACGAGGCGCATGATTGAGAGGACGTTTGGACTCCTGAAGAGCAGATTCAGGCTCCTCCACAAGACCGGCGGCGCCCTCCCATATGCCCCGGTGAAGGTCTGCAAAATCTTCCTTGTGTGCTGCATGGTGCACAACATGGCAGTGGAGAAGGCCGTGCCACTCATCCTGGATCCTGATGAGCAAGATCATCCACCCGTGGAAGATGAAGGGCTTGGGCACGGGGCAAGTGAGGATGAGGATGAGGATGAGGACATCCAGAGTCAGCTGATCCGCAACTTCTTCTCATAATGGTGAGTTCCGGTGTCTGAGTGTGCACACCTAGTGCCTTGTGTGGCATGTGTTGCAATGTGTGTGTCGAGCTGACTGTGTGCCAAGTTACTTGGAGGTGTGTTCTGATGTGTCATACAAGTGCAAATGTCATTCCCCATATTTGTGCAGGTACACAAAAATCATTATTCCCATGGTGACAACATCAATCCTGTAGGGTGCATGTACATGTGTGCGGATTACTAGCTCCTCGCTGACTTGTTGTGTGTCTGTCCTCCCCAGGTTCCTGCGGCTGTCGTCTGCTCATGTCATCATTGCACTCCTGCTATTCCTCATGATTTTTCCAACGTGTGCTGGATCAGAGTTACATGCACAGAGATGGTGGGAAGTCTTTTTTGGTAAGGAGTGCACCAAGGCCTTTTGTGGGTGGTACGACTTTGTGATATGTGGGTACTGCTCCTGTGCATGTTGTATTACCATGCATACATGTCGACTCACCATGGGCCACGTGACGTGTTGCATGGCCCCCATTAATTGATAGTCAACCTTCCTGACAGTCATCTGACATGGATTGTGGATTCTAATGAAGGCATCAATGTGTGTCTAACGTCCCTCAGGAACATAGGGATGGTCATGCTGGACATGGTGTGGGACATCCCCATATGAGGCTCAATGTGGAATTGTAGACTCGCCGTGTGCAGCAAGGGGTGTGAGGTCAACCCCTTCACTTGTGTGCCAGCTCAGTAGGATTTACCACATCTGTGTGTTGCAGGGGGTGTCCAGTGTGGGTCACACATGTTCAGCCGAATGACCTGTGATTCTATTCCAATGGATGCAACTCCATTAGTGTGAGGCTGAGTAATAAAGGTGTTCGTCATACTCCAAGGTGCCTCGTCTCTGTCAATGCTGGTCTCTTGCCACTTGGCATGCGGCATCTCTGGCATACTTGTTGTAGATAATGCATAGGAGTCCTTGTGTAGTTTAGCGACATGCATGCAGTTGCTCATGGATTTGGCTCCCTATTGGGCATGGAGTACATGGTCGTGTATGTTTTTTAGCGAGGTCAACCACACAATGGGCCATCACCAGTTGCTGAGGGTGTGTCTCCAGTGCGCAGGTCAACCTTCAGTTTCCTGATCCTGTGTAATGGTTTTTTGGGGATTGGGCATGCATTGTCTCTGGGTGTGCCATGTGACACTGGACACTCCTCACTTTACACACGCGCCTGTTGCAGTTGCCCTTCTGACATCCTAGTGTTTGTGTGCAAGATGGGCCATTTGGCAGGGGGATGGCGCCTGCTGCTGCAGGCCCTGCACAGGCACACAGTGGCCACACTCACAAGATGTTGTGCATCATGTTTTGCTCGCTCACATTTGCCATGCTAGTCCACAGCATCTGTACCCCATGCTGCAACGCACTCTGCATCATGCACATGATCCACAGATAGATCCACTCCAAGTTACGACAGGCCATCCCCCAGGTCCATGACGACATCCATCTCATATACTGCCCTGCCCTCTACGGAGCAAGTACATCCACACTCCAAGGACACTGGTCTACTTCCAGGGGGCATCTGCACACCTCAGCTTCTACGCCCTGCGCCCCAGCCACCTCACCGTCCACCATAGCTGGCTGCAATGGATCACTGTCTGCTGCAGTATGTCCTCCGCACACCCCACCCACACTCAGGAGGCAGTCCACAAACCCGACCCCACACCAACCTTGTACGTCTGTCATCCTATATCCCGTTGGTCCATCTCTGTGCATCCAACCTTTCCCTGGCCCCCGTTCTTCTCATCCACCGTACTCCAGCATACAGGACATAGTTCTCCCACCTGGCCACAAATCCCTGGGGCTCCCTCCCCGGGTACCTCCACATGGGCCATGGCCTCTACGCCTTGATGATGATCTCCCAAATAGGTCTGTCCGCACAGTTTAGCAAACCCCCCCTCAGCAGCCAGGGGCCATCACAGGTGAGTGTTGTGCTCCATGCCTACATTGACTGATACTTGTGACCCATGTGTGTCCTGTACCAGACTCTGTTCCCAGGGGATGGATGGCTGGAGTTGGTTCAACACTCACGCATAGTTAGACATTTCCACACACATTTGTCGTAGAATAATGCAAAATGACAGCAACATCTCATGTGCAGAACAATGTGACTTTATTTTTGGTGGGGTGCGTCTTTTGGTAGATGTGCTAAGGTGCACTAGCGGGGGAATAGAATCCAAAGTTCACTGGGGGAGATGGCATCCTTGGCATTGGAAGTCATCAGAGTCCAGACCACAGTGTTGGTCATCATTGGTCAGACTGCGACCAGCAAGTCCATGTGGCAGAGAATGTCATTGGGTGAGGTGCTGCTGTTGCGCCCGAGGGCCAGGTGCCAGGCCAGGTGACCTGGGAGATGGGAATGGTCTGCTGACTCTCACGGTCTCTTACGTGGACGACCCACTTTCCTCCGGGGACCCTCAGATGCAGGCATTGACGATGCTAGGGACGCTCCGTCAGATGAATCCTCCTCCTCCTCCCTCCCTGTGTCTGGTGCTGGTCTATGCCTGGTGGCACAGGGAAGGTTTGCCAGACTTTGGGCGATCTGACGGAGTGATTGGCTTACGTCCCTGTGCACCGCCAGGAGCTCAGCCAGTCTTGCCTCCATCCGTCCTTGTTGTTGTTGGTGACTGGCATGATGCTCGACCTGCAGGTCCTTGATCTCATCGAGGGTCCCCTGCATCCCGGAAAGTAAGACCACGACCTGGTCGATGCCTCTGGTGTCAAGCCGGTATGAGTCCAGGATGTTGCGTAGGTGGGCCATACCGGGGTCCTGAGCTGGCTGGTCAGGTTCGCGCCTCCACCTACCTCCACTCCCACCACCCCTGCCCACACGGGCCTGGCCTGCCGTTGTGGGCACATCGGGTCTACGGGACCCCTGAGGGATGGCATCGGCAGGGTTGTCTGCCTCCTCCTGGGTGCCTGCAGAACGTTGTCCCTCCCGGTCAGACTGACTGTGTTGTTCAGTGCGAGCAGGGATCCTGGGTGTGTCCTGGGATGTGGCGGGAATGGGGGTGGTGGTTGGCACAGATGTACCTGACGCAGGTGCTGCAGGAGCTTGTACACCAGAGGGGCCAGGTTGGTCGGGGTCATCCACGGAGTGGTTAGAGTCGTCGCTGCCGGTGGGATCGTCGTCACGCGGTGCCTGGGACTGTGAATCTTCCCCCCAGTGTTGGGGGGAGATCGTCGACGTCGCCCTGTGTGTGAGAGAGGGACAATGTTAATGCTGTTTCATGCCACATCCATGTTTCATACATATTCAAGTTGACACAGTTCCCCCAGGTATTTGGATGTCCCTGGCATTCCTCTCAGTGTCCACTTGGGGATGGGTATGTTGCGGGGGACAGATTGGGATGTTCTCCTGAGTGTGTGGCCTGTAGATAGTTGGGTCTGATCAGGCGCGCAACACCCATTGGGCTAACCGGGCTTGTGCCCCCCCCATCATGTGTGTCAGCCCGGCTGAGACAGCCTCGCGGGCTGGTGTCCGTCTACTTGCATCCGGACCCGAGAACTTCACAGGTGTATGGTAGGCCATTTACTCGAACATTCGGCTTTTGTTGTGTTTTCACCCATTCTTACAGCCACTCTGCCTAGGGCTGGTTGATTTGCCCCCCCCCCCCAATCTTTTACTGCCCCCCCCCCCGGAAGTTGGCTGTAGTTGCCCGCCTGGCTCTGATGCTTACTTGGCTCCGGGTTGGTCTTGTTGTGTCACATGTCCATTGTGGGAGTGGGTGTATCCGTTGCCTGCCCCGGGGGTGTGTGCTTGTGGGGGGGGGGGGGGGTGACCTGGCGTGCTGTGGTGTGTTGTGTGAGTCGTCATTGGGTCTCCCAGGTGATGTGTGTGTCCCCTCATGGTGTGTGCTGGCATGACAGTGTGTGTGGGTTCCTGTGCTGGATGCCTGTGCTTGTAGATTTGGTGTTTGAGTGTACAGTGGTCCCAGGAGGGCCTTGTGCTGCATACCGCAGGGCCCAGTGTCAGTGATCTTGTTAGTAGTTTGCCAGTCCCTGTGCAATGTGCATGGGTATGTCCCTATGCCATATGGGCTGGGACATTGGTGTCTGCGTCTCATTTTCACGATGTGTTGTGTGAGGCCCACCCTCCCAGCCTCCCGGACATCCTGTCTTGTGTTTGTGGTTGTTGTGGCCTTGGACATGGCCTTGCCTTGATTTGTGAAGGGTGAATGGTGACGTTCGTGGCATGGCCATGGTTATTGAGTGTGGTTGTGTGCGGTGAGTGCTTGGGGGTGGGTGCGTGCATTTGTTGTGGTTGGCAGGCGCGCAACACCCATTGGACTCACAGGGCTTCAGCCCCACCCCCGTCGTGTGTGGTAGCTCGGGATGAGACAGCTTCCCGGTGCACTCACAGCCGCAATCGAACACTTCACAGGTTTTTCAGAGGCCATTTGCGTGTTAATGAGGCCTCGCGGTTGTTTCACCCCTTTGACAGCCCCTGCAGCTCCACTCTGCCTATGTCTTACAAGATTCATCCCCCCACGGCAATTTTTCTTAGCCTCCCCCAAAATTTTGCTATAGTTGCGCCTCTGGTGGTTGGGGTGTAAATGCCATTCCCCCAAGTTACATGAGTTGTTTGTGTACTCACCAGGCTCTGCGACTCCGTCCACTCCCACCGTCGGTAGTATGGCCATCACCTTCTCCTCCCAGGGATGGTACTGTACGCGTCTGCGGGGCGGCCCACCTCCAGTGATGTTGGCCTGGGCATGTTCTTCATTCATCTTCCTCTTGACCGCCCTGCGCAGATCGTACCACCTGGCTTGGCATTCATGCCTGGTCCTTCGAACGGGCGCAACATCATTCACCTTGTCGACGATCCTCTGCCACATGACAGATTTTTCAGATATGCTGGTCTGTCTGACCATTGTTCCAAACAGCTGTGGCTCGGCTCTGATGACTTCGTCGACGAGGAGCTCCAGCTCCGCCGTAGTGAACTTTGGATTCTTGTCTGTGGGCATGGTGTGGGGTGTGGGCGGTTGTGGGTGTGTGGGTGTGAATGTGTGTGTGTGTGTGTGACTGTGAAGAGGGGGATGTTTGTGGGGGAGGTTGTGTGAAGGTGTGTGAGTGGCGGGGTAGCAAAGGTATGAGTTCTGTGGGTTGGTTTGTGTGTGAGCTCTGTCCGCAGTGGGTCTGTTGCAAGGGCTCATGGTTTGTGTGTGTGGGCCCTTTTTATTGGTCCATTGTTGGGTGTGGCTGTGTTTGAATTTTGGTTGGTGTGTTATAAGAGGTGGTTGTGTTTGGGGCCTCTGTTGGCCAGTTTGGATGTGGCAGGTCAGTCATTGAGTTGTGTTTTAGTGTGAACGTGTTTTGTGTGTTTGTGCGAGTCGCTTTGGACCTCCTTGTGCTGTTTTCCACTGTCCTGGTTCTGTACGTGTGATTTTCGCGTAGGTAGGCGCCGTACATTCGCGATGGTGTGTGAGGGTGCTGGGGTTCGGTGTTGGTGTACGGCAAGTTAATGCAGTGGGGGGGGCTGGGGGTACAGTGCGGACAGGGTGGTGTACGGTGCAGACGTATTGGGGGGCTGTGCGGCTCGTACACGGGCATGAATTTACCCGTGTACTTGTGTGCTTCAGCGTTGGCTCCGTACGGGCCTTTTTCCGTGCGATTGGGTTTTCAGACGGGCGGTCGGGATCGTACTTGCGCGCTCAGACTTGTGTTTTACGATTTGTACGTGGAACTGTCCGGATCACTTTCGTACACTTTTCCAGACGATATTTGGACGTGGTCACTTTCCGACGCACGCTTGTAGACTTTTCCCAACACTATTTTAGTTCTTTTTCACGTCCCATTCATACTTGACAGTTTGTACTGTACTTGTGCGACTCGTACGTAAAAAAATACGGATGCGAGTCGTACGGTATTTTTTTTTACCGGATCGGAATCGACACATTGGTGTTTGAGGTTCTTCTTTTATACACAGGAGCCCTGTTTCACAGAAGGTGGGAGAAGCTTCTAGATGGTGGCTTTGAAGTGAAGGAAATTCCCTGCCTCCCCTGTCCTGGCTCCAGGCTGGATGAAGGGTCTTTAGGCCCTTTGTGTGGAGACAGGACACAGCCCATTCATGTGTAAGTGAGGCTGGGCCGAGCTCTTCCCTCGGATCTTGGCAGTGATGGCCCATCCCATTGTTTTTGGCTGTCTAGGAGGAATTCACAAAGCCTAACTGCTAACTACACCCAGTCATAGAACTAGGGACAGGCTGCAGGAACCAAATGGCTAAATCAAGAAAATGCCAACTTTCTAAAAAGTAAAAGCCACGCAGATGATGGACAGAATGCAGAGCAAATCAAACATTCTACCCCAGTCAATAGATCTGTGTTAAATCCATTGTTCCTTTGCTCACCATGCCACCCCAGTTTATACCAAGCCATATGCAAATCAGTCTTGACCCTGTGCCTCTTTGGAACAGTCCAGACCGACCTTCCAAGCCAAGTTCTCCCTGGACCGGAAACAAGCATCCTGGGACCAGTTTTGGAGCATCACCCTTCATCAGCCAGGCTAGCTTTAATCCAGTGGCACAGTGAGCCCGGGACCCACGTCTGAGCATATCCAGCGCACTTAGGGCGAGAAAGCAAAAGATACACAAATGATGGACGGAATGCAGGGCTGGACTGTTCCTATTGGGTGCAGGGTCAAGACTGATTTACATATGGCTGTGTTCAAACTGGAATGTCATGCAGAGCAAAAATACTATGGATTTAGGCCCAGATCTCTGTACTGGGGTGAATGTATGACATTGTTCGGCATTCTGTACATCAATTGTTCTTTTTGCAACTTTTTAAAAGTGTAATTTTTAGAATTGTAATTTAAAATCCAACTTCACCATAAGCTAGGATTTTAAATCAGGATTTCAGAGACCCCAAACATGAATCAGTCATCTCTTCCCATTTGTAAATGGCACACAAAATGTAATAAGACACCTCCAATAGTATCCTACAGGAGAGAGAGGCCTTACAGTAGTGAAAAACAATTGTAAGAGTTTTTCACTACCAGGACATGTAAAATTTCAATTTCTGAATGAAAAAAACAAAAGATTAATGTTCATAAAGACCACACTAATCAATTTCGATATCTTTACACCATAAATATGGAACAAAAAATGGTGAAGATCCAGTAGATTCAGGTGAGAAGAGTTGGAGGTTTGGATCTCTTTTGTCCTTCGTCCATGAAACCATATTCAGGACTAGGCCTGGGCAGAATAATCAGAAAAAAACTCAGAAAGATTCCACGAAACTCCAAGAATGGGTGGAATAATGCTCGGCCGCCCTTTCCCGCTGGTGTTTCATGCCAGTAGGGTGTTCTGCGCTGACAAATCAGCACAAGTGGCACCACGTAGTCCACATGGGCGTACCATTATGTTTTACCTGCTTTGGTGCCGATTCCGATACGTTAAAAAAAAATTACCGTATCTGTATTTTTTTACGTACGAATTGTACAAGTCCCGTACAAACGGCGAAGTACGATTCGTACGTGAAAAATACATACGAATGACTTCGGGAAAAGTCTGCGAGACGTCCCCGGACAGTTTTACATACAAATTGTAAAAATGAAGTCCGAGCGCGCAAGTACGATCCGTACCGGCTGTCCGAAAACACAAGCGCATGGAAAAGGCACGGTACGGATCGAACGCCGTACTACTCATATCCGGGTAAACTTGTGCCGGGATGCGAGTCGTACAGCCCCCCCTCCCCCTCATATGTCTGCATCGTACCCCCCATGGCTGCACTGTACCCCAGCCCCGTATGTGTACGCACCATACCCCACCACCGTTCCCCAGCCCCGTACTTGTACGCACTATATCCCAGCAC
The DNA here is from genome assembly GCF_964204655.1 of Triturus cristatus. Taxonomy (NCBI): domain Eukaryota; kingdom Metazoa; phylum Chordata; class Amphibia; order Caudata; family Salamandridae; genus Triturus; species Triturus cristatus. The sequence goes on along the minus strand of NC_140579.1, from coordinate 639,838,124 downwards.
CGTACCCCAACACCGTACCCCAGCCCCGTACTTGGACGCACCGTACACCACCACCGTACCCCACCACCGTACCCCAGCCCCATACATGTATGCACCGTACCCCACCACCCTACCCCAGCCCCTTACTTGTACGCACTGCACCCCACCACCATCCCCCAGCCCCTTACTTGTATTCACCGTAGCCCACTACTGTCCCCCAGCCCCTTACTTGTACGCACCGTAGCCCACCACCATACCCCAGCCCCGTACTTGTACGCACCATACCCCAGCGCTGTACCCCATGCCCCTACTTGGACGCACCGTACCCCACCACCGTACCACAGCCCCTTACTTGTATGCACCGTACCCTGCCACCGTACCCCAGCCCCGTACTTGGACGCACCGTACCCCAGCGCCCTACCCCAGCCCCATACCCCACCGCCGTACCCCAGCCCCTTACTTGTACACACCGTACCCCACCACCGTACCCCAGCCCCGTACTTTACGCACCGTACCCCAGCGCCGTCCCCATGCCCCTACTTGGACGCACCATACCCCAGCGCCCTACCCCAGCGCCCTACCCCAGCACCGTACCCCAACACCGTCCCCCATTCCCTTACTTGTACGCACCGTACCCCACCACCGTACCCCAGCCCCGTACTTGGACGCACCATACCCCACCACCGTACCCCAGCATCGAGTATGTACGAACCGTACAACAACATTGCATATGTGAGCACTGTACAACAACATCGCGTATGTACGCACCTTACATACGCTAAAACCACTCGTACAGAACCAGGACACTGCAAAACAGCACAAGGAGGGTCAATTCGAATCGCACAACACCACAAAACACGTCTACAGTACAAAAAACATCTAAAAGACTGACCTAGCACATCCAAACAGGCAAACAGAGGCCCAAAGTCACAACCACCTCTTATAACACCCACCAAAATTTCAAACCCAGCCACACCCACAAATGGACCAATAAAAAGGGCCCACACTCACAAACCATGAGCCTTTGCAACAGACCCACTGCTGACAGACACCACATACAAACAACTGTACCCATACACCTTAACTTACACACATCACACAACCTCCTTCACACATACCCCCTCTACACATTCACACACACACCTACACATTCACACCCACACACCCACAACCATCCACACCCACACCCCACACCATGTGTCAGGCGCTGATCAAGAGCGCCTACCGAATGTACAGCCGGTTGAGGACTACGACACCCAGAATCCTCGGCTGTACGGAGGAGGGGCCAAACACCGAGTAAATATGCGGCTCGAGAGCCAATCGAGGCGCGTAATACTGGATAGTGATTCAAGCTGGTGCCGACACCCAGCGCAAAGCACGGAAGACGCGTGCACTAGCGTCTGCGACTTACGGAAGATTGGGAGCTCGATTGCCAGGAGGATTGGGATCTTCGTAGGGAGAGGAAGACGCCGAGAACTATTCAGCGGATGTTGTGGTTCCCTCATACAGGAACTTTAACGTGGGACGCTGACGTAAGCGTCGCCACGTTTTTCAGGATCTAAGGATTACCGGGGGGTGCCGTGAGAGGCCGGAGTGAAGCGGAGGACTTCGCGACTGGTTCCGTGAGAACTCACCAAGGCATCCGATCAGAGGAGAGAGATAGTTCGGCAGCCCGTGAGTAAGAGCGTGCGCTCAAAGGCTTGCAAGACTTTGTTGTGATTACACGTTAGGGCAGCGCTCAGGAAGAGCGTTATGCTTCATTTAGGATATACGAGACATTTGGTTACTAACGCTCTCGTCGTATTCAGGGGAAAGAGCGTGGGGCTTCATTTGGAATTACGAGACATTTGGATGCCAGCGCTCTCGTTGTACTCAGGAGAAAGAGCGTTGTGCGTTATCTTGATTTACAAGACATTTGGTTACCAGCGCTCGTTGTACTCAGGGGAGGTGGAGTTCACTTCAAACAGCGCTTAGTGATATAATTTGCAATGAAGGGGCAAGGTGAACCGGGGGAGTGTTAGCTCATGTTGTGCTTAATGCTGATGGTGCAGCGGTATGCCTGAATGGACACATTTAGTGAGACCTAAATGAGAGTAGCTTGTTTAACTACCTTTTGTCATTCCTGATATACCTGTCCCTGCTTACCCTTCCCTGTCCTTAGTCCCTCGCCTGATTACTCTGGAACTCTGTGTTTCTATAACCAGAGCCGGGGGCATCGGGAGGTGGACCCCTTGTGCTTCGCTCGAATCTACAGGAACGACGGCGGACGTGACAGAATTACGTGCCCACGAAATATTCCCTGGGGATTCGAGTGACACACAAAAATGGCCTCATTAGACGAGGTGTTGCAGGCTCTCCTGGTGGTGCAACGGGAATTGGAGGCCTCAAGGGCAGAAACAGCCGCCCTGAAAGAAAGGTTTGACCGACAGGGTAGGAATCCGTTTGACGCCACCCTATCTTCGTCACCCATACAGGTGAATGTGTCTCCACCCATTCCCCTGGCTAGCCCGGAGAGATTCTCAGGGGATCCTCTAAAGATCCAAACCTTTTTAACGCAAATTGCCTTGCACTTTTCATGTTAACCCGCTTCCTTTCCGTCCAACCATTCACGAGTGGCTTTTGCAATTTCGTATATGACGGGAGACGCTGCCAATTGGGCGGTGCCATTGGTCAAATATGACGATCCCCTACTGTCAGATTGGAACGCCTTTCGGACAGAGTTCGAGAGAGTGTTCGATAGAAGGGCTACCACCTTCTCGGCAGATAGAGAATTATTGAAGCTTCGACAGGGGAAGCAGGACCTCGTGACGTATCTGACCCAATTTAATCGGCTCGTTGCGGAAACCGCCTGGCCAGAGGAAAAAAGAATGTCCCTTTATTACCAGGGTTTAAGCGATGACATGAAGGACGTGCTGGCCCAAATTGACCCACAGCCCACCACCTACACGGATCTAATGAACCTCACATTAAGGCTAGATCATAGATTAGCGGAACGCAAGGGCGAAAGGGTGTATTCTCCTGTCGAGAAAACGGAGAGAGAATCCCGACGGGTCGGGGCCTCTTCAGACGGCCAGGCCGAACCCATGGAGGTGGGTGCAATCCGAGCCCCGTTGTCTAGGGCCGAAAGGGAAAGCCGTAGGATAGCAGGCTTATGCATGTACTGCGGAAAAAAGGGGCACTACGTGAGGGAGTGTCCCGTAAAGCCAAAAAAGAGTGGGTATGCCGGAATGAAGAGGGTGGCGGTAGCCGCGTTGCAGGAGTCTCCCCCAGAGGCTCCGATCAGAGGAGAGGGAAGCCAGAGGCCCGCAGATCATACGTTACAGCTGCCATCTTTGGCGATTATAGATTCAATAGCTTCGGAATCCCACGTTGTGATAAATATGCTCTTAAGGGTGGGTTCCTCGGAACACATGGTCAGAGTGATGATCGATTCCGGAGCCACCGGGAATTTCGTGGATAGTGGGTTAGTGCGGATGCTGGGGTTAAGGCGCTGCCCGAGACAGAGTCCGGAAAAGGTATGGGCGGTAGATGGGAAGCCTCTTAAATCAGGACCCATCACTGAAGTCACGGAACCTTTGACCCTAACGAAAACAGGGTGTCTTTGGGATCACGTGGAGGAAGTCGCATTCAACATCATAGAAGCTCCTCAGTATGAGGTAATACTGGGAATGCCTTGGTTAACCACACATAATCCCACGATAGATTGGAAGAGTAAAACAGTGGAATTCGAAACCACCTTCTGTAAAGAGGAGTGCGCGAACGCTCACCGAGCCCACCTTTTGGCGCTTTCCCAGGGGTATCATGTTCTCACGGCAGCCGAGAAAGAAACGGTCCTCCCCGCAGCGTATGAAGAGTATAGGGACGTGTTTAGCGAAAGCGAGGCGGAAGTCCTACCACCCCATCGCGTATATGACTGCCAAATAGACTTGATCCCAGGGGCACAAATGCCGGCTTGTCGAGTGTACGCACTCTCGGATCTGGAGACGGAACATCTGCGACACTATTTGGAGCACTATGTGGACATAGGGTTCATCAGGCCTTCTCGTTCTCCGGCCGCTTCACCCCTGTTCTTCATCAAGAAAGCTAATGGCGATTTGAGGACATGCATCGATTATCGCGTTCTGAATAAAAACACCGTGCGGAACAGGTACCCTCTTCCACTCATCCCGGTCTTGCTGGACCAGGTGAAGGAGGCAGCTATCTACACCAGACTAGATTTGAGGGGGTCTATCACCTGGTTCGGATAAGAGAGGGAGATGAGTGGAAGACGGCGTTCAAAACGCGATATGGTCTTTTTGAGTATAGGGTAATGCCGTTTGGGCTGTGTAACGCCCCGGCAGCGTTCCAATACTTCCTAGATGACGTGCTCAAGGAGTATATTGATAAAACAGCGGTGGTATACATAGATGATATCCTAATTTACTCCACGAACCCTAGCACACACCACACTCATGTGGCACAAATCCTGCAGAAATTGAGAGAGAACAAATTGTTTTGTAAGTTGAGCAAGTGCGAGTTTGATGTAGAGAGGGTGGAATTCCTGGGGGTGGTACTGAGTCCAGCAGGGTTGAGTATGGCGGAGAGGAAAGTGACAGCCGTACAGGAGTGGCCAATCCCAAAGACAGTGAGAGACGTTCAGTGTTTTTTGGGTTTCTCAAATTATTACCGGAGATTCATTTCTCACTTCTCGCAGTTGGTCTCTCCTCTCACTCGGTTGCTGAGAAAAGGACACCCGTTTTCTTGGACGATGCTTCCGACATAGCAGTGGGGGCGGTACTCTCGCAGCGAGAGGCGCAATCAGGACAACTGCATCCCATCGCCTTTCTCTCTAGGAAACTGACACCCGCGGAAGCAAACTACACCATCGCGGAGAAAGAGTTGCTCGCCGTCCGAAAGGCATTTCAGGAATGGAGGCATTACCTGTGGGGAGCCAAACATCCGGTAACTGTGTATACGGACCACCGGAATCTGCAATTCCTAAAGACTGCCAGACACCTTACGCAAAGACAGATGCGCTGGATGCTGTTTTTTGCAGGATACGACTTCGTCATTACCTTTCGACCAGGGTCAGAAAACAAGAAAGCTGATTCGCTATCTCGACAAGGCGGAGAACGCCTGTCTCCCAGGGAAGTCCCCGAGGCAATCATATCCCCGGCCAAAGTGATATGTGTCATCAGGGCGGATACGTATTTACAGGCAGTCCGGACACATTACACCATAGAGCAGTGGCTTCAATGGGAAGACCAGAGGGTAGATCGGCAGATTGAGGGAGGTTTGCCGTTTTTCCGCAACCGTTTGTTTGTGCTGTCAGGAGCGCTACAGCGGCAAGCCTTCAGGTGGTGTCATGAATCTCTCATGGTAGGTCATCCGGGGTGCGCAAAAACCCTTCAGCTTCTGCAACGACACTTCTGGTGGGACCACATGAAGGAGGATGTCAGAAGATGGATACAACAGTGCGACGTGTGCGCCCGAGCCAAGGGAGACCGCTCGAAAACGAAGGGCAAGTTGGTACCGCTACCTACTCCCGCTGGGCCCTGGCAAAACATCAGCGTCGACTTCGTGGTGGGCCTGCCGATGGACCAAGGATACGACGCGATCATGGTCGTCGTGGACAGCCTCACGAAGATGGGCCATTTTATACCATGCAGGAATCTTCCCTCAGCCAGCCAGACCGCCCAGCTATTGTTATCTCACGTGGTACGACTGCATGGCTTTCCGAGAGTAATCGTGTCGGACAGAGGCCCGCAGTTTATTGCTCGATTCTGGAAATCCTGGTGTTCGGCTCTGCAAGTGGAGGTGGCCACGTCCACCAGTTTCCACCCTCAGACGGATGGGCAGACGGAGCGTCTTAATCAAACACTAAAGACGTATCTACGCTGTTACTCCAAGGAAGCAAGCGCCTCGTGGGTGTAGCTGCTTTGGTTGGCGGAGATCTCCTACAACAACGCGTGGCATTGTTCCATCAAAGAGGCGCCCTTTAGGGCTAACTACGGCTATCATGCCAAGGTTCTTCCATTGTCCTTCTCGGCGGAGGTCCAGAATCAGCCGGCGTTGGCAGCCCAGTTGCAGATACTGGGGAGATTACATAAACGCCTAAGGACGAATCTGGAGCATGCAAAAACCGTATACAAATCCTGGGCAGACCGCCACCGGCAGGACGGCCCTTCCTACCAACCGGGCGATCGTGTATGGTTGTCTACGAGATATCTCCGTTTCAAGTTACGCAGTATTTTCCATCCTCGATTCATTGGTCCATTCCTCGTGGTTCGCCGAGTGGGCGCGGTGGCGTATCGATTGGCGTTACCCGCCTCGTTAAGTATCCATCCGGTGTTCCATTGCAGTCTGTTGAAACTGGCAGCCGGGGCCCGGAGGATGGCGGCTCCGCCGATATTCCGCGACGGCCATCTGGAGTACGAGGTGGGGAAGGTATTGGATTCCCGGTTTCGGAGGGGGAGACTGTGGTACCTGCTGGCCTGGAAGGGCTATTCGGCGGAGGAGGATTCCTGGGTGCCTGCCTCAGATGTCCACGCACCGGAGGCTGTGCGTTCCTTTCACGCCCGCTTCCCGGCCAAGCCTGGTCCTAGGAGGCGCTCGGACGGGGGGCATACTGTCAGGCGCTGATCAAGAGCGCCTACCGAATGTACAGCCGGTTGAGGACTACGACACCCAGAATCCTCGGCTGTACGGAGGAGGGGCCAAACACCGAGTAAATACGCGGCTCGAGAGCCAATCGAGGCGCGTAATACTGGATAGTGATTCAAGCTGGTGCCGACGCCCAGCGCAAAGCACGGAAGACGCGTGCACTAGCGTCTGCGACTTACGGAAGATTGGGAGCTCGATTGCCAGGAGGATTGGGATCTTCGTAGGGAGAGGAAGACGCCGAGAACTATTCAGCAGATGCTGTGGTTCCCTCATACAGGAACTTTAACGTGGGATGCTGACGTAAGCTTCGCCACGTTTTTCAGGATCTAAGGATTACCGGGGGGTGCCGTGAGAGGCCGGAGTGAAGCAGAGGACTTCGCGACTGGTTCCGTGAGAACTCGCCAAGGCATCCGATCAGAGGAGAGAGATAGTTCGGCAGCCCGTGAGTAAGAGCGTGCGCTCAAAGGCTTGCAAGACTTTGTTGTGATTACACGTTAGGGCAGCGCTCAGGAAGAGCGTGGTGCTTCATTTAGGATATATGAGACATTTGGTTACTAACGCTCTCGTCGTATTCAGGGGAAAGAGCGTGGGGCTTCATTTGGAATTACGAGACATTTGGATGCCAGCGCTCTCGTTGTACTCAGGAGAAAGAGCGTTGTGCGTTATCTTGATTTACAAGACATTTGGTTACCAGCGCTCGTTGTACTCAGGGGAGGTGGAGTTCACTTCAAACAGCGCTTAGTGATATTATTTGCAATGAAGGGGCAAGGTGAACCGGGGGAGTGTTAGCTCATGTTGTGCTTAATGCTGATGGTGCAGCGGTATGCCTGAATGGACACATTTAGTGAGACCTAAATGAGAGTAGCTTGTTTAACTACCTTTTGTCATTCCTGATATACCTGTCCCTGCTTACCCTTCCCTGTCCTTAGTCCCTCGCCTGATTACTCTGGAACTCTGTGTTTCTATAACCAGAGCCGGGGGCATCGGGAGGTGGACCCCTTGTGCTTCGCTCGAATCTACAGGAACGACGGCGGACGTGACACCATGCCCACAGACAAGAATCCAAAGTTCACAAGGGAGGAGCTGGACATCCTTGTCAACAAAGTCATCAGAGTCGAGCCAAAGCTCTTTGGAACATTGGTCAGACAGACCAGCATAGCTGAAAAATCACGCCTGTGGCAGAGGATCGTCGATCGGGTGAATGCTGTTGCGCCCATCAGAAGGACCAGGAATGAATGCCAAGCCAGGTGGTACGATCTGCGGAGGGCAGTCAAGCGCAAAATGAACGAGGACTACGCCCAGAGTAACATCACAGGAGGTGGGCTGCCCCGCAGACCGGAACATTATCATCCCTGGGAGGAGAAGGTGATGGCCCTGCTTCTGCCGGTGGGAGTACACAGAGTCGAAGGAGTTGCCGAGCCTGGTGAGTATACAAACAACTTATGTAACATGGGGGTAATGGAATCCACACCCCAACTACAACAAATGCACTCACCTACCCCCAAGCCCTCACCGGACACAACCACACTCAAAAACAACGCTCATGCCACTAACATATGTATGCCCCATTCACAAAGCAAGGCCATGCCATGTCCCAGGCTACACAAACCACTGACCCAAGACTGGATGTCCGGGATGCTGGGAGGGTGGAGATCACTAAACATATTGTACAACTCAGAAACAGACACCATTGCCCTCAGCCCATATGGCCCAGGTACATACCCATGCACCATGCGCAATGCACAGGGACTGGCAAAGTACTGATAAGGTAGCTGACACTTGGCCCTGTTGTAGGCAGCACAAGGCCCTCCTGTGACAACTGCAAAATTGAACACAAACACAACCAGCTCAGATATCTAGGACAGGAACTCACACTCACTGACATGGCAGCATGCTCCATGGGGGGACAGATACATCACCTGGGAGACCCACTGCCAAATCACACTACACCCACCAGCAGGCACCGTCAATCAATCAACAATCGATCAGGGTACTTGTAAGGTGCGCTTCTTACCTGTGAGGGTCTCAAGGCGCTGAGGGGGGGGTTCCACTACTGCTCGAGGAGTCATCTGAAGGCAAGTAGGTCTTGGGTCAGTCGTAGGTGGGTTGGGAGGGTGTTCCAGGTCTTGATGGCGAGGTAGGAGAAGGATCTCCCGCAGGCGGTCGTACGTTGGATGCGCGGGATAGCTGCGAGGACAAGGCTGCCGGAGCGGAGCTGGCGGGTGGGGGTGTAGAAGCTGAGTCTGATGTTCAGGTAGGCTTGTCCGGCGTTGTGGAGTGCCTTGTGTGCGTGGGTGAGGAGCTTGAAGGTGATCCTTTTGTCAATGTGGAGCCAGTGCAGGTCACTCAGGAGGGGGGTGATGTGGCTGTGGCGGGGGGCGTTGACGATGAGTCGTGCGGAGGCTTTTCGGAAGCGTTGTATCCGCCGTTGGTGTTTGGATGGGAGTCCTGCGTAGAGTGCATTGCCGTAGTCCAGTCAGCTGCTGACGAGGGCCTGTGTCACTCTTCTACTTGTTTTGGTCGGGATCCACCAGTAGATCTGGCGGAGCGTGCGTAGGGTGTCATAGCAGGAGGAGGAGACGGCGTTGACCTGCTTGGACATGGAGAGGGAGGATGCGAGGATCAATCCTAGGTTGCGTGCGTGGTGGGTGGGTGTCGGTGCTATCCCCAGAGCGATCAGCCACCAGGAGTCATCCCAGGCTGAGGGTGTGTGTCCCAGGATGAGGACCTCCGTCTTGTCCGAGTTCTGTTTCAGATGGCCGCTCCGCATCCAGTCGGCGATGGACCTCAGCCCTTGTGGATGTTTGTTTTGGCAGTGTGAGGGTCCTTGGTGAGGGAGAGGATGAGCTGGGTGTCGTCGGCATAGGAGATGTTTTTGAGGTTGTGGTGGCGGGCCACTTGTGTGAGGGGGGCCATGTGGATGTTGAACAGCGTCGGGCTGAGGGATGATCACTCACCCCTTACACAAACACACACCACTGGGACAGCCAATGGAGTTACCCACTCTCACAATGGACATGTGACACAACAAGATCAAGCCACAGCCAAAGAAGCATCCAAGCCCAAATTCGATATGTCAAACACCCTGGAGAACATTTTAATCAGTCCCCTGCAACATACCCATCCACAAGTGAACATTGATGTGAATGCTAGGCACATACAACTACCTGGAGGAACTGTGGCAAATAGAATATGTGTGAAACATGGATGTCGCATTAAACAGCATTAACATTGTCTCTCTCTCACACACAGGGCAACATCATGGATCTCCCCCTAACAATGGGGGAGAAGAACCACAGGCCCAGGCTCGGGAGGAACCTGATCCCACCGGCAGCGACACCGCACAACACTCCGCAGATGACCCCAACCCACCCGGCCTCTCTGGTGTCCAAGCCCCTGCAGCACCTGCTTCAGGTACATCTGTGCCAACCACCACCCCCATTCCTGCCACATCCCAGGAGACACCCAGGAGCCCTGCCCACACCGAACAACTGAGCCAGTCTGACCTGGAGGGACAAGATTCGCTGGGCACCCAGGAGGAGGCAGCCAATACCGACTCTGCCATCCCTCAGGGGTCCCGTAGACCCGATGTACCCACAACAGCAGGCCAGGCTCGTGTGGGCAGGGGTGGCGGGAGTGGAGGCAGCCGGAGGAGAGAACCTGACCAGTCAGCTGAAGGGACTGGTATGTCACACGTCCGCAACATCATGGAGGCATACCGGCGTGACATCAGGGCCATCAGTCAGGTTGTGGCGACCCTCACAGACATTAAGAATCAGCAGGCCGAGCAACACGCCAGTCAACAACAACACCAAGGATGGATGGAGGCATGACTGGCTGAGCTCCTGGCGGTGCAAAGGGACATAAGCCATTCACTCCGTCGGATCGCCGACAACATGGGCAACCCTCCCTGTGACACCAGGTGCAGACCAGCACCAGCCACAGGGAGGGAGGAGGAGGAGGAGGATTCATCCGACGGAGCGTCCAAAATATCATCAAGGCCTGCATCTGAGGGTCCCCGGAGGAAGGTGGGTCGTCCACGGAAAAGAACGTGAGAGGCAGCGGACCATCCACATCTCCCAGGTCACCTGGCCTTCATGCGCAACAGCAGCACATCATTCACTGACATTCTCTGCCACATGGACTTGCTGGTCACAGTCTGACCAATGATGACCAACACTGTGGTCTGGACTGTGATGACTTCAAATGCCAAGGATAGCATCTCCCCCTGTGAACTTTGGATTCTATGCACCCGGTAGAGCACCTTATTTTATCTACCAAAACACGTACCCCACCGAGAATAAAACTATTTTTTTTCATGAGATGTTGCAGTCATTTTGCATTAGTCCACAACATACGTGTGTGTTGATGTCAAACTATGCCTGAGTGTTGAACTAACTCCAGCCATCCATACCCTGCGATCTGAGTCCGGTACAGGACACACATGGGTCACAATGTATCATCAAATACAGCCTGGGAGCCCAATACACACCCGTGATGGCCTCAAGCTGCTGAGGGGGGGCTTGAAATACTGTGCGGACACACCAATCAGAAAGAGGATGATGAAGGCCTAGAGGTCATGGCTCATGTGGAGGTTCCCGGGGAGTGAGTCCCAGGTATGTTTGGTCAGGTGGGAGAACCATCTCCTACATGCTGGAGTGTTGTGGATGTGAAGAATGGTGGCTAGGCCAAGTTCTGATGCATTGAGTTGGGCCAACGGGGTCTTGGATGACAGACGTACAAGGTTGGTTTTGGGGTCTGTGGTTGTTGACTGCCTCCTGAGTGTGTGTGAGGAGTGTGAAGGTCAACCTGCAGCACACAGTGATCCCTTGCAGCTATCTCAGGTGGACGGTGATGTTGATGGAGTGCGGGATGTTGAAGCTGAGTTGTGCAGATGCACCCTGGATGTGGACAAGTTTCCCGTGAGTTAGGCTGTACTTGCTCCGTAGAGGGCAGGGCAGTAGTTGACACGGCTGGTGTCGTGGACCTGGGGGATGGTCTGTCTTTCCTTGGAGTGGATTCTGAGGATCATGTGCATCATGCAGAGGGTGTTGCAGCATGAGGTACAGATGCTGGTGATTTGCATGGCAAATGTGAGTGACAAATCAATGATGCACACCATCTTGTGTGCGTGGCCACTGGGTGCTTGTGTAGGGCCCCTGCGAGTGGGACACAAGGAGTTGAGCCAGCTGTAAGGGGACAATCCTCAGATGCTTACCTCAGTCCTGTACAAGTCTAGCCTCAGGTGGCTGATGGTCAGCCATTCATCCACGGACCTCATGCCTTCTTGAATGTTGGAACTGGCAATGGCTGGGTCTTTGGTGAGGGTGAGGAGCACCTGGGTGTCAATGGCATATGACATGATGATGATGTTGTGTGCACATGTGATGGTGGAGAGGAGGGTCCTGGACATATTGAAGATTGACACGCTGAGAGATGATACCTGGGCCATGTGCCAGATGACGCCACTATACCACATGCTGAAGGCTTGAGTACCATTCCCATGGCCTTGCTGGTGGACGGAGCCGGTGTGGAGCAGGAGGGACATGATCTGGTTGGTGTGACAGGGCCTGGAAGGCGAGGCAGCGCTGTGTAGGCAGTTGGAGTTGCACACTCAGCATGCTAAGGTCTTATGTGTGCGCTTAGGGTATGCCTGAGAGCAGGTGGTTGAGATTCGGATAGACATTGCTTGGAGGGTGGCTACAACATCAGACTGTAGTGTGATGTGGGTCATGCAAGGACATGAGGGTCGTGCAATGTGCACGTTGCAAGTGCTGACGGTCCTGCCTTTGGCACCGCGTGTACCCAACAGTGGCACAGACAAGTTGATGACAGCCAAATGAATGGGTGGAGGTAGGCAGGGAGGAGCAGCTTGTATACGTTTGTGTTGCCGAATCCCACCACTTTGTGGGCCCTTGCTGCAGGGGCCGCAGCAGCAGGCGGCATGTCCTTGAAACTATGCCAAAAGTAGCACACAAACCAAGGATGTCAGAAAGGACAACTGCAACAGGCGTATGTAAAGGAAGGAGTGTCCGGTTACCCATGGAACACCCAGAGAAAATGGATGCACAATCACCAAAGATGACTGACAGAGGATCAGGAAACAGAAGGCCGAGCCGTGTAGGTGTAGGCACTGGTAGTACACGTACCCGTACGTTTACTACCATTGCGGACACGTACTTGTAGGCACTGGTAGTACACGTACCCGTACGTGTACTACCAGTGCCTACACGTACGAGTAGGCACTGGCAGTACACATACCCGTACGTGTACTACCATTGCAGACACGTACGTGTAGGCACTGGTAGTACACGTACAGGTACGTGTACTATCAGTGCCTACACGTACATGTCAAAGGCTCTGTGCAACTGGTGCCGTACGGGTATGTGTGAAACGCATCGTACCTGTCTGTGGATTTGAAAATTACATAGGGGACACATAAGGGACAAGTATTAGGCACTAAATGCATGCTGGTTTGTCATGGATACCGAGTTTTCAGTTCAAATTTTCCATCAGGTGGCCTGGAAAAGTCAGTTGGCCACAAAATACAATGTTGCAAAGTGGTTGTTGACTTGACATGTTGCTCAAATTTTGAACGATGCAAATGCTGTCACTGGTGTATGTGGAAAGGGATTGGAGTAAATGTAAGATGCGAATGAATCTAACCAATCACTATGTACTCCTCCAAATGAATGCCCCTCAGCAAGACAGATATAAGTCAGCCAGAACCCATGAGAGGGCATTTGCCTGCACAACTTTCCTGTCGGCAACACTGCTGCTGTCTGTGCTTCCTCTGGCACCATGTCAAGGTCTGTGGAGAGGGCCCAGCCATTCACCCAGGAGGAGAATGAGGCATTGCTGGATGTCATCCTCCCACAGTACTCCAGCCTGTATGGGAGACCAGGGGAGCAGGTGAGTGCTGACTCCATTAGCTTTGACTGTGCACCTGTTTTGTGACTGTCACTTCTGGCATTGTGTCCAGGTGTGACAGACATGCAATGTTGTTTAGAGTGGGTCCCGGGGGGGGGGGATTGGCTTATGTCTCCCATGCAGAGCATGATGTAGTTCATGTGTGCAATCCTCACTTGCATTGTGCTTACTGTGACATTCACTGCATAGTGCATGATACATTCAGCCTGGCTAATCCTTTGTGGCATTTTTTGTCTATAGTCCTGAGGTGATTCAGTGGTCCCCCCGGTGTGACAGGTGACTGTACCCACAGATGTGTGTGAGTTGAGTGGAGCTGTGGTGAGAGTGTCCAAGTGATGTGTACGCCCCCTGGACATTGATGTGTGTGAATGTTCTTTGTCAGGTGGGTAAGTGCCTATGTGAAGTGTTGCACCACAGCTGCATGGAGGAGGCAACAGCTCTACCCATCTGATGTGAGAAGTAAGCCGTGCTGTGTGTCTGACTTGCTGAGCTAGCCCCACACCTGTGACACCCCACAGGCAAGTGACACATGTGCAGAGTGAGGTTTGTATCCGCTGTTGCCAATGGCATGTGATTGATCTGTGCCTGTGTGTGTCTGTGTACTCTGCTGAGGTTGCGTCAGTGGCCTGGGGCATGTAACTGCTTGGAGGTGCTGTCCATCAGCCTGGTGTTGCTTGTGATGCACAGTGTGTGCCATGTTCATGGAGTGTGTCGCACCCCTCATGCCACCTGTGTACTTTATATGCCATGTAGTGCATTTGGGCTTCCACAGAGGCCAATGTCCATATTACTACGAAGCTATTCCTTGGCAGCATCCTATGCCCTGTTCAACATATCAAAGATGTTCAAATGTGTGTCTCTCTAACATGGAGCAGGCGTAGTGATGTTGTCTCACTTTGTCATCCTCACAGGTAACTGCCTACGTGAAGGGGGAGATCTGGAAGCAGGCCGTCAGGGCTGTGAGATAGGTGGAGGGTCGCAGTCGGCACCTAGCCCAAGTAAGAAAATGGTGGCAGGACATCCGGTGCTGGACCTGGAGGATCGCCCGGGTCCTGCTGAAGGACTCACCTCCACGCCCCCACGGCGGGCGCCAACGCCTGACCCACCAGATGAAGCGTGTCCTGGCGGTGGTCTTCCCTGACATGGATAGGCGGTTACAGGAGATGCAGCAGCAGGAAGGGGGTAGGTACATGTGTGTTTGTTGTGTGTCACCAGCTTTTGGAAGTGCTCAGTCGCCTTGATACACTGCCAGGGTTTATATGTGCAGTGCATATCCTTTTCCCCCAAGTCAACCGGCACTGTTCTTCCTCTCTTCCCCTCCTTGACATGTGTTCCCTGGTCCGTGTGTAAACACTATTGCACATGGTCATCTAGGCTGCTAGTTAATCCAAGTGCACATTGCTTTCTGCATCATGTGTGGGGGTGGTCTGTGACATGTGTTGGTACCTTGCCTGTGCCCTGTCATGTTCAGTCATTTGGGGGTCCATATTTGTTGGCACTGATGCTGAGTCTCAACATAGGAGTGTGAGGTTTCAAATTAACAGACTTGCAGCATGCATGACCGATGTTGTGGCCTCAGACTTGATGTGCATGAGTGGGAGATATGCATAGTGCCGGGACGGTTGCTCATGTTACAGTCAGATCATTCCAGGACCATGGAGCAGTGTGCCCACTACAGTCCCCTGAGACACCCTTGCCTCGGAATCATGTGTGTCATCCAACACTGTGCCCATTTTCTGTGTGTTCAGCATAGGTTGGCCTCTGTGGCATTGTTCCCTGGCCTCATTTGTATTTATGTAAAGTGTGCTACATGTGTCCACTGGACAGGGTGACCCCATTTGGCTTGTGCATCCTCACACTGGGCAGTGCCTGTGTGTCTATTTACAACTATCTGTTGATGGTTGTTTGTCACAAATATGTGTTGGCAGCCTCACGAGGTGATGTGGAGTACGTTTAGGAAATCTTGATGCACATTTTAGTAAACCCAGATTAAGAGGTGTAACTTCTTGATCTGTCTCAATCACATTGTCTCAGGTATGGGGGGTTTGTGCGGGCAAGGCATACATGTCCAAACCTTATGTCCCCTTGCCAGGTCTGACCTGTGTGTGATAATTGTCTGGACAGACACTCAACATGCAGTGACCCAGTCATGTTGTGCAGGGTTTAATGTTTGTGCTTTACAGCATGTGTCAAAAGTTTAAATACATGATTCCTGCTCATCCATTTTTGGCACCAGTGTGTGGTCCAGATGCTACGTAGTTTGGTCTTTGTGTGCTTACATCTGTGTGGACATTCTTGCTTGCCATGAGTGTGTCTCCTCAGTGCAGGTGCTCCTTATTCCGACACAATTGCAGGCCCATTATCTTAGGCATTGTCCTGTGTTTGGACATGTGTGCCACTCCACATGACAGGCAGTGGGTCAGATGTGTTGCCAACTGTGTCATCATGGTACGGATGGCCATGTGACAGGTGGCATGATTCAAGTTGTTAGTCAAGAAGTCTTGTACCTTGGCACTCACTACACTTGTCAACATGTCTTCATGTTTTCAATGCTTGACTTTGATGTTTTGCTGTGAAGGACAATAATGTGCCTGCATGACAGATGTCTCCCAAGGAAGTGCACAAGAAACCACCTTTACACTTTCAGGGGACACGCCGGCACATTTTAAAGAAAGGCACAGTTCGAATAACACTTTTTTTCTGATTATACATATACATGTTCCCACAGTGTGGTGGCATTTGGGTAAGTCCTTGGTTGTTCCTGATACCAACTTACAAGTGTCAAGTCATCCAGACCGCCGTGGGGCCATGTATATGTACTTACTGAAACCCCTTTTCTTTCTAACAGTGGCTTATTTCAATATGGCTGGCAGCTCATACAATGACTGTGTAAATGTAGTTTTGTGTGCACCTCCTTGTGTGACTTCTTTTATACAGGCACATGTGTGTTCTGGTCACAAAGTGGCACATTCACACATTCTAAACATGTAGATTGTGTAAAGTGTTGTGATTCCCAAGGGATTACAATGTATTTCGTTTGGGTTTCCAAAGTACTCACAGGTCTCTGATTGTGGGGACACCTTCAGCATTGCGGTCTGTTATTTAACCTTGGGTGCACCAATACTGTTCCGTTCACAGTAAACAAGAGGTGACATGCCTTCATAGTATTGCTGTGCTCAACTGTTCCCAGACACTAGCTTCTCAGTATAATTCAATATCAAGTTATTTGCTGTTGTGTCCTATTTTTCCTTGTTTCCAAGTGGCATGGTGGGTAAACCAACTGGGGAATGCAGGACTTACATATGTGCGGAGTAATCTAGATGTTACTCATGATGCATTTCCTGATATGCACTGTGACCTATTTTGTTTGGACTCATGTGTCAGATGTCTACAGGTGACTGATTATTTTCTGTATCTTCACCTTGCCCACAGCATCATCGGAGGACACCGAGGGAGACACCTGCACGGACCTGGAGGAGGGATCCATCACCAGTGCCACCACTGCTGGCGAGTCTGCAGGAGCAAGTGGCACGGAGGGCGAGGGGAGTCAGGCGGAGGACCTATCTGGTGGCGACACCGACTACGACGCTGACGGGTCTGAGGCTGAACTCCTTGAGGGGGTGGAGGCTGCTACAACACCTGGCAGCAGCACAACATCTGTCACCGCCTCCTCCATTCCCATCACTGCCCTCCCAGTTGCTCCGTCCCTTCTGTCCGTGCAGGGCACCACCATGTCTCCTTTGTGCCAGGCACCGCACCCCCTGCCCCTGTCACCCCTGCTGCCCTCACTGCAGAGTCTGTGGACATTCAGCGGCAGTTGCAGGTTGGCCAGACATCGATGCTGAATGTCCTCCATGGCCACACCACACTGCTGACACAGATGGTGTCGTTCATGGAGGGCATGTCAGCAGCGATGTCTGACCAACGGATGTTGCTGAGGTCCATGGACTCTTCACTGATGGCAGCAGTGAGTCTCCTGCAGTGCTTTGTCCCCCCCTACCCCTGCACCATCCACACTTCCCACTGCCATGCCTGTCCCATGCACACCCCGACATTCCCAAGCACGCACCCCACCAGACACAGGCAGCACACAAACACGTAAGGGCAAGCACACACCTCCTGGCACGCACACTCAGGGGGACAAAGGCACACCCACTGGGTCTGGGGCACACATGCATACACGCAGCCACAGCCTGAGTCCGCATGCCTCACTACCCAGTCCCTCCAGAGGCACTCCCCTTGGCTCCCCTGCCACACAGTCAGACAAGGAGAGCTACTTGGCTGTGCTGGGCCTCAGCCCCACTGGGTCACCAGCCCGCCAATGAGCAAGGCACTCCCCAGGTAGGGGAGTTGATTCCCCCCTGTCCACCCCTCCCCCAGTAGCGCTGCACCCCATCCCTCTGACCCACCCTCCTTTGTGCCTGTGGTTTCTTCCGGTGCAGGGGATACTCTGGATGCCCTGGCAGAAGTGTGCAGCGCCGAGCTCACCTCCACCTTTGGCGCTGCCCCACCCCCTGTGGTGGAGGTGTTCAGCCCTGCACCCACCACACCTACCCTTACACCTCCTGTCCCTGCGGTGCCTGATCCTTCCCCACATGATGCCCCCCCCAGTCGACGAACCTGAGGGTTCTAATGTGCAGGCAAGCTAGGGGAGACACGTGCCCATGTGTCCCCCCAAGGACTTCTATTCTGGACTGGCCATTGGCCTTTGTATATGGTGTTGTTGAAAAACATATTATTTTATGCTGATTAAAGCATTTTCTTTTGACTTTGAACACTATTGCATTTCAGGTATTGATGTTGGTGCTGATGCTCCAGGAGTTGGGGTTG
The DNA here is from genome assembly GCF_964204655.1 of Triturus cristatus. Taxonomy (NCBI): domain Eukaryota; kingdom Metazoa; phylum Chordata; class Amphibia; order Caudata; family Salamandridae; genus Triturus; species Triturus cristatus. Next base: position 639,819,743 of record NC_140579.1, on the reverse strand, counting down.
TGGTAATGTGTTATGTTTTGGGCAAAGTTTCGAGTCTGATGGTCATGAGGTGGCCCATGGGATCTGCGTGCCATCACAAGGTCTCTGCAAAGGATCTTTGGTAGTGTATGTTATTTGTTTTTGAGACATTGTACCAAGGAGTGTCCCTTCCTCCATGGCACCTGACATCTTCCCTGCAGAGAGTTGCACAATTATTGTGCTGACCTGTGTATGCATTCCCTTTGTTGGTGACGGATCCCTTCAACTATGGCCATGCCTGCTCAGCAATGTCTCCGGCTGCATCATCTGTGCCATCCTTGCTAGTCACTGTACTTGAGTATTGAGTATGTTACCATGCCTTCAGGGAGAAATTCTCCCTTTTCTGCACTATGCATGTGTGTAATCCCAGCCTAGCACACATATGGTACTTGTCCTGCAGGATATTTGGGCACCTGGCTGACAATTGTGGGCATTGTATCTGTGGGAAATCCACCCTATTCCTTCCATGAGAGACAACATCTTGGTGGGTGTCCCAGCACCTGTACATTCCTATCAGTCCTGGGATGTGCGTGACAGTGTGTGTTCCCTTTGGCTCTCTAAGTTTAGTAGGCATTGACATGACTATACAGTCTTGTGGCATGATCTCTGTGTGTGTATTGTGCTGCATCCGCCAGGGGTGGGTATGCATGTGTTATATGTCCTCACACCCACATGTGGTGTGTCATGCAGTATGTGTAAGACATCCATCCTCTTGGGAGTGGGACACTGCTGGGAGTCCTCTGCACCCACCCCGCATATGTCTGTCCACTGCTGGGAGTGATAGGCACCCACCCCTCACATGTCTCTGTCCACTGCTGGCAGTGATAGGCACCCAACCCTCACATGTCTCTGTCCACTGCTGGTATTCCTCCGCACCCACCCCTCACATGTTTCTGTCCACTTCTGGGAGTGATAGGCACCCACCCCTCACATATCTCTGTCCACTGGTGGGAGTGATAGGCACCCACCCCCATGTCTCTGTCCACTGCTGGGAGTGATAGGCACCCACCCCTCACATGTCTCTGTCCACTGCTGGGAGTCCTCTGCACCCACCCCCATGTCTCTGTCCACTGCTGGGAGTCCTCTGCACCCACCCCCATGTCTCTGTCCACTGCTGGGAGTGATACGCACCCACCCCTCACATGTCTCTGTCCACTGCTGGTATTCCTCTGCACCCACCCCTCACATGTCTCTGTCCACTGCTGGAGTGATAGGCACCCACCCCTCACATGTCTCTGTCAACTGGTGGGAGTGATAGGCACCCACCCCTATGTCTCTGTCCACTGCTGGGAGTGATAGGCACCCACCCCTCACATGTCTCTGTCCACTGCTGGGAGTGATAGGCACCCACCCCTCACATGTCTCTGTCCACTGGTGGGAGTGATAGGCACCCACCCCCATGTCTCTGTCCACTGCTGGGAGTGATAGGCGCCCACCCCTCACATGTCTCTGTCCACTGCTGGCAGTGATAGGCACCCACCCCTCACATGTCTCTGTCCACTGCTGGTATTCCTCTGCACCCACCCCTCACATGTCTCTGTCCACTGCTGGGAGTGATAGGCACCCACCCCTCACATTTCTTTGTCCACTGTTGGTATTCCTCTGCACCCACCCCTCACATGTCTCTGTCCACTGCTGGTATTCCTCTGCACCCACCCCTCACATGTCTCTGTCCACTGCTGGGAGTGATAGGCACCCACCCCTTACATGTCTCTGTCCACTGCTGGTATTCCTCTGCACCCACCCCTCACATGTCTCTGTCCACTGCTGGTATTCCTCTGCATCCACACCTCATGTCTTTGTCCACTGCTGGGAATCCTAGGCAGCCACCCACCCACCCACCTGCACCCTTGGTGCAGTACACTGCTGTCCTGGGCATACAGCCCCCCCAATATACTGGTTATATGCTGCACCAGGCCCTAAGCCAACATTCGTGGCGTGTGTACGCCTTGTATCACAAATGTACTGGTGCCCTAGGGGTACGGGATATGCGGTCCGTACCCCCGCATTCATAGGTTGGATACGTTCCGTACCACGTGTACCCCTACATCACCACTACAATGGTGGTATGGACCGTACCCACGCCCTTAGAGCGTGGGTACGGTCCGTACCACCATTGTAGTGGTGATGTAGGGGTACGCGTGGTACGGACCGTACCCACGCCCTCAGCGCGTGGGTACGGTCCGTACCACCATTGTAGTGGTGATGTAGGGGTACGCGTGGTACGGACCGTACCCACGCTCTGAGGGCGTGGGTACGGTCCGTCCCACCATTGTAATGGTGATGTAGGGGTATGCATTAGGCCTGGGCGAAGCACTACGCTACGCTCGCGTAGTTTGCGAAGTTCGCGCTACTTCGCACTACGCGAACTGCACGTAGCACAGTGCGAACACGCGTAGCGTAGTGTTGCGTAGTGCTGCGGTCATTTTTTGCTTGCTCGCGGTCCTCAACGTCAAGTTGGCGACCGCGAGCAAGCAAAATGACATCCTGGCGAGACTTTTTCCTTGTTCGCGATCGCGAGCATGGAAAATAAACCTCCCGGCGAGATTCACAACGCGAGAAGGTCAGGTTTCTCATTGCGAGGGGTCGCGTATGCTCGCGACCGCTCGCGATGAGAAACTACCAGTTCGCGTTGAGAAAGCTGCAGCTCGAGGAAAAATCTACTCGAGCAGCAGAAAACTACAGCTCGCACTGTGCAAGATGCCATTTTCAATGATTGCACAGTGTCGGTTGCTTGTCCGCACTGTGCAATCATTGAAAACAACATCTTGCACAGTGCGAACATGTTACTTCGCAGTTCGCGAAGTGCCACGCGTAGCTCGCGTAGTGCGAACTTCACTTTGCGTAGCTTCGCGAAGTGCTACTTCGCGAACTACGCCACCCTTAGTATGCATGGTACGGACCATACCCACGCTCTGAGGGCATGGGTACGGTCCGTACCACGCGTACCACTACATCACCACTACAATGGTGGGACAGACCGTACCCACGCCCTCAGAGCGTGGGTACGGTCTGTCCCACCATTGTAGTGGTGATGTAGGGGTACGCGTGGTACGGACCGTACCCACGCCCTCAGAGCTTGGGTATGGTCCGTCCCACCATTGGGGGGACCACACACTCACCCTGAAAAATGAATGCATCCCTGGAGAATGGGGTCCAAGGGCCTGCAAGAAGGCTCAGGAAGGGGGGTTCCCCCTCCCTATTCAAAATAGTATGCACCACCACCCTGGGGGTTGGATATTTCTTCAAAAGTGCAGGAAGTAGTATTTTTTTTAAATGTGATCGCAGATTCACTGACCCACTGCCAATTTTCAGTAAAGTTAATAAAAATGTTTTTTTGGCACAGGGGGCACACCCAGGCCTGGGGGACTCCTATGCGTAAGAGGATAACGTAGCCCTACAGTGACCCCCGATATATTTTTGATACGGACCATACCCACGTCCTCAGAGCGTGGGTACGGTCCGTTCCACCATTGTAGTGGTGATGTAGGGGTTCGCGTGGTACGGACCGTACCCACACCCTCAGCGCGTGGGTACGGTCCGTTCTACCATTGTAGTGGTGATGTAGGGGTACGCGTGGTACAAACTGTACCCACGCTCTGAGGGCCCTGGGTGTTGTTCTGACCTTCTGCAGCGTGCGCGGCGGTTTCGGTGCACCAGGTCGTAGGCTAGGAGGGCTGGGATGACATGTAGGATGGGGTCCATGGCTGTCCGTCGCGTACCGGGGCTCCTTCTTCCCAGGAGTTTTTGGCTGCCGTAAAAAATTAGCCGTGCGGAGTGACTTAGGCACGAATCGTACTTGCTGGTCTGTAAAACGCTGCCTGAATCCATCCGGACGTCACGTACGCAATGTCCCGGATCGGAATTGTGGGTATTTTTTCGCCGCACGTAGTTTTTTACGATTCGTACGGAAATGGTATTTCTGTACGAATCGTACTTGCTGCTTTGTAAGGAGGATTTCCCGGGTACGAGTCGTATGGAGATTACGCTCCGTACGACCATTCGTACCCGGGTTTTACAGGATCGGAATCAGCACCTTTCTGTTCTGTACATGGTGCTGGGCCAGATTTTTTCATCCTTTCTAAATCTCTCCAAACCTCCGCCTATCCCGCTCACCCACCCCTCATTTAACTTTATTTTATCAGTGTGTGTCTTTGTGTTTGAGTATTGTTTTAATTTATGTCTTTTTTGTGACTTTTTGTACTTTTTTTGTTTTTCACTTACTTACTTCTTCCTTTCTTCTTATATTAATTCCTTCCTACTTTTCCTACTTCTTTTTTTTCCATCCAGCAATATGGCAGAGCAGAGTGAGAGAGTGCAGGAGGTTGGCTTAGTAATGTGCCCACTTATGTAAGTGATGCACCTTGCACTAATCCGACAACCCTTATGGTGATTTTAGTGGTCTTAGACAACCATAGAAAGCTCTCTAAGTGGTAGCTGTGGATAACAGTCTTCGGGCTTATCCAGAAGGACTATTAAGCAGCTTGTTTTACCAGACCTAATCATGTAGTGTAGGTTTAACGAAGAAGAACCACACAGTGTATATATAAAAAATATGTCTATTTATTATAGAACACTCATTGGTCTATTTCCTACCAAGCGATATAAACAATAACACTTCAATTGCAACAGAGAAGTAAGCACAAAATACAGTGGTCTCCAGGAGGAGACCAAACCATATACTAAGAAAATGGAATGCAAACTGCGACCGAAGTCAGGACTTGGACCAGGGGACTCAGAGGAGCTGGGGACACAGAGAACCACCCGAGATAAGTACCCAGGAACCACACCGAGGCTGTGTGCAGAGTGGAAACACAGCTGCATATCCAATAGAAGTCAACAGGGAAGTCGCAGTTGCAGTTTTGGAGGAGAGGGAGCCTTTCTAGTGGACCCTGAAGAAACATTTTGGGAGACAGAAGGTTGAAGAGTCACCCCACCTATGAATACCTCGGGATCCACGATATCTATACCAGGGAAGCCAGGTGCATATGTGCAAAGTGATGTCAGAAACCACCGTAGACCACAATGGAGGACTTCAGGAAAGAGGCTACTTCGAGAAGACTGTGCCAGACTCCGGTAGAATCCAAGGGTGGATCCTTGAAATGAAGAACCTGCAAGCAGAGAGGACAGAGTTTATGCCACTCGGAGGTGACCAGGAGGCACGGAAGAGCAGTGCTCACCGATGTCAGATTGTTTAGAAGAGTTGACAGTGACCTTGCTGCTGCAGCTGTGGGGACCAGGTGATGCTGACGAAAACCAGGTGCTGTGCATGAGTTGTCACACATTGGATGTCGAGAACCAGGGGGTCGGTGTCCTGCGGGAGCACCAAAAAGCCTGCGCAGCTTCAACAGGCGTGAAAAGCGAAGTAGCAGCAACATTGGGACCAGCAATATCTAAGGGACTCACCACAAACAGGAGAGTCAGAACAGGCCCTGAGCAAGCAGAGGGTCCCACTGGAGCAGAAGAAGACCCTCAATGGGACCTAACGGCTGTAGGCACAGGAGTCTCAAGAGGACCTTGAGTAGCTCACCAAAGATGAAGGCCCTTGGTGCAGAGGATGCAGTGAGGATGCTGTACTTGGCAGGAAGAGATGCTGGAGCTTCTTGTAGCCCGAAGATCTCTGGAGTGCAGAGCTAACAGATCTTGGCAACGGCAAGTTGACGTGGTGCACAGGGGTGCGGTCCCAAAAGTTCTGACAAGGGATTCTGACCTCAAAACTGCAGAGAAGACAGGTCAGGCCTCGAGGGAGTTGCTTAACCTCCACTTGTGTTGCTGAGCCTTTCGAAGTCCATGGGACATCAGGAACAGCAGACCGGTCAGTTTCGCTGCGGTGCTTGTAGATGCAGCGGTGTGACTCCTTAACTCCAAGGGAGATTACTTCAGGTGTCATTGATGCCCACAGATCTGTTGATGATCCTGGAAGAAGCACAGACACAAACAATGAAGATGACTTTCAGAACAATGAGACCAGGAGCAGCAGGAGTCTTCCTTGATGCAGTCTCATTTCCAGGTGAAGTCAAAGTGTCCAGACGGTTGAAGAGTGACGTGGTTTCAGGCTTAAGTCTCGTCCCACAAAGAATCTGAGGCTCCACCCACAGGTAAGCCCTTAAATACCCTAGGAAAAGAGTTAGGATGACTCAGAGGTCCCTCCCAGAGGAAGGGCTGGACAGAGGGGAGGATACTCCCATGTCCTTTGTCCAATTTCGAGCGGGAGGCAAGGGTGCCCTGAACTGGCTCAAACCGGAGTCAGCAAGGAGAGCACTAAATGTGTCCTTCAAAGCAGTCTGGTTGCGCTGGAAAGAATCCCCACCCAGCCCAATACACTAAGTCCTGTCTGGGAGGTGGTCACACCTCCCTGTGACAGGAAACCTATTGTTCTACCTTCCCCTGTTTCAGCTCAGATCAGCAGCAGGAGGGCAGAATCGTGTCTGGGGTCGGCAGCAGCACTAGCATGCTGGAAGACCCTGAAAGGCTGTTGCCAGGAGTACTGGAGGCTCCCAGAGTAGTCCCCCAGTGCATGGGATTTTACCTCCAACACCAGTAACGGTCTTGGGGTATGATCCCAACATGTTTGATATCAAACATGTCCAGTTTCGGCACTGCCATTACATAGTTAGCCATCACGTAATGATGGATGGGCACTATATGTAACAAAATGGCTGGCAGCACTCACAAAGCCTGTAGAATCGACTCTGGGGTTTGTAGGGGTGTCCTACTCATGCAGGGGCACCATCACACTTACAACCCAGCACCCTGCCTTCTAAATTGAAAGGCCTGACTTAGGGTTGACCTATAGGTTTTAAGTGTAGTGATCTCAGTTATAAGAAAACTGTTATCTGTTGTAAGTGGTGTTAGCACCAGCTTACACAGGCTGCAATGGCAGGTCTTTAGTCACAGTTTTAGTGGTCTCTCATGGGTGGCACAATACATGATGCAGCCCATAGGGGACCCCTGGTTTACCTATGCCCTGGGTACCTCAGTACCATATACTAGGGACTTATATGGGTACACCAGTAGCCAATTGTGGAGGTACAGATTACTTACTATAGTCAATTTAGGGAGGAAGCACAGTCACTGGGGTCCTGATTTGCAGGATCCCAGTCAGACTAGTCATTAAAAAAACAAAGTGACACCAGAAAAAAGTCTGGGTAACCATGACAGTAGATCCTACTTTCCTACAGAGAGGAAGCACCAATGCTAGTACGGCTGATAGCCACTCACCTTTCGGTTGCCGGCACCACCAAGGGTTGCAGCCCTGCCCCATTTCTTCAGAGGCGGAGGAGTCGGCACAGATTTTTTTATATGCGGCGCCACCTCCTCTCCATGCTGGCAGCATGCGTCAGGCCTGGGAGTGGGTACATGTGTACCAGTAGGAGCGTCAACTGCTGTGGGGCAAGGTGCACCAGTGCATGCATTAGAGGACTGGGGTCAAGGGTACCCAGCAGCAGTTGACGCACTGCTGGGCAGACATACCCCAGCCCACTGATCATGTCCGAAATCTGGGAGTCATCATTGATGACAAACTATCTATGAAGCAGCAGGCAGAGAAGGTGGCAGCCCCTTGTTTCACCATTTTAAAATCATCTGAATGCTCCACTCAAAAGACCGTAGTCCAGGCACTTGTGACATCTAGAATGGACTACGGAAACATCCTATATCTAGGGGCAAACAAGAATGTTACGCGGAGACTTCAGGTGGTACAAAACTGTGCTGCCAGGCTGCTCTGCCAGATTTCTAAGACATCTCACATTTCCAATGTTTTGCGAAATCTACATTGGCTTAGGATCGAAAACCGTGTTAATTTTAAAGCCCTGAGTTATATGTATAAAATCAAAGTTGGCACTGCCCCTAAATATCTGCAAAACCTAGTCCACCCTTATCAACCCTCATGTCTTCTACGATCAACCACTCAGGGAAAATTCTTGGTGCCCAGGATTAAACTTACAAGAATGGGAGGCCGTTCATTTGCTTGCCTTGGTCCATCCATGTGGAATTCTCTTCCCATTACACTTCGCAATGAAACTTCATACATGAATTTTCACAAACTCTTAAAAACGTGGTTATTTAACCAATAATTATTATTCATCTGCATTTTTCTGGCTTTCTCTTTCTTACTCTTTTTCTCCTCGTCAGGCTTGGCGATGGGAAACCCTTGTTGGGTAGCTGTGCACCGTATAAAATTAATTTAACATAACATAACATACGCGACCGAAGCAGGGCCTCCTCGACCTGCTGGGATTTGAGGTTACAGGGCTCAGTGAGAGATTATTTATTTGTTGTGTTCTACAATCCTAATTTCAAATAGACTGCTGCTCACACTAAGGGGCTGATTCCGATCCGGGTCGGAAGGGCACCGAACACGATCCGGCTGGAAAAACTACGAGCCGTACGCGTACGATGCGAACTACGTGAGATTCACCGACCGAGTCGTTTCCGGCTCCGTACGTCTCGGTCGGAAGCTAACCGTGGCGTGCAATGGATGCGATTTACAACCGAACCACTACAATGCACGCCTCAGACAGTCTGTGCGAGCCGGAGTGTCCGGCTTGCAAAACGTCCGGGTGGTTGACTTTGGGGGTCCGCGTCGGACCCCCTGACACCCGCAGCCCTACGACTCGGACACAGGGGGAGACCTATGGGTCTCCCCAACACAGGCATGTACGGTGCGGATGGCACGACGCGTACCCACTGTAGGGGGTGCACTTGTCCGCAACGTACCCATTCAATCAATGGGAGCCCATGTACGCGTCGTACGACCGGCTCCCATTGATTTCTATGGGAGTCCGACCGAACCGAGTCCAGCAGCATACGGCCGCATCGTACTCGCTGGTTCGGACTGCAGGCCTCCGGCTCGGTCGGAAAACACTCCGGATCCGGCTCGGTCGCAGTGCTTTCCGACTCGGATCGGAATCGGTCCCTTAGAGGTAAGTTAACTTTACGTTATGAATATTATATGATCCAGTGTGAGCTAGCCAGGTGCTTGGCGCTACCTAATCATACTTGTGCTCGCTTGTGCTGATAATTTAAGAAGTCATGCAGACTTCTTTGAGCAGTCGCCAAGACAGTGGTAATAGTAATATCAATGAGTAAGCATTCTCTGTGCCTTTCTTTATGTATCTTATACAATCCCAAGCAATCTCTCAGTTATGCATGGTGCACAGACAGAATATCGAGTTTTTATTTTGATCTACCATAATATCGAGTTTTAAATATCGTAGGACAAGAATATCGACATCAAGAATATCCTGGTACAGAATATCGACAGTAGGGTAAGGTTTATTTATTATCGACAACAGTAATATCACTTGTAAAAATATTGTTGTTAATAATATCAATGTTTATATTAGTGTTCTATATTTTAGTATGTGTGTTAAAAGTATGTGAGGTAAATTTTTGGTATACGTGTAGTTTATTTTGTTAATGTATGTGTTACATTTTTAGCAGTAATATTTTTATGTAAAATAATGTTTGCGTAATTTAAATCTGTAGCGGGTTGTGGTTTTATAGGGAAATAGGATGAGAAGTAATTTAATTATAATAAAGTAATTATTAATGTTTATTTATTAGTATTTATAAATAATTTATTATTAATTAATTATTAAATGTTTATTAATTATTAGACAGTTATATAAGTTGTGTAATTGTTTTTTAGGAGCGGGTTGTGGGGTAATAGGGGATCATGGGAAGTAATTAAATAATAATAAAGTAATAATTAATGTTTATTTATTTGTATTTATAATTACTTTATTATTTATTAATTGGTTATTAATCATTATTAATTAACAGATAATTATATCAAGTGTCTAATGTTTTTAGGAGTGGGTTGTGGGTTTATAGGGGAATAGGGTGGGAAGTAATCTAATTATAATAAAGTAATTATTAATAAATATTTATTAGAAGTTATGATTAATTTATAATTAATTATTGATTGGTTATTAATTAATATTAATTACATAATTGATCATTGTATTGATTTTGTTATTTTCGTAGGAGCAGGTTGTGGGTTTATAGGGGAGAAGGTTGGGAAGTAATTTAATTTTAATAAAGTAATTATTAATATTTATTAATTATTATTTATAATTAATTTATTATTAATTCATTAAAACTGGTTATTAATTAGTATTAATTAATTTATTGAGAATTATATTAATTGTGTGTTTTTTATGGCTGGGTTGTGGGTTTATAGGGGAATAGGGTGGGAAGTAGTTTAATTATAAAAAAGTAATTTTTAATATTTATTTATTAGTATTTATAAATAATGTATACATAATTAATTATTAATTGGTTATTTACTTATTTAATTGATAAGTATGTAAATTGTAACCCTCTGCTATCCAACACTTTCTCTACTGTTGCACTCACTGAAGTATGAATAGTAATCTTTTCCCCTATGCTATCCAACACTTTCCCTACGGTTGCACTCACGGGAGTGGGAATAGTAATTTTTACCCTTACGCTATCCAATACTTTCCCTACTGTTGCACTCTCTGGAGTGGAAATAGAATTTTTAACCCTTACGCTACCCAACACTTTCCCTACTGTTGCACTCACTGGAGTGGGAATAGTAATTTTTACCCCTTCGCTATCCAACACTTTCCCTACTGTTGCACTCTCTGGAGAGGGAATAGAAATTTTTACCCCTACGCTATCCAACACTTTCCCTACTGTTGCACTCACTGGAGTGTGAATAGTAATTTTTACCCCTTTGCTATCCAACACTTTCCCTACTGTTTCACTCACGGGAGTGGGAATAGTAATTATTACCCCTACGCTATCCAACACTTTCCCTACTGTTGCACTCACAGGAGTGGCAATAGTAATTTTTACCCCTCCGCTATCCAACACTTTCCCTACTGTTGCACTCACTGGAGTGGGAATAGTAATTTTTACCCCTTCGCTATCCAATACTTTCCCTACTGTTGCCCTCTCTGAAGTGGGAATAATAATTTTTACCCTTACGCTATCCAACACTTTCCCTACTGTTGCACTCTCTGGAGTAGCAATAGTAATTTTATCCCCTCCGCTATCCAATATTTTCTAAACTGTTTTAGCTAATGTAGTGTAAAATGTATTTTAAAAAGATTACAAATATTTATTTAGTTATATTCATTTTAAATTTTAATTTATATTAGTGGTGTATGTGTATGTGTATATATATATATATATATACGGGAGATGACTTTGTGCAGCAAGGACACTGGCGATTTTAATCTGCACCCACACACGCTTGTTCATACATCACCAGCACTCACTTTGGGTTACAAGGGGTCAACAGGCCAAAGCACGTACCTGCAAGCCGAAATGGTGCATTCTGGGAGTCGTGGTCCACCAGAGGGACTACGAAGAAGTGTTATTGCGATTGGTTGACTCTGCTGGGCTCCCACCAATGGGAGTTAAATGGACAATTTGAAAGGCAACAGGGAGCAGTCTCAGGTGTTTGGCATTTGATAAAGGGACTCAACCCGAAACGCGTCATGCCTTCCATGCAGCAATAAAGTGTTCTTCAAAGGCTCCCCGTTGTGTCCCTCTGGTTCTTTTTCTCTCGCGGGAGAGGAATCTTTGGTGGATGTGTTGCGCGCAATGCCCTAGGCGCGCTAGAGGGACCCGTCTCATCTGTGGCCAGAGCGAGAAGGGCACCAGATTTTTAGCTTTTTGGACTCCAAGGTATTGGAAAAGCCCTGGCACCCGCATCAAGGAAAGGAGCAAAACTTCGCTGTGAAACAGTTCGTGATTTCACGGAGAGGCTTGTACATTGCTGCAGAGCCTCCGAAACTGCCTGGACCTATACATTGCGGTGAGACGTCTAAGGGGGCCCGGGAGATGACTTTGTGCAGCAAGGACACTGGCGATTTTAATCTGCACCCACACATGCTTGTTCATACATCACCAGCACTCACTTTGGGTTACAAGGGGTCAACAGGCCAAAGCACGTACCTGCAAGCCGAAATGGTGCATTCTGGGAGTCGTGGTCCACCAGAGGGACTACAAAGAAGTGTTATTGCGATTGGTTGACTCTGCTGAGCTCCCACCAATGGGAGTTAAATGGACAATTTGAAAGGCAACAGGGAGCAGTCTCAGGTGTTTGCCATTTGATAAAGGGACTCAACCCGAAACGCGTCATGCCTTCCATGCAGCAATAAAGTGTTCTTCAAAGGCTCCCCGTTGTGTCCCTCTGGTTCTTTTTCTTTCGCGGGAGAGGAATCTTTGGTGGATGTGTTGCGCGCAATGCCCTAGGCGCGCTAGAGGGACCCATCTCATCTGTGGCCAGAGCGAGAAGGGCACCAGCTTTTTGGACTCCAAGGTATTGGAAAAGCCCTGGCACCCGCATCAAGGAACGGAGCAAAACTTCGCTGTGAAACAGTTCGTGATTTCACGGAGAGGCTTGTACATTGCTGCAGAGCCTCCGAAACTGCCTGGACCTATACATTGCGGTGAGACGTCTAAGGGGGCCCGGGAGATGACTTTGTGCAGCAAGGACACTGGCGATTTTAATCTGCACCCACACACGCTTGTTCATACATCACCAGCACTCACTTTGGGTTACAAGGGGTCAACAGGCCAAAGCATGTACCTGCAAGCCGAAATGGTGCATTCTGGGAGTCGTGGTCCACCAGAGGGACTACGAAGAAGTGTTATTGCGATTGGTTGACTCTTCTGGGCTCCCGCCAATGGGAGTTAAATGGACAATTTGAAAGGCAACAGGGAGCAGTCTCAGGTGTTTGGCATTTGATAAAGGGACTCAACCCGAAACGCGTCATGCCTTCCATGCATATATATATGTATATTCAGTGAAAAAACCATAGGTTTCACACACGTTATAGTTAGCTGGACATTTCACTCGTAAAAAACCAATGAAATTCCCCCGTTATAGTTAGTTAAGCTAACTATAACTCGCGCACCCGCAATCCACTGCTGATGACGTCACATATTACATCACTCATGACATGGTCAGTGACATCACTCATGACATCACTGATGACATCTCAAATGACATCACTGATGACATCATCCAGTGAATGTGTATTTTTCTGAAAATTAAATATGTTTTATATATGTATATCTCACGGATGATGGAAGAATAAATGGGTATATAAGTGTCTAAATGGATGATTTGTTTTTGAAAAATTGATTGTATAACTGACTGATTAAGTATATCTTAGTGAATACATGGCTTACTGAGTAATGTTTAAATATGTAATTATCTGTATCAGTCTCTCACTTTGTGTATAAGTGGCTGCATGGGTTGGTGAGTAGCTACATGGGTGTTTATATAGGATATTAGGTGGTTTTTTGAGTATCAGTCTGAGTGTCTGCATGGTTCGGTGGGGGTATTACGTAGTGCATAGGTGCATGAATGAGTGACTCACTGGTTGTATGTGTTGAAGACAGCATGTGTGCAGGACTGTATGGGTGGATGAGTGTGTGTATGGGTGTGTTAGTGAGTGAATGACTGTCTCAATAGTGTCTTTATGAGTAACTACATATGTTTTAAACTAGTATATGTGACTATTGGTGTATATAAGTGAGTATATGTGAGAGTGAGAGATTGAAAGAGTTCCTGTATGAATAAGTATGTGTTTCTATAAATGATTGTTTAAAAGACTAAGTATGTGTAAGTTTCCGTAGAAGTAAGTGTGGTGGTGTGTGTATAACTGTATATGCAAATAAATCTATGTTTGATTCTTTATTTTCATGAGTGAGTATGTGTGTCAGTAACTCTGTGGATGAGTGGCATTGTGTAGCAGGATGTATAGGTGTATGAGTACATATGATGAGTGAGTATATGTATGAGTGACTGTACAGGACTGTTCGTGAATGAGTGGATGTGTATGTGGATCTTAGAATTACTCAAGAGGTTGTTGTAACTGGTATTGGTATGTCCATTTTTTTGAAAATTTTAGTCTCTATTTTTGAATGTGTGTTTCAAAGGTTTTATTAGGGTGAGAGGAGGTCTGCCACACTGTCACAAGGATGATGTCATCAGTGATGTCATTTGAGATGTCATGAGTGATGTCACTGACCCTGTCATGAGTGATGTAATATGTGACATCATCAGCAGTGGATTGCGGGTGTGCGAGTTATAGTTAGCTTAACTAACTATAACGGGGGAATTTCATTGGTTTTTTATGAGTGAAATGTCCAGCTAACTATAACGTGTGTGAAACCTATGGTTTTTTCACTGAATTTGCAAGGTTTTTTAAATGCTAATTCCTAACTATAACGTGTGTGAAACCCATGGTTTTTCCACTGAATTTGCAAGGTTTTTTAAATGCTAATTCCTAACTATAACGTGTGTGAAACCCATGGTTTTTTCACTGAATTTGCAAGGTTTTTTAAATGCTAATTCCTAACTATAACGTGTGTGAAACCCATGGTTTTTTCAGTGAATTTGTATGGTTTTTTAAATGCTAATTCTTACCTATAACGTGTGTGAAACCCATGGTTTTTTCAGTGATTTTGTATGGTTTTTTAAATACAAATTCTTATATTAAACGTGTAATTTTTTTTTTTTTTTTTTGCAAGGTTTTTTACATCTTTTTATTTTTACTTTATATTCTCTTTAAACACTATGCTTACATTTTAAAAATTCTGCAATATATTATTTTTTCTCATTTTTTTTTTTACCAAACAGGTAAGATATATTAGTATAACATAGTGATTCTTTTTTTCCAATTTTTTTTTGTTGTTGTTTTTTTTTTTACGTGCGCGTAAGCTTACGGTAAGCGTACGTTTTGCGTAATGTACGTAATATTTCTACTCTTTTTGCGTATGGTTACGCAATTTACGTTGACGTGCGTACTGCGTACGCGGCGCGTAAGCGCATACGTTACACGCGCACGTTACGCGGAAGTGTTGGGGCGTGCCTGTTATGCGCATGCGCACGTGCGTGTGTCTTTTAAACGCGCATGCGTACTTTTACCGTAAGCGCTCCGTAAGCGCTCCGTAAGCGCTCCGTAAGCGTAACGTACACGCACGGTGGGTCATGTGATCAAGAAACAAAACTTTTGATTGGTTTAAAGTACTTTCATTTCTAGAACTCTCCTACACCACACCCATTCCCTCATTTCTGCTTGTGATCCCTTAGGAGAAGGAGCTGAGTTGTCTTTGGGATACGATGGCAGACCAGCACTCCTCTTCTGAGAGTGAGGCTAGCAGCACCACCATCAGGCAGAGAAGGAGGAAACAGAAGAGCTCTTTTATATGGGAGTATTTTACGTTTCCTGAGGGCCAGAAAAAAGTAAATGCTGCTTTAGTGACTTGCAAGCTTTGCCAGCGTGTACTTTCTAGAGGTAATCCTAACAAGAAGTATTCCTTCGGGAATCACACTATGTTAAGACACCTTGAGGATGTACACCCTAGGACACATGCTCGACATACTGGAGGAAACCCTTCAGTAAGTTGACCAAGCACATCCACAGCAGCTCAGCCGAGTCCATCTTCGGCAGCTCAGCTGAGCCCTTCATCTGTGGAGGGAGATTCACCTTTTTCTGGTCCTCTGGAAACTAACCATCGATTTGCGAGGGTTACAATGCGGTGCTCAAATTGCCATGGTCTAATTGTTCGTGGGGAGACCAGTGTTCCCCTAATTAACAACAGAATAGACCAGCACATTTGTCCTACCAGCTAATATTCCCATTCTTTCTTTCCTCTGTCCCTGCATGAACACAACGGCTCTTTTAAGAGCCAACCTTACCTCTCAACTTTTTTTAATTTTTTCTTAAAAACTTTTTTTTTTTTTTTTTACCGTACGCGTACGGTAAGCGTATTTTTTTTTTTTTTTTTTAAAAAACACTAAAAAACAATTACCACATTACAAGGTCCTTGAGGGATTAATAACGAAATACTGAAAATCTGTTTGAGGAGAAGTGGAAAAAAGGGACCATCAAATTTCTGACTTACCTGACCCACCCAAAAATTTAATTATCAATTTAAATTTTATTGAAATGGCTTGAAAAAATGGTTTTATTTCTCGAAAATTTTCTTTCTCAATCTGAAAAAAAAGAAAAAAGTATTAATATTTAATAAAACATTTTATAATACAGTACACGTATTTACATATTTTCCAAAAACTATTTTTTGCCATTTTTTTGCTGTTTTCAGAAAATATTGCATTTCACTATAAATCGTGAAAGCAATTGCATTCATCACTTAACAGCGGGCAAAAAAAAAATAACAATCTCAAAGATTGTTTTAAAAAAGCCCAGAATCTCTTCTCACTTAAACATAACATTATAGAAATGCAAAATATTCAAAAAAAATATCATCTAATAACAATAACTATTTCTAAAAAATACCGTCTGACAATTTTGTTACAGAAGCATAATCACAAAAATAATATATCTCAAATAACTCCTCAATACATCTGGTTACCTTTCCTTTAGGCCAAATGGTAATTTTAAAATTCTTTTTTGATTAAATTTCCAATGGTAATCCAATAAAATTCCAAAATTTAAATTGTACAGATGTTACCGATTCTCTCTAAAATTTTGGTTTCTGAAAGATTAATTAGGAATTAAATAAGTCCACAATACAATTGGTTACCTTTCCTTTAGGCCAAATGGTAATTTTAAAAATCTTTTTTGATTAAATTTCCAATGGTAATCCAATAAAATTCCGAAATTTAAATTGTACAGATGTTACCAATTCTCTCTAAAATTTTGGTTTCCGAAAGATTAATTAGGAATTAAATAAGTCCACAATATAATTGGTTACCTTTCCTTTAGGCCAAATGGTAATTTTAAAAATCTTTTTATTTGAAAATTCCAATGGTAATCCAATAAAATGGTAAAATTGTTTTGTACAGATGTTGCCAATTCTCTCTAAAATTTAGGTTTCAGGAAGATTAGATAGGAATTTGCTAAATCAAAGGCAAACGTTGCTTAAAAACCAATTGACAATCATTACACATTGTCCAGCCTTTTTTACATTTTAGATAAACTGTGTAATGACCAGAAGTTACAGTAGGTCCATCATGGAAAATTATTGCAACTGTTACAAAAGTTTTTCCTGAAATTGATAATTGCTGTCCTGTAAACTTCTTTATTAAAGTATCCAATTTTGAACCATCAGCTCTACATCGTTGCATCATTAAAATTACATACTGTCCGTATTCCTTTAAAATTAACGTTGAAAACATGTCAGATTTACACTCACCGCATTCCATGCTATGATTAGCATCTTTAACTAATTTAGCAAAAGTGACTGTTTTACTCTCTGGCAATGTTAAATAAATAAACCTTTCAGAATCAACATTAGAGCCACATGTATTGAAACAGTTTTCACAACTATGTTCCCATTTATAAGAGAGACCAAACATATTTTCAATTTGTACCCCTTCTTCTTCCAGTACCTGAAGAAAATACATCAAGAATTCCTGTGCGTCTTGCTGTACATTTTGAGAAAACTGTGTACATCCTGAACATACATCTAAAAGTTTTCTAATTTCAGTAGCACTTTCTATTTTAGTTTTATCATTACTCAGCTTTTCAAAAAGGAGACTCAACTCAGAACAGAATCTTTTTCTCTGATTTACTATTATCTGCTCTTGCAAACTTTCAAGATAAAATACAACATTCAGCACTACATTAGCGTAGCAGTTGACACCAGAGCTATTTTCAAAATGACAACCAACAACCTCTTCAACATTTTCCTTTTTCTTTTTGCTTGCAATTACATCACTCTTCTTTTTTTTCTCCTCTCTACATCCTCATTACAGATATTCTCAATTCTCCTTTTTCGAGAAACAACACGTTTTTCCACCACAGGATACTGACCTAAATGAGGAGCATAGGTTCTTCTTAATCTATTATACTCCTTTACACAATTTGCATCAGCACTAACTTTTGAGTCATCAAAGTCTATCATAAATAAACCAGATAATGTTTTCACTCGTGACAAAGCAACATAAGCCATACCTTCTTTGAACACAGTTGAACCAATGTTCACAAAAGCACAATCTACAGT
Organism: Triturus cristatus; assembly: GCF_964204655.1. Lineage (NCBI taxonomy): Eukaryota > Metazoa > Chordata > Amphibia > Caudata > Salamandridae > Triturus > Triturus cristatus. The sequence goes on along the minus strand of NC_140579.1, from coordinate 639,801,761 downwards.
CAATCCTTGAGACTTGTGAATAGTTACAGCATATGCTAGAGAAAACGGAAACTGCTTCCTACGTACATATAAGTCTTTCACAAGCATGAAACGAACTGTACAACGACAAATGTCTATAACTTCTTCTATCTGATCAAATTTTATTTTTAAACATTCAATTCCATCTTTTTTCTGGTAATTAATAAAACCCACAACTCTTCCCATAGCTCCATTCACTAAACCTTTTTCAACATCCAAATTTCTCCTTAAAAACACTCTACAGTTCATGCAAACATATAGATTTTTTTCTAATCCAGCAGTTTTGGAAATGTTCTTCTCTAGTGAATCCAATTTATTTTTCAGTTTGCCTGTTAATGTAATAGTAATTCTTTCATGCTGAATTTTGTCCACTGCTTCCAATTTCCTAATCTCTTCCTTTTCCAATTTCAAAAGTTCCTCATTGAATATTGAGCATTCACGTAGAGTTGGCATTAAGCAGATTACACTTTTCTTTTCTGCAATTTTCTTGTATATTTTCTCTGCAACTATTTCTTCCTTTGGGAATAAATTATGTAGCAACCGACTCTGTAATGCTTTCGTGCCAGCTTCAGTGAGTAGTCCAATTCTGATATCTTTCAGAATACTTCCATATTCTTCATCGTTTGCTTGCCTCATATTAGTAGTAAGTTCCTTGTACTCAAAGAAGGACCAAATATTTGCATAACCAATGCTTCCCAATGACTTCTTTGTGTCTTCATGTGTCACAGTATTAAACACTGGTTGTCCTTTAACTGGAGTAAGCTGTAGAAGATCCCCAAAAACTATGACATGTTTTCCACCAAATAACACGTCATGGTCTCTCCTTAGAATTTTCTGCATTCTTAAATGCACAAAGGCAAGCATTAAGTTTGATACCATGCTCACCTCATCAATAATGAGAACTTGCATCTTCTTCAATACTCTTGAAACTTCCAAGCATGCTTCTCCAGTTAGCTTGTGGTATTGTATTTTGTTCTCATGCTCCACTGGTAACATTAGCAAACGATGTAAGGTGATTCCTTTTATGTTATATGCTGCTAACCCAGTTGGAGCAGTAACCACACAAGACAAAGTTGAATCCGTTTTTTGCTGTAGGTAGCTTCTGATGACTTTTATTAAGAAACTTTTTCCAGTTCCAGCTTGTCCGCTTACATACATCCTGATTGGTTGAAATGATGTGCATGAGCACTCTTTTTTTTCATGTAGTAATCCGTGATCAATTTTGTTTCTGATCTCTTCATAAATTTGTTGCTGCTCTTCATTCAGTTGTCCTTCCAAATTTGGTAAGTCTATTAATTCTTCTTGAGCTTGATTCATAGCCGTTTCCACTTCAGTCATAGCTATTGCAGCTTCATTTTCTACGATTGGTTGTCCTAGGGGATCTTGACTGAGCGTTCCAGAACTTTGGCTGTCTTGAGAACTGTCTCTAGCTACTTCAGCTGCAATTGTAGTTTCCTGTTCAATTTCTTCATTTAACATTTGGACATAAGTTATGAAAGGACTGCATTCTATGCTGTCTTTGCAAGCATTAAAGGAATCTTCATAGCTTTGAAATGCTCCCAGTAGTTCGTCCTCTGAACGCCATGGTTTAAACAGCTGTAAAAGAGCCAAGTAGTAAAATTCCTTTTTGTCAGTAGTTTCGCAACTGAGCTTCCTGTGATTTATCAAACTTCCTTTTGTTTGCTTCACCAAACATCCTTCCTCACCAATGACTTTATATTTTCCATTGTTGATGTCTTCTGTGGTTTTCCGTGAATAAATGTAGTTCTGCAGCACTTCATAGAGACACATGTTCTCAAGATGATGACTTCTCTTTGGGTAATATGTGTCCAACATGTTTGATTTCAAAATATCTGTACTTTCTGGGTCATTCTCGGCCAAATATTCAATTTCTCCAACAGATTTCAGTACCCGATTTCTCATTGCTGCAAGGCCTAAACTTGCCCAAATTATTCTTCTTGATTTCGAGTAGAGACTTGCAGAAGATAACCTATCTGAACATTCGTAGGATCCAATTTCTCGATGCGATAACATCTTTAAACTGAAACTGTATAGCTTCTTACTGACAGTCTTCTCGTGAGAAATCTCTTCCCACATTTCTTTCAATTCAGTTTTTTCTGATTTAGTAATGTAAGACGTTACATATCGAGCAACAGCAATGGAATTGTCAGCTACATACTGTATATCCATGTTAGCATTCCACATGGATAAAATGACTGGGTTGTAGTCATTTATATTTTTTGATTCTTCTTTTCTTTTTAGGTTGTAGGTATTCTTAGGTGATTTTCTTGAAATAGTATGTCTCACAGCTGACATAAAACTGTTTACTCTTCCTTTTGAAAGAACAGGTCTAGGAAATCCAAATCGACATTTAGTGTAGAATTTATCTTTGCTCTTGTATTTCCGTCGACAGTATTTTCCACACCGATGACTTTGGAAACGTAAAACTTGCTCCTTTAACTTTTTCTCTTCTGTGCTTTTTGGTATAGCACATGTTGCATATTCTTCAATGAAAGGTAACACTGCTTCATCAGTATCTGTTCCAAACTTTGGGGCATCCTTGATCCACAACAGCATATGAATATGAGGAGCACCTCTTGCTTGGTACTCTTTTCTCCAAAAGAAATCCACAACTTCTCCAAGAGGTGGATTTTTTTTATTGCAGATGAAGCACATCATGGCCTCAAATCTATGATTGAAATATCTGCAAACATGAACCGGATCCAATGAGCACAGTTCTCCTGCTGTCTTGTATTCGATGTTTTTCATGTTTGAATTTGCCTCTCGTAGAAAATCCAGTAAATCATCCCAAGCGTACTCGGCACAGCTTAGGGTAAGGAACCATGTTGGAGTTCCTAAATTCCGTAACATGCATTTTAATTCACCATGGCGTCGGTACCAATATTCATTTGTCCCACGCTGACAAGCCATCAGATCGATCAGTTGTGTTTCCAAATGATCATCTCGGTGCTGCACTTTCTCCATAAAATCCTTAGCAGACACATTTTGTAAATGTACTCCACTTTTTAAAATTTACTGCATAAGATAATGCAGACAAGTCGCTTTCAAATAAAAGATGGAACAAATAAGGAATACTTTGTCGAAATCTTGGATCTTCTGCATATAGTCTTGTAGTCCGATACTCAAAAGCTGGAATCTGTTCTGGACGTTCATCGTATCGTCCTCCTTTTCCTGTAGGAAACAGCTGGGGAAAACATCGAGCTTCCAAGCTCTCCTCCCATACACTCACGGGAGTTCCTTTTGCTTTCTTCATCTGAAACAGATCAATAGTGTCTCCCATAACTTCTTTTGAATGAAGAGGATGTATGCTAAAATGTTCATAAATTTCTTCTTCCTTTGACTTGTCCACTTTTTCAATTTGTCCAGTTGGTGTTTCTGTGTCTTCTTGTAAATCCTCTTCTTCTTCTTCTATATAAATTGATTCATACCATTTGTTATTCCTTTTCAAATACAAATTTGCTCTTTGTACTTTCCGTACATCTACCAGCTCCTGCCAAATCTTCTTATTCTTTGTAGGTACACCATTAACCAGAATAACTAATGGTTCAGTTTCCAAAGTATCTGCATCAATAGTTTGCATATTTTTTTTCAAATCCAAGGGCAAATACACCACTCTACCTTTTAAACCTCTCAGTAAATCTGAAGGAGGTAATTTACCAGTTTTGGGCTCCATACGTACTATGGTCTGGAACGGATGAACACATTGAATGAGTATAGACTCATATGTATTTAATTCAGAAAGTTCGGCAGGAATAGCATCCAATTCTAAATTATTATGTACAGCTCTGGTCGGCATTCTATTTTCTTCTAACTTATTATAACAGTATTTACAAATACGCTGATCTTCACCCAAATCAAAACAATTTTCAAGAAATATATATGTTGCAAAATCCTTCCACTTATAATTATCTTCATTTTCACTTTTTCTGTAGAGATCAACATTCCTGGTTTGATTTCTATAATGAGTTCTGCAGCAACAAATACAAGTAATATTTGGTCTTTCATTAGAGATTATTGCAAATTTTGTCATTTGATCATCAAATTTCTTACTTACAGAGGGTTCTACATTCTCTTCCACATCTTCCTCAATAACTGTGTCATTACCTGCACTGTCTTGTTCTGGACCAAAGTAACTAAACTGAATTTCATCAGTAACCTTCTCTACATCTGATACCGATCCACGGAACAGAGCCCTATTCAATTCATCTAACTTTATTGCTGGACTTTTAGCAAAATACAATCGTCTCACAAACTTTCTCATTTCAGTATGATGAACAGCCAGCATCCTAAAATGATGAAAAACACTTTTACACACTTTTCTAGATAGACAAGCCAGAGAATGTCCCTGCAAACCAGTATTCTCTCTCACTCTGCATGGATCTAGACTTTAAAGCACCTTAATCTTCTGTTTAACACTTTTTTTACTATATTCTCTTAGAAACTCACGAAATTTATCAATAGATTCCTGACGCACAGTGCAAATACTACTACAATTCCAAGAATACACTGGGGCTTTAGGACGTCTCCCCATAACCTCATCCGCCATCACTTGTTCCTCATCTCTTGGAACCATTTTCTCCTTCTCCATTATACAACCATTTTTCACTTCATAAGCACGACCTCTGGTGTCAACTGCATGCAGCAAACTATTACTTTGAAGATAACTCTCTTCATTAAAAAAACGTTCACTACTTGAACTATGCATCCATTCTCCTAAAAACACTTTACAAAAGTTTGTTCTTTTCACTAGTCTTTTCCTTTTGCTTTGTGATTTCAGTACATTGACCATTTTATCTAATGTACGCATCCTGTTCAAAATTAAAATGAATAGTTTCCTTTTTAATTCTAAAGCCTTTGCTACAATGGCTTCAATTTCTTTTTTTCTCTTGTAAAATTTTGCTTTTTTCTTATATTTCTTCACATCCTTTATCAAATTGGACATAACTCTTCTCTGAAACATTTTTCTACGTATCTCTTTAAACGCTGTTTTTCTTTTTAAGTTAATCTTTATTGTTTCTGAAGGTATATTTGCATTAACTAAATGCTCAATTTTTTCCTGTTGTTTTCTATTTAAAACACATTATTTCCAGTACAGACATTTTGTACATTTTTCCTTTTTTTGAAGATATTTTAAAAAAAATCTTTTGTCTGCTTACCAGAAGACTTTCTCTTTTTCCCAACATGAGCATCTCCAACTAACTTAGGTCCTCCAGTTGTCTTCAAATATAGATTTTTTTTCTGGTTTTTCCTTAGTCTGGATTTTGTAGGCATCTTAAATTTTGTTCACTGCTCTTCAGCAATACCTGAAAAAAACTATTAAAAAATTCCTTTATTTTATTTAAATATATTACTATATTTTTTATGATCTTTTCATATCTTAAAATACTATGTACCCCTTTCCTACAAGTGAAAATCACAATAAAACCATCACAAATTAAATATCTAAAAACAATTCCTGTGTGCACACAGAGTCATGGTTTGATATTAGGTAGAAAACGAAATTTCTTTGCCAATTTGAAAGCACACTTACTACTCTTTTTTTGGCAAGTGATAAGTACTTTTACAGTCTGACACATTTTCAATCCACTTTTCAGATTCTGAAAACAGCACATGTCCAAACAGCTTTTTGAGACCAGGAACATGTGTAACCTGGGTGAATGACTACACTCCAGCAAAGGCAACCAGCCTTAGTGATGTTGAATGTATTTGCATTACTCACTGCAACCTCAAACCCCACTCGGTTGTGAATACTATGCATGATTCTACAGGATAAGCAGCTGGGTGAGTGCTAAGAGTCTGCATCTGCAGAAAAATAGCTGCCCCTTTCCTACTAATGCAAATCTAAAATTACCAGAGTAATACGCAATAAATCTCTGTCAACAATTCCTCTTTGCACACAGAGTCATGGTTTGATATTAGGTAGAAAACGAAATTTCTTTGCCAATTTGAAAGCACACTTACTACTCTTTTTTTGGCAAGTGATAAGTACTTTTACAGTCTGACACATTTTCAATCCACTTTTCAGATTCTGAAAACAGCACATGTCCAAACAGCTTTTTGAGTCCAGGAACATGTGTAACCTGGGTGAATGACTACACTCTAGCAAAGGCAACCAGCCTTAGTGATGTTGAATGTATTTGCATTACTCACTGCAACCTCAAACCCCATTCGGTTGTGAATACTATGCATGTTTCTACAGGGTAAGCAGCTGGGTGTGTGCTAAGAGTCTGCTTCTGCAGAAAAATAGCTGCCCCTTTCCTACTAATGCAAATCTAAAATTACCAGAGTAATACGCAATAAATCTCTGTCAACAATTCCTCTTTGCACACAGAGTCATGGTTAGAAATTAGGCAGAAAACGAAATTTCTTTGCCAATTTGAAAGCACACTTACTACTCTTTTTTTGGCAAGTAATAAGTACTTTTACAGTCTGACACATTTTCATCCACTTTTCAGATTCTGAAAACAGCACATGTCCAAACAGCTTTTTGAGACCAGGAACATGTGTAACCTGGGTGAATGACTACGCTCCAGCAAAGGCAACCAGCCTCAGTGATGTTGAATGTATTTGCATTACTCACTGCAACCTCAAACCCCACTCGGTTGTGAATACTATGCATGATTCTACAGGATAAGCAGCTGGGTGTGTGCTAAGAGTCTGCTTCTGCAGAAAAATAGCTGCCCCTTTCCGACTAATACAAATCTAAAATTACCAGAGTAATACGCAATAAATCTCTGTCAACAATTCCTCTTTGCACACAGAGTCATGGTTTGATATTAGGCAGAAAACGAAATTTCTTTGCCAATTTGAAAGGACATTTATTACTCTTTTTTTGGCAAGTGATAAGTACTTTTACAGTCTGACACATTTTCAATCCACTTTTCAGATTCTGAAAACAGCACATGTCCAAACAGCTTTTTGAGACCAGGAACGTGTGTAACCTGGGTGAATGACTACACTCCAGCAAAGGCAACCAGCCTTAGTGATGTTGAATGTATTTGCATTACTCACTGCAACCTCAAACCCCACTCGGTTGTGAATACTATGCATGATTCTACAGGATAAGCAGCTGGGTGTGTGCTAAGAGTCTGCTTCTGCAGAAAAATAGCTGCCCCTTTCCTACTAATGCAAATCTAAAATTACCAGAGTAATACGCAATAAATCTCTGTCAACAATACCTCTTTGCACACAGAGTCATGGTTTGATATTAGGCAGAAAACGAAATTTCTTTGCCAATTTGAAAGCAAACTTACTACTCTTTTTTTGGCAAGTGATAAGTACTTTTACAGTCTGAAACATTTTCAATCCACTTTTCAGATTCTGAAAACAGCACATGTCCAAACAGCTTTTTGAGACCAGGAACATGTGTAACCTGGGTGAATGACTACACTCCAGCAAAGGCAACCAGCCTTAGTGATGTTGAATGTATTTGCATTACTAACTGCAACCTCAAACCCCACTCGGTTGTGAATACTATGCATGATTCTACAGGATAAGCAGCTGGGTGTGTGCTAAGAGTCTGCTTCTGCAGAAAAATAGCTGCCCCTTTCCTACTAATGCAAATCTAAAATTACCAGAGTAATACGCAATAAATCTCTGTCAACAATTCCTCTTTGCACACAGAGTCATGGTTTGATATTAGGCAGAAAACAAAATTTCTTTGCCAATTTGAAAGCACACTTACTACTCTTTTTTTGGCAAGTGATAAGTACTTTTACAGTCTGACACATTTTCAATCCACTTTTCAGATTCTGAAAACAGCACATGTCCAAACAGCTTTTTGAGACCAGGAACATGTGTAACCTGGGTGAATGACTACACTCCAGCAAAGGCAACCAGCCTTAGTGATGTTGAATGTATTTGCATTACTCACTGCAACCTCAAACCCCACTCGGTTGTGAATACTATGCATGATTCTACAGGATAAGCAGCTGGGTGAGTGCTAAGAGTCTGCATCTGCAGAAAAATAGCTGCCCCTTTCCTACTAATGCAAATCTAAAATTACCAGAGTAATACGCAATAAATCTCTGTCAACAATTCCTCTTTGCACACAGAGTCATGGTTAGATATTAGGCAGAAAACGAAATTTCTTTGCCAATTTGAAAGCACACTTACTACTCTTTTTTTGGCAAGTGATAAGTACTTTTACAGTCTGACACATTTTCAATCCACTTTTCAGATTCTGAAAACAGCACATGTCCAAACAGCTTTTTGAGACCAGGAACATGTGTAACCTGGGTGAATGACTACACTCCAGCAAGGGCAACCAGCCTTAGTGATGCTGAATGTATTTGCATTACTCACTGCAACCTCAAACCCCACTCGGTTGTGAATACTATGCATGATTCTACAGGGTAAGTAGCTGGGTGTGTGCTAAGAGTCTGCTTCTGCAGAAAAATAGCTGCCCCTTTCCTACTAATGCAAATGTAAAATTACCAGAGTAATACGCAATAAATCTCTGTCAACAATTCCTCTTTGCACACAGAGTCATGGTTTGATATTAGGCAGAAAACGAAATTTCTTTGCCAATTTGAAAGCACACTTACTACTCTTTTTTTGGCAAGTGATAAGTACTTTTACAGTCTGACACATTTTCAATCCACTTTTCAGATTCTGAAAACAGCACATGTCCAAACAGCTTTTTGAGACCAGGAACATGTGTAACCTGGGTGAATGACTACACTCCAGCAAAGGCAACCAGCCTTAGTGATGTTGAATGTATTTGCATTACTCACTGCAACCTCAAACCCCACTCGGTTGTGAATACTATGCATGATTCTACAGGATAAGCAGCTGGGTGTGTGCTAAGAGTCTGCTTCTGCAGAAAAATAGCTGCCCCTTTCCTACTAATGCAAATCTAAAATTACCAGAGTAATACGCAATAAATCTCTGTCAACAATTCCTCTTTGCACACAGAGTCATGGTTTGATATTAGGCAGAAAACGAAATTTCTTTGCCAATTTGAAAGCACACTTACTACTCTTTTTTTGGCAAGTGATAAGTACTTTTACAGTCTGACACATTTTCAATCCACTTTTCAGATTCTGAAAACAGCACATGTCCAAACAGCTTTTTGAGTCCAGGAACATGTGTAACCTGGGTGAATGACTACACTCCAGCAAAGGCAACCAGCCTTAGTGATGTTGAATGTATTTGCATTACTCACTGCAACCTCAAACCCCATTCGGTTGTGAATACTATGCATGTTTCTACAGGGTAAGCAGCTGGGTGTGTGCTAAGAGTCTGCTTCTGCAGAAAAATAGCTGCCCCTTTCCTACTAATGCAAATCTAAAATTACCAGAGTAATACGCAATAAATCTCTGTCAACAATTCCTCTTTGCACACAGAGTCATGGTTAGAAATTAGGCAGAAAACGAAATTTCTTTGCCAATTTGAAAGCACACTTACTACTCTTTTTTTGGCAAGTAATAAGTACTTTTACAGTCTGACACATTTTCAATCCACTTTTCAGATTCTGAAAACAGCACATGTCCAAACAGCTTTTTGAGACCAGGAACATGTGTAACCTGGGTGAATGACTACACTCCAGCAAAGGCAACCAGCCTTAGTGTTGTTGTATGTATTTGCATTAGTCACTGCAACCTCAAACACCACTCGGTTGTGAATACTATGCATGATTCTACAGGATAAGCAGCTGGGTGTGTGCTAAGAGTCTGCTTCTGCAGAAAAATAGCTGCCCCTTTCCTACTAATGCAAATCTAAAATTACCAGAGTAATACGCAATAAATCTCTGTCAACAATTCCTCTTTGCACACAGAGTCATGGTTAGAAATTAGGCAGAAAACAAAATTTCTTTGCCAATTTGAAAGCACACTTACTACTCTTTTTTTGGCAAGTAATAAGTACTTTTACAGTCTGACACATTTTCAATCCACTTTTCAGATTCTGAAAACAGCACATGTCCAAACAGCTTTTTGAGACCAGGAACATGTGTAACCTGGGTGAATGACTACACTCCAGCAAAGGCAACCAGCCTTAGTGTTGTTGTATGTATTTGCATTAGTCACGGCAACCTCAAACACCACTCGGTTGTGAATACTATGCATGATTCTACAGGATAAGCAGCTGGGTGTGTGCTAAGAGTCTGCTTCTGCAGAAAAATAGCTGCCCCTTTCCTACTAATGCAAATCTAAAATTACCAGAGTAATACGCAATAAATCTCTGTCAACAATTCCTCTTTGCACACAGAGTCATGGTTAGAAATTAGACAGAAAACAAAATTTCTCTGCCAATTTGAAAGCACACTTACTACTCTTTTTTTGGCAAGTGATAAGTACTTTTACAGTCTGACACATTTTCAATCCACTTTTCAGATTCTGAAAACAGCACATGTCCAAACAGCTTTTTGAGACCAGGAACATGTGTAACCTGGGTGAATGACTACACTCCAGCAAAGGCAACCAGCCTTAGTGTTGTTGTATGTATTTGCATTACTCACTGCAACCTCAAACACCACTCGGTTGTGAATACTATGCATGATTCTACAGGATAAGCAGCTGGGTGTGTGCTAAGAGTCTGCTTATGCAGAAAAATAGCTGCCCCTTTCCTGCTAATGCCAATCTAAAATTACCAGAGTAATATGCAATAAATCTCTTTCAACAATTCCTCTTTGCACATGGTGAAAACATAGTCCATAATATTTTACATGTTCCTTACATTTAAATTTCTCCCAAAACACAAATTGAAAAACACAACTTCAACAAAAGGAATTCCAATTCTATTATTCATTTCTAAATTTACCACATACATCCCCTCTCAAACTCTTAACTCACCTTTAAAATTAGTTAGTTGTGAAAGAAATGTGGCACTCAAACAGCAGATTATCAGAGCCAGGATCTCTGTTCTGTACACCTCTCTCTTCTCACCAGAACCAGATAATGGCAATGTTTCCCTCTCTTTTTCCACACATATACATGTTAATTACAAATCTCATTACTTCCCCCTTTTTTTCAAATGAAATCACACATTTCTATTGGTTGAAAACCAACCCTTTTCCAAAAGTACCCTTCCCCCAACTTGACTTCTGCCTGCTACCATAGCAACAGCTCATGGAACACTGCTGTGTGGAGTCAGGTCAGAAGTTCACCACACAATGTTTCATTTTCAAAGTGCAAGAGTGCTTGACTTTTCAAACCTAACAGCAAATCCATAGTAATGTTCTTTGGTAACACATTTTTCTGTACCAATACAAAACATGCTTCTATAAATTTACACATACAGCCTAGTTTTTAGTGTAGAATGGTGTGAAACAGCCAATGAGTTCTTTTTATTTTAAAAAAATATGTGTGCCTCCATTTCCAAACTGTCTTTCATTTCTTTTTCCCATTCTACTGAAATACACCTCCTGAGTGCATCCAGATCTCCTTTGAAGATGTTCACAGTGTGGATTGTAGGGCACAGCTATGTCTTCTGCAGTGAAAAGTATGCAGAGAAAACAGGTATGGTGAGAGACCTTGCTTTGCCAAATGTAGACATTAAATGGATTGGTCAGAGAGGGTTAAAGTGGCACCAATTGATGCCATTGGTGAAATCCTTCATGCAAATCCAACACCCTGACCTCATAATAGTGCACTGTGGTGGCAATGACCTAGGCACTTTGACTGGGGTAGGTCTGGAAATGCTTATGAAGGAGACCTTTGCACAACTATTTTCACTTTTCCCTAAAACTGCCTTTGCGTATTCTAACATATGCCAAAGGCAAAAATGGAACTGGTCCAATCATTTTTGTCCACAGATTGACAAAGCAAGAAAGCACGTCAACAAATCTGTTTTTGCTTTCCTCCGAGACTATGGTATGGGTTCCATTTACCACAACAACTTGCGTTACAACATGCAAGACATTTATAGAGGAGATGGTGTACACTTCACTGATGAAGGGAACAGAGTCTTCCTCTTGAACCTTAGACTCTGCGTCGGTACTTACTTGTAGGTGCCACTAAAAAATCACTTCATAAACACAACGGCTCTTTTTAGAGCCCCCTAATATCTAAACACTTAAATCTGAATTTTATTTCTTTTTTTATTTTTTTTTTTTTACCGTACGCGTACGGTAAGCTTACCGTACGCGTACTCCGCGATTTTTTTTTAAAATTAATAAATGTTTTTTTCGTACTTTTGTGTCCTTCTTTGACCCCCTTTCAAATGTTAGGGGGTCTGTAACTCTCTTCCTTGCCCCCTTTTCACGTTATCTCCCTTTTTTTTTCTGTGTGAAACACACGAAATGGCGGCCGACACTTCCTGATTTCGTCCGATTCGAATGTTTACAGTCATGTGACAACCAATCAGATTTGAGCACGCGCACGGCACCGTACGCATACGGTAAGCTTACCGTAAGCGCACGGAGCGCGCTTACAGATATATATATTGATTTAAATGCTATTTTCTCAGGAACTACTGAACAGATTTACACCAGACCTACAAAAGGCACATCCTTGACCTGCGGACTACCTCTCTGCCAAATTACAAGTAATTCTGTTCAGCCGTTCGGGCTGTAGCTCGGACTAAAGGTCCTATGGAAAAATGCATGGGGAAAACGCGTTTTGGGACCCCCCTTTTTTCTCAGCCCCCGCTTGACGAATCACCCCGAGACTTTCAGGGTAGGAGCGGAGCATAGCGCCCCATTAGTTTTGAAAATTTTGCGAGGATTCATCAACCGGCGCCAAAGTTATTCAAAATAGAATTTTGAGATTTCCTATGGAAACACGGTCCTAACTATAACTACCTACTGGCGACCGCCAGTAGGTAATATATATAGATATATGTATATATATATATATATATATATATGTATTTATAATTTTTAATATGTTTCAAAACAATTTAAAAGTTATTAAAATATGTATTTAAAAATATTATTAAGTAAGTATATATATTATATTTTATAGATATATATGTTTAATTGATTTTTACATTATCGGGTCGATTCCGATCCTGTAAAAAGGATCTACGAATCGTCGTACGTAGCTTTTTCTCCGTACGACTCGCACCCGGTAAACTGTCCCTACAACCTAGGAAGTACGATTCGTACAGAAAGCCTATTTCCGTACGAATCGTACAAAAGACCGTACGTAGAAAAAATACCTACGATTCTGATCCGGAACAGCTTGTACGCGACGTCCGGACGTATTCAGGCAGCGGTTTCCAGCCCAGCAAGTACGTCCCTACGTCACTCCGTAAGGCCCTTTTTTTACAGGAGTCAAACAGAGCCGGAAAAGCAGAGTTCGACGCGAACCGCTACACAACGGAGCCCCGGTACGCGACGTACACACCATGAACCCCATCGTACGTGTCATACTGGTCCTCTTGGCCTATGACTAGGGGTGGGCGGAATTTGCGAAAGCGACTTTCGCAAATTATCGCGAAAATGTTTAAAATCTACGCAAACACGCGGAAATATCGCGAAGATGCGGAAGTTTTTTTCCCGCCCGTTCGCAGTATTTTCTGCATGTTCGCGGCTCGCCAACTTACCCATGTGGTTGCTTGCGGGCGTGGCCATCTTGTTTTCACTCTTCTCGCGGTGCATGATCGCGAGAAGAAAGACGTGATCGCGCGACGCATGACGTTACTGCGGGCGCGAACTGTTGCGAGACAGCACAAATGGCTACCAACAATCCAACATCTTGTGGAGAACGCGACCGGATCGGGAAAACTTGTCGGCGAACGCGGGGATTCAGGTAAGGCAATCGCACGCACGCGAGAATGTATTATTTTACAGCGCGAGCAAGAACCAAATTATCGCTAAACTGCGGAATGCGGAAATTTTGACATTTTCGCGCTCTCCGTGGAACGCGAAAATGTCAAATTATCGCAATTTCCGCGAGCGGAACAGAAATTTAGCCCAGGCCTACCTATGACCTGGTGCACCGCACCCGACGCACATGCTGCAGAAGGTGAGAACAACACCCAGGGGCCGGGGGGGTCGAGGGGCAGGAAACATACCCCATACATAAACCAAAACTTATAATATATAGGCCACACATTACCACCAGGCTCTGGTCACTTGGGGGGACTTGTCCAGCAACCCCTGCGTACCACAACAACGGAAGTGGACGTGTACGGTGCGTAACACAAGTACCCCTACGGCACCATTACAACAGTGGTACGGACCGTACCCACGCATGAATGCGTGGGTACGGTGCGTACCACACGTACCCCTACGGCACCATGACAACTGAGGTACGGACCATACCCATGCATTCATGCGTGGGTACAGTCTGTACACGCCATACGCTATGACTGTGGGCTTAGAGGACTGGCCCAGCATGTTAACATCATATTGGTGTGTGTGTAGGTACAGGCATGCAGTGTAGAGCTCCAATGGGGTGCGTGGGTGGGTGCATATAACTCCCAGCTGTGTCCAGAGATATAGGGGTGGGTGCATATCACTACCAGCTGTGTCCAGAGATATGGGGGTGGGTGCATATCACTACCAGCAGTGTCCAGACATATGGGGGTGGGTGCATATCACTACCAGCAGTGGACAGAGATATGAGGGGTGGGTGCATATCACTACCAGCAGTGGACAGAGATATGAGGGGTGGGTGCATATCACTACCAGCAGTGTCCAGACATATGAGGGGTGAGTGCATATCACTACCAGCAGTGTCCAGACATATGGGGATGGGTGCATATCACTACCAGCAGTGTCCAGACATATGGGGGTGGGAGCATATCACTACCATTAGTGGACAGAGATATGAGGGGTGGGTCCATTTCACTACCAGCAGTGTCCAGACATATGGGGGTGGGTGCATATCACTACCAGAAGTGTCCAGACATATGGGGGTGGGTGCATATGACTCCCAGCAGTGTCCAGACATATGAGGGGTGGGTGCATATGACTACCAGCAGTGTCCAGACATATGGGGGTGGGTGCATATCACTACCAGCAGTGTCCAGACATATGGGGTGGGTGCATATGACTCCCAGCAGTGGACAGAGATATGAGGGGTGGGTGCATATCACTACCAGCAGTGTCCAGACATATGGGGGTGGGTGCATATCACTACCAGCAGTGGACAGACATATGAGGGGTGGGTGCAGAGGACTCCCAGCAATGTCACACTCCCAGGAGGATGGATGTCTTTCACACACTGCATGACACACCACATGTGGGTGTGAGGACATATAACACATGCATACCCACCCATGGCGGATGCAGCCCAATACACACCCTGATTTCATGCCTGTATAGTCATGTAACTGCATACAAAACTAAGATAGCCAAAGGGAACACACACTGTCACGCACATCCCAGGACTGATAGGAATGTCCAGGTGCTGGTCCAGCCACCAAGATGTTGTCTCTCATGGAAGGAATAGGGTTCAATGTCACTAGATACAATGCCCACAATTGTGAGTCAGGTGCACAAACACCCTGCATAACACGTACCATTTGTGTGTTAGGCCGTGATTACACACATGCATAGTGCTGAAAAGGGAAAATGTGTCCCTGATGCCAGTCCTACATACCCAAAACACAAGTACAGTGACTAGCAAGAATGGCACAGACGATTCAGCAGGAGACATCGGTGAGACATCGGTGAGCAGGCATGGCCATTGTTGAAGGGATCCGTCACCAACAAAGGAAATGTAGACACAGGTCAGCACTACAATGGGGTCAATATCTACAAAGGAAATGAACACACACTACCAATGAATATTTGCACAGACATTGTGATGGCACACAGATACCATGGTCCACCTCATGACCATCATACAAAAACATATCTCAGAACCCTAACACATTACCAGAACACCAACTTCATGAGCCTCATCACCAACATCAAGTACCTGAAATGCAATAGTGTTGAAAGTAAAAGAAAAGGCTTTATTCAGCACAGAAAAATAATAAATTAATACGACTATGTACAAAGGCCAATGGCCAGTCCATTTCTCGAGTCCAAGGGTGGACGTAGGGGACCGCGTCCACCCCTACCTTGCCTGCACATACGAACCTCAAGGTTTGTCGACCGGGAGGGGGCATCATCTGTGGCAGGACCAGGCACCGCAGGGACAGGAGGGGGTTGGGTAGGGGTGGTGGGTGCAGGGGTGGACGTCTCCACCACAGGGGGTGGCACAGCGCCAAAGGGGGAGGGGAACACGGTGCTGCACACTTCTGCTAGGGCCTCCATCCTAACCCCTGCACCTGAAGATACCTCCGGGCCAACGGAGGGTGTGGTGGCCGAGGGATGGGGTGCAGCGCTCTTTGGGGAGGGGGTGGACATGGGGGGGACTCAACTCCCCTGCCCAGGGACTTCCTCACACGCTTGTGGGGTGGTGTCACAGTGGGGCTAAGGGCCAGACCAGCCATGTAGCTGTCCTTGGGTGACAGTTTGGCAGGGGAGCTAAGGGGAGTGGTTTTGGAGGAACTGGGTTGTGAGGACTGCAGACTATGACTGTGGCTACGTGTCTGTCATCTTCCCCCAGAACCTGTGGGTGAGCCTACATCCCCCTGAGTGTGCGTGCCAGGATGTGTGTGCTGAGCCTTACTTGTGGGTGTGCTGGATGAATCTGTTGGGGTGCGTGCCCGTGACTGTCTGGGTGTGCGTTGGGCAGGCATGGGAGAGGGCAGTGTGGATGAGTCTGGGGTGGGGGGGGACGGAGCGCTGCAGGGCAGTAACTGCTGCCATTAGTGAAGAGTCAATGGACCGCAGAATCCTGCGTTGGTCAGACATCGTTGCTGACATGCCCTCCATGAACGACACCACCTGTGTGAGCAGTCTAGTGTGGTCATGGAGGACATTCAGCATCGATGCCTGCCCAACCTGCAACTCCTGCAGTATGTCCACAGACTCTTCACTGAGGGCAGCAGGGGTGACAGGGGCAGGGGGTGCGGTGCCTGGCACGAAAGAGACACGGTGGGACGCTGCACGGACAAGAGGGACGGGAGCAACTGGGAGGGCGGAGATGGGAACGGAGGAGGCGAGGACAGATGTGGGGATGCTGCCAGTTGGTGTTGCAGCCTCTGCCTCCTTAGGGAGTTCAGCCTCGGACCCGTCGGCATCGTAGCTGCTCTCGCCTACAGACAGGTCCTCCAAATAACTACCCTCGCCCTCCGTGCCACTGGCTCCTGCTGACTCCACAGCACTGGCGGCACTGTCGCTGGGTCCCCCTCCAGGTCCATGCAGGTGTCTCCCTCATTTTCGGTTGATGATGCTGTGGGCAAGGATAAGTAACCAAAATGCATCAGTCACCTGTATACATCTGACACATGAGCACAAAACAATTGGTCATAGTACATATCCAGCAATGCATCATGAGTAACAGCTGCATTACTCCCCACATATGTATGCCCTGTACTGCCCAGTTGGTAGACCCACTATGCCACTTGGACACCATGAAAAAAAGAACACACCAGGCCACAACTTGAATGAGAAATACACTGAGAAGCTAGTGTCTGTGAACCGGTGAGCACAGCAATACAATGAAGTCATGCCACCTCTTGTTTACCCTGAAAGAAAAAGTAGTGGTGCACCCAAGGTAAACTAACACACCTCAATACTCAAGGTGTCACCACACTCAGAGACCTGTAAGTACATTGGAACACAAAACAAAAAAATTTGGTTACCTTGGGACTCACAATACTTTACACAATCAACATGAAATATGTCGCACAAGGCAGTGCACACAAAAGTACATTTACCCTGTCATTGAAGAAGCTGACACCTTTTCTAAGAAGCCACAGTTAGAAATAAATGGTGTTGCAGAAAGTACATATACATGTGACCACGGAGGTCTTGATCTCTTGACACTCGTTAGTTCGTATCACCAACAACAAAGGAGTCTCACAAAATCCAGACCACAGTGGGAACATGTATATGGAGAATCTGCAACACCAATTAATTCTAACAGTGGCTTCTTTGAAAAGGTGCCAGTGTGTTCAATGAAAGTGGAAATGCCATTTGGTGTGCACTTCCTCAGGAGATATCTTTCATGCAGGCACATCATTGTTCTTAACACAAATCATCAAATTACCACATTTAAAACATGAAGAACTGTTGACAAGGGCTGTGAGTGCCAAGGTACAATTTATTTAGAGTAACAACTTGAATTCTGTCATTTGTCACATGGCTATCCGTCACCTGATTACACAGTTGGCTACACATATGACCTACTGCCTGTCATCAGGAGTGGCACATATGTCCACACCCAGGACAATGCATAAGCTAATGGGCCTGCAATTGGAATTAAAAAAAGCCTAGCTGTACTGTGGGGACACCCTCATGACAAGCCAGAATGTACACACAGATGTCAGCACACAAAGTCAAAACTGCGTTGCATCTGAACCACACACAGGTGCCAAAAATGCATGAGCACGATACATGTTTGTAAAAAACTGACACAGGCTGGAAAGCACGAACATTAAGCACTGGCCACCATCAAAGGGGCACTGCACGTTGATTTTCTGTACAGCCAATTCTCACACACAAGTCAGGCCTGGCAATGAAAAATCAGGGTTGCACATGTATGACCTCCCCAACACCCCCCCATACCTGAGTCAATGTGACTGATACAGATCATGAAGTGACACCTCTTATTCAGGGTTACAATAACTGTACTTGAAAACTTGCTTCATTGACACAACTTCACCTCGTGGGGCTGGGAACACATATTTGTGACAAACAACCATCAACCGATTGTTGTGAATACCCACACAGGCACTGCCCAGTGTGAGTATGCACAAGCAAAATGGTGTATTCCTGTCCAGTGGACACATGTAGCACACATTTGAAAAATACAAACTAGGCCAGGTAACAATGCCACAGAGGCAGACCTATGCTGAACCTACAGTGAATGTGCACAGTGTTGGATGACACACATGATTAGGAGGCCAGGGTGTCTCAGGGGACTGTAGTGGGCACACTTCTACGTGGTCCTGGAATGAGCTGACTGTACCATGTTCAACCGTCATGGCACTATGCATATATCCCACTCATGCACATCATGTCTGAGGCCACAACATTGGTCATGCATGCTGCAAGGGGGTTCAGTTGAAAGCTTACACTCCTATGTTGAGAATCATCATCAAATATGGACTCCCAACATAGTGAACAGGTCATGGCACAGGCAAGGTACCAACACAAGTCACAGACCACCCTCCAACATGATGCAGAAAGCTATATGTACTTAAATTCACTGGCACCCTAGATGACCATGTGCATGTGCCGGGTCCAGCACCGGATGTCCTGCCACCCCTTGCGTACCTGTGGCAGCTGCCGACTACGCTCCCCTGCAGTTCTCACGGCCCTGACGACGTTGTTCCAGTTCACCCCCTTCTCGTAGGCAGTTACCTGTCAGGATGACAAAGTGACACAACATCAATACACCTGCTCCATGTCCCAGAGACACACATTAGAACATCTTTGAAATGTTGAACAGGGCATAGGATGCTGACATGAATTGCCTCATTCACAACAAGAAATAGCCCTGTGTACAAGCGCCAATGAACTACATGGCATTGAAAGTCAACATGTGGCATGAGGGGTGCAACACACTCACTGATCATGCCACACACTGTGCAGCACATGCAACAGCAGGCTGATGGCCAGCATGTGCCAAGCAGTCACATGTCCCACTCCACTGACCCACCCTCAGCAGACTAGACAGACACACCCAGGAAAAGATCACTCACCTGTCATTGACTACAGCGGATACAACACTCACTCTGCACATGTGCCATTTGGCAGTGGGGAGTCACAGGTGTCGTGCTAGCTCTGCAAGTCAGACACAAAGCACGGCTTACTTGTCACATCAGATGGGTAGATCTGTTGCCTCCACTATGCAGCTGTGGTGCAACACTTCACATAGACACTCACCCACAGGACAAGGAACATTCACACACATCAATGTCCACGAGGCCGTACACATCATTTGGACACTCTCACCACAGGTCCACTCAACTCATACACATGTGTGGGTACAGTCACCTGTCACACCGGGGGGACCACTGAATCACCTCAGGACAACAGGAAGAAAAGCCACCAAGAATTTGCAAGGCTGAATGTGTCATGCACTATGCAGTGAAAGTCACTGTAAGCACTATGCAAGTGAGGAGTGCACACAGGAACTATATCATGCTCTGCAAGAGAGCCATAAGCATGACCCCCCCGGGACACACTCTAAACAACATTGCATGTGTGTCCCACCTGGACACTATATTGACTGTCACACAACAGGTGCATAGGCAAAGGTAGTGGAGTCAGCACTCACCTGCTCCCCTGGTCTCCCATACAGGCTGGTGTACTGTGGGAGGAGGATGTCCAGCAAGGCCTCATTCTCCTCCAGGGTGAAAGGCGGGGCCCTCTCCACAGCACGTGACATGGCCAGAGGAAGAAGAGACAGCAGCAGTGTTGTTGACTCTTGAGTTGTGCTAACAAGTGCCCTCTCATGGGTTCTGGCTGCCTTATATCTGTCTTGCTAAGGGGCATTCATTTTGAGGAGTACATAGTGATTGGCCTGAATCATTCGCATCGTACGTTTACTCCAATCCCTTTAAACATACACAAGTGACAGCATTTGCATCGTTAAAAATTTGAGCATCATGTCAAGTCAACAACCACTTTGCAACATTGTATTTTGTGGCCAACTGACTTTTCCAGGACACCTGATGGACAAATTTCAACTGAAAACTCGGTATCCATGACAACCAGCATGCATTTATGGCCTAACACTTGTCCCTTATGTGTTCCCTAAGTAATTTTGAAATCCACACACAGGTACTGTGCGTTTCACATGTACCCCTACAGCACCTGTTGTACAGTGCGTTTGACCCGTACGTGTACGCACTAGTAGTACACGTACGTGTACTACTATTGCGATCCCCTTACGGGTACGCACTAGTAGTACACGTACTTGTACTACTAGTGCGATCCCCTTACGGGGTCGCACTAGTAGTACACGTACGTGAACTACTAATGCGATCCCCTTACGGGTACACACTAGTACTACACGTACGTGTACTACTAGTGCATACAGGCGTACACATGCCAGGAATGGAGGGCTACCAGTCGCACAAGGATGTCCATCAAGTACTTGTCATTGCATACTTTCATGTGCAGGCCCTAGGCATGTTATCCAGTGATATTGCCCAGGTCATCTCATCTAGTTGCACAATTGATGTGTCAGGTTGCCACAGGTTCCAACTCCTCGGGATGGCGCTGATGCTCTATGGGGTCCAGCTCTCAACTGCCCCCAGTCCGGAATAGGTATAATACACTCGGACGAATGAGGTAGTTGAGCGAGGGAAGGAACGGTAAGAACGGCAAGGAGGGAGACCTGCAAAACCCTCAGAGGTTCTATTCTTTGTCCGATGAATGACAACTGAAAGGTACTCCACTCGATGATGCATCAAAACGCCGCGGAAGAGAGCAGAGCAAAGTTTTGCAGAATCAACAGTAGAAGAACAATTGAACACATCTAGCAAAGGGCAGCACAATCCTGTTCGTGCTTAATGCCAGAGTGTCCCCTTGAAGCTCAAAAGTAAAACAAAGGGAAAAGCAAACTAAGGTCAGTGGTTTCTTATAAAGGAGAAACATGGGACTCCTCCGTACAATAACTCAGAACACAGTGAATGTACTAAAGTTACAGCTATCCGCGCTCCTCTGCACAAGACCTCTGATACTGTGAGCGTCTCAGCCAACAGAGAAGCCGTAGCCGTTCTTAACGCTGCAACAAAGTAGAAGGCTGCACGCAAGTGAAACTTACAGTTTCGGAGCTAGGCGATACCGACCTCTTCCTCCCTTGAGGGACTCTGAAGTCGCACGCTGTTCTCTCATAGAGCCCATAAATCCTTGGGCGGTCCTGGAGAGCTGCACGCACTCCTTTCGTAGAGCCCGGATATCCTTGGGCTATCCAACACTTTCCCTACTGTTGCCCTCTCTGAAGTGGGAATAATAATTTTTACCCTTACGCTATCCAACACTTTCCCTACTGTTGCACTCTCTGGAGTAGGAATAGTAATTTTATCCCCTCCGCTATCCAATATTTTCTAAACTGTTTTAGATAATGTAGTGTAAAATGTATTTTAAAAAGACTACAAATATTTATTTAGTTATATTCATTTTGAAATTTTAATTTATATTAGTGGTGTATGTGTATGTATGTATATATATATATATATATATATATGAAACCACGATTGCCACAAACTTGAAGAGACCACTCCCGGTGAGTAAACCCATTTATTCTGATGGTTGCACAAACCCTCTGCCAAGCACATGCAGAGCACAAATGTCCAGCCAGACGCGTTTCGGGCATTTACCGCCCTTGTTCACTGGCCCAGGCACACTCGACAGCAAGCGGACCACCTGCACACAATTAAATATCCCGCCCCAGTGGGCGTGTGTGCGAGTGCATCATGGTCCTCGTAGTCCGCTTTGAAATAAACCCTTGTGGGTGCCGCTGAATGTCCCAAATAAACACTTCTTCCCATGTGGGCATGCTTACAGAGTACAAGGCATCAAGTCCGTGCCAATACATGCCCTCAGAACGGACTCACCGCACATGCAGCGTCTCTTTGTTTCTGCCGCTGCTGTCCCGCATAATCTGCAGTGGGGCTCTTCGCGACCTGGAGGGGCCGCTCAACATGAAACCACGATTGCCACAAACTTGAAGAGACCACTCCCGGTGAGTAAACCCATTTATTCTGATGGTTGCACAAACCCTCTGCCAAGCACATGCAGAGCACAAATGTCCAGCCAAGACGCGTTTCGGGCATTTCCCGCCCTTGTTCACTGGCCCAGGCACACTCGACAGCAAGCGGACCACCTGCATGGTGCATGTGCATGGGTGTGTTAGTGAGTGAATGACTGTCTCAATAGTGTCTTCATAAGTAACTACATATGTTTTAAACTAGTATATGTGACTATTGTTGTTTATAAGTGAGTATATGTGAGAGTGAGAGATTGGAAGAGTTCCTGTATGAATAAGTATGTGTTTCTATAAGTGATTGTTAAAAAGACTAAGTATGTGTAAGTTTCTGTTAAAGTAAGTGTGCTGGTGTGTGTATAACTGTATATGCAAGTAAATGGATGTTTGTTTCTTTATTAGCATGAGTGACTATGTGTGTGAGTAACTCTATGGATGAGTGGGATTGTGTTACAGGATGTTTAGGTGTATGAGTACATATGATGTGTGAGTACATGTATGAGTGACTGTATAGGATTGTTGGTGGATGAGTGGATGTGTATGTGGATCTTAGAATTACTGAATAGGTTGTTGTAACTGTTATTGGTATGTCCATTGTTTTGAAAATTTTAGTGTCTATTTTTGAATGTTTGTATCAAAGGTTATATTAGGGTGAGAGGAGGTCTACCACTCTGTCACAAGGATAATGTCATCAGTGATGTCATTTGAGATGTCATCAGTGATGTCATGAGTGATGTCACTGACCATGTCATGAGTGATGTAATATGTGACGTCATCAGTAGTGCATTGCGGGCGCGCGAGTTATAGTTAGCTGAACTAACTATAACGGGGGAATTTCATTGGTTTTTTACGAGTGAAATGTCCAGCTAACTATAACATGTGTGAAACCTTTGGTTTTTTCATTAAATTTCTAAGGTTTTTTAAATGCTAATTCCTAACTATAACGTGTGTGAAACCCATGGTTTTTTCAGTGAATTTCAAAGGTTTTTTAAATGCTAATTCCTAACTATAACGTGTGTGAAACCCATGGTTTTTTCAGTGAATTTGCAAGGTTTTTTAAATGCTAATTTTTTTTTTTCTTCTATTTTTTTTTACATATTTTTATTTTAATTTTCTATCCTTTTTTAAAGACTATGGTTAAATTTTTAAAATTCTATAATATGTTTTTTTTAATATATTTTATAAAATAAACATGTAAAATTCATTAGCAATACATTTTTTCCTTTTTTTTTTATTTATTTTTTAGTACGCGTACCGTAAGCTTACGGTAAGCGTACGGTTTACGCAACGTCCGTAATTTATCTACGCTGTTTGCGTATAGTTACGCAATTTGCGTAGCCGCGTGTACTCCGCACGCGCACGTTACGCGGAAGTGTCGGGGAGTGACTGTTAAGCGCATGCGCGCAAGCGCGTGTCTTTTTTACGCGCATGCGTACTTTTGCCGTAAGCGTACCGTAAGCGTACGGTAGGTCATGTGATCATGAAACACAACTTTTGATTGGTTGAAACTACTTTCAGTTCTAGAACTCTCCTACACCACACCCATTCCCCTCATTTCTGCTTGTGATCCCTTAGGAGAAGGAGCTGGGTTGTCTTTGTGATACGATGGCAGAACAGCAGAGCTCTTCTGAGAGTGAGGCTAGCAGCACTACCTTGAGGCAGAGAGCGAGGAAACAAAAGACCTCTTACGTATGGGATTATTTTACTTTTCCAGAAGGCCAGCAAAAGGTAAATGCACCCTTAGTGACTTGCAAGCTGTGTAAGCGTGTACTTTCAAGAGGTAATCCTGACAGGAAGTATTCCTTTGGGAATCACACCATGATGAGACACCTTAAGGATGTACACAGAAGGACACATGCTCGACTTACTGAAGGTAACCCTTCAGTAAATCAACCAAGCACATCCACAGCAGCTCAGCCTGGACCATCATCTGCAGAGCCGAGTCCTCCTTCTGCAGGTCAGGTGAGCCCTTCATCTGTGGGGGGAGCATCTCCTTTTTCTGGTCCTCTGGAAATGAACCCTCGGTTTGCGAGGGTTGAAGTACGGTGCGCCCATTGTCACGATCTAATTACTTATAGGGAGACCAGTGTTTCCCTAGTGAACAGTAAAATAGATCTGCACACTTGTCGTACCGTCTAATATTCCCAATCTTTCTTTCCTCTGTCCCTGCATGAACACAACGGCTCTTTAAGAGCCAACCTTACCTTTCATCTATTTTTTATATATTTTTTAAAAAACTTTTTTATTTTTTTTTTACCGTACGCGTAATTTTTTTTTTTGTAAAAAAAAAAAAACACTAAAAATCAATTATCACATTACAAGGTCCTTGAGAGACTACAATTAAAAACTGCAAATGTGATTGTAGAGAAGTGGAAAAAAGGGACCATGACATTATTGACTTACCATACCCACTCAAAAAAAGATTTATTCATTTAATTTATTTTTAATTGCTTTTTAAATGGTTATAGTTTTCGAAAATTTTCTATCTCAATCTGAAAAATAAGAAAAAAGTATTAATATTTAATAACACATTTAATAATACAGTACACATATTTACATATTTTTCAAAAAATATTTTTGCCTTTTTTTTGCTGTTTTCAGAAAATATTGCATTTCACTATAAATTGTGAAAGCAATTGCATTCATCATTTAACAGCAGGCAAAAAAAAATTAACAATCTCAAAGATTGTTTTTAAAAAAGCCCAGAATCTCTTTTTTCATAAACATAACTTTAAAGAAATGCATAATATTCTAAAAAAATATCATCTAATATCTATACTTATTTCTTTAAAATACCGTCTGATATTTTTGTTTCAGAAGTATAATCACAATAATATATGTCAAATAACTCCACAATACATCTGGTTCCATTTCCTTTAGGCCAAATAGTAATTTTAAAATTCTTTTTTTGTTTAATTTCCAATGGTAATCCAATAAAAAACAAAAGTTTAAATTGTACAGATGTCACCGTTTCTCTGTAACATTTTGGTTTCTGAAAGATTAATTAATAATTAAATAAGTCCACAATAGAATTGTTTACTTTTCCGCATGGCCAAATAGTAATTTTAAAAATCTTTTTTGAAAAAATTTCCAATGGCAATCCAATAACATTCCAAAATTTAAATTGTGCAGATGTTACCGATTTTTTCTAAATTTTTGGTTTTCCAAAGTTTCCTTAAAAAATGGAAAAATTCCACATTACAATTGGTTACCTTTCCATTAGGCCAAATGATAATTTGTTAAATCTTTTTATTTGTAAATTCCAAATGGTAATCCAATAAAATGGTAAGATTGTTTCCTCCAGATGTTGTCAAATCTCTCTAAAATTTAGGTTTCAGGAAGATTAGATAGGAATTTGCTAAATCAAAAGGCAAACGTTGCTTAAAAATCAATTGGGAATCATTACACAGTGTCCAGCCTTTTTCACATTTAAGATAAACTGTGTAATGACCAGAAGTTACAGTAGGTCCATCATGGAAAATTATTGCAACTGTTACAAAAGTTTTTCCTGAAATTGATAATTGCTGTCCTGTAAACTTCTTTATTAAAGTATCCAATTTTGAACCATCAGCTCTACATCGTTGCATCATTAAAATTACATACTGTCTATATTCCTTTAAAATTAATGTTGAAAACATGTCAGATTTACACTCACTGCATTGCATGCTATGATTAGCATCTTTAACTAATTTAGCAAAAGTGACTGTTTTACTCTCTGGCAATGTTAAATAAATAAACCTTTCAGAATCAACATTAGAGCCACATATATTATAACAGTTTTCACAACTATGTTCCCATTTATAAGAGAGACCAAATAAATTTTCAATGTTAACCCCTTCTTCTTCCAGTACCTGAAGAAAATAAATCAAGAATTCCTGTGCGTCTTGCTGTACATTTTGAGAAAACTGTGTTCGTCCTGAACATACATCTAAAACTTTTCTAATTTCAGTAGCACTTTCTATTTGAGTTTTATCATTACTCAGCTTTTCAAAAAGGAGACTCAGCACAGTACAGAATCTTTTTCCCTGATTTACTATTATCTGCTCTTGCAAACTTTCCAGATAAAATGCAACATTCAGCACTACATTAGCGTAGCAGTTGACACCAGAGCTATTTTCAAAATAACATCCTACAACCTGTTCTTCATTTTCCTTATTCTTTTTGCTTGCAATTACATCACTCCTCTTTTTTTTCCTCCTCTCTACATCTTCATTACAGATATTCTCATTTCTCCTTTTACGAGAAACTACACGTTTCTCCAACACAGGATACTGACATAAATGAGGAGCATAGCTTCTTCTTAATCTATTATACTCCTTTACACAGTTTGTATCAGCACTAACTTTTGAAGCATCAAAGTCTATCATGAATAAACCTGATAATGTTTTCACTCGTGACAAAGCAACATATGCCATACCTTCTTTGAACACAGTTGAACCAATGTTCACAAATGCACAATCTACAGTCAATCCTTGAGACTTGTGAATAGTTACAGCATATGCTAGAGAAAACGGAAACTGCTTCCTACGTACATATAAGTCTTTCACAAGCATGAAACGAACTGTACAACGACAAATATCTTTAATTTCTTCTATCTGATCAAATTTTATTTTTAAACATTCAATTCCATCTTTTTTCTGATAATTAATAAAACCCACAACTCTTCCCATAGCTCCATTAACTAAACCTTTTTCAACATCCAAATTTCTCCTTAAAAATACTCTACAGTTCATGCAAACATATAGATTTTTTTCTAATCCAGCTGTTTTGGAAATCTTCTTCTCTAGTGAATCCAATTTATTTTTCAGTGTGCCTGTTAATGTGACAGTAATTCTTCCATCCTCAATTTTGTCCACTGCTTCCAATTTCCTGATATCTTCCTTTTCTAATTTCAAAAGTTCCTCATTGAATATTGAGCATTCACGTAGAGTTGGCATTAAGCAGATGACACTTTTGTTTTCTGCAATGTTCTTGTATATCTTCTCTGCAACTATTTCTTCCTTTGGAAATAAATTATGTAGCAGCCGAGTCTGTAATGCTTTTTTGCCAGCTTCTGTGAGTAGTCCAATCCTGATATCTTTCAGAATACTTCCATATTCTTCATCGTTTGCTTGCCTCATATTAGTTGTAAGTTCCTTGTACTCAAAGAAGGACCAAATATTTGCATTACCGATGCTTCCCAATGACTTCTTCGTGTCTTCATGTGTCACAATATTAAACACTGGTTGTCCTTTAACTGGAGTAAGTTGCAAAAGATCTCCAAAAACTATGACGTGTTTTCCTCCAAATAACACGTCATAGTCTGACTTCAGAATTTTCTGCATTCTTAAATGCACAAAGGCAAGCATTAAGTTCGATACCATGCTCACCTCATCAATAATGAGAACTTGCATCTTCTTCAATACTCTTGAAACTTCCAAGCATGCTTCTCCAGTTAGCTTGTTGTATTGTATTTTGTTCTCATGCTCCACTGGTAACATTAGCAAACGATGTAAAGTGATTCCTTTTATGTTATATGCTGCTAACCCAGTTGGAGCAGTAACCACACAAGACAAAGTAGAATCCGTTTTTTGCTGTAGGTAGCTTCTGATGACTTTTATAAGGAAACTTTTTCCAGTTCCAGCTTGTCCGCTTACATACATCCTGATTGGATGAAATGATGTGCATGAGCACTCTTTTTTTCATGTAGAAATCCGTGATCAATTTTGTTTCTGATCTCTTCATAAATTTGTTGCTGCTCTTGATTCAGTTGTCTTTCCAAATTTTGTAAGTCTATAAATTCTTCTTGAGCTTGATTCATAGCTGTTTCCACTTCATTCATGGCTATTGATGCTTCATTTTCAACGATTGGTTGTCCTAGGGGATCTTGACTGAGTGTTCCTGAACTTTGGCTGTCCTGAGAATTGTCTCTAGCTATTTCTGCTACAATTGTAGTTTCCTGTTCAATTTCTTCATTTAACATTTGCAGATAAGTTGTGAATGTTCTGCATTGTATGCTGTCTTTGCAAGCATTAAATGAATCTTCATAGCTTTGAAATTCTCCCAGTAGTTCATCCTCTGTACGCCATGGTTTAAACAGCTGTAAAAGAGCCAAGTAGTAAAATTCCTTTTTGTCAGTAGTGTCGCAACTCAGCTTCCGGTGATTTATCAAACTTCCTTTTGTTTGCTTCACCAAACATCCTTCCTCACCAATAACTTTATATTTTCCATTGTTGATGTCTTCTGCGGCTTTCCGTGAATAAATGTAGTTCTGCAGCACTTCCTAGAGACACATGTTCTCCAGATGATGACTTCTCTTTGGGTAATATGTATCCAACATGTTTGATTTCAAAATATCTGTACTTTCTGAGTCAATCTCGGCCAAATATTAAATTAATCCAACAGATTTCAGTACCCGATTTCTCATTGCTGCAAGGCCTAAACTTGCCCAAATTATTCTTCTTGATTTCGAGTAGAGACTTGCAGAAGATAACCTATCTGAACATTCGTAGGATCCAATTTCTCGATGCGATAACATCTTCAAACTGAAACTGTACAGCTTCTTACTGACAGTTTTCTCGTGAGAAATCTCTTCCTACATTACCTTCAATTCTGTTTTTTCTGATTTCGTAATGTAAGACGTTACATATCGAGCAACAGCAATGGAATTGTCAGCTACATACTGTATATCCATGTTAGCGTTCCACATGGATAAAATCACTGGGTTGTAGTCATTTATATTTTTTGATTCTTCTTTTCTTTTAAGGTTGTAGGTATTCTTAGGTGATTTTCTTGTGATAGTATGTCTCACAGCTGACATAAAACTGTTAACTCTTCCATTTGAAAGAACAGGTCTAGGAAATCCAAATCGATATTTAGTGTAGTATTTATCTTTGCTCTTGTATTTCCGTCGACAGTATTTTCCACACCGATGACTATGGAAACGTAAAACTTGCTCCTTTAACTTTTTCTCTTCTGTGCTTTTTGGTATAGCACATGTTGCATATTCTTCAATGTAAGATAACACTGCTTCATCAGTATCTGTTCCAAACTTTGGGGCATCCTTGATCCACAACAGCATATGAATATGAGGAGCACCTCTTGCCTGGTACTCTTTTCTCCAAAAGAAATCCACTACTTCTCCTAGATTTTTTTTATTGCAGATGAAGGACATCATAGCCTCAAATCTATGATTGAAATATCTGCAAACATTAACCGGATCCAATGAGCACAGTTCTCCTGCTGTTTTGTATTCGATGTTTTTAATGTTTGAATTTGCCTCTCGTAGAAAATCCAGTAAATCATCCCAAGCGTACTCAGCACAGCTTAGGGTAAGGAACCATGTTGGTGTTCCTAAATTCCGTAACATGCATTTTAATTCACCATGGCGTCGGTACCAATATTCATTTCTCCCACGCTGACAAGCCATCAGATTGATCAGTTGTGTTTCCAAATGATCATCTCGGTGCTGCACTTTCTCCATAAAATCCTTAGCAGACACATTTTGTAAATGTACTCCACTTTTTAAAATGTGATTTACTGCATAAGATCTTCAGCATATAGTCTTGTAGTCCGATACTCAGAAGCTGGAATCTGTTCCGGACGTTCATCGTATCGTCCTCCTTTTCCTTTAGGAAACAGCTGGGGAAAACATCGAGCTTCCAAGCTCTCCTCCCATACACTCACGGGAGTTCCTTTTGCTTTCTTCATCTGAAATAGATCAATATTATCTCCCATAACTTCTTTTGAATGAAGAGGATGTATGCTAAAATGTTCATACATTTCTTCTTCCTTTGACTTGTCCACTTTTTCAATTTGTCCAGTTGGTGTTTCTGTGTCTTCTTGTAAATCTTCTTCTTCTTCTTCTTCTATATAAATTGATTCATACCATTTGTTATTCCTTTTCAAATACAAATTTGCTCTTTGTACTTTCCGTACATCTACCAGCTCCTGCCAAATCTTCTTATTCTTTGTAGGTACACCATTAACCAGAATAATTAATGGTTCAGTTTCCAAAGTATCCGCATCAATAGTTTCCATATTTTTTTTCAAATCCAAGGGCAAATACACCACTCTACCTTTTAAACCTCTCAGTAAATCTGAAGGAGGTAATTTACCAGTTTTGGGCTCCATACGTACTATGGTCTGGAACGGATGAACACATTGAATGAGTATAGACTCATATGTATTTAATTCAGAAAGTTCAGCAGGAATAGCATCCAATTCTAAATTATTATGTACAGCTCTGGTCGGCATTCTATTTTCCTCTAACTTGTTGTAACAGTATTTACAAATACGCTGAACTTCACCCAATTCAAAACAATTTTCAAGAAATATATAGGTGGCAAAATCCTTCCACTTATAATTATCTTCATTTTCACTCTTTCTGAAGAGATCAACATACCTCGTTTGTTTTCTATAATGAGTTCTGCGGCAACAAATACAAGTTATATTTGGTCTTTCATTAGAGATTATTGCAAATTTTGTTATGTGATCATTAAATGTCTTACTTACAGAGGGTTCTACATTTTCTTCCACTTCTTCCTCATTTACTGTGTCCTTCTCTGCACTGTTTTGTTCAGGACCAAAGTAACAAAACTGAATTTCATCAACAACCTTCTCTACATCTGATACCGTTCCACGGAACAGAGCCCTATTCAATTCATCTAACTTTATTGCTGGACTTTTAGCAAAATACAACCGTCTCACAAACTTTCTCATTTCAGTATGATGAACAGCCAGCATCCTAAAATGATGGAAAACACTATTACACACTTTTCTAGATAGACAAGCCAGAGAATGACCCTGCAAACCAGTATTCTCTCTCACTCTGCATGGATCTAGACTTTGAAGCACCCTAATCTTCTGTTTCACACTTTTTTTGCTATATTCTCTTAGAAACTCACGAAATTTATCAATAGATTCCTGACGCACAGTGCAAATACTACTACAATTCCAAGTGTACACTGGGGCTTTAGGACGTCTCCCCATAGCCTCATCCGCCATCACTTGTACCTCATCTCTTGGAACCATTATCTCCTTCTCCATTATGCAACCATTTTTCACTTCATAAGCACGACCTCTGGTGTCAACTGCATGCAGCAAACTATTACTTTGAAAATAACTCTCTTCATTAAAAAAGGTTCACTACTTGAACTATGCATCCATTTTCCTAAAAACACTTTACAAAAGTTTGTTCTGTTCACTACTCTTTTCCTTTTGCTATGTGATTTCAGTACATTAACCATTTTGTCTAATGTACGCATCCTATTCAAAATTAAAATGAATAGTTTCCTTTTTAATTCTAATGCCTTTGCTGCAATGGCTTCAATTTCTTTTTTTCTCTTATAAAACTTTGCCTTTTGCTTATATTTCTTCACATCCTTTATCAAATTGGACATAACTCTCCTCTGAAACATTTTTCTACGTATCTCTTTAAACGCTGTTTTTCTGTTTAAGTTTATCTTTTTAGTTGCAGAAGGTATATTTGCATTAACTAAATTCTCAATTTTTTACTGTCCTTTTCGATTCAAATCATTCTTTCCAGTACAGACATTTTGAACATTTTTCCTTTTTTTGAATATGTTCCTTAGAAAATCTTTTTTTTGCTTACCAGAAGATTTTTTCTTCTTCCCAACATGAGCATCTTCAACTAACTTAGGTCCTCCAGTTGTCTTCAAATATAGGTTTTTTTCTGCTCTTTTTTTACTCTGGATTTTGTAGGCATCTTAAATTTTGTTCACTGCTCTTCAGCAATACCTAAAAAAAACTAAAAAAAAATTCCTTTATTTTATTTAAATATATTACTACATTTGTTTTCACATTAGTCACAAAACGAAATTTCTTTGCCAATTTGAAAGCACACTTACTGCTCTTTTTTTTGGCAAGTGATAAACACTTTTACAGACTGACACATTATGAATCCACTTTTCAGATTTTTTACAAAGCACATGTCCAAACTGCTTTTTCAGACCAGCATCATTTGTAACCTGGGTGTCTGCCTACACTCCAGCAAGGGCAACCAGCCTTAGTGATGCTGAATGTATTTGCATTACTGACTGAAACCTCAAACCCCACTCGCTTGTGAATACTGTGCATGATTCCACATGGTAAGCAGCTACCTGTGTGCTAAGAGTCTGCTTCTGCACCAAAAAATGGCTCCCCCTTTCCATCTAATGCAACTGTGAAATCTCCAGAGCAATACGCAATAAATCTCTGCCTGTAATTCCTATTTGCACACAGAGTCATGTTTTCACATTAGTCACAAAACTAAATTTCTTTGCCAATTTGAAAGCACACTTACTGCTCTTTTTTTTGGCAAGTGATAAACACTTTTACAGACAGACACATTATGAATCCACTTTTCAGATTTTTTACAAAGCACATGTCCAAACTGCTTTTTCAGACCAGCATCATTTGTAACCTGGGTGTCTGCCTACACTCCAGCAAGGGCAACCAGCCTTAGTGATGCTGAATGTATTTGCATTACTGACTGAAACCTCAAACCCCACTCGCTTGTGAATACTGTGCATGATTCCACATGGTAAGCAGCTACCTGTGTGCTTAGAGTCAGCTTCTGCACCAAAAAAAGGCTCCCCCTTTCCTTCTAATGCAACTGTGAAATCACCAGAGCAATACGCAATAAATCTCTGCCTGTAATTCCTATTTGCACACAGAGTCATGTTTTCACATTAGTCACAAAACGAAATTTCTTTGCCAATTTGAAAGCACACTTACTGCTCTTTTTTTTGGCAAGTAATAAACACTTTTACAGACTGACACATTATGAATCCACTTTTCAGATTTTTTACAAAGCACATGTCCAAACTGCTTTTTCAGACCAGCATCATTTGTAACCTGGGTGTCTGCCTACACTCCAGCAAGGGCAACCAGCCTTAGTGATGCTGAATGTATTTGCATTACTGACTGAAACCTCAAACCCCACTCGCTTGTGAATACTGTGCATGATTCCACATGGTAAGCAGCTACCTGTGTGCTAAGAGTCTGCTTCTGCACCAAAAAATGTCTCCCCCTTTCCATCTAATGCAACTGTGAAATCACCAGAGAAATACGCAATAAATCTCTGCCTGTAATTCCTATTTGCACACAGAGTCATGTTTTCACATTAGTCACAAAACGAAATTTCTTTGCCAATTTGAAAGCACACTTACTGCTCTTTTTTTTGGCAAGTAATAAACACTTTTACAGACTGACACATTATGAATCCACTTTTCAGATTTTTTACAAAGCACATGTCCAAACTGCTTTTTCAGACCAGCATCATTTGTAACCTGGGTGTCTGCCTACACTCCAGCAAGGGCAACCAGCCTTAGTGATGCTGAATGTATTTGCATTACTGACTGAAACCTCAAACCCCACTCGCTTGTGAATACTGTGCATGATTCCACATGGTAAGCAGCTACCTGTGTGCTTAGAGTCAGCTTCTGCACCAAAAAAAGGCTCCCCCTTTCCTTCTAATGCAACTGTGAAATCACCAGAGCAATACGCAATAAATCTCTGCCTGTAATTCCTATTTGCACACAGAGTCATGTTTTCACATTAGTCACAAAACGAAATTTCTTTGCCAATTTGAAAGCACACTTACTGCTCTTTTTTTTGGCAAGTAATAAACACTTTTACAGACTGACACATTATGAACCCACTTTTCAGATTTTTTACAAAGCACATGTCCAAACTGCTTTTTCAGACCAGCATCATTTGTAACCTGGGTGTCTGCCTACACTCCAGCAAGGGCAACCAGCCTTAGTGATGCTAAATGTATTTGCATTACTGACTGAAACCCCAAACCCCACTCGCTTGTGAATACTGTGCATGATTCCACATGGTAAGCAGCTACCTGTGTGCTAAGAGTCTGCTTCTGCACCAAAAAATGTCTCCCCCTTTCCATCTAATGCAACTGTGAAATCACCAGAGAAATACGCAATAAATCTCTGCCTGTAATTCCTATTTGCACACAGAGTCATGTTTTCACATTAGTCACAAAACGAAATTTCTTTGCCAATTTGAAAGCACACTTACTGCTCTTTTTTTTGGCAAGTGATAAACACTTTTACAGACTGACACATTATGAATCCACTTTTCAGATTTTTTACAAAGCACATGTCCAAACTGCTTTTTCAGACCAGCATCATTTGTAACCTGGGTGTCTGCCTACACTCCAGCAAGGGCAACCAGCCTTAGTGATGCTGAATGTATTTGCATTACTGACTGAAACCTCAAACCCCACTCGCTTGTGAATACTGTGCATGATTCCACATGGTAAGCAGCTACCTGTGTGCTAAGAGTCAGCTTCTGCACCAAAAAAAGGCTCCCCCTTTCCTTCTAATGCAACTGTGAAATCACCAGAGCAATACGCAATAAATCTCTGCCTGTAATTCCTATTTGCACACAGAGTCATGTTTTCACATTAGTCACAAAACGAAATTTCTTTGCCAATTTGAAAGCACACTTACTGCTCTTTTTTTTGGCAAGTAATAAACACTTTTACAGACTGACACATTATGAATCCACTTTTCAGATTTTTTACAAAGCACATGTCCAAACTGCTTTTTCAGACCAGCATCATTTGTAACCTGGGTGTCTGCCTACACTCCAGCAAGGGCAACCAGCCTTAGTGATGCTGAATGTATTTGCATTACTGACTGAAACCTCAAACCCCACTCGCTTGTGAATACTGTGCATGATTCCACATGGTAAGCAGCTACCTGTGTGCTAAGAGTCTGCTTCTGCACCAAAAAATGTCTCCCCCTTTCCATCTAATGCAACTGTGAAATCACCAGAGCAATACTCAATAAATCTATGCCTGTAATTCCTATTTGCACACAGAGTCATGTTTTCACATTAGTCACAAAACGAAATTTCTTTGCCAATTTGAAAGCACACTTACTGCTCTTTTTTTTGGCAAGTGATAAACACTTTTACAGACTGACACATTATGAATCCACTTTTCAGATTTTTTACAAAGCACATGTCCAAACTGCTTTTTCAGACCAGCATCATTTGTAACCTGGGTGTCTGCCTACACTCCAGCAAGGGCAACCAGCCTTAGTGATGCTGAATGTATTTGCATTACTGACTGAAACCTCAAACCCCACTCGCTTGTGAATACTGTGCATGATTCCACATGGTAAGCAGCTACCTGTGTGCTAAGAGTCTGCTTCTGCACCAAAAAATGGCTCCCCCTTTCCATCTAATGCAACTGTGAAATCTCCAGAGCAATACGCAATAAATCTCTGCCTGTAATTCCTATTTGCACACAGAGTCATGTTTTCACATTAGTCACAAAACGAAATTTCTTTGCCAATTTGAAAGCACACTTACTGCTCTTTTTTTTGGCAAGTAATAAACACTTTTACAGACTGACACATTATGAATCCACTTTTCAGATTTTTTACAAAGCACATGTCCAAACTGCTTTTTCAGACCAGCATCATTTGTAACCTGGGTGTCTGCCTACACTCCAGCAAGGGCAACCAGCCTTAGTGATGCTGAATGTATTTGCATTACTGACTGAAACCTCAAACCCCACTCGCTTGTGAATACTGTGCATGATTCCACATGGTAAGCAGCTACCTGTGTGCTAAGAGTCTGCTTCTGCACCAAAAAATGTCTCCCCCTTTCCATCTAATGCAACTGTGAAATCACCAGAGCAATACGCAATAAATCTATGCCTGTAATTCCTATTTGCACACAGAGTCATGTTTTCACATTAGTCACAAAACTAAATTTCTTTGCCAATTTGAAAGCACACTTACTGCTCTTTTTTTTGGCAAGTGATAAACACTTTTACAGACTGACACATTATGAATCCACTTTTCAGATTTTTTA
Organism: Triturus cristatus; assembly: GCF_964204655.1. Taxonomy (NCBI): domain Eukaryota; kingdom Metazoa; phylum Chordata; class Amphibia; order Caudata; family Salamandridae; genus Triturus; species Triturus cristatus. Next base: position 639,765,228 of record NC_140579.1, on the reverse strand, counting down.
CAAAGCACATGTCCAAACTGCTTTTTCAGACCAGCATCATTTGTAACCTGGGTGTCTGCCTACACTCCAGCAAGGGCAACCAGCCTTAGTGATGCTGAATGTATTTGCATTACTGACTGAAACCTCAAACCCCACTCGCTTGTGAATACTGTGCATGATTCCACATGGTAAGCAGCTACCTGTGTGCTAAGAGTCTGCTTCTGCACCAAAAAAAGGCTCCCCCTTTCCTTCTAATGCAACTGTGAAATCACCAGAGCAATACGCAATAAATCTCTGCCTGTAATTCCTATTTGCACACAGAGTCATGTTTTCACATTAGTCACAAAACGATATTTCTTTGCCAATTTGAAAGCACACTTACTGCTCTTTTTTTTGGCAAGTGATAAACACTTTTACAGACTGACACATTATGAATCCACTTTTCAGATTTTTTACAAAGCACATGTCCAAACTGCTTTTTCAGACCAGCATCATTTGTAACCTGGGTGTCTGCCTACACTCCAGCAAGGGCAACCAGCCTTAGTGATGCTGAATGTATTTGCATTACTGAGTCCAACCTCAAACCCTTAAACTATTCTTTTATTATACCAGTACACCTTAATTTATTGTGAAAACATAGTCCATATTATTTTACATGTTCCTCACATTTAAATTTCTCCCAAAACAGAAAATAATAAACACAACTTCAACAAAAAGAATTGAATTTCTATTATTCATTTCTTAATTTACCATATGCATCCCCTCTCAGACTCTAAACTCACCTTTAAAATTAGTTAGTTGTGAAAGAAATGTGTCACTCAAACAGCAGATTATCAGAGCCAGGATCTCTGTTCTCTACACCTCTCTCCTCTCAGCAGAACCAGATAATGGCAAACTTTCCCTCTCTTTTTCCACACATATACATGTTAGTTTCAAATCTCAGTGCTTGCCCCTTTTTTTCAAATGTAATCGCACATTTCTATTGGTTGAAAACCAACCCTTTTCCAAAAGTACCCTTCCCCCAACTTGACTTCTGCCTAGTACCCTTCCCCCAACTTGACTTCTGCCTGCTACCATAGCAACAGCTCATGGAACACTGCTGTGTGGAGTCAGGTCAGAAGTTCGCCAAACAATGTTTCAATTCCAAAGAGCAAGAGTGCTTGACTTTTCAAACCTAACAGCAAATCCATAGTACTGTTCTTTGGTAACACATTTTTCTGTACCAATACAAAACATGCTTCTATTAATTTACACATACAGCCTAGTTTTTATTCTAGAATGGTATGAAACAGCCAATCAGTTCTTTTTTTTTTGAAAAAAATATGTATGCCTCCATTTCCAAACTGTCTTTCTTTTCATATTGCCATTCTACTGAAAGACACCTCCTGAGTGCATCCAGTTCTCCTTTGAAGATGTTCACAGTGTGGATTGTAGGGCACAGCTATGTCTTCTGGAGTGAAAAGTATGCAGAGAAAACAGATATGGTGAGAGACCTTGCTTTGCCAAATGTAGACATTAAATGGATTGGTCAGAGAGGGTTAAAGTGGCACCAATTGATGCCATTGGTGAAATCCTTCATGCACATCCAACACCCTGACCTCATAATAGTGCACTGTGGTGGCAATGACCTAGGCACTTTGACTGGGGTAGGTCTGGAAATGCTTATGAAGGAGACCTTTTCACAACTGTTTTCACTTTTCCCTAAAACTGCCTTTGTGTTTTCTAACATATGCCAAAGGCAAAAATGGAACTGGTCCAATCATTTCTGTCCGCAGATTGACAAAGCAAGAAAGCACGTCAACAAATCTGTTTCTGCTTTCCTCCGTGACTATGGTATGGGTTCCATTTACCACAACAACTTGCGTTATGACATGCAAGACTTTTATAGAGGAGATGGTGTACACTTCAATGATGAAGGGAACAGAGTCTTCCTCTTGAACCTTAGACTCTGCATCGGTACTTACTTGTAGGTACCACTAAAAAATCACTTAATAAACACAACGGCTCTTTTTAGAGCCCCCTAATATCTAAACACTTAAATCTGATTTTCATTTCTTTTTTTATTTTTTTTTTCTACCGTACGCTTACCGTACGCGTACCCCGTAATTTTTTTAAAAATCAATAAATGTTTTCTTTGTACTTTTCTGTCCTTCTTTGACCCCCTTACAAATGTTAGGGGGTCTGTAACTCTCCTCCTTGCCCCCTTTTCTTGTTATCACTCTTTTTTTTCTGAGTGAAACACACGAAATGGCGGCCGCCGCTTCCTGGTTTCGACCGATTCGAATGTTTACTAAGATCTAAGAGCCAATCAGAATCGCGCTCGCGCACGCCACCGTACGCGTACGGTAAGCGTACGGTAAGCGCACCGTAAGCTGGCTCAGATATATATATTGATTTAAAGGCTATTTTCTCAGAATCTACTGAACAGATTTACACCAAACCTACAAAAGGCACTTCCTTGACCTGAGGACTACCTCTCTGCCAAATTTCTAGTAATTCTGTTCAGCCGTTCGGGCTGTAGCTGTGTCTAAAGGTCCTATGGAAAAATGCATGGGAAAAATGCGTTTTGGGACCCCCCTTTTATCTCAGCCCCCGCTTGACGAATCCCCCCGAGACTTTCAGGGAAGGAGCGGAGCGTAGCGCCCCACCTATTTTGAAAAATTCGCGAGGATTCGTCGACCGGCGCCAAAGTTATTCAAAATAGAATGTTGCGGATTTCCTATGGAAACGTGGTCCTAACTATAACTACCTAAGGGCGACCGCCAGTAGGTAATATATATATATATATATATATATATATATATATATATATATATATATTATCTACTGGCGGTCGCCAGTAGATAGTTATAGTTACGACCGTGTTTCCATAGGAAATCTCAAAATTCTATTTTTAATAACTTTGGCGCCGGTTGACGAATCTTCGCGAAATTTTCAAAACTAATGGGGCGCTCCGCTCAGCTTCTACCCTGAAAGTCTCGGGGGGATTCGTCAAGCGGGGGCCGTGGAAAAAGGGGGGTCCCAAAACACATTTTCCCCATGCATTTTCCCATAGTACCTTTAGTCGAAGGTACAGCCCGAACGGCTGAACAGAATTACTTTAAATTTGGCAGAGAGGTAGTCCTCAGGTCAGGGATGTGCCTTTTGCATATATGGAGTGAATCTGTTCAGTAGTTCCTGAGAAAAGTGCAGTTAAAAGCACATACATATCTATAGCCGCGCACCGTGCGCGCACCGACCGCGCACCGTGCGCAAGCGTAATTCTGATTGGTTGTTACATGTCAGTCAACATTCGAATCTGTCGAAATCAGGAAGTGTCGGCCGCCAATTTGTTTGTTTTCAGTGCGAGAGTGGAAAAGGAAGGTGGCGAACGTGAAAAGGGGGCAGGGTAGAGAGTTCTTGACCCCCTAGCCTTTGTCAGGGGGTCCCTGAAGGACCCCGAAGGCAGAAAAAAACATTTAATTTTTTTTTTTTAAATCGCGGGGGTGTGCGCACGGTGAAAAACCATAACAAAAAAAAAACATTTTAATACGTAGTTTATTGTAAAATAAATATATAAAAAAAATAATAATACATACATAACTTAGCATTTAAAAAAACGTACAAATTCACTGAAAAAACCATAGGTTTCACACACGTTATAGTTAGGAATTAGCATTTAAAAAACCTTGCAAATTCACTTAAAAACCATAGGTTTCACACATGTTATAGTTAGGTGGATATTTCACTCGTAAAAAACCAATGAAATTCCCCCGTTATAGTTAATTCAGATAACTATAACTCGTGCGACCGCCACTCTATCACAAGGATGATGTCAACAGTGATGTCAAGAGTGATGCCACTGACCATGTCATGAGTGATGTAATATGTGACGTCATGAGCAGAGGATTGCGGGTGCGCGAGTTATAGTTATCTGAACTAACGATAACGGGGGAATTTCATTGTTTTTTTACGAGTGAAATATCCACCTAACTATAACATGTGTGAAACCTATGTGATCAAGGTCCTTGAGGGATCGAAACGCGTCATGCTGTTCGTGTAGCTGTGGCTGAATAAACCTTAGCAGTGACACGGAATCTGTGGTCTGCGCTCTTTTCTTAGCAGGAAGAATGACAGCTGCTTATGGAGACAAAGTAACATATATGTATTAATGTTATGAAATTTGTTCGTAAATCATACAAATGTTTTCACAAAACCTACGGAGGATACCTCTTCTTTGTCTATAATCATGTGCAAAGTACCAGACCAATCACTGAACACAATGTTACTTTAAAAGTGCACTAGCCGTAAAAAAACGTCACCATGTGAGCAAGACTCGAAGGAGTTGAAATGCGTTATGGCGGCATCGAAATAAACACGTAATTTGGCACCAAGTCTGTGGTCCGTGTCCGTGTGTTGCTGTGTAAAGCTGAGACGCTGCGGATTCGCTGATATTTGAGCCGGGAGGTTTCACCCGGTTCTACACGGGCCCCCGCTACACCAAAGGTCGACAACGGAAGAGAAACCATATCCGGAGCTTCTGGCGAAGGAAACACAAGAGAAGTCCAGAGGGACTAGGATTGTCTGACCCCCCTTCAACGCGCAAACTCAGTCAAGCCGAAACCGAGCTGAGATCGGTGAAAGCTGGGTCGGAGGACGCGGCGGAAACCGAGAGACGCAAGGTAGGCGAGACTACAAGCAGAATAACAATAAGGGGTTAGCGGTTTATGCCATACACGCAAACGGGGCTAAACTAACAAAGCAAAGTAAATGTTATAACCTCAAGACGCGTGGCTAAAATATTACAATCATGATGTCCGGAGACACGTTAAAAGACAGAGAAGCGGCAGCTTTAAATATGTTTACTGATGCAGCAGTTACGAAAACATTGCCACAGACAAGTAATGAAGACAGCAATAAAAGCGACAACACTCTGAAAGACAAGTATAGGCAGTTGGAGAAATGTATGCGCCAGGAACAAAGTAAATGGCGGGAAACAAAGTCCTTACAAGGCTACATTGATGTAGGGCGTATACCACGCGGTCTTAGAATTTTTATAGCTCCAAGCTACGAGAACCCGAACCCAAAAATGATGCAAGAATGGGCCCAATGTAATCTGGAATCTTCCAGAAATCTAGTTTTGATCCTGATCAAATATGCTGAAATTGACCGTGCTACTCTGTTGGAACAAATTGAGAAATTAAATGAAGAAATTGGAAATTACGAAAAAACGGAGACAAATCAAATGCAAATTGAAAAGTTACGTAAAGAAATGATGACACGTCTGAAAAAAGAGGAGGACAAAAATAAAAGAAAGGAAAGCCTACAAATTCATAAGAGACAAAAAAGATTATGAATTGGGACAGATTTTCACCTTCTCAAGAAAATACGATACTTTACGACGCACCAAAGCAAACACAAAAGATGGCCAAAGAAAAGACATAACAACAGGTGATAAATTTGCAGCTCCAACGTATAACTCAGATCTAAGCTCCGCCATCGACAGTGGTTCTGATTCCGAGCTAAGAGACAAAACAGTGGGGGTTTCTGAACCAGTACCTGAGCCAGGAGAGGAGATTAATTTTTTATGCATGGACAGACGGCAAACATTGCGCCCAAGAGTTCAACCGACAGAAAATCCAGAAATTACAAACGCAGGCAGAGGCGCAAGGCGCGAATTCGGATCATCAAATCCCAGAAGGCGAGCCAGGGGAAGATGGATGAGAAAATAAGATCAGAAAATGAAACAAACCAAACTATCATCAATCTGGCAAATATTGATCTATCTAAAGCGGAAGAACAAATCCTAAGCCTAGGCCTATCTTTCTGTCCAGAAAGTAACTTTAATTATTCAAGAACCAGGATGGATATCTACAGGAGTATAAGAAAATTAAAATTAAAAAAACACTTTTTACTACAAGAAAAAGAAAAAACAAAAACAAAAAATGTCAATCCTTAGAATTCTACAATGGTGGGGGAAACAAGAACAAATCAGACTGCAACCAACCAAGAAACATTGTTATTGGATACTCTAAATGATTTATGGTCCGAAAGTAACGTACAAATGGACAATGAAACAGTGAGGGAGCTCAATATCAACATCAGACCAGTGAGAGCAGAAATCCCATCACCATTTAAACCCAAATCTACATTCAGACCGATCAGTCAAAGAGACTCCATAGACGTCTTCAACGAGCACTTAACGGGTGCTATCAAGAAACTGCATCATAAGGTACAGAATGAAAAAATCAGGTACAATAAAAAATTAACAGACTACAACAAACTTATATCAAAACTCAAAAGTGATCCCTCCATAGTCATACGAAATGCGGACAAGGGGGGTAATATTGTCATCTGGAATAAAACAGAGTACCTAAAGGAGGCGTTGTCGCAACTCAATGACAGTGATTGCTACACAAAAATAAATGGAGCAGACTTAAAAACAATATACCAACAATATAATACCAAACTACTAAACTGGAGGACCAAAGATCTTATAACCAAAGAAGAATATAATTTCCTAAAAAACGACTACCCAATCACACCATCAATATACTTTATCCCTAAAATTCATAAGGACAGGAACAAACCACCCGGTAGACCAATTATATCGGCCCGTGGGAGTTTGCTAGAACATGCCTCACAATATGTGGATTTTTACCTACAAAGCCATGTGCAAGGTCTAAAATCATATGTAAGGGACACAAGTGACTTCTTATATAAGCTCAAAGATGTAAAATGGCAAGAGGACTATCTAATGATGGCACTAGATGTCACATCGCTTTACACGAGTATTAAACACAAGGATGGACTACAAGCACTTCGATAGTATTTAAGTTCAGAGACACTAGAATTAACAAATCATAGCGAAATGTTAATAGATATGGTCGAATTTTGTTTAACAAACAATGTCTTTATGTTTAATAACATGCATTACCAACAGTTAACAGGAGTAGCTATGGGAGCCAGCTTCTCCCCCAGCTATGCATGTCTTCACATGGGTTGGTGGGAGGAGCTGGTTCTGGCCAATGAATTCAGGGAAATTATGAAAAACAATATTGTTATCTGGTTGAGATTTATTGATGACCTTTTTATTATATGGAAGGGAAGACAACAGGAGGCAAAAAAATTCCTAACTTTAATCAATAAAAATAATCTAAATCTTGAATTTACAGGTATAATTAACAACACATCTGTAAATTTCCTTGATACTAGTATATATATTGACGAAAACAAAATTCAAACAAAACTTTATCGCAAAAAAACTGCGGGAAATTCAACACTACACATCTCTAGTGCCCATCCCCGACACTTGATCAACAGCATCCCCTACGGGGAAATGCTAACATTAAGACGAATAAACAGCGATGAGGTGGTCCTCAAACAAGAACAAGAACAAGCTAAAAACAGATTCCTCGCTAGGGGCTGTTCCCACAAGACCATAGAAGGGGCGATTGACAAATCCATGAACAGGGATCGTTTGGACTTAATAAAACCCAAACCAAAGAAACAGCAGTGATCAGTAGTAAGCTACACTAATGACAATACCAAAAGCGAATTTTGATTCATTATAGATTATAACAACCAACATAAAGAACTACGTAACATTATAATGAGCAACTGGCCTTTAATTCTAAACGACCCAGTCCTAGGACAGTTCATGCCCAAAAAAGTGTCCATCACATACAAGAGAGGAACATCTATGAGAGATAAACTTGTTTCAACAACTCCTGAAGTAATTGAAACTTGCAGTTGGCTTAAAACCCATTATGGTTTCTACAGATGTAAAACATGCAAGGCATGACAGCTGGGCATAAACATAATTTCATATAAAACACCCTTTAGTAAGGAGGAAATCAAAATAAAAAAACTACTCACATGCAAGACAGAATATGTAATATATGTTTTAATATGTCCCTGTGGGATACAATATATTGGCAGCACTAAGCTGCAAGCTCACAAACGGATTTTACAGCATATAAGAGCAATTAACAACCACGACAATACATACCCTGTAGCTAGACATTTCCGTGAATATCACAATTCAAGAAGTCAGGATTTAAAATTCTTCCTAATAGACTGTATACCCCCAAGTAGACGTGGAGGAAACAGGGAGGTTAAACTGAGAAAATTGGAAACACAATATATTCTGAACCTCGACACGAAGACTCCAGGAGATCTTAATATCACAGAGGATCTATACACTTGCATATGAATTACTCTTTACACGTTTAGCATGCTTTCTTATAAATTCAATAATATTTTAAGAATTGTATATATATGAATTTTATGAAGAATTTTAGGAAATGACATATATCTTTCTTATGTGTATGTGTATTTATATATGTATTTATATATTTATATATTTATTTATTTATATATTTATATATATATGCGTATTTATTTTAGCACTAGTTTGCACCACATGTTTGAGATGTATGCTCAGCTTCAAAAAATATCCCAAGTATGGCGAAACCTACACTAGAAACCGTACATTTCCAACGACTATATATACTTGAAACTAATTAGACAGACAAGAAACAACAACTCAAAAAGAATACACAAATAAATGGCAATAGTTATCAACATCAGTATCGCACAAAAAATGAAATAATATATATCCTTTTGCACAGTTAATTTTAGCACTTGTAATTTGCACAACTAAAGCATTATTTGCACATTGATGAATTCAGGTTTTCATTTCCAAAATGCTAGTATCACCTGATATTAGGATTATCAATATATACATTTAAGTATGATGATAAGGATTACAGAAATTGCATTTAAGCATGTATTTATCTAGATCATACTGTGTCGTAATACATTATAATTATGAACGTTGAAAAACTGGAAATAATGGTACTATCTCTCCTATCTTTACACATTGATGCAAGGTATTTATGTTATGAAATTTGTTCGTAAATCATACAAATGTTTTTACAAAACCTACGGAGGATACCTCTTCTATGTCTATAATCATGTGCAAAGTACCAGACCAATCACTGAACACAATGTTACTTTAAAAATGCACTAGCCGTAAAAAAAACGTCACCATGTGAGCAAGACTCGAAGGAGTTGAAACGCGTTATGGCGGCATCGAAATAAACACGTAATTTGGCACCAAGTCTGTGGTCCGTGTCCGTGTGTTGCTGTGAAAAGCTGAGACGCTGCGGATTCGCTGATATATATATATATACATATATATATATTACCTACTGGCGGTCGCCAGTAGGTAGTTATAGTTAGGACCACGTTTCCATAGGAAAACCTCAACATTCTATTTTGAATAACTTTGGCGCCGGTCGACGAATCCTCGCGAATTTCTCAAAATAGGTGGGGCGCTACGCTCCGCTCCTACCCTGAAAGTCTCGGGGGGATTCGTCAAGCGGGGGCTGAGATAAAAGGGGGTCCCAAAACGCGTTTTTCCCATGCATTTTTCCATAGGACCTTTAGAACGAGTTACAGCCCGAACGGCTGAACAGAATTACTAGAAATTTGGCAGAGAGGTAGTCCCTAGGTCAAGGAAGTGCCTTTTGTAGGTTTGGTGTAAATCTGTTCAGTAGATTCTGAGAAAATAGCCTTTAAATCAATATATATATCTGAGCCCGCTTACGGTACGCTTACCGTACGCTTACCGTACGCTTACCGTAAGCTTACGGTGGCGTGCGCGAGCGCGATTCTGATTGGCTCTTAGATCTTAGTAAACATTCGAATCGGCCGAAACCAGGAAGCGGCGTCCGCCATTTTGTCTCTCGCACTGAGTGTTGTTTATCAATCATGATGGCCAAAAACATGTTACGGGGCTGTTTTGACAACTCCCTCCCACATAGTCATGTTGAGGGAGTCCCCAAACATCCCCCAAGAGCAAAAACGGTTTTATTTTTTTTTCGGCAATTTCGCGGGGTACGCTTACCGTACGCTTACCGTACGCTTACCGTAAGCTTACCGTACGCTTACAGTAAAAAAATAAAAATAAAAAAAACACTATCCACACTTACCCCACCCCCTGTGCTTTTGGTGGCCGCAGGCCACCAAATGTGCAGGGCTTATTAATAGAGAAAAAAAACGTAATTTTGGCAACATGAAATTATAAAATCGAAATAAAAAAAACACTATCCACATTGACCTCACCCCCTGTGCTTTTGGTGGCCGAAGGCCACCAAATGTACAGGGCTTATTAAAGTTGATAAAAACCGTGCACGGAACGAACTGCGTTAAGTGGGCGCGCACGCCACAAATGGCGTAAAGTAACTTAGCATTTAAAAAACCGTACAAATTCACTGAAAAAACCATAGGTTTCACACACGTTATAGTTAGGAAATAGCATTTAAAAAACCTTGCTAATTCACTGAAAAAACCATAGGTTTCACACATGTTATAGTTAGCTGGACATTTTACTGATAAAAAAACAATGAAATTCCCCCGTTATAGTTACTGTAGGCAACTATAACTCACGCGACCGTAATCCTCTGCTGATGACATATGTGTCTTTATGAAAAAAAAATATTTGTAATATATGTATAGCTAAAATTTAATGGAAGAAGATATGGGCAAATAAGTGTCTAAATACAGTATTAGCATCAGCAGAGGATTGCGGTCGCGTGAGTTATAGTTGCCTACAGTAACTATAACGGGGGAATTTCATTGGTTTTTTATCAGTAAAATGTCCAGCTAACTATAACATGTGTGAAACCTATGGTTTTTTCAGTGAATATATATATGTATATATATATATATATATATATATATATATTATCTACTGGCGGTCGCCAGTAGATAGTTATAGTTAGGACCGTGTTTCCATAGGAAATCTGCAACATTCTATTTGGAATAACTTTGGCGCCGGTCGACGAATCCTCGCGAAATTTTCAAAACTAATGGGGCGCTACACTCCGCTCCTACCCTGAAAGTCTCGGGGGGATTCGTCAAGCGGGGGCTGAGAAAAAAGGGGGGTCCTAAAACGCATTTTCCCCATGCATTTTCCCATAGGACCTCTAGTCCGAGCTACAGCCCGAACGGCTGAACAGAATTACTTGAAATTTGGCAGAGAGGTAGTCCTCAGGTCAAGGATGTGCCTTTTGTAGGTCTAGTGTAAATCTGTTCAGTAGGTCCTGAGAAAATAGCATTTAAATCAATATATATATCTGTAAGCGCGCTCCGTGCGCTTACCGTAAGCTTACCGTACGCGTACGGTGCCGTACGCGAGCTCAATTCTGATTGGTGGTTACATGACTGTAAACATTAGAATCGGTCGAAATCAGGAAGTGTCGGCCGCCATTTTCTGTCTCTCGCACTGAGAAACAAAGGTGGGGAACGTGAAAAGGGGGCAACGAAGAGAGTTGCAGACCCCCTAGTGTTTGTCAGGGGGTCCAAGAAGGACCCAAAAGTACGAAAAATACATTTAATAATTTTAAAAAAAAATCGCGGAGTGCGCGTACGGTAAGCTTACCGTACGCGCACGGGAAAAAAAAATAAAAAAATAAAATAAAGAAGTAACAATCACATTTATTAAATAAATTAAAGGACCCACAAGGGAGAAAAAAACCAAATATTACTGTGTAAAAAAAGGCGAGGCGCGCACGGCATGGACTGCGCAACATGGGCGCTCGGTGTGCGAAGCGCACCGAGGGCCCACAGCGCGCGCGCGCAGGGTGTGCGCACAGTGAAAAACCAGAAAAAAAAATAAAAAATAAATACATAACTTAGCATTTAAAAAAACGTACAAATTCACTGAAAAAACCATAGGTTTCACACACGTTATAGTTAGGAATTATCATTTACAAAACCTTGCAAATTCACTTAAAAAACCATAGGTTTCACACATGTTATAGTTAGCTGTACATTTCACTCGTAAAAAACCAATGAAATTCCACGTTATAGTTAGATCAGGTAACTATAACTTGCGCGACCGCAATCCACAATGTGTAATTTCAGATGTCATCATTGATGTCATGAGTGATGTCACTGACCATGTCATGAGTGATGTAATATGTGACGTCATCAGCAGTTTATTGTGGGCGCGCAAGTTATAGTTACCTGATCTAACTATAACGTGGAATTTCATTGGTTTTTTACGAGTGAAATGTACAGCTAACTATAACATGTGTGAAACCTATGGTTTTTTAAGTGAATATATATATATATATTTATAATTTTTAATATGTTTTAAAACAATTTAAAAGTTATTAAAATAATTATTTAAAAATATTATTAACTAATTATATATATTATATTTTATAGATATATATGTTTAATTGATTTTTACATTATGGGGTTGATTCCGATCCTGTAAAAAGGATCTACGAATCGTCGTACGGAGCATTTTCTCCTTACGACTCGCACCCGGTAAACTGTCCCTACAACCTAGGAAGTACGATTTGTACAGAAAGCCTATTTCCGTACGAATCGGACAAAAGACCGTACGTGGAAAACATACCTACGATTCTGATCCGGAACAGCTTGTACGCGACGTCTGGACGTATTCAGGCAGCGGTTTCCGGCCCAGCAAGTACGAATCGTCCCTACGTCACTCCGTACAGCCCTTTTTTTACGGGAGTCAAAGAGAGCCGGAAAAGCAGAGTTCGACGCGAACCGCTACGCAACGGAGCCCCGGTACGCGACGTACACACCATGAACCCCATCGTACGTGTCATCTCGGTCCTCTTGGCCTACGACCTGGTGCACCGCACCCGACGCACATGCTGCAGAAGGTGAGAACAACGCCCAGGGGCCGGGGGGCGAGAGGGGCAGGAAACATACCCCATACATAAACCAAAACTTATAATATGTAGGCCATACATTACCACCAGGCTCTGGTCACTTGGGGGGGCTTGTCCAGCAACCCCTGCATACCGCAACAACGGAAGTGGACGTGTATGGTGCATACCGCAAGTACCCCTACGGCACCATTACAACAGTGGTACGGACCGTACCCACGCATGAATGCATGGGTACGGTGCGTACCACACGTACCCCTACGGCACCATGACAACTCAGGCACGAACCGTACCCACGCATTCATGCGTGGGTACGGTGCGTACCATACGTACCCCTACGGCACCATGACAACTCAGGTACGGACCGTACCCATGCATGAATGCGTGGGTACGGTGCGTACCACACGTACCCCTACGGCACCATGACAACAGTGGTACGGTGCGTACCACACGTACCCCTACGGCTTCAGTACATTTTGGATACGAGGCATACATACGCCATGACTGTGGGCTTAGAGGACTGGCCCAGCATGTTAACATCATATTGGTGTGTGTGTAGGTCCAGGCCTACAGTGTACAGCTCCAAGGGGGTGCGTGGGTGGGTGCATATGACTCCCAGCTGTGTCCAGAGATATGGGGGTGGGTGCATATCACTACCAGCAGTGTCCAGGCATAAGGGGGTGGATGCATATGACTCCCAGCAGTGTCCAGACATATGATGGGTGGGTGCATATCACTACCAGCAGTGTCCAGACATATGGGGATGGGTGCATATCACTACCAGCAGTGTCCCGACATATGGGGGTGGGTGCATATCACTGCCAGAAGAGGACAGAGATATGAGGGGTGGGTGCATATCACTACCAGCAGTGTCCAGACATATGGGGGTGGGTGCATATGACTCCCAGTAGTGGACAGAGATATGAGGGGTGGGTGCATATCACTACCAGCAGTGTCCAGACATATGGGGGTGGGTGCATATCACTACCAGCAGTGTCCAGACATATGCGGGTGGGTGCATATGACTCCCAGCAGTGTCCAGACATATGAGGGGTGGGTGCATATGACTACCAGCAGTGTCCAGACATATGGGGGTGGGTGTATATCACTACCAGCAGTGTCCAGACATATGGGGGTGGGTGCATATGACTCCCAGCAGTGGACAGAGATATGAGGGGTGGGTGCATATCACTACCAGCAGTGTCCAGGCATATGGGGGTAGATGCATAAGACTCCCAGCAGTGTCCAGACATATGAGGGGTGGGTGCATATCACTACCAGCAGTGTCCAGACATATGGGGATGGGTGCATATCACTACCAGCAGTGTCCAGACATATGGGGGTGGGTGCATATCACTACCAGAAGTGGACTGAGATATGAGGGGTGTGTGCATATCACTACCAGCAGTGTCCAGACATATGGGGGTGGGTGCATATGACTCCCAGTAGTGGACAGAGATATGAGGGGTGGGTGCATATCACTACCAGCAGTGTCCAGACATATGGGGGTGGGTGCATATCACTACCAGCAGTGTCCAGACATATGCGGGTGGGTGCATATGACTCCCAGCAGTGTCCAGACATATGAGGGGTGGGTGCATATGACTACCAGCAGTGTCCAGACATATGGGGGTGGGTGCATATCACTAACAGCAGTGTCCAGACATATGGGGGTGGGTGCATATGACTCCCAGCGGTGGACAGAGATATGAGGGGTGGGTGCATATCACTACCAGCAGTGCCCAGACATATGGGGGTGGGTGCATATCACTACCAGCAGTGGACAGACATATGAGGGGTGGGTGCAGAAGACTCCCAGCAATGTCACACTCCCAGGAGGATGGATGTCTTTCACACACTGCATGACACACCACATGTGGGTGTGAGGACATATAACACATGCATACCCACCCATGGCGGATGCTGCCCAATACACACGCTGATTTCATGCTAACAGACTGTATAGTCATGTAACTGCATACAAAACTAAGATAGCCAAAGGGAACACACACTGTTATGTTATGTTACACCATTTATAAAGCGCACAGCTGCCCCAGCAAAGGGGCGTCCCGGCGCTGACAGCAGTTTCCAGAGGAGTTCCGGTTAGGCCATGGGGAAAAGAAAAGTCTTGATAGCTTTCCGGAAGGATGTCAACGAGTCTAAGCTGCGGATTTTCAGAGGAAGAGAGTTCCACAGCTTAGCAGCAAGGAAACGAAAGGACCTGCCACCTGCTCTGGTTCGCTTAACACGTGGGACAGACGCCAGAACCAGTTCGAAAGATCGCAGTAGGCGGCCGGAACATAGAGAGTAATCAGGCCCGACAGAATCTCAGGTGTGGAAGACTTTAAAATTTTAAAGGTAAGACATAAAGATTTGAATTCGACTCTTTTTAGGATAGGGAGCCAGTGAAGGCGGCGGACCGCGTCCGTACCAGAGCACGTTCTAGAGAGTCCAAGTAAAGTTCGTGCGGCAGTGTTTTGAACACGCTGCAGACGGTTCAATTCCGCTTTATTGACTCCTAGCAGCAGGGAGTTCGCATAATCTAGTCTAGCTAAGATAGTGGCCTGGACTATAAGATGGCGTGTGGTCGCGTTAAAAAACCCCAGAATGGGCTTTAGACCACGTAAAAGGCCAAAACAGGTGCCTGCAGTTTTTTTGGTGTGATCTTAGAAACCCAAGGTGGAATCGAGCCAAAGACCAAGGTTCTTTACCACCTGCTTGGGGGCGGGGGCCGTGCCCAAGGAGGAAGGCCACCACTGAGTATTCCAAAGTCCCTTGTCCTTCCCCACCAGTAACACCTCGGATTTACTGGCGTTGAGCTGAAGACAGTTCTCCGTCAGCCAGCCAGCCACCGCCTCAAGTCTTTTATGGAACTGGGGGGCACCGTTGGTCTGATCATCAGAGAGGGCCACCACCATCTGGGTGTCGTCTGCATATGAAACCAAACTAAGACCATGGTCGCGTGCGACTACTGCCAGAGGCTGAACATATAGGTTAAACAGAGCCGGACTTAAGGCCGAGCCCTGCGGGACTCCCTGCTTGATATGCTGGATGGAAGAAGCAAAAGGGGGAGCATATACCTGGAAAGATCTATCTGACAGGAAAGAGCGGAACCATTCCAGAGCTAGATCTTTTACTCCAGCTTCCTCAAGCCGGCGCAGTAAGATCTTATGAGAGACCGTGTCAAACGCGGAACTGAAATCGAGCAAAATGAGTGCCGCAGTTTGACCTTCATCTAGAATGGACCGCAAATGCTCACTAACCGCCAGGAGAGCTGTTTCGGTGCTGTGGCCAGCGCGGAAGCCATTCTGAGACCGGTCCAGGATCTTACTATTGTTTAGAAAGTCAGAGAGGACTTTATTGACGTGGTCCTCAGCCACATTAGCAACCCAGGGCAAGAGAGAGATTGGACGAAAGTTTTCGGGTTTAGTGGGATCCAGTAATGGTTTCTTAAGCAGTGGGAGCACTTTAGCTTGCTTCCAGGGCGTAGGGACCACTGCCATGCTGAGAGAGGAATTAATGGTCTGCAATAGTGGAGTTAGAAGTACAGGTAGGCACTCCCTAAACTGAGCCGGTCTCATTGGGTCAAGAGGAGAGCCAGACTTAACTTTGGCACTCCAAGAGAAAAACTCCTCCTGAGAAATGGGGGGAATGACCTTTAGTATGGCATTAGAGATTGATGTTAAAGGCTTCTCTAAAACCCTAGAACAGTTGGGGAAGGTTTTATAAATGGTTTCTACTTTTTGTACAAAGTAGGAGGCCAGATCTTCACAGTATTGTGCCGAAGTGATAGGCGAGGTAGTTGGATCCTTCCTCTTTTTAAAATCACTCAGAATCTTGAAAATACATTTAGTGGGATTGTTGCTAGAAGCTATCTGGTTTGTGATAAAGGCAGCACGTGCTGACTGTATGGCTTTATGATAACATTTGATAGCATCCTGATACAGTTTTTTTTCTACAGGGTAGTAGTTCCTCCTCCAGGCTCGTTCACGTTGTTTACACTTAGTCCGCATGGCCGCCAAGGAGTCAGAGTACCAAGGATTGGAACCAGAGTCACGGCCTTTAGACCATTTAGCGGGAATAAGAGAGTCTAGTGCCGCACAAATCCACTCACAAATAGTCTTATAGGCTTGTTCTGGGTTGGTGTCAAGGCAAGGTGTACGGGAGGCCAGGAGGGCCAACAGATCATCCAGCCTGAGTTTGTGCCAACAACGTTTGAGAGTGGCCTTGGAGGGAGCTCTAGGCATAGCCCCCACCTGGGGGAGAGAGATGGTAATGAGGTGGTGATCGGTCCAACAGACCGGACTGGGTGGTTGAACCAAGAGGGAGGAGATATTGGAGAAAACTGGATCAAGTAGGTGTCCAGCCACATGGGTAGGACTCAGTACCAGTTGCCTTAGTTGACAGGCTTCAAAATCTGCAATCAGGGAGCTAACTTCTGAGTCTGACAGGAAATCAAAATGGATATTTAGGTCACCAATAAGGCTAAAATTGGCTTATCTCATACCCCATACATGGACGGCTTCCATGATCGCTACTTTGAATTCTGCTGAAGGGCCAGGAGGGCGATAGACCAATAAGCCAGAGAAGGAGTAGTTAGCATTGAGAGATAGGGTAAAACAGGCGCACTCGCACCCTGCCACGTCCTCCTTGACAAAAATACAGCGCAGGGAAGATTTAAAAATCACAGCCAGACCCCCACCTCTAGTTTCTCTATTAATGGTTAGAATGGTATATCCTAAAGGAAGAGCGAGGCCGGGTTCAATTACTGTGTCTTTGTTGAGCCAAGTTTCAGTAATAAAAAATACATCCGGCGACTCGTGCTCAACGAGATTGTGAATCTCACTATAGTGCTTGACTAGAGAACGCACATTCAGATAAAGTATTTTAAAAGGGGTCTTAATCCGTTTTGAGGGTGGAGGAGGCAGAGCAGGGTATGAGTTATACCTACAATTATTACAACAGAAGGGCCCCTCCAGCACTACTCTGGGTGGAGATTGACAAGGATATACACTTTGGCCGATGGATATTAGAGATTCTCTAGTGTATTTAAGCAACCTAGGGCTTAAACTAGCAGCACGTCACGCACATCCCAGTACTGATAGGAATGTCCAGGTGCTGGTCCAGCCACCAGGATGTTGTCTCTCATGGAAGGAATAGGGTTCAATGTAACTAGATACAATGCCCACAATTGTGAGTCAGGTCTCAAAATACCCTGCATAACACGTACCATTTGTGTGTTAGGCCATGATTACACACATGCATAGTGCTGAAAAGGGACAATTTGTCCCTGATGCCATTCCTACATACCCAAAACACAAGTACAGTGACTTGCAAGGATGGCACAGACGATTCAGCAGGAGACATCGGTGAGCAGGCATGGCCATTGTTGAAGGGATCCGTCACCAACAAAGGAAATGTGGACACAGGTCAGCACTACAATTGTGAAACTGTTTGCAGGGACGATATCAGGTGCCACAGAGGAAGGAACACTCCTTGGGTCAATGTCTCCAAAGGAAATGAACACACACTACCAAAGATGTCATCAGTGATGTCATTTGAGATGTCATCAGTGATGTCATGAGTGATGTCACTGACCATGTCATGAGTGATGTAATATGTGACGTCATCAGCAGTGGATTGCGGTCGCACGAGTAATAGTTAGCTGAACTAACTATAACGGGAGAATTTCAATGGTTTTGTACGAGTGAAATGTCCAGCTAACTATAACGTGTGAAACCTATGGTTATTTCAATGAATTTGCAAGGTTTTTTAAATGTTAATTCCTAACTATAACGTGTGTGAAACCTATGGTTTTTTCAGTGAATTTACAAGGTTTTTTTAATTTATGTATGTATTATTATATTTTTTATATATTTATTTTACAATAAACTATCTATGTATATAGTTATAGATTGACTGTATCCTGTAATATGGAATGGCTCAGCTCTTTTTTTTTTTATTTGGATAAAGTTGAACAGCATAGTTAATATCTTCTATAAACATATAAACAGTTTAAAATATATATATATTTTTTTTAAGGGTTTTTCACAGTGCGCGCACCTTGCGCGCACCGTGCGCGCACCGTGCGCGCACCAGCGATTTTTTAAATTAAACAAAATAATTTTTTTTTATTTACGAGGTGCTTTAGGGACCCCCTGAGAAGGTCTAGGGGGTCAGGGAGTGTCTTCCCTGCCTCCTTTTCATGTTTTCGAAATCGGTTTGAAAGTAATTCATTTTTGATCCATGCGTGTACCGTGCGCGCATGCGTGCGAGCACCGTGCGCGCACGGCAAGTCATGTGATTACGGAACAACACTTTTCATTGGTTCATAGTAGTTTCTGTTCCAGAATCTTCAAACACCACACCCACTCCCCTCACTATTTCTTCTTATTTCCTGGGACAAGGAGCTGAACAGCTACTCTAGTAAAATTTTACTTGAAAATGGCAGAACAGCAGTCTACTTCAGGGAGTGAGGAGGAGACCTTTGTGGTACCACCAAGGAAGACCAAACAAAAAGACTATTTCATCTGGAAATTCTTCACCTTTCAAGAGGGCCAAAAGAAGGTCAATGCCCCGAAAGTGACATGCACTATTTGTGGAAGTGTGTTATCCAGAGGAGATCCCAGCAAGAAATACTTGTTTAGTATTTATTCAATGTTGAGACACTTCAAGACAGTGCATCCTGTACCTTATGCTCGAGAGTCAACTAGAGCCCTAAGAGACAACCCTCCACCTGCTCAGCCGAGCACATCATCTGCGGCCGCAGATTCTCCGTGTACCAGTTCACTTGACATCCGCCCACTTTTCCAGAAGGTGCACATACATTTAAACCCAAATCTACATTCATACCGATCAGTCAAAGAGACTCCATAGACGTCTTCAACGAGCACTTAACGGGTGCTATCAAGAAACTGCATCATAAGGTACAGAATGAAAAAATCAGGTACAATAAAAAATTAACAGACTACAACAAAGTTATGTCAAAACTCAACAGTGATCCCTCCTTAGTCATACGAATTGCGGAAAAGGGGGGTAATATTGTCATCTGGAATAAAACAGAGTACCTAAAGGAGGCGTTGTCGCAACTCAATGACAGTGATTGCTACACAAAAATAAATGGGGCAGACTTAAAAACAATATACCAACAATATAATACCAAACTACTAAACTGGAGGACCAAAGATCTTATAACCAAAGAAGAATATAATTTCCTAAAAAACGACTACTCAATCACACCATCAATATACTTTATCCCTAAAATTCATAAGGACAGGAACAAACCACCCGGTAGACCAATTATATCGGCCCGTGGGAGTTTGCTAGAACATGCCTCACAATATGTGGATTTTTACCTACAAAGCCATGTGCAAGGTCTAAAATCATATGTAAGGGACACAAGTGACTTCTTATATAAGCTCAAAGATGTAAAATGGCAAGAGGACTATCTAATGATGGCACTAGATGTCACATCGCTTTACACGAGTATTAAACACAAGGATGGACTACAAGCACTTCAATAGTATTTAAGTTCAGAGACACTAGAATTAACAAATCATAGCAAAATGTTAATAGATATGGTCGAATTTTGTTTAACAAACAATGTCTTTATGTTTAATAACATGCATTACCAACAGTTAACAGGAGTAGCTATGGGAGCCAGCTTCTCCCCCAGCTATGCATGTCTTCACATGGGTTGGTGGGAGGAGCTGGTTCTGGCCAATGAATTCAGGGAAATTATGAAAAACAATATTGTTATCTGGTTGAGATTTATTGATGACCTTTTTATTATATGGAAGGGAAGACAACAGGAGGCAAAAAAATTCCTAACTTTAATCAATAAAAATAATCTAAATCTCGAATTTACAGGTATAATTAACAACACATCTGTACATTTCCTTGATACTAGTATATATATTGACGAAAACAAAAATCAAACAAAACTTTATCGCAAAAAAACAGCAGGAAATTCAACACTACACAGCTCTAGTGCCCATCCCCGACACTTGATCAACAGCATCTAACATTAAGACGAATAAACAGCGATGAGGTGGTCCTCAACAAGAACAAGAACAAGCTAAAAACAGATTCCTCGCTAGGGGCTATTCCCACAAGACCATAGAAGGGGTGATTGACAAATCCATGAACAGGGATCGTTTGGACTTAATAAAACCCAAACCAAACCAAAGAAACAGCAGTCATCAGTAGTAAGCTACACTAATGACAATACCAAAAGCGAATTTCGATTCATTATAGATTATAACAACCAACATAAAGAACTACGTAACATTATAATGAGCAACTGGCCTTTAATTCTAAACGACCCAGTCCTAGGACAGTTCATGCCCAAAAAAGTGTCCATCACATACAAGAGAGGAACATCTATGAGAGATAAACTTGTTTCAACAACTCCTGAAGTAATTGAAACTTGCAGTTGGCTTAAAACCCATTATGGTTTCTACAGATGTAAAACATGCAAGGCATGCCAGCTGGGCATAAACAGAATTTCATATACAACACCCTTTAGTAAGGAGGAAATCAAAATAAAAAAACTACTCACATGCAAGACAGAATATGTAATATATGTTTTAATATGTCCCTGTGGGCTACAATATATTGGCAGCACTAAGCTACAAGCTCACAAACGGATTTAACAGCATATAAGAGCAATTAACAACCACGACAATACATACCCTGTAGCTAGACATTTCCGTGAATATCACAATTCAAGAAGTCAGGATTTAAAATTCTTCCTAATAGACTGTATACCCCCAAGTAGACGTGGAGGAAACAGGGAGGTTAAACTGAGAAAATTGGAAACACAATATATTCTGAACCTCGACACGAAGACTCCAGGAGGTCTTAATATCACGGAGGATCTATACACTTGCATATGAATTACTCTTTACACGTCTAGCATGCTTTCTTAAAAATTCAATAATATTTTAAGAATTGTATATATATGAATTTTATGAAGAATTTTAGGAAATGACAAATATGTCTTTCTTATGTGTATGTGTATTTATATATGTATTTATATATTTATATATTTATTTATTTATATATTTATATATATATATGCGTATTTATTTTAGCACTAGTTTGCACCACATGTTTGAGATGTATGCTCAGCTTCAAAAAATATCCCAAGTATGGCGAAACCTACACTAGAAACCGTACATTTCCAACGACTATATATACTTGAAACTAATTAGACAGACAAGTCAAAAAGAATACACAAATAAATGGCAATAGTTATCAACATCAGTATCGCACAAAAAATGAAATAATATATATCCTTTTGCACAGTTAATTTTAGCACTTGTAATTTGCACAACTAAAGCATTATTTGCACATTGATGAATTCAGGTTTTCATTTCCAAAATGCTAGTATCACCTGATATTAGGATTATCAATATATACATTTAAGTATGATGATAAGGATTACAGAAATTGCATTTAAGCATGTATTTATCTAGATCATACTGTGTCGTAATACATTATAATTATGAACGTTGAAAAACTGGAAATAATGGTACTATCTCTCCTATATTTACGCATTGATGCAAGGTATTTATGTTATGAAATTTGTTCGTAAATCATACAAATGTTTTTACAAAACCTACGGAGGATACCTCTTCTATGTCTATAATCATGTGCAAAGTACCAGACCAATCACTGAACACAATGTTGCTTTAAAAATGCACTAGCCGTAAAAAAACGTCACCATGTGAGCAAGACTCGAAGGAGTTGAAACGCGTTATGGCGGCATCGAAATAAACACGTAATTTGGCACCAAGTCTGTGGTCCGTGTCCGTGAGTTGCTGTGAAAAGCTGAGACGCTGCGGATTCGCTGATATATATATATATATATATATATATATATATATATATATATATATTATATATATATATATATTATCTACTGGCGGTCGCCAGTAGATAGTTATAGTTAGGACCGTGTTTCCATAGGAAATCTGCAACATTCTATTTGGAATAACTTTGGCGCCGGTCGACGAATCCTCGCGAAATTTTCAAAACTAATGGGGCGCTACGCTCCGCTCCTACCCTGAAAGTCTCGGGGGGATTCGTCAAGCGGGGGCTGAGAAAAAAGGGGGTCCCAAAACGCGTTTTCCCCATGCATTTTCCCTTAGGACCTTTAGTCCGAGCTACAGCCCGAACGGCTGAACTGAATTACTTGAAATTTGGCAGAGAGGTAGTCCTCAGGTCAAGGATGTGCCTTTTGTAGGTCTGGTGTAAATCTGTTCAGTAGGTCCTGAGAAAATAGCATTTAAATCAATATATATATCTGTAAGCGCGCTCCGTGCGCTTACCGTAAGCTTACCGTACGCGTACGGTGCCGTGCGCGAGCTCAATTCTGATTGGTGGTTACATGACTGTAAACATTCGAATCGGTCGAAATCAGGAAGTGTCGGCCGCCATTTTCTGTCTCTCGCACTGAGAAACAAAGGTGGGGAACGTGAAAAGGGGGCAACGAAGAGAGTTGCAGACCCCCTAGTGTTTGTCAGGGGGTCCAAGAAGGACCCAAAAGTACGAAAAATACATTTAATAATTTAAAAAAAGAATCGCGGAGTGCGCGTACGGTAAGCTTACCGTACGCGCACGGGAAAAAAAAAAATAACAAAAAATAAAGAAGTAACAATCACATTTATTAAATAAATTAAAGGACCCACAAGGGAGAAAAAAACAAATGTTACTGTGTAAAAAAAGGCGAGGCGCACACGGCATGGACTGCGCAACGTGGGCGCTCGGTGCGCGAAGCGCACCGAGGGCCCACAGCGCGCGCGCGCAGGGTGTGCGCACAGTGAAAAACCAGAAAAATAAATAAAAAATAAATACATAACTTAGCATTTAAAAAACCGTACAAATTCACTGAAAAAACCATAGGTTTCACACACGTTATAGTTAGGAATTATCATTTACAAAACCTTGCAAATTCACTTAAAAAACCATAGGTTTCACACATGTTATAGTTAGCTGTACATTTCACTCGTAAAAAACCAATGAAATTCCACGTTATAGTTAGATCAGGTAACTATAACTTGCTCGACCGCAATCCACAATGTGTAATTTCAGATGTCATCATTGATGTCATGAGTGATGTCACTGACCATGTCATGAGTGATGTAATATGTGACGTCATCAGCAGTTTATTGTGGGCGCGCAAGTTATAGTTACCTGATCTAACTATAACGTGGAATTTCATTGGTTTTTTACGAGTGAAATGTACAGCTAACTATAACATGTGTGAAACCTATGGTGTTTTTAAGTGAATATATATATATGTATTTATAATTTTTAATATGTTTTAAAACAATTTGAAAGTTATTAAAATAATTATTTAAAAATATTATTAACTAATTATATATATTATATTTTATAGATATATATGTTTAATTGATTTTTACATTATGGGGTTGATTCCGATCCTGTAAAAAGGATCTACGAATCGTCGTATGGAGCATTTTCTCCTTACGACTCGCACCCGGTAAACTGTCCCTACAACCTAGGAAGTACGATTTGTACAGAAAGCCTATTTCCGTACGAATCGGACAAAAGACTGTACGTGGAAAACATACCTACGATTCTGATCCGGAACAGCTTGTATGCGACGTCTGGACGTATTCAGGCAGCGGTTTCTGGCCCAGCAAGTACGAATCGTCCCTACGTCACTCCATACAGCCCTTTTTTTACGGGAGTCAAAGAGAGCTGGAAAAGCAGAGTTCGACGCGAACCGCTACGCAACGGAGCCCCGGTACACGACGTACACACCATGAACCCCATCGTACGTGTCATCTCGGTCCTCTTGGCCTACGACCTGGTGCACCGCACCCGACGAACATGCTGCAGAAGGTGAGAACAACACCCAGGGGCCGGGGGCGTGAGGGGCAGGAAACATACCCCATACATAAACCAAAACTTATAATATGTAGGCCATACATTACCACCAGGCTCTGGTCACTTGGGGGGGCTTGTCCAGCAACCCCTGCGTACCGCAACAACGGAAGTGGACGTGTATGGTGCGTACCACAAGTACCCCTACGGCACCATTACAACAGTGGTACGGACCGTACCCACGCATGAATGCATGGGTACGGTGCGTACCACACGTACCCCTATGGCACCATGACAACTCAGGCACGAACCGTACCCACGCATTCATGCGTGGGTACGGTGCGTACCACACGTACCCCTACGGCACCATGACAACTCAGGTACGGACCGTACCCATGCATGAATGCGTGGGTACGGTGCGTACCACACGTACCCCTACGGCACCATGACAACAGTGGTACGGTGCGTACCACACGTACCCCTACGGCATCAGTACATTTTGGATACGAGGCATACATACGCCATGACTGTGGGCTTAGAGGACTGGCCCAGCATGTTAACATCATATTGGTGTGTGTGTAGGTCCAGGCCTACAGTGTACAGCTCCAAGGGGGTGCGTGGGTGGGTGCATATGACTCCCAGCTGTGTCCAGAGATATGGGGGTGGGTGCATATCACTACCAGCAGTGTCCAGGCATAAGGGGGTGGATGCATATGACTCCCAGCAGTGTCCAGACATATGATGGGTGGGTGCATATCACTACCAGCAGTGTCCAGACATTTGGGGATGGGTGCATATCACTACCAGCAGTGTCCCGACATATGGGGGTGGGTGCATATCACTGCCAGAAGTGGACAGAGATATGAGGGGTGGGTGCATATCACTACCAGCAGTGTCCAGACATATGATGGTGGGTGCATATGACTCCCAGTAGTGGACAGAGATATGAGGGGTGGGTGCATATCACTACCAGCAGTGTCCAGACATATGGGGGTGGGTGCATATCACTACCAGCAGTGTCCAGACATATGTGGGTGGGTGCATATGACTCCCAGCAGTGTCCAGACATATGAGGGGTGGTGCATATGACTACCAGCAGTGTCCAGACATATGGGGGTGGGTGCATATCACTACAAGCAGTGTCCAGACATATGGGGGTGGGTGCATATGACTCCCAGCAGTGGACAGAGATATGAGGGGTGGGTGCATATCACTACCAGCAGTGTCCAGGCATATGGGGGTAGATGCATATGACTCCCAGCAGTGTCTAGACATATGAGGGGTGGGTGCATATCACTACCAGCAGTGTCCAGACATATGGGGATGGGTGCATATCACTACCAGCAGTGTCCAGACATATGGGGGTGGGTGCATATCACTACCAGAAGTGGACAGAGATATGAGGGGTGGGTGCATATCACTACCAGCAGTGTCCAGACATATGGGGGTGGGTGCATATGACTCCCAGTAGTGGACAGAGATATGAGGGGTGGGTGCATATCACTACCAGCAGTGTCCAGACATATGGGGGTGGGTGCATATCACTACCAGCAGTGTCCAGACATATGCGGGTGGGTGCATATGACTCCCAGCAGTGTCCAGACATATGAGGGGTGGGTGCATATGACTACCAGCAGTGTCCAGACATATGGGGGTGGGTGCATATCACTAACAGCAGTGTCCAGACATATGGGGGTGGGTGCATATGACTCCCAGCGTTGGACAGAGATATGAGTGGTGGGTGCATATCAATACCAGCAGTGCCCAGACATATGGGGGTGGGTGCATATCACTACCAGCAGTGGACAGACATATGAGGGGTGGGTGCAGAAGACTCCCAGCAATGTCACACTCCCAGGAGGATGGATGTCTTTCACACACTGCATGACACGCCACATGTGGGTGTGAGGACATATAACACATGCATACCCACCCATGGCGGATGCAGCCCAATACACACGCTGATTTCATGCTAACAGACTGTATAGTCATGTAACTGCATACAAAACTAAGATAGCCAAAGGGAACACACACTGTTATGTTATGTTACACCATTTATAAAGCACACAGCTGCCCCAGCAAAGGGGCGTCCCGGCGCTGACAGCAGTTTCCAGAGGAGTTCCGGTTAGGCCATTGGGAAAAGAAAAGTCTTGATAGCTTTCCGGAAGGATGTCAACGAGTCTAAGCTGCGGATTTTCAGAGGAAGAGAGTCCCACAGCTTAGCAGCAAGGAAACGAAAGGACCTGCCACCTGCTCTGGTTCGCTTAACACGTGGGACAGACACCAGAACCAGTTCGGAAGATCGCAGTAGGCGGGCCGGAACATAGAGAGTAATCAGGCCCGACAGAATCTCAGGTGTGGAAGACTTTAAAATTTTAAAGGTAAGACATAAAGATTTGAATTCGACTCTTTTTAGAATAGGGAGCCAGTGAAGGCGGCGGACCGCGTCCGTACCAGAGCACGTTCTAGAGAGTCCAAGTAAAGTTCGTGCGGCAGTGTTTTGAACACGCTGCAGACGGTTCAATTCCGCTTTATTGACTCCTAGCAGCAGGGAGTTCGCATAATCTAGTCTAGCTAAGATAGTGGCCTGGACTATAAGATGGCGTGTGGTCGCGTTAAAAAACCCCAGAATGGGCTTTAGACCACGTAAAAGGCCAAAACAGGTGCCTGCAGTTTTTTTGGTGTGATCTTGGAAACCCAAGGTGGAATCGAGCCAAAGACCAAGGTTCTTTACCACCTGCTTGGGTTTGGGGGCCGTGCCCAAGGAGGAAGGCCACCACTGAGTATTCCAAAGTCCCTTGTCCTTCCCCACCAGTAACACCTCGGATTTACTGGCGTTGAGCTGAAGACAGTTCTCAGTCAGCCAGCCAGCCACCGCCTCAAGTCCTTTATGGAACTGGGGGGCACCGTTGGTCTGATCATCAGAGAGGGCCGCCACCATCTGGGTGTCGTCCGCATATGAAACCAAACTAAGACCATGGTCGCGTGCGACTACTGCCAGAGGCTGAACATATAGGTTAAACAGAGCCGGACTTAAGGCCGAGCCCTGCGGGACTCCCTGCTTGATATGCTGGATGGAAGAAGCAAAAGGGGGAGCATATACCTGGAAAGATCTATCTGACAGGAAAGAGCGGAACCATTCCAGAGCTAGATCTTTTACTCCAGCTTCCTCAAGCCGGCGCAGTAAGATCTTATGAGAGACCGTGTCAAACGCGGAACTGAAATCGAGCAAAATGAGTGCCGCAGTTTGACCTTCATCTAGAATGGACCGCAAATGCTCACTAACCGCCAGGAGAGCTGTTTCGGTGCTGTGGCCAGCGCGGAAGCCATTCTGAGACCGGTCCAGGATCTTACTATTGTTTAGAAAGTCAGAGAGGACTTTATTGACGTGGTCCTCAGCCACTTTAGCAACCCAGGGTAAGAGAGAGATTGGACGAAAGTTTTCGGGTTTAGTGGGATCCAGTAATGGTTTCTTAAGCAGTGGGAGTACTTTAGCTTGCTTCCAGCGCGTAGGGACCACTGCCATGCTGAGAGAGGAATTAATGGTCTGCAATAGTGGAGTGAGAAGTACAGGTAGGCACTCCCTAAACTGAGCCGGTCTCATGGGGTCAAGAGGAGAGCCAGACTTAACTTTGGCACTCCAAGAGAAAAACTCCTCCTGAGAAATGGGGGGAATGACCTTTAGTATGGCATTAGAGATTGATGTTAAAGGCTTCTCTAAAACCCTAGAACAGTTGGGGAAGGTTTTATAAATGGTTTCTACTTTTTGTACAAAGTAGGAGGCCAGATCTTCACAGTATTGTGCCGAAGTGATAGGAGAGGTAGATGGATCCTTCCTCTTTTTAAAATCACTCAGAATCTTGAAAATACATTTAGTGGGATTGTTGCTAGAAGCTATCTGGTTTGTGATAAAGGCAGCACGTGCTGACTGTATGGCTTTATGATAACATTTGATAGCATCCTGATACAGTTTTTTTTCTACAGGGTAGTAGTTCCTCCTCCAGGCTCGTTCACGTTGTTTACACTTAGTCCGCATGGCCGCCAAGGAGTCAGAGTACCAAGGATTGGAACCAGAGTCACGGCCTTTGGACCATTTAGCGGGATTAAGAGAGTCTAGTGCCGCACAAATCCACTCACAAATAGTCTTATAGGCTTGTTCTGGGTTGGTGTCAAGGCAAGGAGTACGGGAGGCCAGGAGGGCCAACAGATCGTCCAGCCTGAGTTTGTGCCAACAACGTTTGAGAGTGGCCTTGGAGGGAGCTCTAGGCATAGCCCCCACCTGGGGGAGAGAGATGGTAATGAGGTGGTGATCGGTCCAACAGACCGGACTGGGTGGTTGAACCAAGAGGGAGGAGATATTGGAGAAAACTGGATCAAGTAGGTGTCCAGCCACATGGGTAGGACTCAGTACCAGTTGCCTTAGTTGACAGGCTTCAAAATCTGCAATCAGGGAGCTAACTTCTGAGTCTGACAGGAAATCAAAATGGATATTTAGGTCACCAATAAGGCTAAAATTGGCTGATCTCATACCCCATACATGGACGGCTTCCATGATCGCTACTTTGAATTCTGCTGAAGGGCCAGGAGGGCGATAGACCAATAAGCCAGAGAAGGAGTAGTTAGCATTGAGAGATAGGGTAAAACAGGCGCACTCGCACCCTGCCACGTCCTCCTTGACAAAAATACAGCGCAGGGAAGATTTAAAAATCACAGCCAGACCCCCACCTCTAGTTTCTCTATTAATGGTTAGAATGGTATATCCCAAAGGAAGAGCGAGGCCGGGTTCAATTACTGTGTCTTTGTTGAGCCAAGTTTCAGTAATAAAAAATACATCCGGCGACTCGTGCTCAACGAGATTGTGAATCTCACTATAGTGCTTGACTAGAGAACGCACATTCAGATAAAGTATTTTAAAAGGGGTCTTAATCCGTTTTGAGGGTGGAGGAGGCAGAGCAGGGTATGAGTTATACCTACAACTATTACAACAGAAGGGCCCCTCCAGCACTACTCTGGGTGGAGATTGACAAGGATTTACACTTTGGCCGATGGATATTAGAGATTCTCTAGTGTATTTAAGCAACCTAGGGCTTAAACTAGCAGCATGTCACACACATCCCAGTACTGATAGGAATGTCCAGGTGCTGGTCCAGCCACCAGGATGTTGTCTCTCATGGAAGGAATAGGGTTCAATGTAACTAGATACAATGCCCACAATTGTGAGTCAGGTCCCCAAATACCCTGCATAACACGTCCCATTTGTGTGTTAGGCCATGATTACACACATGCATAGTGCTGAAAAGGGACAATTTGTCCCTGATGCCATTCCTACATACCCAAAACACAAGTACAGTGACTTGCAAGGATGGCACAGACGATTCAGCAGGAGACATCGGTGAGCAGGCATGGCCATTGTTGAAGGGATCCGTCACCAACAAAGGAAATGTGGACACAGGTCAGCACTACAATTGTGCAACTGTTTGCAGGGACGATGTCAGGTGCCACAGAGGAAGGAACACTCCTTGGGTCAATGTCTCCAAAGGAAATGAACACACACTACCAAAGATGTCATCAGTGATGTCATTTGAGATGTCATCAGTGATGTCATGAGTGATGTCACTGACCATGTCATGAGTGATGTAATATGTGACGTCATCAGCAGTGGATTGCGGTCGCGCGAGTAATAGTTAGCTGAACTAACTATAACGGGGGAATTTCAATGGTTTTGTACGAGTGAAATGTCCAGCTAACTATAACATGTGTGAAACCTATGGTTTTTTCAGTGAATTTGCAAGGTTTTTTAAATGCTAATTCCTAACTATAACGTGTGTGAAACCTATGGTTTTTTCAGTGAATTTACAAGGTTTTTTTAATGCTAATTTATGTATGTATTATTATATTTTTTATATATTTATTTTACAATAAACTATCTATGTATATAGTTATAGATTGACTGTATCCTGTAATATGGAATGGCTCAGCTCTTTTTTTTTTATTTGGATAAAGTTGAACAGCATAGTTAATATCTTCTATAAACATATAAACAGTTTAAAATATATATATATTTTTTTAAGGGTTTTTCACAGTGCGCGCACCTTGCGCGCACCGTGCGCGCACCAGCGATTTTTTAAATTAAACGAAATAATTTTTTTTGATTTACGAGGTGCTTTAGGGACGCCCTGAGAAGGTCTAGGGGGTCAGGGAGTGTCTTCCCTGCCTCCTTTTCATGTTTTAGAAATCGGGTTAAAAGTAATTCATTTTTGATCCATGCGTGTACCGTGCGCGCATGCGTGCGAGCACCGTGCGCGCACGGCAAGTCATGTGATTACGGAACAACACTTTTCATTGGTTCATAGTAGTTTCTGTTCCAGAATCTTCAAACACCACACCCACTCCCCTCACTATTTCTTCTTATTTCCTGGGACAAGGAGCTGAACAGCTACTCTAGTAAAATTTTACTTGAAAATGGCAGAACAGCAGTCTACTTTAGGGAGTGAGGAGGAGACCTTTGTGGTACCACCAAGGAAGACCAAACAAAAAGACTCTTTCATCTGGAAATTCTTCACCTTTCCAGAGGGCCAAAAGAAGGTCAATGCCCCGAAGGTGACATGCACTATTTGTGGAAGTGTGTTATCCAGAGGAGATCCCAGCAAGAAATACTTGTTTAGTATTTATTCAATGTTGAGACACTTCAAGACAGTGCATCCTGTACCTTATGCTCGAGAGTCAACTAGAGCCCTAAGAGACAACCCTCCACCTGCTCAGCCGAGCACATCATCTGCGGCCGCAGATTCTCCGTGTACCAGGTCACTTGACATCCGCCCACTTTTCCAGAAGGTGCACATACATTGTAATGTGTGCAATGCTGTTCTTTGCTACGGTGAGAGCAGTATTAACTTGATCGAAAACAAAATACAGCAGCACACATGCTCCAGCCCATAATTATTTTCATTTATTGTTTTTGTTCCTGTTGAACAGTTTTTCATTACCAGTTTTTTTTTTGGTGCTCTAAAAATATAAGAAAAAATACAAAATTGTTAAAAAACTAAAAAAAAAAAAAAAAAAACCTGTTCTTTTCAGAACTCACTTCACTTCTCCAAGAAGAGCTATATTCCTAATATACTGTGTTGTAATTTTATTGAATGAATGTGTAGTGTATACATGAATTATTGAAATGATTGAAATGACTGAGTGAAGAGGAGGAAAGGACAGACAGAATGAGTGAGAAAAGGAAAGTATGATCAGTCATGAAAGGGAAGTGAAAGACTGACTGCAACAAAAGGACTAAGGGTAGAGGATACAGGTAAGAAGAGTGAATGAGTAAGGGAATGGCAGTGAGTAATGGAGAGTGATGGAGGGGGAGTGAGAAAAGGGGAGTAAGGGACGGAGATAGGAAAAGGGAGTAACAGATGAAGCGGATGAAGTACAGCAGGGTAAAGGGATTGAAAGTAAGAGAAGTAGAGTGATGGTGAGATAAGGGTTATGAGGATTAGAAAAGGGGGTAAGGGAAAGTGAGAGATGGGGAGTGAGGGGATGGAGGGATTTAGGAAACTGGAGTGAGAGAAAGGGAGTCAGGATTTCAATGAGCAAAGGAGAGTGAGGGAGAGTGAAGGAAAGAATGCGAGAAGATGAAGGGGTGTGAGATACAGACAGGAGGAAGTGAAGTAGGAGAATAGGAGTGACTATGAGTAAAGGATAGTGACAGTTAGGGAAGGTGAGGGAAGGAGAATGACGGAGAAGGTTAAAAAATTAACATAGATGGAAAATGAGTGATGGAGAGAGGAGGAGTGATAGAAACAGAGATGTTAAGGAAATTAAGGGTAAGACAGAGAAAGGGAGAGAGACAGAAACAGAGACAGAGAGCAAGGAACTGAGAAGGAGTAAGGTAGTTAGAATGACTGAGACATATGGAGACAGGGAGAGAAACATGGTTGAAAAAATAGTGATGGAGGCAGTAAACCTAGGGGAGTAGTAGAGAAGGAGTGAGGGGGTTACGAAAGAGCAGTAAAGGAAGAAGAGAGAGGGAAGGGGAATGAGAAAAGCAGAGTGAAGAGAAGTGAAGAAAAGGGAGCATGAAAGTGAAGGGGTGAGAAATACAGATATTTTAAACTTACCTGACCAACAAAATAACTTAATTAGAAATAAATGTTTTTTTTTAATTACAAGAAAAATGGATTCAATTTCCTAAATTTTCTTTCTAGATCTGAAAAAAAAGAAAAAAAATAGTAATATTTAACAATACATTTTAGAATACAGTACACATATTTTCTTATTTAACAAAGTAATTTTTTCGCTGTTTTCAGAATATATTGAATTTCACTGAAAATAGTGATATCAATTGTATTCATCACTTAACAGCGGGCAAAAAAATAAACAATCAGAAAGATTGTTTATAAAAGCCCTGAATCTATCCTCAGTAAAACATACCTTGATAGAAATGTAACATATATATTAAAAATATCTTCTAAGAACAATAACTATTTGCAATAAATAACGTCTGTAAATCTTGTTGCTTAAGCACATACACCAAAATAATATCTGTCAAAGAAGTCCACAATAGAAACATTTACCTTTCCATGAGGCCAAATGGTAATTTTTAAATCCTTTTTAGGTGAAATATCCAATGGTAATCCTATAAAATCGAAATAATGGTTTCTTCAGATGCTGCAATTTGTATCTAAAATTTTGGTATTAGAAAAATTAAGTAGGAATTTGGTAATTCTGCAGGCAAACGTTGCTCGAAAATCAATTGAGAATCATCACACAGTGTCCAGCCTTTTTCACATTTTAGATAAACTGTGTAATGACCAGAAGTTATAGAAGGTCCATCATGGAAAATTATTGCAACTGCAACAAAAGTCTTTCCTGATATTGATAATTGATTTCCTACAAACTTCTTTACTAAAGTGTCCAATTTTGTTCCAACAGCTCTACAACGTTGCATCATTAAAATTATATACTGTCCATATTTCTTTAAAAATAACGTTGATAACATTTCTGATTTACATTGAGAACATTCCATGTTGTGATCTGCATCTTTAACTAATTTACTAAAAGTCACTGATTTACTCTCTGGTAATGTTAAATGTATGAACCTTTCAGAATCAACATTAGTGCTGCATGTGTTCATACAGTTTTCACAACAATGTTCCCATTTATAAGAGAGACCAAACATATTTTCTATTTCTACCCCTTCATCTTCCAGTACCATAAGCATATACATTAAGAATTCCTGTGCATCTTGCTGGATATTTTGTGTAAACTGTGTACATCCAGAACATACATCTAAAAGATTTCTAACATCAGAAGCACTTTCTATTTTAGTTTTATCATTACTCAACTTCTCATAAAGGAAACTCAGCAGAGAACACATTTTTTTCATGATTTAGTATTATCTGCTCTTGCAAACTTTCAAGATAAAATACAACATTCAGCACTACATTAGCGTACCAGTTGACACCAGAGCTATTTTAAAAATGACAACCAACAACCTTTTCAACATTGTCCTTTTTCTTTTCGCTTGCAATCACATCACTCTCTTTTTGTTTTCTCTTCTGTACATCCTCATGACAGATATTCTCAATTCTCCTTTTCTGACAAACAACACCTTTTTCAAACACAGGATACTGACCTAAATGAGGAGCATAGCTTTTTCTTAATCTATTATACTCCTTTACACAATTTGCATCAGCACTAACTTTTGAGTCATCAAAGTCTATCATGAATAAACCAGATAATTTTTTCACTCGTGACAAAGCAACATATGCCATTCCTTCTTTAAACACACTAGATCCAATGTTTACAAAAGCACTATCTACAGTTAATCCTTGAGATTTGTGAACAGTTACAGCATATGCTAGAGAAAACGGAAACTGCTTCCTACGTATATATAAGTCTTTCACAAGCAAAAACGAACTGAACAACGACTAATGTATTTAACCTCTTCAATCTGATCAAATTTTTTTTTTTTAAATTCAATTCCATCTTTTTTCTGGTAATTAACAAAACCCACAACTTTACCCATAGCTCCATTCACTAAACCTTTTTCTACATTCAAATTACGTCTTAAAATTACTCGACAGTTCATACATACATAAAGATTCTTTGCTAAACCAGCTGTTTTCTATATGTTTTTCTCTAGAGAATCCAATTTAGTTTTCAATTTGCCTGTCAATATAATAGTTATTCCTTCATGCTGTATTTTATCCACGGCTTCCATTTTCATAATCTCTTCATTTTCCAATTTCAAAAGTTCTTCATTGAATATAGAGCATTCATGTAGTGTTGGCATTAAGCAGATTACAGTATTTTTTTCTGCAATTTTCTTGTATATTTTCTCTGGAACTATTTGTTCTGTTGGAAACAAATTACATGTCAATCGAATCTGTAAAGCTTTTCTGCCATGTTCTGTGAGTAGTCCAATTCTGATATCCTTGAGAATACTTGCATAATCATCATCATTTGCTTGCCGCATATTGGTCATGAGTTCTTTGTACTGAAAGTATGACCAAATATTCACATTACCTATACTTCCTAATGACTTTTTCGTGTCTTCATGTGCAAGAGTATTAAATACTGGTTGACCTTTAACTGGAGTGAGCTGCAGTAGATCCCCAAAAACTATAACATATTTTCCTCCAAATAACACGTCATAGTCTGTCTTTAGAATTTGCTGCATTCTTAAATGCACAAAGGCAAGCATTAAGTTTGATACCATGCTTACCTCATCAATAATGAGAACTTTCATTTTCTTCAACACTTGAAACTTCGAAACATGCTTCTCCTGTTAGCTTGTGATATTCTATTTTGTTCTCATGCTCTACTGGTAACATTAGCAAACGATGTAAGGTAATTCCTTTTATGTTATATGCTGCTAACCCAGTTGGAGCAGTAACAACACAAGACAAAGTTGAATCAGTTTTTTTCTGTAGGTATCTAATTACTTTAACTAAGAAACTTTTTCCAGTTCCATCTTGTCCACTCACATACATTCTGATTAGTTCAAATGATGTGCATGAGCACTCTTTATTTTCATGTAGTAATCCATGATCAATTTCTTTTGTGACTTCTTCATAAATTTGTTGTTGTTCATCATTCAGCTGTTGTTCCAAATTTGGTAAGTCTATTAAATCTTCCTGAGATTGATTCATAGCTGTTTCCACTTCAGTCATGGCTATTGCAGCTTCATTTTCTACGATTGGTTGTCCTAGGGGATCTTGACTGAGCGTACCAGAACTTTGACTGTCCTGAGAACTGTCTCTAGCTACTTCAGCTGCAATTGTAGCTTCTTGTTCAATTTTTCATTTAACATTTGTACATAATTTGTGAAAGTACTGCATTCTATGCTATCTTTACATGCATTAAAGGAAACTTCATAGCTCTGAAAATCTCCAAGTAATTCATCCTCTGGACGCCATGGTTTAAACAGCTGTAAAAGTGCTAAGTAGTAAAATATTCTTCAATGAAAGATAAAACTGCATCATCAGAATCTGTTCCAAATTTTGGGGCATCCTTGATCCACAACAGCATATGAATATGAGGAGCACCTCTTGCTTGGTACTCTTTTCTCCAAAAGAAATCCACAACTTCTCCAAGAGGTGGATTTTTTTTATTGCAGATGAAGGACATCATAGCCTCAAATCTATGATTGAAATATCTGCAAACATTAACCGGATACAATGAGCACAATTCTCCTGCTGTCTTGTATTGGATGTTTTCAATATTTGAATTTGCCTCTCGAAGAAAATCCAGTAAATCATCCCAAGCGTACTCAGCACAGCTTAGGGTAAGGAACCATGTATGAGTTCCTAAATTCCGTAACATACATTTCAATTCTCCAAGGCGTCGGTACCAATATTCATTAGTTCCACGCTGACAAGCCATCAGATTAATCAATTGAGATTCCAAATGATCATCTCGCTGTTGCACTTTGTTCATAAAATCCTTTGCAGACACATTATGTAGATGTACTCCAGTTTTTAAAATGTGATTTACTGCATAAGATAGTGCAGACAAGTCACTTTCAAATAAAAGATAGAACAAATAAGGAATACTTTGACGAAATCTTGGATCTTCTGCATATAATCTTGTAGTCCGATACTCAGAAGCAGGAATCTGTACTGGACGTTCATCTTATCGTCCACCTTTTCCTGTAGGAAACAGCTGGGGAAAACACTGATCTTCCAAGCTCTCCTCCCATACACTCACGGGAGTTCCTTTTGCTTTTTTCATCTGAAATAGATCAATAGTGTTTCCATAACTTCTTTAGAATGAAGAGGATGTATGCTGAAATGTTCATAAATTTCTTCTTCTTTTGACTTATCCACTTTTTCAATTTGCCCAGTTGGTATTCCTGTGTCTGCTAGTAAAACTTCTTCATCTTCATCCATATAAATTGATTCATAGTACTTATTATTTCTTTTCAAATATAAATTTGCTCTTTGTACTTTTCGTACATCTACTAGCTGCTGCCAAATTCTTATTCTTTGTAGGTACACCATTGACCAGAATAACTAATGGTTCAGTTTCCAAACTATCTGCATCAATTGTTTCAATATTTTTTTTCAAATCTAATGGCAAATAGAGAACTCTTCCTTTTAAATCTCTTTGTAAATCTGAAGGAGGTAATTTAGCTGTTTTGGGCTCCATACGAACTATAGTCTGGAACGGATGGACACATTGAATGAGTATAGACTCATACGTATTTAAATCACTAAGTTCTGCAGGAATATCAACCAATTCTAAATTATTATGTACAGCTCTAGCTGGCATTTTATTTTCTTCTAACTTGTTATAACAGTATTTACAAATACGCTGATCTTCACCCAAATCAAAACAATTTTCCAGAAACAAATATGTAGCAAAATCCTTCCACTCATAATTCTTTCCTTTTTCACTTTTTTTATAGAGATCAACATTCCTTGTTTGAGTTTTATAATGGCTTCTCCGGCAACAAATACAAGTAATATTTGGTCTTTCATTAGAGATGATAGTAAATTTTGTCATTTGATCTTCAAAATTTTTACTAACAGTGGGTTCTACATTCTCTTCCACATTTTCTTCAATAACTGTGTCATTTCCTGCACTTTCTTGTTCTGGACCAAAGTAACAAAACTGAATATCATCAGTAACCTTCTCTACATCTGATAAAGATCCACGCAACAGAGCACTATTCAACTCATTTAACTTTAGTGCTGGACTTTTAGCAAAATACAATCTTCTCACAAACTTTCTCATTTCAGAATGATGTACTGCCAGCATCCTAAAATGGTGAAAAACACTTTGACAAACTTTCCTAGAAAGATAAGCCAGAGAATGTCCTTGCAAACCAGTATTCTTTCTCACTCTGCATGGATCTAGTCTTTGAAGCACCTTAATCTTCTGTTTAACACTTTTTGTTACTATATTCTCTTAGAAAGTCACGTAATTTATCAATAGATTCTTGTTGTACAGTACAAATACTACTACAATTCCAAGTGTACACTGGGGCTTTAGGACGTTTCCCCATAACCTCATCAGCTAACACTTCTTCCTCATTTCTTGGAACCATTTTCTCCTTTTCCATTACACAACCATCTTTAACTTCATAACTTCGACCACTGGTGTCAACTGCATGCAGCAAACTATTACTTTGAAGATAACTCTCTTCATTAAAAAATGGTTCAGTACTTGAACTATGCTTCCATTCTCCTAAGAACACATTACAAAAGTTATTTTTTTTCACTACTCTTTTCCTTTTGCTTTTTGACTTCATTACATTGACTATTTTATCTAATGTACGGATACTGTTCAAAATTAAAATGAATAGTTTTCTTTTTAATTCCAAAGCCTTTGCAACAATTGATTCAATATATTTCTTTTTCTTATAAAATATTGCTTGCTTCCTATATTTTTTCACATCCATTAGAAAATTGAACACCACTCTTCTCTGAAACATTTTTTTACGAATGTTTTGAAATTCTGTTTTTCTTTTTAAGTCATTCTTTCTTGCTTCCGACTGTACATTAGCATTTAGTATTTTCTTTCTATTGGCTTGTTGTTTTCTTCTTGAAACACTATTTGCAGTGGATATACTGTGTACATTTTTTCTATGTTTGAGGATATTTTTAAAAAAAATCCTTAGTCTGCTTAACAGAAGACTTTTTCTTTTTTCCAACATGAGGTTATTCAACTAATTTCTGTTGTCCAGTTGTCTTCAAATATAGATGTTTTTGCTGTTCTTTTCTCTTTCTTGATTTTATAGGCATGTTTCATGTTATTTCAGTGTTGTTCAGCAATACCTAAAGGAAACTAAAAAAGAAATACCTTTATGTAATTTAAATATATTACAATATTTTTTTGAGGTTTTCAAATCCTATCATATGAGCTGCCCCTTTCCTACGAGTGCAAGTCTTACAGAACAAGAGCAACACAAATTAAATCTCTGACAATAATTCCTGTGTGCAGACAGACTCATGGTGTGATTCTAGGCAGAAAACGATATTTGATTGGCAATTTCAAAGCACATTTACTACTGTGGTAGAGCAAGTGATAATTACTGTAACAGCCTGACACATTTTCCTTATAGTTTAGAGAGGCAGAAAAGAGCACATGGCCTAACAGCTACTTGAGACCATGAGCATGTGGAACCTGGGTGAGTGATTAGACTAGAGGAAAGGAAATGAGCCTTGGTGATGTTGAATGTGTTAGCGTTACACACTGCTATCTGAAATACCACACAGTGCTGAATAGTAAGCATGGGAGTGCAGGAGAAGCAGCTGCCTGTGTGCTAAGAGTGTGTTTCTGGAGACTGTGTATTGTCAGGTGCAAGAGAGATCTGCATGGACGCTTGCACAACTGCATGAAGACTGCAGAGATGTATGTAAGAGCACATGTGGTAAGGGTTAATTGGGCTTATGAACATGTAGGAACTACCTCACTCATTACAGTACTGCAAGGAAAATCTACCCTGTTGTTTTCAAATGTGTTAACATTTGCCTCTCATCTGTGAGATGGTGATGTGTGCTCTATGCTAACCATCACAGTTCAAGAAAACAAGCTGCCCCTTTCCTACGAGTGCAAGTCTTACAGAACAAGAGCAACACAAATTAAATCTCTGACAACAATTCCTGTGTGCACACAGACTCATGGTGTGATTCTAGACAGAAAACGATATTTGATTGGCAATTTCAAAGCACATTTACTACTGTGGTAGAGCAAGTGATAATTACTGTAACAGCCTGACACATTTTCCTTATAGTTTAGAGAGGCAGAAAAGAGCACATGTCCTAACAGCTACTTGAGACCATGAGCATATGGAACCTGGGTGAGTGATTAGACTAGAGCAAAGGAAATGAGCCTTGGTGATGTTGAATGTGTTAGCGTTACACACTGCTATCTGAAATACCACACAGTGCTGAATAGTAAGCATGGGAGTGCAGGAGAAACAGCTGTCTGTGTGCTAAGAGTGTGTTTCTGGAGACTGTGTATTGTCAGGTGCAAGAGAGATCAGCATGGACGCTTGCACAACTGCATGAAGACTGCAGAAATGTATGTAAGAGCACATGTGGTAAGGGTTAATTGGGCTTATGAACATGTAGGAACTACCTCACTCATTACAGTACTGCAAGGAAAATCTACCCTGTTGTTTTCAAATGTGTTAGCATTTGCCTCTCATCTGTGAGATGGTGATGTGTGCTGCATGCTAACCATCACAGTTCAAGAAAACAAGCTGCCCCTTTCCTACGAGTGCAAGTCTTACAGAACAAGAGCAACACAAATTAAATCTCTGACAACAATTCCTGTGTGCACACAGACTCATGGTGTGATTCTAGGCAGAAAACGATATTTGATTGGCAATTTCAAAGCACATTTACTACTGTGGTAGAGCAAGTCATTATTACTGTAACAGCCTGACACATTTTCATTATAGCTTAGAGAGGCAGAAAAGAGCACATGTCCTAACAGCTACTTGAGACCATGAGCATGTGGAACCTGGGTGAGTGATTAGACTAGAGCAAAGGAAATGAGCCTTGGTGATGTTGAATGTGTTAGCGTTACACACTGCTATCTGAAATACCACACAGTGCTGAGTAGTAAGCATGGGAGTGCAGGAGAAGCAGCTGGCTGTGTGCTAAGAGTGTATTTCTGGAGACTGTGTATTGTCAGGTTCAAGAGAGATCTGCATGGACGCTTGCACAACTGCATGAAGACTGCAGAGATATATGTAAGGTCACCTGTGGTAAGGGTTAATTGGAGTTTTGAACATGTAGGAACTACCTCAACCATTGCAGGAGTGGAAGGAAAATCTACCCTGTTGTTTTCAAATGTGTTAGCATTTGCCTCTCTTCTGTGAGATAGTGATTTCTGCTGAATGCTAACCATCACAGTTCAAGAAAACAAGCTGCCCCTTTCCTACGAGTGCAAGTCTTACAGAACAAGAGCAACACAAATTAAATCTCTGACAACAATTCCTGTGTGCAC
This sequence comes from Triturus cristatus, assembly GCF_964204655.1. NCBI lineage: Eukaryota > Metazoa > Chordata > Amphibia > Caudata > Salamandridae > Triturus > Triturus cristatus. The sequence goes on along the minus strand of NC_140579.1, from coordinate 639,724,240 downwards.
ACAGACTCATGATGTGATTCTAGGCACAAAACAGTATTCCTGGGTGAAACCAGTACACCTTAACTTATGGTGAAGACATACTCCATAATATCTTACAAGTTCAAGGCAGTTAAATATCTTCCTAAACATAAAATGTAAAACACAACTTTAAAAGAAGAAACACATTTCTATTATTTATATCAAATTACACCACATACATCCCCTCTCAAATTCATAACTCACCTTTAAAAGTAGTTAGTTGAGAAAGAAATGTGCCACTCACACAGCAGATTATCAGAGCCATAATCTCTGAGCTGTACTCCTCTCACCAGAACCACTAAATGGCAAAATGTCCCTCTCTTTTTTCACACATATACATGTTAACTTCAAATCACATTGCTTCCCACATTTTTTTAAATGGAAACACACATTTCTATTGGTTGCAAATTTCAACCCTTTCCAAATGATTCCTACCCCTAACATGACTTCTGCCTGCTACCATAGAAACAGATCATGGAACACTGGTGTGAGCAGAGAGGTCAGAAGTTCAGCACACAATGTTTCTAATCCAAAGAGCAAGAGTGCTTGACTATTCAAACCTAACAGCATATCCAAAGTAATCTTCTGTGGGAACACATTTTTCTGAACCACTACAAAACATGCTTTTAAAAATTTAAACATACAGCCTAGTTTTTAGTGTTGAATGGTCTGAAACAGCCAATGAGTTCTTTTTATTAAAAAAAAGTATGTAAGCCTCCATTTTACAACTATCTTTCTTTTCATATTGCCATTCTACTGAGAGACACCTTCTGAGTGCATCCAGATCTCCTTGAAAGATGTTCACAGTGTGGATTGTAGGTCATAGCTATGTCTACTGGAGTGAACAGTATGCAGAAAAAAGAGGTATTGTGAAAGACCTTGCTTTGCCAAATGTAGACATTAAATGGATTGGTCAGAGAGGGTTAAAGTGGCACCAATTAATGCCTTTGGTGAAATCCTTTCTACATCTCCCACAGCCTGACCTTATAATTGTGCACTGTGGTGGAAATGACCTAGGCACTGTAACTGGGGTAGGTCTGGAAATGCTTGTTAAGGACACCTTTGTGCAATTGATGTCACTTTTTCCACAAACTACCTTTGTATATTCTAATATATGCCAAAGGCAAAAGTGGAACTGGTCCAACCAATATTGTCCACAGATTGAGAAAGCAAAAAAGCACGTCAATAAGTCTGTTTCTGCTTTCCTCAGAGACTATGGTATGGGTTCTATATACCACAACAACTTGCGTTACAACATGCAAGGCATTTATAGAGGAGACAGTGTACATTTCACAGATGAAGGGAACAGAGTCTTCCTCTTGAACTTTAGACTCTGCATTCGTACTTACTTGTAGGTACAAAAAAACACTCAATGAACACAACGGCTCTTTTTAGAGCCAACCAACATCTAAACACTTAAACTTGATTTTTTTTTTTTAAAACAAATTTTATTAAATGATTGCATTACAGTTGCTGAGCCCTGACCTCCAGGTACGTCAGCCAGGCAGATGTATCACAATAACAACAGCACAATCCATTTTGTTTTACTGTTAAACGAAGAACATACTACACCTACTTTCAAACCTAAACTATCCCCCCACCCTCCTCTCCCCCTCCCAACCCCCTGCCCCCTCCTCCCGGTTCCCACCCCCCCATCGCATGGTCACTGTTACAGTCCCCCCTCCCATCCTTCGACCCCCATCCGTAACATGGCGTGTTCCTGGCCTGCCCTGTCTCCTCAGAATTCCTGCCCTGGGTCTTGGTCCCCTGGCGGCTCCAACCAAATGCCTCTGAAGTCTGCCCACCGCTGCCAGATTTTAAAATGTTTACGCGGGCATCCCCGAGCTACGAAGATCGGTTGCTCCATGCCCATACAAAAATCAAGTCCCCTTTTCCAGGCTAGCACCGAAGGGGGCCGCGTGTTCTTCCAGGCCTGTGCAATGTCTCTCTTGGCCAGGGTAAGACCTAGTAGCAGCAAGTGTCGCTTATGGACATTGCCCCCAATCCCCTCCATGACGTGCAGGAGTCCCAACCTTGGCGTACGAGGGAGCTCCCATCCCAGGACTTCCGACAGGCTATCCCATACCCCTTTCCAGAAGCGAGATAAGGACCCACAGCTCCACACCGTGTGTAGAAGTGTCCCAACTTCCGATCCACATCGAAGACAATCTGGGGAGGCGATCAGACCCGCCCGCCACAGCCGCTGTCTAGTATAGTATGTGCGGTGCAGGTACTTGAATTGAATGAGACGCAGCCGCATTGCAATGGCCGCCTCCCTAGGGGCCGCTAACGCTTCCCTCCAGTCATCCTCGTCTAGATCTCCCACATCCCTTACCCGCGCATCCCGTAATTTCTGTAGCGAGGGGGAGCAATGAACAACCAGCGACTGGTAAATGCGTGAAATTTTTTTGGTTTCCAGGTTACCCATAAACACCCTCGCCTCCAAGGGGCTGAACTCCGGCACGGACTCTAGACCCTCCAAGTACGGGGCAATGGCGTGGCGAAACTGCAGGTATCGGAAAAACTGGGTTCGTGGCATGTCATACTCCCGGCTTAATTCCTGGAACGATTTTAGCGTAACTCCCGACAGTACGTCGCCCAGTGATGATATTCCAATGTTATCCCAACCCGTGAATCCCCGCAGAGCCGCCAGCTCCGGCAAGCGTCCATTGCCCCAGAGGGGAGTCTCCCCAGTTAGGGTATTCCACCATCCCATACGACGCAGGGCCTGCCTCCAAATCCGAAAGACCGTCTGCGTCCCGGGGGGAAGCGCCCCTCGTATCGGCGCCGCGTAGAGTATCGTATGTAGCGAGTGGGGTTCCATGAGACAGCGCTCCCGGGCATAGGCCGGGTCCCTTCTGTCCCCATACCACCACTCGTTAAGGACCAGAAGATGAGAGGCCTGATAGTAGGATAGTATATCCGAGGTCGCCAAACCACCGCAGTAGGTGGACAAGAAACATGTACGGAGCGCCACCCGGACCGTACCGCCGGCCCAAAGGAACCGACCCAATTCTGAGTCAACCTGCCGAAACCATGCGGGTGGAATTGGGTAGGGGTGATTCTGCAGTTGATACAGCAGTCTGGGTAGGGCAACCATCTTAAAGATGGCGGACCTGCCAAATATTGTCAGCGGCATACGAGTCCACGTCTGGATATCCGCCTTGACTCGCCTCCAGACCGGCAGCACATTCCGTTCCCACGACAGCTCTGGCGCAATCGACAGGAATACTCCCAGATATTTAATCCCGTTGACCGCTATCTGCAGATCAGACGCCCAGGTTCCAGGTACCCCGCGCCCCCCCCAACACCCACAGCGTAGACTTGCGCGGGTTTAGATATAGCCCAGAGGTTTCCCCGAAAATTTGCAAGATCCGCCTGATGCGCGGTCCAGACCGATCAAGATCTGTAATAAAGAATAGCACATCATCTGCGTACAGTGCAATTCTATCCGATGGTCCCCCAGGCCATTCAAATCCCCGTAGCTGTGCGTCCACTCGCACCCATGCGGCAAGGGGCTCCATGGCCAGCGCGAACAGATATGGCGATAGGGGGCAGCCCTGTCTAGTGCCCCGCTCAATCGCAAACTGATAAGAGACCGCCCCTGCCACCCGCACTGAGGCCGTCAGATCCGTATATAAGAGGCGAACATAGGCCAGAAAGTGAGGGCCCAAATTAAGGCGGGGCAGCAACGCAAATAAGTAGATCCAGCTTAGGGAGTCGAACGCCCTATCCATATCGGCCAAGAGAAGGGCCGCCGGCTCTCCCACTTTCTCGGCCGCCGCCATCGCCACATGTGCCCGGCGAATGTTATGTCGGGTGGCCCTGCCGGGCATGAATCCGGCCTGATCTGGGTGAATGAGATCCGTTACATGGGGCAGCAGCCGGTTGGCCAAAGCCTTCGCCAGGACCTTGGCCTCCACATTGAGCAATGATATCGGGCGATATGAGGTGTGCTGTTCTGGCGGCCGGCCAGGCTTCTGAAAGACCACCACCTCCGCATGTCGCCAGTCCGGAGGGAGAACTCCTGTCTCTCTAGCCTCCTCTACAACCGCCTTGTAGTGAACTCCTAGCTGCAAGTGGTACCTCTTGTAGAATTCGCTAGGGAAGCCATTTGAACCCGGGGCGCGCCCGTATTCAACTCGCCCAGCGCCGTGCCCAACTCCTCTGCTGTCAGGGGGAGCTCTAATCGTTCCCGCGTCTCGTCTGACACTGCCCGGGGTGGGAAGTCCGCCAGGAATTTATCCACCACATCCGCCGACAGGCATTCATGGGGGGTATACAGTTCCGCGTAGTATGTAGCGAAGCTCTTTGCTAGTATCGCCGGGTCCGTAACCGGGGTCCCCGTCGCGTCTAATATCCCCGGCAACGCCTGGGGATGCAGTATACCCTGGCATAGCCGGTGCAGCATTGCGCTCGACTTATCCCCCCACTGATAGATCCTGCTCCGCGTTGCGAGCCAGATCTGTTTCGCCTCCTCCATCTGGAGGGAGGCATAGGCCTGCTGCGCTAGTAGTAGTCGTTCCACCTCCGGGGTCCCCTCGTCTTCCCCACCCCTGCGCTCTAATTCCTCAATTTCCGCCGCCACCCTTACCATGGTCTCCCTACGCTTTCTTCGGGCAGTCGCACACCAAGCTATATCCACGCCCCGCAGTGTAGGTTTCATAGCTTCCCACAGCATCGCGGCATCAGTGACCGACCCCACATTCTCTGACAGAAAATTCGCGACGGCCTCCCCCATATGTTCTTGATAATCTGGCTGTTGTAGGTGCCACGTGGACATACGCCACCGCAGCGGCTGCCGCCGCCCATCTAAACTGACTGTAACCGCGACGGGGGAGTGATCCGACAGGCCCCTCTGTAGGATGTCCGCCGCCTGCACTCTATGCGACATCCCGCTTGGAACAAAGAGGTAATCAAGGCGCGAGAATGAATGGTGGACAGCCGAGAGGTATGTGTATTCTCGCATATTCCCATGGAGGTAGCGCCACGTATCAACCCAGCCCATACCCCGTACCATGTCATGCAATTTAGTGGAAACTGTCCCCTCCGACGTGCCACTGTGGCGGGACCTGTCCTGCCCGCGATTCATCACGTCATTCCAGTCCCCCCCTACAATCGCCAGCCCCTCAGGCACCTCTGCCCATACTCCAAACAATTTCTCCACGAAGGACCCCTGCAAGGGAGGCGGCGCGTATACACTCCCCAGAATCAGTGCTTCCCCCCCCAACGTCCCGCTAATGAACACATAGCGGCCCTGCTGGTCTATCCATTGCCTGGAATGAACGTAAGGGACCCTGCGGTGCACTAACACCGCCACTCCCCTAGAGCCCCTAGTAAAACCCCCATGGAAGACTTGCCAATAACCGAAGCGCTGTAGGCATAATACCTTTGTGCCCAGTAGTTGGGTCTCTTGTAGCATAAGGACATCAGCTCCCATTCTTTTAGCGAATCGCAGGACTACACCCCTTTTTATCTTGTCCAGGACCCCCCGCACATTCCAGCTGAGCACTCGAAGGGATCTACTAGGTCCCGTCGACCTTTCTTCTGAGCCCGCCATCAGGGAACATCAATTGTGTAGGTCATCTCTGCGGGCCGTGGTGTGGCCCCTTCCATGTCTGTGTGCCCTCCCCGTGAACCATGCGACGCCCCTCCTACCCCATCTAAAGTTCCCCAACTCCCCAGTCGCTCCCCCTCCCCTCCCCCCCAGAACCCCCACCCTATACTTCCAAACCATTGAAGTACCTGTCGCGGTATTGCAGGTTTGATACTCCTAACGTGGAGCCCAAGACCATACACACCAATGGATCCCCCGCTAACAATCCTCACTTCCCTCAACTTCCCTCACCCAGCTCACTGAGGGAGACCTACCCGCCATTTCCCTCCTCCCCCCCCTCCTCGCCCCCTGTCTATCGCCTTGGGACATCAACCACTACTCCTCCCAACCCACCCGGACCTACCCGTGTCCTACGCTCCCCACTCAATGCCCCTGGTGATAGTACATGTTATGGGATAATAGTCAGCTCTTGGTGCGCCCAGGGTGGCTCTCACGGATCTGCTACACTGCCGCCTGGAGCACCAGACTTCGACCCTCGGGAGCTGCCTGACTCCGATCGCTGCCGAGACCGGGACCTCCAGTTGCTCTTTTGCCGGGCCTTCTGCGCCGCCGATTTCCGCGGCCCACCCTGCGCCTCGGAAGAGTCCAACCCCGGCTGGGCCGGCACCCGTACCGACACCGTTTCATCTGTCCAGCGGAATACTTCCTCCGGCGTATCAAAGAATTGAGTGCGGGACTGAAACACCACCCGCAGGCGAGCCGGGTATAGCAACGCATAGGGGAGTTTAAGGTCTCTCAGGCGCACCTTGGCTGCTGCGAAGGACTGTCGCTGTTGCTGCACTAGCCTCGTGTAATCCGGAAAAATCATAATGCGGTGATTCTCGTAGAGAAGCGGCTCCTTAGTTCTGGCCTCTCGCAGGATGGTATCTCGGTCATGAAAGTTCAATAGCTTTGCTATCACTGGTCGAGGGCGGGCCCCCACCGGTGGCTTCTGCAGTAGGGCCCTGTGTGCCCTTTCGATCACAAAGCACTTAGAGAGGGAGGTCGGGGGGAGCCAGCTCTCCAGCCATTGCGTGAGGAAACCCTCCATGCTGCCCTTCTCACAGCCCTCCGGGAGCCCCACGAACCGCAGGTTATTCCGTCGGGCCCGCCCTTCCGCATCCTCTGCCCGAAGGGCCAGGCCACTCTGGGAGCTCTCGAGGCTGGCTACTTTGCGTTTGAGAGTCACAATATCATCCTCCGCTCCGGAGATGCGGGTCTCCGCCTCTGTTATGCGGGCCACTGCGTTCCTCAAATCCTGTCTCAGTAGAGTGACATCTGACCCCACCACTCCTATTTTCGCCTCCAGTGTGTCTCTCGATTGTGTTATGGCAGCCATCAGGGCCGCATTGTCCGGTACCGCATCTTGATGACCACTGTCCGCTCCTGTTCCCCCACTCGGCCCCGTGTACTTATCAATGGGCCCGTGCTTAGACGGTCCGCCGCCCCCCGCACCTCTCGTCATGGCGATCACCCTGCGTGTTTGTCTCTTCCGGCCACCGCCTCTGCAGCTAGACCCAGACCCACGCCGCCCCCAGGCTGGCCACTGGTATTTCGGGCCTTGGCCCTACGCACAGGATCCGTGTCCTTATGGCAATGCACCCCAACCTCGGGGGCCACGCAGTCCAGTCTCGAATTCAGGGCCAGATATTAGCGGCTCTCCCCCTCCCGCCGCGACCCGATCTGGTCGCCGAGCGCCCCTTGCCTTGCCGTAGGTATGAGACCGTCTCTAATCACCTGGGGTGGTCCGTGAGCTTTCCAGCGACCACACCCCACAGCACCCCTGCCACCTCCTTACTTGCTCTGCGATGGTCTCCGTCCTCCAGGGGTCTCGTGTCGGATCTGCACCCACGGCGCCTACTGGGCCCTCGGGTCCGGCCCCTCCGGGGGCGCTCGCGCCACTTTAATCATGCCGTCGCCAGTCAGGCCTCAAAAATCCACGTACCCCACAGCTACGGTGGCTCGCCCTGTCTCCTCAGTCACCTTGCCTCCATGTTGGACTCGGCCCCCGGCCACGCGGGACCCGGCGTCGCCACCGTGTGTAGGCTTTGCTCTGCCGCTGCACTCGATCGGTGCGTCACTCATGCGGCCCCGGCCAGCTATGCCTGCGTGTGGAGCTCCCGTCAGCAGCTGGGGCCCACACTGCAATGTCGTGGCAGCCCCTCGCACAGTCCAGGTCCCTAGGGCCCCGTCGGACGATCTCCGCTCTGGCACCCCCCAGCACGCTCCTCAGCCACCGGAGCAGGATTCTGTGGCCCCTGTAGTTCTCCTCCGTCACAGCCGGTCCGGGCCAGCCTCAAGGCCCCGGCTTCTGTGTGTCGCTAGGGCCTCACTCAGCAGCTCCGTTATCGGCGGCCCCCAGCACGTCTCAGGGCACGGGTGTCCCGCCGGATGAGCTCCGCCACTTCCTACAGCGCTCCGTGCCCACCTGACCAGGATTCTGTGGCCCCGGCGTGACGCCTCTGTCGCAGCCAGTCCTGGCCACTCCAAACTCGAGGCCCCGGCTTCACCGCTCCGTACGGGCCGCTACTCGTGGCCTCGCGATCTCCGGTTCCCCGTACACTCCGAGGCCCCGAAATATCACCGGAGGACCTCCGCTACCCTCCGCTGCACCCTCGGATCTTCTGGGACGAAAGCAGGCGGGGGAAGGCAGGATAAATCTTCGGATTATGTATCGGCGGGACGGAGCTCCAGCAGGCTGCGTCCGCCATGATGGCTCTCTTGGCCACGCCCCCTTAAACTTGATTTTTAATTCTATTTTTTTTTTTACTTTTTTTTTTGGGACCTTAGTGGTCTTTCATGGTCCCCCTGAGAAGGCCTAGGGGGTCAGGGACTCTCTACCCTGCCCCCTTTTCACGTTCTCCACTTGTGTTTTTAGCTCTCTTCTGCCTCTAAAACTCAAAATAGCGTCTGGTGGGTGCGCGAACCGTGCGCGCACCCCGCGACTTTTTGAAAAAAAATAAATGTTTTTTTCACCCTTCGGGGTCCATCAGGGACCCCTGACAAAGGCTAGGGGGTCTGCAACTCTCTACCCTGCCCCCTTTTCACGTTCTCCACCTTTCTTTTTCACTGTCACACACAAAATGGCGTCCGACACTTCCTGATTTCGACCATTCGGGCTGTACCTTCGACTAAAGGTCCTATGGGAAAATGCATGGGGAAAACGTGTTTTGGGACCCTCCTTTTTTCTCAGCCCCCACTTGACGAATCCCCCTGAGACTTTCAGGGTAGGTGCTGAGCGGAGCGCCCCATTAGTTTTGAAAATTTCGTGAGGATTCGTCAACCGGCGCCAAAGTTATTCAAAATAGAATTTTCAGATTTCCCATGGGAACTCGGTCCTAACTATAACTATCTACTGGCGACCGGCAGTAGATAATATATATAGCAAGACTCGGAGGAGTTGAAACGCGTTATGGCGGCATCCAAATAAACACGTAAATTGGCACAATATCTGTGGTCCGTGTCCCTGTGTTGCTGTGAAAAGCTGAGACGCTGCGGATTCGCTGATATATATATATGTATTTATAATTTTTAATATGTTTTAAAACAATTTAAAAGTTATTAAAATAATTATTTAAAAATATTATTAAGTAAGTATATATATTATATTTTATAGATTTATATGTTTAATTGATTTTTACATTATGGGGTCTATTCCGATCCTGTAAAAAGGATCTATGAATCGTCGTACGGAGCGTTTTCTTCGTACGACTCGCACCCGGTAAACTGTCCCTACAACCTAGGAAGTACGATTCGTACAGAAAGCCTATTTCCGTACGAATCGTACAAAAGACCGTACGTGGAAAAAATACCTACGATTCTGATTCGGAACAGCTTGTACGCGACGTCCGGACGTATTCAGGCAGCGGTTTCCGGCCCAGCAAGTATGAATCGTCCCTACGTCACTCCGTACGGCCCTTTTTTTACAGTAGTCAAACAGAGCCGGAAAAGCAGAGTTCGACGCGAACCACTACGCAACGGAGCCCCGGTACGCGAAGTACACACCATGAACCCCATCGTACGTGTCATCCCGGTCCTCTTGGCCTACGACCTGGTGCACCGCACCTGACGCACATGCTGCAGAAGATGAGAACAACACCTAGGGGCCGGGGGGGTGAGGGGCAGGAAACATACCACATACATAAACCAAAACTTATATTATGTAGGCCATACATTACCACCAGGCTCTGGTCACTTGGGGGGGCTTGTCCAGCAACCCCTGCGTACCGCAACAATGGAAGTGGACGTGTACGGTGCGTACCACAAGTACCCCTATGGCACCATTACAACAGTGGTACGGACCGTACCCACGCATTCATGCGTGGGTACGGTGCATACCACACGTACCCCTACGGCACCATGACAACTCAGGTACGGACCGTACCCACGGATGAATGCGTGGATACGGTGCGTATCACACGTACCCCTACGGCACCATGACAACAGTGGTACGGTGCGTACCACACGTACCCCTACGGCATCAGTACATTTTGGATATGAGGCGTACATACGCCATGACTGTGGGCTTAGAGGACTGGCCCAGCATGTTAACATCATATTGGTGTGTGTGTAGGTCCAGGCCTGCATTGTACAGCTCCAAGGGGGTGCGTGGGTGGGTGCATATGACTCCCAGCTGTGTCCAGAGATATGGGGGTGGGTGCATATCACTACCAGCAGTGTTCAGACATATGGGGGTGGGTGCATATCACTACCAGCAGTGGACAGAGATATGAGGGGTGGGTGCTTATCACTACCAACAGTGGACAGAGATATGAGGGGTGGGTGCATATCACTACCAGCAGTGTCCAGACATATGGGGGTGGATGCATATGACTCCCAGCAGTGTCCAGACATATGAGGGGTGGGTGCATATCACTACCAGCAGTGTCCAGACATATGGGGATGGGTGCATATCACTACCAGCAGTGTCCAGACAAATGGGGGTGGGTGCATATCACTACCAGCAGTGGACAGAGATATGAGGGGTGGGTGCATATCACTACAAGCAGTGTCCAGACATATGGGGGTGGGTGCATATGACTCCCAGTAGTGGACAGAGATATGAGGGGTGGGTGCATATCACTATCAGCAGTGTCCAGACATATGGGGGTGGGTGCATATCACTACCAGCAGTGTCCAGACATATGGGGGTGGGTGCATATGACTACCAGCAGTGTCCAGACATATGGGGGTGGGTGCATATCACTACCAGCAGTGTCCAGACATATGGGGGTGGGTGCATATGACTCCCAGCAGTGTCCAGACATATGGGGGTGGGTGCATATCACTACCAGCAGTGTCCAGGCATATGGGGGTGGGTGCATATGACTCCCAGCAGTGGACAGAGATATGAGGGGTGGGTGCATATCACTACCAGCAGTGTCCAGACATATGGGTGTGGGTGCATATCACTACCAGCAGTGGACAGACATATGAGGGGTGGGTGCAGAGGACTCCCCGCAATGTCACACTCCCAGGAGGATGGATGTCTTTCACACACTGCATGACACACCACATGTGGGTGTGAGGACATATAACACATGCATACCCACCCATGGCAGATGCAGCCCAATACACACCCTGATTTCATGCCAACAGACTGTATAGTCATGTAACTGCATACAAAACTAAGATAGCCAAAGGGAACACACACTGTCACGCACATCCCAGGACTGATAGGAATGTCCAGGTGCTGGTCCAGCCACCAAGATGTTGTCTCTCATGGAAGGAATAGGGTTCAATGTCACTAGATACAATGCCCACAATTGTGAGTCAGGTGCACAAATACCCTGCATAACACGTACCATTTGTGTGTTAGGCCGTGATTACACACATGCATAGTGCTGAAAAGGGACAATTTGTCCCTGATGCCATTCCCACATACCCAAAACACAAGTACAGTGACTTGCAAGGATGGCACAGACGATTCAGCAGGAGACATCGGTGAGCAGGCATGGCCATTGTTGAAGGGATCCGTCACCAACAAAGGAAATGTGGACACAGGTCAGCACTACAATTGTGCAACTGTTTGCAGGGACGATGTCAGGTGCCACAGAGGAAGGAACACTCCTTGGGTCAATGTCTCCAAAGGAAATGAACACACACTACCAATGAATATTTGCACAGACATTGTGATGGCACACAGATACCATGGTCCACCTCATGACCATCATACAAAAACATATCTCAGAATCCTAACACATTACCAGAACACCAACTTCATGAGCCTCATCACCAACATCAAGTACCTGAAATGCAATAGTGTTGAAATTAAAAGAAAAGGCTTTATTCAGCAGAGAAAAATGATAAATTAATAAGACTATGTACAAAGGCCAATGACCAGTCCATTTCTCGAGTCCAAGGGTGGACGTAGGGGACCGCGTCTACCCCTACCTTGCCTGCACAAACGAACCTCAAGGTTTGTCGACCGGGAGGGGGCATCATCTGTGGCAGGACTAGGCACCGCAGGGACAGGAGGGGGTTGGGTGGGTGTGGTGGGTGCAGGGGTGGACGTCTCCACCACAGGGGGTGGGGCAGCGCCAAAGGTGGAGGTGAACACGGCGCTGCACACTTCTGCTAGGGCCTCCATCCTAACCCCTGCACCTGAAGGTACCCCCGAGCCAACGGAGGGTGTGGTGGCCGAGGGATGGGGTGCAGTGCTCTTTGGGGAGGGGGTGGACATGGGGGGACTCAACTCCCCTGCCCGGGGACTTCCTCGCACGCTTGTGGGGTGGTGTCACAGTGGAGCTGAGGGCCAGACCAGCCATGTAGCTGTCCTTGGGTGAACGTTTGGCAGGAGAGCTAAGGGGAGTGGTTTTGGAGGAACTGGGTTGTGAGGACTGCAGACTATGACTGTGGCTGCGTGTCTGTCGTCTTCCCCCAGACCCTGTGGGTGTGCCTACATCCCCCTGAGTGTGCGTGCCAGGATGTGTGTGCTGTACCTTACTTGTGGGTGTGCTGGATGTGTCTGTTGGGGTGCGTGCCCGTGACTGTCTGGGTGTGCATTGGGCAGGCATGGGAGAGGGCAGTGTGGATGAGTTCGGGGTGGGGGGGACAGAGCTCTGCAGGGCAGTAACTGCTGCCGTCAGTGAAGAGTCCATGGACCGCAGAATCCTGCGTTGGTCAGACATCGTTGCTGACATGCCCTCCATGAATGACACCACCTGTGTGAGCCGTCTAGTGTGGTCATGGAGCACATTCAGCATCGATGCCTGCCCAACCTGCAACTCCTGCAGTATGTCCACAGACTCTTCACTGAGGGCAGCAGGGGTGACAGGGGCAGGGGGTGCGGTGCCTGGCATGAAAGAGACACGGTGGGACGCTGCACAGACAGGAGGGACAGGAGCAACTGGGAGGGCGGAGATGGGAATGGAAGAGGCGGGGACAGATGTGGGGATGCTGCCAGTTGGTTTTGCAGCCTCCGCCTCCTTAAGGAGTTCAGCCTCGGACCCGTCGGCGTCGTAGCTGCTCTCGCCTACAGACAGGTCCTCCAACTGACTCCCCTCGCCCTCCGTGCCACTGGCTCCTGCTGACTCCACAGCACTGGCGGCACTGTCGCTGGGTCCCTCCTCCAGGTCCATGCAGGTGTCTCCCTCGTTTTTGGTTGATGATGCTGTGGGCAAGGATAAGTAACCAAAATGCATCAGTCACCTGTAGACATCTGACACATGAGCACAAAACAATTGGTCACAGTGCATATCCGGCAATGCATCATGAGTAACAGCTACATTACTTTGCACATATGTATGCCCTGTACTGCCCAGTTGGTAGACCCACTATGCCACTTGGACACCATGAAAAAAAGAACACACCAGGCCACAACTTGAATGAGAAATACACTGAGAAGCCAGTGTCTGTGAACTGGTGAGCACAGCAATACAATGAAGTCGTGCCACCCCTTGTTTACCCTGAAAGAAAAAGTAGTGGTGCACCCAAGGTAAACTAACACACCTCAATACTCAAGGTGTCACCACACTCAGAGACGTGTAAGTACTTTGGAACACAAAACAAAAAAATATGGTTACCTTGGGACTCACAATACTTTACGCAATCGACATGTTTTGAATGTGGAAATTCGCCATCTCATGAAAAGAACACTCATGTACCTGGATGAAATATGTCGCACAAGGCAGTGCACACAAAAGTACATTTACCCTGTCATTGAAGAAGCTGACACCTTTTCTAAGAAGCCACAGTTAGAAATAAATGGTGTTGCAGAAAGTACATATACATGTGACCACGGAGGTCTTGATCTCATGACACTCGTTAGTTCGTATCCCCAACAACAAAGGAGTCTCACAAAATCCAGACCACAGTGGGAACATGTATATGGAGAATCTGCAACACCAATTAATTCTAACAGTGGCTTCTTTGAAAAGGTACCAGTGTGTTCAATGAAAGTGGAAATGCCGTTTGGTGTGCACTTAATCGGGAGATATCTTTCATGCAGGCACATCATTGTTCTTAACACAAATCATCAAATTACCACATTTAAAACATGAAGAACTGTTGACAAGTGCTGTGAGTGCCAAGGTACAATTTATTTAGAGTAACAACTTGAATTATGTCATTTGTCACATGGCTATCCGTCACCTGATTACACAGTTGGCTACACATATGACCTACTGCCTGTCATCTGGAGTGGCACACATGTCCACACCCAGGACAATGCATAAGCTAATGGTCCTGCAATTGGATTGAAAAAAAGCCTAGCTGTACTGTGGGGAAACCCTCATGACAAGCCAGAATGTACACACAGATGTCAGCACACAAAGTCAAAACTGAGTTGCATCTGAACCACACACAGGTGCCAAAAATGTATGAGCGCGATACATGTTTGTAAAAAACTGACACAGGCTCGAAAGCACGAACATTAAGCACTGGCCACCATCACAGGGGCACTGCACGTTGATTTTCTGTACAGCCAATTCTCACACACAAGTGAGACCTGGCAATGAAAAATCAGGGTTGCACATGTATGACCTCCCCAACACCCCCCCATACCTGATTCAATGTGACTGATACATATCAAGAAGTGACACCTCTTATTCAGGGTTACAATAACTGTGCTTGAAAACTTGCTTCATTGACACAACATCACCTCGTGCGGCTGGCAACACATATTTGGGACAAACAACCATAAACAGATTGTTGTGAATACCCACACAGGCACTGCCCAGTGTGAGTATGCACAAGCACAATGGTGTATCCCTGTCCAGTGGACACATGTAGCACACATTTGAAGAATACAAACTAGGCCAGGTAACAATGCCAGAGGCAGACCTATGCTGAACCCACAGTGAATGTGCACAGTGTTGGATGACACACATGATTAGGAGGCCAGGGTGTCTCAGGGGACTGTAGTGGGCACACTGCTACGTGGTCCTGGAATGAGCTGACTGTACCATGTTCAACCGTCATGGCACTATGCATATATCCCACTCATGCACATCATGTCTGAGGCCACAACATTGGTCATGCATGCTGCAAGGGGGTTCAGTTGAAAGCTCACACTCCTATGTTGAGAATCATCATCAGTGACAACAAATATGGACCCCCAACATAGTGAACAGGTCATGGCACAGGCAAGGTACCAACACAAGTCACAGACCACCCTCCAACATGATGCAGAAAGCTATGTGCACTTAGATTCACTGGCACCCTAGATGACCATGTACAAATGTGATTACACACAGACCAGGAGACACATGTCAAGGAGGGGAAGGGTTGAAAAAAAGCCCCATGTGACAATGGGGAACAGAAAATGCACTGCACATATCAACTCTGGAAGTGTATTTATGCGAAAGAGCACTTTCAAAAGCAGGCGACACATAACACGACCAAAAGCCATGTACCTACCCCCTCCTTGCTGCAGTCTCTCCTGTAACTGCCTATCAAAGTCAGGGAAGACCACCGCCAGGACACGTCTCATGTGGGGGGTCAGGCGTCGGCGGCCGCCGTGGGGGCGAGGACTGACGAGCCCCAGCTGGACCCGGGCGATCCGCCGGGTCCAGCACCGGATGTCCTGCCACCCCTTGCGGACCTGTGGCAGCTGCCGACTACGCTCCCCCGCAGTTCTCACGGCCCTGACAATATTGTTCCAGATCACCCCCTTCTCGTAGGCAGTTACCTGTCAGGATGACAAAGTGACACAACATCAATACACCTGCTCCATGTCCCAGAGACACACATTAGAACATCTTTGAAATGTTGAACAGGGCATAGGATGCTGACAATAATTGCCTCATTCACAACAAGAAATAGCCCTGTGTGCAAGTGCCAATGCACTACATGGCATTGAAAGTCAACATGTGGCATGAGGGGTGCAACACACTCACTGATCATGCCACACACTGTGCAGCTCATGCAACAGCAGGCTGATGGCCAGCATGTGCCAAGCAGTCACATGTCCCACTCCACTGACGCACCCGCAGCAGACTAGACAGACACACCCAGGCACAGATCACTCGCCTGTCATTGACAACAGCGGATACAACACTCACTCTGCACATGTGCCATTTGCCAGTGGGGAGTCACAGGTGTCGTGTTAGCTCTGCAAGTCAGACACAAAGCACGGCTTACTTGTCACATCAGATGGATAGATCTGTTGCCTCCACCATGCAGCTGTGGTGCAACACTTCACATAGACACTCACCCACAGGACAAGGAACATTCACACACATCAATGTCCACGAGGCCGTACACATCATTTGGACACTCTCACCACAGGTCCACTCAACTCATACACATGTGTGGGTACAGTCACCTGTCACACCGGGGAGACCACTGAATCACCTCAAGACAACAGGAAGAAAAGCCACCAAGAATTTGCAAGGCTGAATGTGTCATGCACTATGCAGTGAAAGTCTCTGTAAGCACTATGCAAGTGAGGAGTGCACACAGGAACTATATCATGCTCTACAACAGAGCCATAAGCATGACCCCCCCCGGGACACACTCTAAACAACATTGCATGTGTGTCCCACCTGGACACTATATTGACTGTCACACAACAGGTGCATAGGCAAAGGTAGTGGAGTCAGCACTCACCTGCTCCCCTGGTCTCCCATACAGGCTGGTGTTCTGTGGGAGGAGGATATCCAGCAAGGCCTCATTCTCCTCCAGGGTGAATGGCGGGGCCCTCTCCACAGCACGTGACATGGCCAGAGGAAGAAGAGACAGGTGCAGTTTTGTCGACTCTTGAGTTGTGCAGGCAAGTGCCCTCTCATGGGTTCTGGCTGCCTTATATCTGTCTTGCTGAGGGGCATTCATTTTGAGGAGTGCATAGTGATTGGTCTGAATCATTCGCATCGTACGTTTACTCCAATCCCTTTAAACATACACCAGTGACAGCATTTACATCGTTCAAAATTTGAGCATCATGTCAAGTCAACAACCACTTTGCAACATTGTATTTTGTGGCCAACTGACTTTTCCAGGACACCTGATGGACAAATTTCGACTGAAAACTCGGTATCCATGACAACCAGCATGCATTTATGGCCTAACAATTGTCCCTTACGTGTTCCCTAAGTAATTTTGAAATCCACACACAGGTACTGTGCGTTTCACACGTACCCCTACGGCACCTGTTGTACAGTGCGTTTGACCCGTATGTGTACGCACTAGTAGTACACGTGCGTGTACTACTATTGCGATCCCCTTACGGGGACGCACTAGCAGTACACGTACGTGTACTTCTAGTGCTATCCCCTTACAGGTACGCACTAGTACTACACGTACGTGTACTACTAGTGCGTACAGGTACGTGTACTACTAGTACGATCCCCTTACGGGTACGCACTAGTACTACACGTACGTGTACTACTAGTGCGTACAGGTACCTGTACTACTATTGTGATCCCCTTACGGGTACGCACTAGTAGTACACATATGTGTACTACTAGTGCATACCCGTAAGGGGATCGCACTAGTAGTACACGTACATGTACTACTAGTGCGTACAGGTACGTGTACTACTATTGCGATCCCCTTACAGGTACACACTAGTAGTACACGTACGTGTACTACTAGTGCGTACACGTATGGGTATGCATTTCACACGCTTACAATGGTAATACAGGCGTATACATGCCAGGATTGGAGGGCTACCAGTCGCACAAGGATGTCCAGCAAGTACTTGTCATTGCATACTTTCATGTGCAGGCCCTAGGTGTGTTAGCCAGTGATATTGCCCAGGTCATCTCATCTAGTTGCACAATTGATGTGTCAGGTTGCCACGGGTTCCAACTCCTCGGGATGGCGCTGATGCTCTATGGGGTCCACCTCTCAACTGCCCCCAGCCTGGAATAGATATAATACACTCGGACGAATGAGGTAGTTGAGCGAGGGAAGGAAGGGTAGGAACGGCAAGGAGGGAGACCTGCAAAACCCTCAGAGGTTCTATTTTTTGTCCGATGAATGAGAACTGAAAGGTACTCCACTCGATGATGCAGCAAAACGCCGCGGAAGAGAGCAGAGCAAAGTTTTGCAGAATCAACAGTAGAAGAACGATTGAACACGTCTAGCAAAGGGCAGCACAATCCTGTTCGTGCTTAATGCCAGAGTGTCCCCTTGAAGCTCAAAAGTAAAACAAAGGAAAAAGCTAAATAAGGTCAGTGGTTTCTTATGATGGAGAAATATGGGACTCCTCTGTACAATAACTCAGAACACAGTGAATGTACTAAAGTTACAGCTATCCGCGCTCCTCTGAACAAGACCTCTGATACTGTGAGCGTCTCAGCCAACAGAGAAGCCGTAGTCGTTCTTAACGCTGCAGCAAAGTAGAAGGCTGCACGCAAGTGAAACTTACAGTTTCGGAGCTAGGCGAAACCGACCTCTTCCTCCCTTGAGGGACTCTGAAGTCGCACGCTGTTCTCTCGTAGAGCCCGGAAATCCTTGGGCGGTCCTGGAGAGCTGCACGCACTCCTTTCGTAGAGCCCGGAAATCCTTGGGCTATCCAACACTTTCCCTACTGTTGCCCTCTCTGAAGTTGGAATAATAATTTTTACCCTTACGCTATCCAACACTTTCCCTAATTTTGCACTCTCTGGAGTAGGAATAGTAATTTTATCCCCTCCGCTATCCAATATTTTCTAAACTGTTTTAGCTAATGTAGTGTAAAATGTATTTTAAAAAGATTACAAATATTTATTTAGTTATATTCATTTTTACATTTTAATTTATATTAGTGGTGTATGTGTATATATATATATATATATCCAAACGAAAGTTGCTCACAAGTTGCTGCCTCCACTATGGATTAATTACTTTCACTACAAGAACCAGAATGCCACGGTGCAACACTCCCTAGAGGGCGGGACTATGCAATTGGCAAACACATGAAAATGCAAGGCAGCCGAATCTCTCCTTCATAAGCCAGCCATGAGGAAGGGAGAAATGTCTCCAGAAACGCGTCGGCAAAAGGCTTGAAGAAACCCTGCTTGTGTCGGTGCACTGGATTCGCTGCTGTCAGTTGAAATAAAAAGGTGAAATTCTAACGTCGAGTGGGCGCTTCATTGTGTGAGCAACTTTCGTTTGGATATATATATATATATATATATGGATATATATATATATATTATCTACTGGAGGTCGCCAGTAGATAGTTATAGTTAGGACCGAGTTCCCATAGGAAATCTGAAAATTCTATTTTGAATAACTTTGGCGCCGGTTGACTTTGTGAAATTTTCAAAACTAATGGGGTGCTCCGCTCAGCTCCTACCCTGAAAGTCTCGGGGTGATTCGTTAAGCGGAGGCTGAGAAAAAAGGGGGGTCCCAAAATGCATTTTCCCTATGCATTTTCCCATAGGACCTTTAGTCGAAGGTACAGCCCGAACGGCTGAACAGAATTACTTGAAATCTGGCAAAGAGGTAGTCCTCAGGTCAGGCATGTGCCTTTTGCATATATGGTGTCAATCTGTTCAGTAGTTCCTGAGAAAATTGCAGTTAAAAGTACATAAATATCTATATACGCGCACCGTGCGCGTACGGTGCTCGCACGGGGCGCGCACCAAATGTCCGCGAGCGTAATTCTGATTGGTGGTCAGATGTCAGTCAACATTCCAATTGGTCGAAATCAGGAAGTGTCGGACGCTATTTTGTATGTGACAGTGAAAAAGAAAGGTGGAGAACGTGAAAAGGGGGCAGGGTAGAGAGTTCCTGACCCCCTAGCCTTTGTTAGGGGGTCCCTGAAGGACCCCGTAGGGTGAAAAAAACATTTTATTTTTTTGCAAAAAATCGCGGGGTGTGCGCACGGTGCGCGCACCCCCCCAGCCACCATTTTGAGTTTTAGAGGCAGAAGAGAGCTAAAAACACAAGTGGAGAACGTGAAAAGGGGGCAGGCTAGAGAGTTCCTGACCTCCTAGCCTTTGTCAGGGGTCCCAGAAGGACCCCGAAGGGTGAAAAAAACATAATTTTTTTTTCAAAAAATCGCGGGGTGCGTGCACCCTGTGCACACCCCCCAGCCGCCATTTTGAGTTTTAGAGGCAGAAGAGAGCTAAAAACACAAGTGGAGAATGTGAAAAGGGGGCAGGGTAGAGAGTCCCTGACCCCCTAGGCCTTCTCAGGGGGACCATGAAAGACCCCTAAGGTCATAAAAAAATAGAATTAAAAATCAAGTTTAAGTGTTTAGATGTTGTTTGTCTCTAAAAAGAGCCGTTGTGTTCATTGAGTGTTTTTTTGTACCTACAAGTAAGTACCGTTGCAGAGTCTAAAGTTCAAGAGGAAGGCTCTGTTCCCTTCATCTGTGAAATGTACACCGTCTCCTCTATAAATGCCTTGCATGTTGTAACGCAAGTTGTTGTGGTATATAGAACCCATACCATAGTCTCTGAGGAAAGCAGAAACAGACTTATTGACGTGCTTTTTTGCTTTCTCAATCTGCGGACAATATTGGTTGGACCAGTTCCACTTTTGCCTTTGGCATATATTAGAATATACAAAGGTAGTTTGTGGAAAAAGTGACATCAATTGCACAAAGGTGTCCTTAACAAGCATTTCCAGACCTACCCCAGTTAAAGTGCCTAGGTCATTTCCACCAAAGTGCACAATTATAAGGTCAGGCTGTGGGAGATGTAGAAACGATTTCACCAAAGGCATTAATTGGTGCCACTTTAACCCTCTCTGACCAATGCATTTAATGTCTAAATTTGGCAAAGCAAGGTCTTTCACAATACCTCTTTTTTCTGCATACTTTTCACTCCAGTAGACATAGCTATGACCTACAATCCACACTGTGAACATCTTTCAAGGAGATCTGGATGCACTCAGAAGGTGTCTTTCAGTAGAATGGCAATATGAAAAGAAAGTAGTTGTAAAATGGAGGCTTACATACTTTTTTTTAATAAAAAGAACTCATTGCTGTTTCAGACCATTCAACACTAAAAACTAGGTTGTAATTTTTAAAAGCATGTTTTGTATTGGTTCAGAAAAATGTGTTCCCACAGAAGATTACTTTGGATATGCTGTTAGGTTTGAAAAGGCAAGCACTCTTGCTCTTTGGATTAGAAACATTGTGTGCTGAACTTCTGACCTCTCTGCTCACACCAGTGTTCCATGATCTGATGCTATGGTAGCAGGCAGAAGTCATGTTGGGGGTAGGAATCATTTGGAAAGGGTTGACATTTGCAACCAATAGAAATGTGTGTTTCCATTTAAAAAAATGTGGGAAGCAATGTGATTTGAAGTTAACATGTATATGTGTGAAAAAAGAGAGGGAAATTTTGCCATTTAGTGGTTCTGGTGAGAGGAGTACAGCTCAGAGATTCTGGCTCTGATAATCTGCTGTGTGAGTGGCACATTTCTTTCTCAACTAACTACTTTTAAAGGTGAGTTATGAATTTGAGAGGGGATGTATGTGGTGTATTTTGATATAAATAATAGAAATTTGTTTCTTCTTTTAAAGTTGTGTTTTACATTTTATGTTTTGGAAGATATTTAACTGCCTTGAACTTGTAAGATATTATGGAGTATGTCTTCACCATAAGTTAAGGTGTACTGGTATCACCCAGGAATACTGTTTTGTGCCTAGAATCACATCATGAATCTGTGTGCACACAGGAATTGTTGTCAGAGATTTCATTTGTGTTGCTCTTGTTCTGTAAGACTTGCACTCGTAGGAAAGGGGCAGCTTGTTTTCTTGAACTGTGATGGTTAGCATTCAGCAGAAATCACTATCTCACAGATGAGAGGCAAATGCTAACACATTTGAAAACAACAGGGTAGATTTTCCTTCCACTCCTGCAATGGGTGAGGTAGTTCCTTCATGTTCATAAGCCCAATTAACCCTTACCACATGTGCTCTTACATACATCTCTGCAGTCTTCATGCAGTTGTGCTAGCGTCCATGCAGATCTCTCTTGCACCTGACAATACACAGTCTCCAGAAACACACTCTTAGCACACAGGAAGCTGTTACTCCTGCACTCCCATGCTTACTGTTCAGCACTGTGTGGTATTTCAGATAGCAGTGTGTAACGCTAACACATTCAACATCTCCAAGGCTCATTTCCTTTGCTCTAGTCTAATCACTCACCCAGGTTCCACATGCTCATGGTCTCAAGTAGCTGTTAGGACATGTGCTCTTTTCTGCCTCTCTAAACTATAAGGAAAATGTGTCAGGCTGTTACAGTAATTATCACTTGCTTTACCACTGTAGTAAATGTGCTTTGAAATTGCCAATCAAATATCGTTTTCTGCCTAGAATCACACCATGAGTCTGTCTGCACACAGGAATTGTTGTCAGAGATTTAATTTGTGTTGCTCTTGTTCTGTAAGACTTGCACTCATAGGAAAGGGGCAGCTTGTTTTCTAAGAGAATATAGTAAAAAAAAGTGTTAAACAGAAGATTAAGGTGCTTCAAAGACTAGATCCATGCAGAGTGAGAAAGAATACTGGTTTGCAAGGACATTCTCTGGCTTGTCTTTCTAGGAAAGTTTGTCAAAGTGTTTTTCACCATTTTAGGATGCTGGCAGTACATCATACTGAAATGAGAAAGTTTGTGAGAAGATTGTATTTTGCTAAAAGTCCAGCACTAAAGTTAAATGAATTGAATAGTGCTCTGTTGCGTGGATCTGTATCAGATGTAGAGAAGGTTACGGATGATATTCAGTTTTGTTACTTTGGTCCAGAACAAGAAAGTGCAGGAAATGACACAGTTATTGAATAAAATGTGGAAGAGAATGTAGAACCCACTGTTAGTAAAAATGTTGAAGATCAAATGACAAAATTTACTATCATCTCTAATGAAAGACCAAATATTACTTGTATTTGTTGCCGGAGAAGCCATTATAAAACTCAAACAAGGAATGTTGATCTCTATAAAAAAAGTGAAAAAGAAAAGAATTATGAGTGGAAGGATTTTGCTACATATTTGTTTCTGGAAAATTGTTTTGATTTGGGTGAAGGTCAGCGTATTTGTAAATACTGTATAACAAGTTAGAAGAAAATAAAATGCCAGCTAGAGCTGTACATAATAATTTAGAATTGGTTGATATTCCTGCAGAACTTAGTGATTTAAATACGTATGAGTCTATACTCATTCAATGTGTCCGTCCGTTTCAGACTATAGTTCGTATGGAGCCCAAAACAGGTAAATTACCTCCTTCAGATTTACAAAGAGGTTTAAAAGGAAGAGTTGTCTATTTGCCATTAGATTTGAAAAAAACCTATTGAAACAATTGATGCAGATAGTTTGGAAACCGAACCATTAGTTATTCTGGTTAATGGTGTACCTACAAAGAATAAGAAAATTTGGCAGGAGCTAGTTGATGTACGAAAAGTACAAAGAGCAAATTTATATTTGAAAAGAAATAATAAGTACTATGAATCAATTTATATGGATGAAGATGAAGAAGTTTTACTAGCAGGCACAGGAATACCAACTGGGCAAATTGAAAAAGTGGATAAGTCAAAAGAAGAAGAAATTCATGAACATTTCAGCATTCATCCTCTTCATTCTAAAGAAGTTATGGGAAACACTATTGATCTATTTCAGATGAAAAAAGCAAAAGAAACTCCCTTGAGTGTATGGGAGGAGAGCTTGGAAGCTCATTGTTTTCCCCAGCTGTTTCCTACAGGAAAAGGTGGACGATATGATGAACGTCCAGAACAGATTCCTGCTTCGGAGTATCGGACCACAAGATTATATGCAGAAGATCCAAGATTTCGTCAAAGTATTGCTTATTTGTTCCATCTTTTATTTGAAAGTGACTTGTCTGCACTATCTTATGCAGTAAATCACATTTTAAAAACTGGAGTACATCTTCATAATGTGTCTGCAAAGGATTTTATGAACAAAGTGCAACAGCGAGATGATCATTTGGAATCTCAATTGATTAATCTGATGGCTTGTCAGCGTGGAACTAATGAATATTGGTACCGACGCCATGGAGAATTGAAGTGTATGTTATGGAATTTAAGAACTCCTACATGGTTCCTTACCCTAAGCTGTGCTGAGTACGCTTGGGATGATTTACTGGATTTTCTTCGAGAGGCAAATTCAAATATTGAAAACATCCAATACAAGACAGCAGGAGAATTGTGCTCATTGGATCCGGTTAATGTTTGCAGATATTTCAATCATAGATTTGAGGATATGATGTCCTTCATCTGCAATAAAAAAAATCCACCTCTTGGAGAAGTTGTGGATTTCTTTAGGAGAAAAGAGTACCAAGCAAGAGGTGGTCCTCATATTCATACGCTGTTGTGGATCAAGGATGCCCCAAAATTTGGAACAGATTCTGATGATGCAGCTTTATCTTTCATTGAAGAATATGCAACATGTGCTATACCTAAAAGCACAGAAGAGTAAAACTTAAAAGAGCACGTTTTACGTTTCCAAAGTCATCGGTGTGGAAAATACTGTCGACGAAAGTATAAGAGTAAAGATAAATTCTACACAAAATGTCGATTTGGATTTCCACGACCTGTTCTTTCAAAAGGAAGCGTAAACAGTTTTATGTCAGCTGTGCGACATGAAATTACAAGAAAATCTCCGAAAAATACCTACAACCTAAGAAGAAAAGAAGAGTCAAAATATATAAATGACTACAACCCAGTCATTTTATCCATGTGGAATGCTAACATGGATATTCAGTATGCAGCTGACAATTCTATTGCTGTTGCTCGGTATGTCACAACTTACATCACTAAATCTGAGAAAACGGAATTGAAAGAAATGTGGGAAGAGATTTCTCACGAAAAGACTGTCAGTAAAAAGCTATACAGTTTCAGTTTAAAGATGTTATTGCATCGAGAAATTGGGTCATACGAATGCTCAGATTGGTTATCATCTGCAAGTCTGTACTCCAAATCCAGAAGAATAATTTGGGTAAGTTTAGGCCTTGCAGGAATGCGAAATCGGGTACTGAAATCTATTCGAGAAATTGAATATTTAGCAGAGAACGAACCAGAAAGTACAGACATTTTGAAAACAAATATGTTGGACACATATTACCCAAACAGAAGTCATCATCTTGAGAACATGTGTCTCTATGAAGTGCTGCAGAACTACATTTTTACACGGAATGCCACAGAAGACATCAACAATAGAAAATATAAAGTCATTGGTGAGGATGGATGTTTGGTGAAACAAACAAAAGGAAGTTTGATAAATCACAGGAAGCTGAGTTGCGACACTACTGACAAAAAGGAATTTTACTACTTAGCACTTTTACAGCTGTTTAAACCATGGCGTTCAGAGGATGAATTACTTGGAGATTTTCAGAGCTATGAAGATTCCTTTAATGCATGTAAAGATAACATAGAATGCAGTACTTTCACAAATGATGTACAAATGTTAAATGAAGAAATTGAACAAGAAGCTACAATTGCAGCTGAAGTAGCTAGAGACAGTTCTCAAGACAGTCAAAGTTCTGGTACGCTCAGTCAAGATCCCCTAGGACAACCAATCGTAGAAAATGAAGCTGCAATAGCCATGACTGAAGTGGAAACAGCTATGAATCAAGCTCAGGAAGATTTAATAGACTTACCAAATTTGGAACAACAACTGAATGATGAACAACAACAAATTTATGAAGAAGTCACAAAACAAATTGATCATGGATTACTACATGAAAATAAAGAGTGCTCATGCACATCATTTGAACCAATCAGAATGTGTGTGAGTGGACAAGCTGGAACTGGAAAAAGTTTCTTAATTAAAGTAATTAGAAGCTACCTACAGAAAAAAACTGATTCAACTTTGTCTTGTGTTGTTACTGCTCCAACTGGGTTAGCAGCATATAACATAAAAGGAATTACCTTACATCGTTTGCTAATGTTACCAGTAGAGCATGAGAACAAAATAGAATACCACAAGCTAACAGGAGAAGCATGTTTTGAAGTTTCAAGAGTGTTGAAGAAAATGAAAGTTCTCATTATTGATGAGGTAAGCATGGTATCAAACTTAATGCTTGCCTTTGTGCATTTAAGAATGCAGCAAATTCTAAAGACAGACTATGACGTGTTATTTGGAGGAAAACATGTTATAGTTTTTGGGGATCTTCTGCAGCTCACTCCAGTTAAAGGACAACCAGTATTTAATACTCTTGCACATGAAGACACGAAAAAGTCATTAGGTAGTGTAGGTAATGTGAATATTTGGACATACTTTGAGAACAAAGAACTCATTACCAATATGCGGAAAGCAAATGATGATGAATATGCAAGTATTCTCAAAGATATCAGAATTGGACTACTCACAGAACATGGCAGAAAAGCTTTACAGATTCGATTGCTATGTAATTTGTTTCCAACAGAACAAATAGTTCCAGAGAAAATATACAAGAAAATTGCAGAAAAAAATACTGTAATCTGCTTAATGCCAACACTACATGAATGCTCTATATTCAATGAAGAACTTTTGAAATTGGAAAATGAAGAGATTATGAAAATGGAAGCCGTAGATAAAATACAGCATGAAGGAATAACTATTATATTGACAGGCAAATTGAAAACTAAATTGGATTCTCTAGAGAAACACATATCGAAAACAGCTGGTTTAGCAAAGAATCTTTATGTATGTATGAACTGTCGAGTAATTTTAAGACGTAATTTGAATGTAGAAAACGGTTTAGTGAATGGAGCTATGGGTAAAGTTGTGGGTTTTGTTAATTACCAGAAAAAAGATGGAATTGAATTTTTAAAAATAAAATGTGATTGAAGAGGTTAAAGACATTAGTCGTTGTTCAGTTTGTTTCTTGCTTGTGAAAGACTTATATGTACGTAGGAAGCAGTTTCCGTTTTCTCTAGCACAGAGGTCTTCAATCTGTGGGGCGCGACCCCCAAGGGGGTCGTGGAGTCCTGGGAAGGGGTACCCACATTCCCCAGCTTCACTTGTGCCTGCAACTGAAAATGTCTGCTTTCCTTTTGGAGAAAGACATCTGTCCTCGGGTGGCTAATTTAGATCGTAATCAGATGAAGTTTCATCAATTGAGTGTCTTGTGTGTGAAAAGCCGTCATGCCAGGGTGCCCGCTCGCCTGAATGAAATGCAAATGTGCGCTATTAGTCAAGCTGCAAGTGTAAAGGGTGCTTGGGAGCCGATTCTGACTTTGATTGATGCAATCACTCCAAGCTCCGGGGTGACAAAGATTTGGGGTTTTTGAGTGGAAGTACAAAGAGTTAACAACTGGGCTGTGATGTGCGTGCTTTTAACTGTAACTGCATTTACACAGCCCTTAGTACCCCTAAGGAGGTGTTGAAGGGACAGATATGTAAAAAAGAAATTGAAATACATCCGCACTGGTAGTACTAAAATCTACATTTTGGGAGCACCATTTTAACGTAAAACTTGTTGCGCATTTTGTAGCAGTCTATCTTACACTGTATGTATTGCAAGTATAAAAGAATGACTTACATATTCACAGTGCTTTCTGTCACATGCTGTGACCTCGGAGCTCAAGGAGCACAAAAAATACACGTCACTATTCTCCACTGCACATTTCAAAATGTAATTATGTGGCTCTCTGGTTACACACAGACCTCTGCAGTGCATTAACTAGTAGAGGTTTCATAATGTACTATAGTCTATTTCCCACTGAGTAACAACTTCTAAAAATGTATTTTTAATTTACACTGCTCATTATTTTATATGTAGAAATCTGATGGTGAAAGACCTAAAAAAAAACGTGCTGAATATTTTGTTGTTTATTTATGAGAGGCTTGCATATTCAGAGCATCTCTTTTTTTGAGGCTCTGGTGGCGCAAGCGTCTCAACCATACCTACAAGGTGGTGCAAAGCCACCTGCATGGCTTTGCATGGCCTCATAGATATAAGACATTGCAGCGCAAGTCACTGCGCTGTCTTACTCTGTGCCAAGGAGGGGTTCCATGGGCTTTGCGTGGGGTTCCCACGCAACAACCATGAATTTTGATGCTGCTCATATTTACAAAATCGACTAAACCTGGGGCAGCTTCAAAAACGAACGCCTCCCCAGCGGAGGCATAACCAGATGAATTTTT
This sequence comes from Triturus cristatus, assembly GCF_964204655.1. Taxonomy (NCBI): domain Eukaryota; kingdom Metazoa; phylum Chordata; class Amphibia; order Caudata; family Salamandridae; genus Triturus; species Triturus cristatus. The sequence continues at coordinate 639,696,164 of NC_140579.1, read as the reverse complement.
TTCATTTCTCCTCGTTTTTAACTCTTTTTGTGTGTGCTCATTCTGCAGCTCACATAGAAAGAGGAAAACGCATCTCAGGATTGTTTTTGTGAATTAAGGGGCCACTTTCTGTACAATGTTGTGCTCCAACACAAGGGAAAAGGACAGGAATGCATCATATTTTATAAATACGGTGCATTCCTGCCCTTTCACATTGGCGTAGGGCTACACCAATTCCTCATAGATGAGGCTCTTTGTTTTTAGCTACACCTTTGACTACACCCCATGCTGCCTGACCTTTGGTTTGCTACACACTGCTTAATATTATTCCCCACCTTAAAAGTTATTTGCTGTAGGAATTGGGGGCGTATATGGTTTTTGATTGTTGTCAATGATGAGGAGTACTGGGTTCTAGAAATTTTTGTCAGAAGGGGGTCCTTATGCCTAAAAATGTTTGACAAGGGGGTCTCGGCCTCAAAAAGTTTGAAGAACTATGCTCTAGCATATGCTGTAACTATTCACAAATCTCAAGGATTAACTGTAGATAGTGCTTTTGTAAATATTGGATCTAGTGTGTTTAAAGAAGGAATGGCATATGTTGCTTTGTCACAAGTGAAAAAATTATCTGGTTTATTCATGATAGACTTTGATGACTCAAAAGTTAGTGCTGATGCAAATTGTGTAAAGGAGTATAATAGATTAAGAAGAAGCTATGCTCCCCATTTAGGTCAGTATCCTGTGTTTGAAAAAGGTGTTGTTTGTCGGAAAAGGAGAATTGAGAATATCTGTAATGAGGATGTACAGAAGAGTAAACAAAAAGAGAGTGATGTGATTGCAAGCAAAAACAAAAAGGACTATGTTGAAGAGGTTGTTGGTTGTCATTTTGAAAATAGCTCTGGTGTCGACTGCTACGCTAATGTAGTGCTGAATGTTGTATTTTATCTTGAAAGTTTGCAAGAGCAGATAATACTAAATCATGAAAAAAGATTTTGTTCTCTGCTGAGTTTCCTTTATGAGAAGTTGAGTAATGATAAAACTAAAATAGAAAGTGCTATTAATGTTAGAAATCTTTTAGATGTATGTTCTGGATGTACACAGTTTACACAAAGGTGCCGATTACGATCCTGTAAAAAAATTCCCTGTAGGACTCGTATCCGGTCTTTTCACCGTACGAATCGTACAAGTGCCGTACAAACTGCCAACTACGATTCGCATGGGAAAAAGTCCATACGAATCGCATTGGGAATAATTCCCCACACGTCCTCGGGTCGAAAAATGTGCCCGACACGTCTCCGGACGAATTACCGTACAAATGTGAAAAGTGAAGTCCGACCGCGGAAGTACGATCCATCCCGTGCGTCCGATGTTACAACCGGATGGGAAAAGCACCGTCCGCACTGAACTCCCATAGCAATCATGGAGACATGTGCCCGCATACATGCCCAACACTCCCCCCAGCCCCCATATGTACGCGCCCAACCACCCCCCAGCCCTCCTATGTACGAGTTGAACCCCCACCCGTGTATGTACACCCGTGTATGTACGAGTCGAACCCCCACCCGTGTATGTACACCCATGTACGTATGAGACTTACCCCCACCCGTGAATGTACACCCCTGTATGTACACCCGTGTATGTACGAGACATACCCCCACCCGTGTATGTACACCCCCGTACGTACGGCCCGTACCCCCACCCGCGTATGTATGGAGCGTACCCCCACCCCAACTGTGTAGGTACGGACCGTACCCACACCCGCGTATGTATGGAGCGTACCCCCACCCCAACCGTGCATGTACGGCTCGTACCCACACCCGTGTATGAATGGAGCGTACCCCCACCCCAACCTTGTATGTACGGCCCGTACCCTCACCCGCGTATGTATGGAGCGTACCCCCACCCCAACCGTGCATGTACGGCTCGTACCCACACCCGCGTATGTATGGAGCATACCCCCACCCCAACCGTGTATGTACGGCCCCTACCCTCACCCGCGTATGTATGGAGCGTACCCCCACCCCAACCGTGCATGTACGGCTCGTACCCACAACCGCGTATGTATGAGGCGTACCCCCAACCCAACCGTGTATGTACGGCCCGTACCCTCACCCACGTATGTATGGAGCATACCCCCACCCCAACCATGCATGTACGGCTCGTACCCACACCCGCGTATGTATGGAGCGTACCCCCACCCCAACCGTGCATGTATGGCTCGTACCCACACCCGCGTATGTATGGAGCGTACCCCCACAGTGTACGTATGGACCGTAACACCACCCCCATATGTATAGAGCATACCCCCACCCCAACCGTGTATGTACAGCCCGTACCCTCACCCGCGTATGTATGGAGCGTACCCCCCAACAGTGTACGTACGGACCGTACCCACACGCGTGTATGTATGGAGCGTACCCCCAACCGCACCGTTAAAGACCCTTAAAAAAACATTTTAAACTGTTTATAGAAGATATTAACTATGCTGTTCAACTTTATCCAAAAAAAAAGAGCTGAGCCATTCCATTTTACAGGCTACAGTCAATCTATAACTATATACATAGGTAGTTTATTGTAAAATAAATATAATAATACATACATAACTTAAAAAACCTTGCAAATTCACTGAAAAAACCATAGGTTTCACACACGTTATAGTTAGGAATTAGCATTTATAAAACCTTGCAAATTCACTGAAAAAACCATAGGTTTCACACACGTTAAAGTTAGGAATTAGCATTTAAAAAACCTTGCAAATTCACTGAAAAAACCATAGGTTTCACACACGTGATAGTTAGGAATTAGCATTTAAAAAACCTTGCAAATTCACTGAAAAAACCATAGGTTTCACACATGTTATAGTTAGCTGGACATTTCACTCATACAAAACCATTGAAATTCCCCCGTTCTAGTTAGTTCTGCTAACTATAACTCGCGCGACCGCAATCCACTGCTGATGACGTCACATATTACAATACTCATGACATGGTCAGTGACATCACTCATGACATCACTGATGACATCTCAAATGACATCACTAATGACATCTTTGATGACATCATCCAGTGAATATGTGTTTTTCTGAAAAATAAATATTTTTTATATATGTATATCTAAAGGTTAATGGAAGAATAAATGGGTAAATAAGTGTCTAAATGCATGTTTTTTTTGTAAAATTAATTGTATAACTGACTTATTAACAGTATCTTAGTGAATACAAGTATTAGTGAGTAATGTTTAAATATTTAAATATCTGTTTCAGTGTCTCACTTTGTGTATAAGTGGCTGCATGGGTTGGTGAGTAGCTACATGAGTGTGTATATGGGTTATTAGTTCGTTTTTAGAGTATCAGTATGAGTGTCTGTATGGTTCAGTGGGGGATGTTCCTTAGCGTATAGATGCATGAATGCACTCACTCACTCACTGTTTGTATGTGTTTTGAAGGCAGTATGTGAGCAGGACAGTATGGGTGGATGAGTGTGTGTATGGGTGAGTAAGGGAGTGAATGACTGTCTCAATAGTGTCTTTATGAGTAAGTCCATATGTTTTAAACTAGTATATGTGAGTATTGATGTATATAAGTGAGGATATATGAGAGTGAGAGATTGGAAGAGTTCCTGTATAAATAAGTATGTGTTTCTATAAGGGATTGTTTAAGAGACTAAGTATGTGTACGTTTCTGTAGAAGTAAGTGTAGTGGTGTGTGTATAGCTGTATATGCAAGTAAATGGATGTTTATTTGCATGTGTGAGTATGTGTGTGAGTAACTCTATGTATGAGTGTAGGTGTGTAACAGGATGTATACGTGTATGAGTACATATGATGACTGAGCTAATGTATGAGTGACTATATAGAAGTGTTGATGAATGAGTGGATGCGTATGTAGATTTTGGAATTACTGAATAGGTTGTTCTAACTGGTATTGGTAGTTCTATAGTTTTCAAAACTTTAGTTTGTATTTTTCAATGTGTGTATCAAAGTTTATATTAGGATAAGAGGAGGTCTGCCACTCTTACACAAGGATGATGTCATCAGTGATGTCATCAGTGATGTCATTTGAGATGTCATCAGTGATGTCATGAGTGATGTCACTGACCATGTCATGAGTGATGTAATATGTGACGTCATCAGCAGTGGATTGCGGTCGCGCGAGTTATAGTAAGCTGAACTAACTATAACGGGGGGATTTCAATGGTTTTGTACGAGTGAAATGTCCAGCTAACTATAACATGTCTGAAACCTATGTTCTATTTTGAATAATTTTGGCGCCGGTCGACGAATCCTCACGAATTTCTCAAAATAGGTGGGGCGCTACGCTCCGCTCCTACCCTGAAAGTCTCGGGGGGATTCGTCAAGCGGGGGCTGAGATAAAAGGGGGGTCCCAAAACGCGTTTTTCCCATGCATTTTTCCATAGGACCTTTAGACAGGGCTACAGCCCGAACGGCTGAACAGAATTACTAGAAATTTGGCAGAGAGGTAGTCCTCAGGTCAAGGAAGTGCCTTTTGTAGGTTTGGTGTAAATCTGTTCAGTAGATTCTGAGAAAATAGCCTTTAAATCAATATATATATCTGAGCCAGCTTACGGTACGCTTACCGTAAGCTTACCGTACGCGTACGGTGGCGTGCGCGAGCGCGATTCTGATTGGCTGTTAGATCTTACTAAACATTCGAATCGGCCGAAACCAGGAAGCGGCGGCCGCCATTTTGTGTATTTCACTCCGGTAAAAAAGAGTGATATCTTGAAAAGGGGGCAATTGAGAGAGTTACAGACCCCCTAACATTTGTAAGGGGGTCAAAGAAGGACAGAAAAGTACAAAGAAAACATTTATTGATTTTTAAAAAAATCACGGGGTACGCGTACGGTAAGCTTACGGTAAGCGTACGGTAAAAAAAAAAAAAAAAAAAAGAAATGAAATTCAGATTTAAGTGTTTAGATATTAGGGGGCTCTAAAAAGAGCCGTTGTGTTTATTAAGTGATTTTTTAGTGGTACCTACAAGTAAGTACCGATGCAGAGTCTAAGGTTCAAGAGGAAGACTCTGTTCCCTTCATCATTGAAGTGCACACCATCTCCTCTATAAATGTCTTGCATGTCGTAACGCAAGTTGTTGTGGTAAATGGAACCCATACCATAGTCACGGAGGAAAGCAGAAACAGATTTGTTGACGTGCTTTCTTGCTTTGTCAATCTGCGGACAGAAATGATTGGACCAGTTCCATTTTTGCCTTTGGCATATGTTAGAAAACACAAAGGCAGTTTTAGGGAAAAGTGAAAACAGTTGTGCAAAGGTGTCCTTCATAAGCATTTCCAGACCTACCCCAGTCAAAGTGCCTAGGTCATTGCCACCACAGTGCACTATTATGAGGTCAGGGTGTTGGATTTGCATGAAGGATTTCACCAATGGCATCAATTGGTGCCACTTTAACCCTCTCTGACCAATCCATTTAATGTCTACATTTGGCAAAGCAAGGTCTCTCACCATACCTGTTTTCTCTGCAAACTTTTCACTCCAGAAGACATAGCTGTGCCCTACAATCCACACTGTGAACATCTTCAAAGGAGAACTGGATGCACTCAGGAGGTGTCTTTCAGTAGAATGGCAATATGAAAAGAAAGACAGTTTGGAAATGGAGGCATACATATTTTTTTCAACAAAAAAAAGAACTGATTGGCTGTTTCGTACCATTCTAGAATAAAAACTAGGCTGTATGTGTAAATTAATAGAAACATGTTTTGTATTGGTACAGAAAAATGTGTTACCAAAGAACAGTACTATGGATTTGCTGTTAGGTTTGAAAAGTCAAGCACTCTTGCTCTGTGGAATTGAAACATTGTTTGGCGAACTTCTGACCTGACTCCACACAGCAGTGTTCCATGAGCTGTTGCTATGGTAGCAGGCAGAAGTCAAGTTGGGGGAAGGGTACTAGGCAGAAGTCAAGTTGGGGGAAGGGTACTTTTGGAAAAGGGTTGGTTTTCAACCAATAGAAATGTGTGATTACATTTGAAAAAAAGGGGGAAGCACTGAGATTTGAAACTTACATGTATATGTGTGGAAAAATAGAGGGAAACTTTGCCATTATCTGGTTCTGCTGAAAGGAGAGAGGTGTAGAGAACAGAGATCCTGGCTCTGATAATCTGCTGTTTGAGTGCCACATTTCTTTCACAACTAACTAATTTTAAAGGTGAGGTTAGAGTTTGAGAGGAGATGTATATGGTAAATTAAGAAATGAATAATAGAAATGTAATTCTTTTTGTTGAAGTTGCGTTTATTATTTTCTGTTTTGGGAGAAATTTAAATGTGAGGAACATGTAAAATAATATGGACTATGTTTTCACGATAAATTAAGGTGTATTGGTATAAAAAATGAATAGTTTAAGGGTTTGAGGTTGGACTCAGTAATGCAAATACATTCAGCATCACTAAGGCTGGTTGCCCTTGGTGGAATGTAGGCAGTCACCCAGGTTACACATGTTGGGAAATATAGGCAGAGATTTATTGTGTACAACTCTGGTAATTTTATATTTGCATTAGTAGGAAAAAGGGGGAGCGATTTTTTGGTGCAGAAGCAGACTCTTAGCACACACCCAGCTCCTTTCCATGTATAATCATGCACAGTATTTACAAGCGAGTGGGGTTTGAGGTTTCAGTCTGTAATGCAAATACATTCAGCATCACTAAGGCTGGTTGCCCTTGCTGGAGTGTAGGCAGTCACCCAGGATACACATGGTGGTGGTCTGAAAAAGCAGTTTGGACATGTGCATTTAAAAAAATCTGAAAAGTGGATTCATAATGTGTCAGTCTGTAAAAGTGATTATCACTTGCCAAAAAAAAAGAGCAGTAAGTGTGCATTCAAATTGGCAAAGAAATTTCGTTTTGTGACTAATGTGAAAACATGACTCTGTGTGCAAATAGGAATTACAGGCAGAGATTTATTGCGTTATGCTCTGGTGATTTCACAGTTGCATTAGTAGGAAAAAGGGGGAGCGATTTTTTGGTGCAGAAGCAGACTCTTAGCACACACCCAGCTCCTTTCCATGTATAATCATGCACAGTATTTACAAGCGAGTGGGGTTTGAGGTTTCAGTCTGTAATGCAAATACATTCAGCATCACTAAGGCTGGTTGCCCTTGCTGGAGTGTAGGCAGTCACCCAGGATACACATGGTGGTGGTCTGAAAAAGCAGTCTGGACATGGGCTTTTTAAAAAATCTGAAAAGTGGGTTCATAATGTGTCAGTCTGTAAAAGTGATTATCACTTGCCAAAAAAAAAGAGCAGTAAGTGTGCATTCAAATTGGCAAAAAAAATTCGTTTTGTGACTAATGTGAAAACATGACTCTGTGTGCAAATAGGAATTACAGGCAGAGATTTATTGCGTTTTGCTCTGGTGATTTCACAGTTGCATTAGTAGGAAAAAGGGGGAGCGATTTTTTGGTGCAGAAGCAGACTCTTAGCACACACCCAGCTCCTTTCCATGTATAATCATGCACAGTATTTACAAGCGAGTGGGGTTTGAGGTTTCAGTCTGTAATGCAAAGACATTCAGCATCACTAAGGCTGGTTGCCCTTGCTGGAGTGTAGGCAGTCACCCAGGATACACATGGTGGTGGTCTGAAAAAGCAGTTTGGACATGTGCATTTAAAAAAATCTGAAAAGTGGATTCATAATGTGTCAGTCTGTAAAAGTGATTATCACTTGCCAAAAAAAAAGAGCAGTAAGTGTGCATTCAAATTGGCAAAGAAATTTCGTTTTGTGACTAATGTGAAAACATGACTCTGTGTGCAAATAGGAATTACAGGCAGAGATTTATTGCGTTATGCTCTGGTGATTTCACAGTTGCATTAGTAGGAAAAAGGGGGAGCGATTTTTTGGTGCAGAAGCAGACTCTTAGCACACACCCAGCTCCTTTCCATGTATAATCATGCACAGTATTTACAAGCGAGTGGGGTTTGAGGTTTCAGTCTGTAATGCAAATACATTCAGCATCACTAAGGCTGGTTGCCCTTGCTGGAGTGTAGGCAGTCACCCAGGATACACATGGTGGTGGTCTGAAAAAGCAGTCTGGACATGGGCTTTTTAAAAAATCTGAAAAGTGGATTCATAATGTGTCAGTCTGTAAAAGTGATTATCACTTGCCAAAAAAAAAGAGCAGTAAGTGTGCATTCAAATTGGCAAAAAAAATTCGTTTTGTGACTAATGTGAAAACATGACTCTGTGTGCAAATAGGAATTACAGGCAGAGATTTATTGCGTTTTGCTCTGGTGATTTCACAGTTGCATTAGTAGGAAAAAGGGGGAGCGATTTTTTGGTGCAGAAGCAGACTCTTAGCACACACCCAGCTCCTTTCCATGTATAATCATGCACAGTATTTACAAGCGAGTGGGGTTTGAGGTTTCAGTCTGTAATGCAAAGACATTCAGCATCACTAAGGCTGGTTGCCCTTGCTGGAGTGTAGGCAGTCACCCAGGATACACATGGTGGTGGTCTGAAAAAGCAGTTTGGACATGTGCATTTAAAAAAATCTGAAAAGTGGATTCATAATGTGTCAGTCTGTAAAAGTGATTATCACTTGCCAAAAAAAAAGAGCAGTAAGTGTGCATTCAAATTGGCAAAGAAATTTCGTTTTGTGACTAATGTGAAAACATGACTCTGTGTGCAAATAGGAATTACAGGCAGAGATTTATTGCGTTATGCTCTGGTGATTTCACAGTTGCATTAGTAGGAAAAAGGGGGAGCGATTTTTTGGTGCAGAAGCAGACTCTTAGCACACACCCAGCTCCTTTCCATGTATAATCATGCACAGTATTTACAAGCGAGTGGGGTTTGAGGTTTCAGTCTGTAATGCAAATACATTCAGCATCACTAAGGCTGGTTGCCCTTGCTGGAGTGTAGGCAGTCACCCAGGATACACATGGTGGTGGTCTGAAAAAGCAGTCTGGACATGGGCTTTTTAAAAAATCTGAAAAGTGGATTCATAATGTGTCAGTCTGTAAAAGTGATTATCACTTGCCAAAAAAAAAGAGCAGTAAGTGTGCATTCAAATTGGCAAAGAAATTTCGTTTTGTGACTAATGTGAAAACATGACTCTGTGTGCAAATAGGAATTACAGGCAGAGATTTATTGCGTTTTGCTCTGGTGATTTCACAGTTGCATTAGTAGGAAAAAGGGGAGCGATTTTTTGGTGCAGAAGCAGACTCTTAGCACACACCCAGCTCCTTTCCATGTATAATCATGCACAGTATTTACAAGCGAGTGGGGTTTGAGGTTTCAGTCTGTAATGCAAAGACATTCAGCATCACTAAGGCTGGTTGCCCTTGCTGGAGTGTAGGCAGTCACCCAGGATACACATGGTGGTGGTCTGAAAAAGCAGTTTGGACATGTGCATTTAAAAAAATCTGAAAAGTGGATTCATAATGTGTCAGTCTGTAAAAGTGATTATCACTTGCCAAAAAAAAAGAGCAGTAAGTGTGCATTCAAATTGGCAAAGAAATTTCGTTTTGTGACTAATGTGAAAACATGACTCTGTGTGCAAATAGGAATTACAGGCAGAGATTTATTGCGTTTTGCTCTGGTGATTTCACAGTTGCATTAGTAGGAAAAAGGGGGAGCGATTTTTTGGTGCAGAAGCAGACTCTTAGCACACACCCAGCTCCTTTCCATGTATAATCATGCACAGTATTTACAAGCGAGTGGGGTTTGAGGTTTCAGTCTGTAATGCAAATACATTCAGCATCACTAAGGCTGGTTGCCCTTGCTGGAGTGTAGGCAGTCACCCAGGATACACATGGTGGTGGTCTGAAAAAGCAGTCTGGACAAGAGCTTTTAAAAAAATCTGAAAAGTGGATTCATAATGTGTCAGTCTGTAAAAGTGATTATCACTTGCCAAAAAAAAAGAACAGTAAGTGTGCATTCAAATTGGCAAAGAAATTTCGTTTTGTGACTAATGTGAAAACATGACTCTGTGTGCAAATAGGAATTACAGGCAGAGATTTATTGCGTTTTGCTCTGGTGATTTCACAGTTGCATTAGTAGGAAAAAGGGGGAGCGATTTTTTGGTGCAGAAGCAGACTCTTAGCACACACCCAGCTCCTTTCCATGTATAATCATGCACAGTATTTACAAGCGAGTGGGGTTTGAGGTTTCAGTCTGTAATGCAAATACATTCAGCATCACTAAGGCTGGTTGCCCTTGCTGGAGTGTAGGCAGTCACCCAGGATACACATGGTGGTGGTCTGAAAAAGCAGTCTGGACATGTGCATTTAAAAAAATCTGAAAAGTGGATTTATAATGTGTCAGTCTGTAAAAGTGATTATCACTTGCCAAAAAAAAGAGTAATAAGTGTGTTTTCAAATTGGCAAAGAAATTACGTTTTGTGACTATTGTGAAAAGAAATGTAGTAATATATTTAAATAAAATAAAGGAATTTTTTTTTAGTTTTTTTCAGGTATTGCTGAAGAGCAGTGAACAAAATTTAAGATGCCTACAAAATCCAGAGTTCAAAAAACTCACAAAAAAAAACTATATTTGAAGACAACTGGAGGACCAAAGTTAGTAGAAGATGCTCATGTTGGGAAAAAGAAAAAATCTTCTGGTAAGCAGAAAAAACAATTTCTAAAAAATATATTCAAAAGAATGAAAAATGTACAAAATGTCTGTACTGGAAAGAATGTTTTGAAAAGAAAAGGACAGGAAAAAATTGAGAATTTAGTTAATGCAAATATACCTTCTGCAACTGAAAAGATTTACATAAAGAGAAAAACAGCGTTTAAAGAGATACGTAGAAAAATGTTTCAGAGAAGAGTTATGTCCAATTTGATAAAGGATGTGAAGAAATATAAGCAAAAGACTAAGTTTTATAAAAGAAAAAAAGAAATTGAAGCCATTGCAGCAAAGGCATTAGAATTAAAAAGGAAACTATTCATTTTAATTTTGAATAGGATGCGTACATTAGATAAAATGGTTAATGTACTGAAATCACATAGCAAAAGGAAAAGAGTAGTGAACAGAACAAACTTTTGTAAAGTGTTTTTAGGAAAGTGGATGCATAGTTCAAGTAGTGAACCTTTTTTTAATGAAGAGAGCTATTTTCAAAGTAATAGTTTGCTGCATGCAGTTGACACCACAGGTCGTGCTTACGAAGTAAAAAATGGTTGCATAATGGAGAAGGAGATAATGGTTCCAAGAGATGAGGTCCAAGTGATGGCAGATGAGGCTATGGGGAGACGTCCTAAAGCCCCAGTGTACACTTGGAATTGTAGTAGTATTTGCACTGTGCGTCAGGAATCTATTGACAAATTTCGTGAGTTTCTAAGAGAATATAGTAAAAAAAGTATAAAACAGAAGATTAAGGTGCTTCAAAGTCTGTATCCATGCAGAGTGAGAGAGAATACTGGTTTGCAGGGTCATTCTCTGGCTTGTCTATCTAGAAAAGTGTGTAACAGTGTTTTCCATCATTTTAGGATGCTGGCTGTTCATCATACTGAAATGAGAAAGTTTGTGAGACGGTTGTATTTTGCCAAAAGTCCAGCAATAAAGTTAAATGAATTGAATAGGGCTCTGTTCCGAGGAACGGTATCAGATGTAGAGAAGGTTGTTGATGAAATTCAGTTTTGTTACTTTGGTCCTGAACAAAACAGTGCAGAGAAGGACACAGTAAATGAGGAAGAAGTGGAAGAGAATGTAGAACCCTCTGTAAGTAACACATTTAATGATCACATAACAAAATTTGCAATAATCTCTAATGAAAGACCAAATTTTACTTGTATTTGTTGCCGCAGAACTCATTATAGATAACAAACTAGGAATGTTGATCTCTACAGAAAGAGTGAAAATGAAGATAATTATAAGTGGAAGGATTTTGCCACATATATATTTCTTGAAAATTGTTTTGATTTGGGTGAAGATCAGCGTATTTGTAAATACTGTTACAACAAGTTAGAGGAAAATAGAATGCCGACCAGAGCTGTACATAATAATTTAGAATTGGATGCTATTCCTGCTGAACTTTCTGAATTAAATACATATGAGTCTATACTCATTCAATGTGTTCATCCGTTCCAGACCATAGTACGTATGGAGCCCAAAACTGGTAAATTACCTCCTTCCGATTTACTGAGAGGTTTAAAAGGTAGAGTGGTGTATTTGCCCTTGGATTTGAAAAAAAATATGGAAACTATTGATGCGGATACTTTGGAAACTGAACCATTAATTATTCTGGTTAATGGTGTACCTACAGAGAATAAGAAGATTTGGCAGGAGCTGGTAGATGTGCGGAAAGTACAAAGAGCAAATTTGTATTTGAAAAGGAATAACAAATGGTATGAATCAATTTATATAGAAGAAGAAGAAGAAGAAGATTTACAAGAAGACACAGAAACACCAACTGGACAAATTGAAAAAGTGGAAAAGTCAAAGGAAGAAGAAATTTATGAACATTTTAGCATACATCCTCTTCATTCAAAAGAAGTTATGGGAGACAATATTGATCTCTTTCAGATGAAGAAAGCAAAAGGAACTCCCGTGAGTGTATGGGAGGAGAGCTTGGAAGCTCGATGTTTTCCCCAGCTGTTTCCTAAAGGAAAAGGAGGACGATACGATGAACGTCCGGAACAGATTACAGCTTCTGAGTATCGGACTACAAGACTATATGCTGAAGATCCCAGATTTCGACAAAGTATTCCTTATTTGTTCCATCTTTTATTTGAAAGCGACTTGTCTGCACTGTCTTATGCAGTAAATCAAATTTAAAAAGTGGAGTACATTTACAAAATGTGTCTGCTAAGGATTTTATGGAGAAAGTGCAGCACCGAGATGATCATTTGGAAACACAACTGATCAATCTGATGGCGTGTCAGCGTGGGACAAATGAATATTGGTACCGACGCCATGGTGAATTAAAATGCATGTTACGGAATTTAGGAACACCAACATGGTTCGTTACCCTAAGCTGTGCCGAGTACGCTTGGGATGATTTACTGGATTTTCTACGAGAGGCAAATTCAAACATTAAAAACATCGAATACAAGACAGCAGGAGAACTGTGCTCATTGGATCCGGTTAATGTTTGCAGATATTTCAATCATAGATTTGAGGCTATGATGTCCTTCATCTGCAATAAAAAAAATCCACCTCTTGGAGAAGTAGTAGATTTCTTTTGGAGAAAAGAGTACCAGGCAAGAGGTGCTCCTCATATTCATATGCTGTTGTGGATCAAGGATGCCCCAAAGTTTGGAACAGATACTGATGAAGCAGTGTTATCTTACATTGAAGAATATGCAACATGTGCTATACCAAAAAGCACAGAAGAGAAAAAGTTAAAGGAGCAAGTTTTACGTTTCCAAAGTCATCGGTGTGGAAAATACTGTCGACGGAAATACAAGAGCAAAGATAAATACTACGCTAAGGTGCCAATTCCGATCCGGTAAAAACCGGGTACGAACCGTCGGACGGAGCCTTTTCTCCGTCCGACTCGTACCCGGTGCGAAATCCATCCGAAAATGCAAGTACGATTCATACGGAAACACCATTTCCGTACGAATCGAACAAAACACCGACCGAACAGAAACTAAACACAATTCCGATCCTGAAAGGCGCCGACGTGACGTCGGTACGCATCCAGCCTACGTTTCACGAACCAGGAAGTACGATTCGAACCGACGTCATCCCGCACGGAAAATATTTACCGGCTGCCAAAAACTGCCGGGAAATCAGGACGACACACACAAGGAGCAGCTGGACGCGACGAACAGACATGGACCCGAACCTACGTGCCATCACTGCCCTCCTAGCAGTCCACCTGGCGTACAGGAACCGATGCAGACGCCGCAGAAGGTCAGCACAACAACCAGGGGCAAAGGGGGGGGCAGGGGCAGGACCCACAACACCAACACATGGTACCAAATCACACATGGCCTGGACATACCTGACCATCAGGGCCTGGTCACTTCCAGGGGGTGGGGGCGAGGCCAGCAACGCAAGCGTCCCCCACAACGGAAGTGGATGGTCACGCGAACCGGTACGTACCCTACCCAGGCCGCAAGAGCGTGGGTACGGAACGTACCACGCGTCCCCCTACGTCACTCCAACAATGGTGGTATGGCCCGTACCCACTTCAGAAATGCCTTGGTACGGCTCGTACCAGCATTGCTGGGGTCATGTAGGGGTACGCGTGGTACGACCCGTAGCCACGCCCCCAAGGCCTGTGTACGGTGCGGACCCCACGGCACCGCAACAATGGGCGGACGCACCGTACCCACCCACCAAAGGCATGGGTACGGCCCGTACCCAGGCACGCAGAGCGTGGGTAGGGGCATGTACGGACCGTACCCCCACCCGTGGAAGTACGGCCCGTACCCCCACCCGTGCATGTACGCCCCGAACCCCCACCCGTATATGTACGCACCCAAGCACCACCCGTGTATGTACGCCCCGAACCCCCACCCGTGTATGTACGCCCCGAACCCCCACCCGTGTATGTACGCCCCGAACCCCCACCCGTGTATGTACGCACCGAACCCCCACCCGTGTATGTACGCACCGAAACCCCACCCCAGCACTGTATGTACGCACCGAACCCCCACCCGTGTATGTACGCACCGAACCCCCACCCCACCCTGGTATGTACACCCCGAACCCCCAGCCGTGTATGTACGCACCGAACCCCCACCCGTGTATGTACACACCGATCCCCCACCCGTGTATGTACGCCCCAAACCCCCACCCGTGTATGTACGCACCGAAACCCCACCCGTGAATGAACGGACCGAACCCCCACCCCCCCCAGCCGTGTATGTACGCCCCGAACCCCCAGCCGTGTATGTACGCACCGAACCCCCAGCCGTGTATGTACGCACCGAACCCCCACCCCACCCTGGTATGTACGCCCCGAACCCCCACCCGTGTATGTACGCACCGAAACCCCACCCCACCCGTGTATGTACGCCCCGAACCCCCACCCGTGTATGTACGCACCGAACCCCCACCCGTGTATGTACGCACCAAACCCCCACCCCACCCTGGTATGTACGCCCCGAACCCCCAGCCGTGTATGTACGCAACGAACCCCCAGCCGTGTATGTACGCACCGAACCCCCACCCCACCCTGGTATGTACACCCCGAACCCCCACCCGTGTATGTACGCACCGAAACCCCACCCCACCCGTGTATGTACGCACCGAACCCCCACCCGTGTATGTACGCACCAAACCCCCACCCGTGAATGAACGGACCGAACCCCCACCCCCCCCAGCCGTGTATGTATGCACTGAACCCCCCCCCAGCCGTGAATGTACGCACCGAACCACCACCCGTGTATGTACGCACAGAACCCCCACCCGTGTATGTACGCCCCGAACCCCCAGCCGTGTATGTACGCCCCGAACCCCCACCCGTGTATGTACGCCCCGAACCCCCACCCGTGTATGTATGCCCCGAACCCCCACCCGTGTATGTACGCACCGAACCTGCAAGAAGAATGGTGTGTGCCAAACACCCCCAGCAGTGCCCAGACATAGGAGGGGTGGGTGCAGAGTCCTCCCAGCAGTGCCCAGACACAGGAGGGGTGGGTGCAGAGTCCTCCCAGCAGTGCCCAGACACAGGAGGGGTGGGTGCAGAGTCCTCCCAGCAGTGCCCAGACACAGGAGGGGTGGGTGCAGAGTCCTCCCAGCAGTGCCCAGACACAGGAGGGGTGGGTGCAGAGTCCTCCCAGCAGTGCCCAGACATAGGACAATATACCCCATCAACAAGTTCAGTGACCAACAAGGGTGATACCCCAGATGCAGGCGGAGCCATCGCTGAGCCAGCATGGCTATATTGAACGGCAACCCTCACACATCCAGGAAATGTAGACACAGCACAGCACAGCATTTGGGAGACACCCTGCAGGGAAAATGGCCTGCTCCACAGAGGATGGAACACACCTTGGGACAATGTCACCATACAGTGAGAGCAAACATGACCAAATACCATTGGCAGAGACCTTTGTGATGGCACGCAGATGGCAGGGTACACCCCATGAGCAGCACACTCCAACATTTCACAGACCCCTAACACATTATCACCACCCCAACGCAGGGAGCACCAGCACCAACAGCAAGTCCAGGAAAGCATCAGTGTGCAAAACCAAAAGAAAATGCTTTATTCAGCAGGAAAATATCTCTGAGAAAATGTCCACTATGTACAAGGGCCATGGGCCAGCCCAGCAGCAAAGTCCGGGGGGGGCTACACATCGGGACGTGTGTCCCCTAGCTTGCCTGCACAGTTCACAAGTCCATTTCATCCACAGAAGAGGGGGCATCAGGGGGGAGGGTGGAAACAGGCACCGCAGGGACAGGAGAGGAAAGGGTAGGTGTTGTGGGTGCAGGGAGGGATGATTCTGCCACAGGGGGGTGCCAGCGCCAAAGGTGGAGGACAGAATGGCGCTGCACACGTCGGCAAGTTCCCCCAGCGACTCCCCCGCACCCAATCCAACCACAGGCCCCAAGGAGGGGGGGGGGGCAAAGGGATGGGTCGCAGCGCCACTGGGGGAGGGTGTGGACAGGGTGGGGGACTCAACTCCCCTGGCCGGGTCCCGCCTCCACCGCTTGCGGGGTGGTGTCATCCTGGGGCTGGGGGGCACACTCGCAGTGGATGATGCTGTCACCGACTGTTGGCCAGGAGAGCTAAGGGGAGTGGATTTGGAGGGAGTGGGTTGTGTGGAATGCGGACTCCCACTGTGGCTGCGTGTTCTACGTTTCCCCCCCGACCCAGTGGGTGTGCCTTCCTCACCCTGTGTGTGCGTGACAGGAGGTGTGCGCTTCGACTTCCCTGGTGGTGTGGTGCCTGTGTCTGTTGGGGTGCGTGCACGCTGACGTCTGGATGTGCGTGTGACAGGCACGGGAGTGGGAATTGTGGATGGGGCAGGGGTAGGGGGGGTACGCAGCGCTGCAGGAGATCCAGTGCTGCAGTCAGTGTGGAGTCTATGGACCTCAGCAACTGCCGTTGGTCAGACTGCGCAGCCGACATGCCCTCCATGTATGCCTCCATCTGGGTCAGCACCTGGGTGTGGGCATGGAGGACATTTAGCATCGCAGTCTGACCAACCTGCAACTGCCTCAGGATGTCCACAGACTCCGCACTCACCGCAGCAGTGGTGACAGGGGCAGGGGGTGCGGTGCCTGGCAGGAAGGAGACATGTGGGGACCGAGCACGGAGGGAAGGGCCACGAGCATGTGGGAGGCCGGTGATGGAACCTGAGGTGGCGGGGGGATGTGGAGGGCTGCCATCAGCTGGGGGGGCAGACTCCGCCACCTCTTGGAGCTCAGCCTCGGACCCGTCTGCGTCATAGTCTGTGTTGGCAGTCGACAGGTCCTCTGCCTCACTCCCTTCGGCCTCCGTGCCACTCCATGTGCCAGACAGGACAGCACTGCTGGCACTGGTGCTCAATCCCTCCTCCCGTTCCGTGCTAGTGTCTCCTTCCGTGTCCCCCGGCGATGCTGTGTGCAAGGTGAAGAGACAGGAGATAATCAGACACCTGTACACATATGTCACATGAGTCAAATATACATAGGTCACATTGCATAGCCTGAAAAGCAACAGGAGGAACACCTACAAAACAATGTACACATGTAGGCCATGGAACACACAGTTTTTCGACCCACCATGCCACTGAGACACAATGGAGAGCATGACACAACAGCAAATCACTGCACCTGAAATTTTACAGAGGAGCCAGCCTCTGGGGACAAATGTGCACAGCACCTGCACCACACTGCGTCGTCAAAAAGGGATGAGCATGAATGATATACATTTACTCTTGCCGCATGCTGCAAAGGCAATACATGAAACCAGGCCAAACATGACTGGGTCACTGCACCTTGAGCGTATGTCCAGTCAAACATCACACACAGGCTAAACCCAGCAAGGAGGATGAAGCTCCTGACATGTAGGCCTTGTACGCACAAACCACCCACACCTGAGACAATCTCATTGAGACGGAGAAAGTATGTACACCTCTTACTCTGGGATGAAAACACATGGCCTCCACTAATTAATGACTGTACACACACAGCCCCTGGTGGGCATGTCCACACATCATTGACAGGCAAACATCATCAGATTGTCTCAACAACACACACAGGTAATGCCCACTGTGAGTATGCACAAGCAAAATGGGTCCCCCTGTACAGTGGACACATGTAGCAACCTGTCGGTCCTAACAGTTGAGCCCAGGGTACAATGCCACCCTACCCAACCCATGGCGAAGACACAGTGAATGGCCATATTGTTGGATGACGCACATGATACCTAGGAAGAGGTGCCCCAGGACACAGTAGTGCCCACACTCCTCCATGGTCCAGGATGGACATGACTGCAAATTAAGCAACCGTCCCTGCACTTAGCAGGCCTCCCACTCAGGCACATCATGTCAGAGGGCACACAATTGGACATGCATGCTGGAAGGCTGTACAGTTTGGAGACACACCCCTATGTCGTGATTCACAATCAGTGCCAAGTGACATGGACACCACAATGACTGAAATTGGCCATGGCACACGCAAGGTCCCCAGACCTGTGGCACATCACCCCCACACATGATGCTGATGGAATAGGGCACCTGCATGAACTGCCTGCCTAAATAACCTTGTGCAAGAGTGGCTACAGACAGACCAGGGAACACATGGCAAGGAGGGGAAGGGAGGGAGTGAGAACAGCACTGTGCTACTTTGTTGAGAAGTTGACGCACTGCACAATCAAACCCTGGCAGTGTATCCATGCAACTGCACACTTACATTGGCTGGGGACACACAACTGACACACATGTACCTACCCCCTTCCTGCTGCTGCTTCTCCTGTAGGCGCCTGTCCATATCGGGGAAGACCACCGCCAGCACACGCTTCTGGATGTGGGTCAGACGACGGCGCCCACGGTTCTTACGGCTCACAGGTGAGTCCCCCAGCAGGACCCGTGCAATCCTCCTCGTCCAGCACCGGATGTCCTGCCAGCGTTTCCTCACCTGAGACAGGCTCCGCCTCCGACCCTCTGTACCCCTCACGGCACTGACGGCTTCCCTCCAGATCTCCCCCTTGGCAATGGCGCCTACCTGTGAGGATGCAAAAGTGAGAATACATTAATCCACATGAGCAAAGACACAGAGACACACATATAGAACAATCCTCTTTATGAACAGGCCATGGTATGCATGCAACTAATTGCACCTTTGTCATAGGGACATTATCCACTGTGGAAGGCCAAATGCACTACGTGCCATTGAAAGTACACGGGTGGCATGAGGGGTACCACACACTCACTGACCAGGGATCACACTGTGCCTCACAGGCTACACCAGGATTATGTACAGCACCTCACAGCAGTCACCTGCCCCAGCACACTGATGCTACCTCAGCAGAGTACACAGACACACACAGGTACAGGACAATCACATGGCATTGCCAACTGCGGGCACACACCTCACTCTGCCCATGTGCCAGTAGACTGGGGGTGTCACAGGTGTGGGGCTGGCTCAGCACGGCATGCACACAGCACTGCTCCCTGCTCACATCGGATGGCCAGGCTATATCCATCCCTCATGCTGCTTGTGTGCAACACTCCCCATATGCACTCACCCACATGACAGGGAACTTACACACACACCAATGTGCAGGGGACGAACACGGCCTTTGGACACTCACAGCACAGGTACACTGAACAAACACACATCCATGGGTACTGACACCTGTCACACTGGGGGGAACACAGGATCACATCAGGACTGTGGTAACAACATCCCCAGGAGGAGTATGCAGGCAGAATGTGGCATGCACCTTGCATTCATTGTCACAGTAGGCACTATGCAAGTGAGGAGTGCACACAGGAAACACAGCATGCTCTGCATGGGTGACATGAGGCCTTCCACACCCTGGGACCCACTCCAAACAACAGTGCATGTCTGTCACACATGGACACAATGCCAGAAGTCACTGTCACACAAAAGGGGCACAGTCTAAGCTAGTGGAGTCTGCACTCACCTGAACCCCTGGTCGACCATACAGGCTCTGGAACTGTGGGAGGATCACATCTATCAGGGCAAGGTTCTCCTCCTGGGTGAATGGCTGTGACCTCTCCACAGTCCTGGACATGGTGCCAGAGGAATCACTATCAGCAGCAGTGGTCATGGATGAATGGATGTGCAGGCAAGTGCTCTCTCATGGGACCTGGCTGCCTTATATATGCCTGGCTGGCCTGTTCATGTATAGGAGTACAGATTGATTGGTCAGTCACATTTGCATCCTACGTTTCATCCAATCCCTTCAAACCTACCCCAGTGTGTGGCTTTGCATGGTTTCAGTTTTGATGATGATGTCAAGTCAACATCCACATTGCAACAATGTAGATTCTTTCAAACTGACTTCTGCTGGGCACCTGGTGCTCAAATTCAAAAATCTAACTCAGTCTCCATGGCAACCATCATGCATTTAGGCCCTTATACTTGTCCCTAATGTGTCCCCTATGTGTTTTCATACATTTACACACAGGTACGGTGCGTTCCACGCCCTAGGGCACCCCACAAGCAGTGATACGGACCGTACACGCGCTTGTACGGTCCGGATCACAATATGGGCGCTGGCGTATGCGTACGCCACAGTAGTACGGACTGTACACGCGCTTGTACGGTCCGGATCAAAATATGGGCGCTGGCGTATGCGTACGCCACAGTAGTACGGACTGTACACGCGCTTGTACGGTCCGGATCACAATATGGGTGCTGGCGTATGTGTACGCCACAGTAGTACGGACTGTACACGCACTTGTACGGTCCGGATCACAATATGGGCGCTGGCGTATGCGTACGCCACAGTAGTACGGACTGTACACGCGCTTGTACGGTCCGGATCACAATATGGGCGCTGGCGTATGCGTACGCCACAGTAGTACAGACTGTACACGCGCTTGTACGGTCCGGATCACAATATGGGCGCTGGCGTATGCGTACGCCACAGTAGTACGGACCGTACAAGCGCGTGTACAGTCCGTACTACTGTGGCGTACGCATACGCCAGCGCCCATATTGTGATCCGGACCGTACAAGCGCGTGTACAGTCCGTACTACTGTGGCGTACGCATACGCCAGCGCCCATATTGTGATCCGGACCGTACAAGCGCGTGTACAGTCCGTACTACTGTGGCGTACGCATACGCCAGCGGCAATATTGGCCCAGGGACCCTATACACGCACTCCGAGCGTATGTACGGTGCGTTTCACAACTGTCAGTGGTGACAGGCGGCACACAGACAGGAATGGAGCGGTCAGGTATTGCCAAGGGTGGACACCAATGCATTGTCTGTGCAATACCACATGTGTGTGACACAGGTGTGTCAGGATGTGATGTGGCACTTTACCCCTGAGGTGTGGGCAAAGCACATGTACGATGAGCTGTGTACACATGTCGTGTGTGATGGTGCGCATTGTACCACACATCCCCTGCACTCCTTTGACATGTGTGCATGTCGTACACACTAGTGGAGCCATGAGTCACTTGCATGTCCCAGTCACGGACACCCACACCTGTCCCCTGATGCCAGGTACACGGAATATTACACATGACATGTGTATGGCTGCGTTGCACGCTGCAACCATGTCATGTGTGTGGCATGTCTTTCCATGATTTTGCTGTAGGTGTGTGGTCCAATGCATCAGCAGTTGCTGCTGCCAACATGTGTCTGTGTGTAGATGGCCATGGCACACTGTTCCGCACACCAGCCCACATATGTGATTTGCCATGAGGTGTGTATGTATGCAACTACACGGAGTATCAACACAAGTACATATCCACATGCTCTCTATGTATGTTCTGTCTCGACATGTACTCCTCCAAGGCAATGTGTGTGGCCTGTCCTATTCCTATGACATGTGACCAGTGCATATCGCATCCAACAAACTGTCTGTACCATACGCATACTACTTCTGCACATGTGTGGATGTCTGTGAATCCTGTGATGCGTGTGCATGTTCACTTACACTGGCCCACAGCTAGTCTCATGCCATGTCATCGTGATCTTGCCCCCCTCCGTTAGTGGCTGTCCCTTGGTGGGAGTGTCACCTGACTGGCGTACGTGTCCAGGAAATGTGGCACAGACCTGACTCAGAATGTGGCATATGTGTATTGGCTGTGTAACATGTGCTCAGTGCATTGACAATGTCGTTGTACAGTGCTCACTCTTCGGTGTTCCTTCCATTTCACTGCAGGGCTCCGCCTCTCCCTCGACGTATGCCAGACATGGCTGCCCTGCATGAACGGGACTGTATACGCCGCTACAGATTCAGCCAACGGTTGATTGATGAGTTGACTGGCCGGCTGGAAGCACAACTCCTCCCGCGCCACAGGTATCCCAGTGCACTGACACCCAAGTTGAAGGTGATGGCAGCCCTACATTTCCTTGCCACGGGTACGTTCCAACATACCATTGCTGATGTCGGGGGCATGTCCCAGACGATGTTCAGCCGTGTTCTGCATGATTTCTTAGAGGCCATGTTGGTTCACCTGGATGAGTACATTAAATTCCCAATTCGTGAGCAGTTGACAGATGTCAAGCGTGAGTTCTATGCCCTGGTAGGGATGCCCCATGTCATTGGGTCCATAGATGGGACACATGTTGCGTTGGTACCACCACAGGCACAGGAGGTGGTGTATAGGAATCGCAAACATTATCACTCCATTAATGCCCTTGTGGTGTGTCTGTCCAACATGGTGATTTCACATGTCTGTGTTCGCTTTCCAGGATCAGCACACGATGCCTTCATCATGAGGCGTAGCAGGCTGCCTGAAATGATGCTGCAGCTGCGGAACGAGCGAGCATGTATTGTTGGTGGGTAGACTCTGGCAGTTCAGTGTTTGGCGTCATCTTCCAATCTCACTGCCTGTGCTGACACACTTCTGTCCATGATGTTTCCTTGTAGGAGACGCTGGCTATCCCAACATGCCATGGCTGATGACGCCTGTCCGCAACCCCAGCACGGCTGCCGAGCACCGCTACAACAACGCACATGGGCGGACCAGGAGAGTCATTGAGAGGACGTTTGGACTTCTGAAGAGCCGATTCCGGTGCCTCCACAAGACCGGCGGAGCACTCCCATATGCCCCGGTGAAGGTGTGCAAGATCATCATCGTCTGCTGCATGCTGCACAACATGGCAGTGGAGGAAGCTGTTCCACTCATACTGGATCAAGATGACCAGGACCATCCACCCGTGGAGGATGAAGGCCTTGGTGACGGGGCAAGTGATGTGGAGGAGGAGGAGGCTGTGGAGGACATGCGGAGTCGGCTCATACGCAACTTCTTTGCTTAGTGGTGAGTTCCAGTGTCTGAGTGTGCACGCATTGGGCCGTGTGTGGCATGTGTTGCAATGTGTGTGTCCATCTGCATGTCTGCCAAGTGAGTCAGTGGTGTGTATTGAAGTGTCACTCGAGTGATGGCGCAATGGAAGGATGTTGTCTGAGGGTCATCATTGTCACCTGTCATGTTGACAACATGATACGTGTTGAGTACATGCTTGCGGATGTGCTCCTTTGGGCTGACTCCTTGTGTGTCTCTCTTCCACAGGTCCATGGGCATGCTGTCTGCTGGTGGCATTGTTGTGCTCCTGCTACTCCTCATGAACACAGCAACATGTGCTGATTCTGCGTCACATGCACGGGCAAGTTTTGAAATCTCCTTAGGGTAAGGGATGCCTCACGGCGTTTTGGGTGTGTGAATTGTTTGTAGTCTGTGTGCACTTCTCCGGTTCATGTGTGTTCCATTTGCATACATGTGGATCCTACATGGGGAACATGACATGGGGCAGGCTTCACCTGGAGCCATGGTCAGACTTGGTGACTGTCATGTGGCAGGGGATTGGGGATTGTGATGAGGCCATCATTGTGTGTAACACTGACCTCGGAAACATACAGGTTGCACCGGGTTGACATGGTGTGTGATTGCCCCATCAGGGCCTCAATGGTGTATAGCGTCCTCTCCGTGGCAGCAGGGGGTGTTTAGCTGTTATCCGTCACTTGTGTGCCAGTTCAATGGAATACCAGCATCTGTGTTGCAATGGGGGGTGCCAATGTTGCTCCCACATGTTCATCCACATGACCTGTGTATGTGTTGACAGAGTATCATTGTCATTCCAACACACATGACTAATAAATTTGTCACTCTGTCTCCAAGGTGCCTCTTCCCTGTCAATGGTGGCCTGTTGCCACTGTGCGTGCGGCATGTCTGGCATAGTTTTCAGAGGTGGTGCATATGTGTCTATGTGTAGAGTGACAAGATGCTAGGGGTTTGTCAGGGAGTGGGAACTGTATTATGCACAAGATGCACAGTTCCATCCACCTCAAGGCAGACCATCCCCCAGGGCAACTACAACATCCGTGTCGAATCCTACCCTGCAGTCTACGGACATGTGCCTTACGACTCCCATGATACTTGTCCATATCCGGAGTGCATCTGCACAGCTGTGCTACTGCGTCGGGCAACCAGGCCACATCAACGTCCAAACGGGATGGGGGGAATGTTTCACAGCCAGCTGCAGAATGACCTTCTCGATCCACGCCCACACTCATGATGCAGCCCACAACCCCAACACAACCATGTGGCACTGTGATCCAAAACTGCATTCTGGCATCTCCATGCATCCAACCTTGGGCTAGCCACCATTCTCAACATCCGCCTGACGCAAGCATGCAGGACATTGTAGGGACACATGTCTAGACATACCTGGGAGCGGCAAGCCAGGTCACTCCACATGATCCCTGACCTCTGCGCATGACTGTTGCTCCCCTGAATGTGTCTGTAGCCACAGTTGTGCGGGAACCACTCAGCTGGTTGGGCCCAGCACAGGTGAGTATGGTACTCCATGTCTGTATCAGATGATACATTGGGACCCATGTGTGTCCTGGGCAAGACTGTGACCCCACGGTTTGGATGGTTGGAGTTAATTCTGAGATCAGGCATGCTTTGACTTTACGACACACACATGTATTGTAATAATGCAGAATCACGGCATCATCTTGTAAGTGTGATTAATTTATTTGTGGTGGGGTACGGGTTTGTGGGGATGACAAGAGGTGCACAGCGGGAGTGTAGAATCCAAAGTTCACTGGGGGAGTTGGTATCCTTGCCGTTGCAAAATGTCAGAGTCCATGCCACAGTCTTCGTCAACATAGGGCAGACAGTGACCAGCAAGTCCATGTGGCAGAGAATGTCATGTGCTGCTATTGGGCCAGAGGGCCAGGTGCCAGGCCAGGTGACCTGGGAGATGGTGATGTTCTGCTGACTCTCACAGTCTTTTTCGTGGACGACCCACCTTCCTGCGGGGACCCTCGGAAGCAGGCCGTGACGATGTCTGTGACGCTCCGTCGGATGAATCCTCCTCCTCCTGATCCCTCCCTGTGTCTGGTAATGGCCTTCGCCTGGTGCCACAGGGAGGGTTGCCCATGTTGTCGGCAATCCGACGGAGTACACCGGTCATTTGGGTTTGCACCGCCACGAGCTCAGCCTGTCTATCCTCCATCCTTCCTTGGTGTTGCAGTTGACAGGCATGTTGCTGGGCCTGCAGGGTCTTCATCTCCTGGAGGGTCCCCTTGATGTCATTGAGGGTGGACGCAATCTGGTCCATGCCCCTGGTGTCACGCCGGTATGTATCCAGGATGTTGCTGACCTGGGACACTACCGGGTCCTGAGCTGCCTGGTCAGGTTCGCGCCTCCGCCGTCCTCCACTCCCGCCACCCCTGCCCACGTGCACCTGGCCTGCCGTTGTGGGTGCATCGGGTCTCCGGGACCCCTGAGGGATGGCATCTGCGTTGCCGCCTGCCTCCTCCTGGGTGCCCGGAGGACCGTGTCCCTCCTGGGCAGACTGGCTGGGTGGTCGTGTGCGGGCAGGGCTCCTGGACGTCTCCTGGGATGTGGCAGGATTGGGGGTGGTGGTTGGCACAGTTGTACCTGACGCAGGTGCTGCAGGTGGTTGGACACCAGAGGGGCCAGGTTGGTCTGGGTCATCCACGGAGTGGTGAGAGTCATCGCTGGCGGTGGGGTCCTCATCCCGCGGAGCCTGGTCCTGTGAGACTTCCCCCCCAGTGTTGGGGGGTGTTCGTCGACGTTGACCTGTGTGTGAGAGAGACAATGTTAACAGTGTAACATGTGGCATCCATGTTTCATGCATTTCTGATTTGGCACTCTTCCTCTGGGTAGTTGGATCTGTCTTGCATTCCTCTCACAGTGCACTTGTGCATGGGTATGTCTCTTGGCCACAGCTGTCAGGGCTTTACGCATGTGTGAGACACAATCTTAGTTGATGCATCTATTTGGGTACACAGTCAGCAGTGTGGTGTGCGGGCGTAGCGAGCCATGCAGAGGCGCCTTACGTGTTGCACTGTACGTGGCCAAATGGTGTTTTGCCAAGGCAATTTGATGTTGCAGGTAGGGGACTGAAGCATTTGTGACAGGGTTCTTACCGACACAGTGGGTGGGTATACTGGGTGTGTGGTTTGGTCTGTGCCTGCAGCACGGATGGACTCGTGCACAGATTGACACATGGACCGGTCTTCATCTACGGAAGGGGGGGTTTGAGGCACTGCCAGACCTGGTCTGCATGCACACAGTCCACCGGCTGACGAGTGGACATGGCCACACCACCCAAGGGTGATTTAGTCTCCCTGTGTCTCCTTTCCTCCCTCCCTCTGTCACCCTCCTCCCTCCCTCTGTCGGTCTCCCTCTGTCACCCTACTCCCTCCCTCCCTCTGTCTGTCTCCCTGTGTCCCCCTCTGTCTCCTTCCCTCTCATTCCCCCTCTCCCTCCCTCTCTTTGTCACTCTCTGTCACCTCAGGCCAGCTTCCTGGGCACACACAGTTAGCCGGTCTTTGAATGGCCATTGGCTTGTTCATGTGAGTTAGTCCCTGTTCTCCGGGCACCCATTGGGCAGTGTGTCTGAGTGTAGGCTGCTGCTGTGGCGGTGTGTGCTGAGACTCTATCAGAGCGATGCAACTTCATTGTCTGCTGTAATGTGCAAATTGTGCCTTCAGACCCATGTCATCCTGCATGGCAGCCACCATTTGCAGGCAAGACAGTACTGTGTGGGTACACACAGTTTGTATGGCTGTGCCCTGGGCCATATGGGCTGAGGGCATTGTTGTGTGCTTGTGAGTTGCTCAATGTTAGTTTTGATGCCCCCACTCCCAGCATCGACCACATCCTGTGTTGTGTTGGTGTTTTGTGTGGCCTGTGACTTGGCATGGCCCTGATTGATGCATGGGGCATGGAGGCGCTAGTGGCATGTGTGTGTTTGTGGAGTGTTGTTGTGTGCGGTGGTGGCTTGGGGGGGGTGGCATGCATGATTGATTGTGTATGGCATCCCCCCCATGTGAGGTGAGTTGTTTGTGTACTTACCAGGGTCTGGGAGTCCAGGCAGTCCGTGTAGTCCCTCCACCGCCAGCGTGGACATCACCATCTCCTCCCAGGGATGGTATTGTACCGGTCTGGGGGGCGGCCCTCCTCCAGTGATGTTCCCCTGGTTGTGATTGTCAGTCATCTTCCTCTTGACCGTCCTCCGCAGATCGTACCACCTGGATTGGCACTCGTGCCTGGTCCTTCTGGTGGTCCCAACAGCATTCACAGAATCGACAATCCTCTGCCACATGGCCGTTTTTTCGGATATGCTGGTCTGTCTGACCAATGTCCCAAAGAGCTGTGGCTCGACTCTGAGGATTTCGTCGACAAGGATCTCCAGCTCCTCCTTTGTGAACTTTGGATTCTTGGTGGTGGACATGGCGTGGGGTGTGGGTGTGGATGGTTGTGGGTGTGTGGGTGTGGTAGTGGAGGTGTGTGTGTGAATGTGATGAGGGGGTGTTTGTGTAGGTGGTTGTGTGAAGGTATGCAAGTGTGAGGTTCAAGTATGGTGGTGTGGGTCGTCTGTGGGCTCTGGCAGCAGTGGGTCTGTTGCAAAGGCTCATGGTTTGTGTGTGTGGTCCATTTTTATTGGTCCATTTGTGGGTGTGGCTGTGTTTGAAATTTGTGTGGGTGTGTTATGAGGAGTGATTGAGTTTTGGGCCTCTGTTTGGCAGTTTGGCAGTTGCAGGTGAGTGTATGTGATGTTTGTGGGGTTGTTGGGCATGTTTGGTGGTGTGGGGAAACTCTAATTGACTCTCCTTGTGTAAATATGGTTTGTCCTGGTTCAGTACGTGTGTTTTTGGCGTCAGTACGGTCCGTACATGCACTGGTGGGGGTACGGTCCGTACATTCCCTGGTGGGGTGTGGGTACGGCCGTACATACACGGGTGGGGGTTCGGTGCGTACATACACGGCTGGGGTGGGGGTTTGGTGCGTACATACACTGGTGGTGGTTCGGTGCGTACATACACGGCTGGGGGGGGGTTCGGTGCGTACATACACGGCTGGGGGGGGGTTCGGTCCGTTCATACATGGGTGGTGGTTCGGTGCGTACATACACGGCTGGGGGGGGGTTCGGTGCGTACATACACGGGTGGGGGTTCGGTGCGTACATACACGGCTGGGGGGGGGTTCGGTCCGTTCATACACGGGTGGGGGTTTGGTGCGTACATACACGGGTGGGGGTTCGGGGGCGTACATACACGGGTGGGGGTTTGGTGCGTACATACACGGGTGGGGGTTTGGTGCGTACATACACGGGTGGGGGTTGGGTGCGTACATACACGGCTGGGGGGGTTTGGTGCGTACATACACGGGTGGTGGTTCGGTGCGTACATACACGGCTGGGGGGGGTTCGGTGCGTACATACACGGGTGGGGGTTCGGTGCGTACATACACGGGTGGGGGTTCGGTGCGTACATACACGGCTGGGGGGGGTTCGGTCCGTTCATACACGGGTGGGGGTTTGGTGCGTACATACACGGGTGGTGGTTCGGTGCGTACATACACGGCTGGGGGGGGTTCGGTGCGTACATACACGGGTGGTGGTTCGGTGCGTACATACACGGCTGGGGGGGGGTTCGGTGCGTACATACACGGGTGGTGGTTCGGTGCGTACATACACGGGTGGGGGTTCGGTGCGTACATACACGGCTGGGGGGGTTCGGTCCGTTCATACACGGGTGGGGGTTTGGTGCGTACATACACGGGTGGTGGTTCGGTGCGTACATACACGGCTGGGGGGGGGTTCGGTGCGTACATACACGGGTGGTGGTTCGGTGCGTACATACACGGGTGGGGGTTCGGTGCGTACATACACGGCTGGGGGGGTTCGGTCCGTTCATACACGGGTGGGGGTTTGGTGCGTACATACACGGGTGGTGGTTCGGTGCGTACATACACGGCTGGGGGGGTTCGGTGCGTACATACACGGGTGGTGGTTCGGTGCGTACATACACGGCTGGGGGGGGGTTCGGTGCGTACATACACGGGTGGTGGTTCGGTGCGTACATACACGGCTGGGGGGGGGTTTGGTGCATACATACACGGGTGGGGGTTCGGTGCGTACATACACGGCTGGGGGGGTTCGGTCCGTTCATACACGGGTGGGGGTTTGGTGCGTACATACACGGGTGGGGGTTCGGGGGCGTACATACACGGGTGGGGGTTCGGGGGCGTACATACACGGGTGGGGGTTTGGTGCGTACATACACGGGTGGGGGTTCGGTGCGTACATACGCGGGCGGGGGGGTGGTGGGGTGTTCGGCGCGTATGCGGGCACATGTCTCCATGGTTGCTATGGGAGTTCGGTTCGGACGGTGTTTTTTGCGTACGGTTGTGAAATGGGGAGGACGGGAGGGATCGTACTTGCGCTGTCGGACTTTATTTTTCCGCACGGTGGGTTTTTCGACCGGGGACGTGTCGGTGACTTTTCCCGACCCGAGGACGTGTGGGGAAATCTTCCCAATGCGATTCGTATGGACTTTTTTCCGTTCGAATCGTACTTGGCAGTTTGTACGCTACTTTGACGATTCGGACGGAAAAAAATCCGGAAAAAATCCGGATACGAGTCGGACGGGGAATTTTTTTACAGGATCGGAATTGGCACCTAAATGTCGATTTGGATTTCCTAGACCTGTTCTTTCAAATGGAAGAGTAAACAGTTTTATGTCAGCTGTGAGACATACTATCACAAGAAAATCACCTAAGAATACCTACAACCTTAAAAGAAAAGAAGAATCAAAAAATATAAATGACTACAACCCAGTGATTTTATCCATGTGGAACGCTAACATGGATATACAGTATGTAGCTGACAATTCCATTGCTGTTGCTCGATATGTAACGTCTTACATTACGAAATCAGAAAAAACAGAATTGAAGGAAATGTGGGAAGAGATTTCTCACGAGAAGACTGTCAGTAAGAAGCTGTACAGTTTCAGTTTGAAGATGTTATCGCATCGAGAAATTGGATCCTACGAATGTTCAGATAGGTTATCTTCTGCAAGTCTCTACTCGAAGTCAAGAAGAATAATTTGGGCAAGTTTAGGCCTTGCAGCAATGAGAAATCGGGTACTA
Organism: Triturus cristatus; assembly: GCF_964204655.1. Classification (NCBI taxonomy): domain Eukaryota; kingdom Metazoa; phylum Chordata; class Amphibia; order Caudata; family Salamandridae; genus Triturus; species Triturus cristatus. The sequence goes on along the minus strand of NC_140579.1, from coordinate 639,665,713 downwards.
AAATCTGTTGGAGAAATTGAATATTTGGCCGAGAATGACCCAGAAAGTACAGATATTTTGAAATCAAACATGTTGGACACATATTATCCCAAGAGAAGTCAACATCTGGAGAACATGTGTCTCTATGAAGTGCTGCAGAACTACATTTATTCACGGAAAGCCGCAGAAGACATCAACAATGGAAAATATAAAGTCATTGGTGAGGAAGGATGTTTGGTGAAGCAAACAAAAGGAAGTTTGATAAATCACAGGAAGCTGAGTTGCGACACTACTGACAAGAAGGAATTTTACTACTTGGCTCTTTTACAGTTGTTTAAACCATGGCGTACAGAGGATGAACTACTGGGAGAATTTCAAAGCTATGAAGATTCTTTTAATGCTTGCAAAGACAGCATACAATGCAGTACATTCTCAAGTTATCTGCAAATGTTAAATGAAGAAATTGAACAGGAAACTACAATTGCAGCAGAAATAGCTAGAGACAGTTCTCAGGACAGCCAAAGTTCAGAAACACTCAGTCAAGATCCCCTAGGACAACCAATCGTTGAAAATGAAGCATCAATAGCCATGAATGAAGTGGAAACGGCTATGAATCAAGCTCAAGAAGAATTTATAGACTTACAAAATTTGGAAAGACAACTGAACGAAGAGCAGCAACAAATTTATGAAGAGATCAGAAACAAAATTGATCACGGATTTCTACATGAAAAAAAAGAGTGCACATCATTTCATCCAATCAGGATGTATGTAAGCGGACAAGCTGGAACTGGAAAAAGTTTCCTAATTAAAGTCATCAGAAGCTACCTACAGCAAAAAACGGATTCTACTTTGTCTTGTGTGGTTACTGCTCCAACTGGGTTAGCAGCATATAACATAAAAGGAATCACTTTACATCGTTTGCTAATGTTACCAGTGGAGCATGAGAACAAAATACTATACAACAAGCTAACTGGAGAAGCATCCTTGGAAGTTTCAAGAGTCTTGAAGAAGATGCAAGTTCTCATTATTGATGAGGTGAGCATGGTTTCAAACTTAATGCTTGCCTTTGTGCATTTAAGAATGCAGCAAATTCTGAAGACAGACTATGACATGTTATTTGGTGGAAAACACGTCATAGTTTTTGGAGATCTTTTGCAACTTACTCCAGTTAAAGGACAACCAGTGTTTAATACTGTCACACATGAAGACACGAAGAAGTCATTGGGAAGCATCGGAAATACAAATATTTGGTCCTTCTTTGAGTACAAGGAACTTACTACTAATATGAGGCAAGCAAGCGATGAAGAATATGGAAGTATTCTGAAAGATATCAGAATTGGACTACTCACAGAAGTTGGCAAAAAAGCATTACAGAGTCGGCTGCTACATAATTTATTTCCAAAGGAAGAAATAGTTGCAGAGAAGATATACAAGAACATTGCAGAAAACAAAAGTATCATCTGCTTAATGCCAACTCTATGTGAATGCTCAATATTCAATGAGGAGCTTTTGAAATTGGAAAAGGAAGAGATCAGGAAATTAGAAGCAGTGGACAAAATTGAGGATGGAAGAATTACTGTCACAGTAACAGGCACACTGAAAAATAAATTGGATTCACTAGAGAAGAACATTTCCAAAACAGCTGGATTAGAAAAAAATCTATATGTTTGCATGAACTGTAGAGTATTTTTAAGGAGAAATTTGGATGTTGAAAAAGGTTTAGTTAATGGAGCTATGGGAAGAGTTGTGGGTTTTATTAATTATCAGAAAAAAGATGGAATTGAATGTTTAAAAATAAAATTTGATCAGATAGAAGAAGTTAAAGACATTTGTCGTTGTACAGTTCGTTTCATGCTTGTGAAAGACTTATATGTACGTAGGAAGCAGTTTCCGTTTTCGCTAGCATATGCTGTAACTATTCACAAGTCTCAAGGATTGACTGTAGATTGTGCATTTGTGAACATTGGTTCAACTGTGTTCAAAGAAGGTATGGCATATGTTGCTTTGTCACGAGTGAAAAAGTTATCAGGTTTATTCATGATAGACTTTGATGACTCAAAAGTTAGTGCTGATACAAATTGTGTAAAGGAGTATAATAGATTAAGAAGAAGCTATGCTCCTCATTTAGGTCAGTATCCTGTGTTGGAGAAACGTGTAGTTTCTCGTAAAAGGAGAAATGAGAATATCTGTGATGAAGATGTACAGAGGAGGAAAAAAAAGAGGAGTGATGTAATTGCAAGCAAAAAGAGTAAGGAAAAAGAAGAACAGGTTGTAGGATGTCATTTTGAAAATAGTTCTGGTGTCAACTGCTACGCAAAGGTAGTGCTGAATGTTGCATTTTATCTGGAAAGTTTGCAAGAGCAGATTATAGTAAATCAGGGAAAAAGATTCTGTTCAGAGCTGAGTCTCCTTTTTCAAAAGCTGAGTAATGATAAAACTCAAATAGAAAGTGCTACTGAAATTAGAAAACTTTTAGATGTATGTTCAGGACGAACACAGTTTTCTCAAAATGAACAGCAAGATGCACACGAATTTTTGATGTTTTTTCTTCAGGTACTGGAAGAAGAAGTTGCAATTGATAATTTATTTGGTCTCTCTTATAAATGGGAACATAGTTGTGAAAACTGTTATAATATATGTGGCTCTAATGTTGATAATGAAAGGTTTATTTTTTTGACATTGCCAGAGACTAAAACAGTCACTTTTGCTCTTTTGCTAAATTAGTTAAAGATGCTAATCATAGCATGCAATGCGGTGAGTGTCAATCTGACATGTTTTCAACATTAATTTTAAAGGAATACGGACAGTATGTAATTTTAATGATGCAACGATGTAGAGCTGATGGTTCAAAATTGGATACTTTAATAAAGAAGTTTACAGGACAGCAATTATCAATTTCAGGAAAAACTTTTGTAACAGTTGCAATAATTTTCCATGATGGACCTACTGTAACTTCTGGACATTACACAGTTTATCTTAAATGTGAAAAAGGCTGGACACTGTGTAATGATTCCCAATTGGTTTTTAAGCAACGTTTGCCTTTTGATTTAGCAAATTCCTATCTAATCTTCCTGAAACCTAAATTTTAGAGAGACTTGGCAAGATCTGGACAAAACAATTTTACCATTTTATTGGATTACCATTGGAATTTTCAAAAATAAAGATTTTTTAAATTATCATTTGGCCTAATGGAAAGATAACCAATTGTAATGTGGACATTTTTAATTTTTAATGAAACTTTCGAAAACCAAAAATTTAGAGAAAATCGGTAACATCTGCTCAATTTAAATTTTGGAATGTTATTGGAGTGCCATTGGAAATTTTTTCAAAAAAGATTTTTTAAATTACTATTTGGCCATGTGGAAAGGTAAACAATTCTATTGTGGACTTAATAAATTATTAATAAATATTTAGGGAACCAATATGTTACAGAGAATCGGTGAGATCTGTACAAATAAAACTTTAGAATTTTATTGGATTACCATTGGAAATTTAATCAAAAAAGAATTTTAAAATTACTATTTGGCCTAAAGGAAATGGAACCAGATGTAATGTGGAGGTATTTGAGATATAATATTGTGATTATACTTCTGAAACAAACATATCAGACGGTATTTTAAAGAAATAAGTATTGATATTAGATGATATTTTTTTAGAATATTATGCATTTCTATAATGTTAAGTTTAAGTAAAAAGAGATTCTGGGCTTTTTTAATACAATCTTTGAGATTGTTATTTTTTTTTGCCCGCTGTAAAATGATGAATGCAATTGCTTTCACAATTTATAGTGAAATGCAATATATTCTGAAAACAGCAAAAATAAGGCAAAAATATTTTTTGATAAATATGTAAATATGTGTACTGAATTATAAAATGTTTTAAAAATATTAATACTTTTTTCTTTTTTTTCAGATTGATATAGAAAATTTTCGAAAACTAGAACCATTTTTAAAGCAATTTTTAAAAAAAACAAATGAATAAATATTTTTTTGAGTGGGTATGGTAAGTCAATAATAATAATTGTAGTCTCTCAAAGACCTTGTAATGTGATAATTGATTTTTAGTGTTTTAAAAAAAAAAAAAAGTTTTTAAAAACATATATAAAAAAAAGATGAAAGATAAGGTTGGCTCTTAAAAGAGCCGTTGTGTTCATGCAGGGACAGAGGAAAGAAAGATTGGGAAAATTAGTCTCTGCGACAAGTGTGCTGATCTATTTTGAGGTTCACTAGGGAAACACTGGTCTCCCTATGACAAATTAGATCATGACAAGAGGCGCATCGAATATCAACCCTCAGAAATCGAGGGTTAATTTCCAGAGGGCCAGCAAAAGGAGATGCTCCCCCCACAGATGAAGGGCTCACCTGACCTGCAGAAGAAGGACTCAGCCCTGCAGATGATGGTCCTGGCTGAGCTGCTGTGGATGTGCTTGGTGGACTTACTGAAGGGTTACCTCCATTAAGTCGAGCATGTATCCTTTTGTGTACATCCTTGAGGTGCCTCATCATGGTATGATTCCCAAAGGAATACTTCCTGTCAGGATTACCTCTTGAAAGTACACGCTGACACAGCTTGCAAGTCACTAAGGGTGCATTTACCTTTTGCTGGCCTTCAGGAAAAGTAAAATAATCCCATACATAAGAGGTCTTTTGTTTCCTCGCTCTCTGCCTCAAGGTAGTGCTGCTAGTGCTAGCCTCACTCTCAGAAGGGCTCTGCTGTTCTGCCATCGTATCACAAAGACAACCCAGCTCCTTCTCCTAAGGGATCACAAGCAGAAATGAGGGGAATGGGTGTGGTGTAGGAGAGTTCTAGAACTGAAAGTAGTTTCAACCAATCAAAAGTTGTGTTTCATGATCACATGACCTACCGTACGCTTACGGTACGCTTACGGTACGCTTACGGCAAAAGTACTCATGCGCGTAAAAAAGACACGCGCTTGCGCGCATGCGCATAACAGTCACTACCCGACACTTCCGCGTAACGTGCGCGTGTAGCGTACACGCGTACGCGTCCCACGCGGAGTACGCGCGGCTACGCAAATTGCGTAACTATACGCAAACAGCGTAGATAAATTACGGACATTGCGTAAACCGTACGCTTACCGTAAGCTTACGGTACGCGTACTAAAAAAAAAATAAAAAAAAAAGGAAAAAATGTATTGCTAATAAATTTAACCTGTTTATTTTATAAAATATTTTAAAAAAAACATATTATAGAATTTTAAAATTTTTACCATAGTCTTAAAAAAAGGATAGAAAATTAAAAAAAATATATGTTTAAAAAATAGAAGAAAATAAAAAAATTAGCATTTAAAAAACCTTGCAAATTCACTGAAAAAACCATGGGTTTCACACACGTTATAGTTAGGAATTAGCATTTAAAAAACCTTGCAAATTCACTGAAAAAACCATGGGTTTCACACACGTTATAGTTAGGAATTAGCATTTAAAAAACCTTAGAAATTCAATAAAAAAACCAAAGGTTTCACACATGTTATAGTTAGCTGGACATTTCACTCGTAAAAAACCATTGAAATTCCCCCGTTATAGTTAGTTCAGCTAACTATAACTCGCGCGCCCGCAATGCACTGCTGATGACGTCACATATTACATCACTCATGACATGGTCAGTGACATCACTCATGACATCACTGATGACATCTCAAATGACATCACTGATGACATCATTCAGAGAACGTGTGTTTTTCAGAAAATTACATATGTTTTATATATGTATATCTGAAGGTCGATGGAAGAATAAATGGGTATATAAGTGTCTAAATGGATGAATTGTTTTTGAAAAATTGATTGTATAACTGACTGATTAAGTGTATCTTAGTGAATACATGGCTTAGTGAGTAATGTTTAAATATGTAAATATCTGTATCAGTCTCTCACTTTGTGTATAAGTGGCTGCATGGGTTGGTGAGTAGCTACATGGGTGTCTATATAGGTTATTAGTTGGTTTTTTGAGTATCAGTGTCTGATGTCTGTATGGTTCGGTGGGGGGTATTACGTAGTGCATAGGTGCATGAATGAGTGACTCACTCTTTGTATGTGTTGAAGACAGCATGTGTGCAGGACTCTATGGGTGAATGAGTGTGTGCATGGGTGTGTTAGTGAGTGAATGACTGTCTCAATAGTGTCTCTATGAGTAACTACATATGTTTTAAACTAGTATATGTGACAATTGATGTATATAAGCGAGTATATGTGAGAGTGAGAGATTGGAAGAGTTCCTGTATGAATAAGTATGTGTTTCTATAAGTGATTGTTTAAAAGACTAAGTATGTGTAAGTTTCTGTAGAAGTAAGTGTGGCGGTGTGTGTATAACTGTATATGCAAGTAAATGTATGTTTGATTCTTTATTAGCATGAGTGACTATGTGTGTGAGTACCTCTATGGATGAGTGGCATTGTGTAACAGGATGTATACGTGTATGAGTACATATGATGAGTGAGTACATGTATGAGTGACTGTACAGGACTGTTGGTGAATGAGTGGATGTGTATGTGGATCTTAGAATTACTGAATAGGTTGTTGTAACTGGTATTGGTATGTCCATTGTTTTTAAAATTTTAATTTCTATTTTTGAATGTGTGTATCAAAGGTTATATTAGGGGCAGAGGTGGTCTGCCACTCTATCACAAGGATGATGTCATCAGTGATGTCATCAGTGATGTCATTTGAGATGTCATCAGTGATGTCATGAGTGATGTCACTGACCATGTCATGAGTGATGTAATATGTGACGTCATCAGCAGTGCATTGCGGGCGCGCGAGTTATAGTTAGCTGAACTAACTATAACAGGGAAATTTCAATGGTTTTTTACGAATGAAATGTCCAGCTAACTATAACATGTGTGAAACCTTTGGTTTTTTTATTGAATTTCTAAGGTTTTTTAAATGCTAATTCCTAACTATAACGTGTGTGAAACCCATAGTTTTTTCAGTGAATATATATATATATATGTATTTATAATTTTTAATATGTTTTAAAACAATTTAATAAGTTATTAAAATAATTATTTAAAAATATTATTAAGTAAGTATATATATTATATTTTATAGCTATATATGTTTAATTGATTTTTACCATATAGGTTCGATTCCGATCGTGTAAAAAGGATCTACGAATCGTCGTACGGAGCGTTTTCTCCGTAAGACTCGCACCCAGTAAACTGTCCCTACAACCTAGGAAGTACGATTCGTACTGAAAGCCTATTTCCGTACGAATCGTACAAAAGACCATACGTGGAAAAAATACCTACGATTCTGATCCGGAACAGCTTGTACACGACGTCCGGACGTATTCAGGCAGCGGTTTCCGGCCCAGCAAGTACGAATCGTCCCTACGTCACTCCGTGCAGCCCTTTTTTTTATGGGAGTCAAACAGAGCCGGAAAAGCAGAGTTTGACGCGAACCGCTACGCAATGGAGCCCTGGTACGCGAAGTACACCCATTAACCCCGTCGTACGTGTCATCCCGGTCCTCTTGGCCTACGACCTGGTGCACCGCACCCGATGCACATGCTGCAGAAGATGAGAACAACACCCAGGGGCCGGGGGGGTGAGGAGCAGGAAACATACCCCATACATAAACCAAAACTTATAAATACATTACCACCAGGCTCTGTTCACTTGGGGGGGCTTGTCCAGCAACCCGTGCGTACCGCAACAACGGAAGTGGACGTGTACGGTGCGTACCACAAGTACCCCTACGGCACCATTACAACAGTGGTACGGACCGTACCCACGCGTGAATGTGTGGGTACGGTGCGTACCACACGTACCCCTACGGCACCATGACAACTCAGGTACGGACCGTACCCACGCATGAATGCGTGGGTACGGTGCATACCACACGTACCCCTAAGGTACCATGACAACAGTGGTACGGTGCGTACCACACGTACCCCTACGGCATCAGTACATTTTGGATACGAGGCGTACATACACCATGACTATGGGCTTAGAGGACTGGCCCAGCATGTTAACATCATATTGGTGTGTGTGTAGGTCCAGGCCTGCAGTGTACAGCTCCAAGGGGGTGCGTGCGTGGGTGCATATGACTCCCAGCTGTGTCCAGAGATATAGGGGTGGGTGCATATCACTACCAGCAGTGGACAGAGATATGAGGGGTGGATGCATATCACTACCAGCAGTGGACAGAGATATGAGGGGTGGGTGCATATCACTACCAGCAGTGTCCAGACATATGGGGGTGGATGCATATGACTCCCAGCAGTGTCCAGACATATGAGGGGTGGGTGCATATCACTACCAGCAGTGTCCAGACATATGGGGATGGGTGCATATCACTACCAGCAGTGTCCAGACATATGGGGGTGGGTGCATATCACTACCAGCAGTGGACAGAGATATGAGGGGTGGGTGCATATCACTACCAGCAGTGTCCAGACATATGGGGGTGGGTGCATATGACTCCCAGTAGTGGACAGAGATATGAGGGGTGGGTGCATATCACTACCAGCAGTGTCCAGACATATGGGGGTGGGTGCATATCACTACCAGCAGTGTCCAGACATATGGGGGTGGGTGCATATGACTCCCAGCAGTGTCCAGACATATGAGGGGTGGGTGCATATGACTACCAACAGTGTCCAGACATATGGGGGTGGGTGCATATCACTACCAGCAGTGTCCAGACATATGGGGGTGGGTGCATATGACTCCCAGGAGTGGACAGAGATATGAGGGGTGGGTGCATATCACTACCAGCAGTGTCCAGACATATGGGGGTGGGTGCATATCACTACCAGCAGTGGACAGACATATGAGGAGTGGGTGCAGAGGACTCCCAGCAATGTCACACTCCCAGGAGGATGGATGTCTTTCACACACTGCATGACACACCACATGTGGGTGTGAGGACATATAACACATGCATACCCACCCATGGAGGATGCAGCCCAATACACACCCTGATTGCATGCCAACAGACTGTATAGTCATGTAACTGCATACAAAACTAAGATACCCAAAGGGAACACACACTGTCACGCACATCCCAGGACTGATAGGAGTGTCCAGGTGCTGGTCCAGCCACCAGGATGTTGTCTCTCATGGAAGGAATAGGGTTCAATGTAACTAGATACAATGCCCACAATTGTGAGTCAGGTCCCCAAATACCCTGCATAACACGTACCATTTGTGTGTTAGGCCATGATTACACACATGCATAGTGTTGAAAAGGGACAATTTGTACCTGATGCCATTCCTACATACCCAAAAGACAAGTACAGTGACTAGCAAGGATGGCAAAGACGATTCAGCAGGAGACATCGGTGAGCAGGCATGGCCATTGTTGAAGGGATCCGTCACCAACAAAGGAAATGTGGAGCCAGGTCAGCACAACAATTGTGCAACTGTTTGCAGGGACGATGTCAGGTGCCACAGAGGAAGGAACACTCCTTGGGTCAATGTCTCCAAAGGAAATGAACACACACTACCAATGAATATTTGCACAGACATTGTGATGGCACACAGATACCATGGTCCACCTCATGACGATCATACAAAAACATATCTCAGAACCCTAACACATTACCAGAACACCAACTTCATGAGCCTCATCACCAACATCAAGTACCTGAAATGCAATAGTGTTGAAAGTAAAAGAAAAGGCTTTATTCAGCACAGAAAAATAATAAATTAATAAGACTATGTACAAAGGCCAATGGCCAGTCCATTTCTCGAGTCCAAGGGTGGACGTAGGGGACCGCGTCCACCTCTACCTTGCCTGCACAAATGAACCTCAAGGTTTGTCGACCGGGAGGGGGCATCATCTGTGGCAGGACCAGGCACCGCAGGGACAGGAGGGGGTTGGGCAGGTGTGGTGGGTGCAGGGGTGGACGTCTCCACCACAGGGAGTGGGGCAGCGCCAAAGGTGGAGGTGAACACGGCGCTGCACACTTCTGCTAGGGCCTCCATCCTAACCCCTGCACCTGAAGATACCCCCGGGCCAACGGAGGGTGTGGTGGCCGAGGGATGGGGTGCAGCGCTCTTTGGGGAGGGGGTGGACATGGGGGGGACTCAACTCCCCTGCCCGGGGACTTCCTCGCACGCTTGTGGGGTGGTGTCACAGTGGGGCTGAGGGCCAGACCAGCCATGTAGCTGTCCTTGGGTGACAGTTTCGCAGGGGAGCTAAGGGGAGTGGTTTTGGAGGAACTGGGTTGTGAGGACTGCAGACTATGACTGTGGCTGTGTGTCTGTCGTCTTCCCCCAGACCCTGTGGGTGTGCCTACATCCCCCTGAGTGTGCGTGCCAGGATGTGTGTGCTGTACCTTACTTGTGGGTGTGCTGGATGTGTCTGTTGGGGTGCGTGCTCGTGACTGTCTGGGTGTGTGTTGGGCAGGCATGGGAGAGGGCAGTGTGGATGAGTCTGGGGTGGGGGGAAACGGAGCGCTGCAGGGCAGTAACTGCTGCCGTCAGTGAAGAGTCCATGGACCGCAGAATCCTGCGTTGGTCAGACATCGTTGCTGACATGCCCTCCATGGACTACACCACCTGTGTGATCAATCTAGTGTGGTCATGGAGGACATTCAGCATCGATGCCTGCCCAACCTGCAACTCCTGCAGTATGTCCACAGACTCTTCACTGAGGGCAGCAGGGGTGACAGGTGCAGGGGGTGCGGTGCCTGGCATGAAAGTGACACGGTGGGACGCTGCACAGACAGGAGGGACGGGAGCAACTGGGAGGGCGGAGATGGGAACGGAAGAGGCGGGACAGATGTGGGGATTCTGCCAGTTGGTGTTGCAGCCTCCGCCTCCTTAGGGAGTTTATCCTCGGACCCGTCGGCGTCGTAGCTGCTCTCGCCTACAGACAGGTCCTCCAACTGACTCCCCTCGCCCTCCGTGCCACTTGCTCCTGCTGACTCCACAGCACTGGCGGCACTGTCGCTGGGTTCCTCCTCCAGGTCCATGCAGGTGTCTCCCTCGTTTTCGGTTGATGATGCTGTGGGCAAGGATAAGTAACCAAAATGCATCAGTCACCTGTATACATCTGACACATGAGCACAAAACAATTGGTCACAGTGCATATCCGGCAATGCATCATGAGTAGCAGCTACATTACTCCGCACATATGTATGCCCTGTACTGCCCAGTTGGTAGACCCACTATGCCACTTGGACACCATGAAAAAAAGAACACACCAGGCCACAACTTGAATGAGAAATACACTGAGAAGCTAGTGTCTGTGAACCGGTGAGCACAGCAATACAATGAAGTCGTGCCACCTCTTGTTTACCCTGAAAGAAAAAGTAGTGGTGCACCCAAGGTAAACTGACACACCTCAATACTCAAGGTGTCACCACACTCAGAGACCTGTAAGTACTTTGGAACACAAAACAAATAAATGTGGTTACCTTGGGACTCACAATACTTTACGCAATCGACATGTTTTGAATGTGGAAATTCGCCATCTCGTGAAAAGAACACTCATGTGCCTGGATGAAATATGTCGCACAAGGCAGTGCACACAAAAGTACATTTACCCTGTCATTGAAGAAGCTGACACCTTTTCTAAGAAGCCACAGTTAGAAATAAATGGTGTTGCAGAAAGTTCATATACATGTGACCACGGAGGTCTTGATCTCTTGACACTCGTTAGTTCATATCACCAACAACAAAGGAGTCTCACAAAATCCAGACCACAGTGGGAACATGCATATGGAGAATCTGCAACACCAATTAATTCTAACAGTGGCTTCTTTGAAAAGGTGCCAGTGTGTTCAATGAAAGTGGAAATGCCGTTTGGTGTGCACTTCCTCGGGAGATATCTTTCATGCAGGCACATCATTGTTCTTAACACAAATCATCAAATTACCACATTTAAAACATGAAGAACTGTTGACAAGTGCTGTGAGTGCCAAGGTACAATTTATTTAGAGTAACAACTTCAATTATGGCATTTGTCACATGGCTATCCGTCACCTGATTACACAGTTGGCTACACATATGACCTACTGCCTGTCATCTGGAGTGGCACACATGTCCACACCCAGGACAATGCATAAGCTAATGGGCCTGCAATTGGATTTAAAAAAAGCCTAGCTGTACTGTGGGGACACCCTCATGACAAGCCAGAATGTACACACAGATGTCAGCACACAAAGTCAAAACTGCGTTGCATCTGAACCACACACAGGTGCCAAAAATGTATGAGCACGATACATGTTTGTAAAAAACTGACACAGGCTGGAAAGCACGAACATTAAGCACTGGCCACCATCACAGGGGCACTGCACGTTGATTTTCTGTACAGCCAATTTTCACACACAAGTCAGACCTGGCAATAAAAAATCAGGGTTGCACATGTATGACCTCCCCAACACCCCCCCATACCTGAGTCAATGTGACTGATACAGAACAAGAAGTGACACCTCTTATTCAGGGTTACAATAATTGTGCTTGAAAACTTGCTTCATTGACCAACATCACCTTGTGGGGCTGGCAACACATATTTGTGACAAAACCATCAACAGATTGTTGTGAATACCCACACAGGCACTGCCCAGTGTGAGTATCCACAAGCAAAATGGTGTATCTCTGTCCAGTGGACACATGTAGCACACATTTGAAAAATACAAACTAGGCCAGGTAACAATGCCACAGAGGAAGACCTATGCTGAACCCACAGTGAATGTGCACAGTGTTGGATGACACACATGATTAGGAGGCCAGGGTGTCGCAGGGGACTGTAGTGGGCACACTGCTCCGTGGTCCTGGAATGAGCTGACTGTACCATGTTCAACCGTCATGGCACTATGCATATCTCCCACTCATGCACATCATGTCTGAGGCACAACATTGGTCATGCATGCTGCAAGGGGGTTCAGTTGAAAGCTCACACTCCTATGTTGAGAATCATCATCAGTGACAACAAATATGGACCCACAACATAGTGAACAGGTCATGGCACAGGCAAGGTACCAACACAAGTCACAGACCACCCTCCAACATGATGCAGAAAGCTATGTGCACTTAGATTCACTGGCACCCTAGATGACCATGTGCAAATGTGATTACACACAGACCAGGAGACACATGTCAAGGAGGGGAAGGGATGAAAAAGAGCCCCAGGTGACAATGGGGAACAGAAAATGCAATGCACATATCAACTCTGGAAGTGTATTCATGCGAAAGAGCACTTTCAAAAGCAGGCGACACATAACACGACCAAAAGTCATGTACCTACCCCCTCCTTGCTGCAGTCTCTCCTGTAACTGCCTATCGAGGTCAGGGAAGACCACCGCCAGGACACGTCTCATGTGGGGGGTCAGGCGTCGTTGGCCGCTGTGGGGGCGAGGACTGATGAGCTCCAGCTGGACCCGGGTGATCCGCCGGGTCCAGCACCGGATGTCCTGCCACCCCTTGCGGACCTGTGGCAGCTGCCGACTACGCTCCCCCGCAGTTCTCACGGACCTGACGACGTTGTTCCAGATCACCCCCTTCTCGTAGGCAGTTACCTGTCAGGATGACAAAGTGACACAACATCAATACACCTGCTCCATGTCCCAGAGACACACATTAGAACATCTTTGAAATGTTGAACAGGGCATAGGATGCTGACATAAATTGCCTCATTCACAACAAGAAATAGCCCTGTGTGCAAGCGCCAATGCACTACATGGCATTGAAAGTCAACATGTGGCATGAGGGGTGCAACACACTCACTGATCATGCCACACACTGTGCAGCACATGCAACAGCAGGCTGATGGCCAGCATGTGCCAAGCAGTCACATGTCCCACTCCACTGACGCACCCTCAGCAGACTAGACAGACACACCCAGGCACAGATCACTCGCCTGTCATTGACAACAGCGGATACAACACTCACTCTGCACATGTGCCATTTGCCAGTAGGGAGTCACAGGTGTCGTGCTAGCTCTGCAAGTCAGACACAAAGCACGGCTTACTTGTCACATCAGATGGGTAGATCTATTGCCTCCACCATGCAGCTGTGGTGCAACACTTCACATAGACACTCACCCACAGGACAAGGAACATTCACACACATCAATGTCCACGAGGCAGTACACATCATTTGGACACTCTCACCACAGGTCCACTCAACTCATACACATGTGTGGGTACAGTCACCTGTCACACCGGGGGGACCACTGAATCACCTCAGGACAACAGGAAGAAAAGCCACCAAGAATTTGCAAGGCTGAATGTGTCATGCACTATGCAGTGAAAGTCACTGTAAGCACTATGCAAGTGAGGAGTGCACACAGGAACTATATCATGCTCTGCAAGAGAGCCATAAGCATGCCCCCCCCGGGACACACTCTAAACAACATTGCATGTGTGTCCCACCTGGACACTCTATTTACTGTCACACAACAGGTGCATAGGCAAATGTAGTGGAGTCAGCACTTACCTGCTCCCCTGGTCTCCCATACAGGCTGGTGTACTGTGGGAGGAGGATGTCCAGCAAGGCCTCATTCTCCTCCAGGGTGAATGGCGGGGCCCTCTCCACAGCACGTGACATGGCCAGAGGAAGAAGAGACAGCAGCAGTGTTGTCGACTCTTGAGTTGTGCAGGCAAGTGCCCTCTCATGGGTTCTGGCTGCCTTATCTCTGTCTTGCTGAGGGGCATTCATTTTGAGGAGTACATAGTGATTGGTCTGAATCATTCGCATCGCATCACTTGTCCCTTATGTGTTCCCTAAGTAATTTTGAAATCCACACACAGGTACTGTGCGTTTCACACGTATCCCTACGGCACCTGTTGTACAGTGCGTTTGACCCGTACGTGTACGCACTAGTAGTACACATACTTGTACTACTATTGTGATCCCCTTACGGATACGCACTAGTAGTACACATACATGTACTACTAGTGCGATCCCCTTACAGGTACGCACTAGTAGTACATGTATGTGTACTACTAGTGCGATCCCCTTACGGGTATGCACTAGTACTACACGTACGTGTACTACTAGTGCATACAGGTACGTGTACTACTATTGCGATCCCCTTACGGGTACGCACGTACTACTAGTGCGTACAGGTACGTGTACTACTATTGCGATCCCCTTACCGGTACGCATTAGTAGTACACGTACGTGTACTACTAGTGCGTTCCCGTAAGGGGATTGCACTAGTAGTACAAGTACATGTACTACTAGTACGTACAGGTACGTGTACTACTAGTGCATACACGTATGGGTGCGCATTTCACACGCTTACAATGGTAATACAGGCGCACACATGCCAGAAATGGAGGGCTACCAGTCACACAAGGATGTCCATCAAGTACTTGTCATTGTATACTTTCATGTGCAGGCCCTAGGTGTGTTAGCCAGTGATATTGCCCAGGTCATCTCATCTAGTTGCACAATTGATGTGTCAGGTTGCCACGGGTTCCAACTCCTCGGGATGGCGCTGATGCTCTATGGGGTCCACCTCTCAACTGCCCCCAGTCCGAAATAGGTATAATACACTCGGACAAATGAGGTAGTTGAGCGAGGGAAGGAAGGGTAGGAACGGCAAGGAGGGAGACCTGCAAAACCCTCAGAGGTTCTATTCTTTGTCCGATGAATGAGAACTGAAAGGTACTCCACTCAATGATGCAGCAAAATGCCACGGAAGAGAGCAGAGCAAAGTTTTGCAGAAACAACAGTAGAAGAACTATTGAACACGTCTAGCAAAGGGCAGCCCAATCCTGTTCGTGCTTAATGCCAGAGTGTCCCCCTGAAGCTCAAAAGTAAAACAAAGGGAAAAGCAAACTAAGGTCAGTGGTTTCTTATAAAGGAGAAATATGGGACTCCTCCGTACAATAACTCAGAACACCGTGAATGTACTAAAGTTACAGCTATCCGCGCTCCGCTGCACGAGACCTCTGATACTGTGAGCGTCTCAGCCAACAGAGAAGCCGTAGCCGTTCTTAACGCTGCAGCAAAGTAGAAGGCTGAACGCAAGTGAAACTTACAGTTTTGGAACTAGGCGAAACCGACCTCTTCCTCCCTTGAGGGACTCTGAAGTCGCACGCTGTTCTCTCGTAGAGCCCGGAAATCCTTGGGGGGTCCTGGAGAGCTGCACGCACTCCTTTCGTAGAGCCCGGAAATCCTTGTTCGGTCCTGGAGAGCAGCGGTCCTGGAGAGCTGCACGCACTCCTTTCATAGAGCCCGGAATTCCTTGGGCGGTCCTGAAGAGCAGCCGCACTCCTCTCGTAGAGCCCGGAAATCCTTGGGCGGTCCTGGAGAGCTGCAGGAATTCTATCGGTTCTTCAAAGATCGCGGAAGCCAAAAACAACATGAATCATCGGCAGCGCTCACCGGGGTCAGTTGGTTTATATCCGCTCTGCTGAGTTTTCACGTCGGTCACATGGGGCGTGACTTTCGGGTCCTCATGGGAGTTGTAGTCTTTGTGGTTACGTGCGGCAGACCGAGAGCCTGTTCATTGGCGAACAGTGCCTTACCGGTCCCACGCTCATTACAGTACACCCCCCCCTTCAACCAGGGCGCTGATCGCCGCCCAGCTTACCCGGGCAACGACTGTGGAACGCGGCTACCAAATGTGCCGCATGATCAGCCACCGCAGGTTCCCGGGAGTTCTCCTCAGGCCCGTATCCCTTCCAGGCCAGGAGGTACCACACCCTACCCCTCACGAGCTTAGAATCAAGCACCCTTCTCACCACGTATTCCCTTTCATGCTGAACCCACACGGGAGGAGGCACCTTCTTCACCGGGCAATGAGAGGGCTTAAGCAGCAACACATGGAACACGGGGTGGATACGCAAATGCGCCGGGAGCAGTAGCTTCACCGTCATGGGATTAACGTGTCGCACCACCTTGTAGGGCCCTATGAACTTAGGGTTGAACACACTGGATTTCCTGAACTTTATGTGCCTCGTGGACAACCACACCCTCTCCTTTTTCCGGTACACAGGATTAGGCCTACGGTGTTTGTCCGCTTGTGTCTTGTAACGCTCCTTAGCTACACTAAGATTAGCGCCTGCCTTCACGAGGGTTGAGCGTATAAGTGAGAGCCTGCTCTGCAGGTTCGGAAGGGTGGCATTCAGTTTGGGGAGCAAAAAAGGGGTGAAACAAGGGTGGAACCTATAAGAGATGAAGAAGGGTGTATGTCGTGTGGAGGCATGTGTGGTACTGTTATATGCTATTTCCGCCACCCACAACCAGTCCACCCATGCTTAGGTAGCGCTGTCCACATAACATCGGAGGTATTGCTTCAATGTTTGGTTGAGCGCTCGGTTTGTCTGTCGGTCTGGGGATGGAAGCTTGTGGACAGGTAAGACTCGATACGCAGCTCCGTACACCAGAGTTTCCAGGAACGGGCGGTGAACTGGGCGCCTCTGTCCGAGACGATCACCTGAGGGCGTCCATGAAGACGTACTACATTCGTCAGCAGCAGTTTTGCCAAAGCACCCGCAGTGGGCACCTGTCTGCAGGCTATAAAATGACCCTTCTTCGTCAAGTAATCTAATACCACCACTATCGCAGTGCAGCCTTGGTCTTTAGGAAGTCCCACTATAAAATCCACTGAGATCTTTTCCCATGGATTCGTCGGGGTAGGTAGGGGATGCAAGAGGCCTTGTTTTTTGCTGTGATCTGTTTTCATTTGGGCGCAAACAGAGCACTGCTTCACCCACGACAGGATGTCGGGCCGGACAGAGAGCCACCAGAACTGTCTCTGCACTTTCTCCAAGGTCTTTGTTCCTCCCATATGACCCGCACTGGGTACCTCGTGACACCACTGGAATACTATTCTGCGTAGGCGGAGAGTGGGGACTAATACCCTCGAGCCACACACGGGTAGACCTTGTCGCAGCCGCCATTCTCTGTGACTCCGCAGCCACGTAGTCCATGCAAATGACTTTATGCCTTGTTTCACGCCTTGCATGAAACAGTCTGTTTCCGTAACACACACCACTTTGTTGGGAGGTATGATAGGTTGTTCCGGAACTACCGAAGGTAGACATGATGTATCTTGCCTTGATCAGGCATTCGCCTCCTTATTTTGTGTTCCAGGTCGCAATGTGACAAGGAAGTGGTACTCCGCAAAGAAAAGCATTCACCGAAGTTGGCGAGGTGTGAGATGCCGAGCTGATCATAGGAACTGGAGATTGCGATGATCCGTGAACACCGTTACTTGATGTTGCACGCCCATCAACCAGTGTCGCCACTCCAGGAATGCGTCTCTGATCGCTAGCAGCTCCTTCTCCGCGATTGTGTAGTTCTGCTCTGCCGGATTGAGTTTTCCGGACATATACGCGGCAGGATGGAGCTGTCCGGTGTCTTGATGTCGTTGTGACAAGACAGCCCCAACCGCCACCTCAGATGCGTCGGCCTCCACTATGAATGGTAATTCTGGTTTGGTATGCATGAGTATCGGAGCGGAGGTAAAAGCGACTTTGAGTTGATCAAACTCTGTTTGTGCTGCTGGGGACCAGTTAAACGGGACCCCTTTTCGGGTCAACCTGGTAAGAGGGGTTACCATATGTGAGAAGTGATGGATGAAGCGTCTGTAAAAGTTCTAGAAGCCTAGAAAGCTTTGTACGTCTTTGACGTTTTGTGGCTGGGGCCAGTCCGCAACAGCTTGTACGTTTCTGTCGGTCATAACCTGTCCAGCGGGGGTTAACATAACGCCGAGGAACTCCACCGTGGTCACATGGAACTCACATTTTGTGATTTTACAAAACAACCGGTGTTCTCTCAGCTTCTGTAAGACTTGGCACATGTGGACGACGTGTTCCTTCAGATTGGATGAAAAGACCAAGATATCGTCTATGTATTTGACGACGAACTTTTCCAGGAAATCTCTCAATACTTCGTTAAGGAAGAACTGGAACGCGGCAGGGGCGTTACACAGCCCCAAGGGCATCACCAAATACTCAAACAACCCGAACCGCGTCTTGAAGGCCGTCTTCCATTCATCGCCTTCTCGCATCCTCACTAGATAGTACGCCCCGCGGAGATCCAATTTGGTGTACAGTCCTGCCTTCCGGACCTGTTTCAGCAGCACAGGGATTAACGGCAAAGGATATTGGTTCTTGAATGTCATGGCGTTGAGTGCGCGAAAGTCTATACAACAGCGCAACTCACCATTAGCCTTCGGGATAAAGAAGAGAGGAAACGCAGCCTCGTGACCGAGAGGGGCGGATAAACCCCAAAGCAAGGTATTTGTCCAAGTAGTTTCGGAGATGACAGGCTTCGGGGCCCGTTAGCGCATAAATTCGGCCGCATGGGACCACTGCACCGGGAACCAAGTCAATACGGCAGTCGTATTCCCGATGTGGAGGCAGTTCCTCGGCCTAATTCTCATCAAACATCTCCCCGTAGGGGTGATAACAGGAGGGAAGCGTCACTTCTTTTTCGGCGGCGGTGGCAATATGCTGCAAGGAGGCCAACACCAATGCCGGGTGGGATACCGGCTTCATACACTGTTGTTGGCAAAAAGCGGATCGAAAGGCTATTGAGTTCGTAGACCATTCTATTGTTGGCTCATGTCTCCTCAACCAAGGTAAACCCAGAATGATTCTACAACGAGGGGCTTGGATAATGTTAAAAGATAGCCATTCGCTATGAGTCCCATCGATGGTGATGGCGTGGGCTGGCGTGATGTATTGTATGGGTCCAGATTCCAACTCCTTTCCGTCTACCGCATAGACGAGATCAGGCGTTTTCTTCGCCAGAAGTCTCACTCCCAGCCGTTGGGCTTCCTCTTTATCCATAAAGCATCCGGTGGCCCCAGAATCGATCATCGCCCATATCGGTAGGGTTTTGTGGTTGATCTCTCTTTCCATCGAGATAAAGAAGTGATCAGGCTCTCGTGTGGTCTCGAACTCCAATGAAGGGATGGCATGACTGCTTGAAGGTTCCCCTTCTTGTACCTTCAAGCACGGGAGTTTCACGCAGAGTTTTCGGCTGTAACTGCAGCGGCTTGACCAGCGCGAGGACGCCCATACTTGGGTTTTACGGGGCAGTCTCGTAGGTAGTGCCCCTTTTTGCCACAATATAGACAGAGGCCTTGTTTTTGGCGGTACTCTCGCTCACTCAAAGTTAACGAAGCCCGTACCACGCCTATTTCCATGGGTTCTGCCTTAGACAATCCTTGGTCAGAAGTACGTGTGTGTTCATATGAAGAGAGAGGTCTTTCTTTCCGCTTGTGGTCCCCCTTCCTTTCTTTCAGCCTGTGATCTAGCCTTGAGGCCAGTTCAATCATTGCTTCACAGGTACGTGGTTGAGGGTCTATTTGGGCTATGATGTCCTTAAGCTCGTCGGTTAGTCCTCTGTAGAAGATGGCAGATTGTTTTGACTCAGGCCACTCGGTTTCAGCTGCCCGGCGCCTGAAACTGTTGAGATAACCAATTAAGTCGGAGCCGCTTTGCTTGAGCTCCAATAGGTCACGGTCCGCGGAAAACGTCTCTGCACGACGGTCGAAGGTTTTCTCGAACTCTGCCCGGAATGTGTCCCAATCATATAACAAAGGGTAATCTCTTAGGACAATCGGTACTGCCCATTGTGCCGCGTCACCTGCCAGGTAAGAGATAAGAAATGCCACCCGTGTCTGGTTGGTGTGGAACAACTTGGGTTTACAGTGAAAGTGTAACAGAACCTGTGTCATAAATACTTGGACCTTCTGTATGTCCACCATGAAACCATTCTGGGGGAGCTAAAGGAACGTGAGTGGGCATTTCTACCACCACCTGGGGGGTTTGTGTAGGAATTGCGTTCCCTGCATCGAAAGGGTTCCGTTGGATCCTATCTATCCTAGCGTGTAATGCCGCCGTTTCAGAACGGGATGCCGCCAACTCTGCCTGTAACTGCGCTAACGCTGCCACCACGTCTTCCAATGTGGCCATGTCGCTACCCCAGCGCGATCAGGAGGAGAACAATTCGTGGGCCGATGATTCTGTCAGGTTGCCACGGGTTCCAACTCCTCGGGATGGCGCTGATGCTCTATGGGGTCCACCTCTCAACTGCCCCCAGTCCGGAATAGGTATAATACACTCGGACGAATGAGGTAGTTGAGCGAGGGAAGGAAGGGTAGGAACGGCAAGGAGGGAGACCTGCAAAACCCTCAGAGGTTCTATTCTTTGTCCGATGAATGAGAACTGAAAGTTACTCCACTCGATGATGCAGCAAAATGCCGCGGAAGAGAGCAGAGAAAAGTTTTGCAGAATCAACAGTAGAAGAACTATTGAACACGTCAAGCAAAGGGCAGCACAATTCTGTTCGTGCTTAATGCCAGAGTGTCCCCTTGAAGCTCAAAAGTAAAACAAAGGGAAAAGCAAACTAAAGTCAGTGGTTTCTTATAAAGGAGAAATATGGGACTCCTCCGTACAATAACTCAGAACACAGTGAATGTACTAAAGTTACAGCTATCCGCGCTTCTCTGCACGAGACCTCTGATACTGTGAGTGTCCCAGCCAACAGAGAAGCTGTAGCCGTTCTTAACGTTGCAGCAAAGTAGAAGGCTGCACGCAAGTGAAACTTACAGTTTCGGAGCTAGGCGAAACCGACCTCTTCCTCCCTTGAGGGACTCTGAAGTCGCACGCTGTTCTCTCGTAGAGCCTGGAAATCCTTGGGCGGTCCTGGAGAGCTGCACGCACTCCTTTCGTAGAGCCCGGAAATTCTTGGGCGCTCCTGGAGAGCAGCGGTCCTGGAGAGCTGCACGCACTCCTTTCGTAGAGCCTGGAAATCCTTGGGCAGTCCTGGAGAACAGCCGCACTACTCTCGTAGAGCCCGGAAATACTTGGGCGGTCCACTCCAAGGCAGATCTCTCTATTCAACCTAGGTCTGACTCAGCCTGCCCTGTCCCTCCAAAACCAGACAGCCAATACACATAATAGCAGAGCAAACTGGAAGGCTTAGGCAAGAAAGTACCTATACTCTAAAAGTGGTAGTTTCAAACACAGAATATAAAAATAACCTTCACTAAAAGATGTATTTTAATATTCTGAGCTCAGGCATACTAAATTCGTTTTTCTACCATGTTCTGTGGGTCAGTTAGGACTATAGAATGCAATAGCCCAGACCTCCCATTCTGGCCTATGGAGAACAGGTAGCCTTACAGTAGTGAAAAACGAAATTGGGTGTAATTCACTACTAGGACATGCTACACACATCAGGGCATGTCCTACCTTACACATACAATGCACCCTACCCTAGGGGTGAGTTACAAGAAGGTTCAGGGGCTGGGAAGTGGGTGCACTTCTCAGCCAAGATGGCAGTTCTGGACTGCACACAGACTCTGCAGTGGCAGGTCTGAGACACACTTTACAAGCTACTTCTATGGGTGGCGCAAACCAGCGCTGCAGGCCCACCAGCAGCATTTAGTTTACCAGCCCTGTGCACACACAGGCCACACTACTAGGGACTAACAGGCAAACCAAATAGGCCAATCATGGATATACCAATTCAGATGTCATATTTACACAGGGAGAGCATATGCACTTTAGAACTGATCAGCAGTGGTAAAGTGCCCAGAGTCATAAAGCCAACAAAAACAGGTTAGAACAAATCCAGGAGGAAGGCAAAAAGCTTAGGGATGACCCTGCAAAAAGGGCCATTTCAAACACAGACTCCCAATCTTCATTATTACAAACAATGTCTTGCAGGGCACCGCCTGTCCCAAGACCAATGCCAGACTTGGGTGCCATGAGGGAACTTGCCTGCATCCGACGTTACAGATTCACTCAACAGTTGATTGAGGACTTGACCGACAGGCTGGCACCACACATCCAACCGAGACACAGGTATCCTACTGCGCTGACCCCAAAGATGAAGGTGATGGCAGCCCTACATTTTTTTGCCACAGGTACGTTTCAATTCACCATAGCTGATGTTGGTGGCATGTCACAGACAGTGTTCAGCTGTGTCCTGCGTGATGTTTTAGCAGCCATGTTGGAGCACCTTGATGAATTCATCACATTTCCTACTCCTGAGGAGTTGACAGATGTCAAGGGTGATTTCTATGCCCTGGGAGGGATGCCCCATGTCATTGGGTCCATTGATGGTACACATGTGTCTTTGGTACCACCACAGGCACAGGAACAAGTCTATCGCAATAGAAAACATTACCACTCGATAAATGCCCTTGTGGTGTGTCTTGCTAACATGCTTATTTCCCATGTCTGTGCACGTTTTCCAGGATCAGCACATGATGCCTACATCATGAGGTGTAGCAGGGTGCCACAAATGATGCTGTGGCTGCACAACGAACGAGCATGTCTTGTTGGTGGGTATACTCTGTTTGTCCTGTGTGTTGGGTATCTTTGGCTCTTACGGCATCTCCTGACCCACTTTTTTACATGATGTTTCCATGTAGGGGACTCTGGATATCCCAACATGCCATGGATAATGACACCTCTCCGCAACCCAAAAACAGCTGCAGATCACAGGTACAACAATGCACACGGGCAGACCAGGCGAGTGATTAAGAGGACGTTTGGCCTCCTGAAGAGCCGATTCCGGTGCCTGGACAAGACAGGCGGGTCCCTCCCTTATGCCCCGGAGAAGGTCTACCGAATCTTCCTCGTGTGCTGCATGCTGCACAACATGGCAGTTGAGAAGGCAGTGCCACTCATCCTGGATCCGGATGAGCAGGAACATCCACCCGTGGAGGATTAAGGGCTTGCTCACAAGGCTAGTGATGAGGAGGAGGAGGAGTATGATATCCGGAGTCAGCTCATACGCAACTTCTTCTCATAATGGTGAGTCACTGGGTATGAGTGTGCAAGCTTGTAGCATTGAGTGGCATGTGTTGAAATGTGTGTGTCCAGCTGACTGAATGCAAAGTGACTTGGATGTGTGTTCTGATGTGTCACTCGAGTGATGTCATGCCACACAGTTTTGCGGAGAGACTTTATTTGCAATTTACATGTGTCAAATATATTTCATGTTTGGTAAATGTCCATGTGTGCGGTGATAATTGTTTTAGGTGACTTCTTGTGTGTCTGTCATTCCCAGGTATTTTGCGCCTGTTGTCTGCTTGTGTCATCATTGTCCTCCTGCTATTCCTCATGGATTGAAACGTGTGCTGAATCAGCGTTCCATGCACGGACATGTGGAAAGGTCAGTCTTGGTAAGGTTTGCAGCAAGGATTTTTTGTGGTGGTACGGGTTTGGAATGTGTGGGGACTGCTTCTGTGCATGTTGTGGTACCATGCATACACGTCTTCTCACCATGGAGCAAATAACATGTAGCATCACTCCCATGACATGATAGTCACCCTTCTTGACAGTCATCTGTAGTGGAGTGTGGCGTCTGATGAAGGCATCAATGTGTGTAAACCTTACCTCTGAAACATTGCAGATGCTACGGGTGGACATAGTGGGGGACATCACAACAACAGGCTCCATGGGAAATTGCAGTCTCTCAGTGTGCAGCAGGATGTGTTTGGCTCATCCCCTTAACTTGTGTGCCAGTTCATTGGGATTTACAACATCCGTGTTGTGAAGGGGGTGTCCAGCATATGTCCCACATGTTCTGTCAACTGACCTGTGAGTCTGTTAATATGGATGCATATCCCTTTGTGTGTGTATGTGGAATAAAGGTGTTCAGCACAATCCAAAGTGCCTTATCTCTGTCACTGCCGCTCTCTTGACAGTTTGCATGCGTCATCTATGGCATAATTGTCAAAGATTGAGCATCTGTGTGTATGTGTACTTTGGCAACATGCATGCAGTGCTTTATGGCTAATGATCTTTATTGTGCATGAAGTACCTGGTTGGGTATGTATTTGTGCAGGTTGCTCCCCACAACGGGACGTGAACGCCTGCTGATGGTGTGTCTCCTTTGCGCATCTCCGCATTTTGTTGCCTGATCCAGTGGCTGTAATTTATGGTAATTGTTCATACATTTTCTCGTAGTGACTCATGAGTAACCTGACACTCCTTCCTATACATACACCTGTTGCACTGTGCCTTTCAGACCTTGTCTTTGTGTGCTACTTTTTGCCTAATTTCTAACCCCTTCCACCTGCTGCTGCCTCACCTGCGGCATTGCCCCACCGAGTGCCCTGATTCTGCAACCCCCACGCCTCAAAAATGCTCTGCCCTTCCCCCTCCACCCATTCGAAATGCAGGCAGCAGCTTTTCTGTGCCACTGTAGCCCCAGCGCCATGCCAAAGGCAGGATCGTCTGCGCCTGCAACATGCACAGTGCACGACCCTCTAGTCTTTGCATGACCCACGTCACACAACAGGCTCATGGTGCAGCCACTCTCCAAGCAATGTCATCGTGACAATCATCCTCCTGCCATCAGGCAACCCCTAAGCACACACACGACACCTTTGCATGCTGAGTATGCTACTCCAACTGCCTACACAGCGCTGCCCAGCGTACAAGACCCTGTCAGAACAACCAGGTAATGTGCCTCCTACTCCACACCCGCTCCGTCCACCAGCACGCCATTGGACTCTGTTACCTCAACACAACAGCCCCACACATCACCTTCATGACAGTAACCTGGACAAAAGCATCCTCAGCACATGACGTCTTCATTGCCATCTCAGACGGATACAAGATCACCCGCAGGGACGGCAACACCAATCCCGGGGGATGAATTGCTATTTATTCACAAGTACACCCTCAGAGTCACAAATCCGGGTTTGCAGCAACTCCATGGCAACCCTCAGTGTAACACTCCTCTACAGATCTGCAGGCCAACATCTACTATTCTGCTAAGCCATCAACACGAACATCTGCATGCACGCCATCACCTCCATGGGCAACATGTGGCTGGGGGCCAGTAACTTCTTGCTGGAGGGGAACCACACCACCATCCATCATTGGTCCATCAACATTTGAATCCACGTCTCCGACAAGCAACACACTGCCCCAAACCCCGCTACCGATCCCGCAAAGATGCTTGATGTAAGTCACCACAGACAAGCTGTATGGGACACTCAAAACAACACCCCCACCACACCCTGCAACCTCATGCACTGAATCAGCAACTGATCCAACCATCTTGCCACATTGACAAACTTTCCTGTGAAGCACAACAACAGTTAAGGCACATGGGACAAGGTAGACCTACTGGACTCCTACAGACTTAGCCGGACTCTTGTGCAAACCTTGCAACACAAAGAGCCATCATTTGCCTTACAGCCCTGGTAAACACCACACACAGCCATCACCATATCATCAGCAAGGACAAGTGGAGATCCTTCTGATAGTGCCGAGACACCCAAACACACGACATCAAGGAGCTCATCAGCACTGTGAGTGAACTGACAGCAGATCTCCATCCAATACACCCCACCCTTGCAAGGCAGATCACATCCCTTGCAACTTTGTACCACTGCAAGCTCATACACGACAGCCTTGGCACCCAGAGGCAGACAGCACTATTATCCGCAGGACAAACCCCCATCAGGTTATGGACTCCCATCAGCAGCAATGACACAACCTGGCTCATGTGCAACATGCACTCTGGCTCTCCATCAGGCCCCTTCCCACACAACATCTAAACCACATCATTCCACATACTTGAAGCCCACGTCCAGCGCGTCCTGAATGTCTCCTTTGAGTTTGCCACATTCCATGGGTGCAGGAGGCATGCAGAGATCCACGCCCTTCTTAAACAACGGACGGCAGTACCGCAGGATCTCCTGGTACATCACCCTGCTTCCCTACCCAGCAAATGTCATCAGGAAGACACTCAACAAGCAAATGACAATTTTCCTCCATGCAACCATCTCCAGGCAACCGGCACCAGACATCTTCCACAGTAATCACACCACTGCAACCGTCATCTTTGCCACCACCACCAACTTTGCCATGCTCGACAATGGTGAGGCCACCACCCTTGACCTCTCAATGGCATTCTACACCATGTGCTACCAAACTGTCAGCTCACACATCTCCAACACTGGTATCCAGAGGAGGGCCCAGGGTTAAATCAGAAAGTCGCTCACCAACAAGGCCCAGGGAGTCTGCCTCCACCCTGCAACATGTAGTACACTGGGGTCATCTGGCCCATGCCACAGGGCTCTTCTCTCAGCGTGACGATCTTCAATGTCTACATGACCCCCCTCTCCACCATCACATGCGCACACGACCTCATCATCATCTCGTATGCCATTCACACCCAGCTGCTCCGCAAACTCACCAAAGACCCAGCCATTGCCAGATCCAAACTTCAAGAAGGCATGAGATCCGTTGAGGAATGGCTGAACATCAGCCACCTGAGGCTGGACTTGGACAGGACAGAGGTCATCATCCGAGGATTATCCCCTTACAGCTGGGTCAACTCCTTGTGTCCCACTGGTCTGTGCACCGCACCAGCACCCAGTGGCCACGCACACAAGCTGGTGTTAATCATGGACCCATCGCTCACAATTACCATGCAACTCACCACCACCTGTACCTCATGCTGCAACACCCTCCACATGCTGCAAATGACCCACAGATGGATCCACTTCAAGGCAAGACAGACTGTCCCCCTGGTCCTCGACACCAGCCGGCTCAACTACAGCACCAGCCTCTACGGAGCACAACAGCAAAACTGCAAGAGAAGTTGTCCACATCCAGGGTGCGTCCGCACACCTCATCTGCAACATCCCCCGCCCCAGCCACATTGCCGTCCACCTGAGATAGGTACAATGGCTCACTGTGTGCTGCAGGATCACCTTCAGACTCCTCAACCACACTCAGGAGGCAGTCCACAACCCCCGACCCAACACCGACCTTGGATGTCTGTCATCCAACACCCCGTTGGCCCAACTCCATGCAGCCCACCTTGCCCTGGCCACCATTCATCACATCCACATAAAAACTGCATGCAGGAGATAGTTCTCCCACCTCGCCAAACAGACCTGGGACTCCCTCCCTGGGCACATCAACATGACCCATGACCTCTACACCTTCATGATACTCTTCCAAATTGGTCTGTCTGAGCAGTATTGTAAGCAACCCCTCAGCAGCTTGAGGCCATCACGGGTGAGTATTGGGCTCCATGTCTGTATTTGGTGATACATTGAGACATGTGTGTTCTCGGCCGGACTCAGATCCAAGTATATGGATGGCTGGAGTTAGTTCCACACTCAGGCATACTTCGACACATCCCCACACGTATGTTGTGGACTCATGCTAAATGACTGCAACATAAAATTTCATGTCTTAATTTTTTATTTATAGCTCTGGGGCGTAATTTGTGCACAGAAAAAGGTGCTATGCAAGGACCATAGAATCCAAAGTTCACAGGGGGAGATGGGATCCTTGGCATTTGAAGTCATCCGAGTCCAGACCACAGTGTTTGGCATCATTGGTCAGACTGTGACCAGCAAGTCCGTGTGGTAGATGATGTCAGTCAATGAGGTGATGCTGTCGCACATGAAGGCCAGGTGCCAGGGCAGGTGACCTGGGAGATGTGGATGGGCCGCTGCCTCTCATGGTCTTTTCCGTGGATGACCCACCTTCCTCGGGGGACCTTCAGATGCAGGCCTTGACGATGCTTGGGACGCTCCGTCTGACGAATCCTCCTCCTCCTCCCTCCCTGTGGCTGGTGGTAGTCTGCGCCTGGTGGCACAGGGAGGGTTGGCCATGTTGTCGGCGATCCGACGGAGTGAATGGCTTATGTCCCTTTGCACCGCCAGGAGCTCAGCCAGTCTTGCCTCCATCCGTCCTTGGTGTTCTTGGTGACTGGCATGTTGCTCGGCCTGCTGGTTCTTGATCTCTGTGAGGGTCACCACTACCTGGCTGAAATCCCTGGTGTCACGCCGGTATGCCTCCATAATGTTGTGGATGTGTGACATACCGGTCCCTTCAGCTGGCTGGTCAGGTTCTCGCCTCCGTCGTCCTCTACTCCCACCACCCCAGCCCACACGAGCCTGACCTGCCGTTGTGGGCACTTCGGGTCTACGGGACCCCTGAAAGATGGCAGTGGCGGTGTTGTCTGCCTCCTCCTGGGTACCCGACGCACCTTGTCCCTCCTGGTCAGACTGGCAAAGTTGTTCACTGCGGGCAGGGCTCCTCGGTGTCTCCTGGGATGTGGCAGGAATGGGGGTGGTGGTTGGCACAGATGTTCCTGAACCAGGTTCTGCAGGGGCTTGGACACCAGAGGGTCCAGGTCGGTCGGGGTCATCCGCGGAGTGTTGAGAGGCGTCGCTGCCGGTGGGATCAGGTTCCTCCCGAGCCTGTGACTGTGATTCTTCCCCCCCGTTGCCCTGTGTGTGAGAGACAGACAATGTTAATGCTGTTTCATGCAACATGCATGTTTCATACACATTCAAGTTGGCACTGTTCCTCCAGGTAGTTGTATGTGCCTAGCATTCTCCTCAATGTTCACTTGTGGATGGGTATGTTGCGGGGGGCAGTTTGATATGTTCTCCTGAGTCTTTGACATGTTGATTTGTTGCCTGGATGCTTCTTTGGCTATGTATTGGTCTTGTTGTGTTGCATGTCCATTGTGACAGTGGGTAAATCCATTGCCTGTCCTGGTGGTGTCTGCTTGTGTAAGGGGTGTGTGTGACAGGGCCTGCTGGTGGGTCTAGTGTGATTTGGCACTGGGGCTCCCAGGTGATGTAGCTGTTCCCCCATGGAGCATGCTGCCATGACAGTGAGTGTGAGTTCCTGTTCTAGATATCTGACCTTGTTGTCTTGGTGTTTGTGTGTGCACTGGTCACAGGAGGGCCTTGTGCTGCCTACACCAGGGCCAAGTGTGAGCTATCTTGTCAGTACTTTCCGAATTCCTGTGCATTGCGCATGGTGCATGGGTATGTAGCTGGGCCATATGGGATGAGGGCAATTGTGTCTGATTTATGATTCAAACATGCGTTTTGTGCCACCCACCCTCCCAGCATACCGGACATCCATTTTTGGGTTGGTGCTTCATGTAGCATGGGACATAGCATGGCCTTGCTTTCTCAATGGGGCATACACATGTTATTGGCATTAGCTTAGTTTTTGACTGTGGTTCTGGCCAGTGATGGCTTGGGGGTAGTTGTGTGTATTTGGTGTAGTTGGTGTGTGGATGCCATTACCCCCATGTTACGTAAGTTGTTTATGTACTCACCAGGCTCTGCAACTCCTTGGAGTCCATGTACTCCCACCGGCGGAAGCATGGCCATCACCTTCTCCTCCCAGGGATGGTAATGTACTGGTCTGCAGGGCGCACCACCTAATGTGATGTTGCTCTGGGCATAGTCCTCATTCATTTTGCGGTTGACCGCCCTCCGCAGATCGTACCACCTGGCTTGGCATTAATTCCTGGTCCTTCTGATGGGTGCAACAGCATTCACCCTATCGACAATCCTCTGCCACAGGCGTGATTTTTCAGCTATGCTGGTCTGTCTGACCAATGTTCCAAACAGCTGTGGCTCGACTCTGATGACTTCATTGACAAGGATCTCCAGCTCCTCCCTTGTGAACTTTGGATTCTTGTCTGTGGGCATGGTGTAGGGTGAGGGTGGGGATGGTTGTGGGTGTGTGGGTCTGAATGTGACGGTGTGGGTGTGAATGTGTAGAGGGGGTATGCGTGAAGGAGGTTGTGTGAAGGTGTATATGTTAAGGTGGATGGGTGCTGTTGTTGTGCTCTGTAGCTGCAGTGAGTATGTTGCAAAGGCTCATGGTTTGTGTGTGTGGGCCCTTTTTATTGGTCCATTTGTGGGTGTGGCTCAGTTTGAATTTTTGATGGGTGTGTTATAAGGGATGGTTGTGAGTTTGCCCCTCTGTTTGCCTGTTTGGGTGTGTCCAGGTCAGTCCTTTCCATTTTTTGTGCAGTGTAGACGTGTTTTGTGGTGTTGTGCGAGTCGAATAGACCCTCTTTGTGCTGTTTTACAGTGTCCGTGGTTCAGTACGGTACAGGGGTATGAGTCGCACAGACACACACCCCCATGTGTTGTGTATGTACGGTACGTACATCGCCATTGCTATGTACGCTGCGTACACTGCCATTGCTATGTACGGTGCGAACACCCCCATTGCTATGTATGGTGCGTACACCGCCATCGCTTATGTACGGTGCGTACACCGCCATCGCTATGTACGGTGCGTACACCACCATCGCTTATGTACAGTGCGAACACCCCCATCGCTATGTACGGTGCGTACACCCCCATTGCTAAGTACGGTGCATACACCGCCATCGCTTATGTAGGGTGCGTACACCGCCATTGCTATGTACGGTGTGTACACCGCCATCGCTTATGTACGGTGTACACACCGCCATTGCTATGTACGGTGCATACCCCGCCATCGCTTATGTACGGTGCGAACACCCCCATCGCTATGTACGGTGCGTACACCCCCATTGCAATGTACGGTGCGTACACCACCATCGCTTATGTATGGTGCGTACACCCCCATTGCTATGTACGGTGCGTACCCCGCCATCGCTTATGTACGGTGCGAACACCCCCATCGCTATGTACGGTGCGTACACCCCATTGCTATGTACGGTGTGTACACCGCCATCGCTTATGTACGGTGCGTACACCCCCATTGCTATGTACGGTGCGTACACCCCCATTGCTATGTACGGTGCGTACAACCCCATTGCTATGTACGGTGCGTACACTGCCATCGCTTATGTACGGTGCGAACACCCCCATCGCTATGTACGGTGCGTACACCCCCATTGCTATGTACGGTGCGTACAACCCCATTGCTATGTACAGTGCGTACACCGCCATCGCTTATGTACGGTGCGTACACCGACATTGCTACTGTACGGTGCGTACACAGACATTGCATATGTACAAGTCATTCCCCTTGTACGGGACGGACGTTTTCCGTACAAATCGTAAATCGGAAAGCCGGTCCGGATCGTGCTAGTACAGTCGGACTGCATTTTTACGATTCGTACGGAAAAGTGTCCAGGTACGTCTCGTACAACTTTTCCTGATCTGATTCGTACGGATAGGGCTGATACGTATGTACATTTTCCCGTACGAATCGTACTTCACGGGTCGGACGTGACTTGTACGATTCGTACGGAAAAAAATACGGATATGAGTCGTACAGGAAAAAAAAATACAGGATCGGAATCGGCCCCTAAATGTATTACTTATAATTTTACATTTTTAAAAGTATTTTTAACTATGTTTATTTTAGTTATATGTGTTATTTACTTAATTTTACATTATTTTTATACATAAAAACGATATTTTTAACAACAATATTTCTTTATCGATGTTTTTGTACTTACCATTATGTAGATAGGACTTCGATATTCTGGACATGGATATTGTTGCGTCAATATTTCTGTAGGTTGATATTCTGTCAGTGATCCGTTATGCGTAGTATGCATCTATGCATTGAAAAGGGAGATGGAGTTGGCCCTTCAAAGGGGGTTGAGAAGCAAAAATCATTTGTTGCAATGCATTAGTAGTTCCAAGTGTAGTTTAGGAAATGTGGAATAGGGCTTAGGTTTAGGAAATTGGGAATAGGTCACCTCCATACAAGTATTAGAGATGATCTGATTTAGAAAAGTAAAATGTTACTGCGTTCGCCTTTGCCTGACAAAATATTTTTGGGGAAATTAACTGTACCACTAATCTCTTTTTTTTCTTTTCTTTATTTCTTACATCAGCACCCAAGAGCAAGAAGAGGGAATCGAAGGCGGGTCAAGGTGAAACCGGGACTGCCAACACCAGTGGTGCGGCAGTGGAAGTACCACCACCACCACCAGCACCGCGGTCAATGGATCTGCTGGCCCAGTAAGTCCTCCTGTTAATATTATTATGATTTCCCTAACTTTTACCTCTCCCCATATAGAATATTTTTTCAGGTTTTTTTTATACTATGACTGACCATTTCTTCTCATCTCCTCTTCGTTCTAATGTTTGTTAAATTATTGTTATACATGCATTATCCTTTTTCTCTATATTTCATATTACTGTGGCTGACTTTCCCCTGTCTTTACTAGTCTGTAGCTTTCTTCTGCATTGTTAGTAAGGGTTGCTGGTAAGCTTTCCTTCTCCCCTTATATATCTTGTGGACAGGTTCAGTAAGAATAGGAGAACAGAATTTAGGTACTCTACTGTGAAAATTGCAGGCTCAAGCAAGCTATCCTATGCATGTTTGTTTGAAAGGCTTTCTTTTTCTTGCTCACGTTCAAACAGTAAAATGAGAGCGTGGCCATGGTCACGGTGAACTCCCCCCAATGTCTTGTTGTATGTATTATTCATTATACCAGCAGTTTCAACGACAGTGCAACATGGCAGGAAAGTAGTATGAGGACGGTCCCATTTCATTTGCCAATGAAGACAATATGTCCTTCATAGACACATTTATTCCACCGCTTCATTGCACTTCACTGACTCAAAGTCATCACAGCTCTGCCCCTGCATTACGAAAAGTTTTTGATTTGTTTGACTACTTGGCTTTTATGACATTGGCAACCCAAAAAATGCCCAAAGTTATATTTTGATAGAAGATACTGCTAAGCGAACTGCAGTGATGTATTGTGGTTGTATTTTGTTTAAAAAATAAGATGAGGCATATCTGGCATCTAAAATGTGTAATGTTTTTCAAGCTGCACACACCACCATTGCGGTCCCAGACGCGGAGGCGGTTGAAGGGAGGGACTCCAAATGGTGGCAGGGACGGCAGTGGTGAGTCACATTGCTTGCGTATTGACAATTACTAGAATACTCACTGTATTGTTAAGCGAGGCAGATATGTATACCACCCATCATCATTCATTACCTCCCTGCCCATGGCATTCCGCCACCCATGACATAACTGTAGCATAGTTCTTTCCGGCACTGCAGTGTTGGCTGTGCAATGTGTGTCTGCTTCAGTTAATGCAGCATTTAAAAGTTTTCAATTCATTGCAACTTAAAACAAGTTGTGTTTCCCATCCCTTCTAGTGCCCACTTAGTCGCCTCCTTGTACGTCCCTCCTTTATCATTTCCTAAGTTCTGTCCCAGTCTACCAAAATAATTGAAAAAATCCTTCTTGGCATGTGCCACATTTTTCTGGCCGAGTGATTCATATATTTCATGGCTTTCATATTGGATTTACACCTGTTTAAATTTTTCCCTTTTGACATTCTGCAACTACAGTAACTGACAAGGCCAAAGCTATTGCACATGATGATGACCAGTGACACCCTACTATTCTATAGCAAAACATATATCTACTGTGGCTAATTCCTCTAACTTACCCTGCAGTAGAGTAAATTAAGTTGGATTAGGATGGCGCGCAGATCGCCACCACCCTCCCGGTGGTGGTGATCCGCACGTCAAAACACCCCGCCGGTCGTCCTTTTACCCCCGCCACATTAGCATGGCTCATCTGCAACATCCCCAGCCACATCACCGTCCGCCTGTCATTTTCCGCTTGTAGGCAATCATCACGATTGCCTACCGGGCGGAAAAGGCCTGCAATATGGTGGTGGTGCCTTGCAGGCATCGCCATCCATATTAGTATCTGGCATTTTCAATGCCTTTCCATGGCGGAGAGTCCGACATGGAAAGGCATGCTGAGTTCTCTTTGGGGGCCCATTGCTGGCCCCCAAGGGGGTAGGAGGGTGGTGGGCTGCACTTGGGGGGTACCCATGGTACCCCCCAACATTGGCATGCATAAGGTGGCAGGCACCACGCGGTGCCTGTCACGTTGTGCATGCCAATGCACAACATGCATGCGGGCGCTGCTTACCGTGGCATCCTAATTGCCGGTGCGGGACCGCCACACCACTGGCGGCTGGTCCCAGCAACGCAAGGGTTCAGTCCGCCCGCCATCCTAATGGACCTCAAAGTGTCTGATTCGTTTTTTTTGTATGAAATCCTTAAAAAAAAGTTAAAGAAATCACTGTGTTTTTTTGATCTGGTATTTTCTGACTTAATTCCTTGCTGCCAGTCAGTGCTTTTATGTGAGGCATGTGTGGGTAAAAAATGGCCCTGTGATTCTCCTAATCACATCAAAGTCCTGATGCCCTAGGGGACCAGCAACGTACTGCTACTGTGCCACTATATAATTTTAAACAAGTTTTTGCATAGAGCTTTGTTTACAATTTGTCTTTTTTCTTTCTTGATATAGCTACTGCTGCTGGTACACCACCAACGACACAGCAAGAGATAGACCAGTGGCCCTTATAGAATCTTTTGGGTTGTCGCCTGTGTAATAAGAAGACAACCCCAAATTTGTGGTCTCCCTCTCTAGGAAAGGCTCAGGTCCAAAGGAGATGTTCCGTAACTGTATGAGGGAGGTTAGCTTGTTGATGGACGATAATTGCCTCAGGCTGAATTAGTCAATAACAGAGGTTATTCTATTTGGAAACAACACTTCTTTGTGGAACCCCTCATGGTGGACAGATGAATTAGGTTTGCTTCCAGCGCCAGCAAAAAGGTGAAAAATCTGAGAATTCTGATCGATGACAAGCTTACTTATAAGGATCAAGTAAATAAGGTCATTCCTACTTCCTTCTTCTTGCTCCGCAAGATCAGGAAAATAGCTCAGTTTCTAATGGTTTGAAAATGGTTGTTTTGCGCCTTGTAATGTCAAGGATGGACTATTGCATTGGACTATATGTAAAGTTTCCGAAAGCCCCCCTGAAAAAAACTTCAGGATCTTAAAAACTCAGTGGCTAGGATGTTGATGAAAATTCCAAAATTCCATTCTGCCTCCCTAGCCTTGGTAAGTCTATACAGGCTCCCTGTTCACAAGAGGATAATGTTCAAAGCTCTTTATATCACCTACAAAGTGCTTCAGGGACTAGCTCCAGCTTTTATAAGAGAAACATTTTAAAAGTATGTCCCTGATAGGTCTCTTCGTTCCAGTGCAGCTAGAAATTTGGAGGTGCCATCCTATGAACTTTCCTCTTGGAGAGGTAGGAGTTTTTTGGTTTGTACTGCTTAGAACTGGAACGTGCTTCCTCTGGAAATAAAATCAGCTTCCTCCGTTCTGAGCTTTCGTAAGTCTTTAAATCCTGTTTTTATTAAACAATAACTGCAGTCTTTCTGTTACCTTGTTACTTAGCGTCAAGACGCCTTAGGGTATTTTGCTTTGCGCTTTATAACACTTAAAAATCAATCAAATCAAATCAAAGAGATAGCAGCCCGGCTACGGTGGAAGAGGTTGGAGGCCATCTGGGCTGAATGCCGATGCCTGGTGGCTCTGGAGGAGAAGGAATAGACTGAGCCAGCGACATCCGCTCCTGCCCCAGGCCTCAGTTCCTCCAACCAGCCACCTGTGCCTCCATCCTCCCGGCAACATCATCACTAACGCCGCCTACAGATGGCAGCCGCCTGTACCACCACTGCTCCCCTGCATTGAAAAACACCCTCTTCTGAGCCCTTTTTAGGTTGAGCCTTGACCTGCTGTATCTCTTCTGTGGGCGTTTGGCAAACCCACAGATTGCCATTGGTTACTATCTGTGGCATTCAGAATGCTGGCTTGTCATTGGTGCATTTGTGTAAATGCCCATCCTTTGTGTGCTCAGCTCTTTCCCTGATGATTTCACTTAGAGAACGGTTTTGTTTGGCCATCACAGTGTACATCATGTGATGGCCACTCCACCGTCCTCCTGTATGGTCATTGCAGCCCTATGCCCAGCTTGTTAAACCTCCAGTCAGCGGCGGATTATCCCTACTGGCTTGGGAGCAGCACCCCTCCCCCCATATTGAGTGAGCTGCCACACAGGCCCTGCATTCTGTACACTGGAAGCTTAACAGAAGCCTGCCTGCAATAGTGCTGCATGATAATATACTCTTCGTAGAGCGTGTTTTAAAAAGCAAACTCACTGTGCCTCAGTAAGTGCTAAATCCTTTCTTCCGATGTTGAGAGCTGCGTCTTTAGATGGGATCGCTTTCGCTGGATTGTGCATGTGAGGACGTAATTCACATATCAGTCCAAACGAAGTGAGCTTAATCCCTCACTCCCAATGCCAACAAAGCTTTTCCACACAAAAGCTCAACACTCAACCATTGTACCCCTAACCCTAACCACGCTGAGCATTTCTCATCTTCTTTCCAAGCGACGGTGGTTAACCACAGATATCTCTTTCACAGCCGTAGGTCCCAAGACATTCCGAGCCCTTAAAACAAGCACCACCTTTGTAAAATCCATAAACTGAGATATATTAGGAATAGCAACAAAAAGGCATACTTGTCGAAACAATTGAATAATCAATATGGATACATTTAAAATGGATTTTATGGGTGTTTAAAATAATTGTTTACAACTTTTTTCATAGCAATTTATCTTTAGCACCAAACTTGTTAATCTGCATTCAAACTTACTTTTTGTGATCAATGTCTTTCACCACTTCTGGTACAAAGAGATGGCTGCCTCAAGTTCGTACGACCCCAGCCCACCTCTGATGCTCCTTCTCAGGTTAGTCCTTTGTTTATATCTAAGGCCGCTGCATAATATTGCTTCAGCTCCATGTGCCGGCATTCCTCGTGTCTGAGATAGTCACATGTCGGTGAGTGGAGGCAGTAGTATGAAGAGAAACGGGGAACAAGAAAAAGAGAAAGAAGCCAAGGTAAGTACAGCGCTTTTGTGGTGCCTTTATTTAATTTTTTGTGAACAGCATAACGTCACTTGTTAAATTGGTTGCAAGATATTGCATAATGTAGATTGATAGTTGGCTTAATAAATGCAAGAATGTTCATATTGTCTTATGGAGAGATTTGAGATACTTGAAAATTGACCACATAGAACAGGTATTTGTGAGCATTGTGATCAGACGTGGTGCTCAGGATTACAATCGTTTTGAAAAGATAATCATTTTCATCTCTATATTGTGTTTGTTGATTGCTTAACATTTCCAGATAAATGCATTAATTATAAATTGACAATTTTGGCTTAAGTGACCCACACCTCTGATGGTGCTCTTTGGAGCTGCAAGCATAAAGCCATGACAGGCAAATCATATGGAGTTTGATGGTTGGGATTCAAGAAAATTGAATAAAGAACGTTTAAAGTGCTCATGTTAACTTCATATTAAGTTCAGTGGAAAAAAATGCAACTATTATGCAAAGCATACATGTGCTTCCATGTTATTTGAAAAGTGTTTCATGGAAATCATGATCACAATCTTAGGTAGTAACTGGCAAATTGACAATCAGCCAAGAATAATATAACCTGAACTCCAGCATAACAATAAACATTAAACATTCATATCATGAAGCTGATGTTGTCATTTCTCTTTTCCCCTAACACAGATGCAAATGTTTTCATGATAGTTAACATTAACATTGATTTCATGTTGCTTGTGCATTGCCCTTATGCTGCTAGTGTGGCATCTTGCATTGTGTCTCATAAGATATGGGTTGATTTGTGCCAGGCCAAGGCTGATCAGTTATAGTGAGATATAAGATTATTTCCCCTCAAAAGTGTCTTTACAGAACTCACATTTGCAACACTTTAGAGAGCTTATTACTGGTGGTGAAAAGTTGCTGTTAGCCTAGTGACTTTGGGGTCGAATACTCTGGGGCACCAATTATTAAAACATTTAGAAAATATATCTGTAGATTGTGTCCAGCTTTCATTGTTTTATAAATTGTTATTTGCTATGGAATTTTATTCTCCCTTCTACCATCTCCTATACCTCTCTCTCTCTCTCTCTCTCTCACAAACACACACTCCTCACTCTCCTTTTTTTGCCTCACACTGCTCTTCCCCTCACTCTCCTTCTTTGTGCCTCACTCTGCTCTTCTCCTCCTCACTCTCCTTCTTTGTGCCTCACGCTGCTCTTCTCCTCACTCTCCTTTCTTGTGCCTCACACTGCTCTTCCCACTCTCCTTCCTTGTGCCTCACGCTGCTCCTCTTCCTATGCTCCATCCTTGTGCCTCATGCTGCTCTTCTCCTCCTCACTCTCCTGCCTTGTGCCTCACACTTCTCTTTTTCTCCTCACTCTTCTTCTGTATGCATTGCGCTGCTCTCCTCCTCCTTACCTTCCATCCTCGTGTCTCACGCTGCTCTTCTCACTCTACATTCTTGTGCCTCATTGTGCTTTTCTCCTCACTCTCCTTCCTTGTGCCTCATTCTGCTCTGCTCCTCACTCTCTTTCCTTGTGCCTCATGCTGCTCTTATGCTCACTCTCCATCCTTGTGCCTCACACTGTTCTTTTCCTCATTCTCCTGCCTTGTGCGACATGCTGCTCTTCTCCTCACTCTCTGTCCTTGTGCCTCATGCTGCTCTTTTTCTCACTCTCTGTCCCTGTGCCTCACGCTGTTCTTCACCTCACTCTCCTTTCTTGTGCTTCAAGCTACTCTTCTCCTCACTCTTATTTCTTCTACCTCACACTACTCTTTTCGACCTCACTGATTCCTTGTGCCTCACGCTGCTCTTTGCCTCACTCTACATCCTTGTGCCTCACGTTGCTCCTCTCCTCACTCTCTGAACTTGTGCCTCACATTGCTCTTCTCCTCACTCTCCATCCTTGTGCCTCATGCTGCTCTTCTCCTCACTCTACTTCCTTGTGCCTCACCCTGCTCTTCTCCTCACTCTCCTTCCTTGTGTCTCATGCTGCTCTTCTGCTCACTCTCTATCCTTTTGCCTCACGTTGCTCTTCTCCTCACTCTCCTTCCTTGTGCCTCACTCTGCTCTTCAATCAATCAGGGAATTGTAAAGCGTGCTACTCACCCAAGAAGGTCTCATGGGGCTGGTGGGGGTAAGCAGCTCCGTTCAGTCAAAGAGCCAGGTTTTGAGTGTCTTCCTGAAGATATCCAGAGAGGGGGCGCATCTGATGTCGATCTGGAGCTCGTTCCAGGTCTTGGCAGCTATGTAGAAGAAGGCCCTTCTGCCCGATCTGGCTCAGCTGATGCGTGTGGTTTTGGTGAGGACGAGGTTAGCTGAACAGAGGTTCTTCTCCTCGCTCTCCTTCCTTGTGCTTCATGCTGCTTATCTCCTCCCTCGCCTTTCTTGTGCCTCATGCTGCTCTTCTTCTCATTCTCCTTCTTTGTGCCTCACGCTGCTCTTTTCTCTCTCTGTACTTGTGCCTCATGCTGCTATGCTCCTCCTCACGCTCCTTCCTTGTGCTGCACGCTGCTCTTCTCCTCCTCACTCTCCGTCCTTGTGCCTCACACTACTCTTCTCCTCACTCTCCTTTCTTATGCCTCCTGCTGTTCTTCTACTCACTCTCCTTCCTTGTGCCTCACACTGCTCTTCTCACTCTCCTTCCTTTTGACTCACACTGTTCTTCTCCTCTTCACTCTCCTTCCTTGTGACTCATGCCGTGCTTTATCTTTAAGTATAGTGGCTGCGCCTTTCTATGTTTTGCACAGTGCAGCCTACCTATTTTTTTGTTAATTTTGAAAAAACCATAACATATTTTCACTCAACGCTGTGACCATTTATCTACTTGTCTTTCTATTGGCATTGAGTAAGGCAGCAACAGGCATGGGGCATCTACTCAGTCTCTGCACCAGTGCAACACCACCTCAGCAGTAATTCAGCACCAATGAAGCATCAATTTAGCATTGGCGCAGCACCATTTTAGCATCAGTGGAGCATCACCTCAGCACAACACCAATTCAGCATCACTTAGCACCACCTGAGTACCAGCGCAGCTCCGCCACCTGAGCATCAATCAACACCACCTCACCATCATTTAGCACCATCTCATTATCACTCAGCATAACTTCAGTATCACTAAGCATCACCTGAGCGCCGCCACAGCACCACCTAGGTACAGCACCGTCTCAGTCACAGCACAGCACCACCTTGTCATCAGTGCACCACCACCAGTGCAGCACCAACTCAGCATCAGCGCAGCACCACCTCAACCCCAGCACAGCAACAAGTCAACATCAGCTTAGCACCACCTCAACATCAGCACAGAACCATCTCAGCATCAGCTCAGCCCCTCCTCTGCATCAATGCACCACCACCAGCTCAGCCCCACCTCAACATCAGCACAATCCCACCTAAGCAGCAATTCAGCACCAACACAGTACCATTTTAGCATCAGTGCGGCATCACCTCAGTCTCAACGCATCACCTCACCACACCACCAACTCTGCATCACTCAGCACCACCTGACCACCAGCTCATCACCACCTAAGCACCAGTACAGCACCACCTCCTCAGCATGACTCAGCACCACCTTAGCTTCACCTACGCACCAGCACACCACCACCTCAGCATCACTCAGCAACACCTCAGTCTGCCCTTGGAATTTGCCATCTGTTGATTCCCCCCTTGTGTCCGTCCGCTGCGCGTGTTGAAATTCAGGTGGTATTTCCCAACCTCCACTTTCCTATTGTCTTCTTGGTTATATAGAACAACAAAAATTCTTACAACACTTTTTTACTATAACTTTTCAACATGCGGCACAGCAGCCACAATGCTCTACAACATAGCTTAAAGACATTGGCAAAGTCAGTCTCCCTGGCTACACACTTATAAGGTCCCAAAGGCGAGACCTATTGGCTATGTCAATGCTTGTTTATTTTTTGTTTTGGTGGCAGGGACTTTTGTTGTGGGTGGAGAGGGTGGGAATGGGGAAGGGCAGTTGGGCAATTGTGGACTTTGTTTTGGAGTATTCGTTGGGCGTTTTGACATTGGTTGGTGCAATATTTATTTGTTTGAGGACAGGTGTGAGTCTGTTGTGGGTGGAGAGGGTGGGTTTTGTGTTGTTAAAAAGTAAAGGGGAAAATTATTCTATCATACTGTATGCTTGAAGTAGTAGTCTTTGTGTGTTTTACTTTTACTTTGCATTGCTGCCTTTTCGAGCAGCCTGTTTCTTTAATCCATTTAGCAAAGTGTATACCAGTTAGTTATAGTTAGCTGTATCCTTGTCCTCCTACTACCTGTAATTATATTGACCATTGGGGGGGTATGCTGCCATTGCCTACAATAACCTAGAAAAACAATTACTTATCTGAAGTAGAAATTAGTCACTTACTAACTAAACTAGTTCACTTTATTCCATAGTTCTCTTACCTGAATAAATGAAGCAATGGCTACTACTTCTCTCAATCTTCCAAAACCTGACTGTAGGGTTTCCCAAGGTGCCTTTTTAATAGCAGTGGTAGTAGTAGCAGGCTAATGTGCTAACAGGGAAGGCATTACAAACGAGGTCCCACTCCCACCTAGGTGAGCTCCAACTGTAGGATTAATCAAAAGGCTTATCCATCACATGCAACTAAATTGAAAGAAAAACAGAGTTACTGGGTTATATTTATATCATAGCTTTTCAAAGACTGAGACCAGACTATGACCACCAAGACACAACAAATAATACCTGATATTATTACAAAAACGAACAATTGGGACTTCTTCTAAGTAATGGAGAGCTAGTATTTATTTAAAGCAGAAGCTACGAAATCCTCAAGACAGTAAAAGTGGACTCAAAGTCTGGAGTAGATCAGGTTAAGCGTTTACACAACACAAGGCCTGAATGATGATGTCAACAAATGATTTTGTTCTACATCTAAAATATGTATACCTTTTATGCAGGGGTGGGCAAGTGGGGCTGGTGTTGGCTATTGCTTAGGTAATATAAGATTCTGTGAGTTGGTGTTGCTTTCACCACATTCGCCCGTACCAAGTGTGTGATCCGTTTATGGTGTAAATTAAGTTGCACCTCAATAAATCACACAGCCCGGGGTAAGAGGGTTAGCGGTTTGATGAATAGATGGGAAAGGAGATGTGAGGAAAGGTGTGACAAAGACAAACACTACACAACAACAATATTCATCAGGGCGATGAGCAGCACATCATTATCAATCTGTTGTGGAAGGAAATTGAGGAATGAGTATGACACAGTTCAGTTAAATGAATTGCAAACAGTCCTTTAGTCACAGAGACCCAAGTTATTATTATATATCTGAACGTTCTGTCATCCAGGTTTGAAAAATATAAATTACGGAGGAGTGAAGTGAACCCACACAGTTGTAAAACTTATGATTGTTAAATGAAAAATGATACTGTATTGCCAAATTGGGTGGTGCATCTGCATTCTTCTCAGAATGTTTGTCACTTTTGGGTGTCTGGCTGAACCAGTCCGGTAAGGTAAGCAGGAGTGTTATGGAGCTTCTTCCTTTTGTGAAGGAAAAGAGAAGGCCTGCAGATTTAAAACAATAACAATATTGTAGAGATAAGGAGAAGGACAGAAGGTAAGCTTGTGAGGATTACACCAAGAAGACTCCGAGGCAGAGGAAGAGCACAGGTTGCTGCAATCATTCATTTCATGGTATGACTCATGTGCGATCAATTAACTGATAAGTAAGAGCAATTTACAACCTATCATGGACAAATAGCTGCATGTACTGACTGATCAATCTCATACCTGTCAGCTGAGTGTGTGCATCATGTGATGATGTGGTATCACAACTCTGTCTCCAGTTATAAGCAACAGCCCTCCAACCACAACCACATAGGAGGAGTTTCACATTTGAGCCAGCACACACACTCAGCAACATTTCCCAAATCTCTCTCCAGTCCACAGAGCTACCATAATGTTGGTTTCCCTTTGAAGTCGATAACTTCCTTCTTCTGGCTGTTGAGGTAATCCTTCCCTGAGTCCTTCCAGAATCCTCCTGACTCGAGTAATGAATCAGACCAACTCCATCCTGACCCAAGTGAGATAGACCTGTAGTGCACTGCTGTTGAAGATCAAGAAGAGAAACACAATTTTAGTATTTTATGAAGATTTGTGTTTGTTAATTGAAGTGACTGATCTGGTCCCTGAAGAACCAGAAAAAAAGGAGTGGACCCTCCAAGTAAATCTCACTAAGTGGGAAAGGGCCAATCACCTTCAGGAAAAATGACCATTCATCAGGCCCCAAACATTGCAAATCATCAAAATATAGTTTACAAAATAGTTGAACACCTTCTCTCACTGTCTACCACAACATGAATCAGCCTTAATCACTCACACTCGTTCAATAATATATAGTTTGTTGGTGCAATAGTTACCTTTTCCAATCCAAGCATGGTAGTATGTACTCAATTGTATCTCCTCAAATGATCTTTACTGGGGCAGCCCTGCTAGGTGATGAACAAAGGATAGGCATGGGAGGGAGGCAGGCAGGCATCATTGTCTCCAATGTCCTGAAGGGAATGAGGGACTTTTTCACTGCAAACTGGTCCAACTCCAATCCCGCAAATAAATGTACCTAAAATGGTGGGGCTTCATAAGTCAGACACCAACATAATGTTCACTAGTTATATCCTTGTTTTTTTTTTTTGGGGGGGGCAGTTTGACAATAAATAATTAAAAGGTTCTATGGTGACCTACTCAGTCAGGGAATTAGTTTGTCCTCAAACTTAGGTGGTTCACCCAGAAGTTGATCAGCTAACACATTTGAGTCTGACCAATCACCCTCATCCTCATTCTCCTCCTGTGGAAGAGTGTGATATGAAGTTTTGGTTCATTTTGGTCATGGTCAATCTCTCCATGTTTTGAGGTGAGAGAATGGGCCTTCTCACCGTTACAACTGTGCCTGCTGCCTTGAACACATGCTCAGCAGACACACTGGCTACCTGACAAGCCTTCTGAAAAAGGAATGAAAGTGGGCAGTATTTTTCTGTACCATGGATCAAGTATTGTGGCACAGATGTACTCTTTGGATGACATGATGTCTTAACAGCCAAGCGAAAGATTATGCTCTTAACCGAGGAATGCGCTTCTGTGTTTTTGTTTCCACCTACAAACCTTTCCGACAACATGTTAACTGGTCCTGTGGTAGATGCAGCAACAGGATGGCTTGGCCCATCGTACTGTCCTCCTTGCTGACTTCCCATATGAAAACTTCAAAAGGAAGTAGTATTTGTGTTAGGGATTTGACAAGATCCCATTCGTCTATCCCCATGGTCATGCTTTGCCCAGTTGCATTCCCTCTTCTTTAAATGACATAGTCTTTTTTAATGTATTTTTTTATTGCAGTTAGTAAAAACTAGAAATTAAAAAGGTAGAAATCACATTATTCATTGCAATACTTATTACATTCACATAAACAAATAGATGTGAATCAAATATAAATATGTAGAACAAATATAAATATAGATATGGGCTTAACCTTTCTTGACTCCCCAAATTTGAGAGAATTTAATTATAGTCCCTGCACTTTGCGTGTATAATTTTTCTTT
Source organism: Triturus cristatus (assembly GCF_964204655.1). Taxonomy (NCBI): domain Eukaryota; kingdom Metazoa; phylum Chordata; class Amphibia; order Caudata; family Salamandridae; genus Triturus; species Triturus cristatus. Next base: position 639,620,749 of record NC_140579.1, on the reverse strand, counting down.
TACTTGAATTCAGGACATCTTAAATCGCCATTGACAAAAGGTTGGTGGCTCTGCCACTTTCCGTTTTTGGAGAATGTATGACTTGGCAACTAGAGATGCTATTAAAATATACTGTTGCTGTCTAATAGTTTCGTTCAGTGTATCAACCATTCCAAAAAGGACACTTTTGGGTTCGGGGTTAAAACAATTCAAAGCTTTATGCTAAATCAATGAAAGATTTGCTTCCAGAATTCAGTTAGGGTCGAGCATGAAAAGCAGATATGGAGCCAATCTCCATTAGAACAACTACATCTAAAACATGACCCCAAAATAGTAGAGTACATTTTATGAAGGCGAGATGGAGTATAATAAAGTTGCCACTTACTTAAAAAAGCCATGCGTTTGACATTGGCTCCGCTTATAGCTTTTTGTGCCCAAACATTATACACTCTCCAGGATTGCAAGTCTAGCCTAGCATTTGCCATCTTTTGTAGTGCTTGCGGCACAGCTTTTGTATGTAACTGCTCTTGTAAGATCTGGTACCAATGCCCTACCCTTTAGTCTCCTTCACAGAATAGCTAAGACTTATCAGATTCGCTAAAGCATCTTTGGGGAATTGGACCTGCCTTATAAAGTTGAGAATTTGAAAAAAAGAAAAAAGGAATGTGGATGAAAGTCCCAGCTTAGTAGATTTTAGCTGATCCCAAGGTTTCATTACCCCTTCAACAAGGAAATTGCTAAAACGGCTTAGCCCCGCTTTCTCTCAAGTTGTTATACTTTTGTTGCTTATGTGGAGACCTATCTCACTATTATGTGCCATCAGAATTTGGGGATGAAAGGAGCTAAACTAGTACTCTTCCGTCAATCGGTAAAATCTAACAGAAATAGCCTGAGACGTCTTATATCTGCTGCGCTTGGGAATTTTGGGGATTTTAATAAATGGGACAAGCTGGATGCCATTTTCTAGCAGCATTTGTTTAAGATAAAAGTTGTCTCCAGAATTGCAACTTGACATTGATCTTGTGCACCAATCAATAAAAGCTGCCTGGTAATATTTTTTGAAATGGGGAAGTGCAAGGCCACCTTGTTGAATAGATAGTTGTAGAGTCTCTAGTTTTGTGCGAGATTTCTTGCCTGACCAGACACTTTTTTCCAGCATTTTATCTATCACAAAAAAAATCTTGGGGGACTCTAATTAGTATATTTGAAAAAATAACAAGAAAGAGAGGGAGAATCATCATTTATTTTTTTTTTGTTTAAATCTGTTTTTATTAATTTTGTAATCATAGTTGCAAAACTTACAGTACACAGGCTTTTGCATTCCGTAGTCAGAACTTTTAGTGCCAGCAGCACTATACATCGCACAGGTCAGAAACGTGGTCATATAACAACACCTCGACTGATAGCTCTATCCAGTTCCTCAGGGCCCCTGGTATAGTTCAAACCTTAAACAGTACGATGCGCAACCCACCATTTCTCTGCAGTAGTTCAGCAAATTGTCCCAGTAAGCCTCTCAACCAGATCCGCAACTATTCCCAACAAATGATAATAGAACAACAACCCCATGGAAAACCTCAACCACCTCAAACCCAGACCAGCTCCGTTGGACATAGCCCTGTGCCCGCCACCCGCCCGTCCCCTGTCCCTCACGCTGATGCGCTATGGCGCAGACGTGACGCACCGCCCCGTACATAAGCGCGTGTTCTCATGATATCTAAACTAGCTGCATGTCAGGCGTGGAACACCACGAAGTCATTCCGGCAAGGAGAATCATCATTTTTATCATTGCAACTCTCCCTATTATGGAGATTGGTAGGGCCTGCCACTACTTTAAGAGGTTCCTAGCTTTAAAAAGTGATGGTTTATAGTTGAATTTAGAGCTGCGAGTCATGTGACATGTATATTCCCAGTATCTAAATGAGGCAGTCTTACAAACCTGGTTACGCACATCAAAAGGTAGGATTTGGTCTGAACAATTAAAAAGTAAAACCTCAAACTTAGAATGATTAATCTTCTATCCCCCCAGGTCCGAAAAGAGTCATATTCAAGATATTTTGCTTATCTGCAGCCAAGTACAAAATTATATCGTCTGCAAAAAGTTTGAGTTTAGCTGCTCCTAATATGGGTGCCTTAATTTGTGAATCTTGTCATTACAGGGATGCTAGTGGTTCTATATATAATGCAAAAAGCACCGTTAACATTGGGCACTGTTGCCTAGTCCCTCATCTAATTTGTAGTGACCTTGCCATGTGAGAATTTATTCTAATCTTAGCTTCTGCTTTGCTAAATGAGTTCTGCAAAACATTTACAAATTGCAAAGGAAAATTGAATTTCAAGAAGATAGCGAACAGAATTTTCCAATGAATAAAATCGAAGGCTTTTTCAGCATCAATCATGATGATTCTGGCTTCTCTCTTTTTATTTGTGTAGTAGTCAATTGTCAGTATTAGAAAGTTGTGGGCCGATTCCGATCCTGTAAAAAGGCTGTACGAATCATTGTATGGAGCGTATACCCCTTACGACTCGTACCCGGTAAACTTTCCGGACAACCTAGGAAGTACGATTCATACAGAAAGCCTATTCCAGTACGTTTCGGAAAAAAGCCCGGACGGGTAAAAAAAAACACGATTCTGATCCGAAACGGCTTGTACGCGACGTCCGGACGTATTCAGGCAGCTGTTTCCGGCCCAGCAAGTATGATTCGTCCCTACGTCACTCCGTACGGCTCTTTTTTTACGGGAGTTAAACACAGCCGGAAAAGCAGAGTCCGACGCGAACCGCTACGCAACGGAGCCCCGGTACGCGACATACACGCCATGAACCCCGTCGTACGTGCCATCCCTGTCCTCTTGGCCTATGACCTGGTGCACCGCACCCGACGCACAAGCCGCAGAAGGTGAGAACAACACCCAGGGGCCAGGGTGGGGGTGAGGGCCAGGAAACAAATCCCATACTCAAAGCCAAACCTATAAAATGGAGGCCATACATTACCACCAGGGTCTGGTCACTTGGGGGGGCGTGGCCAGCAACCCCTGCGTACCGCAACAACGGAACTGGACGTGTGCGGTGCGTTGCACACGTACCCCTACGGCACCATTAGAATAGTGATACGGACCGTACACACGCAATGAATGCGTGCGTACGGTGCGTACCACACGTACCCCTACGGCACCATTAGAACAGTGATACGGACCGTACACACGCAATGAATGCGTGGGTACGGTGCGTACCACACGTACCCCTACGGCACAGTAGAACTGTGATACGGACCGTACACACGCAATGAATGCGTGGGTACGGTGCGTACCACATGTACCCCTACGGCACCATTAGAACAGTGATACGGACCGTACACACGCAATGAATGCGTGGGTACGGTGCGTACCACACGTACCCCTATGGCACAGTAGAACTGTGATACGGACCGTACACACGCAATGAATGCGTGGGTACGGTGCGTACCACATGTACCCCTACGACACCATTAGAACAGTGATACGGACCGTAAACACGCAATGAATGTGTGGGTACGGTGCGTGTCACACGTACCACATTACGGAACCAGTACATTTGGGATACGAGGCGTACACACGCCAAGAATGTGGGCTTAGAGGACTGGCCCAGCATGTTACCTTCATATTGGTGTGTGTGTAGGTCCAGGCCAGCAGTGTACTGCTCCAAGGGGGTGCGTGGGTGGGTGCAGAGGACTCCCAGCAGTGGCCTGCAATATGAGGGGTGGGTGCATATGACTCCCAGCAGTGGCCTGCAATATGAGGGGTGGGTGCATATGACTCCTAGCAGTGGACAGAGATATGAGGGGTGGGTACATTTGACTCCTAGCAGTGGACAGAGATATGAGGGGTGGGTGCATATGACTCCCAGCAGTGGACAGAGATATGAGGGGTGGGTGCATATGACTACCAGCAGTGTCCAGAAATATGAGGGGTGGGTGCATATGACTACCAGCAGTGGCCTGCAATCTGAGGGGTGGGTGCATATGACTCCCAGCAGTGGCCTGCAATATGAGGGGTGGGTGCATATGACTCCTAGCAGTGTCCAGACATATGAGGGGTGGGTGCATATGACTCCTAGCAGTGGACAGAGATATGAGGGGTGGGTGCATATGACTCCCAGCAGTGGACATAGATATGAGGGGTGGGTGCATATGACTCCCAGCAGTGGCCTGCAATATGAGGGGTGGGTGCATATGACTCCCAGCAGTGTCCAGACATATGAGGGGTGGGTGCATTTGACTCCTAGCAGTGGCCTGCAATATGAGGGGTGGGTGCATATGACTCCCAGCAGTGGACAGAGATATGAGGGGTGGGTGCATATGACTACCAGCAGTGTCCAGAAATATGAGGGGTGGGTGCATATGACTACCAGCAGTGGCCTGCAATATGAGGGGTGGGTGCATATGACTCCCAGCAGTGGCCTGCAATATGAGGGGTGGGTGCATATGACTCCTAGCAGTGTCCAGACATATGAGGGGTGGGTGCATATGACTCCTAGCAGTGGACAGAGATATGAGGCGTGGGTGCATATGACTCCCAGCAGTGGACATAGATTTGAGGGGTGGGTGCATATGACTCCCAGCAGTGGACTGCAATATGAGGGGTGGGTGCATATGACTCCTAGCAGTGTCCAGACATATGAGGGGTGGGTGCATTTGACTCCTAGCAGTGGCCTGCAATATGAGGGGTGGGTGCATATGACTCCCAGCAGTGGACAGAGATATGAGGGGTGGGTGCATATGACTACCAGCAGTGGCCTGCAATATGAGGGGTGGGTGCATATGACTCCTAGCAGTGTCCAGACATATGAGGGGTGGGTGCATATGACTACCAGTAGTAGCCTGCAATATATGGGGTGGGTGCATATGACTCCTAGCAGTGGCCTGCAATATGAGGGGTGGGTGCATATGACTCCTAGCAGTGGCCTGCAATATGAGGGGTGGGTGCATATGACTCCTAGCAGTGGATAGAGATATGAGGGGTGGGTGCATATGACTCCTAGCAGTGGACAGAGATATGAGGGGTGGGTGCATATGACTCCCAGCAGTGGACAGAGACATGAGTGGTGGGTGCATATGACTACCAGCAGTGTCCAGAAATATGAGGGGTGGGTGCATACTGCAATATGAGGGGTGGGTGCATATGACTCCTAGCAGTGGACAGAGATATGAGGGGTGGGTGCATATGACTACCAGCAGTGTCCAGAAATATGAGGGGTGGGTGAATATGACTACCAGCAGTGTCCAGAAATATGAGGGGTGGGTGCATATGACTCCCAGCAGTGGCCTGCAATATGAGGGGTGGATGCATATGACTCCTAGCAGCGTCCAGACATATGAGGGGTGGGTGCATATGACTCCTAGCAGTGTCCAGACATATGAGGGGTGGATGCTTATGACTCCTAGCAGTGGACAGAGATATGAGGGGTGGGTGCATATGACTCCCAGCAGTGGCCTGCAATATGAGGGGTGGGTGCATATGACTACTAGCAGTGTCCAGAAATATAAGGGGTGGGTACATATGACTACCAACAGTGGCCTGCAAAATATGGGGTGGGTGCATATGACTCCCAGCAGTGGCCTGCAATATGAGGGGTGGGTGCATATGACTCCTAGCAGTGGCCTGCAATATGAGGGGTGGGTGCATATGACTCCCAGCAGTGGCCTGCAATATGAGGGGTGGGTGCAAATGACTCCTAGCAGTGGACAGAGATATGAGGGGTGGGTGCATATGACTCCTAGCAGTGGACAGAGATATGAGGGTTGGGTGCATATGACTCCCAGCAGTGGACAGAGACATGAGTGGTGGGTGCATATGACTACCAGCAGTGTCCAGAAATATGAGGGGTGGGTGCATACTGCAATATGAGGGGTGGGTGCATATGACTCCTAGCAGTGGACAGAGATATGAGGGGTGGGTGCATATGACTCCCAGCAGTGGACAGAGATATGAGGGGTGGGTGCATATGACTACCAGCAGTGTCCAGAAATATGAGGGGTGGGTGCATATGACTACCAGTAGTGTCCAGAAATATGAGGGGTGGGTGCATATGACTCCCAGCAGTGGCCTGCAATATGAGGGGTGGATGCATATGACTCCTAGCAGTGTCCAGACATATGAGGGATGGGTGCATATGACTCCTAGCAGTGTCCAGACATATGAGGGGTGGGTGCTTATGACTCCTAGCAGTGGACAGAGATATGAGGGGTGGGTGCATATGACTTCCAGCAGTGGCCTGCAATATGAGGGGTGGGTGCATATGACTCCCAGCAGTGGCCTGCAATATGAGGGGTGGGTGCATAAGACTCCTAGCTGTGGACAGAGATATGAGGGGTTGGTGCATATGACTACCAGCAGTGTCCAGAAATATGAGGGGTGGGTGCCTATGACTACCAGCAGTGGCCTGCAATATGAGGGGTGGGTGCATATGACTCCTAGCAGTGGACAGAGATATGAGGGGTGGGTGCATATGACTCTCAGCAGTGTCCAGACCTATGCCAGACCTCTGAGGGGTGGGTGCAGAGGTCTCCCAGCAGTGGACAGAGAAATGGGGGGGTGTACATCATCATCAGATGACCACACCTACATGGGGGTATGGACGCATCCCTAACTTTGGACTATGATTTTAGTGCTATTACAACACATCACTGACAGCAGTGTCCCACTCCCAAGACGATGGATGTCTGTCACACACTGCATGACACACCACATGTGGGTATGAGGACATATAACACATGCATACCCACCCATGGCGGATGCAGCACAATACACACCCCGATTTCATGTCAACAGACTGTATTGTCATGTAACTGCATACAAAACTAAGATTGCCAAAGTGAACACACACTGGCACGCACATCCCAGGAGTGTTAGGAATGTTCAGGTGCTGGTCCAGCCACCAAGATGTTGTCTCTCCTGGGAGGAATAGGGTTCAATTCCACCAGATACAATACCCACAATTGTGAGTCAGGTGCCCAAATACCCTGCATAACAAGTACCATTTGTGTGGTAGGCCGTGATTACACACATGCATAGTGCTGAAAAGGGCCAATTTGGCCCTGAAGGCATTCCTACATACCCAAAACACAAGTACAGTGACTAGCAAGGATGGGACAGACGATTCAGCAGGAGACATCGGTGAGCAGGCATGGCCATTGTTGAAGGGATCCGTCACCAACAAAGTAAATGTGGACACAGGTCAGCACAACAATTGTGCAACTGTTTGCAGGGAAGATGTCAGGTGCCACAGAGGAAGGAACACTCCTTGGGACAATGTCTCCAAAGACATTGTGATGGCACACAGATACCATGGTCCACCTCATGACCATCAAAAAAAACATTTCTCAGAACCCTAACACATTACAAGAACACCAACTCCCGGAGCCTCATCACCAACATCAAGTACCTGAAATGCAATAGTGTAGAAAGTAAAAGAAAAGGCTTTATTCAACACCAACAAAAAAAAAATTTAAAAGATACTATGTACAAAGGCCAATGGCCAGTCCATTTCTCAAGTCCAAGGGTGGAAGTAGGGGACCGCATCCACCCCTACCTTGCCTGCACTAAGGAACCTCAAGGTTCATGGACTGGGGGGGGGCATCATCTGTGGCAGGACCAGGCACCGCATGGACATGAGGGGGAGGGGTAGGTGTTGTGGGTGCAGGGGTGGACGTCTCCACCACAGGGGGTGGGACAGCGCCAAGGGTGGAGGTGAGCACGGCGCTGCACACTGCTGCTAGGGCCTCCGTCCTACCCCTGCACCTGAAGATACCCCAGGGCCAACGGAGGGTGTGGTGGGCGAGGGATGGGGTGCAGCGCTCTTGGGGGAGGGGGTGGACATGGTGGGGGACTCAACTCCCGTGCCCAGGGACTTCCTCGCCCGCTTGTGGGGTGGTGGCTCAGTGGGGGCGAGGCCCAGCTCATCCATATAGGTCTCCTTAGGTGAGAGTTTGGCAGGGGAGCTAAGAGGAGTGGTTTTGGAGGAACAGGATTGTGAGGACTGCAACTGTGGCTGTGTGTATGTCGTCTGCCCCCAGCCCCTGTGGGTGTGCCTACATCCCCCTGAGTGTGCGTGCCAGGAGGTGTGCGCTGTGCCTTACTTGGAGGTGTGCTGGATGTGTCTGGTGGGGTGCGTGCCCCTGACTGTCTGGGTGTGCGTTGGGCAGGCATGGGAGAGGGTAGTGTGGATGGGTCTGGGGTAGGGGGGGACGGAGCGCTGCAGGAGAGAAACTGCTGCCGTCAGGGAAGAGTCCATGGACCGCAGAAACCTGCGGTGGTCAGACATCGTTGCTGACATGCCCTCCATGAACGACACCATCTGGGTGAGCAGTTTAGTGTGTCCATGGAGGACAGTCAGCACCGATGCCTGCCCAACCTGCAACTGCCGCAGTATGTTCACAGACTCTTCACTGAGGGCAGCAGGGGTGACAGGGGCAGGGGGTGCGGTGCCTGGGCCGAAGGAGACATGGTGTGACTCTGCACGGACAGAAGAGACGGGAGCAACTGGGAGGGCAGAGATGGTAATGGAGGAGGCGGGGACAGATGTGGGGATGCTGCCAGTTGGTGTTGCAGCCTCCGCCTCCTCAGGGAGGTCAGCCTCGGACCCGTCGGCGTCGTAGTTGCTCTCGCATCCAGACAGGTCCTCCGACTGACTCCCCTCGCCCTCCGTGCCACTGGCTCCTTCTGACTCCACAGCACTGGTGGCACTGTTGCTGGGTCCCTCCTCCAGGTCCATGCAGGTGTCTCCCTCAGTTGTGGATGATGATACTGTGGGCAAGGAGAAGAAACCGAAATGCATCAGTCACCTGTATACATCTGACACATGAGCACAAGAACCATTGGTCACAGTGCATATCAGGCAATGCATCATGAGTAACAGCTAGATAACTCCGCACATATGTAAGCCCTGTACTGCCCAGTTGGTAGACCCACTATGCCACTTGGACACCAGGAAAAAAAGAACACAAAAGGCCACAACTTGAATGAGAAATACACTGAGAAGCTAGTGTCTGTGAACCGGTGAGCACAACAATACAATGAAGTCATGCCACCTCTTGTTTAACCTGTAAGAAACAGTAGTGGTGCACCCAATGTAAACTGACACACCTCAATACTCAAGGTGTCACCACACTCAGAGACCTGTAAGTAATTTGGAACACAAAACGAAAAAATGTTGCTACCTTGGGACTCACAATACTTTACACAATCTACATGTTTTGAATGTGCCAATTCGCCATTTCGTGAAAAGAACACTCATGTGCCTGCATGAAATATGTCGCACAAGGCAGTGCACACAAAAGTACATTTACACTGTCATTGAAGAAGCTGGCACCTTTTCTAAGAAGCCACTGTTAGAAATTAATGGTGTTGCAGAAAGTACATATACATGGGCCCACGGAGGTCTTGATGTCTTGAGACTTGTCAGTTTGTATCACCAACAACAAAGGAGTCTCACAAAATCAAGAGCACTGTGGGAACATGTATATGGAGAATCTGCAACACCATTTAAATCTAACAGTGGGTTCTTAGAAAATGTTCCAGTGTGTTCCATGAAAGTGGAAATGTCGTTTGGTGTGCACTTCCTTGGGCGCCTTTTTTCATGCAGGCACATCAGTGTTCTTAAAACAAATCATCAAATTTCCACTTTTAAAACATGAAGAACTGTTGACAAGTGCTATGAGTGCCAAGGTACAATTTTTTAAGAGTAACAACTTGAATTATGTCAGTTGTCACATGGCCATCCGTCACCTGATTACACAGTTGGCCACACATATGACCTACTGCCTGTCATCTGGAGTGGCACACATGTCCACACCCAGGACAATGCATAAGCTAATGGGACTGCAATTGGGTAGAATCAAAGCCTAGCTGTACTGTGGGGACACCCTCATGGCAAGCCAGAATGTACACACAGATGTCAGCACACAAAGTCCAAACACCGTTGCATCTGAACCACACACAGGTGCAAAAAATTTATGAGCAGGAATCATGTTTTTAAAAAACTGACACAGGCAGCAAAGCAGGTAAATTAAGCACTGGCCAGCATCACAGGGGCACTGCACGGTGATTCAGTTCAGTTCAAAATCTTTATTCGATTCATACAGTGAATCATAAAAGCACAAAGTTACAAAACATGAGTACACAATTAAGATGAACCATCTGTGACACAATAATTGTAATTGAGAGACCATCATACAGCATAGATACAGATTCCCATGGCAGAATACAGTTCTACAGCTAAATTATCCATAGCGTTTCCTAATCTGAAGTGACACTCGTATGAAATTTAACATGGCACAACAAACTCCAACAGAAGATAGCGATAGCAAGTAGTTGTAACCTTCTTTATAAGTACATGGTTGCCGTCCCTTCAGGATAGGCTTAATAAATCTAATCCTTGGTTCCTGATATAAAGAACAAAAGAGGACAACATGTATGGTACTTTGGCTAACTCTGTCATTGCAAGGGCAAGGGGGTAGCCTCTCACACCAACCCCCTTGTTTAGGAAAGGCAAAAAGAAAATGAAGGATATTTAGCCTAAACCTTGTAAGATAAAACCGCCATTGCACATTAGTTGTAAAAGTTAAATAAAACTGATGCTGTAACTTATGTACATAACTTGTTGGGCCTCCCAAACAAGGTGTATTTAAAAATTTCCAATAACTTACTTTATTTTGGGTTTTTATGTTTCCCTGGATATTTTCAGGATTTTCATAAACATAACCCAAACCTATCTTATGCAACATATCACTGACATATGACAACCAAGGGATCTGCTTTGCATTATCCAGGCTCATACACTCTAGAAGAATTTCTCTGGAGAGCTGCAGGTCATCAGATAACCATATTTTACCCCATAATAATAGGGGCGACAAACGAATGATATCAGTCACTTTGGTCATTCCCATTTCATTGTGACAAAAACTATTTGATGAGCCCGATGGGATCGATAATACCCGTTTTAGGAATTTATTTTCCATCACCTGTATTGCTGAGGGATTTTCGGTCCCCCATACCCCCGCCCCGTAGGTGGCCACAGATAAGCATTTAGATATGTATAGGGTTTTAAGATGCGCAACGGGTTTTTGACCCAGCTTACCACAAAAACGGAAAAGACCTTCTATGGAGCGGCTGGCACTCTGGACTCGAGCCTTCATTAATGGGGCCCAAATTAATTTGTTATTAAATAAGTTTCCAAGGTAATTAAAGTTATCCACCTTTTCAATGGTAAAGTTATTCACCACAAATTTCCTAGATTTTGACCCTTTTGGACCACAGCTCATTGCAAAGGATTTTGCAAAGTTTACCTTCAGGTCAAGGTCCAGCATGAAGGTATTAAAGGCATCTAGACACGCCTGCATACTATTCCCAGTGAGGGACATTAATACAGTATCATCTGCATATGAAAGTATGGGAATACTCTTACCATTTACCTTTGGAAAGTCACAACAGTGATCCAACAAATACTTCTCCAATCCGTTTGTGTATACTAGAAACAAAAAATGCGCCAAAATGCAGCCTTGACGCACCCCCTCGGTTGAGGGAATAGATTTTGTTGTTTCACCCCCAGGTCCAAACCTTATGGCCACGGTTGTTGCTGCATGCAATCTGCGGAGTAGTGTAACCAAGGGTTCTTCAAAACCCATGTCGTCCATCATCTGCCACAACTTGCTTCTACAAACAGTGTCAAAGGCGCTTGACAAGTCCATGAAGGCAAGGTAGATTGCAGAATTCTTTGCCTTCATGTACTTGCCAATAATTAGCGCCAAATTCAGACACTGTTCGACCGTCCCCTTCCCTCTTCTGAATCCATACTGGGAATTCACAATTAGACCAACAGAGTCTGCCCATGTTTCCAATCTGGCCAAAATGACCCTTCCCAGTAATTTACACGATGCGTCGATTAAGGATATAGGGCGATAGCATCGGGGATCACACCTATCGCCCTTCTTAAAAATCGGCACCACCACTGCCTCCTTCCATGATACAGGGATACGACCAACAACAACAGCCCTAAACACATTCAACAACAACGGTGCCCATACTTCAATATTGTGCTTAAAAAAGTCCAAAGGGACAGCATCAGGACCCGGGGCTTTTAATAATACCTTTCCTCAAGGCTTCCTCGACCTCTTCCAATGTGAACGAAGAGCTAAGGGACGAAGCTGTGGATGGTACCACCAAATCCCCTACATCATCCAACAAGTCCAGAGGTAATAGTGCCTTGGGATTAAAAATTTAACCAAAATGAGCTTCCCAGGATTCACCAGTGACCTGCATCACTATGCTTTCCTTGGCATCACTTTTAAACAGAGGGCGATTTACTACTTCCCAGAAGAGCCTACTATCTTTTAACTCAGAGGCCTTCTCTAGATCTTCCCAGGCACAGTTTTTTAGATCCTGCTTCCTCTTTATGGTAGCCTCTTTATAGGCCCTTCTAGTCGATCTTACCAATTCTCTGTTCCTTGGTTTTTGTATGAGGGCCGCTTTTAGGGATTTATGTGAAGCGGAGCACGCGGAATCGAACCATCTAAAACACTTTGAGTTCTTTTTCCCCGCTGGTTTTTTAAGATGCTCAGCCACGTGCCCGCATAGTTTTTCGAAGCTCCCAATGACCTTTTCCGGATCAGATGTTGGCAGTAGGCATGAATCAATTTCAATTTTACAGACATTAAAGATCTCCGCCTCTAGGCCTACAGCGTCTATTTTCCCCCACTTCAAAGTGACGCCTTGATTCTTATTATATTTTATGGGCTGCTCCCAGACCGGATGTTTTCCACTAACAGGAGTACACAAGGATAGCATTAAGGGGTTATGATCACTTACAGCATTTGCTATTACCTCAAGCCTATTAACATAATGGAGAAAGTTACTGGACACAAATACAAAATCAATAGTGCTCATCGCACCTCTTATTCCCTGAAAAGTTGGTATTGGCGATATATTTGGGGCAACCCAGGGCTCTACCATACATAAATCATTTAAAACAATTATATTATTTAAAGCGTCCCCCTGGGGCGTGTGTTTAAAGTGCATCAAGGGCTGTTCATTTAAGTCCTCTAAACCACACACATTTGAACCACCAAATTTACACAATGAACAATTAAAATCGCCAACCCAAATAACAAATAATAGAGGTCGTTCGCTACGTGCCTTACATATTGCTTCCTCCAAACTCTGAATTATGGATACATCATTCCTATCAAAAACATTGTGATACCAATTGATTAATAACAAGGGCTCGGGGAACAAATTTTCCAGCAGGAGGAACTGGTACCAGGGAGTGTTCACTATCTTTGAAGTTATCAAATTCTTCAATTTGATGGAGAGTGCTGTCATTATCCACCCCTAGCCCTCCCAGCTAGTGATGGCACCGCCAAGACATTAAAAGATTGGAAACCATCAATTTCCCCACCCGTTCTGCTCCATGTCTCCTGAAAGCACAGGATATCCTGGCCGCCCACATAATCCAGCCAGGCTTCGTCCTCCAGTCTGCCCGCAAGACCTGCAATATTCCATGAAATTAGGCACAGCGTGGGTTCCCCTAGGTTATCACCCACAAGCTCTTTTGGAGTTACCAGGTCTTGCCCAATAATAAGTGGGTTCGGCTCGCAGCCTAAGTTGCTGACAACCTCTGTGTCCAAAGGTATATTAAACTGTACATTGCGGTCGGGAACATCCACCGCCGGGTTATCCTTCTGCCTTTCCCCCTAGTTCTCCCCCATGACCAGATTTGGTATAAATGAAACATTTTCCTTTTTCCTGGCTAGCGGTCAGTCTAAACCCTCCATTCCCGCCAGTGGGTCAAAACGGTTTCTTAGGGGAATATTGTTATTTGGCATCCACCCTAGGTATTCCTCCCCCTGAAATCTTATTCTTGGTTGATTATAGGGCAGTTGCATAAAATTATTGATACTTGTCGGCCCCATGAGACATCCATCACCCTGGTGCCACATACCAGGATGATGATTTTGGGAAGGTCGAAGTGCAGTGTTGCTCTGTACCCACCCAGAGTGACTATTTCCCTGCAGTCTTAACCCAGAATGACTATTGCCCTGCAATCTTGACCCAGGGTAGCAAAGATTAGGGGGAGCATGGTACAGATTGGGGTAAAAATATTCAAGGCCTATACATTGAATATCCCCCATTCTGGCAAACCTTGCTTTATTGCAAATCAAGTCTTTGACCCAACTATCCCTAAAATTGATAAGGATACAATCCCCCTCTAGGTCCTTCTTGCTTGGACCAACCCAAGGGACCCTTCGTACGCTTAATATTTTTGTAGCAGAAGCTGGGGGAAGTGGCCTATTATTGTTGAGCCAAAATTTTACTTTATTTGATAGGTCCTGACTTGATTCACATTTGTTCGGTGAAACCACCGGGACACCTGTCAGGATTACCATGAAAGGGGCAGAGTCAGGGGGTATGTTCACACAAATTGATGTACTTGGAGGAGCTATTTTACCCGGGACTAATGATCCGCTCAGTGGAGTTGATTTAACTCCAGGTGTGGCCACTAGCATAGACGCAGTTGAGCTTGAAGTTGATGCTATGGCTGTTGCAGACATTGACTGAGAGCTCACAACAGCCGCCAATGTAGGTTTACTTAAAACTGTCTGTACGGGGATTCCCTGGGAATCAACAGATGCAGTAGGCTGGGGTGGTTTGCTTTGATTTTGGATTAGGTTTTTCTGGGCCCCCTTCTTTGTTGTAATACGATTCCCCAAGGGCTCAGGGGGTTTACTATTATTAGCCAGAGTTTCCAGCGAGTGTGTGTTAACTGATATTAGATGCTCTAATTGGTCTAATTTTAAGTTAACAATTTGTGTTCTCTCTATAAGGGGCATCAAGAGGCTTTTTACCAACTTCTCGATGTGTACTAACAGATCTTCGGTGTTATTATTTTGGCAGCAATGAGTCAAATAACCGACATCCCCCAACCGCATTCCCCTTCCCTTAATATGACCCCCCCCCCTCTTTTACGTTTGCTAGTTTTTGTGACTACTTGATCAGAATCCAGAACTTGAGGTTGTAAGGGAACAGGCCCCAATACACTCAAATTACAGTGTTGGGTACCATCCCCAGTAATACTCAGTATGGTACGATCTTCTATTGGGCAATCCACTACATCATCCATAGGTGATTGTTGGAAGTCTGAGATTACTACTAGATTTGGGCTAGCTTCCAAGTCATTAACTATGCTCTTTTCAGGGGTGGCCGCAGAGCCAATCCATCCCAGGGATGAACGTTTCCCCGTAACTAGATCCAGAGACAAACGCTTTTCTGTGAGGGCAATTTCTTTATCCAGTATCCCCGTAGCCCGAATAATGAAGTCATCTAGGGTTCCAGTGGCTTTACCACTACTTGACTTTACTGTGACCTGCCTACCCTTCCCTGATAATAAGGACATCATTAAAAAATATATACAATTTAAAATACAAATAAGGCAAGAAAATAAGACTAAACTTACACGAAATGACTAAATTAAAAACCTAATCACATTTATGGCTAAAACATACTTTGAGTCCTAAAGTCCGCAATGAAAGGGAATGAGCCCGGCCCGTCCCTGTACGCCCTTGGACGGCCTTAGACGGCCCGCCCTTTGCCTGGGCTTAGCCCCGGGCGCTCCCGCGCAGCGGGGCCAGAGGCCAGTGATAAAGATAGTGGTGAGGCGGGGGCGGGGCAGGCAGGGAGAGCGACCCAGGTGTTGCGGGTCTCGACCTCACGCAGGGACTCCTGGTACTTTGAGTCCCTGCGGGTCAGCTCGCAGCCCTGTAGTCCTGCACGCACGCACGCACGCACGCACTCACAGCAACAGTTCGGCACAGTCACCTCGGGAAAAGCAGGCAGGCTCACCACCAATCAGACAAACAGGAAAAACGGAGCGGGACCCGCGCAGCGGGTCCGGCGAGGAGCTACGGTGAAAGGCAGATGAAATCCCCACTCTGGTGCTCCTAAAAACGGCAGGCTCAGTTCAGCTCTTGAGTCCCAGGTAAGGCAATAATCCCAGCGATGACACGAGGCTGCCAACACTTATTTGCTGAGGCGGGGGCGGGGCAGGCAGGGAGAGCGACCCAGGTGTTGCGGGTCTCGACCTCACGCAGGGACTCCTGGTACTTTGAGTCCCTGCGGGTCAGCTCGCAGCCCTGTAGTCCCGCACGCACGCACGCACTCACAGCAACAGTTCGGCACAGTCACCTCTGGAAAAGCAGGCAGGCTCACCGCCAATCAGGCAAACAGGAAAAACGAAGCGGGACCCGCGCAGCGGGTCCGGCGAGGAGCTACGGTGAAAGGCAGATGAAATCCCCAATCTGATGCTCCTAAAAACGGCAGGCTCAGTTCAGCTCTTGAGTCCCAGGTAAGGCAATAATGGCCACACATATGACCTACTGCCTGTCATCTTGATGGCACACATGTCCACACCCAGGACAATGCATAAGCTAATGGGACTGCAATTGGGTAGAAACAAAGCCTAGCTGTACTGTGGGGACACCCTCATGGCAAGCCAGAATGTACACACAGATGTCAGCACACAAAGTCCAAACAGCGTTGCATCTGAACCACACACAGGTGCAGGAATCATGTTTTTAAAAAACTGACACAGGCAGCAAAGCAGGTAAATTAAGCACTGGCCAGCATCACAGGGGCACTGCACGGTGATTCTTTGTACAGCCAAGTCTCACACACAAGTCAGACCTGGCAATGAAATATCAGGGTTGCACATGCATGCCTCTCCCACACACCCCACCCCATGCCTGAGTCAATGTGATTGATACAGATCAAGAAGTGACACCTCTTATTCAGGGTTACAATAACTGTGCTGGAAAAATAGCTTCATTTACACAACATCACCTCGTGGGGCTGGCAACACATATTTGTGACAAACAACCATCAACAGATTGTTGTGAATAGCCACACAGGCACTGTCCAGTGTGAGTATGCACAAGCAAAATGGTGCATCCCTGTCCAGTGGACACATGTAGCACACATTTGCAAAATACAAACTAGGCCAGGGAACAATGCCACAGAGGCAGACCTATGCTGAACCCACAGAGAATGTGCACAGTGTTGGATGACACACATGATTAAGAGGCCAGGGTGTCTCAGGGGACTGTAGTGGGCACACTGCTCCAGGGTCCTGGAATGAGCTGACTGTACCATGTTCAACCGTCATGGTAATATGCATATCTCCCACTCATGCACATCATGTCTGAGGCCACAACATTGGTCATGCATGCTGCAAGGGTGTTCAGTTGAAAGCTCACACTCCTATGTTGAGAATCATCATCAGTGACAACAAATATGGACCCCCAACATAGTGAACAGGTCATGGCACAGGCAAGGTACCAACACAAGTCACAGACCATCCTCCCCTCCCACATGATGCCGAAAGCAGTGTGCACTTAGATTTACTGGCACCCTAGATGACCATGTGCAAATGTGATTACACACAGACCAGGGGACACATGTCAAGGAGGGGAAGGGATGAAAAAGAGCACCAGGTGACATTGGGGAACAGAAAATGGACTGCACATATTAACTCTGGGAGTGTATCCAGGCTACAGAGCACTTCCAAAAGTTGGCGACACATAACACGACAAACAGCCATGTACCTACCCCCTCCTTGCTGCAGTCTCTCCTGTAACTGCCTATCGAGCTCAGGGAATACCACCGCCAGGACACGTTTCATGTGGGGGGTCAGGCGTCGGCGGCCGCCGTGGGGACGAGGACTGTCGAGCCCCAGCTGGACCCGGGGTGATCCGCCGGGTCCAGCACCGGATGTCCTGCCACCTCTTGCGGACCTGTGGCAGCTGCCGACTATGCTCCCCCTCAGATCTCATGGCCCTGACGATGTCTTTCCAGATCACGCCCTTCTCGTAGGCAGTTACCTGTCAGGATAACAAAGTGACACAACATCAATACACCTGCTCCATGTCCCAGAGACACACATTTGAACATCATTGAAATGTTGAACAGGGCATAGGATGCAGACAGGAATTACATCATACACAATAAGAAATTGGCCTGTGTGCAAGCCCCAATGCACTACATGGCATTGAAAGTCAACTGGTTGGCATGAGGGGTGCGACACACTCACTGATCATGCCACACACTGTGCAGCACATGCAACAGCAGGCTGAAGGCGAGCACGTGGCAAGTAGTCACATGTCCCACTCCACTGACACACCATCAGCATACTAGACAGACACACCCAAGCACAGATCACTCGCCTGTCATTGACAACAGCGGATGCAACCCTCACTCTGCACATGTGCCACTTGCCAGTGGGGTGTCACAGGTGACATGCTAGCTCTGCAAGTCAGACACACAGCACAGCTTACTTGTCACATCAGATGGGTTGATCTGTTGCCTCCTCCACAGGGCCACTCAACTCATACACATCTGTGGGTACAGTCACCTATCACACCGGGGGGACCACTGAATCACCTCAGGACAATAGGAAAAAAAACACCAAGGATTTGCCAGGCTGAAAGTGTCATGCACTATGCAGTGAAAGTCACAGTAAGCACAATGCAAGTGAGGAGTGCACACATGAACTACATCATGCTCTGCATGAGAGACATCAGCATGTCCCACCCCTGGGACCCACTCTAAACAACATTGCATGTCTGTCCCACCTGGACACAATATTGACAGTCACACAACAGGTGCATAGGTAAAGTTAGCAGACTCAGCACTCACCTGCTCCCCTGGTCTCCCATACAGCTTGGTGTACTGTGGGAGGAGGACGTCCAGCAAGGCTTCATTCGCATCCTACGTTTACTCCAATCCCTTTAAACATACACCAATGACGTTAAACATACACCAATGACAGCATTCGCATTGTTCAAATTTTTAGCATCATGTCAAGTCAACAACCACTTTACAACATTGTATTTGGTGGCCAACTGACTGTTCCAGGACACATGATCGACACTTTTCAACTGAAAACTCTGTCTCCATGACAACCATCATGCATTTAGGGCCTAATACTTGTCCCTTATGTGTCCCCTATGTAATTTTGAAATCCACACACAGGTACGGTGCGTTTCACACATACCCCTACGGCACAAGTACAATGGTGAAACGAAGCGTACACACGCGATGATAGTGGGTGTACGGTGCGTTTCACACGTACCCCTACGGCACAAGTACAATGGTGAAACAAAGCATACACACGCGATGATAGCGGGTGTACGGTGCGTTTCACACGTACCCCTACGGCACAAGTACAATGGTGAAGCGAAGCATACACACGCGATGATAGTGGGTGTACGGTGCGTTTCACACGTACGGGTACGCACTAGTTCACACGTACGGGTACGCACTAGTAGTACAGTGCGTTAGACACCTACGGGTACGCACTAGTTCACACGTACAGGTACGCATTAGTAGTACAGTGCGTTAGACACCTACGGGTACGCACTAGTTCACACATATGGATACGCACTAGTAGTACAGTGCTTTAGACACCTACGGGTACGCACAAGTTCACACGTACGGGTACGCACTAGTAGTACAGTGCTTTAAACACCTACGGGTAAGCACTAGTTCACACGTACGGGAGTAGTACAGTGCGTTAGACACCTACGGGTATGCACTAGTTCACACGTACGGGTATGCACTAGTAGTACAGTGCGTTAGACACCTACGGGTACGCACTAGTTCACATGTACGGGTACGCACTAGTAGTATAGTGCGTTAGACACCTACGGGTACGCACTAGTAGTACAGTGCGTTAGACACCTACGGGTACGCACTAGTTCATACGTACGGGTATGCACTAGTAGTACAGTGTGTTTGACACGTACGGGTACGCACTAGTTCACACGTACGGGTACGCACTAGTAGTACAGTGCGTTAGACACCTACGGCTATGCACTAGTTCACACGTACGGGTACGCACTACTTTAGTGCGTTAGACACCTACGGGTACGCACTAGTTCACACGTACGGGTACGCACTAGTAGGGCAGTGCGTAAGACACCTATGGGTACGCACTAGTTCACACGTACGGGTACGCACTAGTAGTACAGTGCGTTATACACCTACTGGTACGCATTTCACACGCTTACAATGGTAATACAGGCGCACACATGCCAGGAATGGAGGGCTACGAGTCGCACAAGGATGTCCATCAAGTACTTGTCATTGCATACTGTTATGTGCAGGCCCTAGGTGTGGCAGCCAGTGATATTGCACAGGTCCTCTCATCTAGTTGCACAATTGATGTGTGATGACCTGTGGACATGTCATGTGTGATGGGGCACTTTGTGGCACACATCACCTTGACACTTGCCACATGTGTGTCTGTAGTCCAACTGTGTCTTACACAGCAGCAGTGGGATGGCACAATTATCACCACCCACACCTGTCTCCTGAAGCCAGGGACACTGACACTCAATCAACTGACATGTCACGATCTGCGTGCCCCTTTGTGACTATGTCAGGTGTGTGTCATGTGTTCCCATGAGCTTGATGTCAGTGTTCCGTCAACTGCATCTGCTGTTGGTGCATCCAACATGGGTCTGTGTGGAGATGGGCATGGGACACATCTACGCACACCATGCCACATGTGGATTCCCACCGCTGTAGGGTCTGTGTGCATCGGACCTCATATTTTCCCAGTCATACATGTCTGCGTTGTCTCAATGGCTGTGTCTTTCTCTTGTCACGTGTACCCCTTCATCGCAATGTGTTTGATATGTACATTTGACATTCCTTGTGACCTGTGCGTGTGACTTGCAGTCAGCTGTGTGGATGAGATGACATCCTTCCTATGCAGCTATGTGGTTGTGTGTCACTCCGGTGATATCTGTGGCTCTTCACTCAGACTGGCCACCAACTCATTTCAGGGCATGTCATGTAGACTTGACAATCAACAGGTGTATCTGGCTTTTTGTAGGAGTGCCAGCAAGCTGGCATATGTGTCCTGTATGTATTGCACACACCCGACTCCATAGTTACCTGATATGTATTAGCAGTGTAGCATGTGCTATGTTCATTGACATTGATATTGGCAGACTCTCAATCTTCATTCTTACAAACAATGTCTTGCAGGGCACCGCCTGTCCCAAGACCAATGCCAGACTTGGGTGCCATGGGGAAACGTGCATGCATCCGACGTTACAGATTCACTAAACAGTTGATTGAGGACTTGACCGACAGGCTGGCACCACACCTCCAAACGCGACGCAGGTATCCTACTGCGCTGACCCCAAAGATGAAGGTGATGGCAGCCCTACATTTTTTTGCCACAGGTACGTTTCAATTCACCATAGCTGATGTTGGTGGCATGTCACAGACTATGTTCAGCCGTGTCCTGCGTGATGTTTTAGCAGCCATGTTGGAGCACCTTGATGAATTCATCACATTTCCTACTCCTGAGGAGTTTACAGATGTCAAGGGTGATTTCTATGCCCTTTGAGGGATGCCCCATGTCATTGGGTCCATTGATGGTACACATGTGGCTTTGGTACCACCACAGGCACAGGAACAAGCCTATCGCAATAGAAAACATTACCACTCGATAAATGCCCTTGTGGTGTGTCTTGCTAAAATGCTGATTTGCCATGTCTGTGCACGTTTTCCAGGATCAGCACACGATGCCTACATCATGAGGCGTAGCAGGGTGCCACAAATGATGCTGTGGCTGCACAACGAATGAGCATGTCTTGTTGGTGGGTATACTCTGTTTGTCCTGTGTGTTGCGGTATCTTTGGCTCTTACGGCATCTCCTGACCCACTTTTTTACATGATGTTTCCATGTAGGGGACTCTGGATATCCCAACATGCCATGGCTAATGACACCTCTCCGCAACCCAAGAACAGCTGCAGATCACAGGTACAACAATGCACACGGGCAGACCAGGCGAGTGATTGAGAGGACGTTTGGCCTCCTGAAGAGCCGATTCCGGTGCCTGGACAAGACAGGCGGGTCCCTCCCTTATGCCCCGGAGAAGGTCTACCGAATCTTCCTCATGTGCTGCATGCTGCACAACATGGCAGTTGAGAAGGCAGTGCCACTCATCCTGGATCCGGATGAGCAGGAACATCCACCTGTGGAGGATCAAGGGCTTGCTCACAAGGCTAGTGATGAGGAGGAGGAGGAGAATGATATCCGGAGTCATCTCATACGCAACTTCTCATAATTGTGAGTCACTGGGTATGAGTGTGCAAGCTACTAGCATTGAGTGGCATGTGTTGCAATGTGTGTGTCCAGCTGACTGAATGCAAAGTGACTTGGATGTGTGTTCTGATGTGTCACTCGAGTGATGATGTCATGCCACACAGTTTTGCGGAGAGACATTCATGTGTCCAACATTGTTCATGTTTTGTAAATGTCCCTGTGTGCGGCAAGAATTCTTTTAGGTGACTTCTTGTGTGTCTGTCATTCCCAGGTTTTTGCGCCTGTTGTCTGCTCGTGTCATCTTTGTCCTCCTGCTATTCCTCATGAGGATTGCAACATGTGCTGAATCAGCGTTCCATGCACGGACATGTGGAAATGTCAGTTTGGGTAAGGATAGCAGCAAGGTTTTTTGGTGGTGGAACGGGTTGGGAATGTGTGGGCCTGCTTCTGTGCATGTTGTGGTACTATGCATACATGTCTTCTCACCATGGAGCATATAACATGTAGCATCACTCCCATGACATGATAGTCACCCTTCTTGACTGTCATCTGTAGTGGAGTGTGGCGTCTGATGAAGGCATCAATGTGTGTAAACCTTGCCTCTGAAACATTGCGGATGCTACGGGTGGACATAGTGTGGGACATCACAACAACAGGCTCTATGGGGAATTGCAGCCTCTCCGTGTGCAGAAGGATTTGTTTGGCTCATCCCCTTGACTTGTGTGCCAGTTCATTGGGATTGACATCATCCGTGTCGTGAAGGGGGGGGGGGTCCTCAGTATGTCCCACATGTTCTGTCAACTGACCTGTGAGTCTGTTCACATGGATGCATTTCCCTTTGTGTGTGTATGTGGAATAAAGGTGTTCAGCACAATTCAAAGTGCTTCATCTCTGTCACTGCAGCTCTCTTGCCAGTTTGCATGCGTCATCTATGGCATACGTGTCACATATTGAACATATTTGTATGTCTACTATGGCAAAATGCATGCAGTTCTTCATGGCTAATAATACCTATTGTGCATGAAGTCCCTGGTTGTGTATGTATTTGTGCAGGTTGCTCCACAAAACGGAACGTGAACACATTCTGATGGTGTGTCTCCTGTGCGCAGCTCCGCATTTTGTTGCCTGACCCTGTGACCGTCATTTTTGGTGATTGGTCATACATTTTCTCGTAGTGACCCATGAGTTACCTGACACTCCTTCCTTTACATACGCCTGTTGCACTGTGCCTTTCTGACCTCCTTGTCTTTGTGTGCTACTTTTTGTCTAGTTTCTCACCCCTTCCGCCTGCTGCTGCCTCACCTGCGACACCGCCCCGCCGAGTGCCATGATTCTGCAACCCACACGCCTCCCTTCCCCCTCCACCCATTCTTAATGCAGCCAGCAGCTTGTCTGTGCCACTGTTGTGCCAACGCCGTGCTAAAGGCAGGGCCGTGTGCGCCTGCAATGTGCACAGTGCCTGAGCCTCTGGTCTTTGCATGACCCACGTCACACAACAGGCTCATGCTGCAGCCAACCTCCAAGCAATGTCCTCCACACAATCATCCGCCTGCTATCAGGCAACCCCTAAGCGCACACACAACGCCTTTGCATGCTGAGTGTGCAACTCCAACTGCCTACACAGCGCTGCCCAGCCTACCAGACCCTGTCAGAACAACCAGGTCATGTGCCTCCTACTCCACACCCGCTCCGTCCACCAGCACGCCATTTGACTCTGTTACCTTCTCAACACAACAGGGCCACACATCACCTTTATGACAGTAACCTGGACATAAGCATCCTCAGCACACGACATCTTCATTGCCATCTCAGACGGATACAAGATCACCCGCAGGGACAGCACCAACAATCCCGGAGGATGAATTGCAATTGATTCACAAGTACACCCTCAGAGTCACAAATCCGGGTTTGCAGCAACTCCCTGGCAACCCTCAGAGAAACACTCATCTACAGATATCCAGCCCTACATCCACAATTGCGCTAAGCCATCAACACGTACATCTGCATGCACGCCCTCACCTCCACAGGCTATATGTGGCTGGGGGCCAGTAACTTCTCGCTGGAGGAGAACCACACCACCATCCATCATTGGTCCATCAACATTTTAATCGATGTCTCCGACAAGCAACACACTACCCCACACCCTGCTAACGATCCCCCAAAGATGCTTGATGTAAGTCACCACAGATAAGCTGTGTGGGACACTCAAAACAACACCAACGCAACACCCTGAAACCTCATGCACTGGATCAGCAACTGATCCAACAATCTTTCCACATTGACGGAATTTCCTATGAAGCACGAGAATAGTTAAGGCACCTGAGACAAGGCAGACCTACTGGACTCCTGCAGACGTAGCAGGACTCTTTTGCACACCTTGCAACACAAAGAGCCAGCATTTACCTTACAGGCCTGGAAAAGACCACACACAGCCATCACCATATCATCAGCAAGGACAAGTTGAGATCCTTCAGATAGTGCTGAGACACCAAAACACACGACATCAAGGAGCTCATCAGCATTGTGAGTGAACTGACAGCATATCTCCATCCAAGACACCCCTCCCTTACAAGGCAGATCACATCCCTTGCAACTTTGTACCACTGCTAGCTCATGGCCATACACAACAGCCTTGGCACACAGAGGCAGACAGCACTATTATCCGCAGGACAAACCCCCCTCAGGTTCTGGACTCCCATCAGCAGCAAGTACACCACCTGGCTCATGCGCATCATCCACTCTGGCTCTCCATCAGGCCCCTTCCCACACAACATCTCAACCACACCATTCCCCATCCTTGAAGCCCACATCCAGCACGTCCTGAATGTCTCCTTTGAGTTGGCCACATTCCATGGGTGCTGGAGGCATGGAGAGACCCAGGCCCTTCTTAAACAACGGACGGCAGTACCGCAGGATCTCCTGGTACATCACCCTGCTTCCCTACCCAGCAAATGTCATCTGGAAGACACTCAACAAGCAACTGACATATTTCCTCCACGCAACCAGCTCCAGGGAACTGGCACCAGAACATATTCCATAGTAATCACACCACTGCAACCGTCATCATTGCCACCACCAATGACAACTTTGCACTGCTCAACAATGGTGAGCCCACCCCCTTGACCTCTCAACGGCATTGTACACCATGTACTACCACACTATCAGCTCACACATCTCCAACACTGGTATCCAGAGGAGGGCCCAGAATTCAATCAGAAAGTAGCTCACCAGCAAGACCCAGGGAGTCTGCCTCCACCCTGCAGCATGTAGTACACTGGGGTCATGTGGCACATGCCCCAGGGCACTTCTCTCAGCGTGACGATCTTCAATGTCTCCATGACCTCCCTCTCCACCATCACATGCGCACATGATCTCATCATCATCTTGTATGCCATTGACACCCAGCTGCTCCACAAACTCACCGAAGAGCCAGCCATTGCCAGATCCAAACTTCAAGAAGGCATGAGATCCGTTGACGAATGGCTGAACACCAGCCACCTGAGGCTGGACTTGGACAGGACTGAGGTCATCATCTGAGGATTGTCCCCTTACGGCTGTGTCAACTCTTTGTGTCCCACTGGTCTGGGCACCGCACCAGCACCCAGTGGCCACGCACGCAAGCTGGTGTTCATCATGGACCCATCGCTGACAATTACCATGCAACTCACCACCATCTGTACCTCATGCTGCAACACCCTCCGCATGCTGCAAATGATCCACAGATAGATCCACTACAAGGCAAGACAGTCCGTCCCCCAGGTCCACGACACCAGCCGGCTCAACTACAGCACCGGCCTCTACGTAGAACAACAGCAAAACTGCAGGAGAAGTTGTCCACATCCAGGGTGCATCCGCACACCTCATCTTCAACATCCCCAGCCCCAGCCACATCACCGTCCACCTGAGATAGCTAGAATGGCTCACTGTCTGCTGCAGGATCACCTTCAGACTCCTCAACCACACTCAGGAGGCAGTCCACAACCCCAGACCCAAAACAAACCTTGGACGTTTGTCATCCAACAACCCGTTGGCCCAACTCCGTGAAGCCCACCTTGCCCTGGCCACCATTCATCACATCCACATAAACACTGCATGCAGGAGATAGTTCTCCCACCTCGCCAAACAGACTTGGGACTCCCTCCCCGGGCACATCAACATGACCCATGACCTCTACACCTTCATGATACTCTTCCAAATTGGTCTGTCTGAGCAGTATTGCAAGCCCCCCCTCAGCAGCTTGAGGCCATCACGGGTGAGTATTGGGCTCCATGTCTGTATTTGGTGATACATTGAGACATGTGTGTTCTCGGCCGGACTCAGATCCAAGTATATGGATGGCTGGAGTTAGTTCCACACTCAGGCATACTTTGACATATCCCCACATGTATGTTGTGGACTCATGCTAAATGACTGCAACATCAAATTTCACGTATTCATTATTTAATTATAGGTCTGGGGCATGATTTGTGCACTGAAAAAGGTGCAATGCAGGGACCATAGAATCCAAAGTTCACAGGGGGAGATGGGATCCTTGCCATTTGAAGTCATCAGAGTCCAGACCATAGTGTTTGGCATCATTAGTCAGACTGTGACCAGCAGGTCCATGTGGCAGATGATGTCAGTCAATGAGGTGATGCTGTCGCACATGAAGGCCAGGTGCGAGGCCAGGTGACCTGGGAGATGTGGATGGTCCGCTGCCTCTCACGGTCTTTTCCGTGGATGACCCACCTTCCTCCGGGCACCCTCAGATGCAGGCCTTGACGATGCTTGGGACGCTCCATCGGACGAATCCTCCTCCTCCTCCTCCTTCCTCCCTGTGGCTGGTGGTGGTCTTCGCCTGGTGGCACAGGGAGGGTTACCCATGTTGTCGACGATCCGACGGAGCGAATGGCTCATGTCCCTTTGCACCGCCAGGAGCTCAGCCAGTCTTGCCTCCATCCGTCCTTGGTGTTCTTGTTGACTGGCGTGTTGCTCGGCCTGCTGGTTCTTGATCTCTGTGAGGGTCACCACTACCTTGCTGAACTCCCTGGTGTCACGCCGGTATGCCTCCATGATGTTGTGTATGTGTGACATACCGGTCCCTTCAGCTGGCTGGTCAGGTTCTCGCCTCCGCCTGCCCACTCCCACCACCCCTGCCCACACGAGCCTGGCCTGCCGTTGTGGGCACATCGGGTCTACGGGACCCCTGAGGGATGGCAGTGGCAGTGTTGTCTGCCTCCTCCTGGGTGCCCGACGCTCCTTGTCCCTCCTGGTCAGACTGGCTCAGTTGTTCACTGCAGGCAGGGCTCCTCGGTGTCTCCTGGGATGTGGCAGGAATGGGGGTGGTAGTTGGCACAGATGGTCCTGAACCAGGTTCTGCAGGGGTTTGGACACCAGAGGGTCCAGGTCGGTCGGGGTCATCCGCGGAATGTTGAGAGGCGTCGCTGCCGGTGGGATCAGGTTCCTCCCGGGCCAGGGACTGTGAATCTTCACCCCTATTGTTGGGGGTAGATTCATCACGTTGCTCTGTGTGTGAGAGGCAGACAATGTGAATGCTG
The DNA here is from genome assembly GCF_964204655.1 of Triturus cristatus. Taxonomy (NCBI): domain Eukaryota; kingdom Metazoa; phylum Chordata; class Amphibia; order Caudata; family Salamandridae; genus Triturus; species Triturus cristatus. The sequence continues at coordinate 639,593,090 of NC_140579.1, read as the reverse complement.
TTTCATGCAACATGCATGTATCATATACAATCAAGTTGGCACTGTTCCTCCAGGTAGTTGTATGTGCCTAGCATTCTCCTCAATGTTCACTTGTGGATGGGTATGTTGCGGGGGACAGATTGATATGTTCTCCTGAGTCTTTGACATGTAGATTTTTGGCTTGGATGCTTCTTTGGCTATGTATTGGTGTTGTTGTGTTACATGTCCATTGTGACAGTGTGTACATCCATTGCCTGTCCCGGGGGTGTCTGCTTGTGTAAGGGGTGTGTGTGACAGGGCCTGCTGGTGGGTGTAGTGTGATTTGGCAGTGGGGCGCCCTGGTGATGTAGCTGTCCCCCCATGGAGCATGCTGCCATGACAGTGAGTGTGAGTTCCTGTCCTAGATATCTGACCTTGTTGTCCTGGTGTTTGTGTTTGCACTGGTCACAGGAGGGTCTTGTGCTGCCTACACCCGGGCCGAGTGTGAGCTATCTTGTCAGTACTTTCCCAATCCCTGTGCATTGTGCATGGTGCATGGGTATGTACCTGGGCCATATGGGATGAGGGCAATTGTTTCTGATTTGGAGTTCAAGAATGTGTTTTGTGCCACCCACCCTTCCAGCATATGGGACATCCATTCTTGGGTTGCTGCTTCATGTAGCATGGGACATAGCATGGTCTTGCTTTCTCAATGGAGCATACACATGTTGGTGGCATTTGACTGTGGTTCTGGCTGGTGAGGGCTTGGGGGTAGTTGCATGCATTTTGTGTAGTTGGGTTGTGGATGCCATTACCCTCATGTTACATAAGTTGTTTGTGTACTCACCAGGCTCTGGAAGTCCTTGCAGTCCATGTACTCCCACCGGTGGAAGCAGGGCCATCACCTTCTCTGCCCAGGGATGGTAATGTACTGGTCTGTGGGGGGCACCACCTCCAGTGATGTTGCTCTGGGCGTAGTCATCATTCATTTTGCGCTTGACCGCCCTCCGCAGATCGTACCACCTGGCTTAGCATTCATTCCTGGTCCTTCTAATGGGTGCAACAGCATTCACCCTATCGATGATCCTCTGCCACAGGCATGATTTTTCAGCTATGCTGGTCTGTCTGACCAATGTTCCAAACAGTTGTGGCTCGACTCTGATGACTTCATTGACAAGGATCTCCAGCTCCTCCCCTGTGAACTTTGGATTCTTGTCTGTGGGCATGGTGTGGGGTGTGGGTGTGGATGGTTGTGGGTGTGTGGGTCTGAATGTGATGGTGTGGGTGTGAATGTGTAGAGGGGGTATGTGTGAAGGAGGTTGTGTGACAGTGTGTCCAGATGTGTCCAGGTCAGTCATTTCCATTTTTAGTGCACTGTAGACATGTTTTGTGGTGTTGTGCGAGTCGAATAGACCCTCCTTGTGCTGTTTTACAGTGTCCGTGCTTCAGTACGGTACAGGGGTACGAGTCATACAGGCACACACCCCCATGCGTTGTTTACGTACGGTGCGTACACGGCCATTGCTATGTACGGTACGTGCACTGCCATTGCATATGTACAGTGCGTACACCACCATTGCTATATACGGTGCGTACACTGCCATTGCTTATATACGGTGCGTACACCGCCATTGCTATGTACGGTGCATACACCGCCATTGCGTATGTACGCTGCGTACACCACCATTGATATGTACGGTGTGTACACCGCCATTGCTATGTACGGTGCGTACACCGCCATTGCTATGTACGGTGCGTACTCCGCCCTTGCTATGTACGGTGCATACACTGCCATTGCTATGTACGGTGCGTACACCGCCATTGCTATGTACGGTGCGTACACCGCCATTGCTAGGTACGGTGCGTACACCGACATTGCTAGGTACGGTGCGTACACCAACATTGCGTATGTACGGTGCGTACACCGACATTGCATTTGTACACGTCATTCCCCGTGTACGGGACGTTTTCCGTACGCATCGTAAATCGGAAAGCCGGTCCGGATCGTACTTGTACGCTCGGACTGTCTTTTTACGATTCATACGGAAAAGTGTCCGGGTCCGTCTCGCACAACTTTTCCCGCTACGATTCGTATGGATCGGGACAATCCGTATGTACTTTTTCCCATACGAATCGTACTTCACGGGTCGGACGTGACTTGTACGATTCGTACGGAAAAAAATACGGATACGAGTCGTACGGGGTAAAAAAATACAGGATCGGAATTGGCCCCTTGGTGTTGGTTACCATAGTTCTACCTTGCAAAAAGCCTGACTGATCCCTTTGTAATACTTCTTGCATGGAAATACTTATTCTAGCTTCCATAATTTTTGTGAAGAGCTTATAATCACAGTTGAGCAAACTAATTGGACGGTATGATCCTGGGTTATTGGGTGGTTTGCCTTTTTTGATAAAGCTTACTATAACTGCTTCAGAAAAAGTTGAAGGCATTTGGCATCCTTCTAGATTTGCATTAAATTGCTGTATTAAAATGTTCTCTATTTGAGGAATAAATACCTTCTAAAATTCGGCTGGGAATCCATCATTCCATTAGGAGAAACTTTTATTGCCTCTTGGATTTTATCAATTGTGATAGGGGCTACTAAGCGAGCTTGCTGGCCCCTATTGAGTTTTGGTATATCTATAAGGCTAAGAAATTCTTCTATAGAGACCGTGGAAGGCAGTGATGAGCATGAATATAGTGTCTTATAGTGTGAGAGAAAGACTGCATTGATATCAGCCCCTTGGTCGACTAACTGATTTTTATTATTATCATAGCTAGATTTGATAATGGCATTGTTACTTCTCTTTTTAATAGACCAGACCAAAAACTTTCCGGCATGCTCGCTTTCTTCATAGTCATTGATTGGTTTGTACTGCTAAAACAGACGTTGTAACATGTAATAGGTTGAGTTCCAACATGTTGGCACATCCTATATGAGGGCTTGCAGACTATGGGGCCGATTCCAATTCCGGCCGCAAAACGAACCGACCGACACGGACCCGGACCGAATACCGACCGACAAGGACCATCGCCGTACGACCCGTGCAGTACGATGCAACGCGAGTGAATTACAACCGACACGTACGAAATACAAGCCGTACGACCGAGCCGGAGGGAAAATAGTGATCCGGCCGGAAAACCGACGCGATTTTCACCGACCGACACGAACCCGGAATCAACCCGACCGAACCGTACCCGCAATGTACGATTAGCGCAGTACGATGCAATGCATGTAAAACTAGACCGACTCACACGGAGACCAAGCCACATGACCGACACGCACAGATAACCCGGCACACAAGCACTAGAGACCGCCGCGAACGACGCGTACCAAACACAGAAGACAGGCAGCGTGAACAAGGTGGAGAATCCCGCACGAGACAACAGCAGCGTCCATTTCCATCACATGAACGTCTCCTTCATGCCTACAAAACACAAAGGAAAAAACACAAAAAAAGGACCAAACAAGCAATGACTAAGCCAATAAATACCCTAAAAAAATTAATTGGAGAAAAATACACCCACAACTCAAACTATATAAAGGATTACAATCACTACCATCATCCCTTGCAAACAGGAGACACAGCCAGCAGCAAACACCAGTACACAGCAAATACAGACACACTCACAACTCACCCATCACACAACTCACACACCATCAGCACCTCATACAAAAGCACACCACATACACACAGCAAAACCAACACCAACCCAACATCACTTGCACCCTCACACACACATCCCCCACCACCACCACTCATCACCATGCCTCCAAAGAAGAATCCGAAGTTCACAGATAGTGAGTTAGAAGTGCTGGTAGACGAGATCATCAGAGTAGAGCCACATTTGTTTGGTACATTGGTTCAAAGGACCCCCATCTCACAGAAAACCAAGATGTGGGTGAGGATTGTGGACAAGGTGAACGCACAAGCACCAACGTTGCGCACAAAGGACGCTATCCAGAACTGGTGGTATGACGTGCGCAGGAGGGTCAAGAAACTCATCGAGAAAGATCACGCCTTGAGTCAGCGCACCGGCAGTGGCCCTCCTGCCAAACCAGTCTACTTCAGGACCTGGGAGGAGAAAGTGCGGGACATCCTACCTCCAGAGAGCGTCCATGGCCTAACAGACATCCCAGAGACTGGTGAGTACACAAACAACATACCCAAGATTGTGTGGGAAGGGGACAGTGAAACCATGCACCCCAAGCAAAGCTACACTAACCAATGGATAAACAACCCAAGATTTGTATGCCAGTCACACAAACACAATATCTGCCATCACATAGTGACTGGGGACTGTGTCATGACATGCACCAACCTACAAACAAATAGAGCAAGCCAGTGGCACTAAGCCAAATACAACCAGCCAGACAGTTTGCCACTACAAACACACCACCTCACAGTGCAGCTGTCAGGAAGGAATAGTGTGGATGCAGGTGAAGTGAGTGTAGACAAAAGCATGATGGGGCCTGTAGTCACAGATTATGCTCCCCCTCCTGATTGTCCCATCAAGACCCCTTGGAAACATGCCCACATCACAGGGAGTGGAAAATGACTGACAAGAAGGCTGACACTGGCTCCTGCTGTGGGGAGCACAAGGCCCTGCTAGGGCTTGTGTGCAAATCAGAAGCAGGACACCACTGACTGACATCCTGAAAGACAACTTGCACACCCTACAATGGAAGCACGTTTCATGATGGGAAGGAGGACTGACAGCCATGACCATACTAATCAGCATGGGGAGACACCCCCCAACACAAACTCTACACAACTCACCGGGTACAATGCATTGACACACACCTCATTGAAATATCAGCAAAAGATATCCCGTACTGGGTGCTGCTGTGTGAAGCACAGGGGCTCACTTGGGACTTGTAGCCAAACAAACACCAGGATTTCACAGTCAACCATCTTGCCATTGATGTCACCCCCCCTCACAGGGAAGCAGAGTCAAGAGGGAGGAAGCATGGGCATGCTGGGAAGGGGGGTGTAGCCAAGACTATGATGGGACTCGCAGTCACAGACAACCTACACCCACCCACATGGCCCTGCAAGATCAACCTGAACCATACTCGCCTCACAGGGAGTGGGAAGGGACTGACAAGATGTCTGACACTGGGCTCTGTTGTGGGGAGCACAAGGCCATGCTGGGACTGGTAGCCAAACAAACACCAGGATTTCACAGTCAGCCATCTTGCCATTGATTTCACCCCCTCACAGGGAAGCAGAGTCAAGAGGGAGGAAGCATGGGCATGCTGGGAAGGGGGGTGTAGCCAAGAGTATGATGGGACTCGCAGTCACAGACAACCTACACCCACCCACATGGCCCTGCAAGATCAAACTGAACCATACTCTCCTCACAGGGAGTGGGAAGGGACTGACTAGATGTCTGACACTGGGCTCTGTTGTGGGGAGCACAAGGCCATGCTGGGACTGGTAGCCAAACAAACACCAGGATTTCACAGTCAGTCATCTTGCCATTTATGTCACCCCCCCCTCACAGGGAAGCACAGTCAAGAGGGAGGAAGCATGGGCATGCTGGGAAGGGGGGTGTAGCCAAGAGTATGATGGGACTCGCAGTCACAGACAACTTACACCCACCCACATGGCCCTGCAAGATCAATCTGAACCATACTTGCCTCACAGGGAGTGGGAAGGGACTGACAAGATGTCTGACACTGGGCTCTGTTGTGGGGAGCACAAGGCCATGCTGGGACTGGTAGCCAAACAAACACCAGGATTTCACAGTCAGTCATCTTGCCATTGATGTCACACCCCCTCACAGGGAAGCAGAGTCAAGAAAGAGGAAGCATGGGCATGCTGGGAAGGGGGGTGTAGCCAAGAGTATGATGGGACTCGCAGTCACAGACAACCTACACCCACCCACATGGCCCTGCAAGATCAACCTGAACCATACTCACCTCGCAGGGAGTGGGAAGGGACTGACAAGATGTCTGACACTGGGCTCTGTTGTGGGGAGCACAAGGCCATGCTGGCAAATGGCCAACAACAAGATCAAACTCTGTCTGTGACAAGCTGGGAAAAAGCAGTGTACAGGCTGGCATCTGTATGAAAAGTAGAAAATGTCATGTTCGTGAACCAACGATGCATGTAGAAACATAAATCACATTGCGTGTCTCTTCCAAACACAGGTCGTGCTTGGCACCCAGCGCCAAATGACGAGGATACCCAGTCCCAGACTCTGGTGAACACTGAGCTCTCTGGGCTGACTCTCTCACTGTCCTCTTCGGATGACGACGACCAACCTGGCCCCTCCAGTGTGAGCCATCATGCAGCACCAGCAGTTGCAACATCTGCCCCCCGTACCCACGCCTCCAGCATCTGGACACCGACAGGGAACCCCCGCCAACACGGACAGACCAAGGCAATCAACACCCACAGCACAGGGACACAGGACCCCCGGAAGCTACAGCCAACACCACCAGCAACACCACCCAAGGGGTCCCAGTATCACCTGTGCGTACTGCCGCTGGTCCTGCCCGTGTGGAGAAGGGTGCTGGGAGGGGTGGGAGGCACAGGGCACGCCTTGCAGAGGGATCTGGACTGCATGATGACCCCCAACTGGCACGCATCTTAGATGCGTACCAGGATAGCACCGGAGGATTTGGCCAGGTAGTGGGGATCCTCAAGGACATGCAACACAAGCAGGTCGCCCACCATGCCCGCATGGAGGCAAAGTGGGATGCCCTAACTGCGTGCGGTGCATCAGGACATACTACAATGCCTCCCCAGATCAACACCAACCTGTCCCCACCCCCCTGTGTGCCCACAACATCTGTTGCAACACCATCTGCCAGCGCCACAGGGAGGAAGAAGGACTCTGGCAGAGAGTCCCCTGCACCGCAGAGGCCTGCACATGAGGATCCCCCCCCCCCCGGAAGAAGACGGGTCGTCCGAAGGAGGACATGTGAGAGGCAGATGTCCCAGCACATCCCCCAGGGCCTCCAGACCTGTTCTGGACAATATTCTTTGTGCGCAACCCGTTCACCTTGTCCACTCGCACACAACTCGCCCACATTACATGGAGGGTTCATGTTGGGCCAATGTAGCAGACGACTGTGGACTTTACTCTGGACATTTCATCTACCAGCACTTCCAACTCCAATGTGAACTTTGGATTCCCAAACCACTGTACAGCACCCACAATTCTGTGCACTTCACTCACACATGTTTGTAAATAAACTCACCAGTACACCGTACTTGCCTCTGTTGTGATTCCAACTTGTCATGTTCAGGGCGAAGTCGATCTGCTGCACAACACAGTGCATGCCAAATACTGCAACAATGTGACCAACGTAAGGTGAGTCATGGGGATGTGACACATGTGAGGGAGACACACCACTATGGCAACACAAAACATACTCACCATGGCCATGTTACTCATCACACACAATGATGTTGACCTGAAACACATTGGCATGCACAGACACAACCCAACCCCAGTCAGTGGTAACAAGTCCACAGGTGTGGTAAGCAGATGTCACTTAGATGTGGGAAGACAGACAACGCACATAACAAAGCGTAGCACAGGTTCATAACACATCAGCAACACGTTTATTCCACACTAGTTGCACGGTAATTCTACGTAACAGTGGACACATGCTCCCAATGTGTTGGAGAATGGAAGTCCAGGGATGTGTGGTACATCAGTTGATGGGAATTGTCAACTTCCACACTGGTGTTGGCTTCTGGGTGTTGGAGGTCAGTGTTGACCACACAACAGGCAAAGGACCCTGGGAAGGACAGACAAGATACAGTCAAAAGCACAGACGAACAGGAGAGAAATGCAATACACATGCACAAAACATGTAGCAAAACACCTACACAAACAGTAGTTAGCAGTACTACTCTATTGTGGAGTACACACCACCTGAATGGACACATCACAACACGCATCCAGTCAAGTGGCACACAGACACACTCAGACAGCAACAGAGCTGGCTCAACACATTCCAGGCTACCTCCATACATTCACATAACAACAATGGAAACTCACATTCAGGTGAAGAAGTTGTTGATGAGCTGGGAGCGGACGTCACCATCATCTTCATCATCACTGGCATCTTGGCCCAGGCCGGGATCCTCCACAGGTGACGGACGTTGGTCGTCGTCATCGTCATCCTGGATGGGATGCACCTCCTTCCGCACTGCCACGTTGTGTAGCATGCAGCAGACCAGTATTATTTTGCATACCTTTGCAGGCTCATATGGGAGGGCCCCTCCGGTCTTGTCCAGGTAGCGAAAGCGGCTTTTCAGGAGGCCGAATGTCCGCTCAATCACCCTCCTGCTCCGACCATGTGCCTCATTGTAGCGCAGCTCGGCTGGTGTCACAGGGTTCCTGAGGGGTGTCAGTAACCACGGCATGTTGGGCTATCCAGAGCCACCTACACACACATAAATGAACAAGTAGCTGAGTTTTGTAGCAGTGCGGAATACAACACAGACAAACACACTCAATGAGAAACAGTCAGTACACATCAACAAGCCAGGCATGCGGAGCTGGCATCTGTGACATCAGCGTTGCAATGTGACTACTCCTCATAATGTAGGCATCGTGCGCCGAACCAGGGAACCGTGCACACACATGTGTGATCAACATGTCAGCAAGACAGACCACCAGAGCATTGATCGAATGGTAGTGCTTCCTGTTCCGGTATGCCTGCTCATGTGCCTGTGGTGGTATCAAGGCAACATGTGTCCCGTCAATGGATCCAATGATGTTTGGCATCCTCCCCAGTGTATGAAAGGCAATCTTAATTTCAGGGAGTTCATCTTGGCTCGGGAACTTGATATACAGGTCGAGGAATTGCAACATCCCCTCCAAGACATCGCGTAGCACCCGACTAAACATCGTTTGCGACATACCACCAGCAGTAGCCACAGTGTACTGGAAGGTACCGGTAGCAAAGAAGTGCAGGGCTGCCATCACCTTCACCTCTGGGGTCAGTGCTGTAGGGTATGTCCGGCCAGGTAGTAGATGTGGCGCCAACTCCTCAATCAGTGGCCTGGTGAAGCGGTACCGTCTGATGCTGTCGCGTTCCTGCATGGTTGCAAGGTCTGGGAACAGCCGATGGACAGCTGGTGCCCTGCAGTACAGAGATGCACAAAGGAAGATTTTCAGTACATCCACCCATGTGGCCATGACCACGATCACTATCACATGCTAGTTCATGACATTACACAATGTACTGAGGTGTGTGCTGTTGGGCATGGACACATATGTCACCTACAAGACCACCACCTCACATCTCAATTCCACATGTCCACATGAGTGCCATGTAGTGCAATGGGCTAATCATCTGGCTGTGTCACCCAACCTATGTGCTGCTGCAATGTTAAAAAAAACACCCCAGTGACAAATGAGGACTCATGTCTCCCAGGCATCACAGATCATTGCCATGCAGAAACCCAGAGTCCCTGTATTGGCACATCAACACAGCAATGGACATGGCGTAGCACGTACACACCACAAGGCAAGCGCAAGTCCCACAGGTAGTGGCCACTGTTGTTCCTGCCGGCCCTACATGTACGTCTCTTATACACACACCCCATCAAGGTTGATGCATATACCACATGGATGTGGAGACTGTCACCCATTGGTAACATGTGATCAGACACATCTGAGACACAACATGCACACAGACTGTGGGTGCACATCAGTATTGGGGCTACAGGTCTCACTGTGATGTACGTGCCATCACCCCCAGGACTCAGGGTGTATGTGACATGTCTTAAACATATCCAACCTGACACTGTGGCCTTCACTCATGCCCATTACTGTCCAATTGCACATCACAGTGCTAATGTGCACAACACACAAAGGACTCTGCCCCTGTGAGAAGTTGGCCTGGTATATGATGCTCACTAGTTAAAGTGATCACCTTGTACCATGCCAAGCAACCCTTATGGTGTGGTTGTAAGTCAACCTTTTCGGACTAGCTGCCCTAGTGGTAGCGTAGGCTAAGCAGTCTTTGAGGCTAAACTCGTGAAGCGTGTTAAGCCAGCTGTTTTACCAAATGTAACCCCCTTTTATACCAATGAAAGGACACCACACAGATATATATTCAAAATATATATGTATTTATTTCTCAAAGTAACCCATAGTCTCTTTATGAGCACAGGAGCACAAATCGTCAAACAAGATTACAGTAGAATACACAGAAGTTGCACTTTATATGGATAGGCCCTGGTGGCCGCTCGAACCATATACTAAAATAGTGGTATAAGTACCACGAACAGAAAAGGGAAAAGGCCTAGGGCCTCTAGAATCGCTGGGCCTACAAGGAGCTAACTTCAGTTAGTGACCAGGAGGTCCACGGGTGGCGTGTGCAGAGCAAATAGTCACACGCGTGCGCCCATAGGTTTCAATGGGTGCGTAAAAAGTACAAAGTTACTGCAAAAAGGATCTTCCGGATGGACTAGGAACTCAAGATTTGGAACACAGGCACTAGAGATGTAATAGTACACTTGGGCACAGGTGTGCCAGCTTTACCTCACCCACAGGAAGCGGGTGCATAGGCCTCGAAGTGCGTCGGGTTTCTTCTATCTGTTCCGTGGAGCCTGAAGACAAAGATGCTGCAGGCGGTCGGTCCGGGAGAGATGCAGTGGATCCAAGAGTGGATCGGAGATGTTGAAGACCTGTAAGCAGAGGGGACAGTGTTCACAGTCACTAGCCAGTGACCAGCGTGGCACCAGGTGGGTACCAGGCAATGTCGGGCGCAAACAGGAAGAAAGGTGTAGCTTGTCTCTGCAGCCACGTGGTCCCTGGAGGTCGACGACGTCCAGGAGTCGGTTCACGAGCTGTCCATTGCAGGCTCTCGCTGTCGGCGGTGTCGGCGACTTGATCGAAGCAACCAAGCCTTGGCAAAAGCAATTGTTGTAGGAGATGAAATAAGCTGATGGTTCTGACCAGCAAGGTCAGAAGGACTGCTCCTTTGGAGGGGAGCAAGGGCCAGTCTGGAGCAACCAGACCAGCGGTGTATTTTGTAGAGTTCGTCGCCAAGATGGCTACTAGCCAGCGGGCCAGCAACCGGTTAGGCGCGTCGAGTGGCAAAATGCAGAAGGGCCCCACGCAGATCGTGGAGATGCTGGAGGGCTCACCTTTGGTGCAGATGCTGCTCGGGTGTTGGGCTTCTCAGATCCCAAAGCACAACTTGGAGGGAGCCTCGGTTGTTGCACTTGTCAGCTTGTCGTGGTCGTTTCAAGATGGCTGGCTCCACGTGTCTCGGTGCCTCCACGGGTCTCCTCTTTTCAGGGACTGTGGATCGGGCGGTGAGAGGTCTGGAGGTCCAGGTCTTGTCAGTCTCTGGGCTCGGGCTCCGGCGGGAGGCGGCGGCAAAGCAGACGTTGATTCGCTGGATGGTGCTTGCGTTAGCAAGGTGGTCACTCCCTGACCACAGGGGAGATTGGCTTCAGTCCTCTGTGCGGCAGAGCGTCGAAGTTCCCGTCTTCTTCTTAGTGTTAAGTTGATTCCAGGATGTCTGAAGTCTTAGGACACAGCTCCTACGTTTAAGCGGATTCTAGGGGCCGGACTACCTGCTAGGTCCCTCCCTATGGGTGGGACCAGGAAGGGGGGTGGTTACACCCCCAATCCTTTGTCCAGCTCGCCCCAGGCCCGGGACTGGTGTGCCCCAGGACCGGTTTGAACTGGCATATGCACCGAGGCTCCTTGTGAGCCACAGGCATGTCTGGTTTCTTTCAAGCCCTACCTGACCAATACACAAAATCCTGTCTGGGGTGGTGCACGCACCTCCCCTGGCAGGAAACCCTTTGTCCACACCTCCCAAGCTGGAAGGACTCCCAGCAGCAGGAGGGCAGACTTGTGTCTGTGGTGGCAGCATCCATTTTGTGGAGCTGAGGCTATGTCTGATTTTACCTGGGTTTCAGGTACTGTACATGTCGTGTCCCTCTAGAAGGGTGGAATGCTAACCCCGTCGCCAGAATTGGCGAGGGGTTAGTATTCCAATTCGTATGACACCTTACTCGACATGTTTTGATAAAGCCAAACCAAAGATAGCATTTAACCGCGAGGTTCATAATGCACTTAAGAGTATATGGTATGACGATATCTGGAAACAGTAGAAGGAAGTTGTTCCGACCACTGCAGACAGGCTCAGCTCATGCCAGAGCACCATCTCACATGGAACCAAGCACTCTGCCTTCAGGATTGTTAAGGCCTGCCATAGGAGTGACTTATAGGTTACCAGGTGTCCCATTTAAGGTTAGGTATAGGTATACTACACCTAAGTAAGAGGTGATTACACCAACTTACCCCAGCTGAGTGATCAGCCAGTTGTGTCAAATTGTTAGGCCAAGCCTGGGGTGGCATAATACATGTTTCAGCCCTTGGCAGGCCTTGGGTACACCAATGCCCTGGGTACCTAGTGTACACTGGTACAGGGGCTGACAGGGTGATCCACTTCCAATTGGTTATGCACCTAGGGTGCATAGTTTTAATTTAGTAGAGAGAACAGCAGGCTGGGGGTCTGATTGGCAGGCCCACAGCCTCAATATGTCAAAAACCAGTGAAGCAAAAAGCAAAAATTTGGGGTGACCATAGGATAGCAGACCCTACTCTCCTACACAACCCCCCCTAAACGCTGGGACATTAAACTAGCCTTGACCAGTCTCGTCTTCATGTCCTAAGTGGAAGTACCTGGAGAGACCATCTGCATTCCCATGGTCAGTACCTGGCCGGTGCTCCACTGTAAAGTCCATCCCCCATGGACCACCTAAGCAGTTTGGGGTTTTCACCCTTCATCTGATTTAGCCACAAGAGGGGCTTATGGTCGGTCTGAATCTTGAAGTGAGTGCCAAACAAGTATGGCCTCAGCTTCTTCAGGGCCCACACCACAGCAAAGGCCTCCCTCTCAATAGCTGACCAATTCTTCTCTCTGGGGGTCAACCTTCTGCTAATAAAAGCAATGGGTTGGTCTTGACCATCTACATTAAGTTGTGACGGCACAGCTCCCACACCCAACTCAGAAGCATCTGTTTGGACAATAAACTCTTTGGAGTAGTCAGGACTTTTCAGGATAGGTGCAGAGCACATGGCCTCCTTCAGGTCATCAAATGCCTTTTGACAGCTTACTGTCCACTGAACCTTTTTGGACATCTTCTTGGATGTCAGATCATTAAGAGGAGTCACAACGGACCCATAGTTCTTAACAAACTTCCTGTAGTACCCAGTCAAGCCCAAGAAAGCTCGAACTTGAGTCTGGTTGGTTGGAGGGGACCAGTCCTTGATGGATTGTATCTTACTCTCCAGTGGTTGAACTTGGCCTCCACCTACAAGGTGGCCCAAATATACAACCTTACTCTGCCCTATCTGGCACTTAGTAGCCTTGATAGTGAGGCCTGCCCTTTGCAGAGCCTCAAGAGCCTTCTTCAGGTGGATCAGGTGATCCTCCCAGGTGGAGCTAAAGACAGCAATGTCATCAAGATATGCTGCGCAAAAGTCATCCAACCCAGTAAGGACTTGGTTCACCAGCCTTTGGAAGGTGGCAGGTGCATTCTTCAGACCAAAGGGCATCACCACAAACTGGTAGTGCCCACCTGGGGTTGAGAATGCTGTTTTGGCCTTAGACTCCTCAGCTAATCTGATTTGCCAATAGCCAGCTGTTAAGTCAAATGTGCTCAAAAACTTTGCAGAAGCTAGTTTGTCTATGAGCTCATCTGCCCTTGGAATAGGGTGTGCATCTGTCCTGGTGACAGCATTGAGACCCCTGTTTTCCACACAGAACCTCATCTCTCTCTTGCCATCTTTGGTGTGAGGTTTGGGGACCAGAACCACTGGGCTAGCCCAGGGGATCTCTGAGGGTTCAATGACACCTAATTCCAGCATTTTATGTACCTCAGCCTTTATACAGTCCCTGACGTGGTCAGGTTGTCTGTAAAGCTTGTTTTTTACAGGCAGACTTTCACCAGTAACCACCACATGGGTACACCAGTCAGTTTGACTAGGTATCAAGGAAAACATATGTGAAAATGATTGTAGAACCTGTCTACATTCAGTCTGCTGATGGGCAGTGAGGTTGCCTCCAAGGGTCACTCCTTCAACTGAGCCATCTTCAGGGTTCTGAGACAACAGGTCTGGGAGAGGGTCACTCTCTTACTCCTGTCCCTCATCTGTAGCCATGAGCAAGCCCATGTCTGCCCTGTCAACATATGCTTTAAGCCTGTTAACATGGAGTACCCTGTGGGGACTCCTGGGAGTTCCTAGGTCGACCAAGTAGGTGACCTCTCCCTTCTTTTCCAGGATTGTATGGGGTCCAGACCATTTGTCTTGGAGTGCTGCTGGGGCCACTGGCTCCAACACCCATACCTTCTGTCCTGGCTGAAACTCAACCAAGACAGTCTTTTGGTCATGCCAAGCTTTCTGTAAGGCCTGGCTTGCCTCAAGGTTTTTGGATGCCTTCTCCATATACTCAGCCATCCTGGAGCGGAGACCAAGTACATAGTCCACTATGTCTAGCTTAGGCTTTTTGAGAGGTAACTCCCATCCTTCCTTCACCAAACACAGTGGGCCTCTTACAGGGTGCCCAAGTAACAATTCAAAGGGGCTGTAGCCAACTCCTTTTTGTGGGACCTCTCTGTAAGCAAACAGAAGGCAGGGTAGAAGGATGTCCCATCTTCGCCTGAGCTTTTCAGGTAATCCTTTGATCATACCCTTTAGGGTCTTGTTGAATCTCTCAACAAGCCCATTGCATTGTGGGTGATAAGGGGTGGTGAACTTGTAGTTGACACCACATTCCTTCCACATAGCTGTCAAGTATCCTGACATAAAGTTGGTACCTCTGTCAGATACTACCTCCTTAGGAAACCCCACTCTGGAGAATACTCCCAGCAGGGCCCTGGCCACAACAGGAGCTGTAGTGGTCCTAAGGGGAATTGCCTCTGGATACCTGGTGGCATGATCCACTACCACCAGTATAAATCTGTGCCCAGATGCAGTGGGAGGATCCATGGGACCCACTATATCTATTCCCACTCTTTCAAAGGGGACCCCCACCACAGGTAGTGGTATTAGGGGGGCCTTTGTTGTGCCACCTGATTTGCCACTGGCTTGGCAGGTCACACAGGAGCGACAAAACTCCTTTGTATCTTCATTCATATGAGGCCAGTGAAAGTGAGGGACAAGCCTGTCCCAAGTCTTGTTCTGGCCTAAGTGTCCTGCTAAAGGAATATCATGGGCCAAGGTAAGAAGGAAGCCCCTAAATTGCAGAGGTATAACCAACCTCCTGGTAGCACCAGGCTTGGGGTCTCTAGCCTCTGAATAAAGGAGCCCTTCATCCCAATACACTTTATGGGTACCTTGAGCATTCCCAGCAGCCTCAGCAGCAGCCAGCTGTCTGAGGGGTTCAAGAGAGGGACAGGATAACTGAGCCTGCCTCAAGTCAGCCCTTGAAGGTCCCCCTGTCCCCAGAAACTCAACCTGATCAGGTTCAAGCTCTTCAGGGACAGTTCCTTCAGGGTCCTCTAGATCAGCTTCCTGGGAAGGCTGATCATCACTCTGAGGCAGGGGGGAAGGCACAGCCTTGACCCTCCTGTTCTTCTTCTTGGTAGGTACTTGGTCCATTGTTCCAGGATCCAAGACCTGAGGTTCAGTGAGGCACTTTTTGGCCTGTGACCTGGTCACAGCAAGGACATGTGATGATATACCTAACATCTCTGCATGAGTCCTGTACTCCACTTCTGACCATAGAGAACTCTCTAGGTCATTGCCCAACAAACATTCTACTGGGAGGTCTGCACTAACCACAACCCTTTTGAGGCCAGTTACCCCTCCCCATGAGAAGTTAACAACTGCCACACTATGTGAAGTAGTGGCATTGCTGGCATTGGTCACCAGGTAGTTCTCACCTGGTATGTACTGTCCAGGGTCCACAAAGCCTGGTGTCACCATAGTGACACTGGCACATGTGTCCCTGTAGGCTTGAGCCACTTTGTCATTAATTAAAGGAGTCTGTCTGTACTTGCCCAGGTTACTGGGGCTCACAGTCAGGGACAAATCAATGTCCCCATCACAGATCAAGACTGCCTGTGTCAGGGTTCTGTCTAAGTCAGAATCTCCTTCAGTTCCCATAGTGATTCCCACTACACCCTTTGTCTGGGGACCAACACTGCTAACAGTAGTACTGGGAGCAGGTGCCTTAGGGGCAACAGTGTTGGGGGCTCCACCCTTTTTGCAATCACTAGTCCAGTGAGTTGTATTTTTGCAATGATTGCACCAGGGTTTCTTTTGACCTTCTTTCTTCTTTTTGGACTGTTGTTGGGACCCACCCTCCTTAGCAGTAGTTTGGGGCCCTGTTGAAGACTTCTGGTCTTTAGGTTTCTGATCTCCACCCTTTTGGTCTGTTTTCTTCTGATCACCCCCTTGGCCCTGGTTCTGGTTCTTTTGCTTAACCCTGGTCCTGACCCATTTGTCTGCCTTCTTTCCCAATTCTTGGGGAGAGGTCAGATCAGAGTCAACCAAGTGTTGATGCAGTTGCTGGTTTTTTTACAGTTATTTAAAATCTGTTCTCTCATCATCAAATTATACAATCCTGTAAAATCAGATACCTTACTTCCCAGCAACCAACCCTCCAAAGCCTTAGTGGCACATTCAACATATTCAGACCAGTCCTGAGTCTGTGTCTTTTGGGTGTCTCTGAACATTAACCTGTACTGTTCAGTGGTTAAGCCTAACCCATCTACCAGAACACTCTTCAGGACTCTGTAATTTCTGACATCCTCTTCTCTAACAGTGAGGAGTCTGTCTCTGCCTCTTCCTTCAAAGGAGAGCCAGAGGATTGCTGCCCACTGGTCTTCAGGAACCTGCTGTACTTTGCAGGCTCTCTCAAGAGCAGTTATCCATTTGTGGATGTCATCCCCACTTTTGTAGGGGGGCACAACCTTAGACAGGTTCCTATTATCAAAGACCCTATCTTTGTCCTTAGGGACAATGCTGCCACCAGTGGGTATAGACCCACTCTCTCTAGGTTGCCTAGCCTTGTTCAGTTTTTCTTCCATCAGGGCTACTTCTAGCTCCTGCTTCCTGATCCTCAGCTGGGCTTCCTGCATTCTGGCCTCATGTTCCCTCCTCTGAGGGGTGGTCATCCTTTTCCTGGAGTGACCTTGAGAGCCTCTAGAGCCATGAGAAGCATTGGAGTCACCTGAGCGATTCCTCTGCCTCCCAAGCCCTGTGTTAAGTCCACTGGGGAGATCCAATGGGGTAAACCCACTGTCAATCCCCAATAGCCTTAGTTTAGCTGGGCCAAGTATAACACTTGGCACTGGGCTAGTTCTCCCTTCATCATCACTACTTTCTGTATCCTCACCACTTTCCTCCCCTGTAGTATGATTCTCATCTAAGGGATGGCTATTGGAACTGGGTACCTCTGTAGCATCTTCAGAAGGGGGGCCTCCTGTTCCTGACCCTAAGGGGGCTAACTGGGAAGCTTTCCTGAGTTCTCTCTGATTCTCATCATTTTGTAAGAGTTCTCTGAGCTCAGCAGAGGTAGGGTTCTTGGGCTGTTTAAGGCCTCTAAGAGTTGCCAAATGCCTGAGCTCATTCTGGTTAAGGGTAGCAAAGCTGGATGGTGCCCTCTGGGGGTCACTCTCAACAGAGATGGGTACAGTGGACCCCTCTGCCCCGGCCATTGCTCTTAAGTGTGGGTGGATGTGTTGCAATCTACCTACACTTGGGTTTACCTACTAAACCTATTTAGTAGTTGTAGTCAGGGTGTGCTACTCCCTTTGCTCTACAACAACTAAGTTCAGTAGAACTTATGTATATCTAATCTTGTTTTATATGTACCTACAGGTACCTATGTGATCTTTCAATTGGTAACCAAGAGATTACAATGGTAAAACACAGCAAGCTCCAATCCAACCGCTGCTCACCAATGTGAGAAGTTGGCCTGGTATATGATGCTCACTAGTTAAAGTGATCACCTTGTACCATGCCAAGCAACCCTTATGGTGTGGTTGTAAGTCAACCTTTTCGGACTAGCTGCCCTAGTGGTAGCGTAGGCTAAGCAGTCTTTGAGGCTAAACTCGTGAAGCGTGTTAAGCCAGCTGTTTTACCAAATGTAACCCCCTTTTATACCAATGAAAGGACACCACACAGATATATATTCAAAATATATATGTATTTATTTCTCAAAGTAACCCCTAGTCTCTTTATGAGCACAGGAGCACAAATCGTCAAACAAGATTACAGTAGAATACACAGAAGTTGCACTTTATATGGATAGGCCCTGGTGGCCGCTCGAACCATATACTAAAATAGTGGTATAAGTACCACGAACAGAAAAGGGAAAAGGCCTAGGGCCTCTAGAATCGCTGGGCCTACAAGGAGCTAACTTCAGTTAGTGACCAGGAGGTCCACGGGTGGCGTGTGCAGAGCAAATAGTCACACGCGTGCTCCCATAGGTTTCAATGGGTGCGTAAAAAGTACAAAGTTACTGCAAAAAGGATCTTCCGCATGGACTAGGAACTCAAGATTTGGAACACAGGCACTAGAGATGTAATACTACACTTGGGCACAGGTGTGCCAGCTTTACCTCACCCACAGGAAGCGGGTGCATAGGCCTCGAAGTGCGTCGGGTTTCTTCTATCTGTTCTGTGGAGCCTGAAGACAAAGATGCTGCAGGCGGTCGGTCCGGGAGAGATGCAGTGGATCCAAGAGTGGATCGGAGATGTTGAAGACCTGTAAGCAGAGGGGACAGTGTTCACAGTCACTAGCCAGTGACCAGCGTGGCACCAGGTGGGTACCAGGCAATGTCGGGCGCAAACAGGAAGAAAGGTGTAGCTTGTCTCTGCAGCCACATGGTCCCTGGAGGTCAACAACGTCCAGGAGTCGGTTCACGAGCTGTCCCACGCAGGCTCTCGCTGTCGGCGGTGTCGGCGACTTGATCGAAGCAACCAAGCCTTGGCAAAAGCAATTGTTGTAGGAGATGAAATAAGCTGATGGTTCTGACCAGCAAGGTCAGAAGGACTGCTCCTTTGGAGGGGAGCAAGGGCCAGTCTGGAGCAACCAGACCAGCAGTGTATTTCGTAGAGTTCGTCGCCAAGATGGCTACTAGCCAGCGGGCCAGCAACCGGTTAGGCGCGTCGAGTGGCAAAATGCAGAAGGGCCCCACGCAGATCGTGGAGATGCTGGAGGGCTCACCTTTGGTGCAGATGCTGCTCGGGTGTTGGGCTTCTCAGATCCCAAAGCACAACTTGGAGGGAGCCTCGGTTGTTGCACTTGTCAGCTTGTCGTGGTCGTTTCAAGATGGCTGGCTCCACGTGTCTCGGTGCCTCCACGGGTCTCCTCTTTTCAGGGACTGTGGATCGGGCGGTGAGAGGTCTGGAGGTCCAGGTCTTGTCAGTCTCTGGGCTCGGGCTCCGGCGGGAGGCGGCGGCAAAGCAGATGTTGATTCGCTGGATGGTGCTTGCGTTAGCAAGGTGGTCACTCCCTGACCACAGGGGAGATTGGCTTCAGTCCTCTGTGCGGCAGAGCATCGAAGTTCCCGTCTTCTTCTTAGTGTTAAGTTGATTCCAGGATGTCTGAAGTCTTAGGACACAGCTCCTACCTTTAAGCGGATTCTAGGGGCCGGACTACCTGCTAGGTCCCTCCCTAAGGGTGGGACCAGGAAGGGGGGTGGTTACACCCCCAATCCTTTGTCCAGCTCGCCCCAGGCCCGGGACTGGTGTGCCCCAGGACCGGTTTGAACTGGCATATGCACCGAGGCTCCTTGTGAGCCACAGGCATGTCTGGTTTCTTTCAAGCCCTACCTGACCAATACACAAAATCCTGTCTGGGGTGGTGCACGCACCTCCCCTGGCAGGAAACCCTTTGTCCACACCTCCCAAGCTGGAAGGACTCCCAGCAGCAGGAGGGCAGACTTGTGTCTGTGGTGGCAGCATCCATTTTGTGGAGCTGAGGCTATGTCTGATTTTACCCGGGTTTCAGGTACTGTACATGTCGTGTCCCTCTAGAAGGGTGGAATGCTAACCCCGTCGCCAGAATTGGCGAGGGGTTAGTATTCCAATTCATATGACACCTTAATCGACATGTTTTGATAAAGCCAAACCAAAGATAGCATTTAACCGCGAGGTTCATAATGCACTTAAGAGTATATGGTATGACGATATCTGGAAACAGTAGAAGGAAGTTGTTCCGACCACTGCAGACAGGCTCAGCTCATGCCAGAGCACCATCTCACATGGAACCAAGCACTCTGCCTTCAGGATTGTTAAGGCCTGCCATAGGAGTGACTTATAGGTTACCAGGTGTCCCATTTAAGGTTAGGTATAGGTATACTACACCTAAGTAAGAGGTGATTACACCAACTTACCCCAGCTGAGTGATCAGCCAGTTGTGTCAAATTGTTAGGCCAAGCCTGGGGTGGCATAATACATGCTTCAGCCCTTGGCAGGCCTTGGGTACACCAATGCCCTGGGTACCTAGTGTACACTGGTACAGGGGCTGACAGGGTGATCCACTTCCAATTGGTTATGCACCTAGGGTGCATAGTTTTAATTTAGTAGAGAGAACAGCAGGCTGGGGGTCTGATTGGCAGGCCCACAGCCTCAATATGTCAAAAACCAGTGAAGCAAAAAGCAAAAATTTGGGGTGACCATAGGATAGCAGACCCTACTCTCCTACAGCCCCCATGTACAAGATAACAGCCTGGGAGTGGCTGCACAAAGTGCCAGACAAAAAAAACGCTGTGGCACCCTCAAACACCCAGGGAATGCAGCCTCACATGCCATGGGACATTGTGTGGCCAATGCTATAGTGTGGCAGGTGTGTGCAGGTGTCCATGGCCAGTAAATGTATGTTGCATCCGTATAATAGTCACACTAATGAGGTCCGAAGCGGGTGACAATGCGTACGCATTGCACGGGTCATGACCGAGCCGTGCGCACGCCTTGTCATTGAATGCAATGGGGTCCGACGCGGGTGACAATGCGTACACATTGCACGGGTCATGACCGAGCCGTGCGTACGCCTTGTCATTGAATGCAATGGGGTCCGACGCGGGAGACAATGCGTACGCATTGCACGGGTCATGACTGAGCCGTGCGTACTCCTTGTCATTGAATGCAATGGTGTCCGACGCGGGTGACAATGAGTACGCATTGCAAGGGTCATGAACGAGCCGTGCGTACGCCTTGTCATTGAATGCAATGAGGTCCGACGCGGGTGGCTATCATGCATACGCGTCGGACAGGCATGGTCCGAGACAGGCGTACGCCTTGGCCATTGAATCGTATGGAGACGGGTGCATGTGTATATTCAAAATACGCGTTGTACAGTCAGTTGAACGAGCCGGGCGCACCCATTGGCTCAGGACTGTCATGGAGACAGATGCGGATTCAAAACTTGTACGAGTTGTGCACTGGAAATTCAGTTGGATGTTGCAACTTCAAGTGTTCCATGAAGGTGAAGATTTGAACGATGCGGAAGGCGTGTACGAGTCGTACTTTTAAATGGATTGGCCAGATTCATAGGATGCAACCGTGTTGGACCTATCACTTGGGACACATGCACAGCGTCTGCCTCTGCAGCACAGATATAAGGCTGGCTGGCCCCCAGGGAGCTCACTTGCCTGCACTACATGCTACAGGACCACATCCCTGCAACCACTGCTGCTGTCTATGCATCCTCCGGCTCCTGCTATGGCACGTACACTGGAGAGGGCCCCAGCCTTCACTGAGGAGGAGAACCAGGCCCTGCTGGTTGGGCTCCTTCCAGAGTACAGAAAGCTCTATGGGACACCAGGGGAGCAGGTGAGTGTGCTGTCCACTGCCTTCCTAATTATGCATGTTGTCTGACTAGCAGTACTAGCAGTGTGTAAACAAGTGGCAAGCATTCTCACTAACTACTTTCATCCACCAAAGTGTGTAGGTACAAGTAATGAATAGTTTTCCTGCTGCTAAAGTGCATTATTGCAAGCTTAAACTGGTTCAGTGACTAAATATCGAGGGACATAATATAGAATGCCCAAAATATCGACGCCAAAATATAGGACAGAATATTGACTCCCTATCTACAAACAGGTAAGTACTAAAATATCGATTTCAAAATATAGAATGTTAAAATATAGTTAGCTAAAATATCGAATTTTTTAAATGTATTAAAAATAATATAAAACTAATTTAATATTAAAAACAATTAAATAAAACATACATAATATAATATAAAAAAGCTTAAAATGTAATCATAATAAAAGTAATGTAAAAAAAGTAGGGCTTTTATTGGACAGTGAGAGCGTAAAAATTACTCCACTCCAGTGAGTGCAACAGTAGGGAAAACGTTGGATAGCGTAGGGGTAACAATTACTATTCCCACTCCAGTGAGTGCAACAGTAGGGAAAGCGTTGGATAGCGTAGGGGTAAAAATTACTATTCCCACTCCAGAGAGTGCAACAGTAGGGAAAGCGTTGGATAGCGGGAGGGTAAAAATTACTATTCCTACTCCAGAGAGTGCAACAGTAGGGAAAGCGTTTGATAGCGGGAATGGAAAAATTACTATTCCCACTCCAGTGAGTGCAACAGTAGGTAAAGCGTTGGATAGCGTAGGGGTAAAAATTACTATTCCCACTCCAGTGAGTGCAACAGTAGGGAAAACGTTGGATAGCGCAGGGGTAAAAATTGCTATTCCCACTCCAAAGAGTGCAACAGTAGGGAAAGCATTGGATAGCGGGAGAGTTAAAACAACTATTCCCACTCCAGAGAGTGCAACAGTAGGGAAATCGTTGGATAACGGGAAGGGAAAAATTACTATTCCCACTTTAGTGACTCCAACAGTAGGGAAAGCATTGGATAGCGTAGGGGTAAAAATTACTATTCCCACTCCAGAGAGTGCAACAGTACAGAAAGCATTGGATAGCAGGAAGAGAAAAATTACTATTCCCACTCCAATGAGTGCAACAGTAGGGAAAGCGTTGGATAGCGTAGGGGTAAAAATTACTATTCCCACTCCAGTGAGTGCAACAGTAGGGAAAACGTTGGATAGCGTAGGGGTAAAAATTAATATTCCCACTCCAAAGAGTGCAACAGTAGGGAAAGCGTTGGATAGCGGGAGGATAACATTTACTATTCCCACTCCAGAGAGTGCAACAGTAGGGAAAGCGTCGGATAGCGAGAAGGGAAAAATTACTATTCCCACTCCAGTGAGTGCAACAGTAGGGAAAGCGTTGGATAGCGTAGGGGTACAAATTACTATTCCCACTCCAGTGAATGCAACAGTAGGGAAAACGCTGGATAGTGTAGGGGTAAAAATTACTATTCCCACTCCAAAGAGTGTAACAGTAGGGAAAGCGTTGGATAGCAGGAGGGTAAAAATTACTATTCCCACTCCAGTGAGTGCAACTGTAGGGAAAGAGTTGGATAGCAGGAGGGTAAAAAATACTATTCCCACTCCTGAGAGTGCAAAAGTAGGGAAATTAATGATTTAATTTTAAAATAAGATTACATTAATTATCAATACCAATAAAAAGTTAATTAAAATTAATTACCAATTGATAACAATTAATTACCATTGAAAAAAATTAATTAGCAATTAATAAAAAGTAATTACCAATTAATACAAATTAATTACCAATTAATAATTAATTATCAATTATCAATACACATAAATAAAAAATAAAAATTTACTTTATTACAATTTACTTCCCACCCAATTCCCCTATAAACCCACAACCCACTCCCAATAATAAAAAATACAATTAACATTATTATCAATTAATCAATTAATACAAATAATTTTGCAATTAATAAAAATTAATTAGCAATTCATACAAATTATTTACTCATTAATACAAATTAATTACCAATTAATAATTAATTATCAATACACATAAATAAAAAAATTATTATTTACTTTATTACAATTAAATTACTTCCCACCCAATTCCCCTACAAACCCACAACCCGCTCCTAATAATAAAAAATACAATTAACATAATTATCAATTAATCAATTAATATAAATTAATTACCAATTAATAATTAACTATCAATCAATTAATTATCAAAACATATGAATATAATAAATATTTAATTAACCATAAATTAATTACTTCCCACCCTATTCCCCTATAAACCCACAACCCGCTACGGAATTAAATTATGCAAAAATTAAATTACATAACATTCATTAGTTTAAATAAATGAAACATACATTACAAAAATAATACATAATTTTAACACATAAACTACCATACATAACACTAATTTTTTTTCGATATTATAGATATCTATATTTTTAAATTCAATACTATGGTAATCTATATTTTAAAATTCGATATTATGGAATTCTATATTTTTAAATTCGATATTATGGAAATCGATATTTCGTACCCCAATTTCGATATTCTGACCTATCTATATTTTGATAATTCGATATTCTGTCCTCTCTATATTTTGAATTCGATATTCTGGGCAGTCGATATTTCTGAATCGATATTTAGGGTGTTCGCCCTTAAACTATCCAGGCATTGTTAACATGTCAGACATGCATGTGAGTTTTCATTTCCCATGGTTGCAATACCTGTGTAATTTATTTCCCTTTGTGATCATGACATGTATATCCAATTGTGTGCTGCCCAAATGTGGGGCATGTGTGTTAATGTACTTTTCACTTTGTCATCCTCACAGGTTGATGCCCACTAGAAGCAGGAGATATGGCTGACCATCGCCCAGGCTGTTCGTTCTGTGGGGGTCTACAAGCGCCGCATCCGCAACTGCCAGAAGAGGTGGCAGGACCTTCGGGGCTGGACCCGGAGGATAGCTAGAGTCAAGCTGAAGCTGTCACCTCCACGCAGGAGGGTCAGACACCGGACCCTGACTCCCCACATGCTCCAGATACTGGCGGTGGTCTTCCCGGACCGGGATAGGCAGCTGAAGGCCAGACAGCAGCAGGAAGTGGGTAAGTCCATGCCTGATCTGCGTCCTATGTCTGACATGCAAATAGCAGTCTTTTGTCCGGGTCACACTTCTACATTACGTAGGTATTGTAGTCCCAAAATCAGGTCCCTCATCTGTGTGATGCACCCTCCTCATCTGTTCCACAGGTGTGGCCCCTACAGTCTGTTGCTTGTGTCACTAGGGCACTGTGTCCCTGCAGTCAGCTGTGTTTCAGGTACCAGTCAGCATCGGTTCCCGTGACTCTGTTGTGTGTTTCATGGGTGGGTCAATTGTTCACACAATGCCTGAGATCTGACATGTGAACTGTGTGTGCCCTTGAGATGTGTACCAATTGCTGGTCTGACTCGCAACATGTTTCTGGGGTATTCAAAACAAAACCATGCAGCAGGGGACTCCAATTTTTGGGCATCGGGAGTATGTATATCAAGTATGTCACAATTGCTTAGCCACCTGACTACTGTCCGGGGAAAAACACTGTTTCACTTAGTCCTGCCCAGTCATGCCCCCTCAAGGGCATTCCGAAACACTCTGTGATCCCACTCCTGTGTATGAAATTGCAGGTTGTGCTTAGTGACATGTGCCCTCAGGTGTGTGCCTCTGTGTCATTATGGTGTGGCTTGTTGCTACATACAACTGGGGTGTCCATGATTCAGAGGGTCAGTATGACATCTGCAATGTGACTGTGGGAGACAAGACCTGTGTGACATATAGGTGTGTGATCATCTGACAGCGCACAATGGTGTATGCAACTGTGTCTCTCATGCAGCTGGGTTACATGCATGGCAGACTGTGACTGAGACTCATATGAATGATTTGCATGATGTGGGGTCTTCTGGGTCCTGGATATGTAGTTTGCATGGGATGGGCAAGTGCGCTTCTCATCTGCAGAGTCAGATTTACCCCTCAGCTAGGATTGTGAGTCAGTGCATATTGTTGTTGTCTGGATGCCCTGCACATGTGACAGGAGACAGTGTTGACTGACTTTCAGGGCATCCCAGTGCCATGGCATTGAACTTGCTATGAGTGAGCCTGCGTTGTGTTCAAGTGTGCACCATGCACCCCATTGTGGCCTTGCCCATCAGGACATGAGTACATCATAGTGTGTGTTGCTGGCATGCATCCCAAGCATGTGAAATGAGTCTCTGCCCATCCCTTCATCCGGACACCTGTACTGAGTCAGTCGCAAGAGATGTTCTGTGTGTCTTGTGACATACTCCTACATGTTCACTTGCATGTACAACGAATGTGGTGCATGTTGGCACATTGGTGTGTTAGCATCCAACATGCAACGGACATATGTGTGAAAGTCAAGGAGGGATATGTGTGCTATGTTTGATGTTGAGAATGACATTTGTCTCATCCTAAACAGTGTTGGCACTTTGAGCTGTGTTCAGCTGATGATGCCAGGGCTTGCCCTGTGATGTGATGTACTCACTGTGGTGTGTGCAGTCGGTGCAGGTGACTGATGTTGTTCTCTTACTTCCTATTCCTATCCAGATACATCCACGGCCACAGCAGGGGACAGCTCCACGGACCAGGAGGAGCCACAGAGCCTTACAGGGACAGAAGGAGAGGAGTCAGGTAGACCCAGTGGCACGGAGGGCGAGTTGAGCCACACAGAGGAGTCGTCAGCACCATCCACCCCAGCTCAAGGCCACAGCAGCTCTGAGGATGACTTCCCTGTGGAGGCGGGTGTCAGCAGCCACCAAACACCAGCTACTGAGGCTGTGCCAGGCACCACACCCCCTGCCCCTGTGTCCCCTGCTGCCCTGAGTGAGGAGTCTGTGGACTTACTTCGACAGATCCATGTAGGGCAGACATCGATGCTGAAGATCCTCCATGCACACACAGGTCTGTTGACACAACTGGTGTCATTCATGGAGGGCATTTCCTCGGGCATGTCTGCCCTACAGACGACCAACCAGTCCGTGGCCTCCTCCCTGATGGCAGCTGTGTCACTCCTCCAACAGTCCCACACCCCACCTACCCATGCACCACCCACGATTCCTAGCACCCTACCTGTCCTAAGCACAGAAACGCCCAAACCAAGGGCTAGACGTGCACACAAGCAAGCGCAGGGGACTGAAGACACACTCACAGGGGCTTGTTTGCTGACACACACACAGTCATCCACAACCACTCCAAGGTCCTCCGAGACCTCTCCCTCCCAGCCCCCTCCCTTGCCTCACCTGCAACCCCATCCCCCCAGAAGCTCTTCCTCTGTGACCTTGGCCTCTTCCCCACTGACCCTGCAGATCCTGATTACAAGGGGAAGAGGAAGTCCCCACACACAGAAGGGAGTGCCCCTCACACCCGGACACCCTCCCCCAGGCACAGTCAGACCGAGACGCCCACCCGCAAGTCTCCCCGGCGCAAGAAGAGCAAGACCTCCCCGCCAGCACGCAGCTCCAAGGCAAAGTCTCCGTCCTCCATCCCCCAGGCCACCACTCAAGAGGTTCCCACGCCACTCCCTGCCCCGGGTTCCCCCACACACAGATACACCACCCCCAAAATGCTAAGGCCATCCCCCCCTAGCACTTGCTCCTTCATACCTGGTCAGACAGTTGATGCCACTGATGTGGGGACCGTGTCCCCCCCGCCCTGCTGACCTCACTTGTCCCCCATTCCGCTCCCATGGATGTAGGCACTGCTTTGGAGTCCACGACCATCCCGTCTGACTTGGGCACGACAGTGGTGAGCCAATCCACTACATCTGACCTGCCCACAGGAGTTGTGCCGGCACCCACCCCATCTGACTTGTGCCCCACAGTTGTGACAGCACCCACCACTTCAGTCAGCTCCACTGCAGTTGCAAGTGTCTCGCCTGCATCCCTCACCTCTTCACTGCCTCCTTCTGCTGCGCCCTGATCCTGTCCCTGCGGTGCCTGGCCTACCCCCATGTATGCCCCTCCAAGGGGATGACCCTGGTCCTTATCAGTGCAGGCAAGCAAGGTGTGACAGTTGTCACTCTAGTTCACTCCTTGGCATTTTGACATGGATTGGCCATTGGCCTTTTGGTTGCACAGACGTTTAGCATTTCATATACTGAATTTGTCACTCTAGTTCACTCCTTGCTATTTGGACATGGACTGGCCATTGGCCTTTTGTTGGAACAGACGTTTCACTTTTCATATGCTGAATAAAGCTTTTTACTTTGTCCCTGTGAACTTGATTTAGCTGTACATCATGTTGATGTTGTTTTACATGCCCTTGCATCTGTAATGCTTGGTTTACACTGTTGCATACTGATGTGTTGATGTGAGGTACTCCCTGTGGTCCATGAGATATGTATCCTATTCTGGTGGGTATCCATGTCATCCTTTGTAGCTATCTGGGTGTGTCAGGATCAACTATTTGTGTACATCTCTCTGTGAGCATTTCATTGGCATGGTCACATCTGTGGCTTGCACCCCTGCACATATGATGTGCTTCCCATTGTCCAAATTGTCACTTCCACATCCTTTGTGCTCTTCACTACAGGCCCTACAGGTGTGTGCATCATTGTAATAGGATCAAATGGGTCCTCTGTGCAACTTGCTAGGCATATGTTTTGGGTATGTGCAGATGACTCCCATACCCAGGCTGTTGTGACCAGAGCCTTCATTGTGTGGTAACTGTTGGCTGATTGACCAAGTGTTCTGCAGACATGAGTGGGACTTGCAGTGAATATGTTTGGCACAGCTGGGCTCCCACAGGAGTTGTGTCCCCTCAAGTTAGTGTGTTGCCCAGTGACATGGCCTGGGCCCATGGTGTGTGTTGTATGTGCATGTGTGTGTGTCCACATCCCTCTTCATACACAGACAGGGTTCCCTTGATATGTACCTGTTGTTGATGCTTGCTGAGTGGTACTGGGTTCATCCCACTACTTTTCCAATGGGCTACCAGATGTGTGGGTGCATGACACACTACTGTTAATTGTTGTATCATCATTGTGATTTGTCAGTTCTGAGTGTTGATGATGTTGTCAGACACAGATGGGACACAGTCAGGGTTCCTCAAGACACTTGTTTGTTCGCAATATCATGTAGTTGTCCCTGGGTGTTGGTTTTTAGTGATTGAGACATTTGTATGTGTGTGTAACTGCTCCCACTTGTCGGGTTCACGGCAGCGATGCTGGCAGGTGTCAGCATGGGTGCCTTGTGTTCCTCCTTGGCATCTGCATAGTCCTGGGACTGTGGAAGGGATTCTGAAGGTTACATGACCTTTGAGGTCATGGCCATGTACCGCATACTGTGCAGTGTGTCTGTCATTTCCCAGGGTTGTAAACAGTCCTTATGTGATGTGTGTGTGCACCTTAGTTCCTGGCAACATTCCTGTGTTTGTCATGGGTGCATGTGCAATGTCACCTGTCCATGTGGACTTCACAGATACACATTGTTGCAGTTCAGGTGTGTGGTGTTGATGGACTGATGTGAATGTTTGCATGTATGGTCCCCTAGCTCCCGTTTGTCCATGGATGAGGGGCCATGCTGAGTGATTTGTGTTTGTGTATGTGTGATTTACGTTTGTGGCACAGGACACATGTCTGGGTTTCCCAGTTTGTACGACATCTGCCTTTGTCATCACAGTGGAGGTGTCATGAATGCTTCTGTCACCCCACTGTCTGTTCCCTGGGGGTAGTGGTGTTGTGTGTCAGTCTCTTGCTGTGTTAGTTGGTGTTCATTCCAGCTTGTGTCACATGTGTCTGTTGTGCTTCCTCTCATCTCCCAATGCCTGATTGCCCACTGAGGGTGTCCCAATGATGGTTTACTTTTGTATGGCACTGTGTCCACATCTGTGTCACTGTGGTTCAACCCCCCTCATGTGTTGTGCAGTTGCCTGGGGATACTGAGACACACACACACGCACACATGTTGTGTCAGATGTGCAGTGTGAGGTTGCCTGTTTGTGATTGTGCATCTGCATCAGTGCATTGGTATTGTTGTCGTGGGCCATTGTCTGGATGCCGTTTCTGTGATTTTGCTTGCTGTCCCTGTGAGTCATATCACATCATTGTGCACATTCCTCCTGGTTGTTAGGTACCATTGCTGGCATGGAATGGGAGTTTGTGAGCTGACACCTACAGTCTACACAGGTTGTTTTGGTTTGTGTGTCTATTTTTGAGATGTGTGTATGCTTTGTGATGGTCACTTCTGCTCTTGTGTCATTGTACACTGTATGCATTGTCAGCCTCCATGTGTGGTGCCTGTCTGCACATGGTAGAGAGTGTGTTATGTTTTCACAGCACTGTTAGCCTCACCACATCTCTGTGGGAATGAGACACAAACACTACTTCACCCCCGAAGTTTTTAATGTGTTGGGAGCAGGGTTCATACATGCTGTTTGTTATTTGTAGCTTTGACCATAATGACACTTACCTTTTGGTCACTGTGATGAGGGGAGGTTTAGACCCCATAACCACAATGCTCAACATCTGCTGCAGTTTGGAAGCCCACACTTAACTTTTGTTCTACACAGTGAGGGGGTGTTCTTTTTTCATTGGCACAGTGCTATGGTGATGCTTGCCTTGTGTATGTCACACTCATGTGTTGGTCACACATTTGCTGTTACTTACATTGTATGCTCGTAGCCATAATCACTGTTGTTGGCATTTGTCACAGACTACACACTGTTGTCATGATGTCATGGGGGATGTATTTTGCAGACATACCTGATGTTTGCGTATGCTGGATGTGTTGCGCATCACCCATACTATGGGTGTGGGTGGCAGGGCTGATGGGCAAGAGGTCCCCTGTGAGTGGGGGTGGCAGGGGTGATGGGCAACATAAGCACTAGGGGTGTGGGCGGCAGGGGTGATGGGCAACATAAGCCCTGTGAGTGGGTGTGGCAGGGGTGATGAGCAACAGGTCCCCTGTGAGTGGGGGTGGCAGGGGTGATGGGCAACATAAGCACTAGGGGTGTGGGTGGCAGGGGTGATGGGCAACATTGTCCATATGGGTGGGGGTGGCAGGGGTGATGAGCAACAGGTCCCCTGTGAGTGGGGGTGGCAGGAGTGATGAGCAACAGGTCCCCTGTGAGTGGGGGTGGCAGGGGTAATGGGCAACATAAGCCCTGTGAGTAGGGGTGGCAGGGGTGATGAGCAATAGGTCCTCAGTGAGTGGGGGTGGCAGGGGTGATGGGCAACATAGTCCCTATGGGTGGGGGTGGCAGGGGTGATGGGCAACATAAGACCTCTGAGTGGGGGTGGCAGGGGTGATGAGCAACAGTTACCCTGTGAGTGGGGGTGGCAGGAGTGATGGGCAACATAAGCACTAGTGGTGTGGGTGGCAGGGGTGATGGACAACATGGTCCATATGGGTGGGGGTGGCAGGGGTGATGAGCAACAGGTCCCCTGTGAGTGGGGGTGGCAGGGGTGATGAGCAACAGGTCCCCTGTGAGTGGGGGTGGCATGGGTGATGGGCAACATAAGCACTAGGGGTGTGGGTGGCAGGGGTGATGGGCAACATAGTCCCTATGGGTGGGGGTGGCAGGGGTGATGAGCAACATAAGCCCTGTGAGTGGGGGTGGCAGGGGTGATGAGCAACAGGTCCCCTGTGAGTGGGGGTGGCAGGGGTGATGTGCAACTTAAGCTCTAGGGGTGTGGGTGGCAGGGGTGATGGGCAACATAAGCATTGTGAGTGGGGGTGGCAGGGGTGATGAGCAACAGGTCCCCTGTGAGTGGGGGTGGCAGGGGTGATGGGCAACATAGTCCCTATGGGTGGGGGTTGCAGGGGTGATGGGCAACATAAGCCCTGTGAGTGGGGGAGGCAGGGGTGATGAGCAACAAGTCCCCTGTGAGTGGGGGTGGCAGGGGTGATGGGCAACATAAGCACTAGGGGTGTGGGTGGCAGGGGTGATGGGCAACATAGTCCATATGGGTGGGGGTGGCAGGGGTGATGAGCAACAGGTCCCCTGCGAGTGGGTGTGGCAGGGGTGATGGGCAACATAGTCCCTATGGGTGGGGGTGGCAGGGGTGATGGGCAACATAAGCCCTGTGAGTGGGGGTGGCAGGGGTGATAGGCAACATAGTCCCTATGGGTGGGGGTGTCAGGGGTGATGGGCAACATAAGCCCTGTGAGTGGGGGTGGCAGGGGTGATGGGCAACATAAGCCCTGTGAGTGGGCGTGGCATGGGTGATGGGCAACATAAGCACTAGGGGTGTGGGTGGCAGGGGTGATGAGCAACAGGTCCCCTGTGAGTGGGGGTGGCAGGGGTGATGAGCAACAGGTCCCCTGTGAGTGGGGGTGGCAGGGGTGATGTGCAACTTAAGCTCTAGGGGTGTGGGTGGCAGGGGTGATGGGCAACATAAGCATTGTGAGTGGGGGTGGCAGGGGTGATGAGCAACAGGTCCCCTGTGAGTGGGGGTGGCAGGGGTGATGGGCAACATAGTCCCTATGGGTGGGGGTTGCAGGGGTGATGGGCAACATAAGCCCTGTGAGTGGGGGAGGCAGGGGTGATGAGCAACAAGTCCCCTGTGAGTGGGGGTGGCAGGGGTGATGGGCAACATAAGCACTAGGGGTGTGGGTGGCAGGGGTGATGGGCAACATAGTCCATATGGGTGGGGGTGGCAGGGGTGATGAGCAACAGGTCCCCTGCGAGTGGGTGTGGCAGGGGTGATGGGCAACATAGTCCCTATGGGTGGGGCTGGCAGGGGTGATGGGCAACATAAGCCCTGTGAGTGGGGGTGGCAGGGGTGATAGGCAACATAGTCCCTATGGGTGGGGGTGTCAGGGGTGATGGGCAACATAAGCCCTGTGAGTGGGGGTGGCAGGGGTGATGGGCAACATAAGCCCTGTGAGTGGGCGTGGCATGGGTGATGGGCAACATAAGCACTAGGGGTGTGGGTGGCAGGGGTGATGAGCAACAGGTCCCCTGTGAGTGGGGGTGGCAGGGGTGATAAGCAACAGGTCCCCTGTGAGTGGAGGTGGCAGGGGTGATGGGCTACATAGGCACTAGGGGTGTGGGTGGCAGGGGTGATGGGCAACATAGTCCATATGGGTGAGGGTGGCAGGGGTGATGGGAAACAGGTCCCCTGTGAGTGGGGGTGGCAGGGGCGATGAGCAGCAGGTCCCCTGTGAGTGGGGGTGGCAGGGGTGATGGGCAACATAAGCCCTGTGAGTGGGGGTGGCAGGGGTGATGGGCAACATAAGCCCTGTGAGTGGGGGTGGCAGTAGTGGTGGGCAACATAGTCCCTGTGGCTGGGGGTGGCAGTAGTGATGGGCAACATTAGCCCTATGGCTGGGGGTGGCAGTAGTGATGGGCAACATAAGCCCTATGGCTGGGGGTGGCAGTAGTGATGGGCAACAGGTCCCCTATGGGTAGGGGTGGCAGTAGTGATGGGCAACAGGTCCCCTATGGGTGTGGGTGGCAGTAGTGATGGGCAACAGGCCCCCTATGGGTGGGGGGCGTTAGTGGTGCCTGCCATGCGACCCCTATGGTGGGCAGCTGTTAGTGGCCAGGATATGGATCCCCTGTGTGTGTGTGCCATTTTGCGGGTATGTGTCGTTTGTTTATGTGGTAGGTGTCTGACTTACCACCTGCGCCGTCGGCGTCAGTCCCTGAGCCGGTCATAGATGTAGAGTACTGGTATAACCTGCGTGATGGGATTCATGATGTGTTCGTGTCGTACACGCTGCTTGTTGCTCCGTCTCGTACCCGCTGCAAGCTGGTCCGTCTCGTAGCCGTGTATTGATTTGTGGCACGAATCGTAGCTGATATGCTTGTTTTCCGGATGCTGTGACGTGCCGTACGTGACGACCTGTCCGGCGCGTAGGAAGTACGCATCGCACTTGTCATGCCGGAAACTGCTATGGATACTGCTTCCGGGCAACACGGTTCCTCTTTGGGAGTTACGGCTCGGACGGAGAATGGGGCTTGATTCACAGCCTATGTGTCGGTCGTGTTTTTGGCAGTTATGCTCATCGTACTTCCTCTACAGGACGGACCGGCTCCGGGTACGTGTCGGTCGCACGGTAAGGCTACGGACAGCTGTCCGACCGGCTATCGGAATCAGCCCCTATGTCTTTTTTTTGGAGAAATTCCTGCACACTCAGGTTGATGCACAATCAGGTTGATGCAATGTGCCAAACACAGGACCCTGAGATACCACCATCTGCCATTGCCATAACTATATTACTGCCATTTTCCTTGTCAACAAATCCAATTCCGAGACCTCTGTGTCACAGCCATTCAAACATCTTGCTGTTAAAGTCTTGCACGATGTTTGCAGCTGTATGGGATTTCTACATGGCGAACATGGCTACCGTTGCATGCCGTCAGACACCCTTAAAGTGTCTTCAGCACTGAGACCTGTAGATAGCTGTTTCTAACCCCCACAAAAGAGATCCAGTGTGTAGTGCTAAACATGTAACCAGTGACTTGACAACTTGTTTCCAGTTCAGGGAAGACCAGGCTTGGCAGTTCGAGCTGGACTGTTC
This sequence comes from Triturus cristatus, assembly GCF_964204655.1. NCBI lineage: Eukaryota > Metazoa > Chordata > Amphibia > Caudata > Salamandridae > Triturus > Triturus cristatus. The sequence continues at coordinate 639,558,787 of NC_140579.1, read as the reverse complement.
CTATAAGGCACAGGGTCAAGACTTATTTACATATAGCTGGGTCTGAACTGAGGGGGGGCAAGTGAGCTAAAGAACGATGATGGATTCAACTCAGATCTGTGACTGGGGATGAGTGTCTGAAAAGTTTAAGTGCTCTGTCCATCATCTCCTCATGTTTGCTGTGATAAACATGTAACCAGTGGCTTGACAACTGGTCCACATGTCTGTTGTCAGGTGGATAGTGTGAACAGCACTTTGCTGCAAAGCTTGTCCAACCAATTGCAGCACATCGTGATGGAGCGCTGGAACAGCAAATCTGGCAAAATAGGTCCAGCTGGGAACCTTTCATTTTGGGCTGATGGCCATCACAAATTTGAAAATCCCTCTCCTTCCACAAAAGAAAAAGAAAGGAGGCCCAGCACTAACATTTTAGCCAGCTTCCCATTGGACAAACCTGCCTTTAGGTTGTTGCATTCGTAGGGTGCCTACTGCCTAAACATGCCCGTAATAGTAATCTGGATATTTTTCTTTTGCAGTGCCACTGACACAGGTGACTTTCAGAGAGAACTAAGAGGTGTTAGACTCAATGTGCATCTCGAGGCAGTCACTGTATGTAGTGGTGTATCCATCTGTCTCTTGTGCCATTTCGAGGTTGCAGAGGAGGGTGATACTGGCACACTACTGGGGACAGGGCTGCTTTGTGTAAAGCTGTCACCCTCTTCTTCCTCATCATCTTTACCCCCCCCCCGTGATCTAAGCTGATTCCCCTCTCTCATCATCATCACCAACACCACCTGCAGCAATTTTTTAAAGGTGCGCCTCCCACCGGATTGTGTGATGTTTTTTCATATTGTTTGTTTGGCCTCCAGTAACATAGTGTGAATTAGGCTTACCTCGATGAAAACCCATGAGGCAAATGGAGCATATTGCATGTTATCCACCTGCTTCCTAATTGTAAAGATGTCCCAAACTGAGGAGGAGAATGTTCTTAGTGTAGCACTGCCAATGCCTGTAGAAGAACTAGAGGTAGGTGGGTGTGTCATTGATTGCCTCTCTGCAGTGCGTACTTCAATTGAGGTAGTGGTGGATGCAGGTCTCAGCATAGGCCTCACAATTATAAATATGAAAGCTAGCGGTGGTGTTACCAGTGCCACATTCGTCAAAGTAGGTAGAATGGGAGGGGTAATGGCTCTGTCCTCTGAGCCAGCTTCCATGATAATGACTGGCTTGTCATCTTCATGCCTTCTATAATTGTAGAGCTTTCCAGAACTTTCCTTTTTCCTTGTCTCTCCTGGCATGTCTCAGACTCAGTCGAGCTCCAATCCATGTCCAGATCATCAAAAGGGGAACTTGAAGAAAATAGTGGAGTACCCTTCTTTTTTATTGCTGGAGATCAGAAAGCCAATGGTTTTAAAAGAGGAGGTTCTTGCTCAGCAAGAAGCTTGATCGTCTGTTCTGCTTCTACTTCAGGAAGATCTACTATTGATGGCTGTGACTGCTGTCCACTTTGCTCAGAATCCTGCAAAAAATGGTACTATTTTGTGAAAGAGACAAATCCAATTCATAGTCACTGCCGATTGAGCGGAGGGCGGGGGCTGGTGCATTCAGACACACTTCCGCCTAAGGCAGCGGTCTAGTGTCGCGAGTACCGTGCCTACAAAGAACGTGCAGCGGACGTGCGCAGCGGGTGTGCCAAAGGGGTGCCAAAGGCAAGCCCGTCTGCGCCCATCCGCGCTCGACCAGGGCTAGGGGCTGGAAATGCTGTGCAATCTTCCTTAGACAAGCATATAAGTTACTCTAGCAAACAACTTAGACAGCTTGAGGCAATTATATAATCCCACTGTAGTCACGGAGTATCTATTTATCAGGCAATGAAGAAATGTATATACTGCCCGTTCAAGTTAAGTACAACCATGGAGCAGGATACAATACAGGTGGCCCATGAATTGAAATGCCTACTTATTAACTGTAGGTCCTTGAACAAGCACAAAATAGAAATATATGACTGTATTTTAGATAAGGATCCAGATGTCCTGTTTCTTACAGAAACGCGGTTACATGAATCCTCATCGCCTGATATTTTACAGGCGCTCCCATCTGAATATGGGATCTTCAGATTGGATCGCACTAAGAAGAAGGGAGGGGGCATAGCGATGATTCACAAACTGTCAGGAGGCTGCACAATGCGGGAGGCAGACATAGACCACTGTGAAGCAGCCTCATTTACAATAAAGGCTAATGAGAAACAGACAATAAATGACTTCTTGATCTTTAGACCTCCAGGGGCAGTGGCAGGTTTTAGTGAGAGCCTTTTGGAAAGATTAATCCAACCAGCTCTTCACTGTAGTAACCTGATAGTTTTGGGAGACCTAAACCTACATGTTGACAATAAAGGGGTCGATTCCGATCCTGTATATTTTTTCCCGTACGACTCGTATCCGTGTTTTTTTCCGTACGAATCGTACAAGTCACGTCCGACCCGTGAAGTACGATTCATAAGGGAAAAAGTACATACGGATCGTCCCGATCCGTGCGAATCGTAGTGGGAAAAGTTGTGCGAGACGGACCTGGACACTTTGCCGTACGAATTGTAAAAATACAGTCTGACCGTACTAGTACGATCCGGACCGGCTTTACGATTTACGATTCGTACGGAAAACGTCCCGTACACGGGGAATGACTTGTACATATGCAATGTCGGTGTACGCACTGTACATACGCAATGTTGTTGTACGCACCAATGTTGTATTACGCACCGTACATACACAATGTTGTTGTACGCAACAATGTTGTAGTATGCACCGTACATAGCAATGTCAGTGTACGCACCGTACATACGCAATGGCGGTATATGCACCGTGCATAGCAATGGCGGTGTACGCACCGTACATAGCAATGGCGGTGTACGCACCGTACATATGCAATGGCGGTGTACGCACCGTACATACGCAATGGCGGTGTACGCACCGTACATAGCAATGGCGGTGTACGCACCGTACATAGCAATGGCGGTGTACGCATCGTACATACGCAATGGCAGTGTACGCTACGTACATACGCAATGGCAGTGTACGCACCGTACATAGCAATGGCGGTGTATGCACTGTACATATGCAATGGCGGTGTACGCACCGTACATAGCAATGTCCGTTTACGCACCGTACATACACAACGCATGGGGGTGTGTGCCTGTACGACTCGTACCCCTGTACCGTACTGAACCACGGACTGTAAAACAGCACAAGGAGGGTCTATTTGACTCGCACAACACCACAAAACACGTCTACAGTGCACAAAAAATGGAAATGACTGACCTGGACACATCCAAACAGGCAAACAGAGGGGCAAACTCACAACCACCCCTTATAACACACCCACCAAAAATTCAAACTGAGGCCCACCCACAAATGGACCAATAAAAAGGGCCCACACACACAAGCCATGAGCCTTTGCAACAGACTCACTGCAGCTAGAGAGCACACACCAACAACTGCACCCATCCACCTTAACATATACACCTTCACACAACCTCCTTCACACATACCCCCTCTTCACATTCACAGCCACACCATCACATTCACACCCACACACCCACAACCATCCTCACCCTCACCCCACACCATGCCCACAGACAAGAATCCAAAGTTCACAAGGGAGGAGCTGGAGATCCTTGTCAATAAAGTCATCAGAGTCGAGCCACAGCTGTTTGGAACATTGGTCAGACAGACCAGCATAGCTGAAAAATCACGCCTGTGGCAGAGGATTGTCGATAGGGTGAATGCTGTTGCACCCATCAGAAGGACCAGGAATTAATGCCAAGCCAGGTGGTACGATCTGCGGAGGGCGGTCAACCGCAAAATGAATGAGGACTATGCCCAGAGCAACATCACATTAGGTGGTGCGCCCTGCAGACCAGTACATTACCATCCCTGGGAGGAGAAGGTGATGGCCATGCTTCCGCCGGTGGGAGTACATGGACTCCAAGGAGTTGCAGAGCCTGGTGAGTACATAAACAACTTACGTAACATGGGGGTAATGGCATCCACACACCAACTACACCAAATACACACAACTACCCCCAAGCCATCACTGGCCAGAACCACAGTCAAAAACTAAGCTAATGCCAATAACATGTGTATGCCCCATTGAGAAAGCAAGGCCATGCTATGTCCCATGCTACATGAAGCACCAACCCAAAAATGGATGTCCGGTATGCTGGGAGGGTGGGTGGCACAAAACGCATGTTTGAATCATAAATCAGACACAATTGCCCTCATCCCATATGGCCCAGCTACATACCCATGCACCATGCGCAATGCACAGGAATTCGGAAAGTACTGACAAGATAGCTCACACTTGGCCCTGGTGTAGGCAGCACAAGGCCCTCCTGTGACCAGTGCAAACACAAACACCAAGACAACAAGGTCAGATATCTAGGACAGGAACTCACACTCACTGTCATGGCAGCATGCTCCATGGGGGGACAGCTACATCACCTGGGAGCCCCACTGCCAAATCACACTACACCCACCAGCAGGCCCTGTCACACACACCCCTTACACAAGCAGACACCCTGGGACAGGCAATGGATTTGCCCACTGTCACAATGGACATGTAACACAACAAGACCAATACATAGCCGAAGAAGCATCCAAGCCAAAAATCTACATGTCAAAGACTCAGGAGAACATATCCATCTGTCCCCCGCAACATACCCATCCACAAGTGAACATTTAGGAGAATGCTAGGCACATACAACTACCTGGAGGAACAGTGCCAACTTGAATGTGTATGATACATGCATGTTGCATGAAACAGCATTAACATTGTCTATCTCTAACACACAGGGCAACGTGATGAATCTACCCCCAACAATGGGGGTGAAGATTCACAGTCCCTGGCCCGGGAGGAACCTGATCCCACCGGCAGCGACGCCTCTCAACACTCCGCGGATGACCCCGACCGACCTGGACCCTCTGGTGTCCAAGCCCCTGCAGAACCTGGTTCAGGACCATCTGTGCCAACCACCACCCCCATTCCTGCCACATCCCAGGAGACATCGAGGAGCCCTGCCCGCAGTGAACAACTGAGCCAGTCTGACCAGGAGGGACAAGGAGCGCCGGGCACCCAGGAGGAGGCAGACAACACCGCCACTGCCATCCCTCAGGGGTCCCGTAGACCCGATGTGCCCACAACGACAGGCCAGGCTCGTGTGGGTAGGGGTGGTGTGAGTGGAGGCAGGCGGAGGCAAGAACCTGACCAGCCAGATGAAGGGACCAGTATGTCACACATACACAACATCATGGAGGCATACCGGTGTGACACCAGGGAGTTCAGCCAGGTAGTGGTGACCCTCACAGAGATCAAGAACCAGCAGGCCGAGCAACACGCCAGTCAACAAGAACACCAAGGATGGATGGAGGCAAGACAGGCTGAGCTCCTGGTGGTGCAAAGGGACATAAGCCATTCACTCCGTCGGATCGCCGACAACATGGGCAACCCTCCCTGTGCCACCAGGCGCAGACCACCACTAGCCACAGGGAGGGAGGAGGAGGAGGATTCGTCCGACGGAGCGTCCCAAGCATCGTCAAGGCCTGCATCTGAGGGTCCCCCGAGGAAGGTGGGTCGTCCACAGAAAAGACCGTGAGAGGCAGCGGCACATCCACATCTCCCAGGTCACCTGGCCTGGCACCTGGCCTTCATGTGCGACAGCATCACCTCATTGACTGACATCATCTGCTGGTCACAGTCTGACTAATGATGCCAAACACTGTGGTCTGGACTCTGATGACTTCAAATGGCAAGGATCCCATCTCCCCCTGTGAACTTTGGATTCTATGGTCCCTGCATTGCACCTTTTTCAGTGCACAAATCACGCCACAGAGCTATAATGAAATAATTAATACGTGACATTTTATGTTGCAGTCATTTAGCATGAGTCCACAACATACGTGTGGGGATATGTCAAAGTATGCCTGAGTGTGGAACTAACTCCAGCCATCCATACACTTGGATCTGAGTCCGGTCGAGGACACACATGTGTCTCAATGTATCACCAAATACAGACATGGAGCCCAATACTCACCCGTGATGGCCTCAAGCTGCTGAGGGGGGACTTGCAATACTGCTCAGACAGACCAATTTGGAAGAGTATCATGAAGGTGTAGAGGTCATGGGTCATGTTGATGTGCCCGGGGTGGGAGTCCCAGGTCTGTTTGGCGAGGTGGGAGAACTATCTCCTGCATGCAGTTTTTATGTGGATGTGATGAATGGTGGCCAGGGCAAGGTGGGCTGCATGGAGTTGGGCCAGCGGGGTGTTGGATGACAGACGTCCAAGGTTTGTTTTGGGTCTGGGGTTGTGGACTGCCTCCTGAGTGTGGTTTAGGAGTCTGAAGGTGATCCTGCAGCAGACAGTGAGCCATTCTAGCTATCTCAGATGGACGGTGATGTGGCTGGGGCTGAGGATGTTGAAGATGAGGTGTTGGATGCACCCTGGATGTGGACAAGTTCTCCTGCAGTTTTGCTGTTGTTCTACGTAGAGGTAGTTGAGACGGCTGGTGTCGTGGACCTGGGGGACGGTCTGTCTTGCCTTGTAGTGGATCTATCTGTGGATCATTTGCAGCATGCGGAGGGTGTTGCAGCATGAGGTATAGATGGTGGTGAGTTGCATGGTAATTGTGAGCGATGGGTCCATGATGAACACCAGCTTGCGTGCATGGCCACTGGGTGCTGGTGTGGTGCCCAGACCAGTGGGACACAAGGAGTTGACCCAGCCGTAAGGGGACAATCCTCAGATGATGACCTCCGTCCTGTCCAAGTCCAGCCTCAGGTGGCTGATGTTCAGCCATTCATCAACGGATCTCATGCCTTCTTGAAGTTTGGATCTGGCAATGGCTGGCTTTTTGGTGAGTTTGAGGAGCAGCTGGGTGTCAATGGCATACGAGATGATGATGAGGTCGTGTGCGCATGTGATGGTGGAGAGGGGGGTCATGGAGACATTGAAGATCGTCACGCTGAGAGAAGAGCCCTGGGGCATGTACCACATGACCCCAGTGTACTACATGCTGCAGGGTGGAGGCCGACTCCCTGGGCCTTGCTGGTGAGCTACTTTCTGATTTAATCCTGGACCCTCCTCTGGATACCAGTGTTGGAGATGTGTGAGGTGACAGTGTGGTAGCACATGTTGTACAATGCCGTTGAGAGGTCAAGGGGGGTGGGCTCACCATTGTTGAGCAGGGCAAAGTTGTCGTTGGTGTTGGCAATGATGACGGTTGCAGTGGTGTGATTACTGTGGAATATGGTCTGGTGCTGGTTGCCTGGAGCTGGTTGCGTGGAGGACATTTGTCAGTTGCTCGTTGAGGGTCTTCCGGATGACATTTGCTGGGTAGGGAAGCAGGGTGATATACCAGGAGATCCTGCTGTACTGCCGTCCGTTGTTTAAGAAGGTACTGGGTCTCTGCATGCCTCCAGCACCCATGAAATCTGGCTAACTCAAAGGAGACATTCATGACGCGCTGGACGCGGGCTTCAAGGATGGGGAATGATGTGTTTAAGATGTTGTGTGGGAAGGGGCCTGATGGAGAGCCAGAGTGGATGGTGCACATGAGCCAGGTGGTGTACTTGCTGCTGACGGGAGTCCAGAACCTGAGGGGAGTTTGTCCTGTGGATAATAGTGCTGTCTGCCTATGTGTGCCAAGACTGTTGTGTATGGCCATGAGCTAGCAGTGGTACAAAGTTGCAAGGGATGTGATCTGCCTTGCAAGGGTGGGGTGTCTTGGATGGAGATCTGCTGTCAGTTCACTCACAATGCTGATGAGCTCCTTGATGTCATGTGTTTTGGTGTTTCAGCACTATCTGAAGGATCTCCACTTGTCCTTGCTGATGATATGGTGATGTCTGTGTGTGGTCTTTTCCAGGCCTGTAAGGTAAATGCTGGCTCTTTGTGTTGCAAGGGTTGCACAAGAGTCCGGCTAGGTCTGTAGGAGTCCAGTAGGCCTGCCTTGTCCCAGGTGCCTTAACTGTTGTTGTGCTTCACAGGAAAGTCAGTCAATGTGGCAAGATTGTTGGATCAGTTGCTGATCCAGTGCGTGAGGTTTCAGGGTGTTGCGTTGGTGTTGTTTTGAGTGTCCCACACAGCTTGTCTGTGGTGACTTACATCAAGCATCTTTGGGGGATCGTTAGCAGGGTGTGGGGCAGTGTGTTGCTTGTCAGAGACGTTGATTAAAATGTTGATGGACCAATGATGGATGGTGGTGTGGTTCTCCTCCAGCCAGAAGTTACTTGCCCCCAGCCACATGTAGCCTGTGGAGGTGAGGGCGTGCGTGCAGTTGTACATGTTGATGGCTTAGCGCAATTGTGGATGTAGGCCTCGAGATCTGTAGATGAGTGTTACTCTGAGGGTTGCCAGGGAGTTGCTGCAAACCCGGATTTGTGACTCTGAGGGTGTACTTGTGAATAAATTGCAATTCATCCTCTAGGATTGTTGGTGCCGTCCCTGCGGGTGATCTTGTATCCGTCTGAGATGGCAATGAAGAAGTTGTGTGCTGAGGATGCTTATGTCCAGGTTACTGTCATGAAGGTGATGTGTGGGGCTGTTGTGTTGAGGAGGTAACAGAGTCCAATGGTGTGCTGGTGGACGGAGCGGGAGTAGAGTAGGAGGCACATGACCTGATTGTTCTGACAGGGTCTGGTAGGCTGGGCAGCCCTGTGTAGGCAGTTGGAGTTGCACACTCAGCATGCGAAGGTATCATGTGTGCGCTTAGGGGTTGTCTGATAGCAGGCGGATGATTGTCTGGAGGACATTGCTTGGAGGTTTATTTATTTATTTATTTTTGCAATTTATTAAGCGCAGCGATTGCCCATGGGCGTCTTGGCGCTATAACTTTCAGTAATAAAAAGGGTGAAAGTATAACAAATACAGAAGGCATGTTTATTGGTTAAACAACCAGGTTTTTAATGATTTTCTAAACTGAAAAAGAGATTGACTTAATTTGATATGTGGTGGGAGCGTATTCCACATTTTAGCTGGTGATACCACAAAACGTCTGTCTCCCCAAGACACCGTTTTTGTGCGTGGGACAGTGATTTGTAAACTGGTCGCGGATCTTAAAGATCTGGTAGGTTGATATAAAGTTAGTTGATCTTGAAAAACTTGTGGGCCTTGTTTGTTTAGTGCTTTGAAAGTGAGACATAAAGTCTTGAATTTGATCCTATTCTTAACAGTAAGCCAATGATAATCCCTGATGGTTTGGCTAATAGAAGCAAATTTAGGAGTGTTGGAAAGCAGTCTTGCCGCCGCATTCTGGATTGACTGCATTTTTGCTATCACCCATGTTTGAGCATTTGCAAAGAGGCCATTACAATAGTCCAGAGACGATAGAACTAAACTACTTACCACCATTTTAGCAGCATTTTCAGGTAGGAACGGGATGACCTTTTTGACAATCCTTAATTTCTGAAATGCAGTTGAGGCCATCCGATTTGCATGAGAGGCGAAATTAAGTTTGTCATCAAAGACAATGCCTAAGTTCCTGACTTTAGATGCCGGAGTCGGCAACGTTCCCATGGATGGAGGCCACCAGACGGATGACCACTCAGGGAACAATTTCCCAAAGATGATCACCTCAGTCTTCTCAGAGTTTAATTTTAGACAATTCTCGGCCATCCAATCTCTAACTGCCAACATACCGACCTGGAACCTTGCCGCTACCTCCTCCCCATCGTTCTTAATGGCAAGGACAAGCTGGGTATCATCCGCATAAGAGGTCAGGCTCATCTGGTGTTGTTTAATAACCCTCGCTAAGTCCGACACATAGATATTAAAAAGTGTCAGACTTAGAGATGAGCCCTGTGGAACCCCACAAGGTAATGCCAGACTAGCAGATTTAAAAGGGCCTAGCGTCACTACCTGTGTTCTGCCTGATAGGAAGGATGCAAGCAGATTCTTGGCTTTTTCTTGAATGCCTAGATTTCCGACACGGTCAATCAAAATAGAATGATTGACCGTGTCGAAGGCCGCCGAGAGGTCCAGCAGTATTAATACTGCTGTCCCACCTTGATCTTTGATGACTCTGATGTCATCAGCGGCTTTAATTAAGGCCGTCTCCGTGCCATGAAACTTACGGAAACCAAATTGTGTATTATCGAGCAATTTATGTTGTTCAATGTATTCTGCCAGCTGGTAGTTTATAGCTTTCTCCAAAAATTTTGCGAGAAATGGAAGCCCTCCTCTTTATCTAGCGAAGGTTTCTTAAGAAGAGGTTTAATTGTTGTGTTTTTTAAGCTGTCTGGATAGATCCCTGTTCTGAATACAGTGTTACAAACTAAGGTAACAGTCTCTATAGGTTGGCTGCAGCATGAGCCTGTTTTGTGACGTGGGTCATGCAAAGACCAGAGGATAGTGCACTGTGCACGTTGCAGGCGCAGGCGGTCCTGCCTTTGGCACGGCGTTGGCGCAACAGTGGCACAGACAAGCTGCTGGCTGCATTAAGAATGGGTGGAGGGGGAAGGGAGGAGCATTTTGGAGGCGTGTGGGTTGCAAAATCAGGGCTCTTGGCGGGGCGGTGCCGCAGGTGAGGCAGCAGCAGGTGGAAGGGGTGAGAAACTAGGTTAAAAGTAGCACACAAAGACGAGGTCAGGAAGGCACAGTGCTTCAGGTGTATGTAAAGGAAGGAGTTTCAGGTAACTCATGGGTCACTACGAGAAAATGTATGACCAATCACCAAACATGACGGTCACAGGGTCAGGCAACAAAATGCGGAGCTGCACACAGGAGACACACCATCAGCATGTGTTCATGTCCCGTTGTGGGGACCAACCTGCCCAAATATATACACAACCAGGGACTTCATGCACAATAGATATTATTAGCCATGAAGAACTGCATGCATGTTGCCGAAGTACACATACACATATGCTCAATATTTGACAAGTATGCAATAGATGACGCATGCAAACTGGCAAGAGAGCTGCAGTGACAGAGATGAGGCACTTTGGATTGTGCTGAACACCTTTATTCCATATACACACACAAAGGGAAATGCATCCATGTGAACAGACTCACAGGTCAGTTGACAGAACATGTAGGACATACGCTGGACACCGCCTTCATGACACGGATGATGTCAATCCCAATGAACTGGTATACAAGTTAAGGGGATGAGCCAAACACATCCTGCTGCACACAGAGAGGCTGCAATTCCCGATAGAGCCTGTTGTTGTGATGTCCCACACTGTGTCCACCCGTAGCATCTGCAATGTTTCAGAGGCAAGGTTAACACACATTGATGCCTTCATCAGACGCCACACTCCCCTACAGATGACTGTCAAGAAGGGTGACTATCATGTCATGGGAGTGATGCTACATGTTATATGCTCCATGGTGAGAAGACATGTATGCATGGTACCACAACATGCACAAAAGCAGGCCCACATATTCCCAACCCGTACCACCACCAAAAAGCCTTGCTGCTATCCTTACCCAAACTGACATTTCCACATTTCCATGCATGTAACGCTGATTCAGCACACGTTGCAATCCTCATGAGGAATGGCAGGAGGACAACGATGACACGAGCAGACAACATGCGCAAAAACCTGGGAATGACAGACACACAAGAAGTCACCTAAAACAATTCTCGCCGCACACATGGACATTTACAAAACATGAACAATGTTGGACACATATAAATTTCAAAGAAAGTCTCTCCGCAAAACTGTGTGGCATGACATCATCACTCGAGTGACACATCAGAACACACATCAAAGTCACTTTGCATTCAGTCAGCTGGACACACACATTGCAACACATGCCACTCAATGCTACAAGCTTGCACACTCATACCCAGTGACTCACCATTATGAGAAGAAGTTGCGTATGAGCTGACTCCGGATATCATTCTCCTCCTCCTCCTCCTCATCACTAGCCTCGTGAGCAAGCCCTTGATCCTCCACGGGTGGTAGTTCCTGCTCATCCGGATCCAGGATGAGTGGCACTGCCTTCTCAACTGCCATGTTGTGCAGCATGCAGCACACGAGGAAGATTTGGCAGACCTTCTCCGGGGCATAAGGGAGGGACCTGCCTGTCTTGTCCAGGCACCGGAATCGACTCTTCAGGAGTCCAAACGTCCTCTCAATCACTCGCCTGGTCTGCCCGTGTGCATTTTTGTACCGGTGAACTGCAGCTGTTCTTGGGTTGGGGAGAGGCGTCAGCAGCCATGGCATGTTGGGATAGCCAGAGTCCCCTACATGGAAACATCATGTAAAAAAGTGGGTCAGGAGATGCCGTAGGAGCCAAAGATACCGCAACACACAGGACAAACAGAGTATACCCACCAACAAGACATGCTCGTTCGTTGTGCAGCCGCAGCATCATTTGTGGCACCCTTCTACGCCTCATGATGTAGGCATCGTGTGCTGATCCTGGAAAACGTGCACAGACATGGCAAATCAGCATGTTAGCAAGACACACCACAAGGGCATTTATCGAGTGGTAATGTTTTCTATTGTGATAGGCTTGTTCCTGTGCCTGTGGTGGTACCAAAGCCCCATGTGTACCATCAATGGACCCAATTACATGGGGCATCCCTCCCAGGGCATTGAAATCATCCTTGACATCTGTCAACTCCTCAGGAGTAGCAAATTTGATGAATTCATCAAGGTGCTCCAACATGGCTGCTAAAACATCACGCAAGACACGGCTGAACATTGTCTGTGACATGCCACCAACATCAGCTATGGTGAATTGAAATGTACCTGTGGCAAAAACATTTAGGGCTGCCATCACCTTCATCTTGGGGGTCAGTGCAGTAGGATACCTGTGTCGCGGTTTCAGGTGTGGTGCCAGCTTGTCTGTCAAGTCCTCAATCAACTTGCAAGTGAATCTGTAACGGCGGATGCAGGCACGTTCCCTCATGGCACCCAAGTCTGGCATTGTTCTTGGGACAGGCTGTGCCCTGCAAGACATTGTTTGTAAGAATGAAGATTGAGAGTTTGCCAATATCAATGTCAATGAACATAGCACATGCTACACTGCTAATACACATCAGGTAACTATGGAGTCGGGTGTGTGCAGTGCATACAGGACACATATGCTAGCTTGCTGGCACTCCTAAAAAAAGCCAGATACACCTGTTGATTGTCAAGTCTACATGACATGCCCTGAAATGAGTTGGTGGCCAGTCCGAGTGAAGAGCCACAGATATCACCGGAGTGACACACTACCACATAGCTGCATTGGAAGGATGTCATCTCATCCACACAGCTGACTGCAAGACACATGCACAGGTCACATGGAATGTCAAGTGTACATATCAAACACATTGCGATGAAGGGGTACACGTGACAAGAGAAAGACACAGCCATTGAGACAACGCAGATATGTATGACTGGGAAAACAGCAGATGCAGTTGACGGAACACTGACATCAAGCTGACATAGTCACAAAGGGGCATGCTAATCGTGACATTTCAGTTGATAGAGTGTCCCTGTCCCTGGCATCAGGAGACAGGTGCGGGTGTTGATGACTGTCCCATCCCACTGCTGCTGTGCATGACACAGTTGGACTACAGACACACATGTGGCAAGTGGCAAGGTGATGTGTGCCACATAGTGCCCCATCACACATGACATGTGTCCACAGGTCATCACACATCAATTGTGCAAATAGATGAGATGACCTGTGCAATATCACTGGCTGCCACACCTAGGGCCTGCACATGATAGTATGCAATGATAACTACTTGATGGACATCCTTGTGCGACTCGTAGCCCTCCATTCCTGGCATGTGTGCGCCTGTATTACCATTGTAAGCGTGTGAAATGCGTACCCGTACGTGTGAACTAGTGCATACCCGTATGTGTCAAACGCACTGTACTACTAGTGTGTACCCGTACGTGTGAACTAGTGCTTACCCGTACGTGTCAAACACACTGTACTACTAGTGCGTACCCGTACGTGTGAACTAGTGCGTACCCGTAGGTGTCAAATGCACTGTACTACTAGTGCGTAACCGTACGTGTGAACTAGTGCGTACCCATACGTGTCAAACGCACTGTACTACTAGTGCGTACCCGTACGTGTCAAATGCACTGTACTACTAGTACGTACCCGTACATGTAAACTAGTGCATACCTGTATGTGTCAAACGCACTTTACTACTAGTGTGTACCCGTACGTGTGAACTAGTGCGTACCCGTACGTGTCACACGCACTACACTAATAGTGCGTACCCGTACGTGTCAAACGCACATTACTACTAGTGAGTACCCGTACGTGTGAACTAGTGCGTACCCGTACGTGTCAAACGCACTTTACTACTAGTGCATACCCGTACGTGTGAACTAGTGTGTACCCGTACGTGTCAAACGCACTGTACTACTAGTGCGTACCCGTACGTGTGAACTAGTGCGTACCTGTACGTCTCAAATGCACTTTACTACTAGTGCGTACCTGTACGTGTGAAACGCACCGTACACCCGCTATCATCGCGTGTGTACGCTTCGTTTCACCATTGTACTTGTGCCGTAGGGGTACGTGTGAAACGCACCGTACACCCGCTATCATCGCGTGTGTACGCTTCGTTTCACCATTGTACTTGTGCCGTAGGGGTACGTGTGAAACGCACCGTACCTGTGTGTGGATTTCAAAATTACATAGGGGACACATAAGGGACAAGTATTAGGCTCTAAATGCATGCGGGTTGTCGTGGAGACAGAGTTTTCAATTGAAAAGTGTCGATCATATGTCCTGGAGCAGTCAGTTGGCCACAAAATATAATGTTGCAAAGTGGTTGTTGACTTGACATGATGCTCAAAATTTGAACGATGCGAATGCTGTCATTGGTTTATGTTTAAAGTCCTTGGTGTATGTTTAAAGGGATTGGAGTAAACGTAGGATGCGAATGAGTCTGACCAATCACTATATACTCCTCTAAATGAATGCCACTCAGCAAGACAGATATAAGGCAGCCAGAACCCATGAGAGGGCACTTGCCTGCACAACTTTCCAGTCGACCACACTGCTGCTGTCTCTGCTTCCTCTGGAAAATGTCACGTACTGTGGGGAGGGCCCAGCCATTCACCCAGGAGGAGAATGAGGCCTTGCTGGACTGCCCCCTCCGACAGTACACCAGGTTGTATAGGAGACCAGGGGAGCAGGTGAGTCCACTACCTTTGCCTATGCACCTGTTGTGTGACTGTCAATATTGTGTCCACGTGAGACAGACATGCAATGTTGTTTAGAGTGGGTCCCCGGGGGGGACATGCTGATGTCTCTCATGCAGAGCATGATGTAGTTCCTGTGTGCACTCCTCACTTGCATTGTGCTTACTGTGACTTTCAATGCATAGTGCATGACACTTTCAGCCTGGCAAATCCTTGGTGGCTTTTTTTCCTATTGTCCTGAGGTGATTCAGTGGTCCCCCCGGTGTGACAGGTGACTGTACCCACATATGTGTATGAGTTGAGTGGCCCTGTGGGGAGAGTGTCAAAATGATGTGTACGACCTCATGGACATTGATGTGTGTGAATGTTCCTTGTCATGTGGGTGAGTGTCTATGTGAAGTGTTGCACCACAGCTGCATGGAGGAGGCAACAGATCAACCCATCTGATGTGACAAGTAAGCCGTGCTGTGTGTCTGACTTGCAGAGCTAGCATGACACCTGTGACACCCCACTGGCAAGTGGCACATGTGCAGAGTGAGGGTTGTATCCGCTGTTGTCAATGACAGGCGAGTGATCTGTGCTTGGGTGTGTCTGTCTAGTATGCTGATGGTGCGTCAGTGGAGTGGGACATGTGACTGCTTGGCACGTGCTGTCCTTCAGCCTGCTGTTGCATGTGCTGCACAGTGTGTGGCATGATCAGTGAGTGTGTCGCACCCCTCATGCCATCCTGTTGACTTTCAATGCCATGTAGTGCATTGGGGCTTGCACACAGGCCAATTTCTTATTGTGTATGATGTAATTCCTCTCTGCATCCAATGCCCTGTTCAACATTTCTATGATGTTCAAATGTGTGTCTCTGGGACATGGAGCAGGTGTATTGATGTTGTGTCACTTTGTCATCCTGACAGGTAACTGCCTACGAGAAGGGGGTGATCTGGAAAAACATTGTCAGGGCCGTGAGATCTGAGGGGGAGTGTAGTCGGCAGCTGCCACAGGTCCGCAAGAGGTGGCAGGACATCCGGTGCTGGACCCGGCGGATCACCCCGGGTCCAGCTGGGGCTCGACAGTCCTCGTCCCCACAGCGGCCGCTGACTACTGACCCCCCACATGAAACGTGTCCTGGCGGTGGTATTCCCTGAGCTCGATAGGCAGTTACAGGAGAGACTGCAGCAAGGAGGGGGTAGGTACATGGCTGTTTGTCGTGTTATGTGTCACCAGCTTTTGGAAGTGCTCTGTAGCCTGGATACACTCCCAGAGTTTATATGTGCAGTGCAATTTCTGTTCCCCAATGTCACCTGGTACTCTTTTTCATCCCTTCCCCTCCTTGACATGTGTCCCCTGGTCTGTGTGTAATCACATTTGCACATGGTCATCTAGGGTGCCAGTAAATCTAAGTGCACATTGCTTTCTGCATCATGTGGGAGGGTGGTCTGTGACTTGTGTTGGTACCTTGCCTGTGCCATGACCTGTTCACTATGTTGGGGGTCCATATTTGTTGTCACTGATGATGATTCTCAACATAGGAGTGTGAGGTTTCAACTGAACACCCTTGCAGCATGCATGACCAATGTTGTGGCCTCAGCCATGATGTGCATGAGTGGGAGATATGCATATTGCCATGACGGTTGAACATGGTACAGTCAGCTCATTCCAGGACCACAGAGCAGTGTGCCCACTACAGTCCCCTGAGACACCCTGGCCTCCTAATCATGTGTGTCATCCAACACTGTGCACATTCTCTGTGGGTTCAGCATAGGTCTGCCTCTGTGGCATTGTTCCCTAGCCTAGTTAGTATTTTGCTAATGTGTGCTACATGTGTCCACTGGACAGGGATACACCATTTTGCTTGTGCATACTCACACTGGGCAGTGCCTGTGTGGCTATTCACAACAATCTGTTGATGGTTGTTTGTCACAAATATGTGTTGCCATCCCCATGAGGTGATGTTGTGTAAATGAAGCTATTTTTCCAGCACAGTTATTGTAACCCTGAATAAGAGGTGTCACTTCTTGATCTGTATCAATCACATTGACTCAGGTATGGGGTGGGGTGTGCGGGAGAGACATACATGTGCAACCCTGATTTTCCATTGCCAGGTCTGACTTGTGTGTGAGACTTGGCTGTACAAAGAATCACCGTGAAGTGCCCCTGTGATGATGGCCAGTGCTTAATGTTCGCGCTTTGCAGCCTGTGTCAGTTTTTTAAAAACATGATTCCTGCTCATATATTTTTTGCACCTGTGTGTGGTTCAGATGCAACGCAGTTTGGACTTTGTGTGCTGACATCTGTGTGTACATTCTGGCTTGCCATGAGGGTGTCCCCACAGTGCAGCTAGGCTTTTTTTCAACCCAGTTGTAGGCCCATTAGCTTATGCATTGTCCTGGGTGTGGACATGTGTGCCACTCAAGATGACAGGCAGTAGGTCATATTTTTAGCCAACTGTGTAATCAGGTGACGGATGGCCATGTGACAACTGACATAATTCAAGTTGTTAGTAAAAACAAATTGTGCCTTGGCACTCACAGCACTTGTCAACAGTTCTTCATGTTTTAAATGTGGAAATTTCATGATTTGTGTTAAGAACACTGATGTGCCTGCATGAAAAAAGTCTCCCGAGGAAGTGCACACCAAACGACATTTCCACTTTCATGGAACACACTGGCACATTTTCTAAGAAGCCACTGTTAGAATTAAATGGTGTTGCAGATTCTCCATATACATGTTCCCACAGTGCTCTTGATTTTGTGAGACTCCTTTGTTGTTGGTGATACAAACTGATGAGTCTCAAGGCATCAAGACCTCCGTGGACCCATGTATATGTACTTTCTGCAACACCATTTATTTGTAACAGTGGCTTCTTAGAAAAGGTGCCAGCTTCTTCAATGACAGTGTAAATGTACTTTTGTGTGCACTGCCTTGTGCAACATATTTCATGCAGGCACATGAGTGTTCTTTTCACAAAATGGCGAATCGGCATACTCAAAACATGTCGAAGTATTGTGAGTCCCAAGATAGCAACATTTTTTCGTTTTGTGTTCCAAAGTACTTATAGGTCTCTGAGTGTGGTGACACCTTGAGTATTGAGGTGTGTCATTTTGCGTTGGGTGCACCACTACTGTTTCTTTCAGGGTAAACAAGAGGTGGCATGACTTCATTGTATTGCTGTGCTCACCGGTTCACAGACACTAGCTTCTCAGTGTATTTCTCATTCAAGTTGTGGCCTTTTGTGTTCTTTTTTTCCTGGTGTCCAAATTGGCATAGTGGGTCTACCAACTGGGCAGTACAGGGCTTACATATGTGCGGAGTTATCTAGCTGTTACTCATGATGCATTGCCTGATATGCACTGTGACCAATTGTTCTTGTGCTCATGTGTGAGATGTATACAGGTGACTGATGCATTGTGGTTTCTTCTCCTTGCCCACAGCATCATCATCATCCGCAACCGAGGGAGACACCTGCATGGACCTGAAGGAGGGACCCAGCGACACTGCCACCAGTGCTGTGGATTCAGAAGGACCCAGTGGCACGGAGGGTGAGGGGAGTCAGTCGGAGGACCTGTCTGGAGGCGAGAGCAGCTACGATGCTGACGGGTCCGAGGCTGACATCCTTGAGGAGGTGGAGGCTGCAACACCAACTGGCAGCATCCCCACATCTGTCCCCGCCTCCTCCATTACCATCTCCGCCCTCCCAGTTGCTCCCGTCCCTACTGTCCGTGCAGAGGCCCACCATGTCTCCTTCGGCCCAAGCACCGCACCCCCTGCCCCCGTCACCCCTGCTGCC
Organism: Triturus cristatus; assembly: GCF_964204655.1. Lineage (NCBI taxonomy): Eukaryota > Metazoa > Chordata > Amphibia > Caudata > Salamandridae > Triturus > Triturus cristatus. The sequence continues at coordinate 639,539,865 of NC_140579.1, read as the reverse complement.
CTCAGTGAAGAGTCTGTGGAAATACTGCGGCAGTTGCAGGTTGGGCAGGCATCGTTGCTGAATGTCCTCCATGGACACACTCAACTTCTCACACAGATGGTGTCGTTCATGGAGGGCATGTCAGCAACGATCTCTGACCAACGCAGGTTTCTGCGGTCCATGGACTCTTCCCTGACGGCAGCGGTTTATCTCCTGCAGTGTACCGTCCCCCCCTCTACCCCAGACCCATCCACACTGCCCTCTCCCATGCCTGCCCAACGCACACCCAGACAGTCACGGGCACGCACCCCACCAGACACATCCAGCACACCCCCAAGTAAGGCACAGCGCACACCTCCTGGCACGCACACTCAGGGGGATGTAGGCACACCCACAGGGTCTGGGGGCAGACGACATACACGCAGCCACAGTCGCAGTCTGCAGTCCTCACAACCCTATTCCTCCAAGACCACTCCCCTTAGCTCCCCTGCCAAAATCTCACCCAAGGTGATCTATATGGGTGGGCTGGACCTCGCCCCCAATGAGCCACCACCCACAAGCGGACGAGGAAGTCCCCGGGCACAGGAGTTGAGTCCCCCACCATGTCCACCCCCTCCCCCAAGAGCGCTGCACCCCATCCCTCACCCACCACACCCTCTGTTGACCCTGGGGAATCCTCAGGTGCAGGGGTTCGGATAGAGGCACTGGCAGCGGTGTGCAGTGCCGAGCTCGCATCCACCTTCAGCGCTGCCCCACCCCCTGTGGTGGAGACATCCCCCCCTGCACCCGCAACACCTACCCTTCCCCCTCCTGTCCCTGCGGTGCCTGGTACTGCCACTGATGATTCTCCCCCGGTCAACAAACCTTGAGGTTCCTTTGTGCAGGCAAGGTAGGGGTGGACGCGGTCCCCTACGTCCACCCTTGGACTTGAGAAATGGACTGGCCATTGGCCTTTGTACATAGTCTCTTTTTAATTAATTGTTTTTTGGTGCTGAATAAAGCCTTTCATTTTACTTTCAACTCTATTGCATTTCAGGTACTTGACGTTGGTGATGAGGCTCCTGGAGTTGGTGTTCTGGTAATGTTTTAGGGTTCTGAGAAATGTTTTTGTATGATGGTCATGAGGTGGACCATGGTATCTGTGTGCCATCACAATGTCTCTGCAAAGAATCATTGGTAGTGTGTGTTCTTTTTGTTTGGAAACATTGTCCCAAGGAGTGTTCCTTCCTCTGTGGCACCTGACATCTTCCTTGCAAACAGGTGCACAATTGTTGTGCTGACCTGTGTCAACATTTCCATTGTTGGTGCGGGATAACTTCAACAATGGCCATGCCGGCTCACCGATGTCTCCTGCTGAATCGTCTGTGCCATCCTTGCTAGTCACCGTACTTGTGTTTTGGGTATGTAGGAATGCCTTCAGGGACAAATTGGCCCTTTTCATGCATGTGTGTAATCACGGCCTACCACACAAATGGTACTTGTTATGCAGGGTATTTGGGCACCTGACTCACAATTGTGGGCATTGTATCTAGTGGAATAGAACCCTATTGCTTCCATGAGAGACAACATCTTGGTGGCTGGACCAGCACCTGAACATTCCTATCACTCCTGGGATGTGCGTGACAGTGTGTGTTCCCTTTGGCTATCTTAGTTTTGTATGCAGTTACATGACTATACAGTCTTTTGGCATGAAATCAGGGTGTGTATTGTGCTGCATCTGCCATGGGTGGGTATGCATGTGTTATATGTCCTCACACCCACATGTGGTGTGTCATGCAGTGTGTGAAAGACATCCATCCTCCTGGGAGTGGGACACTGCTGTCAGTGATGTGTTGTAGTAGCACTAAAATCATAGTCCAAAGTTAGGGATGCGTCCATACCGCCATGTAGGTGTGGTCAGCTGATAATGATGTACACCCCCCATATCTCTGTCCACTGCTGGGAGTCCTCAGCACCCACCCCTCATATCTCTGTCCACTGCTGGGAGTCCTCTGCACCCAGCCCTCATATGTCTGGACACTGCTGGTAGTCATATGCACCCACCCCTCATATTGCAGGCCACTGCTGGGAGTCATATGCACCCACTCCTCATATGTCTGGACACTGCTGGGAGTCATATGCACCCACCCCTCATATTGCAGGCCACTGCTAGTAGTCATATGCACCTACCCCTCATATGTCTGGACACTGCTGGGAGTCCTCTGCACCCACCCCACATATGTCTGGACACTGCTGGGAGTCCTCTGTACCCACCCCTCATATGTCTGGACACTGCTGGGAGTCCTCTGCACCCACCGCTCATATTGCAGGCCATTGCTGGGAGTCATATGCACCCACCCCTCATATGTCTGGACACTGCTGGGAGACCTCTGCACCCACCCCTCATATTGGAGGCCACTGCTGGGAGTCATATGCACCCACCCCTCATATGTCTGGACACTGCTGGGAGTCATATGCACCCACCCCTCATATTACAGGCCACTGCTGGGAGTCATATTCAGCTACCCCTCATATGTCTGGACACCCACCCCTCATATGTCTGGACACTGCTGGGAGTCATATGCACCCACCCCTCATATTGCAGGCCACTGCTGGGAGTCATATGCACCCACCCCTCATATGTCTGGACACTGCTGGGAGTCATATGCACACACCCCTCATATTGCAGGCCACTGCTGGGAGTCATATGCAGCCACCCCTCATATGTCTGGACACTGCTGGGAGTCCTCTGCACCCACCCCCATATCTCTGTCCACTGCTGGTAGTCATATGCAGCCACCCCTCATATGTCTGGACACTGTTGGGAGTCCTCTGCACCCACCCACGCACCCCCTTGGAGCAGTACACTGCTGGCCTGGACCTACACACACACCAATATGAAGGTAACATGCTGGGCCAGTCCTCTAAGCCCACATTCCTGGCGTGTGTACAACTCGTATCCCAAATGTAATGGTGCCATAACGGGGTATGTGTGACACGCACCGTACCCACGCATTCATTGCGTGTGTACGGTCCGTATCATAGGTCTACTGTGTCGTAGGGGTACGCGTGGTACGCACCATACCCACGCATTCCTTGCGTGTGTACGGTCCGTATCACTGTTCTACTGTGCCGTAGGGGTACGTGTGGTACGCACCGTACCCACGCATTCATTGCGTGTTTACGGTCCGTATCACTGTTCTACTGTGCCATAGGGGTACATGTGGTCATCACCATACCCATGCATTCATTGCGTGTGTACGGTCCGTATCACTGTTCTACTGTGCCATAGGGGTACGTGTGGTACGCACCGTACCCACGCATTAATTGCATGTGTACGGTCCGTATGACTGTTCTACTGGTGCCGTAGGGGTACGTGTGCAATGCACTGTACACGTCCACTTCCGTTGTTGCGGTACGCAGGGGTTGCTGGCTACGCCCCCCAAGTGACCAGACCCTGGTGGTAATGTATGGCCTCCATATTATAGGTTTGGCTTTGAGTATGGAGTTTGTTTCCTGCCCCTCACACCCCCTGGCCCCTGGGTGTTGTCCTCACCATCTGCGGCGTGTGCGTCGGGTGCGGTGTACCAGGTCGTAGGCCAAGAGGACCGGGATGACACGTACGACGGGGTTCATGGCGTGTACATCGCGTACCGGGGCTCCGTTGCGTAGCGGTTCGCGTCGGACTCTGCTTTTCCGGCTGTGTTTGACTCCCGTAAAAAAAGAGCCGTACGGAGTGACGTAGGGACGAATCGTACTTGCTGGGCCGGAAACCGCTGCCTGAATATGTCCGGACATTGCGTACAGGCTGTTTCGGATCAGAATTGTGTGTTTTTTTTACCCATACGGTCTTTTGTACGATTCGTACGGAAATAGGCTTTGTGTACGAATCGTACTTCCTAGGTTGTAGGGACAGTTTACCGGGTACGAGTCGTACGAAGGAAACGCTCCGTACGACGATTCGTACGCCCTTTTTCCAGGATTGGAATCGGCCCCAAAGTGTGCGGGGAAGCACAAGCACTATGCCAGGAGCTCGCGGGGCTACAACTAGAACTTAAGTCTACATACTCAACACACCAACTAGGACACCTACTAGACCCCATTTTCTCAAACTGCCAAGGGCTGTTAGTTAAACATCCAATGGCTGTCCCATGGTCAGATCACTATCTTGTAGATTTTTCCGTTCCTATATTAAGACCACCTACAAAAATGGACCTACCCCCAAATAACAGGCATAGGAAATGGGCAAAATTCAATGAGTGCAACTTTACCCAGGATCTACTAGTGACCCATCCCTCCCTAGGCAATGACATTAAGAAGCAAGTCAAGGAGTAGACAAATGGATCACAGATGCACTGAATGTGGTTGCCCCATTTACCACTAGCACTCAGCATAGACGCACCAAGAGTGCGCCATGGTTTAACGAGGCATTACAGATGGCTAGAAAGGCATGTAAACGGCTGGAACGAAAATGGAGGGCGGGCTTTTTAGACTCAGATAAAGTGGCATACAGACTCAAGCTAAGGTATCATCACTCACTCATAAAGAAACCATAAGCGGTCTATTATTCGGAGAGAATTGAGACTGCAGATAACTTATCTAGGGAACTATTTGGTATATTCAAAGAGATATCCGCATTAAAGAGAACGGTAGCACCAGCTTCCAGTTCGGAAGAGTCATTCAATCAGATTGCAGACTTTTTTGCTGGAAAAGTAGCTAAAATTTATGATACCTTCTCCAAGGACGCTCAAAAGGGCTGCACAAATCAAAGCGAACAAACACAGGAATGGGATGAAAACAGTATCTCACAGTTTTCTTGTCCTTGCTTAGAAGAGCTGAAAGAGGTAGCACTAAGTATAAGATCAGACTCCCCAAAAGACCCAGCTACACCTAAAGTGATTTGCACAGGACTAGATGTCATACTTCCCTACATTCAACAGCTGTTGGAAGCCTCCTTCCAGGAAGGGCGGCTACCTGTTATGTGGAAGCGAGCAATTGTCCGCCTATTGAAAAAAACAAAAAACGACAGCTGATGGGAGCCTATAAGAAAATCTGCGGAATTCTACAAATACTCAGAAAACCCCTGGACATTCTACCTATGTCTGCTAGGAAAACCCTGATCAATGCTCGGGTTACAGCGAGACTAGATTATGGGAATGTGGTGCTCCTGGGCACAACCAAAAAGGGACTGCAAAAGCTGCAATCAATTCAGAATGCAGCAGCTCGATTGGCGTTGAACTTGCCGAGACAGGGGTCTTCCAAGAACGCACTGGAGACATTGCCCTGGTTGCCCGTTCAGAAACGTATGACGTTTAAGGCACTGTGTTTCAGTCACCGTATCCTGCAGGGTAAAGACCCCACATACCTGCAGAGCCTACTGTCACCTTATAAGACCGAACGCCATCTGAGATCCACAGGGACACATCTGGTCAAAGCCCCAAGGATCAAAAAAGCACGCATGGGAGCGAGTTCTTTCAGCTACCTGGCAGCAAAAAGCTGGAACGCTTTACCCGTGTCCCTCAGGGAGGAGCCATCAGAGAGTGACTTTCGCAAAAAACTAAAAACATGACGCTTCACACAATAGACAGGAATTAGCTATGATAGGCAGAGCACTGATTCCTGGAGTTGTCAGTTACAACTAAAATAGCGCGGGGACGCACCAGTAGGTGTAATCAGACACTCTATAAACTCATAACTAACTAACGGCTCATCTGCATCGCCATGATTGTAGTGGCTGCCTTGTTGCAAGACATGGACTTAGGCTTAGGTTGGGGTGGTGCTGTGGATGCAGGAGTGTTGCTCCCAGCTTGCTTCCCGGAGGCCAGTGCAGCAGGCACACATATCCCCCAAAAAGTTTTGGTCAGCACGCCAGTGATGGAAATCTGCTTCTTCTTCTCCTCACTGGACACTTTCTTAGCAGCACCTTTCTTTGAGGCCATCTTGAAGCTGTCAGTTGGCAGTGGCACTCAGCTGCACAAACCGAAGTGACTGAAGGACTCACGTCATGTGTTGTGCTCATGTCACTTTGTACAGGCCTTCTGTCTGGCAGTACTGTGGGTGATGTCTCTTGTGCACCTAAAAGCAAACAAGCAAGAAAACACTTAATGAAATGTGGCATGGTTGCAGTTTGAATTAGTACAGACAAAGACAATATAATTTAGTGTAGTTACGTAAGGTATTATCCTAAATAATTAACAACAATAGTCAAAGCACACCACCACCATGATATAATATTTCATTTTCAATCAGGATAACAACAACATAGAGATGTAACTGTTGGATTGATGCACATCTAAGGGATACACCAGTGGCAGTCAGGGAGGTGCAGGAGGAAATGGAATAATTCTTAAAAAATGAATGCTGGTGCGTGTGCACTGTGTACCTATGGCAGGCAGGGGGTTTAGGGGAAAATTGAATAATAATACTTAAAAAATGAATGTTGGTGTGCTGCTGTGTGCCTGTGACAGCAGGAGGTCCAGGGGAAAATGAGTAATGATGACAATCCTTGAAAAATGTATGCTGGTGTATGGCAGGTGCCTACAGCGGGCAAGAGGTGGATGGATGTATAACAATAAATATATTAAATTAAAAAATAAAATCATTTAGAAAATTTCAAAATAATAATTGTAAAAATTATAAATGTAATTACAATAAATAAATAATAATAATTAATAAAAAATCAATTTAATTGTTGGTGTACTGGGGACTATGAGAAACACATTTGGAAAGCAAGGAGGTGCATGGGAGGAATGTAAAAAAGCACTTAATATAAAACATTGTTTATAATATACATTTACTACAATGATCTTCAAGCATATTATTAAATTGATATCAGGGAAAAGTAAAATCAAAAGCCCAAGAACAAAAAAGCATATCCCTTTTATATCAATCTCCCTAGAAAATGGCTTTGAAAACTGGAAAAAAGTTGGCTGTACAAATTGGCTGCACCCCGCAAAGTCAATCAACAACAAAAAGCAAGGTGCATAGCCACAACAAAGAAAACATGCAAGCCTTTGGAAAAATCACAATAACTGGCTGGCTACACAAAATGGACACCGACCACATGGTTAAACAACAACAGCAAGCAAGGTGGCATGCCCACAACAAAAAAACACATGCATGCTTATGGCAAAGACACACTGGCTGGCTATTCAAAAAGGTCTCTGACCACATGGTCAAAAGCAACAGCAAGCAAGGAGGCATGGTCACAACAAAGAACACATGCAGGCCTATGGCAAAAGCACTCTGGCTGGCTGGCTACACAAAATGGTCACCAACCACATGGCCAAACAACAACAGCAAGCAAGGAGTCATGGCCACAAAAAAGAACACATGCAGCCATATGGCAAAGGCACACATGGCTGACAACACAAAATGGCCTCCGATGACATGGCCAACAACAACAGTAAGCACGGAGGCATGGCCATAACAAAGAACATTTGCAGGCCTATGGCTAAATCACACTGGCTGGCTACACAAAATGGCCACCAATCACATGGTCAAATAACAGCAGCAAGCAAGGAGGCATGGCCACAATAAAAAACACATGCAGGTCTATGGCAAAAGCACCCTGGCTGGATACACAAAATGGCCACAGACCACATGGTCAAACAACAACAGCAAGCAATGAGGCATGGCCACAACAAAGAATACATGGCAGCCTATGGCAAAAGCACATTGGCTGGCAGGTTACACAAAATGGCCACTGACCTCATGGTCAAACAACAACAGAAAGCAGGGAGGCATGGCCACAATCACAGCCACATGGCATGGAGAACAAAGACAAATTATGGACTATGGCAAACACAAACACACACATGCACACACAAACACACACACACACACACACACGCTAGCCAGACAAAGGAGGCATGGTAACATTGAAGAAAACACTACCATTCATTCAGCAATGTGAAAAACTAAAATTAAGTGAGCTATGAAACTTTGACAACACACATCCTCCTAAGCCATCAAATTTTACCCCACCAAAACACACTTTTTGCAGAAAAAAAGCATAAAAATACCAAAAATAACCCCCACATTTTAAATTGAATCCAATGCTACCCCTTCCCTAAATGATGTTTTAAAACAACTTATACCACAGAAGCAGTTGTTTCAAGTGTTCATGACTAGTACTAGGCCTACTGACTGGATGGCCCATAAGCAGTTTAGGTAACATACTGAAATAAATGAATGGTGCAAATTTAACAAACATGGAGAAAATGTATTGAATTGTGCAACCTTTTTCCTTTACAAAAGTTAAAAAATGAGATGCAAATAAATAACTAGGCCCCTAATGAAATTAAAGGCCACTCACCACAATAAAATGCAACGAACATTGGCATAGCCAATAGGTCTCGCATTTGGGACCCTATAAGTGTTTAGCTAGAGCTATTGGCTTTGCCAATATCTTTTAGCTATGTTGTAGAGCAGTGTGGCTGCTGTGCAGCATGTTATAAAATTATAATAAAAAAGTGTCATAAGCATTTTTGTTACCTTATATATAACGAAGACGACATTATGAACAACTGAACGACCCTATTGAAAAAAGAATTCACGTGAAAATAATTATTCTAGTTTTTCTGTCTTTGCAATGCTGGCAACGTCTTCCTGCCTGTTCTAATGCTTGTTTGTTATAGCATTTTTTTGTTATGGGGGGCATGAACAACGGTAGGTTGGAGATTGGGAAATAGTACCTGAATTACAACATGAGTAGTGGACGGACACGATGGCAGAATCAACCAATGCCAGATTCCGAGTGAAGGATGAGGTTCTGCTGAGTTATGCTGAAGTGGTGCTGAGGTGGTGGTGTACTGGTGTGGAGTTGATGGTCAGGTGATGCTGAATTATACTGAGGTGGTGCTGAGTGACACTGAGGTGGTGGTGTGTTGGTGTGGAGGTGATGCTCGGGTGGTGCTGAGTGATTCTGAGGTGGTGCTGACTGATACTGGGGTGGTGCTGAGTGATACTGAGATGGTGCTGAGTGATGTTGAGGTGGTGCTGAGTGATAATGTGGTGCTGAGTCATGCTGAGGTGGTGGTGCTGAACTGGTGCTCAGGTGGTGCTGAGCTAGTGCTCAGGTGGTGCTGAGTGATGCTGAGTTGGTGCTGTGCTGAGCTAATGCTGAGGTGGTTCTGCACTGATGCAGTGGTGCTGCATTGGTACTGAGTTGCTTCCGAGGTGGGGCTGCACTGATGCAGAGATGGTGCTGTGCTAATGTTGATGTGGTGCTGCGCTGGTGCTGAGGTGGTGCTGTGCTGGTGCTGAGGTGGTGCTGCACTGATGCTGAGTTGGTGGTGCACTGATGAGGAGGTGGTGCTATGATGAGGAGGTGGTGCTGTGCTGATGCTTAGACAGTGCTGTACTGATACTGAGGTGGTGCTGTGGTGGTACTTAAGTGGTGCTGTGCTGATGCTGATGTGGTGCTACGCTGGTGCTGAAGTGGAGCTGCGTTGATGCTGTGCTGATGCTGTGCTGGTGTTGAGATGGTGCTGCACTGGTGCTGATGTGGTGCTGAGTGATACTGCGGTGATGGTGTGCTTGTGCAGAGGTGGTGCTCAGGTGGTGCTGGGTGATACTGAGGTGGTGCTGAGTGATGCTAAGGAGGTGTTGAGGTGATGCTGTGCAAATCTTTATTTATTAGAGGTATTAGAGTAAGTGCAAAGGGCAGCTTGGAATGGGGATGCTTTCGTTTGCCATCATACATTTAACAATAGTGAAAAGGTATGTGGTTTTTAACAACTACAGAGAAAGCGTGAATGTGTTCTTTACTTCAACCATTTAATGTATAATGCATCTTTTCTTCGACCATTTCATGTATAATGCAGTAATCTAATTTTGGAAAAACAAACAAACTTTGTTTCTGAAAAAAATACTGTACATTTTACCAAAAGATTGCTAGGCTGCAGATACTTCAGCAGGCATATGTGGCCCAATGGGGGGAGCAGAAAAACAAGGATGTGTGCACAACAGAACGTAAATGGTCCAAATTATGGAATCACATCTCTCAAAGTTTAAATGAGAAATATTGTTGAATATCAAATGCAAATGTGTGCAAATGCTGTGCAAAGCAGTAGCGAAACCTTTAAACTAGTGCTGAAAAGTCTGGGCCTGATTTGTCCCCTCCGTCTGCCTCCCAGACGGAAGCTGAACCAGTATATGTACCATGCTATACAATACAGTTTATTGACATGACGAGTTAGGCAAACATTGCCTAGGATGCATGGAATACATCCACAGATTATAAATTATATTTTATTTAATAGACTGGCTTGCCACATTTCAGGTGGGTCCCATTATCGCTTTGCCAACCAATTCAAGCTAGCCTAGCTGATGAGGGGTGATACCCCGAAACCAGTCCCAAGATGCTTGTTTCTGGTCCAGGGAGGACCTGGCAGTTTAGGCGGGATTGTTCCCATTGGTCAAGATTAATTTGCATGTGGCTGGATCACAACTGGAATGGCATGGCGAGCAAAAAAAAAATACATTTAACTCAAATCTGTGACTGTTTGATTTGATCAGAATTTTGTTCTTTGTGCTAATTTGGGACGCAGACTGTCCACAGCATCCAAGAAGTCAGTCAAATCAGAAATGTATAATGAGAACAGATGTGCAAGAATTCAGTTCACTGACAAAATATCGATATCAAAAATATAGATGAAAAAAAAAGATGAAAAAATATAGAATGCAAAAATATCGACACCCTATACTTAAACAGGTAAGTACAAAAATATATAGAAAAAAATATCGATGTTAAAAATTTGTTGTACAAAATATCTATTTTCATATATATATAAAATAAAATAATAAATATTAAATATATTAAATAATAAAACATTTGTTTTAAAATAAACATAGGGAAAGTGTTGGATAGTGGACAGATAAAAATTACTATTCCCACTCCAGTGAGTGCAACAGTAGGGAAAGTGTTGGATAGCAAAGGGGTAAAACTTACTATTCCCACTCCAGTGAGTGCAACAGTAGGGAAAGTGTTGGATAGCGGAGGAATAAAATGTTCTATTCCCACTCCAGTCAGTGCAATAGTAGTGAAAGTGTTAGATAGCGGAGGAGTAAAAAATACTAGTCCCACTCCAGTGAGTGCAACAATAGTAAAAATGTTGGCTAGCGGAGGGGTAAAACTTACTATTCCCACTCCAGTGATTGCAACAGTAGGGAAAGTATTTGATATTGGAGGAATAAGATTTACTGTTCCACTCCAGTCAGTGCACCAGTAGGGAATGTATTGGATAGCGGAGGGGTCAAAATTACTATTCCCACTTCATTGATTGCAATAATAGGGAAAGTGTGGGCAAGCGGAGGGGTACAAATTACTATTCCCACTCCAATAAGTGTAACAGTAGGGAAAGTGTTGGATAGCGGAGGGGTAAAAATTACTATTACCACTCCAATTAGTACAACAGTAGGTAAAGTGTTGGATAGCGGAGGGGTAAAAATTACTATTCCCACTCCAGTGAGTGCAACAGTAGAGTAATTGTTGGATAGTGGTCAGTTCAAAATTAAAAATGAACAAAATATTTACCCAAAATTATTTAAAAAACAAAATGAATACAAAAATATATATATATATATATATGTTAAAAGTTAACATACAAGTATAATATTACAAATTAAAAATATATATATTATAATGTTAAATGCATATGACACATACCTACAAATATTATATTAAATAAAATTAAAAAAAATTCTAACAAATAAATATTTTTTATTGGAAATTATTAAGAAACAAAAACATTAATTATTACATAAATGTACTTTTTTATTTCCTACACTATAACACCACACAATTCACAACCCACATCTAAATTTAAAAAACATTTACACACATAATTAACATAATTATTTACCAATTAAACAAATATTATTAATTAAAAAACAAATTAAAACTCATAACATTTAATAAACTTCCCACACTTTACCCTATAACCCCCACAAACCACAGCAAAAATTAAACTGTAAAATATGAATTACACAATTAAAACTTATTTTGAATTAAAAAACTAATAGTATTTAACAACTAATTATAAAGTAAGTAAAACTAATTTACTCCCCACCCTCTACCCCTATAAAAGTAAAACCCACACACAAAAAACATAAACAATTTCCCTAATTAAATATCAATTAATTAATTAATATTAATGATCAACTAATTATTAATTAATTAAACATAAATTACTTCCCACCCTTTACCCCATAAACCCCACAACCCACACCTAAAAGTAATTACACAATTTCCATATTTAATTTTCAATTAATTAATTAATATTAATTAAGAACTAATTATTAATTAATGAAACATAAATGCTTCCCGCTCTTTACCCCTATAAACACCACAAACCTCACCGAAAATTAATTACACAATTTCCATAATTCATTTACAATTAATTAATTAATATTTACTAAGAACTAATTATTAATGAATCAAAAATAAATTACTTCCCACCCTTTACCCCTATAAACCCCACAACCCACACCTAAAATAAATTACACAATTTCCATATTTAATTTTCAATTAATAATTAATACTAATTAACAACTTATTATTAATTAATTAAAAATAAATTACTTCCCACCCTTTACCCCTATAAACCCAACAACCCGCACCTAAAGAAATTACACAATTACCATAATTAATTAGCAATTAATTAATATTGATTAACAATCAATTAACAATTAATTAATAATAAATTACTTCTCACAATTAAAACTATAAAATCTCACCCAGTTTGGAGGATTGGGAGAAAAATCTCGATTGGTGTATGTTTAGAGAAAAGACAGTGTACTTGGCAAGAGGGTGCCCTAGGAAGTGGTCACTTATTTGGAACCCGTGGAACACTTTTAGAGGAGAGATATGCGCACCACATCAAAATGTTGATCATGATGACCCTATTTTGCCGTGATGTTCCACTCATATGTACTGTCTGTATATCCTTCAATTCATGCATGATGTAAAGTATAAACTGCTTGGCTCCTCTGTAATGTACCATTCACCGGTTATTGTTTAATAAAAAGAATGGTTAAAAAAAAGACTATAAAATCTCAATTAAATGCAAAATAATCATTAATTTATTATAATTAAATTACTTCCCACCCTATTCCTCTATAAACCCCCATCCCGCTACGGAACTAAAAAATGCAAAATTTAATTAAAATAAAATTGATAACTTTTAGTAGCTTTTACCAGAACAGAAGGATGTAGAGTAATGTGATTTTTACAGATCGTTTTCTTTATTAACAGAGTAAATAAGACAATGTTATCAATAGTGGAGCTTCTAGTTCAAAATCCAGTATGACGCAACCTAATCAGATTATGTTCATTAGCTCAAATTGATACTTTATTCAATAATAATTTTCCAAATAACGTGCCCTCTGCGACAAGGAGCCCTATAGGTTGAAGTTCTTTGGGTTGATTTCAGCTCCCTTTTAATAAATTGGTTATGAGTCTTTTCAAGACAGTGGCATATGTCCTGTTTATCACTTTGTAATTTAAAGGATTAGCAGGGTACTACACAAGATTGGGGTATGCTTGATTACTACAATTGGGATGCCATTTGAACCTGTGCATCGCAAAGCATGGCTTTTTTTTAAATCAAATTGATAATTTCTACATGAGAAATACAAAAAGTGCTGTCAGAGTATGGTTCAAAAATAGTTGGGTGCCGATTCCAATCCGGTAAAAATAATTTGCGTACGACCCGTATCCGTATTTTTTTACGTACGAGTCGGACAAGTACCGTAGAAACTGGCAAGTACGATTCGTCCGTGAAAAATAACTACGAATAGCGTTGGGAAAAGTCTACGAGAGTGCGTCGGAAAGTGTTCACGTCCGAATATCGTCGGGAAAAGTGTACAAAAGTGATCCGGACATTTTTACGTGCAGATCGTAAAACACAAGTCCGAGCGCGCAAGTACGATCCCGACCGTCCGTCCGAATACACAATCGCACGTAAATAGGCCCGTACGGAGCCAACGCAGGAGCACACATGTACACGGGTAAACTCATGCCCGTGTATGAGCCGTACAGCCCCCCCACCCCCAAATATATAAGCACCGTACACCACCCTGTCCGCACTGTACCCCAGCCCCGCAACTGTACACACCGTACCCCCATGTACGTGCCGTACCCCCATGTATGCGCCTTACCCCCCCGTCTGCACTGTACCCCAGCCCTGCACCTGTACGTGCTGTACCCCCATGTATGTGCCGTACCCCTGTAGGCGCATCACCCCTGTATGTACGCGCCGTCCCTCCGCATGTACGCGTCGTACCCCAGGGCCGCACGTGTACGCACCGTACCCCCACCGCATGTACGCGCCTTACCCCCCCATGTACGCGCCGTACCTCCGCATGTACGTGCCGTACCCCAGGGCCGCACGTGTACGCACCGTACCCCCACCCCATGTACGCACCGCACCCCCGCATGTACGCGCCGTACCCCAGGGCCGCACCTGTACGCACCGTACCCCCACCGCATGTACGCGCTCTCCCCCCATGTACGCGCCCCCCTACCCCCATGTACGCGCCTTCCCCCCATGCACATGCCGTACCTCCGCATGTACGCGCCGTACCCCAGGGCCGCACCTGTACGCAACGAACCCCCACCGCATGTACGCGCCGCACTCCAACACCGTACCCCAGCACCCTCACCCAGCATCGCGTATGTACGGATCGTACCTACGCGAAAATGACTCTTACAGAACCAGAACACTGTAAAACAGCACAAGGAGGGTCAAGTCGACTCGCACAACACCACAAAACACGTCTACATGACAAAATACATCTCAATGACTGACCTGGCACATCCAAACAGGCAAACAGAGGCCCCAAATCACAACCACCACTTATAACACACCCACCAAAATTCAAACACAGCCACACCCAAAAATGGACCAATTAAAAGGGCCCACACACACAACCCATGAGCCTTTGCAACAGACCCACTGCTGTCAGACCCCACTGACAAACAACTCCACTGAGACACTACTCCACATCACTCATACCTCCACTACACCTTCACTCACACACCTTCACACAACCTCCTCCACAAATATCCCCCTCTTCACATTCACACACACACCGTCACATTCACACCCACACACCCACAACCATCCACACCCACACCCACACCCCACACCATGCCCACAGACAAGAATCCAAAGTTCACAATGGCAGAGCTGGACCTCCTTGTCAACGAAGTCATCAGAGTCGAGCCACAGCTGTTTGGAACATTGGTCAGACAGACCAGCATATCTGCAAAATCTGCCATGTGGCAGAGGATTGTCGACAAGGTGAATGCTATTGCACCCATCTGAAGGACCAGGCATGAATGCCAAGCCGGGTGGTACGATCTGCGCAGGGCGGTCAAGAGGAAAATGAATGAAGAATATGCCCAGATTAACATTACTGGAGGTGGGCCGCCCCGCAGACCCGTACACTACCATCCCTGGGAGGAGAAGGTGATGGCCCTGCTACCGCCGGTGGGAGTACACGGAGTGGAAGGAGTCGCAGAGCCTGGTGAGTATACAAACAACTTACGTAACATGGGGGCAATGGGGTCCACCCCACATATACACCAAATGCACGCAACTTCCCCCAAGCACTCACCGCAAACAACCACACTCAAAAACCACGCACATGCCACTAACGTCACCATACACCCTTCACAAATCAAGGCAAGGCCATGTCCAAGCCTACAACAACCACAAACACAAGACTGGATGTCCGGGAGGCTGGGAGGGTGGGCCCCACACAACACATTGTGAAAATGAGACGCAGACACCAATGCCCTCAGCCCATATGGCATAGGTACATAACCATGCACAATGCACAGGGACTGGCAAAGTACTGACAAGGTAGATGACACTTGGCCCTGCTGTATGCAGCACAATGCCCTCCTGGGACCACTGTACACCCAAACACCAACTCCACAAGCACAGGTATCTAGCACAGGAACTCACACTCACTGTCATGCCAGCATGCACCATGAGGGGACAGACACATCACCTGGGAGACCCAATGACAACTTACACTACACACAACAGCAGGCCTGGTCACAACCCCCCCCCCTAACACAAGCACACACACCCGGGGCAGGCAACGGATTTACACACTCCCACAATGGACATGTGACACAGCAAGACCGATCCACAGCCAAATAAACATCAGAGCAAACAATCTGTCCCCCGCAACATACCCATCCCCAAGTGGACATTGAGAGGAATGCTAGGCACATCCAACTACCTGGAGGAAATGTGTCAACTTGAATATGTATGAAACATAGATGTCGCATGAAACACCATTAACATTGTCTCTCTCTCACACACAGGGCAACGTCGTCGATCTCCCCCCAACACTGGGGGGGGGAAGAATCACAGTCCTAGGCACCGCGTGAAGACGATCCCACCGGCAGCGACGACTCTCACCACTCCGTGGATGACCCCGACCAACCTGGACCCTCTGGTGCCCAAGCCCCTGCAGCACCTGCGTCAGGTACATCTGTGCCAACCACCACCCCCATTCCTGCCACATCCCAGGACACACCCAGGAGCCCTGCTCACACTGAACAACAGAGCCAGTCTGACCAGGAGGGACAAGGTTCTCCGGGCACCCAGGAGGAGGCAGGCAACCCTGCAAATGCCATCCCTCAGGGGTCCCGTAGACCCGATGTGCCCACAAGGGCAGGCCAGGCTCAAGTGGGCAGGGGTGGTGGGAGTGGTGGCAGGCGGAGGCGCGAACCTGACCAGCCAGCTCAGGACCCCGGTATATCACACATACGCAACATCCTGGACTCATACCGGCGTGACACCAGAGGCATCAACCAGGTTGTGTCAAGACTCTCCGAGATGCAGGGGACCCTCGATGACATTAAGAACCTGCAGGTCGAGCATCATGCCAGTCATCAACAACACCAAGGACGGATGGAGGCAAGACTGGCTGAGCTCCTGGCGGTGCACAGGGACGTGAGCCAATCACTCCATCAGATCGCCCAAAGCCTGGCAAGCCCTCCCTGTGCCACCAGGCGTAGACAAGCACCAGACACAGGGAGGGAGGAGGAGGAGGATTCATCTGACGGAGCGTCCCCAGCATCGTCAAGGCCTGCATCTGAGGGTCCCCGAAGGAAGGTGGGTCGTCCACGGAAAAGACCGTGAGAGTCAGTGGACCATCCCCATCTCCCAGGTCACCTGGCCTGGCACCTGGCCCTCTGGTGCAACAGCAGCACCTCATCCAATGACATTCTCTGCCACATGGACTTGCTGGTCACAGTCTGACCAATGATGACCAACACTGTAGTCTGGACTCTGATGACTTCCAATGCCAAGGATACCATCTCCCCCTGTGAACTTTGGATTCTATTCCCCCGGTACAGCACACAATTGCATCTACCAAACCACTTACCCCACCGTAAATAAATATTTCACATTGGACATGAGACGTTCCTGTCATTTTGCATCATTCAACGACATATGTGTGTGGAAATGTCAAACTATGGCTGAGTGTTGAACCAACTCCAGCCATCCATACCCTGGGATCAGAGTCTGGTACAGGACACACATGGGTCACAAGGTATCATTCTAAGTAGGCAGAGAGCACAACACTCACCTGTGATGGCCTCTGGCTGCTGAGGGGGGGCTTGCTAAACTGTGCGGAGAGACCTATTTGGGAGATCATCATCAAGGCATAGAGGTCATGGCTCATGTGGAGGTTCCCGGGGAGGGAGTCCCAGGTATGTGTGGGTAGGTGGGAGAACAATGTCCTGTATGCTGGAGTATGGTGGATGTGAAGAACGGTGGCCAGGGCAAGGTTGGATGCACGGAGATGGCCCAACGGGATCTAGGATGACAGACGTACAAGGTTGGTTGGGGTCGGGGTTGTGGACTGCCTCCTGAGTGTGGGTGGGGAGTGTGGAGGTCACCCTGCAGCAGACAGTGATCCATTGCAGCTATCCATGGTGGACGGTGAGGTGGCTGGGGCGCAGGCTGTTGAATCTGAGGTGTGCAGATGCCCCCTGGAAGTGGACCAGTTTCCTGGGAGGTTGGATGTACTTGCTCCGTAGAGGGCAGGGCAGTATTTGACACAGATATTGTCATGGACCTGGGGGATTGTCTGTCTTTTCTTGGAGTGGATCTATCTGTGGATCATGTGCATAATGCAGAGGGCGTTGCAGCATGAGGTACAGATGCTGTGGACTGGCATGGCATATGTGAGCGAGCCAAACATGATGCCCACCATCTTGTGTGTGTGGTACTGGGTGCTTGTGCAGGGCTCTTGTGGGTGGGACACAGGCACTTGACCCAGCTGGAAGGGGACAATCCTCAGATGTTCACCTCAGTCCTGTACAAGTCCAGCCTCAGGTGGCTCGTGTGCAGCCATCCATCAATAGATCTCATGCATACTTGAATGATGGAACTGCCAATGTCTGTGTCTTTGTTGAGGGTGAGGAGCACCTGGCTGTCAATGTCATACGAGCTGATGATGAGGTGCTGTGCGCATGTGATGGTGGAGAGGGGGGTCCTGGACACTCTGTAGATTGACATGCTGAGAGATGATACCTGTGCCATGTCCAAGATGATGACACCATACTACATGCTGAAGCCTTGAGTCCCACTCCCATGCCCTTGCTGGGCTACAGAGCCGGTGGGGAGTATTAGGGACGTGACCTGGTTGGTGTGACAGGGCCTGGAAGGTGGGGCAGCGCAGTGTAGGCAGTTGGAGTTGCACACTCAGCATGCAAAGGTGTCGTGTGTGTGCCCAGGGTATGTCTGACAGCAGGCGTTAGATGCGCGGATGGACATAGCTGGGAGTGTGGCTGATACATCAGACTGTAGTGTGATGTGGCTAATGCAAGGACAGGATGGTGGTGCAATGTGCACCTTGCATGTGCTGATGGTCCAGCCTTTGGCACCGCGTGGCAGCAACAGTGGCATTGACAAGCTGAGGACAGCCAAATGAATGGGTGGAGGGAGGACGTGATGAGCATCCTGGAGGCGTGTGTGTTGCCAAATCTGGATACTCTGTTGGCCCTTGCTGCAGGGGCGGCATCTCCTCGCAAAATGACAGAATTTGCATACATAGACTAGGATGTCAGAAGGACAACTGCAACAGGCGCGTGTGTAAAGTTAGGAGTGTCCAGTGTCACATGGCACACCCAGAGACAATGCATGCACAATCACCAAAGAAGCATGACACCGGATCAGGAAACTGAAGGCCGACCTGCGCACAGGAGACACACCCTCAGCAGCTGTTGGTGGCCCATTGTGCGGACCAACATGCCAAAAAACATACACGACCATGTACTTCATGCCCAATAGGGAGCCTAACCCATGAGCAACTGCATACATGTTGCTAAACTACACATGGACTCCTATGCATAATCTTCCACAACTATGCCAGATATGCCGCATGCAAAGTGGCAAGAGACCTGCATTGACAGAGATGAGGCACCTTGGAGTGTGACAAACACCTTTATTACTCAGCCGCACACTAAGGGAAATGCATCAATTGGAACAGACTCACAGGTCATTTGGCTGACCATGTGTGACCTACACTGGACATCCCCTTCAACACACAGATGTGTAAATCCTACTGAGCTGGCACACAAGTGAAGGGGTTGAGCCTAACACCCTTTGCTGCACACGGAGAGTCTACAATTCCCCATTGAGCCTCATATGGGGATGTCCCACACTATGTCCACCATTAGCATCCCGTATGTTCCTTGGAGACGTTATTGATGCCTTCATCAGAATCCACACACCATTACAGATGACTGTCAGGAAGGGTGACCATCAATTCATGGGAGCCATGCAACACGTCATGTGGCCCATGGTGAGTCGACATGTATGCATGGTAACACAACATGCACAGGAGCAGTCCCCACATATCACAAACACGTATCACCCACAAAATGCCTTGCTGCACTCCTTTCCCCAAATGACTTTTCACCATGTCTGTGCATGTAACTCTGATCCAGCACACGTTGCAATACTCATGAGGAATAGCAGGAGGGCAATGATGTCATGAGCAGACGACAGCCTCAAGAACCTGGGGAGGACAGACACACAACAAGTCAGCGAAGAGCTAGTAATCCGCAGACATGTACATGTACTCTACAGGAATGATGTTGTCACCATGCCCTTAACAAATTTTGTGTCCCAGCTAATATGTGTGGAATGACATCATCACTTGAATGACACATCAGAACACAGCTCCAAGTCACTTAGCACACAGTCAGCTTGACACACACATTGAAACACATGCCACACAAGGCTCAAAGCGTGCACACTCAGACACAGGGACTCACAATCATGAGAAGAAGTTGCGGATAAGCTGACTCCGGATGTCCTCATCCTCATCCTCCTCCTCATACTCACTTGCCCCGTGCCCAAGTCCTTCATCCTCCACGGGTGGATGATCCTGCTCATCCGGATCAAGGATGAGTGGCATGGCCTTCTCCACTGCCATGTTGTGCAGCATGCAGCACACAATGAAGATTTTGCAGACCTTCACCGGGGCATATGGGAGTGCGCCGCCGGTTTTGTGGAGGCACCGGAATCTGCTCTTCAGGAGTCCAAACGTCCTCTCAATCACGCGCCTCGTCTGCCCATGGGTGTCGTTGTACCGGTGTTCTGCGGCTGTTCTGGAGTTGCAGAGAGGCGTCATCAGCCATGGCATGTTGGGATAGCCAGAGTCCCCTACATGGAAACATCATGTGAAGAAGTGGGTCAGGAGATGCCGTAAGATACAAAGATAGCGCTGAAAACAGTACTAACAGAGTATACCCACCAACAAGACATGCTCGTTCCGCGTGCAGCTGCAGCATCATTTCTGGCACCCTGCTACGCCTCATGATGTAGGCATCGTGTGCGGACCCTGGAAAACGTGCACAGACATGGGAAATCAGCATGTTAGCAAGACACACCAAAAGGGCATTAATGGAGTGGTAATGTTTACGGTTACGGAAGGCTACCTCCTGTGCCTGTGGTGGTACCAAAGCCACATGTGTCCCATCAATGGCCCCAATTACATGAGGCATCCCTCCCAGGGCATAGAACTCACCCTTGACACCTGTCAACTGCTCACGAGTGGGAAAATGGATGAATTCATCCAGGTGCAACAACATGGCTTCTATAACATCATGCAGGACACGGCTGAACATATTCTGGGACATGCCACCGACATCAGCTATGGTCAATTGAAACGTGCCGGTGGCAAAAAAATGTAGGGCTGCCATCACCTTCACCTTGGGGGTCAGAGCTGTAGGATACCTGTGTTGTGGTTGGAGGTGTGGTGCAAGCCGGTGGGTCAAGTCCTCTATCAACTCTTGCGAAAAGCGGTATCTGCGTATGCAGTCATGTTCACGCATGGCATCCAGGTCTGGCATTCGTCTGGGGAGAGGCGGTGCCCTGCAGAGATTTGGAAGGAATAATGAAGAGTGAGTACTTTACCACACCAATATCACTGAGGTGAGCACATGTTCAACAGCTAATACACATCTGCTCAATACAGAGTCTGTGCTGTGCAATACATCCAGGACAGGTGGGCCAGCCAGGTGATACTCCTACGAATAGCCAGCCACAATAGTTGCATGGCAATGTTGACGTGACATGCCATGCAATAGCTGTTGGCCAGTGTAAGTGACAAGCCAGACACATTACATGAGTGACAGACATCCACATATCAGCATTAGAAGGATGTCATCTCATACAGACAGCTGGCGGGAGTCTAGACGCACAGGTCACATGTGATCTGGAAATGGACAGATGACACACATTTCCATTAAGGGGACAATGTCAAAAACTGATGTCACAGACATTGAGACAACGCAGACATTGCCTCATGTCAGGAAGTCATCTTCGAACCATCATGAAACATGTGACGTGTTAGTCCACATGTGGCATGGTGTGTGTATATGTGTGTCATGCACAAATGCACACATACACATGTTGGATGCTGCAACAGCAGATGGAGTTGACAGAACACCAACGGAAAGCTCATGGGAACACATGACACACACATGACATAGTCACATCGTGGCACACTGGGAGTCACATGTGAGGTGTAATTATCCGTGTACCTGCCATCACGGGACAGTTGCGGGTGTTGCTGACTGTGCCATACCAGTAATGCAGTGCTTGACACGTGTGTCGCAAATGCACACATGTGCAAAGTGTGAAGGGGAAGTGTGCCACGTAGTGCCCCATCACATATGACATGTGTAAGCAGCTCATCACACATCTATTGTGCCACAACATGAGGAGACTTGTGTCACATCACTGCCTGACACACCTAGGCCCTGCACATGAAGGACTGCACTGACAATGACTTGATGTACAGCCTTGTGCGAGTCTGACACCTCCATTCCTTTCGTGTGCGCCTCCTATCACCAGTGTAAGCAGTGAAACGCAGTACACACGCTCTGAGGGCGTGTGTAGGGCCCGTACTCACGTGTGTACGGGCCATACACGTGTGAGTACGTGCCGTATCACTAGGCCCTACGGTACCCCCAACGATAGTGATAGGCACGTACTCACGCGTGTACGGGCCGTACACGTGTGAGTACGTGCCGTATCACAAGGCACTACGGTACCCCCAACGATAGTGATAGGCACGTACTCACGCGTGTACGGCCCGTACACGCGTGAGTACGTGCCGTATCACTAGGCCCTACAGTACCCCCAACGATAGTGATAGGCACATACTCACATGTGTACGGCCCGTACACACGTGAGTACGTGCCGTATCACTAGGCCCTACGGTACCCCCAACGATAGTAAAAGGCACGTACTCACGCGTGTACGGGCCGTACACGCGTGAGTACGTGCCTATCACTAAGCCCTACGGTACCCCCAACGATAGTGATAGGCACGTACTCACGCGTGTATGGGCCGTACACGCGTGAGTACGTGCCGTATCACTAGGGCCTACGGTACCCCCAACGAAAGTGATAGGCACGTACTCAAGCGTGTACGGGCTGTACATGCGTGAGTACGTGCCGTATCACTAGGGCCTACGGTACCCCCAACGAAAGTGATAGGCACATACTCACGTGTGTACGGCCCGTACACGCATGAGTACGTGCCTATCACTATCGTTGGGGGTACCGTAGGGCCTAGTGATAGGCATGTACTCACGCGTGTACGGCCCGTACACGCGTGAGTACGGCCCGTATCACTGTAGTGATAGTGCCCTAGGGGTACGTGTGAAAAGCGCCGTACCTGTGTGGGGATTTAAGATTTACAATGGGGACACATGAGGGACAAGTATTAGGGCCTAAATGCATGCTAGTTGTCATGGATACCGAGTTTCAAGTTCAAAATTTTACACCATGTGATCTGGAAAAATCAGTTGGCCACATTTAACAATGTTGCAAAGTGGTTGTTGACTTGACATGATGCTGCAAAATCGAAAGATGCAAAGGCTGTCACTGGTGTATGTTTAAAGGGATTGGAGGAAACGTAGGATGCAAATGAGTCTGACCAATCACTCTGTACTCCTGTACATGAAATAGGCCAGCAAGGCAGATAAAGGCAGGCAGAACCCATGAGAGGGCACTTGCCTGCACAACATGTCAGTCGATACCACTGCTGCTGTATTGTCTCCCTCTGGCACTATGTCAAGTACTGTGGAGAGGGCCCAGCCTTTCACCCAGGAGGAGAACAAGGCCCCACTGGATGTGATCCTCCCACAGTACCCCATACTGTATGGCCGACCAGGGGAGCAGGTGAGTACTGACTCCAGTACCTTTGCCTGTGCACCTTTATTGTGTCTGCCACTTCTGGCATTGTGGCCAGGTATGACAGACATGCAATGTTGGGTGGAGTGGGTCCCGGGGGGGGGATGGCTTATGTCTCTCATGCAGGGCTTGATGTAGTTCATGTGTGCACTCCTCACTTGCATTGTGCTTACTGTGACATTCACTGCATAGTGCATGACACATTCCGCCAGTCTAATCCTCTTGGGCATTCTTGTTCTATTGTCCTGCGGTGATTCAGTGGTCACCCCGGTGTGACAGGTGACTTCACCCACAGATGTGTGTGAGAGTTGAGTGGAGCTGTGGTGAGAGTGGTGAGTGTGTCCAAATGATGTGTAGGCCCCCTGGACATTGATGTGTGTGAATGTTTCTTGTCATGTGGATGAGTGTCTATGTGGAGTGTTGCACCACAGCTGCATGGAGGAGGCAACTGCTCAATCCATCTGATGTGTGAAGTAAGCCGTGCTGTTCGCTGACTTGCTGAGCTAGCCCCACACCTGTGACCCCCCCTGGCAAGTGGCACATGTGCAGAGTGAGGTTTACATCCGCTGTTGCCAATGGCAGGTGATTGATGTGTGCCTGTGTGTGTCTGTGTACTCTGCTGATGTTTCGTCAGTGGCCTGGCGCATGTGACTGCTTTGCTTTGCTGTCCATCAGCCTTGTGTTGCTTGGGATGCACAGTGTGTGCCATGATCCGGGCTTGGTTCGCACCCCTCATGCCACCTGTGTACTTACTTTGCCATGTAGTGCATTGCTGCGTACCCAGTGGAAAAAGTCCCTATGACTAAGGTGCTATTACTTGCCAGCATACTATGCCCTGTTCTAGAAATCTAAGATGTTCAACTGTGTGTCTCTGTGACATGGTGCAGGTGTAGTGATGTTGTCCCACTTTGTCATCCACACAGGTATCCCCCTACCACAAGGGGAAGATCTGGAAGGACGCCGTCAAGGCCGTGCAATCGGCGGAGGGTCGCAGTTGGCGCCTGCCACAAGTGAGGATGAGATGGCAGGACATCCGGTGCTGGACCCGGAGGATTGCCCGGGTCATGATGAAGGACTCACCTCCTCGCAAGCATGGCGGGCGCCGGCGCCTGACCCACCAGATGCGGCGTGTCCTGGCGGTGGTCTTCCCTGACCTGGAGAGGCGGATACAGGAGTTACAGCAGCAGGAAGGGGGTAGGTACATGTGTGTTTGTTGTGTTGCCAGTTTTTGTCGCCTGGAGACACTGCCAGGGTATAAATGAGCAGTGCATATCCTGTTCCCCCACAGTCAACCTGTGCTGTTCTTCCCCCCTTCCCCTCCTTGACATTTGTTACCTGGTCTGTGTGTGATCACTATTGCACATGGTCATCTAGGCTGCCAGTTTATCAAGGTGCACACTGCTTTCAGCATCAAGTGTGGGGGTGGTCTGCCTGTGCCCTGTCCTGTACAGTCATTAGGGGGTGCATATTTGTTGCCACTGATGCTGAGTCCCAACATAGGAGTGTGAGGTTTCAAATGAACAAACTTGCTGCATGCATTACCGATGTTGTGGCCTCAGACATGATGTGCATGAGTGGGATATATGCATAGTGCCGGGACGGTTGCTCCTGTAACAGTCAGCTCATTCCAGGACCATGGAGCAGTGTGCACACTACAGTCCCCTGTCACAGCCTGCCCTCCTACTCATGTGTGTCATCCAACACTGTGCACATTCACTGTGGGTTCATAATGGCTCTGCCTCTGTGGCATTGTTCCATGGCCTAGGTAGTAGTTTTCACATGTGTGATACATTTGCCCACTGGACAGGGATACACCAGTTTGCTTGTGCATACTCACACTGGGCAGTGCCTGTGTGGCTATTCACAACAATCTGTTGATGTTTGTTTGTGACCAATATGTTTTGCCAGCCCTACAAGGTGATGTTGTGTTAATGAAGCTAGTTTTCAAGCACAGTTATTGTAACCCTGAATAAGAGCTCTCACTTCTTGATTGTTATCAGTCACATTGACTCAGGTATGGGTGGGTGTGCGCGGGAGGGGCGTACATGTTCAACCCTGATGTTTCATTGCCAGTTCTGACTTGTGTGTGATGATTCTCAGTACAGAAAGTCATCGTGCAGTGCCCCCGTGATATTGGCCAGTGCTTGCTGTTGGTGCTTCATTGCCTGTGTCAGTTCTTGGCAATCATGTATCCTGCTTGTACTTTTTTGGCACCTGTGTGTGGTTCAGATGCTACACAGTTGTGACTTAGTGTGCTGACATCTGTGGGTACATTCTGGCTTGCCATGAGGGGGAACCCACAGTATAGCTAGGCTTTTTTTCTAATCAATTGCAGGCCCATTAGCTTATGCATTGTCCTGGGTGTGGACATGTGTGCCACTCCAGATGACAGTCAGTAGGTCATATGTGTAGCCAACTGTGTGATCAGGTGACGGATAGCCATGTGACAAATGACATTATTCAAGTTGTTACTCAGAGAAAATGTCCATTGTCACTCACTACACCTGTCAACATGTCTCAATGTTTCATATGCTTGACCTTGTTGTTTGGTTGTGAAGGACAATGATGTGCCTGCATGAGAAATGTCTCCCAAGGAAGTGCACAAGACACCACCTTTACTTTTTCCAGGGACACGCTGGCACATTTTAAAGTAAGGCACAGTTTGAACAACACTTGGTTTGGAGTTTATACATATACATGTTCTCACAGTGTGCTAGCATTTGGGTTAGTCCTTGGTTGTTGCTGATACCAAATTACGAGTGTCAAGTCATCCAGCCACCCTGGTGCCATGTATATGTGCTTACTGCTACGCCATTTCTGCCTAACAGTGGCTGATTTGAATGAGTCTGGCAGCTCAGACAATGACTGTGTACATGTAGTTTGGTGTGCACCTCCTTGTGTGACTTCTGCTATACAGACACATGTGTGTTGTGTTCACAGAGTGCCACATTCACACATGCTAGACATGTCCATTTTGTAAAGGGTTGTGATTCTCCAGGAGTCACAATGTATTTCTTTGGGGTGTCAAAAGTACTCACAGGTCTCTGAGTGTGGGGACACCTTCTGCATTGGCATGTGGTATTTGGCCTTGGGTGCGACAATACTGTTTGTTTCCCAGTGGACAAGAGGTGGCATGCCTTCATAGTCTTGCTGTGCTCAACTGATCCCAGACACAAGCTTCTCATGATCTTGTGAATTCAAGTTATTTGCTGTTGTGTCCTAATTTTCATTGTTTGCAAGTGGCATGGTGCATCAACCAACTGGGGAGTGCAGGGCTTACATATGTGGGGAGTATCCTAGATGTTACTCATGATGCCTTTCCTGATATGCAGTGTTGCCTATTTTGTTTGGACTCATGTGTCAGATGTATACAGGTGACTGATTTTTTCCTGTCTCTTCACCTTGCCCACAGCATCATCGGAGGACACCGAGGGAGACACCGGCACGGACGTGGAGGAGGGATCGAGCAGTGGTGCCACCACTGCTGTGGAGTCGGTGGAATCTAGTGGCATGGAGGGCGAGGGGAGTGAGGCGGAGGACCTGCCCAGTACCAACACAGACTACGAGGCAGACGGGTCCGAGGCTGAGCTCCCAGAGGGGGCGGAGGCTGCTCCCACAGCTACAAGCAGCAGTACATCTCTCGCCGCCCCCTCCATTCCCATCACCGCCCTCCCACTTGCTCGGGTCCCTTCTGTCCGTGCTAGGCCAAACCGTGTCTCCTTCGTGCCAGGCACCGCACCCCCTGCCCCTGTCCCCCCTGCTGCCCTCACTGACGAGTCTGTGGACATTCAGCGGCAGTTGCAAGTTGGGCAGACATCGATCCTGACTGTCCTCCATGGCCACACCAGACTGCTGAACCAGATGATGTCGTACATGGAGGGCATGTCATCAGCGATGTCTGACCAACGGATGTTGCTGAGGTCCCTGGACTCGTCACTGACGGCAGTAGCGAGTCACCTGCAGCGCTGCCTCCCCCCTACCCCTGGCCCATCCACAAGTCCAACACCCATGCCTGTCCCAAGCACACCCAGACATCCACACACACGCACCCCACCAGACAGAAGCAGCACACCACCACGTAAGGGCAAGCGCACACCTCCTGACACGCACACTCAGGGGGTAGCAGGCACACCCACTGGGTCTGGGGCACACAGGCAGGCACGCAGCCACAGTCCTCATCCACATGACTCACTCCCCAGTCCCTCCGATGTCACTCCCCTTGGCTCCCCTGCCCCAGATTCGGAGAAGGAGGCGTACTTTTCTGGGCTGGGCCTCAGCCCCACTAGTTCACCTGGACGCAAACGGTCATGGCACTCCACGGGTAGGGGAGTTAAGTCCCCAGCCCGTCCACCACCTCCCCCAGTAGCGCTGCAACCCATCCCTTTGACACCCCCCCCCCCTCCTTGGGGCCTGTTGTTTCTCCGGGTGCAGGGGGGACGCTTGAAGAACTGGCAGATGTGTGCAGCGCTGAGCTCGCCTCCACCTTTGGCGCTGCTCCACCCCCTGTGGTGGAGTCGTCCGTCCCTGCACCCACAACTACCTACCCTTCCCCCTCCTGTCCCTGCGGTGCCTGGTCCTTCCCCACATGATGCCCCCCCCCCCAGTCGACGAAACACTGTTGTGATGTGCAGGCAAGCTAGGGGAGACACATGGCCATGTGTCCCACCCCAAGAACTGCTGATATGGACTGGCCATTGGCCTTTGTGAATAGTCTTGTTTACAAATTATTATTTTCATGCTGAATAAAGCATTTTCTTTTTCTTTGGAAAAGTCTTGCATTTCAGGTATTGATGTTGATGCTGATGCTACAGGAGTTGGGGTTGTGGGCATGTGTTATGTTTCAGGGAAATGTTGTGGTCTGCTGCTCATGGGGTGGAACCTGGTATCTGCGTGCCATCACGCGATCTCAGCAAAGATTCTTTGTCGTGTATGCTCTTTGTGTTTGGAGACATTGTCCCAAGGGGTGTTCCTTCCTCTGTGGCACCTGCCATCTCCCCTGCAGAGCGTTGCACAATTGTTGTGTTGCCCTGTGTCTACATGTCCTTTGTTGGTGATGGATCCCTTCAACTCTGGGCATGCCTGCTCAGCAATGTGTCCGGCTGCATCGTCTGTGCCATCCTTGGTACTCACTGTACTTGTGTAGAGTATTTTGCCATGCCTTCATGGATAAATGGTCCCTTTTCCGCACAATGCATGTGTGTAATCCCAGCCTAATACACATATGGTACTTGGGTATTTGAACACCTGACTCACAATTGTGGGCATTGTATCTGTGGGAACTCCACACTATTCCTTCCATGACAGACAACATCTTGGTGGCTAGCCCAGCACCTGAACATTCTTATCAGTCCTGGGATGTGCGTGACAGTGTGTGTTCTCTTTGGCTTTCTTAGTTTGTTGGACAGTGACATGACTATACAGTTTTGTGGCATAATCTCAGTGTGTGTATTGTGCTGCATCTGCCAGGGGTGGGTATGCATGTGTTATTTGTCCTCACACCCACATGTGGTGGGTCATGCAGTGGGGGTAAGACCTCCTTCCTCCTGGGAGTGGGACAATGCTGTCAGTGATGTGTTGTCATGGCACTATCCTCATTGTCCTAAGTTAGGGTTACGTACATTCACCCATGGAGCTGTGGTCATCTGATAATGATGTACACCCCCATGTCTCTGTCCACTGCTGGGAGTCCTCTGCACCCACCCCTCACATGTCTGGGCACTGCTGGGAGTGATAGGCTCCCACCCCTCATATGTCTGAGCACTGCTGGGAGTCCTCTGCACCCACCCCTCACATGTCTGGGCACTGCTGGGAGTGATAGGCACACACCCCTCATATGTCTGGGCACTGCTGGGAGTGATAGGCACACACCCCTCATATGTCTGGGCACTGCTGGGGGTCCTCTGCACCCACCCCTCACATGTCTGGGCACTGCTGGGAGTGATAGGCACACACCCCTCATATGTCTGGGCACTGCTGGGAGTGATAGGCACCCACCCCTCATATGTCTGGGCACTGCTGGGAGTGATAGGCACACACCCCTCATATGTCTGGGCACTGCTGGGGGTCCTCTGCACCCACCCCTCACATGTCTGGGCACTGCTGGGAGTGATAGGCACACACCCCTCATATGTCTGGGCACTGCTGGGAGTGATAGGCACACACCCCTCATATGTCTGGGCACTGCTGGGGGTCCTCTGCACCCACCCCTCACATGTCTGGGCACTGCTGGGAGTGATAGGCACACACCCCTCATATGTCTGGGCACTGCTGGGAGTGATAGGCACCCACCCCTCATATGTCTGGGCACTGCTGGGAGTGATAGGCACACACCCCTCATATGTCTGGGCACTGCTGGGGGTCCTCTGCACCCACCCCTCACATGTCTGGGCACTGCTGGGAGTGATAGGCACACACCCCTCATATGTCTGGGCACTGCTGGGAGTGATAGGCACACACCCCTCATATGTCTGGGCACTGCTGGGGGTCCTCTGCACCCACCCCTCATATGTCTGGGCACTGCTGGGGGTCCTCTGCATCCACCCACCCACCTGCGCCCTTGCTGTGGTACACTGCTGTCCTAGCCATGCACCACCCCCAATTTACAGTGATGTGCTGCACCAAGCCGTATACCTACATCCGTGGCATGTGTACGCCTTGCATCCATCATGTCTTGGGGCTGTAGGGGTACGCGTGTACGGCCCGTACCCACGCTCTGGGGACGTGGGTACGGTCCGTACACGCCTACCCCTACATCACCACTGCAATGGTGGTACGGCCCGTACCCATGCTCTGGGGGCGTGGGTACGGGCCGTACCACCATTGTAGTGGTGATGTAGGGGTACGCATGTACGGCCCGTACCCACGCTCTGGGGGCGTGGTTACGGGCCGTACCACCATTGTGGCGGTGACGTAGGGGTACGCGTGTATGGCCCGTACCCATGCTCTGGGTGCATGGGTACGGTCCGTACACGCGTACCCCTACGTCACCACTGCAATGGTGGTACTGCGCGTACCCATGCTCTGGGGGCGTGGGTACGGGCTGTACCACCATTGTGGCGGTGACGTAGGGGTACGCGTGGTACGGGCCGTAACCACGCTCTGGGAAGTGTGGGTACGGTCCGTACACGCGTACCCCTACATCACCACTACAATGGTGGTACGGCCCGTACCCACGCTCTGGGGGGCGTGGGTACGTCCCGTACCACCATTGTGGTGGTGACGGGTACGTGTCCACGTCCACTTCCGTTGTGGCGGGACGTGGGATAGGTGGACACGCCCCTTTGAAGTGACCAGACCATGGAGGTAATTAATGTGCAGGATGTATTCGTGATTTGTGGGGTGTGGGTTATGTTTCCTGCCCCTTGCACACCCCCCCCTTTGCCCCTGGGGGTTGTTCTGACCTTCTGCGGCATCTGCGTCGGTTTCTGTACATGAGGTGGTAGGCTATGAGGGCCGGGATGACGCGTAGGTTGGGGACCATCGCTGTCCGTCGCGTACCGGTGCTCCTTCTTCGTGTCGTCCTCAATTTCCTGGCAGTTTTTGGCTCCCGTAAAAAATGCTGCGTGCGGAGTGACGTCGGCACGAATCGTACTTGCTGGTCCGTAGAACGCTGCCTGACTCCGTCCGGACGTCGCGTATGCGCCGTCCAGATTCAGATTTGTATGTATTTTTTTGCCGGTCGCTGTTTTTTACGACTCGTACGGAAATGGTATTTCTGTGCGAATCGTACTTGCGAGTTTGTAAGCTGTTTTTCCCGGGTACGAGTCGGACGGAAAAAACGCTCCGTGCGACCATTCGTACCCGGGTTTTACCGGATCGGAATCTGCACCTTGGTGTACGTATATTCTTTGAAATTAGTCAAATTATATGTTTTTCCTGTTCCCATTTGAAATGTAATAATCATGGGGCATTTTGTGAGCACACAAGCCTAAATTCATTTTTTTGTATTTCCTGACATGATAGTCTCATGGATATTTATTCAAGCATCGTCTTGTTGATTATACCTAATTCCCTTTAAAAAATGGATATATGTTTTTCAGCTGTCTTATTTGTCTATCTTGCTCACTTGATCTGGGGGTTCTATAACAAAAGACAAAGCAATTTCAAGAATCTTTTGGTAAACAATATTAATTGATCTTACTAGTCAAAATTTTGGATATGAAATCTGGGACGACGATTGCTATTTACTTTAGAGGAAAGAAACTCTAGAATTGAACTTAACAGGAATTCCCACTCCAATATCCATGCATAAATTGCTTGATCTTTGGTACTGGAGTTAATGAATTAAGCAGTTGAATTCGTAATTGACTCGGTTTGTCTTTTAAGCCACTTTTCAATCTCAGTTTTGAGTTATTAATGGTGTTTATTAGTTAGTTACCAGTTTTAGGAAAATCCATATGTTAGATATTATTATAAAATAAATAAATAAC
Source organism: Triturus cristatus (assembly GCF_964204655.1). Classification (NCBI taxonomy): domain Eukaryota; kingdom Metazoa; phylum Chordata; class Amphibia; order Caudata; family Salamandridae; genus Triturus; species Triturus cristatus. The sequence goes on along the minus strand of NC_140579.1, from coordinate 639,507,729 downwards.
TTCTCTGTTGATTCTGGTCACTTTCCTGCTGAGGGGTTATCTCAGAATTTGTACTCACATTAAAATTAGAAGAATGGGGGGGGCGTGGCTTGCAGCCAAGCGAAATGGCCGCAGCCTAGTTGGGCTCCGGGGAAGAGATCGACTCCCCGCTCATCCGTCATTCATCCGAGCACTGATCCGATCCCACAGGTCCAGAAACGAAGGCGGACACACAGCGGCGCTACCGGATCCAACTCCCGGGTCTCTCAGACGTCTGGGACGGAATCGGCAGGATCCGCAACTTTGCGGCCCGGCTCGGCGTGTGCGACCGGGGCGTCGAGTGCCGGGGTGACCCCGGGCGCGGCGTGACCGGACCGGCCTGACCCGGAGGCGGAGACGGAGGCTGGGCACCTGCCAGCAACTACTGACGGCGGCGCTACCGGAGGCAGCCGGGGCAGAGATGAGGCGAGTGCTCCAGTGAGGGAGGCGTAATCGGGTCTGCTGACTTCGATCGGCCCGCAACGAAGAACCTGCCCGGGGCGCCGGGGCGCCGGGGCTGAGGCGCGAGCTCCGCTACTTCTCCGGGGGGTCTAGCCCGCACTCGGAGGGCTGCTACCGGACGCCGAGGGGGCTTCCTCGGGCCTGCGCTGCTAGTGGGGACCGGTGGGGCGAACCGTGGACTGTGACCCTGCCCTGTGCCGGGCCCCGCTGAGGCGTGCAGCCGGCCCTGCTGATCCGCAACACCCCTTGGGGGACGACCTGAGACGAAGCACGCTCCCTAGGCTGCCTGAGGGGTTCGTGCCCTGCCTGAAGAGCCCTGGTGTATCGACTCCCAGCTGATCTGCAGGAGTGTCCTTTGAGAGGCATCATCTATCCGCGCCATGAGCGGGAAGGGAACCAAGGGGCACCATCAAGGCAAGCTCGATAAATTCGCCTATGCCAAAGACCCCGCGGTGTCCGACCGCGGCGGCCGCGAGGAGAAGATGGCGGCGACCACCGATGCACCGAAGGTGACACTGGAGGACATTATGGCGGCCTTAACACAGGTACAATCGACGGTGGGGACGATTTCTACGGACGTGTCCCTGCTCCGCGCGGACTTCCAGAAAATGTCCGCCAGGGTTGCGGAGGTGGAGCAGGTAACGGAGACTCTGGTGAAGGACTCGAGAGGCCTTCTGCAGAGGGTGTCGCAGTTGGAGTCAAAGAACAAACGTATGGCAGCCCGGTTGGATGACCAGGAAGGGCACTCTCGCCGCAATAATGTGCGCATTATTGGATTCCCGAAAGTGAGGGGCACCCAGCCATGGACCTATATGTCGAAGAACTGATCAAATCCAAGTTACAACCCCGGGGCCTCTCAGCGTTTTTCTCGGTGGAGCGAGCACATAGGGTACCGGGAGGGCGTCCGAAGGTGGGAGCGCCTCCGAGGCCCGTCCTGGCCCGCCTTAATTTCCGAGACAGGGACGCCATTCTGCAGGCGGCACGGGTGGCACCACCTATCAAACTACAGAACTCCACGGTGTCCTTCTTCCCTGACTATACGGCTGCGGTGGCGGCGCAGCGGCGGAGTTTCATGGAAGTCAAGAAGAAACTGAGGGCCAGAGAACTTCCATATGCAATGCTCTTCCCGGCACGTCTTCGTGTGGCGGCGGAGGGCAAGACTCTCTTCTTTGACACACCAGAGGAGGCTCATGACTGGTTGGAGGGGTGGCGCCAGGCTGGTGGTGCACGGCGCTCTAACCGGGGGACACGGTGTCCCGGGAGTGCGGACGATCCTAATGGACAAGATCGGCGCCTTGAAGAGGTCGAGGAGGAGCCCACCGGTTGACGTGATGGCTTATATCATTCCCGAAATGTGGTTCGGGGCTGTCCTCCGGAGACCGCTGCTGCTGTATGGTCCACACATTAGCTGTTTTGGGACATGAACGATGGGACCTGGGGATAGGGGACGTCCTGGTCTCCCTCGGACTCCACGCTCCTTAAAGCGCAAGTACTGTTTGGGGTTCATGGGATCGAGCACTCTGCTGAGTTGGGGTGGTGGGCAGTTCTGAGTCCGTGTGGCAGGGAGGCAGGGAGGGGGGCGGGGGGATGGGGTACGTTCTTTAGTTTTGTTCTTTTGTTCTGGTTATATAGGACACGGCCTTCAGACTTACACCACGCACATGTTCAACACACGACCCGGGTCGCCTTCTGCACTATCCGACTCCTGCTCTGTCGCTTCACCCACCCACCGTGAAGTCGGACTTGTTTAGTGAGGTAGCCCCTGACACTGACAGGACCCCGGTGAAGCCCCTCTCATTACTTACCTGGAATGTTCGGGGTTTAGGAGATAAAATCAAGCGAGGCCTGGTCCTGCATAGTATCAAACGATGTGCCCCGGCACTGGTCTTACTTCAGGAAACCCATCTCACAGGCACTGCTACTAAAGCGCTGGACCGATGGGAATATAAGATGGTGGTGCACTCCGAGTTCACCTCTGGGTCCCGGGGGGTTGGCATCTTGGTGCGCAAACAGTCCCGCTTAATCGTGCTTGGTGCACATACGGACGGGGCCGGGCGTTTTGCCACTGCCCACATACAATGGGAAGGACATCTCTACAACGTAGTGTCGGTCTATATCCCTCCCGGGTTACATGCCGCGGCGCTCCCGGCGCTGAGTGAATTTCTCCTCACCCTACCAGAGGGGGAGGTATTACTTGGGGGTGACTTTAATGCAGTGATGAATGATCACGTTGACCGATCTCCGCCTCGAGCGCGTGGCAGTGGCGCGACGCGACTTGCGGGCTTCACGGCGGCGCTAGGGTTCACAGATCTTTGGCGATGGTACCACCCAGAGTCGCGCTCGTACACGTTCCACTCCGGGGTGCACGACAGTCTCACCCGTATTGATCACTTTCTGGGCTCCCCCGGTTGCCTTCACAACATTGCCAGTATTGACATTAGACCCAGGGGCATCTCTGATCACTCCCCGATCCTCTTGCATTACAATAGTCCTCACCTAATGCGCCGCCGCGCATACCCGATACGCCCCAGCTACCTGCGACTCCCGAAGATTGGTAAAACCATCGCACGGGCGTCTAAACTCTACTTTCACGAAAACGCCGCTTCGGTCGACTCCCCTACGATTCTTTGGGAGGCGTACAAGACGGTGCTGCGGGGCCAGGCAATGGCTGCCATCACAGGATATAAGCGCATGCAGACAGCAGAGCTGCAGTCGCTGGAGCTTGTGCTCCGGACTGCGGAGGCTCGCCAGGCCGAAACCCCCTCCCGCGAAACCTCACATGACCTGCGCTTGGCTCAGGTGAAGCACAGGGAGCACCTGACAGACCGTGTTAGACAACGACTTGAGGCCTCCCGGCACACAGTCTACGATGTAGGCGATAAAACCGGCAGACTACTAGCGTGGTTGGACAGGCGCGACAGCGGAGCCCGATGGATCGCGCAGCTTGTCACTGCAGAGGGGTCAAAAACGTCAGACCCGCGAGACATAGTGCACACCCTAGCGGGGCATTTTCGTGACATATATTCCTCCAATTCCTCCATGTCGGTGGAGGTAGCGCTGACGTATATCAAGGACCTACGGATGCCCACGCTCTCCCCTGAGGCTAGAGAGTCCCTGGAGGCCGAACTCACGGTCGAGGAGCTACAGATGGCCATTGCCGCGTTGCAACCCGGTAAAGCACTGGGTCCCAACGGCGTCCCGGTTGAGCTATATCACCGACTGCCTGAGATGTTGGCCCCACACTTGCTGAATATGTACAAACACAGCCTGGAGGCGGGGGAGCTCCCCGCAGATCAGCGAACGGCCACCATCGTGGTAATACCGAAGCCGGGTAAGCCGGCGGATCAATGTGCCTCCTATCGCCCCATATCGCTGCTCAATGCAGAGGCCAAGATCCTGGCGAAACTGTTGGCCCTCCGACTCACGCCTCATTTGACTGACATAGTGCACCCGGACCAGGCGGGCTTTATGCCTGGGAGAAGTACCTCACACAACCTAAGACGCTTATACGGTGTGCTGGCCCGAGTGGACCGACTGCAGGAACCAGCTGTCATTCTATCTCTTGATGCCCGCATGGCATTCGATATGGTGGAGTGGCCCTTTCTCTTCGCGGTCTTGTCACATCTGGGGTTTGGGCCGAAATTTTGTGCCTGGATCCGACTCCTCTACACTAAGCCGCTGGCCCATGTCGCGGCCAATGGGCATATGTCAGAGGATTTTCCCCTGGGGCGGGGTACGCGTCAGGGCTGCCCGCTCTCGCCGCTGCTTTTCGCCCTCGTGCTCGAGCCTCTCGCGACTTGGATACGGTGGGAGCCTATGATGCGGGGCCTCCGCTGGTCGCCGAGCTGGGAAGACCGCGTCTCCCTCTACGCAGATGACATACTGCTCTACTTAGCTTCCCCTAGGCGCTCTATCCTAACGTTGCTTAACATCTGCGAGGTGTTCGGCCGGGAATCCGGCTATACGATAAACTGGTCGAAGTCGGTCCTCCTGGTGCTGCGGGGCCCCCCCCCTCGGCTGTCGGAGGGCTGCCAGATACAGGTGGCGGAGGGGTCGTTTCAATACCTAGGGGTGCACATTACACGGGAGCAACAGGAATTTTACAGGCTCAACTTAAGCCCTCAATTGGACCGCCTCAGGCAGGATGTACAGCACTGGGGAACGTTGCCCTTGACCTTGGTGGGGAGAGCGGCGCTCTTTAAAATGATGGCCCTGCCGCGGTTTCTTTATGTGCTGTAAAATACTCCATACCCGGTGCCCCCGACCTACTTCCGCGCGGTAGCGGCGCAGGTTTCCAACCTCCTCTGGGGCAACAAACCAGCGCGCATTGCACAAGCAAAACTAGTCTGTGGGTGGTACGACGGGGGCATTGCGCTCCCAGATATCCAGCTCTATTATTGGGCGGCGCAGCTTAAGGTGATCAACCAGTGGCTCCATGCGCCCCAGTCGGATCCCGCGTTTAAGGCAGATAGGGATATACTGGGTGAAAGGGGTCTGCTAACTCCACTATACGATGCCCGGTTGGCCCCGAAGCTGATCGGCCCTCTGCGACAGACTGTGTCTATCTGGCATGCGGCGCAGGTCAGGCTGGGTTGGCGGGGAGTCCTGACGCAGCTTACGCCTCTCTGGGATACAAAACGACTGGGGCGTCTGAGGGACAGCAAGGGCTTCGACGCTTGGGACGCCATCGGGATCTCGGTGATAGGCGACGTGGTACATAAAGGGGAGGTGGTCCAATTCGCTCGCTTACAACAACAATATGAGCTAGCTCCCTCAGAATGGTTCCGCTATCTACAGATGAAACATGCCCTGACGACACAGTTAACCCCAGGTGTGCAGGTTCCGGAGGCATCCCCACTGGAGGACAGGTTGTTGACCGAATACATGCCTAAGAGGGCCACGTCCTTCACGTACCGTAAATTGATCAACAATTTGCCGGGCTCTATGGGGCTATTGCGGGAGAGGTGGGCCGGCGAGGTCGGCGATTTTGATGACCCAGACTGGCGGGAGGCGCTGGCCTCGCCACGTGAGGCGGGTATACCCTCGAGGCTGCGGCTGGTGCAGCTTCGTATTTTGCATCGCTCATATTTCACCAGGTGCTTGCTACATAAACTGGGTAGAGCGCCGCATCCCTTCTGCCTGCGGGGTTGCGGGGAGGAGGGAACCTTCTATCACCTGATCTGGGACTGTCCTGTTCTCCAGCTATTCTGGAAGCGAGTGCTGCGCACGATGTCACAGGTGTGTGGGGTGTCGCTGCTGCCAGAGCCCAGGCGTTGTCTCTTGAATGTGTGGGAGCCCACGGATCTCAATCATCAGGCGCAGGGCTGGGTGACGCTTGGGAACATGACGGCCAAACGGAACATAGCCCAAAAATGGGGAGCGGTGGAGACGCCGTTGCTATCAACATGGAAGAGCGAGATGGATAGGGCTATGTTTGCTGAGCGCTCCGTTTTTGTCAGGCGGGGTTGTCCTCGAAAATGGGTCAGAGTGTGGGGAGCATGGAACAAGTATAGGGGTAACATATGTGATCCACCACCTCTTTCTGATGGGGAATCCTCTGACTCGGATGGCTAGGGAGGCTGGAGGGGTGGAGGGGAGGTTAGGCGATGCTGGTGATTGCCAGGTATCCGACCTGGGCCTATCTGAAATAATTACGACTGTGCGTGGTGATTTTTCTAATGTACTATATATACGGTCTGATTCTATATCGGTTAGTTGTATTTGTTGTGAAAACAATAAAATTTCTTTAAAAAAAAAATAAAAAAAAAAAAAATTAGAAGAATGCATAAAAGTGTAGTCTACAGTTGTTAGGAACGGAGGTTCTGGTTGGCAGAGGTATGCACCCTATCCAAGCAGGAACCACAATGCTAGTCAGGGTAAGTCAAAAACACACCCTAAATTAACCCTAAATTAATCTCAGACCAGTCAGGCCTAATTTAAGAGGCAGTGTGTAAAATATTTGTGTAAAACTGTGAAAAGACCACACAAAAAGATTCCACACCAGGTTAGAAAAATAGAACTTCATTTGATAAATAAATCAAGATGAAAATGACACAAATACAATAAGTAGAAGTTGCTATAGGAATATTTAAAGAATAAACTGTAAAATAGTGCTTAGAAGCAATATGTGCTTACTTGGGTTGTCTGGTCATGCCGAACGAGGACAAAGTAAAAAATTCAGGCTGACTGCACTGGATACAGGAACCTAGTGAGGCCCGCTGAACTAAAGTACCTCAAGTCTTGTTGCTTTGACGAAGATGCAGGGTGCATCAGTGCGTCAGTTCTGAAGTCAATGCGCCAGTTCCGAGATGCAGTGATTCCGAAGGTGATGCGCTGGGTTTCTGTGTACAGTAGAGGTGATGCGTCGAAATTCTTCTTGCAGTGGAGTCGGTGCATTGGTTCCGAAGCAGCAGTTCCAAGCTGGTGTGCTGCTTCCCAGGGAAATGAGCTGGCCCTCTTCCTGCAACAGCGGTGATACGTCGATTCTGCTCTCACAGCAGAGGATGTGTCGGTTCCTCTGGAGCAAACATCTTAGGCCCACTTCAAAGGGTCAAGAACTCGGGTGGCACCACTTGGCAGAGCAGACTCACAGATTGCAAGAGTTAAAGGTGTAGGAGCAGGATGGATGAAAGTCTTTTCTGTCTCTGAGACTTTAATCAGGAGGCAAGCCAGCAAGTACTTGGAGTCACTCTGGGCTCAAGTGATGCAGGTCCAGTCCTTCTCAGTCAGGGCAGAGGAGCAGCAGACAGCAGGCCAGCACAGCAAGAAAACACAACAAAATATCCATGGGTCTAGTGAGCCTAAAGAAACTCTAGAGACAAGTAGTAGTTATAGATAACGCCTTGGTTTGCAGTCCAATTGGTTATTATGTGTTTTTATTACGTTAGTCCTGTACAGCCCTAATTAGTATCGCACTAATGCTTATTTTGACTCGCAATCGCATAGGCAACATAGGTACAACAGACTGCATGTCTGATTATCACCTATGTTGTTTCTTTTTCCTTAGAGCGGGGCCTCATTTCCTGAGCTGTAGCCAGGTGAGGTGAGGTTGTTTTCTCATGAATTATGGGTAAGCGCAATTCAGTACATAATGTCATGAGTACACTATTTAGATACTAATAACGATGGGTTATTTTTATCCACGTAGATAACAAGTATTTTGGCACAAACTTGTGACTTTTTATTTTTCTGATGTCACCTTTTCTCCTTTAGGTGCCCCAAGCATACTGTAACCCATAAGAAAGTAGACATCAGGTTTGAGGGTTATATTTGTGCCAACCTATTTTTTAAGAAAAAATTCTTACCTTGGTTTCACTTATTCGCAAACGCAGTAGCATTATGACATCTAGGTCCTGGGGAAGGCCAAGATTAAATATAATCTCAATGGCCGAAACATGTAGACCTTGTTTCTGGACACATGCAGTCATTATTTCATAACTGCATCTGCGCTGTTTTTAATTTGGGTTCACGAGACAATGAATAAGAATTTTCTCCTGGTAGCCAATTTAAATCTTCACATCACAATTCACACTCGTGCACTGCGCCCATCACCCTTACAAAACAAAATTCTTCACATCTGATGGATTCTAGCAAATCTTATTTACAAATTGTTTCTCTGAACACATCCCTGAGCCCCTTCCTCTCAGTGAGGGGGCTGTAGCCCGTGGTTGCACTAGGTTTTGCAACCAAGAGGAGATCCCAGATGATGAAGCAAGTCACCTTGGTGAGTGATGGGATTCAGTCTTTTTTTAAGGATTGCCACTGATTAAAAATTAAAGGTCTCTGCTTGTGCTACTTGTCTCTAGAATTTCTTTAGGCTCACTAGACCCATGGATATTTTGTTGTGTTTACAGTTATAGCTGGGGAATATATCCATGCGCTGGTCTTAAAACGTTCCCTCAGCACCCCTATTATCTTTTGTGTTTTTGTTGCAGCACAGCAAAGAAACAGTTCTTCCAGAGCAGACGTCCAGTAGAGTGGCAGTCGTTTACTAGCACAGCAGTCCTTTCTGGCAGAGTATTCATAGGTCCAGAAGTGTACTGGTGTCAGAGGTCCAGTACTTATACCAAGTTGTGCCCTTGAAGTAGGGGAAACTTCAAAGAAAGGTCTTTGAAGTACACAGTGGTCTTTCCTTCCTTCACTGATTCCAGAATCACTACAGGGGGGTATGCAGCCCTTTATATGGGGACAGGACACAGCATATTCAGGTGTAAATGTGAGGCTTTGCCCAGCTCCTCCCTCCCATCCTGCTCAGGAAGGCCCATCAGGATGTGGATGTCCTATCAAGTCACACCTAAGCTCCCTTTGTGTGTAGCTGTCTAGAGGGAATGCACAAAGCCCAGCTGTCACCCAACCCAGACATTCAATTCAATCAATTTATTTTTTATTGTATGTTATTAATAAAAACCTTTTGCAAATTCATTCTAAAAAGCTCAAATTACATCATCAGATCAATTTTTATAAATAGGTAAAACGCTAGAAGTTTAAAATTAGAATTTAAATGGTAAGAGGTTAATAGAAACGTCTTGTTCTAATTGGCCTTGGGTTGCATAGTTCTGCTTTCCCCGCTGACCATGAGGGTCCCTAATGCACCTGCTTCTTCCATTTTATTGTCTACAATGGTTACAAACTTCACAATTCAGTTGCAGATCGTTAGAGTTGAAACACGCTATCACTGATTGCTGTCGTGTGCAGATTCCACGGGCGTTAAATTCTGATTTGAATAATATGACCCTTTCTTGCTTTAAATGCATACAAGTGCAAATCAAGGGTGCCATGTTCCCTTTTTGCAAAGATGACAGTTAGCTGTAGCTTGCCCCCTCTGCCATGGTGGTAGATGCAGGATAGATGGCAACTTCTCTAGTCGATGTTTGAGAACTTTTTCTTTTATGCACGTGCTTACCCCAAGCTGTAATAGGTTTGTGGGCTGAGTGTTTTATAGCTATTAGTAGTCATCCATGCATGGCTCCATTTTAAGAAGGTAGCTTTATCGTCTATTAGCGAAAGGGTCCTGATTGTCCTTTGTACTGCTTTTAAAAAAGTGTATGCGAGGTTGGTGTCTCCCAAAGCGCGGAAAACCCTGTAGTTGCTAGGCTGTTTTTTAAATAGTTCCTGGCCAGCCGCTGTGAGCTGAACTGCAGCTCCTCCCATAATAGATGTTTTAAAGTGTTCTTAGTGGTATCCCTATTTTTGTGCCAGCTCGTTAGGTAGGCCTCTTGTATTGTAAGTTGTTGATTGGTGAGCCCAAATCCCAGTCTGATCTGAGCCGCAGAGGCATAAGTAGGTATATTAAAAAGGATCCTATAAGCTGTAATCATAGTGCTGTCAGGATGCCGTAGATATTTATCGTTTGTGACATTCTGAATTCCGACGTTGCCCAGATTTCATGCATATGAGCCTTTTGCGGATCTTTTTATAGACATAGTTTTTGTTTTGTCACGATTAACTTCCAAGACGTTTTCTGTAGTATAGCTCTCTAGTGCATTCAGGAGGTGCTGCAATCCTACTTTCGTGTGGCTGATCAGGAACACATCGTTTGTATATGAAATGCTGGATAAGGCCTTGCCGCCAATCTTGAGGGCGTGTGTTCTGGGTAAATTTAGAGTTTGCATCAGGTCTGCAACATACAATTTGAATAGAGTTGGGGCGAGCACACAGCCCTGTTCAAGCCCATTAGTCGTAGGGATACGCCTCAATAGATGTGTAGCATGGCCCAAATTAACCTGCCCCCAGGTAACAATGTGTAGTTGTATTATCATTTCGAGGAGGGAATTCGGAATATTCCAGCCCGACAGTTTTTTCCACAGGCTTGCTCGGTCAATATTATCAAAAGCGGTTTGAAAATCTATAAAACAGAAGTGCAAAGCCTGTTCTGTCGCCTTGACTTGATCGATAAGGAGTGACATTGTTAGGATGTTAGTGGTTGTGCCGGTTGCTTTGCAGAAACCTATCTGGTTGTATGGAATAATACCCTGGTCCTCAGCCCATTCCTGTAACTCCACTAGTAGGGTGCCCGCAAAGTATTTAGCTTCTACATCTAGCAAGGCAATAAGACGGTAATTTTTGGGAAAAGCCTTGTTGCCTGATTTATGAATTGGTGAAATTATGGTAGCTGGCAGCTGGCTCGTTTGCCTGATATGGCAAAATATTGGGTCTAACTAATCTGCCCAAAATGTTGCATCCTGTTTGAAAAGGGCTGATGGGATTCTGTTGCGTCCTGGGGCTCCCTCTTTCCTTTCTTTCCTTTCTTTTGATATTTGTTGTTTAATTCTATCGAAGTGTATTGCCTTTATATCCTCCCGATGACGTAATTTTACGTAATCCCGATGATGGTGTTTTTATTCTGCTGTTTGCTGGTTGTAGTGGGGCCCAGAGAGATGGGCCCCTGTGGGTTGGCTGGTGGGAGATTGAAAGGAGATTCCAGGTACTGTGCCCATATCTCCTCCGGAATGTGTGATGACACTCCACCAAGTAAGGGGCGCATTACTTTGTTCACAAGCAACCAAAAGCATTGAAAGAGCCTAAACCTGTGCTTTCTTTACTAATGGAAAACCTGCCTTTGCTTCAGAAATGAAAAACTGCATTTGAAAAGTGACACGCAGAGTTTGTGACACAAAATGAAAACATGAGCTCTGAAATTCAGACTTTAGCCAGACACTTTCATTTAGCAATTTATGTAACCCATGTGCAAGTAATTCATAGTTTTATTTAAATGTGTTTAGTTAGATTTTGTTCTCACTATGAAAATGTGACTCTAACTTGTGAAAACTGTTAAATGTGCATTAGTAGAAAATAACTTGTATTTGAATTAGCACAACATTTTAAAATGTAGAAACAGAACCAGTTGGTAATTCAGATCTTGCTCTCAGAGTTTGTGTCGATCTTCAAGATAAGCAAAGGAATCTTTTTCTCTCCGTGTGAAGAGAACAGTGGCATAATTTACAGCTGTGACTTCGGTCTGAGCTTTATTTCTGTAGTTGCTGGAAATGTTGAACAAAGCCTAATTTAATTCTTTGCTTTAGTGAGAACAGAAAAACACATATTTTAAAAGTGAATTACCATGTTTAATGTTTCTTAGTTAAAAGAAGGTTCTTTTGCAGCTCATGTTTTGTGTGTAGTTAGAAATACAATGTTGTTTTAAAAGGAAGGTTAGGAGATTAAATTGTATTAAATAAGATGCAGAATGTACCGTGGGAAAGATCTTCGCCTGTCTGAGAGATGGCGTATGAATCTGCCGATGGGTAGAGGCATCCTTTTGGAGAATGCTGGATTCCAGTTGGAGGAAGAGAAAGTCATGCTATATGCTTTGTAACATTATTCTTTGATAAACGCGTTCCTAGTTAGGAGTTTCAATGAGAGGAGAGAGGACACTTTCCAGAACACAGGCAGGAAGACTTTCGGAGCCCTTTGAGAGAGACAGACAGAGAAAGATTTAGAGACGCAAGGCTGCAGAGGAGTTTCAGACTCCGACGCAGAAATGAAGGGAGGGGAGCAGAAGTGATTTGCAGATGCAGTGGAGGAGAGGACAGACCTTTGATGGAGAGGAGAACATAGGCAGAAGTAGGCAGATTAAACGTAGGTTCAGTTCCATTCTGATTTGTGCTTTGACTAATTGGCTTTGCCAAGGCTTATTTGTTCTATGCTTGATTTCTCTTCATGGGAGATTCTGCAATTATTAAAGACTGAAACAGCTTAAATGCTAACTCACTCTTGCTTCTAGGACTCTTCAGGAGTTCAGACTGACATCATTTTGAGCCCCATTGTCTTAGAATAGGAATTCTTTCCTTCATGGAACGAGCTATTTGCAAATTATGATGCTTTGTGCTAACTCACTTTTTCTGTTATCAACTATGTAAACTGATTGATACCTGACTACTGAATGAAGACTCAGTGATTCTTAAATTTAGATTTGAAAATAAATCCCTTTGAAACTACTCACAAATCTCAATATTGGCTAAAATGTTTATTTGCATTTTATGTATTGCTCATGTTAATGTAGGAGCCCTCTGGTCATAAACGGTGGCAAAGATCCATCGACCTTAAGCGGAAATCAGGGTAACGATAATCAGAGGTAATGGTGCCACATTTCCTAGATTTTCCAAAGCAAGATTACTGTGGGATTTCCGCTGCAACAGGTTGGTTGCAGAGTAGGATGGTTATCTCTGTAGTAAGGGGAGAAGTAGAGAAAGGTAGATATTGATCCCATAGAACCCAAGTGAAGGTGATCCAGTGGACCGTGAGCGGAGGACGATGGCATTGATAGAAGCCGGCGGAGAGTAACGGTGCGGCGGAAGCAGCAGTTCATGGGAAAGTGAGTATGAACAGGGTTGTGTGTCTGTTAGATTGCGGTGTTGTATTGATTGTGTGATGCCTTGCGGAGTTGGTGTGAGAGTCGAGTGATTGTGGTTTCGGACTGTGAGCACGTACGGTCCATGAGATTTGATTCTGATATCCCGGGATAAGAGATTGTGGTGTAGAAGACACCCAGAGTTGAAATTGTCTGACCAGTGATTGTGGAAGTCATGAGACATCGTTGACTGACCCACCGGTGATAGAGAAATGTGTGTGTGAGTTCGTGAGTAACCTACGCAGGTCGTGGGTTGCTGTATGTGGAACATCGAGTGTTTGGATCCTAGCGATTAAGTACATGACTGTCCGGCCGTTTGTGGGCAGATAGTCTGAGGCAGTTGTCCGGTCGTTTCGCGGACAGACGATTGCCAGAGTGAGGTCGACAATTGTGATAGACTGTCTGGTCATTGGTGGACAGGCAGTTTTATCATTGTATGAAAGAGACGTGTGAGTGTGCGAGGGACAAATTGTAAAGGAGGGTGTTAGACTTGGGGGTCTCTAGTTGGCACAGGTATGCACTTGTGACAAATAGGGACCCTCGCCTCTAGTCAGCGTAAGGGGGTACACTCGTAAAATAACCCCTGCTCACCCCCTTGGTAGCTTGGCACGAGCAGACAGGCTTATCTCAGAGGCAATGTGTAAAGCATTTGTGAACACATACAGTAACCAAGTGACAACACTACAAATGGACACCACACAGGCTTTATATAAAAAATAAGTAATCTTTATATAGATTTACCACAAGACCATTAAAAAACAAAAACACACAATACTGTTACCTTAGCTAGTAGAATTTTGCTTAGGTCTTAAATGCGACACAAGGAGTCACTGTACCTTTTAGATGCGACACGCAGGGCAACGAAAGTGTTGCAACGATGTTGATGCGATTAAGTTTTTGGTGCAAAGAAATAAAGACGTGAAGATCTTCCAGATGCGGCACGCTTCTCCGATGTTGCAAGAAGACTCGAATCGAGGCTTCAGCTGCAGCGGCATTGCCCTTCACGCGATGTGACGATAGCGGCCTTGGCAGCGACACTCTTCTCCGACGTTTGCGAGACGCTTCCGCTCGATGCGATGTTGCAGCTGCGACACCCTTTTACACAATGTGACGACAGCAGCTCCGACGGCGGCATGCTTCTCCGTGGATGCGAGGCGCTTTTCTTGATGTGCCGCAATGTGACAACTACGATGGCTGCGATGGCGACACGCTTCTTCCTCGATGCGAGACTCTTCTCTTGATGCGGTGCAATGCAGCAGCTACGATGGCTGCGATGGTGACACGCTTCTTCGGCATTGCGGGACACTTCTTGGATGATGCGAGACGCTTCCGCTCGATGCGATGCTACAGCGGCGACACACTTTACGAGATGCGACGAGAACAGCTCCGACGGCGGCACGCTTCTCCTTCTTGAGTCGTGCTTCCAGCTCCTTGCGACACGCAGTCCCTCAGAAGGCCCAACAACAGCAGCAGGCACTTCCAAAGAACTCTGGGGAGCTGGGGGTGAAGTCTGTTGTTCCTGAGACTTCAGCAGGAAGAAAGCTCTTTTCCATGCCTTGGAGATCCTTCACAAGTTGAGCAAAAGTACACAAACAGTTCCTTTCTCCTCTCTTTGGCAGTAAGGCAACCACTGCAGGCCAATCCCCCAGTTTCAGGGATAGTTTCCTCCTCAGCTTCTTCTGGTTCCTCCCTCAGCAGAGGTTCTACTTGTTTTCCCAAAGTGATCTAAATTCTTGGGATCAGGGTCCCAATATTTATACCCAGAAATCCTTTGTCCTCTGAAGGCAGAGGGGCCTTTGCCCAGTCCAAACAAGTTCCTGAGCACTCTGTTTACCAGACTTCTCCTTTCCTTTCACAGTGCAGGGCAGAAACATTAGACGCCCCACAGGAGGTGGAGCCAGCATTGTGGAAGGCAAGTACAGCCCTGAAGCACTTCGTTGACAGGATTCCTTCTCTTCATTCACTGTGCAGGACAGAGACATCAGCCACTCCCCAGGGGGTGGAGCCAGCATTGTGGAAGACAGGACAGCCCTATTCAGGTCCCAGGTGAAACTCCTCCCACCCATCTAGATGCAGATCTCTCTATTCACCACTGGGGCACCTCACACTGTCTCCTGGAATTCCCCAGCCCTGTCACTCAAACTCCAGACAAAGGAATACACACAGTCTAGCAGAGGCAGGAATGGTTAGACAAGAAAATGCCTACTTTCTAAAAGTGGCATTTTCAAACACAGAGGTGCCGATTCTGATCCGGGAAAAAATATTTGCGTATGACTCGTATCCGTACATTTTCACATACGAATCGTACAAGTACCGTACAAACTGCAAAGTATGATTCGTACCTGAAAAATACATACGAATTGCGTCGGGGAAAATGGTCTGAGAGGGAGCCAATAATTTTTACGTCCGAATAGCGTTGGGAAAAGTGTACGATAGGGAGCCGGACATTTTTACGTGCAAATCGTAAAACAGAAGTCTGAGTGCGCAAGTACGATCCGTACCGCCCGTCCGAATACACAACCGCATGTAAAAGGCCCCGTACGGAGCGAACGCTGTAGCACACATGTACACGGGTAAACTTGTGCCCGGATACGAGTCGTACAGCCCACCCTCACCCCGCATATGTCAGCACCGTACCCCCGTATGTCAGCACAGTACCCCCCTCCGCACCGTACCCCAGGACCGTACCCCAGCCCCGCACCTGTACGCGGCGCACCCCAGGCCCGTCTCCCAGCCCCGCACCTGTACGCACCGTACCCCAGAACTGTACCCCAACCCCCACCTGTACACGCCGCTCCCCAGGCCCGTCTCCCAGCCCCATACCTGTACACACTGTACCCCAACACCGTAGCCCAGCCCCGTACCTGTACGCACCGTACCCCAACACCGTAGCCCAGCCCCGTATCTGTACGCACTGTACCCCAACACCGTACCCCAGCCCCGCACCTGTATGCACCGTACCCCAACACCGTAGCACAGCCCCGCACCTGTATGCACCGTACCCCAACACCGTACCCCAGCCCCGCACCTGTATGCACCATACCCCAACACCGTAGCACAGCCCCGCACCTGTACGCACCGTACCCCAACACCGTAGCACAGCCCTGCACCTGCACGCACCGCACCCCAACACCGTAGTCCAGCCCCCCACCTGTACGCGCCGCACCCCAGGCTCGTACCCCAGCCCCGTACCTGTACGCACCGTACCCCAACACCGCAGCACAACCCCGCACCTGTACGCACCGTACCCCAACACCGTACCCCAGCACCCTCACCCAGCATCGCGTATGTATGGACCTTACCTACGCGAAAAATACCCGTACAGAACCACAACACTGTAAAACAGCACAAGGAGGGTCAATTAGACTCGCACAACACCACAAAACACGTCTACATGACAAAATACATCTCTATGACTGACCTGGCACATACAAACAGGAAAAAACAGAGGCCCAAAATCACAACCACCTCTTATAACACACCCACCACAAATTCAAACACAGCCACACCCACAAATGGACCAATAAAAAGGGCCCACACACACAACCCATGAGCCTTTGCAATAGACCCACTGCTGCCAGACCCCACAGACAAACAATTGCACCTTACTTACACCTTAACTGCACCTTAACTTACACACCTTCACACAACCTCCTTCACAAACACCCCCTCTTCACATTCACATGCACAGACCGTCACATTCACACCCACACACCCACAACCATCCACACCCTCACCCCACACCATGCCCACAGACAAGAATCCAAAATTCACAAGGGCGGAGCTGGACCTCCTTGCCAACGAAGTTATCAGAGTCGAGCCACAGCTGTTTGGAACATTGGTCAGACAGACCAGCATAGCCCAAAAAACAAGCCTGTGGCAGAGGATCGTCGATAAGGTGAATGCTGTTGCGCCCATCCGAAGGACCAGGCATGAATGCCAAGCCAGGTGGTACGATCTGCGCAGGGCAGTCATGAGGAAAATGAACGAGGAATACGCCCAGAGTAACATCACTGGAGGTGGGCTGCCCTGCAGACCCGTACATTACCATCCCTGGGAGGAGAAGGTGATGGCCATGCTTCCGCCTGTGGGAGTACACGGAGTCGAAGGAGTCGCAGAGCCTGGTGAGTACACAAACAACTCAGGTAACATGGGGGAAATGGCATCCACAACACAAATACACCAAATGCACGCAACTTCCCCCAAGCCCTCACCGCACACAACCACACTAAAAAACCACGCTCATGCCACTAACGTATCCATGCCCCATTCACAAATAAAGGCAATGCCATGTCCCAGGCCACACCAAACACAAACCCAAGACTGGATGTCCGGGATGCTGGGAGGGTGGAGCTCACACAACACATTGTGCAACTCAGAAGCAGACACCAATGCCCTCAGCCCATATGGCCTAGGTACATACCCATGCACCATGCCCAATGCACAGGGACTGGCAAAGTACTGACAAGGTAGCTGACACTTGGCCCTGCTGTATGCAGCACAAGGCCCTCCTGTGACAACTGTACACTCAAACACCAACTCCACAAGCTCAGATATCTAGCACAGGAACTCAAACTCACTGTCATGCCAGCATGCACCATGAGGGGACAGACACATCACCTGGGAGACCCAATGACAAATCACACTACACCCAACAGCAGGCCTGGTCACACCCCCCCCCACACAAGCACACACCCCCGGGGCAGGCAACAGATTTACCCACTCTCACAATGGACATGTGAGACAACAAGACCAATCCATCGCCAAATAAGCATCCAAGCCAAAATTCTACTGGTCAAACACTCAGGAGAACATACCAATCTGTCCCCCGCAACATACCCATCCCCAAGTGTACATTGAGAGGAATGCTAGGCACATCCAACTACCTTGAGGAACTGTGACAACTTGTATATGTATGAAACATGGATATGGCATGAAACAGCATTAACATTGTCTCTCTCTCACACACAGGGAAACGTCATCGACCTCCCCCCAACAATGGGGGGGAACAATCACAGTCCCAGGCTCAGTGTGAAGAGGATCCCACCGGCAGCGACGACTCTCACCACTCCGTGGATGACTCCGACCAACCTGGCCCCTCTGGTGCCCAAGCCCCTTCAGCACCTGCGTCAGGTACATCTGTGCCAACCACCACCCCCATTCCTGCCACATCCCAGGAGACACCCACGAGCCCTGCTCGCACTGAACAACACAGCCAGTCTGACCAGGAGGGACAAGGTTCTCCAGGCACCCAGGAGGAGGCAGACAACCCCGATAATGCCATCCCTCAGGGGTCCCGTAGACCCGATGTGCCCACAACGGCAGGCCAGGCTTGTGTGGGCAGGGGTGGTGGGAGTGGAGGCAGGCGGAGGCAAGAACCTGACCAGCCAGCTGAGGGAACCGGTATGTCACACATACGCCACATCCTGGACACATACCGGCGTGACACCAGGGGCATCAGCCAGGTAGTGTCGAGCCTCACAGAGATGAAGGGGACCCTCGACAAAATGAAGAACCTGCAGGCCGAGCAACATGCCAGTCAACAACAACACCAAGGACGGATGGAGGCAAGACTGGCTGAGCTCCTGGCGGTGCAAATGGACATGAGCCGTTCACTCCGTCGGATCGCCGACAACATGGGCAACCCTCCCTGTGGCACCAGGCGAAGACCACCACCAGCCACAGGGAGGGAGGAGGAGGAGGATTCATCCGACGGAGCATCACAGACATCGTCAAGGCCTGCATCTGAGGGTCCCCCCAGGAAGGTGGGTCGTCCACGGAAAATACCGTGAGAGTCAGCGTACCATCCACATCTACCGGGTCACCTGGCCTGGCACCTGGCCCACGGGCGCAACAGCAGCACCTCACCCAATGACATTCTCTGCCACATGGACTTGCTGGTCACAGTCTGACCAATGATGACCAACACTGTGGTCTGGACTCTGATGACTCCAAATGACAAGGATGCCATCTCCCCCTGTGAACTTTGGATTCTATGCACCCGGTAGAGCACCTTAGTACATCTACCAAAAGACTTACCCCACCAAAAATAAAAATGTCTTTTTTGTCATGAGATGTTGCTGTCATTTGGCATTAGTCCACAACATATGTGTGTGTAAATATCAAACTATGCCTGAGTGTTGAACTAACTCCACCCATCCATACCCTGGGGTCTGAGTCTGGTACAGGACACACATGGGTCACAATTTATCAGTCAATGCAGACATGGAGCACAATACTCACCTGTGATGGCCTCAAGCTGCTGAGGGGGTGCTTGCAATACTGTGCGGACAGACCTATTTGGAAGAGTATCATTAAGGCGTAGAAGTCATTCCTCATTTGGAGGTTCCCGGAGAGGGAGTCCCAGGTATGTGTCCCCAGGTGGGAGAACTATGTCCTGCATGCTGGAGTACGGTGGATCTGAAGAATGGTGGCCAGGTCAAGGTTGGATGCACGGAGATGGCACTACGGGGTCTCGGATGACAGTGGTACAAGGTTGGTTTTGGGTCGGGGTTGTGGCCTGCCTCCTGAGTGTGGGTGGGGAGTCTGAAGGTCATCTTGCAGCACACAGTGATCCATTGCAGCTATCTCTGCTGGACGGTGATGTGGCTGGGGCGCGGGATGTTGCAGCTGAGGTGTGCAGATGCACCCTGGATGTAGACAAGAGTCCCGGGATTTAAGATGAGGCTGCTCTGTAGAGGGCAGGGCAGTATTTGACACGGATTTTGTCGTGGA
This sequence comes from Triturus cristatus, assembly GCF_964204655.1. NCBI lineage: Eukaryota > Metazoa > Chordata > Amphibia > Caudata > Salamandridae > Triturus > Triturus cristatus. The sequence goes on along the minus strand of NC_140579.1, from coordinate 639,488,168 downwards.
CCTGGGGGATGGTCCGTCTTTCCTTGGAGTGGATCTATCTGGGAATCATGTGCATAATGCAGAGGCTGTTGCAGTCTGAGGTACAGATGCTGGTGATTACCATGGCAAATGTGAGCAAGCAATCCATGATGCACACCATCTTGTGTGCGTGGACACTGGGTGATTGTGCGGGGCTTCTGCGGGTGAGACACAAGCAGTTGACCCAGCTGCAAGGGGACAATCCTCAGATGTTGACCTCAGTCCTGTACAAGTCCAGCGTCAGGTGGCTGCTGTTCTGCCATTCATCAATGGATCTCATGCAATCTTGAATATTGGAACTGGCAATGTCTGCGTCCTTGGTGAGGGTGAGGAGCACCTGGCTGTCAATGGCATACGAGTTGATGATGAGGTGGGGGCGCATGTGATGGTGGAGAGGGGGGTCCTGGACACATTGTAGATTGACACACTGAGAGATGATACCTGTGCCATGTGCCTCACGACGACAGCATACTACATGCAGAAGCCTTGAGTCCCACTCCCATGGCCTTGCCGGGGTACAGAGCCGGTGGGGAGTAGGAGGGACATGACCTGGTGGGTGTGACAGGGCCTGGAAGGCGTGGCAGCGCTGTGTAGGCAGTCGGAGTTGCACACTCATCATGCAAAGGTGTTGTGTGTGTGCTTAGTGTATGCCTGAGAGCAGGTGGGAGATGTGTGGATGGACATTGCTTGGAGGGTGGCTACAACATCAGACTGTAGTGTGATGTGGCTCATGCAAGGACCTGAGGGTCATGCAATGTGCACGTTGCATGTGCAGACGGTCCAGCCTTTGGCACCGCGTGGCCGCAACTGTGGCACAGACAAGCTGATGACAGCCAAATGAATGGGTTGAGGGAGGAAGGGAGGAGCATCTTTGATGTGTGTGTGTTGCCAAATCAGGAAACTTCGTGTGCCCTTGCTGCAGTGGCTGCAACAGCAGGTGGCATGTCCTGGGATCTATGCCACAATTTCCACACAAAGACTAGGATGTCAGAAAGGACTACTGCAACAGGTGTATGTCAAGGAAGGAGTGACCGGTTTTCAATGGCACACCCAGAGACAAAGGATGCACAATCACCAAAGATGACTGACACCGGATCATGAAACTGAAGGCCGAGCTGCGCACAGGAAACACACCCCAGAAGGAGTTGACATCCCGTTGTGGGGACCAACATACCATAACACATACACAGCCATGGACTTCATGCACAATAGAGAATCAAATACATGAAGAACAACATGCAGGTTGCTAATCTACACATAGACTCATATGCACAATCCTTGACAATCATGCCAGAGATGCCGCATGCACAGTGGCAAGAGACCTGCATTGACAGAGATGAGGCACCTTGGAGGCTGAGGAACACCTTCATTACTCAGGCTCACACCTATGGAAATGCATCAATATTAACAGACTCACAGGTCTTTTGGATTAACATGTGGGACCTACACTGGACACACCCTTCGCACCACAGATGCGTTGAATCCATTGGAGTGGCACACAAGTGAAGGGGGTGAGCCAAACATCCCCTGCTGCACACGGAAAGGCTGCAATTCCCCATTGAGCCTGTTATGGGGATGTCCCGCAATATGTCCACCCGTAGCCTCCCGTATGTTTCCGAGGGAAGTTGTACACACATTGATGCCTAAATCAAAATCCACAATCCCATAACAGATGACTGTCACGAAGTGTGACTATCAATTCATGTGAGTCATGCTACATGTCATGTGCCCCATGGTGAGTCGACATGTATGCATAGTAACAAAACCTGCACAGGAGCAGTGCCCACACATTCCAAACAACTACCACACCCAAAATGCCTTGCTGCAATCCTTACCCAAAGGAGACTTTTCACCATGTCCGTGCATGTAACGCTGATTCAGCACACGTTGCAAAACTCATGAGGAATAGCAGGAGCACAATGATGCCAATAGCGGTGCACTGCTAGGTGCCGCAGCCCCGCGCTGTACGATACAGTACTCCACATACTATGTATGGTGGACACACCCTGGGAGGAGGCTAATGTTGTGTTTTATTTTTGAGTTTGTTAATACAAATAACCGAAACCTTGACTACAGCCTGTTTGACCTCTTATGGCATCACGACTATGCATTCGCTTTTCACATTCGTAGCCTTTTTGCACTTATCCTGCTGCCGGCCCTTAAGGGTTGTAGGCGTATAAGCTGTGTTAACTGGCTGGTATTTACTCTGTGTTGCATATCACTCTTGATACCGAGTTATCGCTACCGGCCTGCATTAATGCAGGATGTAGGTGCAAAGCTGTGTAAAATTTGACTTTGACAATAAAGGTTTTAAAAAAAAAAAAAAAAAAAAAACAATGATGCCAATAGCAGACAGCATGTGCACCTACCTGGGGATGAGAGACACACAAGAAGTCAGGAAAAACATAGTCATCCGAATGCATGGTCATGTACTCTACATGACTAAGGTTGACACCATGCTAGTTGTCAATTGAGTGTTCCAGCTAAAATGTGTGGAATGACATCAGAACTCGAGTGACACATCAGAACACACCTCAAAGTCACTTAGCATACAGTCTGCTGGACACACACATTGCAACACATGCCACACAAGGCTCCAAGTGTGCACACTCAGACCCAGGGACTCACCATTATGAGAAGAAGTTGCATATGAGCTGACTCCGGATGTCCTCCTCCTCCTCCTCCTCCTCCTCCTCCTCACTTGCCTCGTGACCAAGGCCGCCATCCTCCACGGGCGGATGTTCCTGCTCATCGGGATCCAGGATGAGTGGCACAGCTTTCTCCACTGCCATGTTGTGCAGCATGCAGCACACGAGGAAGATTTTGCAGACCTTCACCGGTGCATATGGGAGGGACCCGCCTGTCTTGTGGAGGCAACGGAATCGGCTCTTCAGGAGGCCAAACGTCCTCTCAATCACTCGCTTGGTCTGCCCATGGGCGTTGTTGTAACGGTGATCTGCAGCTGTTCTCGGGTTCCGGAGAGGCGTCACCAGCCATGGCATGTTGGGATAGCCAGAGTCCCCTACATGGAAACATCATGTAAAGAAGTGGGTCAGGAGATGCCGTCACATACAAAGATACCGCTAAATACAGGACAAACAGAGTCTACCCACCAACAAGACATGCTCGTTCGTTGTGCAGCTGCAGCATCATTTCTGGCACCCTGCTACGCCTCATGATGTAGGCATTGTGTGCTGACCCTGGAAAACGTGCACAGACATGGGAAATCAGCATGTTAGCAAGACACACCACAAGGGCATTAATGGAGTGATAATGTTTACGTTTGCGATAGGCTACCTCCTGTGCCTGTGGTGGTACCAAAGCCACATGTGTCCCATCAATGGACCCAATTACATGGGGCATCCCTCCCAGGGCATAGAACTCACCCTTGATACCTGTCAACTGCTCACGAGTTGGAAAATGGATGAATTCATCCAGGTGCTCCAACATGGCTTCTAAAACATCATGCAGGACACGGCTGAACATGGTCTGGGACATGCCACCCACATCAGCTATGGTGAATTGAAACGTACCGGTGGCAAAAAAATGTAGGGCTGACATCACCTTCATCTTGGGGGTCAGCGCAGTCGGATAACTGTGTCGCGGTTGGAGGTGTGGTGCCAGCCTGTTTGTCAGGTCCTCAATGAACTGTTGGGGGAATCTGTAGAGGCGTATGCAGTCACGTTCCCTCATGGCACCCAAGTCTGGCATTGGTCGGGGAAGAGGCGGTGCCCTGCAGAAACTTGGAAGGAATAACGAAGATTGAGTACATTACTACACCAATGTCAATGAACTGAGCACATGTTCAACAGCTAATACGCATATGCTACATACAGAGTCTGGTCTGTGCAATACATCCTGCACACGTATGCCAGCCAGGTGATACTCCTACCAAGAGCCAGCTACAAACGTGGATTGTCAAGGTCTACATGACATGCCATGAAAGTAGCTGTGGGCCAGTGTGAGTGAACAGCCAGACACATTACAGGAGTGACATACATCCACATATGTGCATTTGAAGGATGTTATCTCATACAGACAGCTGGCGGCAAGCTAGACGCACAGGTCACATGTCATTGAAAAAGGACAGACCACTCACCTTGCCATGAAGGGGTACATGTCAAAACTGATCACACAGACATTGAGACTACGCAGATATGTCCTCAGCTCGCAAGTCCCTGTTCAATGCATACAGACACATGTTACGTGTGATTCCACATGTGGCCTGGTGTGCGTAATAGTGTGACATGGGCATCTACACACAGACACATGTTGGATGCAGCTACAGCAGATGCAGTTGACGGAACACCAACAGCAAGCTCATGGGAACACATGACACACACATGACATAGTCACATCGTGGCATGCTGGTGGTTAGATGTCAGGTGTCATCATCCGTGTACCTGGCATCAGGGGACAGTTGCGGGTGTTGGTGACTGTGCCATGCCAGTGATGCAATGCTTGACAAGTTTGTACTACATGCACACATGTAAAAGGTGTGAAGGGGAAGTGTGCCACGTAGTGCCAAATCACACATGACATGTGTACACAGGTCATCACACAACTATTGGGTTAAAACATGAGGAGACATGTGCCACATCACTGCCTGACACATCTAGGCCCTACACATGAAGGACTGCACTGACAATGACTTGATGTCCATTCCTGTGTGAGTCTGACACCTCCATTCCTTTCCTGTGCTCCTCCTATCACCAGTGTAAGCTGTGAAACGCACCGTACACACGCTCTGAGGGCGTGTGTACGTTCGTATCACTATATAGGGGTTGGGCAGGAGTACGTGTGTGTGTACGGACCGTACACACGTACTTGTACACACTGGTCCTATCCCTATGGTGGTGTTGCCGTAGGCATACGCCATAGAGATACGGGCCGTACACCCGTGTGTAGGGGTCCTATCCCTATGGGAGTGTTGCCGTAGGCGTACGCCATAGAGATACAGCCCGTACACACGCGTGTAGGGTTCGTATCCCTATGGTAGTGTTGCCGTAGGCGTACGCCATAGTGATACGGCCCGTACACGCGTGTGTAGGGGTCCTATCCCTATGGGAGTGTTGCCGTAGGCGTACGCCATAGAGATATGGCCCGTACACACGCGTGTAGGGGTCCTATCCCTATGGGAGTGTTGCCGTAGGCGTACGCCATAGTGATACGGCCCGTACACGCGTGTGTAGGGGTCCTATCCCTATGAGAGTGTTGTTGTAGGCGTACGCCATAGAGATACGGCCCTTACACACGTGGGTAGGGGTCGTATCCGTATGGTAGTTTTGCCGTAGGCGTACGCCATAGAGATATGGCCCGTACACACGCGTGTAGGGGTCGTATCCCTATGGTAGTGTTGCCGTAGGCGTACGCCATAGAGATTCGACCCCTACACACGCGTGTAGGGGCCGTATCACTATGGCGTACGCCTACGGCAACACTACCATAGGGATAGGACCCCTACACACGCGTGTACGGGCCGTATCACTATGGCGTACGCCTACGGCAACACTCCCATAGGGATAGGACCCCTACACACGCGTGTACGGGCCGTATCACTATGGCGTACGCCTACGGCAACACTACCATAGGGATAGGACCCCTAAACACGCGTGTACGGGCCTTATCACTATGGCGTATGCCTACAGCAACACTCCCATAGGGATAGGACCCCTACACACACGTGTACGGGCCGTATCACTATGGCGTACGTCTACGGCAACACTACCATAGGGATAGGACCCCTACACACACGTGTATGGGCCGTATCTCTATGGCGTACGCCTACGGCAACACTCCCATAGGGATATGACCCCTACACACGCGTGTACGGCCTGTATAACTAGAGTAGTGGTGCCCTAGAGGTACGTGTGAAATGCACCGTACCGGTGTGTGTATTTGAAAATCACAATGGGGACACATAAGGGACAAGTATTAGGGCCTAAATGCATGCTGGTTGTCATGGATACCCAGTTTCAAGATCAAATTTTTCCATCATGTGGCCTGGAAAAAGCAGTTGGCCAGCTTATACATTGTTGCAAAGTGGTTGTTGACTTGACATGATGCATCAAATTTGAAAAAATGCTAATGCTGTCACTGGTGTATGTTCAAAGGGATTGGAGGAAACGTAGGATGCTAATGAGTCTGACCAATCACTCGGTACTCCTGTAAAGGAAATAGCCCAGCACGGCAGATATAAGTCAGCCAGAACCAATGAGAGGGCACTTGCCTGCACAACCTTTCATCGACACCACTGCTGCTGTTTGGCTTCCCCTGGCACCATGTCAAGGACTGTGGAGAGGGCCCAGCCTTTCACCCAGGAGGAGAATGAGGCGTTGCTGGACGTCATCCTCCCACTGTTCCCCAGCCTGTATGGTAGACCAGGGCAGCAGGTGAGTGCTGACTCCGCTCCCTTTGACTGTGCCCCTTCTTTTTGTGACTGGCACTTCTGGCATTGTGTCCAGGTGTGACAGACATGCAATGTTGTTTAGAGTGGGTCCCAGGGAGACGTGGTTCATGTGTGCACTCCTCACTTGCATTGTGCTTACTGTGACATTCACTGCATGGTGCATGGCACATTCTGCATGGCTAATCCTCTTGGCCATTCTTGTTCTATAGTCCTGAGGTGATTCAGTGTTCCCCCCGGTGTGACAGGTGACTGTACCCACAGATGTGTGTGAGTTTAGTGGAGCTGTGGTGAGAGTGACCAAATGATGTGTACGCCCCCTGGACATTAATGTGTGTGAATGTTCCTTGTCATGTGGGTGAGTGTCTATGTGGAGTGTTGCACCACAGCTGCATGGAGGAGGCAACTGCTCAACCCATCTGATGTAAGTAGTAAGCCGTGCTGTGTGTCTGACTAGCTGGGCTAGCCCCACGCCTGTGACACCCCCCAGGCAAGTGGCACATGTGCAGAGTGAGGTTTGTATCCGCTGTTGCCACTGGCAGGTGATTTCTCTGTGCCTGTGTGTGTCTGTGTACCCTGCTGAGGTTGGGTCAGTGGCCTGGGGCATGTGACTGCTTGGAGGTGCTGTCCATCAGCCTTGTGTTGCTTGTGATGTACAGTGTGTGCCATGATCACGGAGTGTGTTGCACCCCTCATGCCACCTGTGTACTTTCAATGCCATGTAGTGCATTGGGGCTTACACAGAGGCGAAATTCCCTATGACGAAGGTGCTATTAGTTTGCAGCATGCTATGCCCTGTTCAACAAATCAAAGATGTTCTAATGTGTGTACATGGAGCAGGTGTAGTGATCCATTCTCACTTTGTCATCCTCACAGGTAACCGCCTACGAGAAGGGAAAGATTTGGAAGCGGGCTGTCAGGGCCGTGATCTCCGTGGAGGGTCGCAGTCGGCGCCTGGCCCAGGTGAGGAAACTCTGGCAGGACATCCGGTGCTGGACCAGGAGGATCGCCCAGGTCCTGCTGGGGGACTCATCAGCATGAAAACACGGCGGGCGCCGGCGCCTGACCCACCAAATGAAGCGTGTCATGGCGGTGGTCTTCCCTGAGATGGATAGGCGGTTACAGGAGAAGCAGCAGCAGCAAGGGGGTAGGTACATGTGTGTCTGTTGTGTGTCACAAGCCTTTGGAAGTGCTCAGTCGCATGGATACACTGCCAGGGTTTATATGTGCAGTGCATCTCCTGTTCACCCTAGTCAACCGCTGCTGTTCTTCCTCCCTTCCCCTCCTTGACATGTGTTCCCTGGTCTGTGTGTAATCACTATTGCACATGGTCATCTAGGTTGCAAGTTCATCACGGTGCACAATGCTTTCTGCATCACGTGTGGGTGTGGTCTGTGACATGTGTTGGTACCTTGCCTGTGCCCTGTCCTGTCCACTCATTTGGGGGTCCATAATTGTTGGCACTGTCCAGAGGCTCCACATAGGAGTGTGAGGTTTTACACCCTTGCAGCATGCATGACCAATGTAGTGGCCTCAGACATGATGTGCATGAGTGGGAGATATGCATAGGGCTGGGACGGTTGCTCCAGTTACAGTCAGATCATTCCAGGACCATGGAGCAGTGTGCCCAATAATGTCCCATGAGACACCTTATCCTAGGAATCATGTGTGGCATCACACACTGTGGCCAGTCTCTATGTGTTCAGCATAGTTTGGCCTCTGTGGCAGTGTTCCCTGCCCTAATTTGTATTAACGTAAAGTGTGCTACATGTGTCCACTGGACAGGGTGACCCCTTGCCTGTGTGTCTATGTACAACTATCAGTTGATGGTTGTTTGTCACAGATATATGTGTGGTCTGCCTCACGAGGTGATGTTGAGTACATCTAGGAGTTCTTGATTCCCCTTTTAGTTAACACAGATTGAGAGGTGTAACTACTTGCTCTGTCTCAAACAAATTGTCTCATGTATGGGGGGTTTGTGCAGGAAAGGCATACATGTCAAAACCTTATGTCTCCTTGCCAGGTCTGACCTGTATGTGCTAATTGTCTGGACTGACACTCAACGTGCAGTGACCCACACATGTTGTGCAGGGTGTCATGTTTGTGCTTTGCAGCAAGTGTCAAAAGTTACAATACATGTTTCGAGCTCATCCATCCTTGGCACCGGTGTGTGCTCCTGATGCTATGTGGGTTGATCTGTGTGTGCTGACATCTGTGTGGACATTCTTCGTTCCTATCAGGGTGTCTCCTCAGTGCAGGTGCTCCTTATTCCAACACTATTTCAGGGCCATTGGCTAATGCATTGTCCTGTGTCTGGACATGTGTGCCAATCCACATGACAGGTAGTGGGTCAGATGTGTTGCCAACTGTGTCATCATGGTACAGATGGCCATGTGACAGGTGGCATGTTTTAAGTTGTCATTCAAGAATTCTTGTACCTTGGCACTCACTACACTTGTCAACATGTCCCAATAGTTTAGATGCTTCACTTTGATTATTGTGAAGGGCAATAATGTTCCTGCATGACAGATGTCTCCCAAGGAAGTGCACAAGAAACCACCTTTACACTTTGGGGGAACACGCTGGCACATTTCACACAAAGGCACAGTTCTGTCCAAATTTTGTAATGGAATTATACATGTCCATGTTCCCACGGTGTGTTTGCATTAGGGTTAGTCCTTGGTTGTTGCTGATGCCAACTTACCGGTGTCCAGTCATCCGGACCACCGTGGTGCCATGTATATGTACTTCCTGATGCCACATTTCTTCTTAACAATGGCTTTTTGGCATTAGGCTGCCAGCTCATACAATGACTGTGTAAATGTAGTTTTGTGTGCACCTCCTTGTGTTACTTCTGATATTCATGCACATGTGTCTTCAGTTCCCGAAGTGGAACATTCACACATTCCAAACTTGTCAATTGTGTGAAGTTTTGTGATTCCCAATGAATCAGAAAGTATTTCTTTGGATTTTCTAAAGTACTCACAGGTCTATGAGTGTGGGTGCACCTTCAGCATTGGCGTATGTAATTTGACATTGGGTGCACCAACACTGTTTCGTTCACAGTGAGCAAGGGGTGGCATGCCTTCATAGTCTGGCTGTGCTCCACTGTTCACAGACACTAGCTTCTCTGTATAATTTAATCTCCAGTTATTTGCTGTTGTGTCCTTATTTTTATTAGTTAAGGTGGCATGGTGGGTGAACCAACTGGGGAGTGCAGGGCTTACATATGTGCGGAGTCATCTAGATGTTACTCATGATGCATTTCATGATATGCACTGTGACCTATTATGTTTGGACTCATGTGTCAGATGTTCACAGGTGACTGATTATTTCCTGTCTCTTCACCTTGCCCACAGCATCATTGGGGGACACCGAGGGAGACACCTGCATGGACGTGGAGGAGGGATCCAGCACCAGTGCCACCACTCCTGGCGAGTCGGCAGCATCAAGTGGCACGGAGGGCGAGGGGAGTGCGGCGGAGGACCTGGGTAGCACCAATACAGACTACGATGCAGACGGGTCCGAGGCTGAACTCCCTGAGGGGGCAGAGGCTGCTCCAACAGCTGACAGCAGCACTACGACTGTCACCGCCCCCTCCATTCCCATCACCGCCCTCCCAGTTGCTCGGGTCCCTTCTGTCCGTGTAGGGCAACAACGTGTCTCCTTCGTGCCAGGCACTGCACCCCCTGCCCCTGTCTCCCCTGCTGCCCTCACTTCCGAGTCTGTGGACATTCAGCAGCAGTTGCAGGTTGGGCAGACATCGATCCTGACGGTCCTCCATGGCCACACGACACTGCTGACCCAGATGGTGTCGTACATGGAGGGCATGTCATCAGCGATGTCTGACCAACGGATGTTGCTGAGGTCCATGGACTCGTCACTGACGGCAGCAGTGGGTCTCCTGCAGCGCTTGGTCCCCCACCTACCCCTGCACCATCCACACTTCCCACTCCCATGCCTGTCCCAAGCACACACACACATTCCCAGGCAGGCACCACACCAGACACAGCCAGCACACTAACAGGGAAGGGCAAGCGCACACCTCCAGTCACGCACACTCAGGGGGTAGAAGGCACACCCACTGGGTCTAGGGCACACAGGCAGACACGCAGCCACAGTCGGAGTCCGCATGCCTCATTCCCCAGTCCCTCCAATGTCACTCCCCTCGGCTCCCCTGCCCTACAGTCTGAGAAGGAGGCCTACTTGGCTGTGCTGGGCCTCAGCCCCACAGCTACACCATCGCGCAAACGGGCAAGGCACTCCACGGGTAGGGGAGTTGAGTCCCCCCCCTGTCCACCACCTCCCCCAGTAGCGCTGCAACCCATCCCTCCGCCCCCCCCCTACTTGGGGACTGTGGTTCATTTGGGTGCAGGGGAGACGCTGGCAGAGCTTGCGGACGTGTGCAGCGCCATACTAACCTCCACCTTTGCCGCTGCCCCACCCCCTGTGGTGGAGTCGTCCGTCCCTGCACCCACAACTCCTACCCTTCCCCCTCCTGTCCCTACGGTTCCTGGTCCTTCCCCACCTGATGCCCCCACCCCAGTCGATGAACCAGAGGTTTCGAATGTGCAGGCAAGCTAGGGGAGATGCATGGACATGTGTTTCCCCCCAGGACATCGCATCTGGACTGGCCTATGGCCTTTGTACATAGTGTCCTTTCATACATTTTATTTTACTGCTGAATAAAGCATTTTGTTTTCCCTTTGAACACGATTGCTTTTCAGGTATTGATGTTGGTGCTGATGCTCCATGAGGTGAGGTGGTGATCATGTGTTAGGTGCCTGGGAAATGTTGTAGTATGGTGCTCATGGGGTGGACCCTGGTATCTGCGTGCCATCACAAGGTCTCTGCAAAGATTCTTTGCTCGTGTATGCTCTTTGTGATTGGAGACATTGTCCCAAGGAGTGTTTCTTCCTCTGTGGCACCTGACATCTTCCCTGCAGGGAGTTGCACAATTGTTGTGCTGACCTGTGTCTACATTTTCTTGGTGGCAGACGGATCACTTCAACTAGGCCCATGCCTGCTCAGCAATGTCTCCGGCTGCATCGTCTGTGCCATCCTTGGTAGTCACTGTACTTGTGTATAGAGAATGTTGCCATGCCTCCATGTGGAAATTGTCCCTTTTGCGCACTATGCATGTGTGTACTCCCAGCCTAGCACACAATTGGTACTTGTTCTGCAGGGTATTTGGTCACCTGACTGACAATTGTGGTCATTGTATCTGTGGGAAGTCCACCCTATTCCTTCCATGGGAGACAACTACTTGGTGGCTGTGCCAGCACCTGTACATTCCTATCAGTCCTGGAATGTTCGTGACAGTGTGTATTCCCTTTGGCTCTCTTAGTTTAGTAGGCTTTCACATAACTATGCAGTCTTGTGACATGTTCTCAGTGTGTATTGTGCTGCATCCGCCAGGGGTGGAAATGCATGTGTCATTTGTCCTCACACCCACATGTGGTGTGTCATGCCGTGGGGGAAAGACGTCCATCCTCATGGGAGTGGGACAGTGCTGTCAGTGATGTGTTGATATGGCACTCTCAACATTTTCACACATTGTGGATGCGTTAATGAACCCATGGAGGTGTGGTCATCTGAGGATGATGCACCCACCACTCATATGTCAGGACTATGCTGGGAATCCTCTGCACCCACCCCCATGTCTCTGTCCACTACTGGTGTTCCTCTGCACCCACCCCTCATATGTCTCTGTCCACTGCTGGGAGTGATAGGCACCCACCCCTCACATGTCTCTGTCCACTACTGGGTGTTCCTTTTTTTTTTTTAATAATTTTTTATTTTCATCATCACAAATGACACATAAGTACTATAATGCAAAAAGAAAAAACCTAGAGAGAAAAAAAAAAAAAAAATTGACATCACCTTTAGTAATAGATCAAAAAGAACATAGAAAATTGCAAGGAGAAGGAGAGCCACAATCATAGGTAAATCAAACAGGACCATGTAAACAGAGTTTCATATAGTACTTAAATAATATAGAATTATATAATCAAAAAGACATAGGTCGCCACACTACTTCAAATTTAGCTAAAGAGCGAATTCCCCTCGCCTTCGCTAAGGCGGCCTCCAAGCCGTAAATTTCCTTAATTATGACCCAACAATCCTCAACCAGCGGAGGTGTGGGAGAAATCCATACCCTGGCTATAGTTAATCTAGCGGAAGCCATCAAAATTGAAAAAAGACATGCCATATCTGGATTATTCTCCCTATATCCCAGCATAATTTCTAAAGCAGTAAGTGGTTGATCCAACCCAAGTTTCGACTGTAAGAGTTGTTTCATGTTCTTCCAAAAAACCGTCAAACCTGGGCATGATATAAACATGTGTAATAAATTAGCAGCATATAATCCACATTTAGGACAGTGTTTTTTATCACCCGCCACATTTCCTTGGGCCCATTTAGCTATTTTAGCCGGGGTATAATACAACATACAGACAGTACGTAATTGCTGAAGTTGCAATTTAACAGAATAGACCGATTTTTTCAGATTCCCTAATGCTTGTTTGATCATACTGGGTGAAACCGCTATACCCAAAGTTTGACTCCAGCATTCGGCTAATTTTTTACTACCATCTAATTTAAAACCATGTATATGTGTATACATCAGCCCTATTAGAGATTTAGTCTTTCTTCCATATATACAATCCCAAACATTTGATTCCATAGCCTCAGTTATCCTTAGATTTGAAGTCAGATAGTTTCTTACTTGCAAATATTTAAAGTAAGAATGTGATGGCAAGTTATATATTAAGCACAAATTTTCAAAAGATTTAATTCCTTTCTCACTATATATCTCGCCCAGACATGTAATTCCATACTTAGCCCAAGATTTACCAGCCTGATCCTGAAAAACCTCGGGAAAAAGAGGATTCCCCCACAATGGGCATTTGTTATGAAATAATGATAGTTTACACTTAGAAGACATATCTCTCCAAACATATGCAGTATCCCTCACAGTCTTAAACTTGACTCTTTTAAAATAGTTAGGGTCGTTTATTCCATATAAAAACACGTCCTGTTGATTACCTAAAATAAACTTAAAGAATGAGTCCGTCTGGTCCAAACCCAACAAACAGCGAAAGCGTCCTGTGAATGAGGCCCAAAAATATATTTTGAAGTCCGGGAAACCTAGTCCGCCTTGTTCGTATGAAGATTTGAGTAGCTCAATTGCCCTCCTAGGTTTCTTATAGCCCCATATGAAGCTGCTACAGATACCCTCAAGTTTTTTTTAAAAAGTATTAGAAATTTTCAAAGGTATTGAGCGAAAAAGATATAAAAATTTTGGAAGTATTTTCATTTTAATTAAGTTACATCTGCCAAGTAGACCTAAAGGAAGCCTATGCCAGGGTCTAAACCACTTAGTAATTGCCTGTAGGAGTGGTACATAATTAAGATCGATAATCTGATTCACTTTAGCTGTTATCTTTACCCCTAAATAAGTCACGGTTGTATATGCCCCGGAAACAGATTTATGTATCTCGGCTGTAGTGAGCACCTGAGTTTTATTAACATTTAATTTATACCCTGAGACATTCCCATATTTCACTACTGGGTGTTCCTCTGCACCCACCCCTCATATGTCTGGGCACTGCTGGGAGTGATAGGCTCCCACCCCTCACATGTCTCTGTCCACTGCTGGGAGTCCTGGGCACCCACCCCTCATATGTCTGGGCACTGCTGGGAGTGATAGGCACCCACCCCTTACATGTCTCTGTCTATTACTGGGTGTTCCTCTGCACCCACCCCTCATATGTCTGGGCACTGCTGGGAGTGATAGGCACCCACCCCTCACATGTCTCTGTCCACTGCTGGGAGTCCTCTGCACCCACCCCCCACATGTCTCTGTCCACTGCTGGGAGTCCTGGGCACCCACCCCTCATATGTCTGGGCACTGCTGGGAGTGATAGGCACCCACCCCTCAAATGTCTCTGTCCACTGCTGGGAGTCCTGGGCACCCACCCCTCATATGTCTGGGCACTGCTGGGAGTGATAGGCACCCACCCCTCACATGTCTCTGTCCACTGCTGGGAGTTCTGGGCACCCACCCTTCATATGTCTGGGCACTGCTGGGAGTGATAGGCACCCACCCCTCACATGTCTCTGTCCACTGCTGAGAGTGATAGGCACCCACCCCTCACATGTCTCTATCCACTACTAGTTTTCCTCTGCACCCACCCCTCATATGTCTGGGCACTGCTGGGAGTGATAGGCACCCACCCCTCACATGTCTCTGTCCACTACTGGGTGTTCCTCTGCACCCACCCCTCATATGTCTGAGCACTGCTGGGAGTGATAGGCACCCACCCCTCACATATCTCTGTCCACTACCGGGTGTTCCTCTGCACCCACCCCTCATATGTCTGGGCACTGCTGGGAGTGATAGGCACCCACCCCTCACATGTCTCTGTCCACTGCTGAGAGTCCTGGGCACCCACCCCTCATATGTCTGGGCACTGCTGGGAGTGATAGGCACCCACCCCTCACATGTCTCTGTCCACTGCTGGGAGTCCTGGGCACCCACCCCTCATATGTCTGGGCACTGCTGGGAGTGATAGGCACCCACCCCTCACATGTCTCTGTCTACTGCTGGGAGTCCTGGGCACCCACCCCTCATATATCTGGGCACTGCTGGGAGTGATAGGCACCCACCCCTCACATGTCTCTGTCCACTGCTTTGAGTGATAGGCACCCACCCCTCACATGTCTCTGTCCTTTACTGGGTGTTCCTCTGCACCCACCCCTCATATGTCTGGGCACTGCTGGAAGTGATAGGCACCCACCCCTCACATGTCTCTGTCCACTGCTGGGAGTCCTCTGCACCCACCCCTCACATGTCTCTGTCCACTGCTGGGAGTCCTGGGCACCCACCCCTCATATGTCTGGGCACTGCTGGGAGTAATAGGCACCCACCCCTCACATGTCTCTGTCCACTGCTGGGAGTGATAGGCACCCACCCCTCACATGTCTCTGTCCACTGCTGGGAGTCCTGGGCACCCACCCCCATGTCTCTGTCCACTGCTGGGAGTGATTGGCACCCACCCCTCACATGTCTCTGTCCACTGCTGGGAGTCCTCTGCAGCCACCCACCCACCCACCCGCCCCCTTGGTGCAGTACACTGCGATCCTGTGCATACACACACACCAATATACTGCTTATTTGCTACACCAGGCCCTAAGCCAACATTCGTGGCGTGTATACGCCTTGTATCCATTCTGTACTAGTGCCGTAGGGGTACGGGTGGGACGGACCGTACCCCCACATTCATGGTGTGTACGAGCCGTACCCACGCTCTGGGGGTGTGTGTACGGTCCGTACCACGCGTACCCCTACATCCCCACTCCAATGGTGGAACGGGCCGTACCCACGCTCCTGGTGCGTTGGTATGGCGCGTACCCCTATATCGCCACTCGTACCCACGCCCCCAGAGCGTGGGCACGGCCCGTACCACCATTGGAGTGTTGATGTAGGGGTACGCGCCGTACCCACGCCCTCAGAGCGTGGGTACAGCCCGTACCACCATTGGAGTGTTGATGTAGGGGTAGGCGCCGTACCCACGCCCCCAGAGCGTGGGTACGGCCCGTACCACCATTGGAGTGTTGATGTAGGGGGCCGTACCCACGTTCTGAGGGCGTGGGTATGGCATGTACCCTTACATCAACACTCCAATGGTGGTACGGGCCGTACCCACGCTCTGAGGGCGTGGGTATGGTCCGTACCACCATTGTCGTGGTGACTGGTTCGCGTCCACGTCCACTTCCGTTGTGACGGTACATAGGGGTTGGTGGACATGCCCCCCCGAAGTGACCAGACCCTGGAGGTCAGGTATGTACAGGACATATTGACATTTTCATTTTAATTAAGTTACATCTGCCAAGTAGACCTAAAGGAAGCCTATGCCAGGGTCTAAACCACTTAGTAATTGCCTGTAGGAGTGGTACATAATTAAGATCGATAATCTGATTCACTTTAGCTGTTATCTTTACCCCTAAATAAGTCACGGTTGTATATGCCCCGGAAACAGATTTATGTATCCCGGCTGTAGTGAGCACCTGAGTTTTATTAACATTTAATTTATACCCTGAGACATTCCCATATTTCACTACTGGGTGTTCCTCTGCACCCACCCCTCATATGTCTGGGCACTGCTGGGAGTGATAGGCTCCCACCCCTCACATGTCTTTGTCCACTGCTGGGAGTCCTGGGCACCCACCCCTCATATGTCTGGGCACTGCTGGGAGTGATAGGCACCCACCCCTTACATGTCTCTGTCTATTACTGGGTGTTCCTCTGCACCCACCCCTCATATGTCTGGGCACTGCTGGGAGTGATAGGCACCCACCCCTCACATGTCTCTGTCCACTGCTGGGAGTCCTCTGCACCCACCCCCCACATGTCTCTGTCCACTGCTGGGAGTCCTGGGCACCCACCCCTCATATGTCTGGGCACTGCTGGGAGTGATAGGCACCCACCCCTCAAATGTCTCTGTCCACTGCTGGGAGTCCTGGGCACCCACCCCTCATATGTCTGGGCACTGCTGGGAGTGATAGGCACCCACCCCTCACATGTCTCTGTCCACTGCTGGGAGTTCTGGGCACCCACCCTTCATATGTCTGGGCACTGCTGGGAGTGATAGGCACCCACCCCTCACATGTCTCTGTCCACTGCTGAGAGTGATAGGCACCCACCCCTCACATGTCTCTATCCACTACTAGTTTTCCTCTGCACCCACCCCTCATATGTCTGGGCACTGCTGGGAGTGATAGGCACCCACCCCTCACATGTCTCTGTCCACTACTGGGTGTTCCTCTGCACCCACCCCTCATATGTCTGAGCACTGCTGGGAGTGATAGGCACCCACCCCTCACATATCTCTGTCCACTACCGGGTGTTCCTCTGCACCCACCCCTCATATGTCTGGGCACTGCTGGGAGTGATAGGCACCCACCCCTCACATGTCTCTGTCCACTGCTGAGAGTCCTGGGCACCCACCCCTCATATGTCTGGGCACTGCTGGGAGTGATAGGCACCCACCCCTCACATGTCTCTGTCCACTGCTGGGAGTCCTGGGCACCCACCCCTCATATGTCTGGGCACTGCTGGGAGTGATAGGCACCCACCCCTCACATGTCTCTGTCTACTGCTGGGAGTCCTGGGCACCCACCCCTCATATATCTGGGCACTGCTGGGAGTGATAGGCACCCACCCCTCACATGTCTCTGTCCACTGCTTTGAGTAATAGGCACCCACCCCTCACATGTCTCTGTCCTTTACTGGGTGTTCCTCTGCACCCACCCCTCATATGTCTGGGCACTGCTGGAAGTGATAGGCACCCACCCCTCACATGTCTCTGTCCACTGCTGGGAGTCCTCTGCACCCACCCCTCACATGTCTCTGTCCACTGCTGGGAGTCCTGGGCACCCACCCCTCATATGTCTGGGCACTGCTGGGAGTAATAGGCACCCACCCCTCACATGTCTCTGTCCACTGCTGGGAGTGATAGGCACCCACCCCTCACATGTCTCTGTCCACTGCTGGGAGTCCTGGGCACCCACCCCCATGTCTCTGTCCACTGCTGGGAGTGATTGGCACCCACCCCTCACATGTCTCTGTCCACTGCTGGGAGTCCTCTGCAGCCACCCACCCACCCACCCACCCACCCGCCCCCTTGGTGCAGTACACTGCTATCCTGTGCATACACACACACCAATATACTGCTTATTTGCTACACCAGGCCCTAAGCCAACATTTGTGGCGTGTATACGCCTTGTATCCATTCTGTACTAGTGCCGTAGGGGTACGGGTGGGACGGACCGTACCCCCACATTCATGGTGTGTACGAGCCGTACCCACGCTCTGGGGGTGTGTGTACGGTCCGTACCACGCGTACCCCTACATCCCCACTCCAATGGTGGAACGGGCCGTACCCACGCTCCTGGTGCGTTGGTATGGCGCGTACCCCTATATCGCCACTCGTACCCACGCCCCCAGAGCGTGGGCACGGCCCGTACCACCATTGGAGTGTTGATGTAGGGGTACGCGCCGTACCCACGCCCTCAGAGCGTGGGTACAGCCCGTACCACCATTGGAGTGTTGATGTAGGGGTAGGCGCCGTACCCACGCCCCCAGAGCGTGGGTATGGCCCGTACCACCATTGGAGTGTTGATGTAGGGGGCCGTACCCACGTTCTGAGGGCGTGGGTATGGCATGTACCCTTACATCAACACTCCAATGGTGGTACGGGCCGTACCCACGCTCTGAGGGCGTGGGTATGGTCCGTACCACCATTGTCGTGGTGACTGGTTCGCGTCCACGTCCACTTCCGTTGTGACGGTACATAGGGGTTGGTGGACATGCCCCCCCGAAGTGACCAGACACTGGAGGTCAGGTATGTACAGGACATATTGACATTTTCATTTTAATTAAGTTACATCTGCCAAGTAGACCTAAAGGAAGCCTATGCCAGGGTCTAAACCACTTAGTAATTGCCTGTAGGAGTGGTACATAATTAAGATCGATAATCTGATTCACTTTAGCTGTTATCTTTAC
This sequence comes from Triturus cristatus, assembly GCF_964204655.1. NCBI lineage: Eukaryota > Metazoa > Chordata > Amphibia > Caudata > Salamandridae > Triturus > Triturus cristatus. Next base: position 639,469,176 of record NC_140579.1, on the reverse strand, counting down.
CCCTAAATAAGTCACGGTTGTATATGCCCCGGAAACAGATTTATGTATCCCGGCTGTAGTGAGCACCTGAGTTTTATTAACATTTAATTTATACCCTGAGACATTCCCATATTTCACTACTGGGTGTTCCTCTGCACCCACCCCTCATATGTCTGGGCACTGCTGGGAGTGATAGGCTCCCACCCCTCACATGTCTCTGTCCACTGCTGGGAGTCCTGGGCACCCACCCCTCATATGTCTGGGCACTGCTGGGAGTGATAGGCACCCACCCCTCACATGTCTCTGTCCACTGCTGGGAGTCCTGGGCACCCACCCCTCATATGTCTGGGCACTGCTGGGAGTGATAGGCACCCACCCCTCACATGTCTCTGTCTACTGCTGGGAGTCCTGGGCACCCACCCCTCATATATCTGGGCACTGCTGGGAGTGATAGGCACCCACCCCTCACATGTCTCTGTCCACTGCTTTGAGTGATAGGCACCCACCCCTCACATGTCTCTGTCCTTTACTGGGTGTTCCTCTGCACCCACCCCTCATATGTCTGGGCACTGCTGGGAGTGATAGGCACCCACCCCTCACATGTCTCTGTCCACTGCTGGGAGTCCTCTGCACCCACCCCTCACATGTCTCTGTCCACTGCTGGGAGTCCTGGGCACCCACCCCTCATATGTCTGGGCACTGCTGGGAGTAATAGGCACCCACCCCTCACATGTCTCTGTCCACTGCTGGGAGTGATAGGCACCCACCCCTCACATGTCTCTGTCCACTGCTGGGAGTCCTGGGCACCCACCCCCATGTCTCTGTCCACTGCTGGGAGTGATTGGCACCCACCCCTCACATGTCTCTGTCCACTGCTGGGAGTCCTCTGCAGCCACCCACCCACCCACCCACCCACCCGCCCCCTTGGTGCAGTACACTGCTATCCTGTGCATACACACACACCAATATACTGCTTATTTGCTACACCAGGCCCTAAGCCAACATTCGTGGCGTGTATACGCCTTGTATCCATTCTGTACTAGTGCCGTAGGGGTACGGGTGGGACGGACCGTACCCCCACATTCATGGTGTGTACGAGCCGTACCCACGCTCTGGGGGTGTGTGTACGGTCCGTACCACGCGTACCCCTACATCCCCACTCCAATGGTGGTACGGGCCGTACCCACGCTCCTGGTGCGTTGGTATGGCGCGTACCCCTATATCGCCACTCGTACCCACGCCCCCAGAGCGTGGGCACGGCCCGTACCACCATTGGAGTGTTGATGTAGGGGTACGCGCCGTACCCACGCCCTCAGAGCGTGGGTACAGCCCGTACCACCATTGGAGTGTTGATGTAGGGGTAGGCGCCGTACCCACGCCCCCAGAGCGTGGGTACGGCCCGTACCACCATTGGAGTGTTGATGTAGGGGGCCGTACCCACGTTCTGAGGGCGTGGGTATGGCATGTACCCTTACATCAACACTCCAATGGTGGTACGGGCCGTACCCACGCTCTGAGGGCATGGGTATGGTCCGTACCACCATTGTCGTGGTGACTGGTTCGCGTCCACGTCCACTTCCGTTGTGACGGTACATAGGGGTTGGTGGACATGCCCCCCCGAAGTGACCAGACCCTGGAGGTCAGGTATGTACCGGACATATTGACATTTTTACTTGGGTGGGGGTTATGTTTGCTGCCCCTGGCACCCCCCTTTGCCCCTGGGTGTTGTTCTGACCTTCCGCGGCGTCTGCGTCGGTTTCTGTGCACCAGGTTGTAGGCTAGGAGGGCCGGGATGACACGTAGGAGGGGGTCCATGGCTGTCCGTCGCATACCTGTGCTCCTTCTTCGCGTCGTCCTCAATTTCCCGGGAGTTTTTGGCTGCCGTAAAAAACGAGCGCTGTGGAGTGACGTGGGCACGGATCGTACTTGCTGGTCCGTAAAACGCTGCCTGACTCCGTCTGGACGTCACGTACGCGATGTTCCGGATCCGAATTGTGGGACTCGTACGGAAATGTTATTTCTGTACGAATCGTACTTGCGGGTTTGTAAGGTGGTTTTCCCGGGTACGAGTCGGACAGAGAATACGCTCCGTACGACCATTCGTACCCGGGTTTTACAGGATCGGAATCGGCACCAGAATGTTAAAACCAACTTCACTAAAAGTTGTATTTTATGATCCTGAGTTCAGGCATACTAAATTCGAATTTCTACCATGTTCTCTGAGTCGGTCAGGATTATAAGATGCAATAACCGAACTGCCCATTCTGGCCTATGGAGAACAGGTAGCTTTGCAATAATGAAAAACGAAAATGGCTGCAATTCACTATTAGAACATGCCACACACACCAGGGCATGTCCTACCTTATCCTTACAATGCACCCTGCCCTTGGGCCTACCATAGGGGTGTCTGATATGAAGAAAAGGGAAGGTTTAGGGACTGGCAAGTGGGTGCACTTGCCCAGTCAGCATGACAGTACCAGACTGCATGCAGGCTCTGCAATGGCAGACCTTAGACACACTTTTACAGGCTGCTTCTGTGGGTGGCACAACCAGTGCTGCAAGCCCACCAGCAGAATTTGGATTACCAGCCCAGGGCACTCCTGGTGCACTGTATCAGGGTCTGACAGGTAACCCAAACTAACCAATCATGGAATCACTAATTCATACATCAATTTACCATAGGGAGAGCATATGCACTTTAGCACTGATCAGCAGTGGAAAAGTGCCCAGAGTCATAAAACAGCCAACAACAGGTCAGAAAAAATATAGGAGGGAGGCAAAAAGTTCAGGGATGACCCTGCAAAAAGGGCCAAGTCCAACACAACCCCCTTCCAGCCAAAACGCAGGGTAGACCAATCACTACCTTGATGGGCTTCCCTGCTTTGGGCGAAAGAACAAGGACCTGGCCCGCAACTGCAGGGGCAGACTCCAGTTCTATGCCAATCTGAACCTATTGGAATCCCTCTGTTCATACTCTCAGGGCCCACCAAGCCAATCCATGGGGAACCCCTCTCCTCACCTGTGGACACCACCTGTGCAGCACCTAACCTTAACTGGCTCACAGGTGTGTCCCAATAGACAGACAGCAAAATGCCACAGTGGCCACTGACAGTAGTCAGGGATGAGACCCAGGCCTTATGCCTCTAAGGGCTCTCAAACATCTGTGGCGCCAGGGAGCGGGGAGCAGTAGCCCCAGGTGCTTGGCACCCTTTGTCCATTCTCCCTCCTGTCAGGTCAGGTATGACATCCTGGCACTGACCCACCAGCCCCAGGCCTGCACCCGGCAGCTGGACCAAAGACTGGGGTGGCCTCTCCCACACCCGGTCCTTCTCCTTGGGGCTCTGTACCCTCCCACTTGGAGTGGTACCCCCTTCCAGAATTGCCAGGGCACCTGTGGCAGGTGTCCTGCGCCATTCGCCCACCAGTTCAGGGGTTCTATACTGCAACTGGGCGTCCAGGTCAGGGGGGACACCCTGAACCTGGCCCTCCAACCTAGGGTCCGAAACCTTCAGTGGAGCCGGGGTCAGAGGTGAGGACTCCCTCGCTCTGCACCCCCGTCTGGATGGCTGTACCCTCCCACCTGGAGTGTTACACCAAGAAGACAGACTGGTAGGGACACTGATTACAGATGTTCCTCCCTCCAGGTCAGACAACACCTGAACCTGGCTTCCCCACCCTGGGACCAACCCATGCGGTTGAACGCTCACCACGTGCACCAGGACTTCCCGGGGAGTACGGATGCCCCCCCGGAGGGTGACACATAACTCATGTGTCGTGTGACAGTCTGCCTGGCGCAGATCTCCCGACCCCTGTCCATCTGACAGTGCGCGAAGATCCCCCAGGACAGAAGTGGTGTCACCATGGTCATTCACTGGTGACGCAGCCCTTCTGGCTGGTCCCTGACCCACTGGTTCTTCCACTGGGGACTCTTTCCCCCTCTCACCCCTAAATCTGGACTTCTGCACCCTCCCAACTGGAGCGGTACTGCCAGACACCAGAACTGAGGGATGCCTGCTTACAGACACTCCCGTTCACCAGACACTAGGGGATCCCGCACAACGGGCAGCCTCTCAGGACAGACTAAGCTCCCCACCTGGTGTTCCCTTAAAGAACCATCCAAGTTCTGAGACTGAGGTTAAGCACTACCGGGACATAACCCATTCTCACTCCTTCCCCTTAAAGACAGGACGTGAGGCCCTACACACCTCTCACTACTACAGGACCTAGTTGGGCTACTCTGAGCCACTTCCACCACACTGGGTTTAAAGATACCTGAACCACTCATCTTGGGATCACTCCCCAATGCCTTTCCAGACCCTCTGAACTCCACCAAAAGGTCTGCCTCCAATGTGAGCTCCCTGCGGTCAGAGAACTCACTCTCCCAGAGGTGTTGGCATAGCTCTGGAAAACAGGGACTTACAATATGCTCTCCCACAATTGGATCACACAGCCCCCTAGCAGGGTTAACCAAACTATCCTTCACCTCACCATCCAGTGCCTCCCACACGTACTCCACACCACTCTCCTGAGATTGTCGAGACAGTATCTGACTGTCTCTGTCACTCAACCCACACTCTTCTGGGCAGTCTTCACACTCACACACCAGGATCTCAACCATGGGGGAATCCCTCCCACCACTAGGACTATGAACCCCTGTGCCAGTTTCCCAATTCACCTCAAGAACACTGCGCACCACTGGAGCTACCTCATATCCTTGAACCTCCTGGTGTAAATTAACCCCCTTCTTCAAGTCAGGCGCCACATCTCTGGGTGTGTGTACTACTCTCTCAGCACTAGAAAATTCAATATTGCTGCCACCATCTGAGCTGGATTCCTCCTCCCACTCAGCAAAGCTCAATCTCTGAGCTACACACATTTCTTGTTGCTGGGCTGAGACACTCATGGCCTCAAGCCTCTTGAGCTCCAAGTCAAGCGTCCTCATAATCAACTCATGCTTCATTTCCATTTTCTTTTCCTCTAGGGCTAACTTTCTAATTTGCCATTCCAATTCTAACTGCCCTTTTAACTTGAGCTTGGTCATCCTACACTCTTTTCTATCTGCCAACTCCTCTGGAGATAGACTTTTACCAGAAATACTGCTACCGGCAGGGCAAGGGGTTTTTCTCCCTCCTGGGCCCAATGGCCCCTCCAGCTGCCTTAAATTGTAGCATCCCAGTTTCTCCTCTTCACAATCATAATCAACTGATGCCATGGATGCTGTTTTCTCCAAAGAGAAATCTACCAACAAGTATTGGTTGCGTTATGGTCTGCACTCACTAAGTAGTGTTCACCAATCACTGTACATGAGTCACACATGCAACTCCAGAATCCTCACCGCTGACCACCAATGTTAGACTTGGGGGTCTCTAGTTGGCACAGGTATGCACTTGTGACAAATAGGGACCCTCGCCTCTAGTCAGGGTAAGGGGGTACACCCCTAAAATAACCCCGGGTCACCCCCTTGGAAGCTTGGCACGAGCAGACAGGCTTATCTCAGAGGCAGTGTGTAAAGCATTTGTGAACACATACAGTAACTAAGTGACAACACTACAAATGGACACCACACAGGCTTTATATAAAAATTAAGTATTCTTTATATAGATTTACCACAAGACCATTAAACGACAAAAACACACAATACTGTTACTTTAGATAGTAGAATTTTGCTTAGTTCTCTTAAGTTCTTAAATGCGACACTTTAAGTCAATGTACCTTTTAGATGCGACACGCAGGGCAACGAAAGTGTTGCAACGATGTTGATGCGATTAAGTTTTTGGTGCAAAGAAATAAAGACGTGAAGATCTTCCAGATGCGGCACGCTTCTCCGATGTTGCGAGAAGACTCGACTCGATGCTTCAGCTGCAGCGGCGTCACCATTTACGCAATGCGACGACAGCGGCCTTGGCAGCGACACTCTTCTCCGATGTTTGCGAGGCGCTTCCGCTCGATACGATATTGCAGCGGCGACACCCCTTTACACGATGCGACGACAGCAGCTCCGATGGTGGCACGCTTCTCCGTGGATGGGAGGCGGTTCAATGCGACAACTACGATGGCTGCGATGGCGACACGCTTCTTCGGCGTTGCGGGACACTTCCTGGATGATGCGAGACGCTTCCGCTCGATGCGATGCTGCAGCGGCGACACACTTTACGAGATGCGACGACAACATCTCCGACGGTGGCACGCTTCTCCTTCCTGAGTCGCGCTTCCAGCTCCTTGCGACACGCAGTCCCTCAGAAGGCCCAACAACAGCAGCAGGCACTTCCAAAGAACTCTGGGGAGCTGGGGGGTGAAGTCTGTTGTTCCTGAGACTTCAGCAGGGGACAAGCTCTTTTCCAAGCCCTTGGAGATCCTTCACAAGTTGAGCAAAAGTACACACACAGTTCCTTTCTCCTTTCTTTGGCAGTAAGGCAACCACTACAGGCCAATCCCCCAGTTTCAGGGATAGTTTCCTTCTCAGCTTCTTCTGGTTCCTCCCTCAGCAGAGGTTCTTCTTGTTTTCCCAAAGTGATCTAAATTCTTGGCATCAGGGTCCCAATATTTATACCCAGAAATCCTTTGTCCTCTGAAGGCAGAGGGGCCTTTGCCCAGTCCAAACCAGTTCTTGAGAACTCTGTTTACCAGACTTCTCCTTTCCTTTCACAGTGCAGGGCAGAAACATTAGATGCCCCACAGGAGGTGGAGCCAGCATTGTGAAAGGCAAGTACAGCCCTGGAGCACTTTGTTGACAGGATTCCTTCTCTTCATTCACTGTTCAGGGCAGAGACATCAGCCGCTCCACAGGGGTGGAGCCAGCATTGTGGAAGGCAGGCACAGCCCTATTCAGGTCCCAGGTGAAACTCCTCCCACCCATCTAGATGAAGATCTCTCTATTCACCACTGGGGCACCTCACCCTGTCTCCTGGAATTCCCCAGCCCTGTCACTCAAACTCCAGACAAAGGAATACACACAGCCTAGCAGAGGCAGGTTTGAATGGTTAGACAAGAAAATGCCTACTTTCTAAAAGTAAAGTAGTTCAAAACAGCTGGCCTGCACTCAATTAAACTACTAATCAAAGATAAACTGGTTATATACTCTGTATGCTGACTTGGTGTGCAATGCCTGTGGTGGATCCACCCTGCCACTGATTCATGAAATGAAGTGTAGACTAGATCATTTTGTTCTAGACAGGACATGCACTACCACTAATACTCATAAAAGAGTGTACTCCTAGGTTACAAAAATTGACTGTAAGTACTCAATGAAGAACATGTGGAATCCAATATTCACCATGTATTTACAATTGTTTGCAATTTTTTCAAACAATACAAGTGTTTTGACAAAAAACCAAATTCAATATTCGTCTTGTTGATGTGTTTCCTTTTTGATGACACATCTCTTGGAAATCCAAAGTGAAGATCCAAAATTCAAAGTTGATTACAAGCAGTCCATAAAATGGGTCATTGCTGTATGTCATGGACTGAGCGGAGTAGCTCAACTACCGAGACCCATCGAGTACGCCACTGCCACCCACTGCGGACTCCTCTAGAGGACAGGTGGATGTGACACTGGCGAGGCCAAAGTCCTTGGCCGAGTCGAGATCAGATCTAAGAATGTGGGAACCACCAGTATGAAACCGGTGTGACAGAATGGCAGGAGATTGGGATCGAGGGGATTCAGGAGGTCGACCAGTCCTTAGGGAAGTAGTAGACAAGAACCGATGCGGAGATCAGAGCAGTGAGAATGAAGAGTTGAGTAGCACATCTAGTCGAGGGACCCTGAAGGTTGCAATAAGAGCAAAGATGTTGGACGTGGTGAAATTGAAAGCTGAAGTAGATGAGATAGTTAGCGTGAACCTGCCTTTGTAAAGGGTGGAACTTTATGAGCCAGATGAGTTATTGTTTGTTGTGAAGGATGTAACTCGCAGGGCGAGGTTAGCACATGAGAAACTGACTGAACTGGCAAAAAAGTATGAGGTGGATCTGTCCAAAATGAAGATGATACAGGGAAGCCACAGGTTGCAGTACAGTGATCAGAAACTGGAAGAGAAGAGAGTCATATGGTTGAAAGCTCACATTCGAGAACTGATCATAGGGATACGCGCATGGAGCATGCTTGATAAGTGGGAGGAAAGATGGTCCAAAAAGAAAAGTACTTAAAGAAGCATAGGAGAGACACCTCCAGGAGGGGGAATGATAGGAGTGGATAATTACCCTTTACGAGAAGTACAGAACGGGGGGTATGTGCATGTGCCTTGGAGTAGAAGTGATTTGGCGGTATTCACGAACGACTTCCCTCGGCTGAGGGAGAAGCCCTTCGAATTGTATAAACAGGTCTATCGGTTTGTCAAAATCTCAAAGGTGTTGTGGGTCAATCTGAATACATTGTTTGACATTGTAGTACCAAGTGATCTGTGGGCAGCTTGTAAAGTTGCAGTTGATTGGCCGGCTTCTGAACCAGACAGGGATTCTGTTACAAATGGTCCTTCTCCAATTTTTATGGAAAAGTTTGAGCAGGTAATTACATGGCTGAAATCGAAAATCTCGCCACAAGATATTGATTGGGTTAAAATAGATCAAACCGTTCAGGTACCGAAAGAATCCATCCATGAATACTACGAAAGGCTCCTACAAGCCTTTAAGCAGGACAGTGGGCTTGACATGTTAGACCCCAGAGATATGGGACAGTTTGTCTCAAAGTTTGTTTTGAGTCTTAGACTGGAAATCAGCTTCATGATCCCACAACATCTGATCTGCTGGCAGAACAAGTCAGTGGACGAAATACTGCGGTATGCCAGATACTGCAGCGATGAGGTGGATTCGAAGCACAAGAAACTTAAAGATAAATTGATGCTAGTTCAGATGCAGACCATGGACAGGGAACTCCAGACGCAATCGAATGGAGGGACGCTAGGGAGAAGGCAGGGAAACAATCAAGGAGGGAAACAGAATGCATAGGGTCAAGGGAAAGGGAAACCTATAGACCCCAAGACAGGGATGGATGTGGCAACACTGAAGAAGACCGCATGTCACCTTTGTCACAAAATCGGACATTGGAAGCGCGAGTGTAGTTTAAATCCAGCAAATCAGGTGCAACAAGAGGCAGAGCTAGTGCAGGTACCTGAAGCTGTCAATACGGTAACGAGACCTAGGTCATGCAAGGGGGGGACGATGGTCCCGAAGGTCCAAGTCCCGCAACCTCCGAGAATTCCACAGGGAAATCGGATATACCAGCAGATCCTCTTTTCGAGAACTTTGATGAGTACAGCTCAGACCCGTTGAAATGACGGTGCCTGGGGGGGGAAGACTGCACTCTTGGGGCAGTCTTAGAGGTAGACCAGAGGGGACCATTTGTAGAGGCGGATGTTGACGGTCATCCTACCACCTTTTTGGTTGACACTGGTGCTACCCGTTCTACTGTAAAGACTGACTGCAGTAGTTCCCAACCTACCCCTCTCGGGACAATCAATCCAAGTTGTAGATGTGGCAAATAAGAGAATGACTGACCCACTGACTGAGCCGATTCCTGTGAAAATATGAATCTTCCGAGATCGACACCAGTTTGTGGTGTGTGACTCAAGTCCAGTCTGCTTGCTTGGACGAGATCTTTTGTGCAAGTTGAATTGCACCATTTATTGCAAGCCCAAGGGAGTGGAAGTACAGATGAAAGACGATGATGCCACCTTTAAGGTCGCCAACCAGCATTTGTGCATAGAAATGTATCCTGTGCTGACAGTGGAACTTGACTTGAGAGACTCTGTCTCATTGGATGTGTGGGATTTCACGGGAGAAGAGATTGGGTTAATCAAAGGTGTCGAGCCAGTTAAAATCCAGATAAAGCAGAACGCTGAGTTTCCGAGAACGCCCCAGTAAAATTTGTCATCAGAGACGATAGCAGGGATCAAACCTGTGATTGATTCCATGATTAAGCAGGGAATATTGAAGGAGATAATGGGCAGTCCATGCAACTCACCCATTATGGGATTACAGAAACCTAGCGGGAAATTCAGAATCGTGCAAGACCTGTGAAAATTCAACACGGTTGTTGTTCCCTGTTGTCCAGTGGTACCTAATCCATCAGTAATACTATTCCAGATTCCATGCCAAGCTGAGTGGTTTACTGTGATTGACCTGTGCCAAGCATTCTTCTCGATATCGCTCCACGAGGAAAGCCAATTGTTGTTTGCTTTCCAGCTGGAAAACCGTGTGTTAACGTGGTGCTGTATCCCTCATTGGTATACTGAGAGTCCATCGATCTTTAATCAGATCTTGAAAAAGAATCTGGAGAGCCTTGTGTTGCCCGAGAACTCTGTTCTTGTACAATACATTGACGACCTCCTTATTGCATCAGAAACCGAGGACGCTTGCAGGATTGACACAATTGCCCTACTGAATCATTTGGCAGAGAATGGACACAAGCTGTCCCCAAACAAGTTTCAGTACTGTTTCAGTGAAGTACAGTACTTGGGTCATCGAATTGAGAAAGGAAAGAGGAGGGTGTCACCAGATCGGATTGAGGCGATAATGAACATGGCTGTACCTACCACACAGAGGGAGGTCAGAATGTTCTTTGGGATGGTTGGCTATTGTCGCCAATGGATTCCCAATATCTCGCTGAAGGCGAAGCCTTTATAGCGATTGACTCACAGGATGTAAGTGATCCGGTACCATGGGACCATGATTATCTGGTTTCATTCTTGGAGTTAAGAGAGGACATGTGTCGTGCTCCGGCTCTGGGAATGCCTCACTAGAACAAATACTTTTCATTGTTCTGTTGTGAGAGAGAAGGTTGTGCATTGTCAGTCCTGACTCAGAATCATGGAAGTGTCCCTAGACTAGTTCTTCAGATAATGTGGCGTCATTCCGCGAACAATGAGAAACAGATTAAAAATTATGGATTAAATCTGAAATTTTTTTCGTAAGTGGATCAATTGAAGCATGAATGTTATGCATCAAACAATACTGTGCGGCTGGATTGTGGCGGAATGACGCCACATTATCTGAAGTCTGTTTATACACGTGATCGGGCAGTTCACGATTCCAGCTTCGCACGTGAATAAACCAAAGAAATAAGAATGATGATACACAGGTGAAACTGGTGTGCACTCTGCCACTTTCTTGTTGATAAAGCATTATACTGCCTGCCCAACGAGTTGCACCCATGGATTACTGAGATTAAACCTTACGAAAATCATATAGTTACACGGTAGACGATCGAAACACCGTTCCTTGACAAAGAATTTTTTATGAACTACATTTTTAGCGCAAAAACGGACTATCATTATTTGGACTTTTTTTTAGCGTACAATGAGATCGCTGTTAAGCGATAAAATGACATGCTACGTAACCAACGATTAAAATGATACCAGTGGGTGGGCGGGGAATTTCAATGTTGATATGTTTGCACAATGTTATGTTTCAAATGAATATAAACAACTGCAGATGACACGTGCTTAGGAACGTAAGGCATACATCACACTGAAAGTATAAGAAATGAAAATGTTCACCCAAATGTTTTTGTAAAGCATTTTGGGCTGTGTAGTTTACAGCAGGAGAGGAAGAAGAAATGACTATGAAGGGGCGGGGTGTGGCACAGGTGTTTGAAATAGAGCGAGACAGCCGGGTACTCAGAATGGTTTAGAACAGGATGAAATCAGTCGCCAAAAAGTTTGCTCAAGGTAAGGGTTGGCTTTAGTAGGTTCGGCTAAAAGAGACATTTGGATTAATAACAATGCTTTTAACATTTGAATTTAATAGTGTGTGTATAAAGACAGGGTAAAAAATGAGAGAAGGTTGAGGGGAGGATAGAGCAGACACCTCATGTAGTGGCAAATGTATCGAATTCAGCGGGCAAAACGTTCTGAACGGGGTGAACTGAGGCATGTACGTTTAACATTCTCTTAATTAAATGTTTATTAGCAGGAATAATGTATGTATGAGTCTAATAGAATTGTTTTAAATTTGTAGATAACCCCTGACGAAGGGCCAAAAAGGCCCGAAATGCATTGGGTGATAAAGATTATCTATGGAGGAACTCTTATGTAACATTCCATGCTTTAGGATAAGGCCAGGAGGCATGTCTACAGCATTAAGGATAACATGTAACCATAAGTGTCTACCATGTGACTGGATGAACAATGAGAAACAGATTAAAAATTATGGATAAAATTTGAATTTTTTTTCGTAAGTGGATCAATTGAAGCATGAATGTTATGCATCAAACAATACTGCGCGGCTGGATTGTGGCGGAATGACGCCACATTATCTGAAGTCTGTTTATACACGTGATCGGGCAGTTCACGATTCCAGCTTCGCACGTGAATTAACCAAAGAAATAAGAATGATGATACACAGGTGAAACTGGTGTGCACTCTGCCACTTTCTTGTTGATAAAGCATTATACTGCCTGCCCAACGAGTAGCACCCATGGATTACAGAGATTAAACCTTACGAAAATCATATCGTTACACGGTAGACGATCGAAACACCGTTCCTTGACAAATAATTTTTTACGAACTACATTTTTAGCGCAAAAACGGAATATCGTTAATTGGACTTTTTTTGAGCGTACAATGAGATCGCGGTTAAGCGATAAAATGACATGCTACGTAACCAACGTTTAAAATGATACCAGTGGGTGGGCGGGGAATTTCAATGTTGATATGTTTGCACAATGTTATGTTTCAAATAAATATAAACAACTTCAGATGACACGTGCTTAGGAACGTAAGGCATACATCACACTGAAAGTATAAGAAATGAAAATGTTCACCCAAATGTTTTGTAATGCATTTTGGGCTGTGTAGTTTACAGCAGGAGAGGAAGAAGAAATGACTATGAAGGGGCGGGGTGTGACACAGGTGTTTGAAATAGAGCGAGACAGCCGGGTACTCAGAATGGTTTACAACAGGATGAAATCAGTCGCCAACAAGTTTGCTCATGTTAAGGGTTGGCTTTAGTAGGTTCGGCTAAAAGAGACATTTGGATTATTTGTATTTGTATTTGTATTTTTAACTTGTAGAGCGCCTTATCACCCCGGGGTCTCTAAGCGCTTAGCAGACGAGTGAGTACTGGCAGGAAGAAAACCGACTAGATGTTACCCCATGCCTCTTGAAAGAGCACAGTTTTTAGCTCTTTCCTAAAAGGCAGGAGTCTGGATTAATAACAATGCTTTTAACATTTGAATTTAATAGTGTGTGTATAAAGTAAGGGTAAAAAATGAGAGAAGGTTGAGGGGAGGATAGAGCAGACACCTCATGTAGTGGCAAATGTATCGAATTCAGCGGGCAAAACGTTGTGAACGGGGTGAACTGAGGCATGTACGTTTAACATTCTCTTAATTAAATGTTTATTAGCAGGAATAATGTACGTATGAGTCTAATAGAATTGTTTTAAATTTGTAGATAACCCCTGACGAAGGGCCAAAAAGGCCCGAAATGCATAGGGGATAAAGATTATCTATGGAGGAACTCTTATGTAACATTCCATGCTTTAGGAGAAGGCCAGGAGGCATGTCTACAGCATTAAGGATAACATGTAACCATAAGTGTCTACCATGTGACTGGATGAACAATGAGAAACAGATTAAAAATTATGGATAAAATGTGAAAAAAATTTCGTAAGTGGATCAATTGAAGCATGAATGTTATGCATCAAACAATACTGTGCAGCTGGATTGTGGCGGAATGACGCCACATTATCTGAAGTCTGTTTATACACGTGATCGGGCAGTTCACGATTCCAGCTTTGCACGTGAATAAACCAAAGAAATAAGAATGATGATACACAGGTGAAACTGGTGTGCACTCTGCCACTTTCTTGTCCCTAGACTAGTTGCCTACTTTTCAGCTGCTTTAGATCCAGTAGCTTCAGCGTTGCCCAGATATCTCAAATCCGTTGCTGCAACAGGTGTCAGCATTGAGAGATGTGAAAGCATTGTCATGTGTCACCCTTTTATTGTGTACGTTCCACATTCTGTTGAACTGTTGATGACGAGGACTTAAACACGGCACCTGACAAACAATAGACTCACACGCTATGAGCAAGTTATACTTGCCACGGAGAATGTGACTCTGAAAAGGTGTTCTGTTTTAAATCCTGCTACACATGCCTTTGGCAAATGCAGATGATGAAGATTGTGAGCAACATGACTGTCTCGATGTGACTGAACTTTGCCCCAAGCCGAGACCTGACATTGTTGATGAACCTCTGCCTGACCCTGATGAAATTTGCTTTGTTGATGGTTCATGCTTAAGAGGCAATGTTGGTCAGTTGAGAGCAGCGTTTGCTGTATCTACCATCACGAAAGTAGTCAAAGCCGCCTGTCTAGAGAGAGTATACTCTGCACAAGTGGCCAAAATCATTGTTTTGACTTGCGCCTGTTTGGCAGCAAATCAAATTCGAATCACCATCTACACTGATAGCCAGTATGGGTTTGGTTTGGTTCATGACTTTGGACAGCTATGGTCTCAGAGGGGTTGCATGACATCATCTGGTTCACCTATCAGGAATGGGGAATATGTGTGGCAACTGTTGGAGGCTTTGCAACGTCCTAAGGAAATTGCTGTTGTGAAAGGTGCAGCCCATGGGAGGGGAATCAACTTGGTTGTATTTTTACTGGAGATTACACAGGAGAGAGCCAAGAAGGAACCGAGCTCAACATGATGTTAGCCATGGCAGACACTTGGGATGAACTCAAGCGCCTGCAGGAAGATGTTTCAGAACAGGAAAAGGAAGTATGGGTTAAATCAGGCTGTGAGAAGACAGACATTGACATTTGGGTTTCAAGTGATGGTCAAGCAGTGTTACCAGATGACTTATTGAGCCCGATGGTGAGGCAGATTCATGGTGCTGTGCATCTTGAAAGGGATGTTATGGTGCGAGTGTTCAGGCAGACGTAGTGTAACCCACGGTTTCGTACAGTTGCTGAAGCAGTGTGTCAGAGGTGTGTTACTTGTCAACAGATGAATGCTGGTAAGAAGACTGTGGTTACACTGAGTCACATTGGGAGGTCGGGAGGGCCTTTCAATAGAATGCAGTTAGACTTTATTGAGATGCCTAAGTGCAATGGATTGAGGTGCATCCTAGTGGTGGTGTGTGTTTTCTCACGGTGGGTAGAAGCTTACCCAACACAAAGGTGTGACACCCTCACAGTGGCAAAGTTGCTACTGAGAGAGTTGATACCTAGATTTGTTTTTCCAACCTCGTTGGTGTCAGATAGGGGGACGCACTTCCACAGCAAGATCATGAAGTTGCTTTGTGCCGCCCTAAATGTTGATCAGAGACTCCATTGTAACTGTCGGCCGGAGGCTTCTGGGATAGTGGAGCAGATAAATGGAACTTTAAAGGCACGGATGGCAAAAGTGTGTTCGTCTACATCTCTGAAATAGCCTGATGCATTGCCTTTGGTGTTGATGAGTATTCGCAGTGTCCCAGATAGAACTGGCCTTTCCCCGCATGAGATTTTGATGGGGAGGGCAATGCCATTGCCAGCAGTACCGTCCACAGCTTTGATAAACATCACTGATGACTTAATCCTTGACTACTGCAAGGGACTAGCTGATGTGGTCCGTTCTGTGTCTCAGCAGGTGTAGGTTGCCGCCATTCCAGCTTCAAGTGACCTATGCCACGACCTGTACCCGGAAGATTGGGTACTTGTCCGTAAGCACGTGAGGAAGAGCTGCCTGGATGCCCGGTAGCGAGGCCCTTATCAGGTGATACTGGTAACGAGCACAGCAGTGAAGTGCAGAGGATTGCCAAACTGGTTACATGCTTCCCACACTTGCAGACTTTCAGCACCCTTGGAAGAAATAACTCCTCTAACAAATGAAAATCCAGCTGTGGCAGCAGGGCCACGAGAGAGGACAAGTCAAGCTGTGAAGGTTGCTGGAGAAGCTGGTTGCTCACCAGACCAGGCTGAGGAGGGTCAAGTTATCCATAACCCAGGTATCGACTCTCAGGAAGAAAGTGATGTTGGGAGTGGCATAGAGTCAGATTCAGCAGAAGAAAGTGGTGCGCAGAGTGACCGAGAAGAAAGCAGAAGGGTTTCGAGAGCAGAAGAAGCCTGGCCTGGGAGACAGAGAAGGTTGAATCTGAGACTGGCTCCCGAGAGAGATCTTGCTCCTGTGTCTGAGGTCTCTGAATCAGAAGAGAGTGAAGAAGAACAAACTCAAAGTCTGAGGAGATCAAAAAGGACAAGATTGCCTTGCCAGAGATACGCTGCCCCGGAGTGGACTGACACAGTAACCGATGCCGGGATAGTGAGTTTCGGGAGGCTGAGGTCAGTGAAAGTGATCAGCAGGAGTCCTCGAATGAAAATCGATGTGGAGCTGCTAGTTCCAGGGCTTGAAATCGAAGGGGTGCTGACAATCAAGGTTCCAGAACCTCCAGTTTTGAGTAAGGTGCGAATCCTGATCTTGCACAGACTGGTCTTTCCATCGTTTGGATTTGAACTGCCACCATACCAAATGGTAGATATTCGTCTTGAAATTTTGCATCATGTTTTAGCTACAATTGGATCTGAACTTATCGTAGATTGTAAATGAACTGTGTTTTGCAAATAAGTGTTTAAAAGAAGATAGCCTAGGCCTGAGAGGAAGAAGAAGAAACTTAGGGACTTATGTAGGAGCCCTCTGGTCATGAACAGTGGCAAAAATCCATCGACGTTAAGCGGAAATCAGGGTAACAGTAATCAGAGGTAATGGTGCCACATTTCCTAGATTTTCCAAAACGAGATTACCGTGGGATTTCCGCTGCAACAGCGTTTGCTGTTATTAGTTTTGGAGTCTTGGAGTAGTCTGGCCTAAAGATCTTCTTCCCTGGCTCTCTTAATGTCCCATTTGATTTTTTTCAGCTTTGATCTATGCTGGCGTAATGAGAGGATTAGTATTGAACCTCCAGGGTTATATCTCAGAAGTCTGAGGGCCTTGTTAATTGCTTTTTTTGTTGTCCTTAGGGAACTTTGATGTCCGGTTTGTATGCTTCCTATTTCACACCCTTCATTGGTCGATTTCTGCTTAAATTGTGTAGAGTATTCATTTGATAGCTTGGTGATGAAGTCTTCGCCTTCGCTGACCGGGCTCTTTTTTATCATTGCAGTCATGTAGGAGAAACCTTGCTGCCTTCAGAAATTCCCCAGTATGTGCCAGTGAAAATGTAACTCTTGTAAGGCTAGTTGTGTAAAGGGAACTGCATCCCTCTGGTACTGATTTGAAAAGGGGAGCACTGGCCTGCAGAAGTACTTCTTGTGTTCGATAATCACTATCCACCTTATCGCCCAGAGTAAACGAGGTCACCTAATGAAAAAGGGGAAGAGAAACCAGAGTGTAGTCAAGAGTCGACGCTGTAGTCTTGGTGTAAAATGAGACTGGTGGTGGTGAATCTTCTTCAAACCTCCCATTTAATACTCGAAGGTTCATGTACTCTAGGTCCTCCAAGAATCCCCTGGAAATTTTACTTGCTCTGCAATGTAGGCTCTTCTTCTGGTCGGGGATTGTTAGAATCCGGGTTCTCTGGTTGGCACAGGTAGTTACTTGTGACAAGCAGGGAACCTTTCCTCTAGTCAGGGTAAGGGGTTACACTACTAAAACAACCCCTGCTTACCCTCTAGGTAGCTTGGCGCGAGCAGACAAGGCTTATCTCAGAGCGTTATAGGTTAAGCATTTGTGAACACATACAGTAACCAAGTGACAACACTACAAATTGACACCACACAGGTATTTATATTAAAAATAAGGATTCTTTATATAGGATTATCACAAGACCATTAAACGATTAAAAATACACAATACGGTTGCTTAGTTGGTAGAAGATTGCTTAGTTTCTCTTAAGTTCTTAAATGCGACACTTTAAGTCAATGTACCTTAGATGCGACACGCAGGGAAACGAAAGTGTTGCAGCGATGCAGATGCGTTGAAGTTCTTGGTGCAAAAGAAATAAAGACGGGATCTTCCAGATGTGTTACGCTTCTCCGATGTTGCGAGAAGACTCGACTCGATGCGTCAGCTACAGAGGCGTCACCCTTGACGAGATGCGACGACAGCGGCCTTGGCAGCGGCACTCTTCTCCGACGTTGTGAGACGCTTCCGCTCGATGCGATGCTGCAGCGGCGACACCCCTTTCTGCGAGATGTGACAACAGCGGCTCCGACGGCGGCACGCTTTTCCGTGGATGCGAGGAGCTTTTCTGGATGCGGTGCAATGCGACAACTACGATGGCTGTGATGGCGACACGCTTCCTCCTCGATGCGAGACTCTTCTCTCGATGCAGTGCAATGCGACAGATGCGATGGCTGCGATGGCGAAACGCTTCTTCGGCGGTGCCAGACACTTCCGGAATGAGGCGAGACGCTTCCGCTCGATGCGATGCTGCAGCGGCGACACTCTCTGCGAGATGCGACGGCAACAGCTCCGACTGCGGCACGCTTCTCTTCCTTGCGTCGCGCTTCCAGCTCCTTGCGACACGCAGTCCCTCAGAAGGCCCATCAACAGCAGCAGGCACTTCCAAAAGACTCTGGGGAGCTGGGGGTGAAGTCCACTGGTCCTGGGACTTCTTTTAGGGGGCAAGCTCAGTTCAAGCCCTTGGAGATCTTTTTAAAGCACAAGTTGAAGCAAAATCTTTAGTAGTCTTTCTCCTCTCCTTCAGCAGCAAGGCAACCACTGCAGGCCAATTCTCCAGGTCAGGGACAGTACTCCTCCTGCAGCTTTCCCAGTTCCTTCTCCTCTGGCAGAGGTTCTTGTTTCAGCAGGATCTCATTTCTTGGGAGCAGGGTCCCAATATTTATACCCCTAATTCCTTTGTTCCTCTGGGGTTGAGGGGCCTTTGCCCAGTCCAAACCAGTTCTTGAGCACTCTGTTGACATGACTCTGCCTTTCTATTCAGGGTGCAGGGCAGAGACAGCAGCCGCTCTGCAGGAGGTGGAGCCAGCATTGTGGTAGCAGAGCACAACCCTATTCAGAGCCCAGGTGTACTCCTCCCACCCATCTGACTGCCAATCTTCCTATTCACCACCAGGCTACCTAGCCCTGCCCCTCTGGGTTTCCCCAGCCCTGTCACTCACACAACCAGACAGGCAGATATACATCATAGCAGAGGCGGGCTGAAATGGACAGGGAAGCAAATACCAACTTTCTAAAGGTGGTATTTGCAAACACAGAATATTAAAATAAACTTTACTAAAAGATGTATTTTATTATTCTGAGTTCAGGCATACTAAACTCGAATATCTACCATGTTCCCTGGGTCTGTTAGGATCATAGGATGTAACAATTCTAACAGCCCATTCTGGCCTATGGAGAACAGGTAGCCTTACAATAGTGAAAAACAAAAATGGCTGTAATTCACTATTAGGACATGCCACACACATCAGGGCTTGTCCTACCGTATGCTTACAATGCACCCTGCCCTTGGGCCTACCATAAGGGTGACTAATATGAAGTTAAGGGAAGGTTTAGGGACTGGCAAGTGTGTGCACTTGCCCAGTCAGCATGACAGTACAAGACTGCACGCAGGTTCTGCAATGGCAGACCTTAGATACATTTTACCAGGCTGCTTCTGTGGGTGGCACAACCAGTGCTGCAAGCCCACCAGCAGTATTTGTATTTACAAGCCCTGGCACTCCTGGTGCACTTTACTGGGGTCTGACAGTAAACCAAATAAGCTAATCATGGAATCCAACCAACATATACATTTTACATAGGGAGAGCATATGCACTTTAGCACTGAACAGCAGTGGTAAAGTGCCCAGAGTCATAGAATAGCCAACAACAGGTCAGACAAAGTACAGGTGGAAGGCGAAAAGTTTAGGGACCATCCGGCCAAAAGGGCCAGGTCCAACAGGGATGCTTCAAGCCAATCGCTGGTCAAGGATTTCTTCTGATGCCGAATAAACCAAAGGTGGAGATTGAAATCCCCTGAGAGAATATAGTTGGAGGTCTCTTGTTCCCTCATAATTTCCAAGAAGTGGTCCAGCAGGAGCTTGGTATCTCTGGCTTTACATTTTGGGTTTATGTATGAGTTGAAGGTTATAACTTCCTCGTTTTTTCCTTTGAGGTAAAGTGAGATTTTGATTGTCTTGACCAACGAGGAGGCAGAAGAAATTTTCAAGGCTTTAAATGATCTTGTAACCGAAAGGGAGGTTGCCAGCCCACCTGAAAGCCGCCCACATTTTGCTTTCCTAGTTGCCAGTGTATGAAACCCTATGTAGCCCTCTAGGTAGTGTAGATTGGACGCCCATGTTTCCTGAAACAGCACTATGTCAGAAGATCTTATAAATAATAAGAAATCCGGCTCCATAATTTTGCTTCTAAGGCCGCTGATGTTCCAAGAGCAGAGGCAACAGGTGGTATCAGTGCAGCAGACTGTTCCATCCTGATGAACTATTTGTCAGTGTGTAGTGCTATTGAAAGATCTATAAATCTGTTGGCTAGTTGGAGATACCAATTGTTGACATAGTGGTTTCCTGGAGTGAATGAAATAGGCTGCGTCCCTCTGTTCCCTGGACAGTGGGTGGTGCCTCTAATGTACCTTTTGTTACTTTTATTGTTCCTGTTGCTTAGAAGAGGAAGAGGGTATCTTTCTTTGCCATAAGATGAAAAAGTTATCCCCAAGACTTGAATGTTTCACTTTCCCTTACCACCTGGTTGGCTAAGAGGGAGGATTGCCATGTAGCTTTGGTGACTTCTCTTCCTACATGTGAGACCGGCCTGATGAATTCTCGCGCAACGAGATCAAATGATTTTATATCCCTTAGAGCTGGGATTGATGCAACTGGATGAAGAATTAGAGTATCACAAGTCCCCTTTGATTCAAACTCTGGTGGAAAGCAGAGAGCACAGGACTCAGGCTGCCAGCCAGAGAAATTTCCCTGTTGATGTACTTCCTCACCTTGGTGCCGATTAGATGGTTGAAGATTCCGCAGCCTATCATCTCCGATTGATTGGACAGGAGCTAGGCTGTGATTCTTGGCCTGCTGTGAACTGATGGACCGCCAGCTGGGGACTTCTAAGCCATATTCTCTTTGCTTTTGTCTAAGTACAGTGTCATGCACATGTGATTCCCTTTGTGTGTAGCTGTAGAGGGAATGCACAAAGCCCAGCTGTCACCCAGCCCAGACGTGTATTCAGAGACAGGAAGCAGGCGTCTAATGGCTAAAGTAAAAAAAAAAAAGCCAACTTTCTAAAAGTGCCATTTTCAGAACTGCAATTTAAAATCTGACTTCACCATAGTTTGTGTTTTTAAATTGTGAGTCCATAGACACCAAACATGAAACGTCTATCTCTTCACAGCTGGGAATATAACATGTATTAAGTTAATCCCAATGTTTTCATATGGGAGAGATAGGCTTTGCAGTTGTGAAAAAATTAATTTTGAGAGTTTTTCACTACCAGGACATGTAAAACTTGAAAGTACATGCCCTGCCTTTCAAATACATTGCACCCTGCCCTCTGGGTTTTCCAGGGCCTTCCTTAGGGGTTACTTATATGTAAAAAAGGAAATGTTTGGGCCTCACAAGAGGTTTTTCTCATACCTCGCCATGAAAGCACCTGTACCCAACTATTTACTTCAGAATACATTTTTAGGGGATTTAACATCCCAAAAACCCCATCTTCAAAAATATATCTTACTAACCTGCCATGAAAGTTCTGCAGCTATACTTCACTGTGAAAATGACATATGTTAACAGTATTGTTATTTAACAAATTCTCTATGTTCTGGCTGTTACTCTTGAAACTGCAACAAAACACTAAATGAGAGCCTTTACGTATGTTGATCATGACTTCTCTGACGTCTCCCCTATTGATAGGATAACTACCTCTAGCTTTGTTCCTATGTGTTTCTGATAAAGATAAGCTTAGTGTCTACTTGACTTTTGCGCCTCTGAAAAAATATTTATCAGACATTCACATTTTGTGGTTCCTATTGTTAGCACTTCATATTTCAATCGCTACGATTATGAGTTACGAATAAACATGCACACAGATTTCGGGTGCATGGAATTACAGTTTATGGCCATAACACTGCACATATTTACTCCTATTATCAATTTAACTACACGTAATTGGTGATAACTGTGTGGCCACATTACTGTTCACAAAACTGCATGGAATTCCCACTTCTATAGGGTTTAAGGGTCCCATTTATCACCTGCTTACAACAGGTAGTTAATGGGAGCTTGTGCTTCAGTGCCAGGTGTGATGAAGGGAGAGGATTTGGGAGAATGGGGAGGGAAGAGGAAGATTTGTTTCGGCAGTAGGGAGTATTGAGCTGTAGACAAAAGTCAGGATGGAGCAGGGGTCAAAACTTTGGTGCTTCTTACAGCCAAAAGCCTCAATCGATTTTACCATCCGGAATTATCGCTTGATAAAATTGGGTCCAGTGTTTCTGCATCAGCAGAGTGGCACCCCACCCGGAAATACTGTTTTGCATTACTGGCAATCATTGTTAATGAAATACGCATATAATGAGTAACCATTATCTCAGCAAGAACATTCTTCCATTTCCTTCACAGAATCAAACCTCAAGTTTGGATGGAACAATTCTTAAAGCCGTTAACAATGCTAAGAGTCAAATGTTCACAATAGTTAAATTCTTAAAACAACCTGATTTTTCCAATACTTATCTGAAGTCACAAACTTTCCTCCAGCCAACTCTCAAGGAAGCATCTGTTCTTTCAATTACAAATCCAAGTAGATATGTGCTGAGTCCAGCAGCATTGTGGTACCGTTGCCTAGCAAGGACGCAGTGAAGCACGAGAAAAGTCACATAAAGTGATCTAAGATTGTTGCCCCTGTCTGCAAACAAAGTCAGAAGTAAGGATTGCTGGAAAATGCCATTCGTCTACAGGGAGCTGTGGCCTAGTGCTTTCTAGGAACCTGTGAAGCCTCACGCCAAGCTGTGCTGACCCTGAGCACTGCCAGTCTTTAAATTAATGTGGCCCAATTAGGTTAGGAGTATGGCACCCCCTGCTCTCCGTGCCACAAGCAGTAAGTCATGCTTCCTGATGCATGAATCTGAAAACCATTGGATACATAGGGGCAAAGCATGGATGGGGAGACTCCTCTGGGACCTCAAGAGCCTACGTCTTAGAATAGTTTTTGGACATCCTGTCCAAAATAGGGTGACCAACCGTCCGTATATTTCACGGACAGTCCGTAATTTCGGCCGTCTGTCCGTTGTCCGTGAAGGATTCTTTAACGGACGCCATTTGTCTGTAATTTTAACCGGCACCGGTCGCACCACCCTAAAGCCGGCACAGCTTCCACCCACCTCCCTGCTTGACTCCGATGCTGTTGAGGTCGGGTTTAACAGATTCCGATGCAGTACCAAATCTCAGATACCCAGCAGCATTGGAGAGGCACAGCGGGATGGCTACCCTCACACCATCAGCCCTTCATGAGCTGTTAAGAGGTGGTTGAAGGTGACAGAGGGAGGGGCTGCAGCTTCAGGCGCAGGGGCATCTATTCAGATGCAAACAGCCCTGAATGCGTCATGTCACTGAAATTTAGAGGGGCCTCACACATTCCCTTTCTGCCCAGGGCCCCAAACATCATAGAACCGGCCCTGATTACACCGAGGCAGCACCTAGTTCTCTTCACAGAGCTTAATTACTGATTGTAAGCAAACCTCGGTTCTTCAAACATGCAGTCTATAATGTAATAAAATAAAGAAATGGCACAATCGCACCCACACTGATTAACAAAGTAAGGAGGACAATCAGTTAAATCACATACGAGATTCTTTAAAAAATATTGGGAGAATGGGGCCTTGAATCGGGTTACTGTCATGTAGGGGCTTTGGAAGCGTGCTGCTGCAGGATCGGACATTTGAAACGCAAATGCACGTTTTTTTCTTACCTTTCAGAAGCATGGAGCGCAATGGCAAGCAGAGAGAGGGTGATGCAAGTGTTCTGCACTCACTGGCCTGGCAGGTTGCTGGCAGTGCATATACACCTCCCCCCAACTCCCCCCACCTGTGTGGCAGCCCAGGCACACCCGACCCGAGTGCGCGCGAGGCCTCCCGCAGGAGCAACCTCAATAATTAAATATCGATGTGGACATCGAGGGGCACAGGGCAGGGGCAGTAGCACCCTCTTACTCTACTCTCACCTCGCGACACGCGACCCACCGGATTCTGCCCCTCAACGTCCACATCCGACAGCGCGACAGGCAACCACAAGGCGAGAAGGCAGGGACCAAGAGGCTGCACGTTGGGCGGGGGACAGCTTAAGTACCCCTGTCCCCCCCCCCCTCCCCGGAAGTAGGGTAGACCGGAAGTCTTCCCTGGATCCTGGCCCAGGGAAACTAGAAGGACGACTCCAGTGCCTTCCTGTGGCACTAAGGCGGCCGCCCTGTTGAGGGGCCGCTGCGTGGCCCCCCGGGCAGCCTTGGCAGTGCATATACACCCCCCACCCCACTCCCCCCACCTCTGTGGCAGCCCAGGCACACACACAGCCGCCCGAGTACTTCACAGGTCTTTAAAAGACCATTCGCTTGTTAATGGGGCTTTGTTGGTTTTTCACCCCTTCTAGAGCCCCTGCATCGCCACTCTGACTATTGCTGGAAGAATTAGCACGTTACACATTACCAAGCCCTGTCTGCTGAAACCCCGAGGAATCGGGTTTTTGCTTGCAGGAATCGGGAGGCGGGAGGCGGGAGACTAGCCTTGAAATCGGTAGTCTCCCGCCTGAAACGGGAGGGTTGGCATGTCTGAAATCAGTTCTCTTGGAGTATCTCCTTTAAGTACTGTACATCACAGTGGGGGATGGAAAAACTAACATTTTGGAAAGAGAGCCTGTCGTCTCGTTGTCTTGTCCAGGAGGGGGTGAGGAGCCCTACCCCACCCTGGAAGAGACCAAGATGATACTAGAATACTGCACGCCCACCCCCATGCCCACCCTGGTGGATCCTCCTGTGATGGCTCCTGCCCACCCCCCAGTGATGGCTCCTGTCCCCCCATGTGGTGGCTCCTGTCCCCCCCAGCCCTCCACCCTGCCTGTGATGGCTCCTATCCCCTCTGTGGTGGATCCTGTCTCCACCCTGGGTGGCTTCTGCCCCAGTCCTGGAATGGCTCCTGCAGCGAGGGTGAAGTTCTTGATGGGCCTCTTCTCAAAAAGGCTCAGCTCAAAATTAATATGAAAAGGTGGGCGAGTAAGTGAAGGGATGGCTGGATGGCTGGATGAATTAGTGAAAGGGTGAAGGGATGAATGAAAGATTGAATAGATCGAGAATGAGAGAGGATGGATGGATGGATTGATGAGTGAGTGGAAGGATGGATGAGAGAAAAGGTAAATACCTGGATTTATGGGTGGAAGGGTAGCTGGATGGGTAAAAGGGTGGATGGATGAGTGAAAGGATGGATGAGTGAAAAGGTGGATGATGAGTAAGTGAGTGGGTGGATGGATGAGTGAAATGATGGATGGATGGATTGATGAATTGATAAGTGCAAGGGAGAATGGATGGACGGATGAGTGAAAGGGTGGATGTAAGGATGGATGAGTGAGTGAAAGGGAGGGTAGATGGACAAAAGGATGAATAGATGAGTGAAGGAGTGAAAGGATAGATGGATGAGAGAAAGGATGGATGAGTGATAGTGTCAATGGATGGATTCATGAATGGATGAGTAGATGGATGGGTGGGTGGGTGGATGGATGGAAGGAAGGATGGCTAAGTGAAAGGGTTGATGGAGAGAGAAAGGGAGGAAGGATGGATGACTGAAAGGGTGGATGGGTGGAAGGATGACTGACTGGGTGGATGGATGAGTAAGTGAAAGAATGGTTGGATGGGTGAAAGGGTAAATGACTGGATGGATGACAAGATGGAAGTCCTCATCCTCGGCCCCACCACGTCTGCCTGGGACGACTCCTGGTGGCCGACAACGCTAGGAACAGCACCGATGCCCACGGACCACGCACGCAACTTGGGAGTCATCCTCGACTCCTCCCTCTCCATGTCCAAGCAGGTCAGCGCCGTCGCCTCCTCCTGCTACAACACCCTCCGAATGCTTCACAGGATCTATAAGTGGATCCCGATCGAAACCAGAAGAATGGTGACCCAAGCCCTCGTCAGCAGCCGGCTGGACTACGGCAACACACTCTACACGGGAATCCCGACCAAACACCTACAGCGACTACAACGCATCCAGAACGCCTCGGCCCGTCTGATCCTCAACCTCCCCCGACGCAGCCACATCACCCCCCACCTCAGATACCTTCACTGGCTCCCCATCAACAAGAGGATCACCTTCAAGCTCCTCACCCACGCTCACAAAGCACTCCACAACTCCGGACCATCCTACCTAAACAACAGACTCAACTTCTACACCCCCGCCCGCCAGCTCCGCTCCGCCAGCCTCGCCCTCGCCTACGTCCCACGAATCCAGCGTACCACCTCCGGAGGCAGATCCTTCTCCTTCCTCGCTGCCAAGACCTGGAACACCCTCCCCAACCACCTGCGGCAGACCCAGGACCTGCTCACCTTCAGGAAGATTCTCAAGACCTGGCTCTTCGAGCAGTAGCAGCAGCCACCACCCCTCCCCCCCCCCCCCCCCCCGGCGCCTAGAGACCCTCACAGGTAAGTAGCGCACTTTACAAGTCTGATTGATTGATTGATTGATGAGTGAACGGATGGATGGTAGAAGAGTGGATGGATGAGTGTACAGATGGATAGGGTGTAGGGGGATGGATGATGGATGGATGAGTGAAAGGATGGATGAAGGGATGAATGAGTGAAATGATAGATGGAAGGATACATGACGGATAGGTTTGCAAATGGTTGAATATGTGGGCTTACTTATATACTATTGCACAACCTCCTCTGATGTGTCTGTAAAACGTATCTATTGTACTGAAGTTTTGTCCTGAATTTTGACCTCCTCTCCTGACTTTGTGTCCTGAATTTTGACCCTTTGTCCTGAATTTTTACACTCACCGTCCTGAATTTGCACCAATGCCAGTTGGTCACCCTAGTCCAAAAACCAAGAACACCGCATTCCCATCACCCTTTGCACCTATATATTTTTAACAAGGAGTGATCACTTTGCAAGTTCGAGGTAGAGTAATAGCCGTAATCTGTGAGACCTGTAGCAGTCAGGAATAATGATATCATTCGAAACATGCAAAATAAACTTTGCAATTGACTAGAAGTAAAGTGTACATTACCTTCAAATGTGAAATTGCCTATTATTAAGAAAGCAGGGGTAAGGGACATGACTTTAGTTTAAAAGCTTTTCAGAAAGTTTTAATCAATGAAAGGCTTACTCTCTGGTATTCATGCACCATAAGAGGACACATACACGTACCTAACTGAAATGGCTACATATACATAGGTGACAGAAGGCACTGAGAATGGAAATGTCACAACAATAATGCCAAACATTATGGAATGACCTAATGAAAACATTTAGAAGTGTCCAGAATCAAGAAACCTGATGAAAGATAATGTGTAATGACTGGACACTGTTCATGATAACATGGCCATAGCAGCATTCTAAAGGAAGACGTCTCCCTCTTCCATGACTGATTGCTCTAATCGTTTATGGTAATGTTTAGCAATGGAGATGTTGAAATTTGATGTCAAATGTAATAGAGATCCATTAATTGAGCATCATTTTCAGTATCATGCCCTTTGAAATTAAGGTGCCGATTCCGATCCGTTAAAAAAAATTACCGTCCGACTCGTATCCGTATTTTTTTACGTACGAATCATACAAGTACCGTACAAACTGTGAAGTACGATTCGTACGTGAAAAATACATATGAATTGCGTCAGGAAAATGGTCCGAGAGGGAGCCGTAAATTTTTACGTCCGAATAGCGTCGGGAAAGTGTCCGATAGGGAGCCGGACATTTTTACGTGCAAATCGTAAAACAGAAGTCTGAGCGCGCAAGTACGATCCGTACCGCCCGTCCGAATACACAACCGCATGTAAAAGGCCCTGTACGGAGCGAACGCTGTAGCCTACATGTACACGGGTAAACTTGTGCCCGAATACGAGTCGTACAGCCCCCCTCACCCCACACATGTCAGCACCGTACCCCCGTATGTCAGCACTGTACCACCCCTCCGCACCGTACCCCAACACCGTAGCACAGCCCCGCACCTGTACGCACCGTACCCCAACACCGTAGCCCAGCCCCGTACCTGTACACACCGTACCCCAACACCGTAGCACAGCCCCGCACCTGTACGCACCGCACCCCAACACCGTAGCACAGCCCCGCACCTGTACGCACCGTACGCCAACACCGTAGCCCAGCCCCGTATCTGTACGCACCGTACCCCAACACCGTAGCACAACCCGCACCTGTACGCACCGCACCCCAACACCGTAGCACAGCCCCGCACCTGTACGCACCGTACCCCAACACCGTAGCACAGCCCGCACCTGTACGCGCCGCACCCCAACACCGTAGCACAGCCCGCACCTGTACGCACCGCACCCCAACACCGTAGCACAGCCCATACCTGTACGCACCGTACCCCAAAACCGTAGCCCAGCCCCGTACCTGTACGCACCGTACCCCAACACCGTAGCCCAGCCCGCACCTGTGCACGCCGCACCCCAACACCGTAGCACAGCCCGCACCTGTACGCGCCGCACCCCAACACTGTAGCACAACCCCATACCTGTACGCACCGTACCCCAACACCGTAGCACAGCCCGCACCTCTACGCGCCGCACCCCAACACCGTAGCACAGCCCGCACCTGTACACGCCGCACCCCAACACCGTAGCACAGCCCACACCTGTACGCGTTGCACCCCAACACCGTAGCACAGCCCCGCAACTGTACGCACCGTACCCCAACACCGTAGCACAGCCTGCACCTGTACGCGCCGCACCCAAACACCGTAGCACAGCCCGCACCTGTACGCGCCGCACCCCAACACCGTAGCACAGCCCCGCACCTGTACGCACCGTACCCCAACACCATACCCCAGCACCCTCACCCAGCATCGCGTATGTACAGACCGTACATACACAAAAAAGACTCGTACAGAACCAGGACACTGTAAAACAGCACAAGGAGGGTCAATTCGACTCGCACAACACCACAAAACACGTCAACATGACAAAATACATCTCTATGACTGACCTGCCACATCCAAACAGGCAAACAGAGGACCAAATCACAACCACCTCTTATAACACACCCACCACAAATTCAAACACAGCCACACCCACAAATGGACCAATAAAAAGGGCCCACACACACAACCCATGAGCCATTGTAACAGACCCACTGCTCACAGACACCACAGACAAACAAATGCACCTTACTCACACCTTAACTACACCTTCACTTACACACCTTCACACAACCTCCTTCACAAACACCCCCTCTTCACCTTCACACACACACCGTCACATTCACACCCACACACCCACAACCATCCACACCCACGCCCCACACCATGCCCACTGACAAGAATCCAAAGTTCACAACGGCGGAGCTGGAGCTCCTTGTCAACGAAGTCATCAGAGTCGAGCCACAGCTGTTTGGAACATTGGTCAGACAGACCAGCATAGCCCAAAAAAACAGCCTGTGGCAGAGAATGGTCGATAAGGTGAATGCTGTTGCGCCCATCCAAAGGACCAGGCATGAATGCCAAGCCAGGTGGAACGATCTGCGCAGGGCAGTCAAGAGGAAAATGAACGAGGAATACGTCCAGAGTAACATCACTGGAGGCGGGCTGCCCCGCAGACCCGTACATTACCATCCCTGGGAGGAGAAGGTGATGGCCACGGTTCAGCCGGTGGGAATACACAGAGTCGAAGGAGTCGCAGAGCCTGGTGAGTACACAAACAACTCACGTAACATGGGGGGAATGGCATCCACACCCCAACTACAACAAATGCACTCACCTACCCCCAAGCCCACACCGCACTCAACCACACCCTAAAAACCACGCTCATGCCACTAACGTCTCCATGCCCCATTCACAAATAAAGGCAATGCCATGTCCCAGGCCACACCAACCACAAACCCAAGACTGGATGTCCGGGATGCTGGGAGGGTGAGGCTCACACAACACATTGTGCAACTCAGAACCAGACACCAATGCCCACAGCCCATATGGCCTAGGTACATACCCATGCACCATGCCCAATGCACAGGGACTGGCAAAGTAATGACAAGGTAGCTGACACTTGGCCCTGCTGTAGGCAGCACAAGGCCCTCCTGTGGCCACTGTACACTCAAACAACAACTCCACTAGCTCACTTACCCAGCACAGGAACTCACACACACTGTAATGCCAGCATGCACCATGAGGGGACAGACACATCACCTGGGAGACCCAATCACAAATCGCACTACACACAACAGCAGGCCTGGTCACACACCCCCCCTCACACAAGCACACACCCCCGGGGCAGGCAACGGATTTACCCACTCTCACAATGGACATGTAGACTAACTCCTAAGGCGGAAGCCGGGAGCCTGATACTGCTTACGTTGGTTTTTGCTTTTCTTTTAATTTAGCTCCGTATTTTTATTCCCCTTTGTCTGTGTGGTGTGCTTTGTTTTTATGCATGGTGCTTTCGCGCTTGTTATTGTAGCAAAGCAGAACATGTAAGGTGTTAGTCCCTTTTCACCTCTTCCTCGTTAGTAAACGGGAGACATATTGGACAGGGCTTTCGCTTAGCGCGCTAGTCATTGGTCTTCCTTGCCTACAAAAGACGATGACAGCGCGTGCGCGCACTTCTGTAGACTAACTCCTGAGGCGGAAGCCGGGAGCCTGATACTGCTTACGTTGGTTTTTGCTTTTCTTTTAATTTAGCTCCGTATTTTTATTCCCTTTGTCTGTGTGGTGTGCTTTGTTTTTATGCATGGTGCTTTCGCGCTTGTTATTGTAGCAAAGCAGAACATGTAAGGTGTTAGTCCCTTTTCACCTCTTCCTCGTTAGTAAACGGGAGACATATTGGACAGGGCTTACGCTTAGCGCGCTAGTCATTGGTCTTCCTTGCCTACAAACGACGATGACAGCGCGTGCGCGCACTTCTGTAGACTAACTCCTGAGGCGGAAGCCGGGAGCCTGATACTGCTTACGTTGGTTTTTGCTTTTCTTTTAATTTAGCTCCGTATTTTTATTCCCTTTGTCTGTGTGGTGTGCTTTGTTTTTATGCATGGTGCTTTCGCGCTTGTTATTGTAGCAAAGCAGAACATGTAAGGTGTTAGTCCCTTTTCACCTCTTCCTCGTTAATAAACGGGAGACATATTGGACAGGGCTTACGCTTAGCGCGCTAGTCATTGGTCTTCCTTGCCTACAAACGACGATGACAGCGCGTGCGCGCACTTCTGTAGACTAACTCCTGAGGCGGAAGCCGGGAGCCTGATACTGCTTACGTTGGTTTTTGCTTTTCTTTTAATTTAGCTCCGTATTTTTATTCCCTTTGTCTGTGTGGTGTGCTTTGTTTTTATGCATGGTGCTTTCGCGCTTGTTATTGTAGCAAAGCAGAACATGTAAGGTGTTAGTCCCTTTTCACCTCTTCCTCGTTAGTAAACGGGAGACATATTGGACAGGGCTTACGCTTAGCGCGCTAGTCGTTGGTCTTCCTTGACTACAAAAGACGATCACAGCGCGTACGCGCCAAAGGCGCGCTAAAGGCAAGCCCGTCTGCGCCCGTCCGCGCCCAGCCGCGACTGGAGGCTGGAGATGCTGCTACCCCCCAGGCAAGTGACTGCAATAGCCGTATCACTTACTCAGAGGAATCTTTGTGGGCCATAAGACACACGTGGGTCCAAAAGAGGCATAAGTACATCACCTGTAATCAGACCTTTCCCATGGCATTAGAAGGTCCTGTTGTGTGTCAGCGTTGCCTATTTCCCGTGGGGTTTCATATAGGGGATTACCTCCCAGGGAATCTGACCCCTACCCCTTCCATCGTGGGGCCTAAAAATATCATCTGCAATGTTAGGTCTCTTGCCAAACACCCATTTGAAATCTGGGATCTCATCACCTCCTATACCCCTGCATTATGTTTCCTCACAGAAACCTGGTTAAATTCTACTAACCTTCCCCAGATCCATCTGGCTATTCCAGATAATTATCAATTTATACATTTAAATAGGGAAGGGAAATTAGGTGGCAGCATCGCTATTGCCTTTCAGAAGCATCTACAAGTTAATTGGGTATTTTCAGTACAAAATGATTGGCTGGAATTAGGAATTTTTAAGGTTATTGTGTCTCCCACGGACTCCTGGTATGCAGCACTACTGTACAGACCCCCCGGTTTTAAAGCAAATTTTTCTGACCTTTTGGTTGAACTTATAGCACTGCATGTGCTTGCAGCTAATTCTTTTCTCCTCCTTGGGGATTTTAATTTTCATGTGGAAGATACCGCAAATCCAGAGGTAGACAAACTTTTGGTCGCTTTGAACTCAATAGGTCTTACTCAACGGGTGGCTGGCCCAACACATCGAGCTGGCCACTTACTAGACCTAGTATTTGCTAACGATGACCAATTGAGCTGTGATCCACCTTACCCCTTGATTTGGACGGATCACTCAATGATTTCCTTCACCTTTAATAAGGCGTGGGAAAAAAAGGGTGAGCCAGAGAAGAGAATAGCTTTGGGACAACATAGAGTGTGGCGAAATCTTTCTCTAGAAGCTTTTAACAAGATCTTCCCTCCTCCCGGGGAAACTGACCTAACTGAGCCAGCCGAAAAATTAGAAGCCTTCAACACTGCCCTTCTTACTGCTTTTGATGCAATCATACCAATTAAACAGAGTGCAGTTACAAGACGAAACTCTAGTCCTTGGTATACAGAGGAGCTTAAGAGGGAAAAAGCTAATTGTAGGCGCCTTGAGAGAATTTGGAGAGCTAATAAGGAATGTCAATCCAGACTCCTGTTTAGACAGTCCTTGGCCACTTACCACCTAAACCTGAAAATAGCAAGACGCTCTTTCACTATCAAACAAATAGAACAAGCCAGTAATTCTTCTAAAGTTTTATTCTCTATAGTCAAAGATTTTTCCTCTCCCAGAGCCTGCGCCCAAACACTTATTGAATCTCAGGACCTCTGTAATGCCTTGGCATTGTCTTTTAAGGATAAGATATCCACAATTTACAATAATTTTCCTCCAGAAATGTCATTGACTCCAGATTTGTTGTCCGAACCGAATGTTGGAGCCCCAACGGTTAAGGGTTTTTTGGAGCATTTTGAATTACCTACCACGGATGAGATCATAAAAGGCCTGTCCAAGGCAAAATCAGGCTCCCCTAATGATTTATGTCCTCCGAAAACCATGGCCCTTTTAGCCACTAGCTGTGCTCCGGCCATTAGAGACATTTTCAACTCTTCTCTAATTACAGGCACCATCCCTACGGCTTGGAAAGAGGCATCTGTCCATCCTATTCGGAAAAAGCCCTCAGCGGACCCAACTATCCTCTCCAATTACCGTCCCATCTCCCTCTTATCACTTTTGGGCAAATTGTTGGAAGGTTTTGTAAATAAGCAACTTTGTTCCTACCTTGAACAAAATGGAATCCTAGACCCCTCACAATCGGATTTTCGGAAAGGATTCAGTACAGAAACAGCCGTGCTGGCAGTAACTGATTCACTTTGACGAACAGTTGATGCAGGGGGTGCAGTAATACTGATCCTTCTAGATCTCTCCGCAGCTTTTGATACCATCTTGCACACTAAGCTTGTGGAGAGACTAGTTTCTGGGGGTATTAATGGAACGGCTCTGAAATGGCTAAAACATTTCCTGGCGGATAGATCCCAAACAGTTATCCTGGGTCCCTATTCCTCGCCAAAGATGCCTTTGAAGAGAGGTGTCCCGCAAGGATCTTGTCTGAGCCCGACCCTCTTCAATATGTACATGTCTCCTTTGGCAAGGATAGTTGAACAGTTGGGTTTCGAGATCATCTCTTACGCAGATGACACGCAGCTCTTGTTCACTATTGCGGGTAACTTAGAGGAGGAGAAAATTCGCTTTGCAAATGGTCTGGTGACAATATATGACTGGATGACGGCAAATTTCTTACAACTAAACCCAGACAAATCAGAGATTATGTTACTGGGTAAAGCAACCGATGCTTGGTCAAGCGATTGGTGGCCAACTAAATTGGCCTCTGCCCCCACCCCTGAGGTCTCAGTCAATGACCTGGGCATAAAAATCGACAGGGCACTGTCTATGAAAGAACATATCGTGTCCACATCTGCATCCTGCTATTATGGCCTTCGGCTTTTGAGAAAAATCCTTCCCTATATGCCTACCTACCATCGCAGGACTCTGGTACAAGCCCTGGTCACCAGTCGTTTGGATTATGGCAATGCATTGATGGCAGAAGCAGGCGAGATCCACCTAGCCAAGCTGCAGGTAGTCCAGAACACAGCTGCAAGGATGATCTTGAATCAACCTGCAGGCACCCCCTCTCGACCACTACTTAGAGAACTCCACTGGCTAACGGTGAAAAAGAGAGCTTTTTTTAAGATCTGTTGTTTCACCTATTCTGCTCTTAACAATAGTGGCCCTCTCTATTTACAAAAAAAACTTTTCAAATATTGCCCCGCAAGGAATCTCAGATCTAGCTCTCAGGGTCTTCTGCAGGTCCCCAAATTTCCGTCTTTTTCGGACAGAGAGCAGATCTTTTTCTTATCTAGGCCCAAAATATTGGAACCAGCTCCCGTTTGCTTTGCGAGCAACGCCCAGATATGAACTTTTTAAGTAAAGCTTAAAGCTTTTTTGTTCTGAGCTTTCTCTCAGTCCTTTCTGCTGGTTTTTGTCTAAGTTGTTGGTCTACCAGGCAGCGCTGAGATGCCCCAGGGTGAGTTGAGCGCTTTACAAGCACAATAACATAACATAACATAACATAACATGTGACACAACAAGACCAATCCATAGCCAAATAAGCATCCCAGCCAAAAATCTACTGGCAAACACTCAGGAGCACATACCAATCTGTCCCCCGCAACATACCCATCCCCAAGTGTACATTGAGAGGAATGCTAGGCACATCCAACCACCTGGAGCAACTGTGACTACTTGAATATGTATTAAACATGGATGTGGCATGAAACAGCATTAACATTGTCTCTCTCTCACACACAGGGCAACATCCTCGACATCCCCCCAACAATGGGGGGGAACAATCACAGTCCCAGGCTCAGTGTGAAGATGATCCCACCGGCAGCGATGACTCTCACCAATCCGTGGATGACCCCGACCAACCTGGCCCCTCTGGTGCCCAAGCAGCACCTGCGTCAGGTACATCTGTGCCAACCCCCAGCCCCATTCCTGCCACATCCCAGGAGACACCCAGGAGCCCTGCTCGCACTGAACAACACAGCCAGTCTGACCAAGAGGGACAAGGTTCTCCGGGCACCCAGGAGGGGGCAGACGACCACGCTAATGCCATCCCTCAGGGGTCCCGTAGACCTGATGTGCCCACAACAGAAGGCCAGGCTTGTGTGGGCAGGGGTGGTGGGAGTAGAGGCAGGCGGAGGCGAGAACCTGACGAGCCAGCTGAGGGAACCGGTATGGTACACATGCGCCACATCCTGGACACATACCGGCGTGACACCAGGGGCATCAGCCAGGTTGTGTCGAGCCTCACAGACATCAAGGGGACCCTCGACGAGATGAAGAACCTGCAGGCCGAGCAACATGCCAGTCAACAACAACACCAAGGACGGATGGAGGCAAGACTGGCTGAGCTCCTGGCGGTGCAAACGGACATGAGCCGTTCACTCCGTCGGATCGCCGACAACATGGGCAACCCTCCCTGTGCCACCAAGCGACGACCACCACCAGCCACAGGGAGGGAGGAGGAGGACGATTTGTCCGACAGAGCATCACAAACATCGTCACGGCCTGCATCTGAGGGTCCCACGAGGAAGGTGGGTCGTCCATGGAAAAGACCGTGAGAGTCAGCGGACCATCCACATCTCCCAGGTCACCTGGCCTGGCACCTGGACCTCTGGCGCAACAGCAGCACCGCACCCAATGACATTCTCTGCCACATGGACTTGCTGGTCACAGTCTGACCAATGATGACCAACACTGTGTCAGTCAGTCAGTCAAAACCACTTTAATCGATTAATTAAAATCATAAAAGTACATCACAATAATTCATACAAATATAAAATACATTACAAAATACAATGTAAAATGCTTCATTAAAAGATCAACCAAGCCAAAAAGTGAACCTCTGATGTCAAAATCCAGACTGGGCATCAAGTTTTCTCCTTATCCGCACCGCAGAAACCAGAAAATTAGCAACATTAAAAATGATCCATGGACACTCAAGTAATTGGAGATACATCAAAGATGGTTTAACTTGATAAAAACCTCTCCCTTGAAACAATGGTAAAATATACTTCACTCTACTTGCAGTATAATAATTACAAAATAGGGTAAAGTGCACAGTGTTTTGGATTGAGCTATCATCACATTTACAAAGAGCAGTATCTTCTGGTTTGCTCCAACCTTGAAAGCTCCCTAAATTAAAATGTATCAGGTTAAAACGAAATCTGGTCAACAGCCAGTGGTGAAATTGATTCGTAACTAACTTAAGATAAGGCTCGATCAGGGGGAAGGTTATTAGTAAGAAATGGGCCCTTACAGACACTTTATTAAGTTCCTCCCCCTCCCGCTCTATAGACCTTGAATTCAGGAACTGGACTTTAATTTGGTCAACATCCCCCTTGGTGATCATTTCTGGGTTGTCGTAGATCTCAGGGCGCCCTAGATTATAAAACGTTCTCCTGATGTACGAGAGCCATGGGATATCAGACACTCTATCTAAACCCATACAGTCTTTTAAGATTAGTCGGTTTAGAGAGAGTTCAGGGTTCAGCCATATTTTCAACCAAAATATAAGGGGGGCCAAACTTATGCGGTCGGAAACATAATCCATTCCTAATTCTTGGTGTATTGAGAAGGTGGGGGAAGAGTGGGGGACGGAAAGAAGTGAGCGAAGAAATTTATTTTCTACCGTTTGAACACCCTCCGCTTTTTTATACCCCCAGATGGCTGCACCGTAAACCACTAAAGCTAAACATTTCGCCCTTTAAATGGCAAGGACTGCCTCACATGGTTTACCACCCAAACGTCGGGCAAAACTTAATATGGCGGAAGAAGCTCTGCCTACACTGTTCTTCTTAGCTGTAAGCTGGGGGTCCATGAACATCTATCATCAAACAGGACCCCCAGGTAGGTAAATACCTTTACTTTTGTGACCTCTACTCCATTACAATAAAAGTGTTTGACTCTGTTTTTATGTGTGCCCAGGGACATAACATGAGATTTAGTGCTATTCACCACTAGATCCAGAGAACTCATGAACTCCCCGAAGGAGTTCAGTAGTCGCTGTAGTCCCAAAGGGGTACGGGCCAATAAAACGGCATCGTCCGCGTACAGAAGAGCAGGCAAGCTACCGCTCCCTATACGCGGAGTATCCAAGCTGGCCTTGCCTAGGGTGATATCTAACCTGTTGATGTATAAGGTGAAAAGTAGGGGGGCCAGGATATAGCCCTGGCGGACTCCTCTGGACGATTTAAAGAGTCATGTGCATTTCCCCTCATGGGACACCCTTACTGCAACATATAAATCTTTGTGCAAATCTGCAAGAAAATGGACAAGGCAAGGATCAATCCCCAAATCCAGTAGGATCGTCCACAGCTTTGATCTGTTCACCAGATCAAAAGCTGTGGCTAGATCCATAAAAGCCAGATATATGTGGCCTTTGGTTGATTTAGTGTACTTATTGATTAACAAGTACAAGTTCAGGCACTGTTCCATAGTGCCCCTGCCAGGTCTAAAGCCATATTGTGCCTCTGATAAAGTCCCCCTCTCAGTTACCCAGTCTGAAATGTTATGCAGAATCACTTTGCCCAAAATTTTCACCGCTGAGTCAACACTGTGGTCTGGACTCTGATGACTCCAACTGACAAGGATGCCATCTCCCCCTGTGAACTTTGGATTCAATGCACCCGGTAGAGCA
Organism: Triturus cristatus; assembly: GCF_964204655.1. Taxonomy (NCBI): domain Eukaryota; kingdom Metazoa; phylum Chordata; class Amphibia; order Caudata; family Salamandridae; genus Triturus; species Triturus cristatus. Next base: position 639,431,261 of record NC_140579.1, on the reverse strand, counting down.
CCTTACTTCATCCACCAAAAGACTTACCCCACCAAAAATAAATACTTAATTTTGTCATGAGATGTTGCTGTCATTTGGCATTATTCTCCAACATATGTGTGTGTAAATGTCAAACTATGCCTGAGTGTTGAACTAACTCCACACATCCATACCCTGGGATCGGAGTCTGGTACAGGACACACATGGGTCACAATGTATCATTCAATGCAGACATGGAACACAATACTCACCTGTGATGGCCTCAAGCTGCTGAGGGGGTGCTAGGGCACACCTATTTGGAAGAGTAACATTAAGGCGTAGAGGTCATGCCTCATTTGGAGGTTCCCGGGGAGGGAGTCCCAGGTATGTGTTCCCAGGTGGGAGAACTATGTCCTGCATGCAGGAATACGGTGGATCAGAAGAATGGTGGCCAGGTCAAGGTTGTATGCACGGAGATGGCACTACGGGGTCTCGGATGACAATGGTACAAGGTTGGTTTTGGGTCAGGGTTGTGGCCTGCCTCCTGAGTGTGGGTGAGGAGTCTGAAGGTCATCCTGCAGCACACAGTGATCCATTGCAGCTATCTCTGCTGGACGGTGATGTGGCTGGGGCGCGGGATGTTGACGCTGAGGTGTGCAGGTGCATCCTGGATGTGGACAAGTGTCCCTGGATTTTGGATGTGGCTGCTCCGTAGAGGGCAGGGCAGTATTTGACAAGGATGTTGTCGTGGACCTGGGGGATGATCCGTCTTACCTTGGAGTGGATCTATCTGGGGATCATGTGCATAATGCTGAGGGTGTTGCAGTGTGAGGTACAGATGCTGGTGATTACCATGGCAAATTAGAGCAAGCAATCCATGATGCACAACATCTTGTGTGCGTGGACACTGGGTGCCTGTGCGGGGCTTCTGTGGGTGGGACACAAGCAGTTGAGCCAGCTGTAAGGGGACAATCCTCAGATGTTGACCTCAGTCCTGTACAAGTCCAGCCTCAGGTGGCTGCTGTTCTGCCATTCATCTATGGATCCCATACAATCTTGAATATTGGAACTGGAAATGTCTGCGTCCTTGGTGATGGTGAGGAGCGCCTGGCTGTCAATGGCATACGAGTTGATGATGAGGTCGTGTGCGCATGTGATGGTGGATAGGGGGGTCCTGGACACATTGTAGATTGACACGCTGAAAGATGATACCTGTGCCATGTGCCTCACGACGAAAGCATACTACATGCCGAAGCCTTGAGTCCCTCTCCCATGGCCTTGCAGGGGTACATGATGTAGGCATTGTGTGCTGACCCTGGAAAACATGCACAGACATGGGAAATCACCATGTTAGCAAGACACACCACAAGGGCATTAATGAAGTGGTAATGTTTACGGTTACGGAAGGCTACCTCCTGTGCCTGTGGTGGTACCAAAGCCACATGTGTCCCATCAATGGACCCAATTACATGGGGCATCCCTCCCAGGGCATTGAACTCACCCTTGATACCTGTCAAGTGCTCACGAGTTGGAAAATGGATGAATTCATCCAGGTGCTCCAACATGGCTTCTAAAACATCATGCAGGACACGGCTGAACATGGTCTGAGACATGCCACCCACTATGGTCAATTGAAACGTACCGGTGGCAAAGAAAGGTAGGGCTGCCATCACCTTCATCTTGGGGGTCAGCGCAGTCGGATAACTGTGTCGCGGTTGGAGGTGTGGTGCCAGCCTGTTTGTCAGGTCCACAATTAATCGTTGGGGGAATCTGTAGCGGCGTATGCAGTCACGTTCCCTCATGGCAGCCAAGTCTGGCATTGGTCGGGGGAGAGGCGGTGCCCTGCAGAAAATTGGAAGGAATAACGAAGATTGAGTACATTACTACACCAATGTCAATGAACTGAGCACATGTTCAACAGCCAATACACATATGCCACATACAGAGTCTGGTCTGTGCAATACATCCTGCACACGTATGCCAGCCAGGTGATACTCCTACCAAGAGCCAGCTACAAACATGGATTGTCAAGGTCTACATGACATGCCAAGTAGCTGTGGTCCAGTGTGAGTGAACAGCCAGACACATTACAGGAGTGACATACATCCACATATGTGCATTTGAAGGATGTCATCTCATACAGACAGCTGCCGGCAAGCTAGACGCACAGGTCACATGTCATGGAAAAAGGACAGACCACCTTGCCACGAAGGGGTACATGTCAAATATGAACACACAGACATTGAGACTACGCAGATATGTCCTAAGCTCGCAAGTCCCTGTTAGATGCATACAGACACATGTCACGTGTTATTCCACATTTGTCCTGGTGTGCGTAATAGTGTGACATGGGCATCTACACACAGACACATGTTGGATGCAGCTACAGCAGATGCTGTTGACGGAACACCAACAGCAAGATCATGGGAACACAGGACACACACATGACATAGTCACATCGTGGCACGCTGGTAGTGAGATGTCAGGTATCATCATCCGTGTACCTGGCATCAGGGGACATTTGCGGGTGTTGGGGACTGTGCCATGCCAGTAATGCAGTGCTTGACAAGTTTGAAATACATGCACACATGTAAAAGGTGTGAAGGGGAAGAGCGCCACATGGTGCCCCATCACACATGACATGTATACACAGGTCATCACACAACTATTGGGTTAAAACATGAGGAGACATGTGCCAGCTCACTGCCTGACACACCTAGGCCCTACACATGATGCACTGCACTGACAATGACTTGATGTCCATCCTTGTGCGAGTCATACACCTCCATTCCTTTCCTTTGCACCTCCTATCACCAGTGTAAGCTGTGAAACGCACCGTACACACGCTCTGAGGGCGTGTGTACGGTCGTATCACAATATGGAGTTTGGGTAGGAGTACGCGTGTGTGCAAGGACCGTACACACGTACGTGTACACACTGGTCCTATCCCCATGGTAGTGTTGGCGTAGGCGTACGCCATAGAGATACGGCTCGTACCCGCGTATGTACGGCCCGTATCTCTATGGCGTACGCCTACGGCAATACTACCATAGTGCTACGGGCCCTACACACGCGGGTATGGCCCGTAGCACTAGGGTAGTGTTGGTGAAGGTGTACGCCATAGAGATACGGCTCGTACCCGCGTATGTACTGCCCGTAGCACTATGGCGTACGCCTACGGCAACACTACCATAGTGCTACGGGCCCTACACACGTGGGTACGGCCCGTAGCACCAGGGTAGTGTTGGCGTAGGCGTACGCCATAGAGATACGGGCCCTACACACGCGTGTACGGCCCGTATCACAATGGCGTACGCCTACAGCAACACTACCATAGTGCTACGGGCCGTACCCGCGCGGTACGGCCCGTAGCACTAGGGTAGTGTTGGCGTAGGCGTACGCCATAGAGATACGGGCCCTACACACGCGTGTACGGCCCGTATCACAATGGCGTACGCCTACGGCAAGACTACCAAAGTGATACGTGCCCTACACAGGCGTGTACGGACCGTATCACTGGAGTAGTGGTGCCCTAGGGGTACGTGTGGAATGCACCGTACCTGCGTGTGGATAGTGAAATTACATAGGGGACACATGAGGGAAAATTATAAGGGCCTAAATGCATGCTAGTTGTCATGGAGACCGAGTTTCCAGTTCAAAATTTTTCATCAGGTGGCCAGCAAAAGTCGGTTGGAGACAATATACTATGTTGCAAAGTGGTTGCTGACTTGACATCATGCTCAAATTTTGAACCATGCAAAGGCCCTCACTGGGGTAGGTTTAAAGGGATTGGAGGAAACATAGGATGCAAATGAGATTGACCAATCACTCTGTACTCCTGTAAATGAAACAGCCCAGCAAGGGAGATATAAGGCAGCCAGGACCCATGAGAGAGCACTTGCCTGCACAACCTTTCATTCCACACCACTGCTGCTGCTCGTGATTCCTCTGGCACCATGTCCAGGTCTGTGGAGAGGGCCCAGCCTTTCACCCAAGAGGAGAATGAGGCGTTGCTGGACGTCATCCTCCCACAGTACCCCTGCCTGTATGGGAGACCAGGGGAGCAGGTGAGTGCTGACTCCACTAGCTGTGACTGTGCCCCTTTTTTGTGTCTATCACTTCTGGCATTGTGTCCAGGTGTGACAGACATGCAATGTTGTTCATGGTGGGTCCCGGGGGGGAATGCCTTATGTCTCCCATGCAGTGCCTGATGTGGATCATATCTGCACTCCTCACTTGCATTGTGCTTACTGTGACAATCACTGCATGGTGCATGCCACATTCAGCCTGGCTAATCCTCTTGGGAATGTTGTTTCCATAGTCCTGATGTGATTCTGTGGTCCCCCCAGTGTGACAGGTGACTGTACCCACAGATGTGTGTGAGTTGAGTGTACCTGTGGTGATAGTGTCCAAATGATGTGTACGGCCCCTGGACATTGGTGTGTGTGTAAGTCCACACACACCAATGTCATGTGGGTGAGTGTCTATGTGGAGTGTTGCACCCCAGCTGCATGGAGGATGCATATGTCCTACCCTTCTGATGTGAGCAGGGAGCTGTGCTGTGTGTCTGACGTGCTGAGCTAGCCCCACACCTGTGACTACTCCAGTCAAGTGGCACATGTGCAGAGTGATGTTTGTACCCGCAGTTGCCAATGGCAGGTGATTGTCCTGTGCCTGTGTGTGTCTGTGCACTCCGCTGAGGTTGCGTCAGTGGCCTGGGGCATGTGACTGCTTTGAGGTGCTGTCCATAATCCTGGTGTTGCTTGTGATGCACAGTGTGAGCCATGATCATTGATTCTGTCGCACCCCTCATGCCACCTGTGTACTTTAAATGCCACGTAGTGCATTTGGCCTTCCCCAGAGGATAATGTCCCTATGACAAAGGTGCAATGAGTTGGCTGCATACTATGCCCTGTTCAAACAAGCCCAATTGTTCTAATGTGTGTCTCTTTGACATGGAGCAGGTGTATTGATGTTGTCTCACTTTGTCATCCTCACAGGTAGCCGCCTACGCCAAGGGGGAGATTTGGAAGAGGGCCGTCAGGGCCGTGAGGTCGGTGGAGGGTCGCAGTCGGCGCCTGGCCCAGGTGAGGAAACGCTGGCAGGATATCCGGTGCTGGACCAGGAGGATCGCCCGGGTCCTGCTGGGGGACTCACTAGAGGGCAAGAACCGCGAGTGCCGGCGCCTGACCCACCAAATGAAGCGTGTCCTGGCGGTGGTCTTCCCTGACATGGATAGGCGGTTACAGGAGAAGCAGCAGCAGGAAGGGGGTAGGTACATGTGTGTTGTTGTGTGTCACCAGCTTTTGGAAGTGCTCAGTCGCCTGGATACACTGCCAGGGTTTATATGTGCAGTGCATATCCTGTTCCCCAAAGTCAACCGGTCCTGTTCTTCCTCCCTTCCCCTCCTTGACATGTGTTCCCTGGTCTGTGTGTAGTCACTCTTGCACAAGGTAATCTAGGCTGGCAGTTAATCCAAGTGCCCAATGCTTGCAGCATCATGTGTGGGGGTGGTCTGTGACATGTGTTGGGACCTTGCCTGTGCCCTGTCCAGTTCAGTAATTTGGGGGTCCATGATTGTTGGCACTGATGCAGAGTCTCAACATAGGAGTGTGAGGCTTAAAATGAACTGCCTTGCAGCATGCATGACTGATGTTGTGGCCTCAGACATGATGTGCATGAGGGGGAGATATGCATAGTGCAGGGACGGTTGCTCCTGTTGCAGTCAGATCTATCCAGGACCATGGAGCAGTGTGGCCACTATAGTCCCCTGAGACACCTTTTCCTAGGAATCATGTGTGTCATCGAACACTGTGGACATTCTCAGTGTCTTCAGCATAGGTTGGCCTCTGTGGCATTGTACCCTGGCCTCATTTGTATTTACGTACAGTGTACTACATGTGTACACTGTACAGGGTGACCAAATGTGGCTTGTGCATCCTCACACTGGCTAGTGCCTGTGTGTCTTTGTACAACTATCTGATGATGGTTGTTTGTCAATAATATGTGCGGTCAGCCCCACGAGGAGTAGTTAGAGTGCAATTAGGATTTAATGGAGCCCATTTTTGTGATCCCTGATTAAGAGGTGTAAGTCCTTCCTCTGTCTCAATCACATTGTCTCAGGTAAGGGGGGGTTTGTGCGGGCAAGGCCTACATGTCCAAAGCTTATGTCTCCTTGCCAGGTCTGGTCTGTGTGTGATGATAGTCGGAACAGACACTCAACAAGTATTGACCCAGTCATATTGTGCAGGGTTTAATGCTTGTGCTTTGCAGCATGTGTCAAAAGTTAAAAGACATGGTTCCTGCTCATCCATTTTTGGCAACGGTGTGTGGTCCAGATGCTGTGCTCGACTGTCCACAGACACTAGCTTCTCTGTATAATTCGATATCAAGTTCTTTGCTGTTGTGTCATGCTCTCCATTGTTTCAAAGTGGCATGGTGGGTCAACCAACTGTGTAGTGCAGGGCCTACAAATGTGCGTAGTATTGTAGATGTTACTCATGATGCTTTTCATGCTATGCACTGTGACCTATGTAGTTTGGACTCATGTGTCATATGTATACAGGTGTCTGATTATTTCCTGTCTCTTCACCTTGCCCACAGCATCGTCGGGGGACACCGGCACGGATGTGGAGGTGGGATCCAGCACCGGTACCACCAGTGCTGGGGAGTCTGGCGCAGCAAGTGGCACGGAGGGCGAGGGGAGTCAGGCGAAGGACCTGTCCAGTCCCAACACCGACTATGACGCTGACGGGTCCGAGGCTGAGCTCCTAGAGGGGGCGGAGGCTGCTCCCACAGCTGAAAGCAGCAGTACATCTCTCGCCACCCCCTCCATTCCCATCACCGCCCTCCCACTTGCTTGGGTCCCTTCTGATCGTGCTAGGCGACCACATGTCTCCTTCGTGCCAGGCACCGCACCCCCTGCCCCTGTTTCCCCTGCTGCCGTTAATGCCGAGTCTGTGGACATCCTGCGGCAGTTGCAGGTTGGTTAGACATCGCTGCTTAATGTCCTCCATAGCCACACCAGACTGCTGACACAGATGGTGTCGTACATGGAGGGCATGTCAGCAGCGATGTCTGAACAACGGATGTTGCTGAGGTCCATGGACTCGTCACTGACGGCAGCAGTGGGTCTCCTGCAGCGCTCCGTCCCCCTCCCTACCCCTGCACCATCCACACTTCCCACTCCCATGCCTGTCCCAAGCACACCCAGATATCCCCATGCACGCACCCCACCAGACACAGGCAGCACACCAACAGGGAAGGTCAAGCGCACACCCCCAGTCACGCACACACAGGGGGAAGTAGGCACACCCACTGGGTCGGGGGCAAACGGCAGCCACGCAGCCACAGTGGGAGTCCGCAGTCCTCACGACCCACTTCCTCCAAAACCACTCCCCTTAGCTCCCCTGCCCAACAGTCGGACAAAGAGTACTTCATGGCCAGTCTGTCCCTCAGCTCCAGTGTGACACCACCCCGCAAGAGGTCGAGGAAGTCCCCACGCAGGGGAGTTGAGTCCCGCCCCCCTGTCCACACCCTCCCCCAGTAGCGCTGCAACCCATCCCTCTGACCCCCCCCCCCCTCCTTGGGGCCTGTGGTTCCTTCGGCTGCAGGGGAGACGCTGGCAGACCTTGCAACAGTGTGCAGCGCCATCCTAACCACCACCTTTGGTGCTGCCCCACCCCCTGTGGTGGAGTCGTCCGTCCCTGCACCCACAACACCTACCCTTGCCCCTCCTGTCCCTGCGGTGCCTGGTCCTTCCCCCCCACATGATGCCCCCCCCCCTGTGGATGGAAAGGAACTCTGAACTGGGCAGGCAAGCTAGGGGAGACGCGTCCCAATGTGTCCCCCCCCCCGGAATTCGCATAGGGACTGGCCTATGGGCCTTGTATATAGTGTACATTTCAAATCCAATCTTTTTTATGCTGAATAAAGCATTTTGTTTTTCATTTGCACATGAATGCTTTTCTGGTATTGCTGTTGGTGCTGATGCTCCCTGAGTTAGGGTGGTGATAATGTGTTAGGTGTCTGGGAAATGTTGTCGTGTGCTGCTCATGGGGAGGACCCTGGTATCTGCGTACCATCACAAGGTCTCTGCAAATAATCTTTGGTCATGTAAGCTCTTACTGTATGGTGACATTGTCCCAAGGAGTGTTCCTTCCTCTGTGGCACCTGACTTCTTCCCTGCAGGGTGTTTCCCAATTGTTGTGCTGACCTGTGTCTACATTTCCTTGCTGTGTGAGGGATCCCTTCAACTTTGCCCATGCCTGCTCAGCAATGTCTCCGCCTGCATCGTCTGTGCCATCCTTGGTAGTCACTGTACTTGTGTATGGAGTATGTTGCCATGGCTTCATGTGGACATGGTCCCTTTTCCGCACTATGCATGTGTGTACTCCCAGTCTAGCACACGTGTGTTACTTGTTCTGCAGGGTATTTTGGCACCTGACTGACAATTGTGGGCATTGTATCTGTGGGTACTCCACCCTTTTCCTTCCATGTGAGGCAACAACTTGTTGGCTGCCCCAGCACCTGTACATTCCTATCAGTCCTGGAATGTGGGTGACAGTGTGTGTTCCCTTAGGCTCTCTTAGTTTAGTGGGCTTTCACATGAGGATACAGTCTTGTTGCATGATCTTAGTGTGTGTATTGTTCTGCCACCGCCAGGGGTGGGTATGCATGTGTAATTTGTCATCACACCCACATGTGGTGTGTCATGCAGTGGGGGAAGGACATCCATCCTCATGGGAGTGGGACACTGCTGTCAGTGATGTGTTGTCATGGCACTATCAACATAGTCGCACATTGTGGATGCCTTCATGCACCCATGGAGTTTTGCTAATGGGAGGATGATGTACACACCCCCATGTCTCTTTCCACTGCTGGGAGGCCTCTGCACCCACCCCTCATTTGTCTGGGCCCTGCTGGGAGTGATAGGCACCCACCCCTCATATGTCTGAGCACTGCTGGGAGTGATAGGCACACACCCCTCATATGTCTGGGCACTGCTGGGAGTCCTCTGCACCCACCCCTCATATGTCTGGGCACTGCTGGGAGTGATAGGCACCCACCCCTCATATGTCTGGGCACTGCTGGGAGTGATAGGCACACACCCCTCATATGTCTGGGCACTGCTGGGTGTGATAGGCACACACCCCTCATATGTCTGGGCACTGCTGGGAGTCCTCTGCACCCACCCCTCATATGTCTGGGCACTGCTGGGAGTGATAGGCACCCACCCCTCATATGTCTGGGCACTGCTGAGAGTGATAGGCACACATCCCTCATATGTCTGGGCACTGCTGGGGGTCCTCTGCACCCACCCCTCATATGTCTGGGCACTGCTGGGAGTCCTCTGCACCCACCCCTCATATGTCTGGGCACTGCTGGGAGTGATAGGCACACACCCCTCATATGTCTGGGCACTGCTGGGAGTCCTCTGCACCCACCCCTCATATGTCTGGGCACTGCTGGGAGTGATAGGCACCCACCCCTCATATGTCTGGGCACTGCTGGAAGTGATAAGCACCCACCCCTCATATGTCTGGGCACTGCTGGGAGTGATAGGCACACACCCCTCATATGTCTGGGCACTGCTGGGAGTCCTCTGCACCCACCCTTCAAATGTCTGTTCACTGCCGGGAGTTATAGGCACACACCCCTCATATGTCTGGGCACTGCTGGGAGTCCTCTGCACCCACCCCTCATATGTCTGGGCACTGCTGGGAGTGATAGGCACCCACCCCTCATATGTCTGGGCACTGCTGGGAGTGATAGGCACACACCCCTCATATGTCTGGGCACTGCTGGGAGTCCTATGCACTCACCCCTCATATGTCTGGGCACTGCTGGGAGTGATAGGCACACACCCCTCATATGTCTGGGCACTGCTGGGAGTCCTTTGCATCCACCCCTCATATGTCTGGGCACTGCTGGGAGTGATAGGCACCCACCCCTCATATGTCTGGGCACTGCTGGGAGTCCTCTGCATCCACCCCTCATATGTCTGGGCACTGCTGGGAGTGATAGGCACCCACCCCTCATATGTCTGGGCACTGCTGGGAGTGATAGGCACACACCCCTCATATGTCTGGGCACTGCTGGGAGTGATAGGCACACACCCCTATGTCTCTGTCCACTGATGTGGATCGTAGCACGACACCCACCCACCCGCCCACACGCTCTGAAGGCCTGGGTACGGGCCGTACCCCAAATGTTGGGGTGCCATAGGGGTACGGCCCGTACCCAGGCATTCAGAGCGTGGGTACGGGTCGTACCACGCCTACCCCTACGTCACCCCAACATTGGGGGTACGACCCGTACCCAAGCCTTAAGAGCGTGGGTACAGGCCATACCACCATTGTTGGGGTGCCGTAGGGGTACGGCCCGTACCCAGGCCTACAGAACGTGGGTACGGGTCGTACCACCATTGTTGGGGTGACGTATGGGTACGCGTGGTGCGACCCGTACCCACCCTCTTCAGGCCTGGGTACGGGCCGTACCACCATTCTTGGGGTGACGTAGGGTTATGCGTGGTGCGATCCGTACCCACGCTCTTCAGGCCTGGGTACGGGCCGTACCACCATTCTTGGGGTGATGTAGGGGTACGCGTGGTGCGACCCGTACCCACGCTCTTCAGGCCTGGGTACGGGCCGTACCACCATTCTTGGGGTGATGTAGGGGTACGCGTGGTGCGACCCGTACCCACGCTCTTCAGGCCTGGGTACGGGCCGTACCACCATTCTTGGGGTGACGTAGGGGTACGCGTGGCGCGACCCGTACCCAAGCTCTTCAGGCCTGGGTACGGGCCGTACCACCATTGTTGGGGTGACGTAGGGGTACGGCCCGTACCCAGGCCTTCAGAGTGTGGGTACGGGTCGCACCACGCATACCCCTACGTCACCCCAAGAATGGTGGTACGGCCCGAACCCAGGCCTGAAGAGCATGGGTACGGGTCGCACCACGCGCACCCCTACGTCACCCCAAGAATGGTGGTACGGCCCGTACCCAGGCCTGAAGAGCGTGGGTACGGGCCGTACCACCATTGTTGGGGTGCCGTAGGGGTACGGCCCGTACCCAGGCCTACAGAACGTGGGTACGGGCCGTACCACCATTGTTGGGGTGACGTAGGGGTAGGCGTGGTACGACCCATACCCACGCTCTTCAGGCCTGGGTACGGCCCATACCCCTAATGTTGGGGTGACGTAGGGGTAGGCGTGATACGACCCGTACCCACGCTCTTAAGGCGTGGGTACGGTGCGTACCACAATTGTTGTGGTGACGGGACGCGTCCACGTCCACTTCCGTTGTGGCGGGACGCAGGCCTTGGTGGACATGCCCCCCCCCCGGAGTGACCAGTCCCTGGAGGTACGGTATGTACAGGGCATGTATACATTTTGCCTTGGGTGGGGGTTATGTTTCCTGCCCCTGCCCCCCACCTTTGCCCCTGGGTGTTGTTCTGACCTTCTGCGGCGTCTGCGTCGGTTCCTGTGCACCAGGTCGTACGCTATGAGGGCCGGGATTACATGTAGGATGGGGTCCATGGCTGTCCGTCGCGTACAGGTGCTCCTTCCTCGCGTCGTCCTCAATTTCCCGGCAGTTTTTGGCACCCGTAAAAAATGCTACGTGCGGAGTGACGTAGGCACGAATCGTACTTACTGGTTCGTAAAACGCTACCTAACTCCGTCCGGACGTCATGTACGCGGTGTCCCGGATCGGAATTGTGGGTATATTTTAGCCGGTCGGTGTTTTGTACGAATCGTACGGAAATGGTATTTCTGTACGAATCGTACTTGCGGGTTTGTAAGGTGGTTTTCCCGGGTACGAGTCGGACGGAGAAAACGCTCCGTACGACGGTTCGTACCCGGGTTTTACAGGATCGGAATCGGCACCTAAGAGTGTTAATACTGTAACAAAGCTTATGCTAATAAATAGGACATACTGGACCCCTGAAAGGATTTTCAAACTTAAACTCAGCCAGAATCCTACCTGCTGTAATTGCAACACACATGTCGTGACCTTCCACAAATGCTCTTCTATTTCCCAACTCTACAAACTTATTGGGAAAAAATATATGAATGTATAAAGAAAACATTTAACATCACACCCCCAAGGGAATTTTCCTACATCCTGCTAGGCTTTCTGGATCCAATGCTTCCAGATGTAAATGATCACTTTCTGCTAGATCTCATGCTTACACTGGCCTGTAAAGTTGTGCTTAAAATATGGGAAAACTCCAAAGAAGTCTCATTCTGTATGTGGCAGGAATGGTTGTCCTTTCTCAGAGGGACAGATAACATCTCTCTGCATTCCTCCCCATGGCGCACCCCACATAGGAAACTGTGGAAGTCCATTGACGCCTTCTCTTTCACATTTGATCTGCCGTGAACATATAGTTTTGCATTCCACTATAGCCCATTGCATTTATTTCACACATTATGCTTTCGTACATTCAGAGAAGTCTACCCATATAACCCTTCATACTTAAATACCATATTTTATTGAATGTTATTAGACCTCAATGCGATGTAATATTTCTCTGTGAAGTTACTATGTCCTTTCTCGTACGCTTATATGTTATCACAGATTATACATAGAAATAAGATATTCATAGCCCATTAAGGGCTGCCTTCGATGTATTAAAACTAAATTGTAACCTTTGATGCACATAGTCTTCGGTTCTCTCTCCTACATAATTGCATTTCCAATTCCATCACACCTGGATTATCGTCTGTCTCTTTCTCCTCTGGAACTTTGACTGGACCTCATCATATGATAAGGATATTGTTTTAGTTTCTGTTAGGTCACTTTCACGGTTTACTTACTATGTATTACATACTTATTTGGTATATATTATTTTTCTGTATTTATTTACTTGTATTATTATTTATTTATTTTATATTTTGTATTATTATTATTATTATATTTCGTATTATATTTTTTATTATCCTATTTTGTATTATTCTTTTTGTAAAATCAATAAAAACAATTTGAAATTAAAAAAAAGTGTTAATACTGTGATGAGACACATAACACTAGCTTTTCAACATATCTCATTGAAATTGGTAACAAATTATGAAACCCAAAATACTGCTTTTTTATTTTTAGGTCTCAGCTGCAGACAGCTTCACCTATCAGTTGGAGACCTATTGTTTCCAATACATAAGCACATTTTAATAGTGGCCTTTTGGTCAGCTCTTTGCTCATGATTGGATGACTTTGCTTTCCCTATCACATTCTTGCTCCTGATTCAATGCATGTCCTCCTTGTTCTTGTGTTTGTCCTGCCCAAAATCATATTTGGTTTCTGATTGGTTGTGGTATCCTTCCACTAGTGACATCAAACATTACATTTCAGTGCAGGAGAGGGATAATTTAGGAGAGTGACTAGTTTGGTCTCTCTCTCCCTGCTCCCCCTTCTTCCATAATCCTCTTCTTTCATGCCCTCCCCACCCAGCATCCAGTTCTACCATACTAGCTCTCTAGCTTTCTGGTGCATTGTTTTTGCGCCATCCTAAAGTAGCCATTTTAAAATACGATTTGTGAAAATTAGAGGTGTGCGACATTCACCTAATTTCCGTAATTATAGAGAATGTATAAAGTAATTGCAAATAATTATGTGAAATACAAAACCGGCATTTGAGGCTATATTTTAGTGTGCAATCCATTCTTGCATCCAGCTTGGATACGAGGACATATTTTGCACTTTCAAAAAGTGCAGAAAACACAATAGCCGCAAATAGCAGCCACTCGCGTTCTGGTTGTTCTTATTGTTTCTGTGCTCTTGTGCTAAATTTTTGACACGAGTGACATGTAATTACACATTGAGGTATAATAGAGTAATGTCTGGAAATTTGCCTGACAAGCACAATGCAAAATTGCCAATATTATGCAAAATTTGCTGGCATAACGGAATTTTTTCTTCTGCCTAGTTAAAATATTATAAAATGCATTGCAAGATAGTCGCCTCGCAGAAGCTGTCTTTAAATGTGTTTGATAATATTTACAAGTTACATGGACTCTTCTTCGTTTAGTATATGTGCACCTTTTCATTCTGACAGATGCACGTTTCTCAGAAATTTAGCCAGAATGGTAATCACTTACAAACATGAACATAGCCTACTTGAAGCGCAGCTGACAGTTCCAAAATATTATCACTTCAGAATTTTCAGTCGTGCCAAATCCTCTCTCGATCTATTGCTCTCTTTTTCCACCACTTCTCAAGAGCAGTTGTTTGGCTGCTGCTTACATGTGCACTCTTCTTGAAGAAGCATATATACACTTTATTATTATGAGAGAAAAGCAAATTTCATAGAATTAATACTCATCAGGAAACATTTACAGATTCGAACATAGCAGGTTCCCCAATTGAATCTGCGCTTCCGTTACTTTCCACACGATTTGAAATCCTTGATTACGGTGAAGGCATTTTATTGACTTCAGGGATCACAATCAGACTGTCGGGGGAAAAGGCGAGTGTGGCCGCTCTGCGTTTCTATAGCTGGAGGAGCAGAGCTGATGGCTTTTACTTTATTCACTTCAGAAAATTCAAGGGTGCCAAAAAACCTAAACCACCGCCCTCTTTTCCCATCATTTTTAAAGAACAGTTAATATTAAGAAATGCATCCAGGATTGTCAGTGTTGATGTGTGCTCATTCACAGCAATTATGTTTGAACATGCTTTCTTTAAAGATTAGAAAATGTATTCAAAGATCGCTGCTCTGGATGCTCATACATTCGAGGCAGCCATCTTTGAATACATTTTGTAATTTTTGATGAAATAAATGTAAAAATAGAATTGGCTAAACCAGGAGGTTTGATGGTAAAGACATATTCGCTTTGTCAATGCTTTTTTTAATTGAAGCCTCAGGTGCATAGAGTGATTTTGTCCTCTGTTTACTGACAAGGTAAACTGGAGGGGGGAGGTTTGGGAATGGTAAAGAGAGCTTCAAAACTGCGTTGATTACTGGGAATACAAGAGCTTACCAGAGACATCTTAAGGATTTTGGGGGCCCTGGGCCAAACATATTTTGGGGGCCCCTGTGCAGAACAGCTTTGAATTTATGATACAAATTGAGCCCCTGTTTCCCACGCAGTTTCCGCTTCCTCAGCTGCGTTAGCGATCTAGTTTGCATCATGGGCATTAGGCTATATTTTCCCCGATGTAAACAGATGCGCGCAGCTGACAGCGGTAGGATTTAGTGTTCCCTGCCCTGCTACTAGGTTTTTAATACTTTTTAACTTGTATATATGTGGCTGAATTACTCTGTGCTTTTTAACAATTTCTCCTACCTATGCGCACTTGCACTTTACTAGATTCTGCTTGCCTACACCTCCTTAGCTGCTCCGATTCACATCTCGCTTTTCCTCCAGTCCTTGTCCGCCGCGGCTGATACACCGATTGAGCGGAGGGCTGGGGCTACTATTGGGCCCCTCACTTCCGCCGTCACAGTTTCCGCTTCCTCAGCTGCATTAGCGATCCAGTTTGCATCATAGGCATTAGCCTAAATTTTCCCGATGCACACAGACGCCCGTCAGCATCCTGGAGGCGTCCGGCGCCAGCCATGCTGCCCAGTTCCCCCCCAGTGAGTTTCTTCCACTATATTACATTAGGGAAAAACCGCTTAGCCTTAGGCGGCTACCATTATGTCAGTGTACAGCGGCTGATCCGAGCTTGGAGGTAGACTTTCAACGCAATAAGTGCAACTGGTCTCCTCCAGCCAAGGAAACGTGTACCCAAGATCCTCCCACGCAACAATAAGTGTAAAAACAATAAGAAAACAGAGGACTTAAAGGCCACACTTTTAAATTGTCGCTCCATGCAAATGCATGAACCACACATTTAAGACCTACTTTTAGATGAACAGCCTTATCTCTTATTTCTCACTGAGACCTGGCTGTCTGAAGCCACCAACCCTACTATCACCTCCGCCATCCCTACGTGTTATAAAATCCTTAGGAGGGAACGACCGAGTGGGAAGGGGGCGGTGTCCCCATAATTTACAATAAAAAACTAGACTGCTCTCCCATCCCGATGGAAAACATTGAGGGCGCAGAGTCCTTAGGCTTCCGCTCAACCTTATCCCCCCATCATAGCAAAGCTGGTTTTCTGATTTACAGACCTCCCAGTGCAATTGGAAATTTTATTACTACGCTTAATACATCCACCACCTCCCTGGCCTTAAAATACAACAACTGCCTTGTTGTGGGAGATCTCAATATACATATGGATAATAGAAAAGACCCTCAAACAATTTCCCTTATTGGAGACGCTGCAGGCCTGCAACATGTTTCCATGTATTTCTTCAGCCACCCATGAGAAGGTCCATACCCTCGACCACATTTTTCACAACTTTGACAGATCAGTAAGCTTACTTCTTCTCATTACCTGGTCTGACCACCACCTATTAAAATTCATCATTCCCAACTCTGCCACTGCCCCTCGGGCTAACGCAGGGCAGAGGGTCCCTAATTACAGGACATTCCATAAAATATCCATCCCAATGTTAGTAGACGCCCTCAGTTATTCCTCACCGGAGCGGTCTGGCTGCCCCGACTCGGACGCCCTCTCAATAGATTCATGGCTCCGAACCAACATCGGTGCAGCGGTATCGGTGGTTTCCCACTCCTCAAAGAGGTGGGCCCCACCAGCTCCATAGTTTTACGGTTCCCTTAGATGTAGCAAAAACAATTGTAGAAAAATGGAACGGAAATGGCGTAAATCCTATGCACCTTAGGACAGGAAGGTGTATAAAGACACCTTAAAAGCTTATTACATTCTCGTGAAGGCAGCCAAGAAAAACTTCTTTCAAACCAAGATAGAAAATGCCCAAAATAAGAGTAAGGAAATCTTTAGCATAGTTAAATCCTTTACCGCCCGAAAGCCGGGACAAAGGAAGGGCCATGCACAGAAGAATGGTCTAAGCAAATAGCTCAATTCTTCCACAAAAAGCTCTCTCGTGATCAAACAAGCATTCACTAACATCTCAGAGGAAGAACTGACCTTCTACCTTAGTTCTAATAACAAATTTCATCTCTTGGATCCTCCATCTTTACTAGCTTTCCGTGAGTTTCAGCTTGAAGAATCACTGACCCTTCTCCAAAGCATTAAGTCTGGCTCTCCTATCGACCCATGTCCAGCGAATATCCTGAACCTATTAGCTCCCACCATGAACCCCATGGTAAACCAGCTCTTTAATGCTTCCCTCTCCTCAGGGAACATGCTGAAATTATGGAAGAATGCTAAGATTCTTATACTGATAAAAAAGGCTAACGCCAAACTGACGGACCCTGACAACTACAGGCCAATCTCCCTTCTTCCTGCTCTCTCCAAAGTATTAGAGCAGCATGTAAACAAGGCCCTCCAAAAACACATTGAAGATGGGAAGCTGCTTCCTGAGTCCCAATCCGGTTTTAGGGCTATTTACAGTACGGAGTCCGCTTTGCTGGAAGTGACTGAATTTCTCAAGGGTAAGCTGGACCAGGGAGGCAAGGCTGTTCTGATACTGCTCGATCTGTCGGCGGCCTTCAATACAGTCCCACATGAGAGGCTCCTGGAGAGACTTGCTAGCATCGGCCTGGGGGGACCGCCTTAACATGGATGTCATCCTTCTTGGCAAATAGATCTCAGGACATCTGGCTCCCCCCTTTCTTATCCCCGGTTCCGGCCATGAATGTAGGTGTCTCTCAGGGCTCCATTCTCAGTCCTACCCTTTTTAATATGTATCTATCCCCCCTTGAGTTTCTGGTAGAGGAAGAGGGCGTCAAAATAGTTTCCTGTGCTGATGACACTCAGCTGAGTTTTACATGTGAAAAAGGAACCAACTTTGACGGGCAATGATTAGGACTTTCCTCACAAAGGTTTTTAACTGGCTTAAGATCAATCAGCTGAAGTGCAATCCTGACAAAACTGAAGAAGTTTTCTTTGGTAATCCAGAAACGCTCTTGGTGACAAAAAGATCAGCCACCCCCGCCCGCAGAAAAGGAGAAAGTCAAAAACTTGCGCTTGCTTTGGCATGCTCCGGATGCCAACAAAATTCCTGCCACTGTTACCGCTTGAGAGTAGAAAGATTTTGGAGCAGGCTCTGATTACATCAAAGCTTGACTATGTCATCAGCTTGTACCTCGGTCTTCCCAAATCCATAATCCAGCGCCTACAAGTGGTACAAAATGCGGCAGCCAGAGCCATCCTGAGACCTAAACCCAGATCTAGTATGACCCCTATTCTTAAGTCTCTACACTGGCTCCGCATAAAGAACAGATCGACTTCATAGCGATGACCATCTTCTTTAAAGCTTTCCATGGCTTAAGAGCCAGCTAACTAAATAAGCGCGCTAGTTGCTACACAACATCTAGACCCCTAAGATCTTCCAATGCCAACCTGGCCATCGTGCCTAAAATATGCCATGCCTGCACTGGAGGCAGATTCCTCGCCTTTCTAGACGCAAAATTGTGGAAAAGACTCCCGGAGTTTCTGAGACTAACCACAGACCTACTCTCTTTCAGGAAGAACTTAAAAACCTGGCTTTTTAATAACTGATGGGTCTTTCATGAATGTTTTCCTCCTACTGTCACTTTTTGTGACGCACCGGCAGCGTAAAAAATGTGCATGTTGCACACTATTTACAAAGTGACGCATCTTGGCAGATGCGTCACTTTGTAAACCCCTGCACCGCATTATACCTGCGCCAGGTATAATGTATGCAGGGTGGGTGTTACCCCGCAAGAAGCCTTGCAGAAGTGGCGCATTGAAATCTATGAGAACTCAGTGCGCCGCTTCTTGGACCCCATTGCGTCAATATCTTACCCCTGCCTCACGGCAGGTGTAAGACTGATGCATTCTCTTTCACGTGGGGCTGTCCCATGTGAAAAGACACATCGCTGGATTTGTATCTATTTTCAAACACACCCCAGCAATGCATCACTGTTGCGCTTACAGATATGTCAGAAATACTGACGTATCTGTAACTCCTTGCGACATGATGCGTCATACAGTAACTATGGTGCATCCATCATGTCGCAAGGAGGGCGCACTAAGAATTGACGCATCCCTGTTTTCACACAGCGATACATCACTTCTCATAAATAAGGCCCTAAATGTGTTTACAGCCAATATTCAGGGATAGTTATGTGTGTTTTAAATATTGTACCACACCAGCAGCTCACCAATATTACTGCAAATAATCCCTGTGATGCCCTCTCATTTCTTATATGTTAGGCCTTGTTTGATATAAAAGAAACTTTTTTATGTATATTGCATGAAACATAAACACAACATTTCTCTGCAAAATGGCTGTACTAGACTCTCACACACCAGCTACATAAAAAATAAAGTAAAGGAAAACAGTATTTAAAACAATCTGTTTAAGAAATTTGCAAGGTCATAAGGGCAAAAGTCTGGAGAATGGAGATGACTGCCAGGGGGCCCCCTGAAAGGCTGGGGCCTGGGGCCAGAGCCCACTTGGCCCATGCATTAAAACGTCTCTGGAGCTTACATTTCTCGTTATTGCCAGTTCTGGTATCAGACAAATGCAAATCAATATTGACACAATGTCAAGTGACAACGGCAGAAGCAGAGCACATGACATACTTCAACGCCTTTTTTACTTACAAGGCTCGGTGTGGATGTCGGGCCTGCTGGCCTAGGGTCAGTACTGGTATAGTGCAGACAGGTGAACATGTAAGAGGGTGTTCCACTGAACTAGAAGAGGAATGATCTCAGCTCGAAAAAGAAACAACAGTGTGGGAAAGTATCAATACAGACCAATCGTTACCACTCTTGATTCCAGGAATCCAACAGTGAAAATGACACCTCACAATGAACAATGGAGCTTACGTCTCCAAGAATACAATTGTGTGATAGTTCAGAAGGTAGGTAAATGACACAATCTAGTGGACCCTATGCCACAGCAGCCACTGATAGGGTGACACCCTTCGCTGTTTGACGAAAACAATGCATTTTTGTGATGAAGCAAAGTGTGCTTACACAGTCATGCCCCAAAGACACAAATCTGGAAACAGACTCCTGCTTGCAGCAAATTTCCCCTCCCTTGGCCTAGCAACCTCCTTTGTTTGCACATCCATCAGCGTAGCTCCCACTCCTCCCATACTCATCATCTTTCCCTTGATCTACCACCGCCCTGTCTACTATAAGAACATAACTCAAAATGTACATCTGAGTTACCAGTGACAACCCAACATCACCTTGCTTTTCCTCTGTAGATCCCACTTGTTTTTTCTACAAAGGTTGCTCAAGATTTATGCAAATGCTTCAGCTATCAGTCCTGACACAGTCAGCTTCTCTCACTATTCCCTGGGCATTATCGTTCAGCTAAGCGTCTTCCTTAAAATACAAGTTCTTTCTCTATTTTTACGTTTGGGACATTTTTACTATTGTTTTGTGTATGGCGATGGAGCCCCTGAGAGGAAGAAGCTTGATTAAACACCTTGTTGAGACAGATAAAACCTTGCATGTAAAGGACGTGTACCCATACGAAGACTGCCTCAGCTGGGGTGATATCTGTAATCTTGGCAACAAATTTTGGTCATGGGCAAACATGGATCATGCATGTGTGCCTTGACCTAGGCCTGTCTCATGGATTGCCATCTTGCTAAGACCGGGAGGGGCACCCAAAGCGTTACCCTTGAGTGGTGGAAGACTACCACCTTCACCCGGAGTTAAGTAGCACGAGTGAGATGGCAGCATACTGTGGGGCATATTTACAAGGACACGGCAGAGCTGCGCCAAATTTGGCAGTGCCGCACCCCGCCATTTCCAAAACTCAGGGTTGCGCTTTATTTTACAACAATACAGCAAACCTCTGTGATTTCCCTAGTGCTGGTGTTAAAAATAGCTGCCTAGCACCAACGCAGGCACCGTTGCACAATAGTGCAAGGGTGCCTGCTTATATGGGAATGATTGTTTATGTGCAGGAAGGTATTCCTGCACATACACAATCAATAATGGTGATTTATTACTACTTTGTGTGCTGCATTCAGCACATATAGAAGTAGCAAATCGCCATTATTAAATGATTGTTTTGTCACATGGCCCATGGGGACATTGTCGTCTTCTCTAAGTTAGCATGAGCACACTGCAGACTGTCTGCTGCTTTACGCACGTTACTACAATACTTTATTTTTGCAAATGCCTCTTTTGCAGTTTTCACATGGGAACCTACCTCTGTGTTCGCACTCTGTAGGTTCCAGGGATTTAGTCTGAACATTGTGAGCACGGTCGATAAACAATGCCCCTTGTTATTCTGTTCTGGTCAGACCCTAGCATCTAGACAAAAAATACCGATGCAGCTGTTGTTTGGGAATACATACTTTGGACTTATTGGGATACACAAATAGGTAGCGGACACTTGAAGAGGGAGCTTTCCAGAAAGAAGAGCAAGACAGCACCTATGATGTAGATCTACCATCTATAGACTGAGGTACGGGGTCTGCAGATAACGCCCAGAGATCTTCTAATATATAATCATTCTGCTTCTATACAAGGGGAGGGAGGTTAGGCTACACTGTCTTTTCATAATGACAGCTCCTTTCATGATTTATGGACTACTTGCTATGCTGACCCTATTTGTGTTATGCATTTTACTGCTTGTTATGGCACATATACTGCATATTAGAGCACATGAGTTAAAATAAATATTTAAAACTTGTTCGTGTCTCTGTTAGAGCTTATTGTGGTCAAGTATACGAGTGACATTCTGTTAGCGCTATCCCCTAGTAAATATGTCCCTGTGTTTTGCATTTTAGTGATCAGCAGAGTGACCAGGCCGTTTTACTGTATCTCTGGAGTGGTGCATCTTTTCCAACTCTGGTAAAGTTACGCTGCGGTGTGCTTAACTCACAAGTGACATGCATTGGGTTGTATGCAGTGCCAGACAGTGTGCAGGGATGCGTTTGTGTGCTGTGATGCATATGGGCCTGTGAAGAGGTACAGTGCATAAGACTTAGAGCGCAGCTGCGTGTGCGCATTGGGATGTATATGTGCCTCTGAATTTTACAGTACATGGGAGACTGCCATGTGTATTTTCTTAAAAAATGCTCAAAACATGGCTTTACCCTCATTAGTTTATCCAGGGTATAGCGCCAGATGATTAAGGATGTACACTTAACTCACCTAGCGCTGGGAAGCCCTCTGGTAGAAAAGCCCTTTATAAATCTGCATAAGGTAAAAAAGATAATATATATGACTCCTCTTGCAGTCCTGGTGAAATTCTTTGGCATGCAGGTCGTGTCGTATGTCAATGACACACAGATTCTTCTTACCTGGGACAGTATTATTTCAAATTCCCAGAGTAGATTCAAAGCGTGTCTGTCTGCAGTATTTCAGTGGATGTATCTGAGTAACCTACAATGCAATACAAGTAAAACTGAAATATTCGTCTTTGGCACCTCTCCTCCATTTGGGGAGGAGACTTTTGGCCTGGTTCTGTTCCAGCTCCTCCTACTCCTCCCACGGCTGTACTCAACCTTGGAGTGAAGTTTGATAACAGATTATCCTTTAGCTCCCAGGTAAACAGTGTGTTAAGCGTGTGCGTTGGCCTTCTGAGATCTTCAAATAGGTTTTTGTTCCTGCTACCTGCACATTTACATAAGATGGTAATCCATACCCTTCTATCCTCACAGCTGGACTCCGCCAATACCCTGTACTGGGGTCTCCCAGTGTACCAACTTAAGAGACTCCAGTTGGTGCAAAACACAGCAGGTCATCTCCTATTAAATCCCTGGAAAAGCAATCATACTCATCAGCACCTTAAAGAGCAGCACTGGCTGCCAGTCAGTGAAAGAGTTCAATCAAGGGACTCGTGGTGTCCCACAGAGCCTACTATCAGTCAGGCCCTTCTTAACTGGCCAATAGACTCACACACTACCTTCCAGCAAGAGCTCTGTATTTCTCAGATGCTTTGTCGGCAGTTGTGCCCAAAACTAAAAGGATAAAATGGGGCAGCTCCTCCTTTCAGCTCTCACCGCCTCAGGCTGGAATACTCTTCCCTTCTATTTGCAGGCCATGAAGGATGAAGGATCCTTCAAAGGTGGCTTTAGAACTTTGCTGTTTGGTCTGACTTTTTAATAATACCTCTTGACTTTTGCTCAGGAACCTTTAGTGTCGGGACACTCATTTGAGTAACCACGTGCTCTACAGAAACCTTGACAGATTGATTGATTGATTGGAAGACTGTAATGTCCCTGAGACTTCAGATCAGGAGGCCAGCCAACCAGCCCTTGGAGTCACTCTGGGTTCTGGGGTCAAGTAATATAGGTCCATTCCTTCTGACCATGGCAAGGGGGACAGCAGGCAGCAGGTCACTACAGCAATGCAGCAGTTCTTTCAGAGCAGCAGTCCAGCAGGGTGACAGTCCTTCAGCAGCACATTAGCCCTTATTCCTGGCATAGTACACACCGGTCCAGAAGTGTACTGAAGTGGTGGGGTATGAGGTCCAGTTCTTATACCCAGTGGTGCCTTTAAAGTTGGGGAGACTTCAAAGACAGGCTTTTGAAGTGCACAGAGGTTCTGCCTTCCTGCCCTGGTTACATACTCACTACAGGAGGGTATGCATTACTTTGTGTGTGGACATGACACAGCCTATTCAGGTGTAAGTGAGGCTGTGTCCAGCTCCTCCTTCCCATCCTGCCATGATGACCCATCAGGACACACCTCAGCTGCCATTATGTTGGACTGTCTAGAGGGAGTTCACAAAGTCCAGCTGTCACCCAACCCAGACATGCAATCAGAGACAGGCTGCAAGCACACAGGGCTAAGAGCAGGAAAATGCAATCCTTCCAAAAAATGCACTTTCATAATTGATGAAAAATCAGACTTTGCCATCAAAGAGGATTTATCATTGCGATTTTACAGGTACCAAACATGATAGATCTACCTCCTCTCAATTAGGAATTCAAGCTTATAAATAAGGAATCCCCAGTGTGAGGGGGAGGCCTCACAGTAGTGAAAAGGGAATTTGGAAGTGTTTCACTACCAGGACATGTAAAACTTATAACCTAAGAGTGCATGTTGTGCCTTTAAATTACACAGCACCCTGCTCTATGGGCTACCTAGGGAATACCTTAGGGGTGACCTATATGTAATAAAAGGGGAGTTTAAGGATTAGCAAGGGGTTTTAAAGGCCAAGTCCGCATGGCAGTAGAACACTGCACTTAGACTGCCATAGTAGGCCTGGTACATGTTTTAGGGTGAAGCTTAAGTGGGTGACACAATGAGTGCTGCAGGCCCACTGGTAGCATTTCATTTACAGGTCCTGGGTCTATGGTACCTCTCTACAAGGGACTTACAAGTAAATTAAATATGCCATTTAGGAATATGCTGATCAAACCAAATTTAGGGGACTGAGTGCAAGCACTTTAGCAGTGGTAAAGTGCACAGAGTCCTATGGCCACAGAAGCAACATTTCAGCAAATTTGGTGGCAAATAGCTAAACGTCTGGGGGAAGACCACTCTAGGGCTGACAGGTCTCACACAATAACTTTGAGTAAGTAACTTTTTATGCACTGAGGACTCTGTCCATTGATGCTAATTGACAGGGAAATCTGGTGAACCAATATGTGCCCTTCATTGTTATAAAATCTGAGAGGGACTTAGGTTTAGGCTTGATTTGATGGAAGCTGATTTTAAATCCAACATTGAAAAGTACTTTGTATTTTTCAACATGAAGATCACTTCATTAATATTCAAGAGGGGGAAACTTGACACTGGCAAAAAAAACTGCTGCCTGTGCCCCTCTGTCAGAGCAAGTAAGCCCTGTGCAGAGCAGGAACCAGCCCAGGAGGTGAGAAATGCTTCTAGGGGAGGCAGTGACAGGAGAGCAATATGGTATTGCCCCTCAGAAGTCAGAGGCTGATCCCATGGGTCAACAAAGGTGGATGAATGGTAATGTAAGGCCCAGGATACAAGAGACAGTGATGGCCTTTTAGTGAGGGGAGTTGTTGCCCCCTTGTGGTTCCCTCCTTTTGTCTTCCCTTGCCCCTGGCCGTAGCAGAAGTGAAACAGAATTTGCTTCACTTCTGGGCCTCTGTGCCCTCAACTGAAAGGAGGTTCACACCCTGTGTGGCATGATCAAAGAGGGACCACCTGACAATTTTACTTTCTATGTGTCTAAGCCTGCACTGGCCCGCGTTAAAGTGGGCTCAATATGGCGGACAGCCTTTCACCCCCACCTCTATTGGGATTGCTGCTACCCAGCTGGCAGGTCTGTGGGTGTGTGACAAGATGGTGAAAGGTAGGGGGCAGCAGCCTCCTCCCAGGGGAGGATTAACCGCTTCATGAGGCTTGGTGGTAGTCAATCAGTGACCCATACTGCGAGGTCTTACCCTGACGCGGGTGGCCCGCAGAGCACTGCTGCTCTAATGTCAGAAAACCTTCAGGCAATTAAAGGGCCCGAGCGGCTCTGGAGGACAGGATTACCGGAATCAGCACTGAGGTGACCCTCCTGTGGCAGGACTTACATAAGGTGGCAGACCAAGCAAGAGCAGTGTAATGCCACATCATGAGGCAGAGAAACAATACTGGTTCTTATCCTGGAATGTCAATGGCCTAAGTGGTAAGTTTAAAAGGGCGTCTTTTCTCACATGTGTTAAAACATTAGTGCTGAATGTCTTCCTCCTTCAGGAAACCCATCTGATGAGTATGAATTGTAATTATTTATAACTGGAATGGAAACACACATATTTATGATGCGAGGTACTCCAAGAGTTCACAGAGGGTAGCTATCCATCTTCGAAGGTGCTTCCACCTTATCCCCTCGATGACACATATGGATCGTTTGGGACTTTTTTACAGTATGTGACACTGGAGAAAAACACTCTGTCAATTGTCTCTGCATATATACCCCCAAATCGGGATGATTCCTCCCTGACAGATGTCTCTCATCAGTTGACTCCACTGCCAAGTGGCTGGCTAATAATAGCTGAAGACTTCAATACGGCCATGAACCCAGCCCTTGATGCCTTAGTGCTAGACTGATGGCCAGATTGACCTCTTTGGCCTCATGGGCCCAATCTATGGGTCTGTATGACACCCCGAAACAGTGACAACAGACTGAAAGGCAATATTCTTTTTTACCGCATTCACACTCACCTTCTTTTGACTTGATTATTATTTCATGCCTGCAGTGGCCATGATGGGGGTTGAGAGGGTCAGATATCCTTCCACATAGTTTATCAGATCACTCCCCAGTGGAACTAAGCTACATTGCTGGCCCAATGACAGGGGCTGGGGGGGTGGCACCTTAACTCATTGTGGCTGAGCTATGGGAATTTTGTAAATGTGCTTCAAGACGGGATAACAACCTATTTTAATGATAAAATAGGGTTGGTACACACTATAGTCACTGTCTGGGAGGCCTTCAGGTGGTAGCTCGGGGTCAGATTAAAGTACTGATTGTCAGGGCCACACAGGATAAAAACAGAATAAACACATCCGTAGATGTCTTATGGCAGCCATAACTGTGCTCTGTCAATTTTAGTTTAGTGTAGTACTGCAGATATGCCAGTGTAATGATAGGATGGGATTGGAGGCTGCTCACATAACCAGTGCCTTTGCCGAACACTGTCACTCTCTACGCCATACGCAGCCCTCCACTGGATGAGTACTCCAACCTGTGGACATTGAGGTGCCACTCTCTCTCTTTAAACTCAGGCAATGATCACCTCAATGAACAGCAGTAAGACCCCGGACCCTTATGGATTTCCTGCTGAATTAAAAAAAAAAATCTATATTGGATCCACACTTTCTAGTCTTGTATAAGAAGTTGATGGAGGGGGGCAACTACCAGCAGGTCTAGGGGGAGTCACCATTGAAATCACACCTAGGCAAGAGAAAGATCAGATGGAATGCTCCTCCAACAAGCTCATCTCTTTCATTAATTGAGAAGCTAAGATCCTGGCAACATTCTAGGCCATACACTTCGTGGAAGATAAGGTCCGGGATTTATTGTGACCAAAATGGCATTATGCCAAATAGAATGTACCACCATTATATAAGGCAACCCCAGATGGGCCTGGCTGAAGTCCCTGAGCTGAATGGGGGTGGTGGCCTGGGTACTAATAGATTTTGAGAAGGCATTTGATTCCGTTCAACTGCCATTTGTGTTTAATATCTTACAGCGTATGAACTTTGGTCCCTGATTACTGAGCTACAGACACACACTATACTGGGCTCCTTGTGCTTCAGTGTAGGTGAAAGGAACGTTGTCTGGGCCATTTCATATAGAAAGGGGTTCACGGCAGGGGTGCCCTCTCTCTGCCTCCTATTTGCACTAGTAGTGGAACGCCGGAAGAGTGGATCCAGGCTTGTGGGGTATAAGATGGCGCTCAGAACTTGAAGACTGTGTCTGTTTGTACACTGGTGATCTGGTATACACGCAAGACTGAAATGCTCTACTCCTCAGCTTCTAGAGATGATCCAAATATATGGAGAGGCATCTGGCCTGCTTGAGAACCTCACCCAAGTTACAATATGCTCTACTCACTAAGCATTATCCGTCTTTCCGGCTTGGGTGAGTCTGAGGGATCCTGGGAACTATTTCACTTAGTTAGGTGTCCACATGATCAAAGATCCACAGCTCAATTGGAACCTCAACATTTCTCCTTTCCTAACACGTTCTAGGCGTGAGGTCTTGGCATAGGACAAACTGTTTCTCTCTCTTATGGGTCATGGGACCCTCTTTGTGATGGTAATACTGCCTAGGTTCTCATACATACTACAAAATGAATCCATACATTGCAGGAGACTCTAAGGAAATTAATGCCATACTTAGTCGGTTTCTATGGGTGGGGTCTCAAACTCGGGTCTCACAGGTGTAGTGCACTTCGAGTCCTTATGATGGTGAGTTAGGGGTGCCTAATCTACACTTATTGTACTGGGCCACGCAAATGGTGGTCCTCATTGACTGGATATTTGGGAATGATAGGGGGCCAAGCATTCCAACTCGAAAGGGATATTGTGCATACTTGGAACATAGAGGCGATCATGTGTGGCTCCTCAAAACACACACGCATTCCTGAACCCAATAGAATCCCCTTGTTGCATTGGTATAAGTTAAGGACACACCTGTTAGCGAACACGTGTACCACCTTGATTAATATGGTTTCCTTTTTTAATGTAACATACGCTTTTGTAAGAAACATGTAAGCTTGTAATATCCATAATATGTCTTAAAAACGTAATAAACAGACCAAAGAAAAAAAACGGTAATGAAACACATTAAGGGGCCGATTCCAATTCTGGAAAAAGGCTGTATGAATCGTTGTACGGAGCGTTTTCTCCGTACGACTCGTACCCGGTAAACTTTCCTTACAACCTAGGAAGTACGATTCGTACAGAAAGCCTCTTTCCGTACGATTCGTACAAAAGACCGTACGGGTAAAAAAAAAACGATTCGGATCCGGAACAGCCTGTACGCGACGTCCGGACGTATTTAAGCAGCGATTTCCGGCCCAGCAAGTACGATTCGTCCCTACGGCACTCCGTACGACTCTTTTCTCACGGGAGCCAAAAACAGCCGTAAAAGCAGAGACCTACAAACGGAGCTCCGGTACGCGACGTACACGCCATGAACCCCATTGTACGTGTCATCCCGGTCCTCTTAGCCTACGACCTGGTGCACCGAAACCAACGCACACGCCGCAGAAGGTGAGAACAACACCCAGAGGCCAGGGTGGGGATGAGGGGCGGGAAACATACCCCATAACCAAAGCCAAACCTATAATATGGAGCCCATACATTACCACCAGGGTCTGGTCACTTGGGGGGGCGTGTCCAGCAACCCCTGCGTACCGCAACAACGGAAGTGGACGTGTACGGTGTGTTGCACACGTACCCGTATGGCACCAGTACAATAGTGATACGATGCGTACACACGCAATTAATGCGGGAGTACGGTGCGTTTCACACGTACAGGTACGGCACCAGTACAATAGTGATACAGGGCGTACACACGCAATGAATGCGGGGGTACAGTGCGTTTCACACGTACAGGTACGGCACCAGTACAATAGTGATACGGGGCGTACACACGCAATGAATACGGTGGTACGGTGCGTTTCACACATTCAGGTACGGCACCAGTACAATAGTGATACGAGGCGTACACACGCAATGAATGCGGGGGTACGGTGCATTTCACACGCTTACAATGGTGATACGAGGCATACACACACCAGGAATGGAGGGCTACGAGTCGCACAAGGATGTCCATCAAGTACTTGTCATTGCATACTTTCATTTGCAGGCCCTAGGTGTGGCAGCCAGTGATATTGCACAGGTCATCTCATCTAGTTGCACAATTGATGTGTGATGACCTGTGGACACATGTCATGTGTGATGGGGCACTATGTGGCACACATCACCTTGACACTTGCCACATGTGTGTCTGTAGTCCAACTGTGTCATGCACAGCAGCAGTGGGATGGCACAGTCATCAACACCCACACCTGTCTCCTGATGCCAGGGACAGGGACACTCTATCAACTGACATTTCACGCTCAGCGTGCCCCTATGTGACTATGTCAGGTGTGTGTCATGTGTTCCCATGAGCTTGCTGTTGGTGTTCCGTCAACTGCATCTGCTGTTGGTGCATCCAACATGGGTCTGTGTGGAGATGGGCATGGCACACATCTACGCACACCATCCCACATGTGGATTCCCACGGCTGTAGGGTCTGTGTGCATCGGACATCATATTTTCCCAGGCATACATGTCTGCGTCGTCTCAATGCCTGTGTTTTTTTGTTGTCACATGTACCCCTTCATCGCAATGTGTTTGATATGTACATTTGACATTCCATGTGACCTGTGCGTGTGCCTTGCAGTCAGCTGACTGGATGAGATGACATCCTGCCAATGCAGCTATGTGGATGTGTGTCACTCCGGTGATATCTCTGGCTGTTCACTCAGACTGGCCCCCAGCTCACTTCAGGGCATGTCAAGTAGACTTGACAATCAACAGGTGTATCTGGCTTTTCGTAGGAGTGCCAGCAAGCTGGCATATGTGTCCTGAATGTGTTGCACACACCAGACTCCATAGTTACCTGATGTTTAGTAGCAGTTTAGCATGTGCTATGTTCGTTGACATTGATGTTGGCAGTCTCTCAATCTTCATTATTCCAAACAATGTCCTGCAGGGCACCGCCTGTCCCAAGACCAATGCCAGACTTGGCTGCCATGAGGCAACGTGCCTGCATCCGACGTTACAGATTCACTCGACAGTTGTTTGAGGACTTGACTAACAAGCTGGCACCACACCTCCAACCGCGACACAGGTATCCTACTGCGCTGACCCCCAAGATGAAGGTGATGGCAGCCCTACATTTTTTTGCCACAGGTACGTTTCAATTGACCATAGCTGATGTTGGTGGGATGTCACAGACAATGTTCAGCCGTGTCCTGCGTGATGTTTTGGCAGCCACGTTGGAGCACCTTGATGAATTCATCAAATTTCCTACTCCTGAGGAGTTGACAGATGTCAAGGGTGATTTCTATGCCCTGGGAAGGATGCCCTATGTCATTGGGTCCATTGATGGGACACATGTGGCTTTGGTACCATCACAGGCACAGGAGCAAGCCTATCGCAACCGAAAACATTACCACTCAATAAATGCCCTTGTGGTGTGTCTTGCTAACATGCTGATTTCCCATGTCTGTGCACGTTTTCCTGGATCAGCACACGATGCCTACATCATGAGGCGTAGCAGGGTGCCACAAATGATGCTGCGGCTGCACAACGAACGAGCATGTCTTGTTGGTGGGTATACTCTGTCCTGTGTGTTGCGGTATCTTTGGCTCTTATGGCATCTCCTGACCCACTTATTTACATGATGTTTCCATGTAGGGGACTCTGGATATCCCAACATGCCATGGCTACTGACACCTCTCCGCAACCCAAGAACAGCTGCAGATCACCGGTACAACAATGCACACGGGCAGACTAGGCGAGTGATTGAGAGGACGTTTGGCCTCCTGAAGAGCCGATTCCGGTGCCTTGACAAGACAGGCGCGTCCCTCCCATATGCACCGGAGAAGGTCTGCAAAATCTTCATTGTGTGCTGCATGCTGCACAACATGGCAGTTGAGAAGGCAGTGCCACTCATCCTGGATCCGGATGAGCAGGAACATCCACCCGTGGAGGATCAAGGGCATGGTCACGAGGCAAGTGATGAGGAGAAGGAGGAGGATGATATCCAGAGTCAGCTCATATGCAACTTCTTCTCATAATGGTGAGTCACTGGGTATGAGTGTGCAAGCTTGTAGCATTGAGTGGCATGTGTTGCAATGTGTGTGTCCAGCTGACTGAATGCAAAGTGACTTTGATGTGTGTTCTGATGTGTCACTCAAGTGATGATGTCATGCCACACAGTTTTGCGGAGAGACTTTCTTTGAAATTTGCATGTGTCCAACATTGTTCTTGTTTCTTAACTGACCATGTGTGCGGCGAGAATTGTTTGAGGTGACTTCTTGTGTGTCTGTCATTCCCAGGTTTTTGCGCCTGTTGTCTGCTCGTGTCATCGTTGTCCTCCTGCTATTCCTCATGAGGATTGCAACGTGTGATGAATCAGCGTTCCATGCACGGACATGTGGAAATGTCAGTTTGGGTAAGGATTGCAGCAAGGCTTTTTGGTGGTGGTACGGGTTGGGAATGTGTGGGTACTGCTTCTGTGCATGTTGTGGTACCATGCATACATGTCTTCTCACCATGGAGCATATAACATGTAGCATCACTCCCATGACATGATAGTCACCCTTCTTGACAGTCATCTGTAGTGGAGTGTGGAGTCTGATGAAGGCATCAATGTGTGTAAACCTTGCCTCTGGAACATTGCGGATGCTACGGGTGGACATAGTGTGGGACATCACAACAACAGGCTCTATGAGGAATTGCAGCCTCTCCGTGTGCAGCAGGATGTGTTTGGCTCATCCCCTTAACTTGTGTGCCAGTTCATTGGGATTTACAACATCCGTGTTGTGAAGGGGGTGTCCAGCGTATGTCCCACATGTTATGTCAACTGACCTGTGAGTCTGTTCATATGGATGCATTTCCCCTTGTGTGAGTTTGTGTAATAAAGGTGTTCACCACAATCCAAAGTGCCTCATCTCTGTCACTGCAGATCTCTTGCCAGTTTGCATGCGTCATCTATGGCATAATTGTCAAAGATTGAGCATATGAGTGTAAGTGTACTTCGGCAACATGCATGCAGTTCTTCATGGCTAATAATCTCTATTGTGCATGAAGTACCTGGTTGTGTATGTATTTGTGCAGGTTGCTCCCCACAACGGGACGTCAACGCCTGCTGACGGTGTGTCTCCTGTGCGCAGCTCCGCATTTTGTTGCCTGATCCTGTGGCCGTCATTTTTGGTGATTGTTCATACATTTTCTCGGAGTGACCCATGAGTAACCTGACACTCCTTCCTTTACATACACCTGTTGCACTGTGCCTTTCTGACCTCCTTGTCTTTGTGTGCTACTTTTTGCCTAGTTTCTCACCCCTTCTGCCTGCTGCTGCCTCACATGCGGCACCGCCCCACCGAGTGCCCTGATTCTGCAACCCACATGCCTCCAAAATGCTCCTCCCTTCCCCCCTCCACCCATTCTTAATGCAGCCAGCAGCTTGTCTGTGCCACTGTTGCGCCAACACTGTGCCAAAGGCAGGACCGTCTGCGCTTGCAACGTGCACAGTGCACGACCCTCTGGTCCTTGCATGACACACATCATACAACAGGCTCATGCTGCAGCCACCCTCCAAGCAATGTCCACCAGACAATCAACCGCCTGCTATCAGGCAACCCCTAAGTGCACACACGATACCTTCACATGCTGAGTGTGCAACTCCAACTGCCTACACACTGCTGCCCCGCCTACCAGACCCTGTCAGAACAACCAGGTCACGTGCCTCCTACTCCACACCCGCTCCGTCCACCAGCACGCCATTGGACTCTGTTACCTCCTCAACACAACAGCCCCACACATCACCTTCATGACAGTAATCTGGATAAAAGCATCCTCAGCACACAACTTCTTCATTGCCATCTCAGACGGATACAAGATCACCCGCAGGGACGACACCAACAATCCCCGAGGATGAATTGCAATTTATTCACAAGTACACCCTCAGAGTCACAAATCTGGTTTCGCACCAACCCCCTGGCAACCCTCAGAGTAATACTCATCTACAGATCTCCAGGCCTACATCCACAATTCCGCTAAGCCATCAACACGTACATCTGCACGCACGCCCTCACCTCCACAGGCTACATGTGGCTGGGGGCCAGTAACTTCTTGCTGGAGGAGAACCACACCACCATCCATCATTGGTCCATCAACATTTGCATCCACGTCTCCGACAAGCAACACACTGCCCCACACCCCGCTACCGATCCCCCAAAGATGCTTGATGTAAGTCACCACAGACAAGCTGTGTGGGACACATGAACCAACACCATCGCCACACCCTGCAACCTCACACACTGGATCAGCAACTGATCCAACAATCTTGCCACATTGACGGACTTTCCTGTGAAGCACAACAACAGTTAAGCCACCTGGGACAAGGCAGACCTACTGGACTCATACAGATCTAGCCGGACTCTTGTGCAAACCTTGCAACACAAAGAACAATCAGTTACCTTACAGCCCTGGAAAACGCCACACACAGCAATCACCATATCATCAGCAAAGACAAGTGGAGATCCTTCAGATAGGGCCGAGGCACCAAAACACACGACATCAAGGAGCTCATCGGCATTGTGAGTGAACTGACAGCAGCTCTCCATTCAAAAGACACCCCACCCTTGCAAGGCAGATCAAATCCCTTACAACGTTCTACCACTGCAAGCTCATGGACATACACGACAGCCTTGGCACACAGAGGCAGACAGCACTATTATCCGCGGGACAAACCCCCCTCAGGTTCTGGACTCCCGTCAGCAGCAAATACACCACCTTGCTCATGTGCACCATCCACTCTGGCTCTCCATCGGGCCCCTTCCCACACAACATCTCAACCACATCATTCCCCATCCTTGAAGCCCACGTCCAGCATGTCATGAATGTCTCCTTTGAGTTTGCCACATTCCATGGGAGCTGGAGGCATGCAGAGACCCAGGCCCTTCTTAAACAACGGACGGCAGTACCGCAGGATCTCCTGGAACATCACCCTGCTTCCCTACCCAGCAAATGTCATCAGTAAGACACTCAACGAGCAACTGACAAACTTCCTCCACGCAAACAGCTCCAGGCAACCGGCACCAGACCATCTTCCACAATAATCACACCACTGCAACCGTCATAATTGCCGCCACCAACGACAACTTTGCCCTGCTCAACAATGGTGAGACCACCCCCCTTGACCTCTCAATGGCATTCTACACCATGTGCTACCACACTGTCAGCTCACACATCTCCAACACTGGTATCCAGAGGAGGGCCCAGGATTAAATCAACAAGTAGCTCACCAGCAATGCCCAGGGAGTCGGCCTCCACCCTTCAGCATGTAGTACACTGGGGTCATCTGGCCCATGCCCCAGGGTTCATCTCTCAGCGTGACGATCTTCAATGTCTCCATGACCCCCCTCGCCACCATCACATGCGCACATGACCTCATCATCATCTCGTATGCCATTGACACCCAGCTGCTCCTCACCCTCACCAAAGACCCAGCCATTGCCAGATCCAACCTTCAAGAAGGCATGAGATCCGTTGACGAATGGCTGAACATCAGCCACCTGAGGCTGGACTTGGACAGGACTGAGGTCATCATCTGAGTATTGTCCCCTTACGGCTGGGTCAACTCCTTGTGTCCCACCGGCCTGGGCACCGCACCAGCACCCAGTGGCCACGCATGCAAGCTGGTGTTCATCATGGACTCATCGCTCACAATTACCATGCAACTCAACACCATCTGTACCTCATGCTGCAACACCCTCCGCATGCTGCAAATGATCCACAGATAGATCCACTCCAAGGCATGATAGACCGTCCCCCTGGTCCACGACACCAGCCGGGTCAACTACAGCACCGCCCTTTACGGAGAAACAACAGCAAAACTGCAGGAGAACTTGTCCACATCCAGGGTGCATCCGCACACCTCAGCTTCAACATCCCCCGCCCCAGCCACATCACCGCCCACCTGAGATAGCTACAATGGCTCACTGTCTGCTGCAGGATCACCTTCAGACTCCTCAACCACACTCAGGAGGCAGTCCACAACCCCAGACCCAAAACCGACCTTGGACGTCTGTCATCCAACACCCCGTTGGCCCAACTCTGTGCAGCCAACCTTTCCCTGGCCACCATTCATCACATCCACAGAACAACTGCATGCAGGAGATAGTTCTCCCACCTCGCCAAACAGACCTGGGACTCCCTCCCCGGGCACCTCCACATGACCCATGACCTCTACACCTTCATGATACTCTTCCAAATTGGTCTGTCCGAGCAGTATTGCAAGAACCCCCTCATCAGCTTGAGGCCATCACGGGTGAGTATTGAGCTCCATATCTGTATTTGATGATACATTGTGATGCATGTGTGTCCTCGACCCGACTCAGATCCCAGTGTATGGATGGCTCGAGTTAGTTCCACACTCAGTCATACTTTGACATATCCCCACACGTATGTTGTGGACTCATGCTAAACGACTGCAACATATAATTTCAATTATTCTTTTTTGTATTATAGGTCTGGGGCGTGATTTGTGCAAAGAAAAAGGTGCAATACAGGGACCATGGAATCCAAAGTTCACAGGGGGAGATGGGATCCTTGGCATTTGAAGTCAGCAGAGTCCAGACCACAGTGTTTGGCATCATTGGTCAGACTGTGACCAGCAAGTCCATGTGGCAGATAATGTCAGTCAATGAGGTGATGCTGTCGCACATGAAGGCCAGGTGCAAGGCCAGGTGACCTGGGAGATGTCGATGGGCCGCTGCCTCTCACGGTCTTTTCCGTGGACGACCCACCTTCCTCGGGGGACCCTCAGATGCAGGCCTTGACGATGCTTGGGACGCTCCGTCGGACGAATCCTCCTCCTCCTCCTCCCTCCCTGTGGCTGATGGTGGTCTTTGCCTGGTGGCACAGGGAGGGTTGCCCATGTTGTCGGCGATCCGACGGAGTGAATGGCTTATGTCCCTTTGCACCGCCAGGAGCTCAACCAGTCTTGCCTCCATCCGTCCTTGGTGTTCTTGCTGACGGGCGTGTTGCTCGGCCTGCTGGTTCTTCATCTCTG
This sequence comes from Triturus cristatus, assembly GCF_964204655.1. NCBI lineage: Eukaryota > Metazoa > Chordata > Amphibia > Caudata > Salamandridae > Triturus > Triturus cristatus. Next base: position 639,395,065 of record NC_140579.1, on the reverse strand, counting down.
TGATGGTCCCCTTTATCTCTGTGAGGGTCCCCACTACCTGGCTGAACTCCCTGGTGTCATGCCGGTATGAGTCCATGATGTTGTGTATGTGTGACATACCGGTCCCTTCAGCTGGCTGGTCAGGTTCTCGACTCCGCCTGCCTACACTCCCACCACACCTGCCAACATGAGCCTGGGCTGCCGTTGTGGGCACATCGGGTCTACGGGACCCCTGAGGGATGGCAGTAGCGGTGTTGTCTGCCGCATCCTGGGTGCCCGGTGCACCTTCTCCCTCCTGGTCAGACTGGCTCAGTTGTTCTCTGCGGGCACGTCTCCTCGGTGTCTCCTGGGATGTGGCAGGAATGGGGGTGGTGGTTGGCACAGATGGTCCTGAACCAGGTGCTGCAGGGGCTTGGACACCAGAGGGTCCAGGTCGGTTCGGGGTCATCCGCGGAGTGTTGAGAGGCGTCGCTGCCGGTGGGATCAGGTTCCTCCCGAGCCTGGGACTGTGATTCTTCACCCCCATTGTTGGGGGGAGATTCATCACGTTGCTCTGTGTGTGAGAGACAGACAATGTTAATGCTGTTTCATGCAACATCCATGTTTCATACACATTCAAGTTGGCACTGTTCCTCCAGGTAGTTGTATGTGCCTAGCATTCTCCTCAATGTTCACTTGTGGATGGGTATGTTGCGGGGGACAGATTGATATGTTCTCCTGAGTCTTTGACATGTAGATTATTGGCTTGGATGCTTCTTCGGCTATGTATTGGTCTTGTTGTGTTACATGTCCATTGTGACAGTGGGTAAATCCATTGCCTGTCCCGGGGGTGTCTGCTTGTGTAAGGGGTGTGTGTGACAGGGCCTGCTGGTGGGTGTAGTGTGATTTGGCACTGGGGCTCCCAGGTGATATAGCTGTCCCCCCATGGAGCATGCTGCCATGACAGTGAGTGTGAGTTCCTGTCCTAGATATCTGACCTTGTTGTCTTGGTGTTTATGTTGCAATCAAAGATGATATTGAGGTGGTAGATCCAAGTTGATGTTTATTAGTTGATTACAGGATGGTAGTTACATAGTAGATGAGTTAGATCAGGTAGATATATGGTCCCACCAGGAACTGCATCTCTGCTGCTCAGCCCACTCTCTCCAACTGTCATACCTCCCAGTCAGCCAGGCACACCAACATTCCATACAATCATCATGCATTCCATCATTCCATTCACATACCCATGCATACTGGCTAAGCAGCAAGAAATGTAGATACAACAGTTTGTGTTTGCACTGGTCACAGGAGGGCCTTGTGCTGCCTACACCAGGGCCAAGTGTCAGCTATCTTGTCAGTACTTAACCAGTCCTTGTGCATTGCGCATGGTGCATGGGTATGTACCTGGGCCATATGGGATGAGGGCAATTGTGTCTGATTTGGAGTTCAACAATGCGTTTTGTGACACCCACCCTCCCAGCATTCCGGACATCCATTCTTGGGTTAGTGCTTCGTGTAGCATGGGACAGAGCATGGCCTTGCTTTCTCAATGGGGCATACACATGTTAGTGGCATTAGCGTTGTTTTTGTCTGTGGTTCTGGCTGGTGAGGGCTTGGGGGTAGTTGCGTGCATTTTGAGTAGTTGGGGTGTGGATGCCATTACCCCCATGTTGCATAAGTTGTTTGTGTACTCACCAGGCTCTGGAAGTCCTTGAAGTCCATGTACTCCAACCGGCGGAAGCAGGGCCATCACCTTCTCCTCCCAGGGATGGAAATGTACTGGTCTGCGGGGCCCACCACCTCCAGTGATGTTGCTCTGGGCGTAGTCGTCATTCATTTTTCACTTGACTGACCTCCGCAGATCATACCACCTGGCTTGGCATTCAGTCCTGGTCCTTCTAATGGGTGCAACAGCATTCACCCTATCGACGATCCTCTGCCACAGGCGTGATTTTTTGCCTATGCTGGTCTGTCTGACCAATGTTCCAAACAGCTGTGGCTCGACTCTGATGACGCCGATCTAACTAATAATACTCCCTCTTGACCTAAACAACAGTTATCTATATATAAACTAGCACACAAAAAGCACAAAAGTGTATTCTTAATATTTTTATTTTTCGTATTTTTATATTTTCTTTTTTTCTGTATAAAAATATAATCAATTTTGAACAAATAAATCAATTTTTCATAAATTAACGTTTTCACTATACTTTACACATTGTTCATGTCAAGTCGATAAGACAAAGATATTCTTTTGATTCATGACAAAAAAAGGGAAACAAAACCCAGGGAAAAGAACACTGCACATACAAACTCTTCATTCATACAGACACATATCAGACATTCCGTACACATATATCTCAGTAGCTTTACCACTTAACACATAATGAGTGGTAAGGTAGTCCTAATAGCCCCCAAAAAAGGGAGCTGCTACAAAATTTGTAGGATCTACAAGGAGATTTGGTCAACGCGTTTCGGTGGTATAAGCAAACGTGGAAACCACCTTCTTCAGGACCAGCTACTTCTCTTAGCGCAAGTTCTCAAAACCTGGGGTATCTAAAGGAAAGAGATTTTTACATACAAATGACAAATTAGTCACTAGTCTCTAAACATTATTATTGACAATACTGTGTGCTATAATAAAAGACACCGGTTGGGCCAATTTATACAACAGAGCATTCAAGTAAGAATGAAAAGAAGAAAAAATAATAAAGATAGTCTGAGAGGGTCAACACACAAATTAATGCAATATGAAGTACAATTTCTAATGAGAGAGAATTACCTTTGGCAGAAATTAAAAGGAGAAAGTGTGTGACTGGAAATAATCCCTATAATACTCTACTCTACTCTGACCAAAAAGGTATGGATCTATGCAAGGAAATCCTGTTTTTTTGTAGTAGTCCTATAAATACAGTAAAGAAGGATACTTACTATTTAGAGAGACAATATCAACCTACAAAGCCTGCTGTTTGTGCTGTAAGACGTAATCACAATGGAAATTCTTCCTCTTTTTTATCTGTTTATCTGTAGATGTCCTAGTGAAATTTAAGGCCGAAAAAACCTAAATCAAGATTATAGCATATTTTAATTGTCACTCCAAGTTCTCTATTTAGGTACGGCTAGATCTTTTTATTATTATATCCACATAGAGTTTACATACCAATAGTGTTTAGACTCTAAGTCCCACTAAATGTAGTGTGCATCCAACAATGATTCTGTAGTACTCCATATATCTGTGTGGGGAAGTTAAAAATATACTGCATCATAGTCTGTCTCCTATTTATCAATTGTTACATACTATCACCAGATTTAAATGATTGTAAATACCTTTCAGAAGTAAATTTGCCTAAGGATCACCAAAGTATATTATTTCCATCGAAAACCGGATATAGGCAGAGTCTCAACCGTACAAATACACACTGTTACAATTCTTTATGGTGTCCCTAAAGGAGATACAAAGAGACAGCCAAAATGGGAACGGTCAATTAATATTAATGACCCATATATAAAGTCTGTGTCCCAAACCATGGGACCAATAGTAAAGTGAGCGGACGTCCAAGATCATAACTATGCCTCACTAGAATAGTAGGGACGAATATAAGGGGGTATGTCAAGACGCACCCTTTACTATAAAAGTAAATACACTTTAGATAGAGACCGGCTATTTTTCACCATTCTATATAGGTCTAAGCCTACCTTCGTTTGGTGGAAAGTTACAATGCTTAACTTTTAAATGAAACTAGGTACCCAATTAGCCAAAGGGAATGGTGAAGCAAACGCTGGATTGGAGTACTAACAAGCAATAGAGGAGCAAAAAAAGACCCAAATTACCCCAGTTTAAAAAGAAAAATAACAATTCAAGCTTTTTACTCCTAACTCACCAGCGCTCAAAACATCTAAGTCCTTCAGTCGCACGTAAGCGTCCTCAGATCGTCCTGCTGTCAGGAGGTGAGCCTACACCCAAATGCGTGTATCTACTTATACTCCTCCCTCCGTAATCAAGATTTTCAAAGCCGTATCACCTGTGAGAGAGGCAGTCATTAAAAACTTTTTAGTGAAATTGGGTACCCAACTAGCCAAAGGTAATAGTGAAGTAAGCGCTAGATTGGATTACTGACAAGGAATAAAGGTGCAAACAAACAAATTGCCCCAGTTTAAAAAGAGAAACAAAAATTCAAGCTTTTTACTCCTAACTCACCAGCGTTCAAAACATCTAAGTCCTTCAGTCACACGTAGGCGTCCTCAGATCGTCCTGCCGTCAAAGAGTGAGCCTACACCCAAATGCGTGTATCTACTTATACTCCTCGCTCCGTAATCAAGATTGTCAAAAACCGTATCACCTGTGGATGAGGCAGTCACTAAAAAGGGACTAACAAATTTACGCTAATCAAAGCGCCATCTTTGAAAGGTATAATATATGCTTTTAATGTTATGTCAGCAGAGACCGCATTAGTCCGACTTAATTTGCATACTATGCAAAGACAAGGTTTTCTAGAGTGTAAGTAATAGTATCATGCCTAAATTAAGCAAGAAAGGTCTATGTGAAGGCCATGACTTACCGGCACACCGATTCTTAGTTACAGAGATGTGATTTTTTTGTCAGCGCCATCTTGTAGTGGCGTGTGCCAGGTCATCTAAGAAAGAATAAAGGGGACTAACACAGTACCGCTACTACTGCACGCCATCTTGGAACAGTACACCACAAACAATCAAACCCAACCTCCAAGCTCCCAAAAAAGACTTCCACCCAAAATACACAACCCGAGGAGGCATGCACAACTCAACCCGCCCTACTATACCAATAAGTGCACACACAAACCGTCACGGAAAGGAACGTATCGAGGCCAACAAGCTCACACCACCACCGCAAGCAAGCAATCCATGTGTGGCCATCTGTCCACGAAATCTGGAAACAGAATATAGAAAATCCCTCGAGTAAGAGCACAAATTCTCTACGACAGGAACTATCCACGCAAAGCTATCCAACAACAGACAGACTCAACATCATAGTGTACAACCAGCTGTATATATGTATATGTCTCCATCAGAGTTGATAATCCATATGCTCACTCAGAAAGAACAAAGAGAATGAAAAAAAACCTGTAATAATATAATAGATTAGACTTAATTATAGGCAGACACTGTGGCCAAGTGAACATATTACTCCAGGACTGTAGGGAAAGCCCAACATAAAGAAAAGTCAGCTCATTTAGAAAACTCATTAGAACTATTCCTAATTGAACATACAGGGAAAGTCTCAAGTAATAGTTACAATAGGTCCCAAGTCTCATGAGGAGGTAACCGTGGGTTGTCCAAATTATATAGCTACTACCGGTAAATCACTTAATCAGATTCCTATCAGAATATAACAGGAATCAATAAGTATAGGCAAGCCTAGCGTCGAGGGTTGAGGTGGAGAATATCTACACAAACATTTACCAAGTTTTGGTGATATTCCATTGAATTTCCTCATTAAGGCCATGTTTCACACTGTCGAAAGTAAAAATCCAGAAAGTCTCTCTCCTTTTGCGCAGGGTTTCCATAGGGACCCCTACTTGGCCCTTCACTTTCTCCAGAATGCACCATTTAATGTCTTGTTCAGTGTGATGTTGAGTACAAAAGTGTTGGACAAGAGGAGCAGAGGCCTTACAAGTATGGATCGCAGATTTATGTTCGCTAAAACGTACCCTGAACTCACGCGCTGTTTCTCCTATGTAAGCTAGATTACAAGGACATAGGAGGATATAAATGATGTTACGACTTCTACAGTTTGTGAGATCTTTCAATTTGGCAGTATGTCCCTGGTACACAAATACGTCTGTAACTAAAGCAGTGTTACAAGCGTGACAGGAACCACAGGTATGGTTTCCCATTATGGCTGGTAAACCCGTTAGGGTAGTTTGACGCACAGTGTTGTTTAAGCTTGATCGTGTATGTACTAATATATCGCGAAGATTGCGATTTCTGCGGTAGGCTACCAAAGGTTGCTCTAGCTGGGTTTCATCAGTATCAGTATTCAAGATTTTCCAGTTTTTCTGGATGATGTTTTTAATCTTGAAATTCAAGGGGGAGTGATTAATCACACATACCACTTGTTCTTTAGAGGTGCGTTTCGTTCCCTCCAATAAGGCATCACGATTATAATACTTAGCCCTCTTATATGCGTGACGTACTAACCTCTTTGGATAACCTCTTGCTAAGAGTCTTGATCTAAGGGCATCACCATGAGCATGAAAGTCCAACATTTTAGTACAATTTCTTCTTACCCGTAGGAACTCTCCAAATGGAATAGAGTCCTTTTGGATGTTAGGGTGATAGCTCTGGTACTGTAGAATCGTATTTTTAGCAGTGGGTTTCCTGAATAAACTGACCTCTAGGAAATGATTGGATCCCGAAATCAGGATGTCCAGGAATTCCACAGAGTGAACACTACTCTTTACTGTAAACTTCAAATTATCATCGCTTGCATTCAACCATAAGATGTATTCATTCAGAGATTCATTGTCACCCTTCCAAATAAAAAAGATGTCGTCAATGAAGCGTCTCCAATTCTCTACATTTTTAGAGAAGGGGGCCGCCTCATTGAACACATGCTTGATTTCCCATTCACCCATATAGGTGTTGGCAACACTAGGAGCAACCGAAGCACCCATGCTGGTGCCCTTAACTTGTTGGTATAGGGAACCATCAAATTCAAAAAAATTATTCAAAAGGACAATTTCCAAGCAATTTAAAATGAAGTTATCTGGTCTGTCCTCAGGAAACCTCTGAAGTAAGGAGGAAACAGATTGCAACGCTTGACATTGAGGTATGTTGGTGTACAAGGCCTCAATGTCAAGCGTTACTAGAATTTCAGTCATGGGATTTAATGGTCTACCCTCAAGTTTACTGATGACATCTCCAGTGTCGCGAACAAAAGAAGCATACGTCTGGGTGAGAGGACAAAGGAAGGAGTCTACATACTTAGAGAGGGGTTCAGTGCTAGAGCCTATAGTTGATATAATAGGCCGCATAGGTGGATTATGAATATCCTTATGAGTTTTGGGAAGCCCATAGAGAGCAGCAGTCTTTGGACAGGCTTTGTTTAGAAACAGGTATTCCTGCTGACAGATGTCACCAACCTCCAATGCTCTAGTTGTTAATTCTTGAATTGTCTTTTTGAGGTGGTGAAGCTCTCTGGGATGCGATTTTTTATAGTGTTGGGGAACAGCTAGCATATTAAGGATTTTTTTTATCATAGTCACTCTTATCCATAACGACTATTCCACCACCTTTGTCACATGGTTTCACAATAAGATTGTTGTTAGATTTGATCTTCTGCAAGGCATTATTTTCAATAGGGGACAGATTATTTCTTACATATGGTGGATGTTTGGTTAGTTTGGTAACCTCCTTTATGACATTCTGTTCAAAAATCTGTACTTCTGGGCCAACCATCTCCAAGGTCGGAGTGAATTGAGATGGAGGTTTACATTTCGACTGGTTCTCATTATTGATTTCTGGTGGTCGATCCAAAAAGTATTTCTTCAGTCTAACCTTCCTGAAGAAGGTGTATAAATCCTCATGTAATTTGAACAGATTTGGTCGTGTGGACGGGACAAAGGATAAGCCCCGACTTAGAACAGAACATTCTTCTGTGTTAAGACTGGTAGATGATAAGTTAAAGATTGGTAGCACATCATCTTTCTTTTGACATTCACCCATGCTGACTATTGGCGCCAATATTGTTGGTTCCGGGTTTTCAAATATGGCTGCTGATGTTGAGGGGCCATAGGTTGTTGGTCCCCTCTGTCCGGTACCCATCTCTTGTTTCTTCCTCGATATTGACCCCGTGATAAAAAAGGTGTCTGTCCCCGGTATGATTGCATTCCCATCACAAGGGAGGAGCTCTAGATCCTTCATTGACAAGGATCTAGAGCTCCTCCCTTGTGAACTTTGGATTCTTGTCTGTGGGCATGGTGTGGGGCGAGGGTGTGGATGGTTGTGGGTGTGTGGGTCTGAATGTGAAGGTGTGGGTCGGAATGTGAAGAGGGGGTATGTGTGAAGGAGGTTGTGTGAAGGTGTATATGTTAAGGTGGATGGGTGCAGTTGTTGGTGTGTGCTCTCTAGCTGCAGTGAGTCTGTTGCAAAGGCGTATGGTTTGTGTGTGTGGGCCCTTTTTATTGGTCCATTTGTGGGTGGGCCTCAGTTTGAATTTTTGGTGGGTGTGTTATAAGGGGTGGTTGTGAGTTTGCCCCTCTGTTTGCCTGTTTGGATGTGGCCAGGTCAGTCATTTCCATGTTTTGTGCACTGTTGACTTGTTTTGTGCGAGTCGAATAGACCCTCCTTGTGCTGTTTTACAGTGCCCGTGGTTCGGTACAACTTGTTTCGTTGTATTTGCTTCTGTTTTTTTGTGTGTCCGACTCGGTCATACGCGACGTTCTCCGCGGTACGAGTCGTACTCTGACACGTTCCCAGGAGTGCGAGTCGTACAGGGGTACGAGTCGTACCGGCATTGTGTATGTACGGTGCGTATCCCAACATTGCGTATGTACGGTGCGTACATACGCGATGTTGTTGTAAGGTGCGTACATATGCTTGGGGGTCCTGTACAACTCGTACCCCTGTACGACTCGCACCCCGGGAACTACTTTTCCCGGGATACGATTCGTACAAAGTTTGCTTCGTAGCAGGTAAAGTCATTCTCCGTGTACGGGACGTTTTCCGTACGATTCGTAAATCGGAAAGCTGATCCGGATCGTACTTGTACGGTCGGACTGTATTTTTACGATTCGTACGGAAAAGTGTCCGGGTCCGTCTCGTACAACTTTTCCCGATCTGATTCGTACGGATCGGGCTGATCCGTATGTATTTTTCCCGTACGAATCGTACTTCACGGGTCGCACGGGAAATAATTACAGATACGAGTCGTACGGAAAAAAAAATACAGGATCGGAATCGACCCCCAAGTGGTTTAAAACAATCACATGTGAACACCCACTATGGAGGGGCACCTGGTTGCCTGAAGCTTCGAATCTGGAGGGCTTTGGGCTGTGGGACCAGATTGCCATCTCGAAAGTAAGTGACATTTGGGATGGGGGACCACATTAAATCATTTTCCCATTTGGCTGAGAATATACACTGCAGGGAACACAATCCCTTCACTATTTAAAACGTAGGTATGCACGCCAGCCGGTACAGAGCCAAAATATCGATGTAAACATATCGATTTGCACAAATATCGAGGTAAAAATATTGTGGGTCAGAAATATCGACAGAAAAAATATTATGGTCCAGAATATCGATATTTAGGTAAGTAATGTCAATTGATAAAATATCGAAGTGTTAAATATAGCTTGTAAACATTAAGGGGCCTATTAGGATGGCAGGTGGATCGCCTCCGCCGGGCCAGCGGTATCCCCCGCCGGCCCGGTGTGGGCAATTCACCCGCCATCCATGCCAGAATGACCCCCGCCATATTAGGATGGCTGGGGGGTCCGCGGTGGACGGGAATACAGTCCGCTGCTTTTCTGCCCATGGACGAGTCGACCAGGTGGAAAAGGGGCTTAATATGGTGGCGGTGTCTGCAAGACACCGCCATCCATATTAACATGCAGGCGAAGATTGGCCTTTCCATGGCGGCAAAGCCGCCATGGATAGGCATGCTGTCTTCACTGTTGGGGGCCCGTAGCAGGCCCCCAGGATGTTAAGGGGGTGGGGGATGCACATGGGGAGTACCTATGGTACCCCCCTGCATTGGCAGGCACCACACGGTGCCTGCCACGTTGTGCATGCAAATGCACTGCATGCATTTTGTGCATTGCGGTGGGTGCTGCTTGCAGCACCGCCCACTGCAATGTACAAAATGCGGGATGCCCCCGCCAGTGTGGCAGGCACATCCTGATCTGTATGGCGGGACCGCCGCACCTATGGGGGCGGTCCCTTTAGCCGTTGCGATCGCAATAGACCCTTTAGTTGTTAACCTCTTCGACGCCGATGACGTAACGGTTCCGTCATGCACGTCGGTTGGGCTGTGCTTATGACGGAACCGTTCCGTCATGGCCCCGCCCGCGCTCAGATCTTTCAGCACCGCGCGGGAATCCGCGCAGCGCTGAAGAGGTTAAAAATATCGATTTTTTTATTAGTGTTATGTATTTTTGTATATATTTTATATGTGTGTGTTGGTTGTTTTTTTGTATGAGAATTGTTTGTATTTTTATTATAAGTGTTATCATTTTAGTAGTTAATATTCTTTTTTATTGAATTTTGCGTTTTTAGTTCCGTAGCGGGTTGTGGGTTTATAGGGGAATAGGGTGGGAAGAAATGTAATTATATAAATTTTAATTATTATTTATAGTTGTTAATCAATTTGTTTTTATTGAATTTTGAGTTTTTAGTTCCGTAGCGGGGTGTGGGTTTATAGGGGAATAGGGTGGGAAGTAATTTAATTTTATAAAATGTATTGAATGATTTATATTTATTTATATTTGTATAATTGTGATGTTATAAAGTTAAATGTGTAAATTAATTTATTAATGATTGTTTGATAATTAGTTGTTAATTCATTTAAATTAATAAATTATTAGTTAAATATGGTAATTGTTTAATGAATTTTAGGTGTGTGTTGTGGTTTTTATAGGTGTAAATGGTGGGAAGTAATTTATTTTTTATTGATGAATTATTAATTATTTGTTAATTAATTTAAATTAATTAATTAGTAATTATTAATGTAATTGTGTAATTAATTTTAGGTGTGTGTTGTGGATATTATAGTGTTAAAGAACGTGTATTTAATAAATGTTTATTATCTTTTCTAATAATAATATATTAAATTCAATATTAATTATGTTAATTATGGAAATAAAATTTTAAAAAAATGTTGATGTCTTTTTTTATTGGTGTGGTATACAACACTTTCCCTACTGTTGCACTCACTGGAGTCGGAATAGTAATTTTTCCCCCTTCGCTATCCAACACTTTCCCTGCTGTTGCACTCACTGGAGTGGGAATAATAATTTTTACCCCTCCGCTATCCAACACTTTCCCTGCTTTTGCACTCACTGGAGTGGGAATAGTGATGTTTACCCCTCCGCTATCCAGCACTTTCCCCGCTGTTGCACTCACTGGAGTCGGAATAGTAATTTTTCCCCCTTCGCTATCCAACACTTTCCCTGCGGTTGCACTCACTGGAGTGGGAATAGTAATTTTTACCCCTCCGCTATCCGACACTTTCCCTGCTTTTGCACTCACTGGAGTGGGAATAGTGATGTTTACCCTTCCGCTATCCAGCACTTTCCCCGCTGTTGCACTCACTGGAGTGGGAATAGTAATTATTACCCCTACGCTATCCAACACTTTCCCTACTGTTGCACTCACTGGAGTGGGAATAGTAATTTCTACCACTCCGCTATCCAACACTTTCCTTGCTGTTGCACTCACTGGAGTGGAAATACTAATGTTTACCCCTTTGCTATCCAACATTTCCCTACTGTTGTATTTATTGTGTTGCCAAATGTATATTTTCTTTTTCTTTTAATAGTGTAATGTTTTAATAATTATAGAATGTTTTCTTTTATTTTAAACTATTGATATATGTATATATTTAATTTTTATATAATTCAAAAAGTTTGTACATTAAATAAAGATAACAGTTAATATAATATATTTAAGTAAATATATGTGTATGTATACATTTTTATGTTTGTGTGTTTGTATTTTTTTCAAGTTTATTTGTTATATTTACTTGAAATATATATTTTATGTAATTTATTTTATTTAATATATTTTATTTAAGTTTTATATATTTTTAAGTCGATATTTTTTACATCTATATTTTTTACTTCGATATTTTTGATTCAATAATATTGTACTTACCTGTTTAAGTATAGGGAGTCGATATTTTTGTATTCTATATTTTTGCATCGATATTTGTGTATGTCTTTATTTATTACATCGATATTTAATCAGGGAACCACGCCAGCCATATCAACACCTTACGCAGCCAGTCCCAGAATCTAATCCACTTGAGTACAAAATTGCAATTGAACCATTTGGTTCGAAAGGCATATTCCTCATATATAGATCCCTGGTGATCAATTCCCCAGATCAACTCATACAGCTTCAGGCCAGGTAGCAGACTGATGTAGGCCCCATGGAGGATGAGGAATGGGTGAAGCCAAGATGGCAGCTAAAGTTTTTGGCCATTTTAGTCAGAATGAAGATGATCAATTCAAATATTTTCATAGGGCATATTACGACCCCTCCATAATGTGCCATATGGCCAGGAGAAAGTACTGCTCATGCCCTCGTCGCCAGGAAGAATGTACAATCTTCGTCCACATGATATGGACCCATCCTAGGAGCAGCCGTCTCTTGCCCACAATTTCCACCACCGTGGTTGGGATCCTGGTCATTCCCATATCCCCTAATCCTAAACATGCCATCTTGGGACCAAAGGGGGAAGGAAAAGAGAAATCTTTACTGGCGAATACTGGCTATGAGCCTGATGACGGCTAAACAGGACATTGCCCGGCACTGGATTTCACTGGAACCTCACTCAGTAACGGAGAATGGACATATGTGTTGTAATATGTAGTTTGGCTTACCCTCCCTGCCCCCTTCTATTCCGCCCTTCTTTCCCTCGCCCTTCTCACCCCACCATTCCATACCTTTTGGTACTTAGCAGTGTTTGGAATCTCCATGTGAAGCTCAAAATAGTATGTTCCGTGAGCTTCACCTGTCAGTTGGTGTTTGAGAATCAACCAAAATAAACGTTGTTCTCCCATTCTGGAGTCTTCATTTCTTAACATTTTGGCGACGATCTGCGCTTTGCTGGGGGCAGCTCCTGATCCTCTCCCCTGTTCCTGTACCACTAACTAGTTTGCTGCAAACCTTTTTGACGGTTCCTGTATCACCATCTAGTTTGCTGTAAACCTTTGTGATGACACCAAGTAATCTGGACAACATATTACACGCCTCCATCCAAGCGGTCCACTTAGTAAGTCCGCTATTTGTGCATTTGTGGCTGTTCATCTTCGTGACTTGAGGAAGACGCCACTCTTATTCTGTCACAGCCTGTCATCGCCTTTGTGATTCTGCACTGTGATTTCATCGCTGTTTGTTCACTTCCCCCCTCTGTGGAAAAACTTTGGCAGCCAGCTCTCTCTGAACATATTTCCACCTGTGGTATTGATTTACCTGCTTGTCGGGAAAGTCTTATTCCCCGGCGTTGATTTCAACCTCATTTTGTTTCTTCAGTAAGTCCTGTGAACACGCATTTTCTCTGGAGACACGAGCAACTGTCAAACATATTGAAGCGAAAACACATGAGCTCCACACTGTGTGGAGGAGGGAACAAGAGGCACGGGGTTTTAGGAGCTAGCAGCCTCCAACTATGAATGTTTAACCACAAAAGAGCTGCTACTAAAGTGATAACCACTATAAGGTTTGAGTTATATTGTGAGTGGGAACATCTCACAAAAAGTAACGGACTGGTCTCACACACCACCTGGTGTCATGCTTCATCATTGACCAGTCCTCGCCCTCTAAAACCTTGGTTTTATAGAGGGCGGGCATACACCTGACGACAGGGATGCACTTCTAAACTAAGTGGGGGCCCGTGTATGAGTGAGTGAGATTAAAAATCATTATAGTTATCCTCATTGTGTTTTTTAATGTGAAAGGTAACTATATGATGTTTAAAAGCAGGTGACGGTATGTGGGGGAATTAGTGTCCCCTAACCGTTGTATTTAGAGGTCGACATGTTTCTGCCGTCTTGGCCCGGCAGGGTCCAGGGCATTCATCAGGACCTAAATATGTATATGGGGGCTCTGTTCTTACCAAAAGTGGCAAGAGTGTACCACTGTGTGGGCGTGATCACTGTCACACTCCACAATTGGATGGCTCCTAGATTCAAGCCTGTAAAAGAAAATGTAGGGAGAGAAAAAATATATAACAACAGACCGTAGTAGTGGCGAATAACTGAACTCAATACATGCACTGATCCAGTTTCTGTGTGAGTGACTACTCATGTGACATGTGCCACTCAATTTGTGTACATGATGGGGATGCAAAGGTGAGAGCACGTGTCTCACTGTTCTTACCCTAAAAACCAAAGCTACTGGCCCCATGGGAGGAGGGGAGGGGAAACCCCTGTTTGTCAGAACCTGTGGAAAAAACATATAGATCACAGCTGGCGTGAGAATTATGGTTTTTCAAGTACAAACACACAGAACATTCATCCTCAATTGTGCTAATTGCCCCAAAGTACTTTCATTCAACCCAATCTCATTCACACCCTTACTGCCTCAAGGAAAGTTTCCTGCGTGGATCCTAGGCGACTGCTCCCGTTCCTCCCCGGTGTAGGACTGGGTGGAGAGCCGTTGTGCTTTTATAGTCTGCTCACTTAAGCAAATTGGTTTTAAGTGGTGCTAAGTAAAATCAGGTGCGTGGTTTCCTGTGTCCCTGGAGGGGAAGCCTAATTCATCCATGGCCGCATTGTGCACATGCTCAGTGTGAATAAACCCGGAGCACTACTTCCTTTTTTTGTTTTTTTATTCTAGTCTTCTAGCGCTTATTTCCTTTCTTCGTACATTAATACTCATATCCTGATGTTGATCTAATTTCTCTATTTCCATTATGGCCTCCTTTGCAATGTCACAACCTCCTTCCTTTTTGAATGATGTTGGCGAGCCACTTATTTCTTAGAAATAATGGGTTAATCTTTTTAAGTCTTATCTAATTGCTATAGGAGGTGACAGATTTTCCTCTGTGCGGAAACAACACATCCTCTAACATAATTTAGGTAAACACGCCAGGGAAACTTTTGATGACCTTCCTGATATTGTAGAGGAAAATCAAGGAATTAATAAGGATGCTCAAGGTGATGTTTCTCACAATACCCTTAAAAAATTAGAGCTTCAGTTTGGTTAAAAATTAAATGTGGTGTTAGAACGTCATAACTTTTTTTCAAGGTCACAAGGGAAAAATGATAAAGGGTGAAACTATATAGCAGTTTTGAAGGGTTTAACTGCAACTTGTGAATTTGGTATTTTGACTGAGGGCCAGATGTACGACCCTTTTATTTAGCACCTCACAATTTGCGACACATTGCGAGTCGCAAATTGTGAGGCGCTAAATGAAATGTACAACAGTGTGTTTACACTGTTTTGCGATTCCCAAATGGGGTCGCATATTGCGAGGCTCATTAATATTAATGAGCCTCTCCCAATTTGCGAGCTCATTGTGAATGCCAAACCTCCCAGGGATGGTGGCTTGCTGGGCTCAGCAGACCACCATGTCTGGAACTGCCTTTCAACAAAGGAAAACAGGATGCATTTAAAAAATTAAACGTTTTTGTTTAATTTTTAGAGGGCAGGCAGTGGTCCCTGGGACCACTGACTGCCCTTAAAAAATCATTTTGCATGCATTTGCAAAGGGAAAGGGGTCGCCTGGCGACCCCTTCCCCTTTGCAAATGCATTACCACCTACTTGAAGTAGGTGGTAATTGTAAGTGTTTAGCGAACGCAATGCGGTCGCAAAACATTAGTACATTGTTTTGAGACACGCTATTTGGAAGGGAAAGCCCCTTACAAATAGCGAGTTGCAAAACCTATTAAGCGAGTCACAATAAAATTGCCACTCGCTAAATAGGCTATGCACATGGCCCAATATGTTTTTGCATGCGCAGACGGGTTCGCAAACCCGTTTGCGCATGCAAAAATGGGATGTATATCTGGCCCTTAATCCCTAATCAGGGATCAGCTGGTGAGATGTACAAGTGGTACAAGTGGTAAGAAGATTCAAGAAAAGTTATTAGCTGATGCCCCATATTTTAAACAAGCTATAGACATTGCAAAGAACATTGAGCATACTGCCTTTTGCAAGAGTGAAATGAGAGATTCCGTAGATGTCAATCAAGTTACAGACAAAGGTGTGTATAAAGTGTCTGGAAAAGATGATAGGAACAAATCATCCACAGCTGACAATCTAAAGCAAAAAAATGAAACCGTAAAATTCAAATGTTTCAGGTGCGGTATTTCAAACTGTAGGAGAGTAGAATCTGCTTCACATGGGTACCCCCACTTTTTGCTGGTGTTTCACTGTTTTTCGACCTTAGTCTGGCTGTGGCCCTGCTAATCAGGACCCCAGCCTAGCTGATTCCTCTCTAAAATTGTTTCCATCCATTAGGTATATTTCTAATTGGATTCTGGAGTGCCTTATAAGCCCCTAGTATATGGTATACTATGTACCTAGGGCATAGGTACCTCCGAGGCCTATCAGGGGCTGAAGCATGTATTATGCCACCCCTGGGAAGCACTCGAAAATGACACCACAGGTCTGCTACTGGGTAAGGTGGTGCTTGCACCCCTTACGGTGGTATAGGCTACCATATCACTACCATTGCACACACATATAAAACCTATAAGTCTCTCCTATGGCAGGCCTTAACAATCCTGAAGGCAGAGTGCTTGGTTTTTATGTGAGAGGGTGCCCCTGCATGAGCAGAGACCCTCTGCAGTGTTCGGAGTACCTCCTCTGATGCTGTTTGTGGTGCAGCCTGACCATATACTCTTAAGTGCATTATAACCTCGCGGTAAATGCTAACTTTGGACTGGCTGCACGGAAACATGTTGTGTTTGGTATCAAATACTTTGGAATGCTACCCCCCCCCGCCAGTTCTGGCGGCGGGGGTAGCATTCTACCCTTCTAGAGGGAGAGACATGTTCACACTGGTCTACCCGGTAAAGACTTTCTAAAGCCCTGGCATCACAAAATGGATGCCACTGCCACAGACACCGGTCTGGCCTCCTGCTGCTGACCGAAACTCCAGCAGGGGAGGCCTGGACAATATGTTTCCTGTCGCAGGGAGATGTAACCACCTCCCCAGACAGGCAGATGTGTATTAGGGCTGGGTGGAAGCACTCTCTGGTGCTTTAAAGTCCTGCACTGGGGCCACACTTGGTGTCCATGTGCATAGTCCAGTTCAAACCGGTTGCAGGGGCTACCTGCCCCTGCTCTGGTGCAAAACTGGACAAAGGAAATGTGTGTAACCACCCCTCTTTCCAAACCCTCCTATAGGTGGGTCCCTAGAGTATGTCCAACCCCCAAACTTTGTATAAGTATGGGAACCCAGTCCTTGACACTTTAGATTACCCTGGACGAAACTCTGAAGCTGAACCCTGGACCTTCGACGCTCTGCTCGAGATCAGAGGACTGAAGAAATCTCCCTTGGGGTCAAGGAGTGACTACCCTGCTTGGCTGGCACCAAAGAAGCAACTGTCCGGTCTGCAATTCTGAAGCTCCCGCCGGACGCCGAAGTCTCTGCATCCCCAGAGATGGATTTCCAGACTTCCCCGAGGCTACTCTGAGTCCACAGTAAAGCTGTGGCCCGTGGCTATCGTGGGTGACATGGAACCGTGACCCCTGGACACCGTGATGTTTTGCTGGTCCATCATCTTCCTGGTCTTCCTCGAAGTTGTGCTTTGGGCTCTGAGTAGCCCCAACCTTGAGCACCTCCTGCACTGGAGATCTCTGGCCTCCACTCCACGAGTGACCCGTGGGCCGGTTTCAAGTGCGACCACTCAAGGCTCCTTCGCGATCGCTAGTCCGTTGGCTAGTGGGTCCCCACGAAAGCGACTCCTCTTCTGATTGGGCTTTCCTGGTTGCTACAGATGTGCCCCAACTTACCCTTGCTGGGTGAGTCCCCCAGACCTTGCTGGTCTGCACCGACGTCCTTTCTCTGTTTCCAAGTGACTTGCCGTTGCCAAGGCTTGTTGGGTCCAATCTGGTCACCGACACCGCAGCACTCGACAAACTTCGTGGGACAGCCAGAATCCAGCTCCTGGCTGTTGTTGATGCCTCCTAGACACCGTGGCTGAAGAGTCAAGACACCCGTAAACTCACCTGAAGCACCCAACATCTGTGGGCATTGGACTATCGTGCCCCTGGTCACTGGTAAGTGACCCAGACTCTGTCCCCTCTGCTTTCAGGTTCCTTCCATCCTAGATCCAGGCTTGGATCTCTCCGGACACTTCTCCTCTTCACGGCAGCAGCACTTCTTTGCCAGCTTCCATTGAAAAACAGCGACGCGACCCGACACCAAAAGACACCTATGCACCCGGCTTCCCTGGGTGAGGTAACTCGAGTACTCCGGTGCTCCCGTGGGTGTTGGCCCTAGACACCTCTAAGTCCAAAAGGGTTTGCTCGTAGTCCTCCTCTAAGTGTCCTTAAACTCTTAATTTCCAACCTCGACTTTCCCCATAGAAGTTAACGGCGATTTGCGGCTGTGTTCTCACACTGCACATGTCCCTCGTGGGTCCCCTGTGTCACTACCTTGGGTGGTTCCTTGTGGTCCAAGCACTACTACAGGCTCTAGGCCTTGTGTCTAGTTCAGTCGTGGTCCTTATACCACTTTATTGGTATATGGTTTGGTACGCCCCAGGGCCCAAACGTGTATTTGTGCTTTTACTGTTGAATACTGACTTGTAACTTAAGTACTTCGAACTCCAGCCTCATAAAGAGACTAGAGGGGTGTGTTTTATCTTAAATACACATATTTTAAATATATACCTGGTGTGGTTGTCCTTTCATTTGATCATTCAACAGATTATAGACTGGTAAAACAAGCTGCTTTACATTCCTTCAAGACTTAGCCTGAAGGCTGCTCTCCATAGCTACCACTAGGATAGCTTTCAATAAAGGTTGTCTTTAACCTATCACCATAAGGGGTTGTTTGGACTGATACAAGGTGCCCACTATAACTAGTGGACAGCATATATCAGGCCAACTTCTCACATTGGTGTGCAGCGTGTGGGATTCCAGCTTGCTGTTGTTTTACCAGATAATCTCAATTGAATTAATCAACTGAAAACCACTAAAGGTACCTTAGGTACATATAATATCAAGTTTAGTATACAGTAAGTTCTACTGAACTTAGAGTTGTGTGTCAAGGGCTTAGCACACACTTTCTACAACTCAAGAGAGTTTAATAGGCCACACTAGTGTAGGTAGTGCAATACACCACACCACACTAGTAATGTCTAATCAGCCAGGAACCAGTTAGTCCCTGCCAGAAGCCAGTGGGCTTCTTCCCTATAAATATGAGGATCTCACCTTTGCTCAGCTTAGGGCCTTATGTTCCATTAGGAAGCTGAAGACAGACAAAAGCCCAACCACCCAGCCTCTTTTACAGATACTAAGGGTGGATGATCTCTCAGGGCCTAGTGGGCCTGAAGGGGTAGGCAGAGTGGGCAGCAGTTGAGGGTGGATCTGGGGGTGGAACTCCCCCTGGCCCAAACTCTGCTGCTGACCAGACTGATGACAATGATCAGGATCTGGTGACCACAGCTCAACTGGATGAGGATGATGAGGATGAGCACAATGCTCCCCTCTTTGTCCCTCCAGGAAAAGTTGAAAGTAGGGTTAGAAAGAATAGCTCTCTCTCAAGGGAGTCTGTTCAGTCTACCTCATCTGTAGGGACCTCTGTTTCTTCTCACAGACGGAGGGAAACCTCCACGGAGAGGAGAGAAAGACTGCTGAAGTATGAACAAGATAAGTTTAACCTCAGAAAGCAGCAGATGGCCTTACATAGGGAAGCCCTAGAGCTCTGTAGAGCCAGCAAAAAGCAGGGACTAGAGTCCCCTGGTGGCAGCAATTTCCCTAGAGATATGGAGAGGTCTTATGACCATAGAAACCTAAGTAAGATTGTACCTTCCTACCAGAGTGGGGATGACATCCACAAATGGATAACTGCCTTGGAGAGGGCCTGTAAAGTATAAAGGGTCCCCCAAGGGCAGTGGGCAGCAATCTTATGGCTCTCTTTTGCAGACAAAGGTAGAGATAAGCTCCTCACTGTAAGATAAGAGGATGCTGATGATTACCAGGTCTTGAAAAGTGCACTGATAGATGGGTTTGGCCTAACCACTGAACAATACAGGTTACAGTTCAGGGATACCCAAAAGGCACAACATCAAGACTGGGTGGACTTTGTTGACTGCTGCTAAGGCTCTGGAAGGTTGGTTATTGGGCAGTAAAGTGTGTGATTTCATAGGATTGTACAATCTGATAATAAGGGAGCAGAGTCTTAATAACTGTCAAAATCAGCTGTTGCACCAGTACCTGGTAGACTCTGATCTGACCTCTCCCCAAGAATTGGGAAAGAAGGCTGACAAATGGGTCAGAACCAAGGTGAGGCAGAAGGTACAGAACCAAGGTGGTGACCCAAAGAAGCAAGATTCTAAGAACTCTGACAAAGGTGGGGAGAAGGGTAAAGACCAGAAGTCTTCACAAGGTCTCTAAAAATCTTCTTCGTGTGGGGATTCACAGTCCAACAAAGGGAAAGGCCAAAAGAAACCATGGTGCAAAGTCTGAAAGCAAAAGACACACTGGATCAGTGATTGCACCAAGTCCAAAGAGAATACTCCAGCCCCCACCAATGCCCCTAAGGCACCTGCTCCTCCTAGTGCAGTTACAATTGGTGGTTGGGAATACACAAGACAAGGGTATAGTAGGGTTGACCCTGGGTACTGAGTTGGGTTCTGGCCTAGTCAGAGAAATCACTCAGGCTGTTCGTGTCAGTGATGGGGGCATGGATATGACCCCCTCTGTGAGTCCCAGTAACTTGGGCAAGTACAGGCAACAGCCTTTAATCAATGGAGTACGGGCTTTGGCATTCAGGGACACAGGAGCAAGTGTCACTATGGTGACAAAAGATCTTGTGGATCCTGGGCAGATTATACTTGGTGAAACGTACCAAGTGACCAATGCTAGCAATGTCAGAACAGACCATTCTCTGGCAGTTGTTAACTTCTCCTGGGGAGGGGTAAATGGCCTTAAGAAGGTTGTGGTGAGTGCAGACCTACCAGTCGAATGCTTGCTTGGCAATGATCTAGAGACTTCAGCTTGGGCAGAAATAGAGCTCAGGACTCATGCAGAAATGCTGGGCATCCCTGCAGATGTGTTTGCTGTGACCAGGTCACAGGCCAAAATGTCTGAAACTGAACAGGCCTTGGATTCTGGAATAATGCACCAAGTGCCATCCAAGAGGAGGAGCAGAAGGGTTAAGGCAGAACCTTCCCCCCTGACTCAGAAGGAGGATCAGTCTCTTCAGGGAGATGATCACAGTCCTGAAGAAGTAACTGTCCCAGAGGAGCTTGAGCCTGATCAAGTTGAGATCTTGGGGACAGGGGGCCCTTCCAGGGCTGATCTGAGCCAGGAGCAGCAGAGCTGCCCCTCTCTTGAACCCCTCAGACAGCAAGCTGCTGCTGAGGCTGCTGGGAGTGCTAGTGGTACCCATAAGGTGTATTGGGATGATGGACTCCTGTACTCAGAGTATAGAGACCCCAAGCCTGATGCCACCAGGGGGCTGGTAATACATCTGAAGTTCAGGGGCTTTCTATTGACCCTAGACCATGATATCCATTTAGCAGGTCACCTGGGCCAGAAAAAGACTTGGGACAGACTTGTCCCTCACTTTCACTGGCCCACATGTCTGAAGACACTAAGGAGTTTTGTCGCTCCTGTGTATCCTGCCAAGCCAGTGGCAAGGCAGGTGACACTACAAAGGCCCCCCTGATACCACTACCTGTGGTGGGGGTGCCCTTTGTAAGGGTAGGGATTGACATTGCTGGTCCCATGGATCCCCAAACAGCATCTAGGCACAGATTTATCCTGGTGGTAGTGGATCATGCTACCAGGTACCCAGAAGATATTCCCCTTAGGACCACTACAGCACCTGTGGTGGCAAGAGCCCTGTTGGGAGTTTTCTCAAGAGTGGGTTTTCCTAAGGAGGTGGTATCAGACAGAGGTACCAACTTCATGTCTGGTTACTTAAGGGCAATGTGGAAGGAGTGTGGAGTGACTTACAAATTCTGAAAGAAATAACTCCTAGGCAACACAGCACCTGGCAAAAATCAGGTAATAAACATCAGAGCAAAGACTCGGTGTACTGCCAGAATATATTTTAAAACCATGCTTTTTATTCTTTATCATCAATTTAAAAAAATGTGGGAAAAAACTACATCAGAAGACAAATTACAAGACAGTGACATGATAATTAATAAGGTCATGCGTCTATTGTATTACAAAACATTTTGTTGTAAAAAACATATAAACATTACATAAAGAGACATAAATGGTGGCTGAATCTAAGTAGATGGAGATGTAAATCTCTACGCACGTTTCGGCGTAACAAAAACGCCTTCTTCAGGAGAAGCCACTTGAATTTCTGCATGAAAAACATAAAAATCCATATAACATAACTTGACATCACATATAAGACATTATCCATATAACATGACATAACAAAATCTAAGTAATGCTCAAGTACACCGAGTCAAAGGATATAAAATAATGCACAAAGTACATCAAAATGATTGAAGGTGCTAAACAATTGCATAAGATCTAGAGAGTTGTGCACAGATCAAAGAAATAGAGAGAGAAAAGATAGTAAAGTGACTGGAAGAAAATTGAAAATACCTGGCCCAAGGGTGAGATGGATAATTAGTCCGAAAAGATAAGCGACCCAAAGTATATAGAATTGCCAAGACAAATTTCTCTCTCGAGGATATCCTCATAGACTAGTCCGAGAATCTTTTAAACAAGCACATTTTTATGATCGTGACTGCCTATTACAACCTAAAGCCGTGACAACCCCAAATAAACTTGTTTGTATTACTAGACATTCCACTATGAACAACAATGTTCGCCAAATTGTCAATTCCAACTGGCATATTCTTAATAGCAATTCAGAAGAACATGAGAAATTATCCAAACCTCTGTTTGCGCACCGCAGAAATAATAACATTAAGGATTTTATAACTCAGTCAAGATTTACTGAAGGTCTACAGCTTGTTCAGAAAACTATTGATGGAATATCCCCAATCAAAGGTACATACAAATGCATGAACTGCATAGCATGTGAAACTGTACTTGAAGGCGTGAGCTATACCTATCAAAACTATACTATCCGCCCACACAAGTTTTCTAATTGTAGAACCAAAAACCTTATTTATCTGCTCATTTTTCCAAACGGACTTGGATACGTGGGTGAAACCTCATGTTCCTTCTGTACCCGACTTACTGAACACCGTTCAGCCATTCACACATCTAAGACAAATGCCCCTCTGGTTAAGCACTGTTTGGAATTCAAACACAATCCGAATGAAATACGTTGTTTTATAATTGAAAATCTAAACAATACAGGCATTGCCAAGAGTGAAGAAATCTGTAAAAAACACGAGGTTTATTGGATTTTCACTCTAGCATCCCATAAAAAAGGCTTAAACAACGATATTCCTTGGGAGAATGCCATAAAATACAACACTAAGGTGCCAATTCCAATCCTGTAAAACCCGGGTACGAATGGTCGTACGGAGCGTATTCTCCATACGACTTGGACCCGGGAAATCCACCTTACAAACCAGCAAGTATGATTCTTATAGAAATACCATTTCCGTACGAATCGTACAAAACTACGTACGGCTAAAAAATACCAACTATTCAGATCCGGGACATCGCGTACGTGACGTCCGTACGGAGTCAGGCAGCGTTTTACGGACCAGCAAGTACGATTCGTGCCTACGTCACTCCGCACGGCCCATTTTTTACGGCAGCCAAAAACTCCTGGGAAATTGAGTACGACGTGAATAAGGAGCACCGGTACGCAACGGAAAGCCATGGACACCATCCTACGTGTCATCCCGGCCCTCCTAGCTTACGACCTGGTGCACCGAACCCGACACACACGCCGCAGAAGGTGAGAACAACACACATGGGTCAAGGGGGGGTGAGGGGCATGAAACATACCCCCTACCCGAATTAAAACATACAATATGGAGGACATACATTACCTCCAGGGTCTGGTCACTTCGGGGGGCGTGTCCACCAATCCCTGCGTACCGCAACAACGGAAGTGGACGTGTACGTGTACCCATCACCACTACAATGGTGGTACGGACCGTACCCAAGCCCTGAGGGCGTGTGTACGGTCCGTACCACGCGTACCCCTACGTCACCACTACAATGGTGGTACGGACCGTACGCACGCCGTTAGAGCGTGGGTACGGTCCGTACCACCATTGTAGTGGTGACGTAGGGGTACGCGT
Source organism: Triturus cristatus (assembly GCF_964204655.1). Lineage (NCBI taxonomy): Eukaryota > Metazoa > Chordata > Amphibia > Caudata > Salamandridae > Triturus > Triturus cristatus. Next base: position 639,371,020 of record NC_140579.1, on the reverse strand, counting down.
GGTACGGACCGTACCCATGCCCTCAGAGCGTGGGTAAGGTCCGAACCACCATTGTAGTGGTGACATAGGGGTATGCGTGGTACGGACCGTGCACACGCTCTCAGAGCATGGGTACGGTCCGTACCACCATTGTAGTGGTGACGTAGGGGTACACGTGGCACGGACTGTACCCACGCTCTGAGGGCGTGGGTACGGTTCGTACCACCATTGGAGTGGTGCCGTAGGGGTACGCGTGGTACGGACCGTACCCACCCTATGAATGCGGGGGTACGGTCCGTATCACCCGTACCCCTACGGCACCAGTACATTTGTGATACAAGGCATACACATGCCACGAATGGTGGCTTAGGGCCTGGTGCAGCATATGACCAGTATATTGGGGTGTGTGTATGCCCAGGACAGCAGTGTACTGCACCAAGGGTGCGGGTGGGTGGGTGGGTGGCTGCCTAGGATTTCCAGCAGTGGACAAAGACATGTGAGGTGTGGGTGCCTATCACTCCCAGCAGTGGACAGAGACATGTGAGGGGTGGGTGCCAATCACTCCCAGCAGTGGACAGAGACATGTGAGGGGTGGGTGCCTATCACTCCCATCAGTGGACAGAGACATGGGGGTGGGTGCCTATCACTCCCAGCAGTGGACAGAGACATGTGAGGGGTGGGTGCCTATCACTCCCAGCAGTGGACAGAGACATGTGAGGGGTGGGTGCAGAGGAATACCAGCAGTGGACAGAGACATGTGAGGGGTGGGTGCAGAGGAATGCCAGCAGTGGACAGAGACATGGGAGGGGTGGGTGCATATCACTCCCAGCAGTGGACAGAGACATGTGAGGGGTGGGTGCAGAGGAATACCAGCAGTGGACAGAGACATGTGAGGGGTGGGTGCAGAGGAATACCAGCAGTGGACAGAGACATGTGAGGGGTGGGTGCAGAGGAATACTAGCAGTGGACAGAAACATGGGGGTGGGTGCCTATCACTCCCATCAGTGGACAGAGACATGGGGCGGGTGCCTATCACTCCCATCAGTGGACAGAGACATGGGGGTGGGTGCCTTTCACTCCCAGCAGTGGACAGAGACATGTGAGGGGTGGGTGCATATCACTCCCAGCAGTGGACAGAGACATGTGAGGGGTGGGTGCCTATCACTCCCATCAGTGGACAGAGACATGTGAGGGGTGGGTGCCTATCACTCCCATCAGTGTACAGAGACATGGGGGTGGGTGCCTATCACTCCCAGCAGTGGACAGAGACATGTGAGGGGTGGGTGCCTATCACTCCCAGCAGTGGACAGAGACATGGGGGTGGGTGCCTATCACTCCCAGCAGTGGACAGAGACATGTGAGGGGTGGGTGCCTATCACTCCCAGCAGTGGACAGAGACATGTGAGGGGTGGGTGCCTATCACTCCCAGCAATGGACAGAGACATGTGAGGGGTGGGTGCATATCACTCCCAGCAGTGGACAGAGACGTGGGGGTGGGTGCCTATCACTCCCAGCAGTGGACAGAGACATGTGAGGGGTGGGTGCCTATCACTCCCAGCAGTGGACAGAGACATGTGAGGGGTGGGTGCCTATCACTCCCAGCAATGGACAGAGACATGTGAGGGGTGGGTGCATATCACTCCCAGCAGTGGACAGAGACGTGGGGGTGGGTGCCTATCACTCCCAGCAGTGGACAGAGACATGTGAGGGGTGGGTGCCTATCACTCCCAGCAGTGGACAGAGACATGTGAGGGGTGGGTGCCTATCACTCCCAGCAGTGGACAGAGACATGTGAGGGGTGGGTGCCTATCACTCCCAGCAGTGGACAGAGACATGGGGGTGGGTGCCTATGACTCCCAGCAGTGGACAGAGACATGTGAGGGGTGGGTGCCTATCACTCCCAGCAGTCGACAGAGACATGTGAGGGGTGGGTGCAGAGGAATACCAGCAGTGGAGAGAGACATGGGGGTGTGTACATCATTATCAGATGACCACAACTCCATGGGTGTATGTACGCATCCCTAATTTTCGACTATGTTGATAGTGCCATAACAACACATCACTGACAGCAGTGTCCCACTCCCATGAGGATGGATGTCTTTGCCCCACTGCATGACACACCACATGTGGGTATGAGGACAAATGACACATGCATACCCACCCCTGGCGGATGCAGCACAATACACACACACAGATCATGCCACAAGAATGTATAGTCATGTCAATGCCTACTAAACTAAGAGAGCCAAAGGGAACACACACTGTCACGCACATCCCAGGACTGATAGGAATGTACAGGTGCTGGGTCAGCCACCAAGATGTTGTCTCTCATGGAAGGAATAGGGTGGAGTTCCCACAGATACAATGCCCACAATTGTGAGTAAGGTGCCCAAATACCCTTCAGAACAAGTACCATATGTGTGCTAGGCTGGGATTACACACATGCATAGTGCGGAAAAGGGAGAATTTCTACATGAAGGCATGTCAACATACTCAATACACAAGTACAGTGACTAGCAAGGATGGCACAGACAATGCAGCCGGAGACATTGCTGAGCAGGCATGGCCATAGTTGAAGGGATCCGTCACCAACAAAGGGAATGTATACACAGGTCAGCACAACAATTGTGCAACTCTCTGCAGGGAAGATGTCAGGTGCCACGGAGGAAGGAACACTCCTTGGTACAATGTCTCAAAAAACAAATAACACACACGACCAAAGATCCTTCGCAGAGACCTTGTGATGGCACGCAGATCCCATGGTCCATCTCATGACCATCAGACTCGAACCTTTGCCAGAAACATAACACATTACCACAACCCCAACTCCTGGAGCATCAGCACCAACATCAATACCTGAAATGCAATAGTGTTCAAAGTAAAAAGAAAATGCTTTAATCAGCATAGAACATTTTTTTTCAGGAAAACTATATACAAAGGCCAATGGCCAGTCCAGAATAGAAGTCCTTGGGGGGGCACATGGGCACGCGTCTCCCCTAGCTTGCCTGCACAGTGGAACCCTCAGGTTCGTCGACTGGGGGGGGGGGCATCATGTGGGGAAGGACCAGGCACCGCAGGGACAGGAGGTGTAAGGGTAGGTGTGGTGGGTGCAGGGCTGGATGCCTCCACCACAGGGGATGGGGCAGCGCCAAAGGTGGAGGTGAGCTCGGCACTGCACACTTCTGCCAGGGCATCCAGAGTATCCCCTGCACTGGAAGAAACCACAGGCACAAAGGAGGGGGGGGTCGGAGGGATGGGGTGCAGCGCTTCTGGGGGAGAGGGTGGACATGGGGGGGGACTCAACTCCCCTGCCCGGGGAGTCCCTTGCCCACTTGCGGGGTGGTGACACAGTGGGGCTGAGGCCCAGCACAGACATGTAGCTCTCCTTGTCTGACTGTGTGGCAGGGGAGCCAAGGGGAGTGCTTTTGGAGGGACTGGGTAGTGAGGCATGCGGACTGACACATGAGTCAAAACAAAATAGGTCACAGTGCATATCAGGCAATGCATCATGAGTAACATCTAGATTACTCCGCACATATGTAAGCCCTGTACTCCCCAGTTGGTTGACCCACCATGCCACTTGGAAGCAAGGAAAAATAGGACACAACAGCCAAAAACTTGAATTAGAAATATACTGAGAATCTAGTGTCTGTGAACAGTTGAGCACAGCAAGACTATGAAGGCATGCCACCTCTTGTTTACTGTGAAAGAAACAGTATTGGTGCACCCAAGGCTAAATAACAGACCTCAATGCCAAAGGTGTCCCCACACTTAGAGACCTGTAAGTACTTTGGAAACCCAAACGAAATACATTTTGATCCCTTGGGAATCACACCACTTTACACAATCTACATGTTTAGAATGTGTGAATGTGACACTTTGTGAACAGAACACACATGTGCCTGTATAAAAGAAGTCACACAAGGAGGTGCACACAAAACTACATTTACACAGTCATTGTATGAGCTGCCAGCCTTATTCAAAGAAGCCACTGTTAGAAAGAAATGGGGTTTCAGAAAGTACATATACATGGGACCACGGCGGTCTGGATGACTTGACACTCGTAAGTTGGTATCACCAACAACCAAGGACTTACCCAAATGCCACCACACTGTGGGAACATGGATATGTATAATCTGAAAAAACAGTCTTATTCGAACTGTGCCTTTCTTTAAAATGTGCCAGCGTGTTCCCTGAAAGTGTAAAGGTGGTTTCTTGTGCTCTTCCTTGGGAGACATCTGTCATGCAGGCACATTATTGTCCTTCACAACAAAACATCAAAGTCAAGCATTGAAAACATGAAGACATGTTGACAAGTGTAGTGAGTGCCAAGGTACAAGACGTTTTGACTAACAACTTGAATCATGCCACCTGTCACATGACCATCCGTACCATGATGACACAGTTGGCAACACATCTGACCCACTGCCTGTCATGTAGAGTAGCACACATGTCCAAACACAGGACAATGCATAAGCTAATGGGCCTGCAATTGTGTTGGAATAAGGCACACCTGCACTGAGGAGACACCCTCATGGCAAGCCAGAATGTCCACACAGATGTCAGCACACAAAGACAAAACTACGTAGCATCTGGACCACACACTGGTGCCAAAAATGGATGAGCAGGAATCATGTATTTAAACTATTGACACATGCTGCAAAGCACAAACATTAAACCCTGCACAACATCACTGGGTCACTGCATGTTGAGTGTCTGTCCAGACAATTATCACACACAGGTCAGACCTGGCAAGGAGACATAAGGTTTGGATATGTAGGCCTCGCCCGCACAAACCCCCCATACCTGAGACAATGTGATTGAGACAGATCAAGAAGTGACACTTCTTAATCAGGGTTTACAAAAATGTGCATCAAGAATTCCCAAATGTACTCCACATCACCTCGTGAGGCTGCCAACACATATTTGTGACAAACAACCATCAACAGATAGTTGTGAATAGACACACAGGCACTGCCCAGTGTGAGTATGCACAAGCCAAATGGGGTCACCCTGTCCAGTGGACACATGTAGCACACTTTAGATAAATACAAATGAGGCCAGGGAACAATGCCACAGAGGCCAACCTATGCTGAACACACAGATAATGGGCACAGTTTTGGATGACACATATGATTACGAGGCAAGGGTGTCTCAGGGGACTGTAGTGGGCACACTGCTCCATGGTCCTGGAATGATCTGACTGTAACATGAGCACCGTCCTGGCACTATGCATATCTCCCACTCATGCACATCATGTCTGAGGCCACAACATCGGTCATGCATGCTGCAAGTCTGTTCATTTGAAACCTCACACTCCTATGTTGAGACTCAGCATCATTGCCAACAAATATGGACCCCCAAATGACTGAACAGGACAGGGCACAGGCAAGGTAACAACACATGTCTCAGACCACCCCCACACATGATGCAGAAAGCAATATGTACTTGGATTAACTGGCAGCCTAGATGACCATGTGCAATAGTGATTACACACAGACCAGGGAACACATGTCAAGGAGGGGAAGGGAGGAAGAACAGCACCGGTTGACTTGGGGGAACAGGATATGCACTGCACATATAAACCCTGGCAGTGTATCCAGGCGACTGAGCACTTCCAAAAGCTGGTGACACACAACAAACACACATGTACCTACCCCCTCCTTGCTGCTGTCTCTCCTGTAACTGCCTATCCATGTCAGGGAAGACCACCGCCAGGACACGCCTCATCTGGTGGGTCAGGCGTCGGTGCCCGCCGTGGGGGCGTGGAGGTTAGTCCCCCAGCTGGACCCGGGCGATCCTCCGGGTCCAGCACCGAATGTCCTGCCACCGTTTTCGGACTTGGGCTAGGCGCCGACTGCGACCCTCCACCGATCTCACGGCCCTGATGGCCCACTTCCAGATCTCCCCCTTCTCGTAGACAGTTACCTGTGAGGATGACAAAGTGAGACAACATCACTACACCTGCTCCATGTCAGAGAGACACACATTTGAACATCTTTGATATGTTGAACAGGGCATAGGATGCTGCCAAGGAATAGCATCTTTGTCATATGGACATTGGCCTCTGTGGAAGTCCCAATGCACTACATGGCATTGAAAGTACACAGGTGGCATGAGGGGTGCGACACACTTCATGATCATGGCACACACTGTGCATCACAAGCAACACCAGGCTGATGGACAGCACCTCCAAGCAGTTACATGCCCCAGGCCAATGACGCAACCTCAGCAGAGTACACAGACACACACAGGCACAGATCAATCACCTGCCATTGGCAACAGCGGATACAAACCTCACTCTGCACATGTGCCACTTGCCTGTGGGGTGTCACAGGTGTGGGGCTAGCTCAGCAAGTCAGACACACAGCACGGCTTACTTCTCACATCAGATGGGTAGAGCTGTTGCCTCCTCCATGCAGCTGTGGTGCAACACTTTACATAGACACTCACCCACATGACAAGGCACATTCATACACATCAATGTCCAGGGGGCGTACACATCACTTGGACACTCTCACCACAGCTCCACTCAACTCACACACATCTGTGGGTACAGTCACCTGTCACACCGGGGAGACCACTGAATCACCTCAGGACTATAGACAAAAAATGCCACAAAGGATTAGCCAGGCTGAATGTGTCATGCACTATGCAGTGAATGTCACAGTAAGCACAATGCAAGTGAGGAGTGCACACATGAACTACATCATGCTCTGCATGGGAGACATAAGCCATTCCCCCCCCTGGGACCGACTCTAAACAACATTGCATGTCTGTCACACCTGGACACAATGCCAGAAGTGACAGTCACAAAAAAGGTGGACAGTCAAAGGTAGTGGAGTCAGCACTCACCTGCTCCCCTGGTCTCCCATACAGGCTGGTGTACTGTGGGAGGATGACATCCAGCAATGCTTCATTCTCCTCCTGGGTGAATGGCTGGGCCCTCTCCTCAGACCTTGACATGGTGCCAGAGGAAGCACAGATAGCAGCAGTGTTGTCAACAGGAATGTTGTGCAGGCAAGTGCCCTCTCATGGGTTCTGGCTGACTTATATCTGTCTTGCTGAGGGGCATTCATTTGGAGGAGTACATAGTGATTGGTCAGATTCATTCGCATCTTACGTTTACTCCAATCCCTTTCCACATACACCAGTGACAGCATTTGCATCGTTTAAATTTTGCGCATCATGTCAAGTCAACAACCACTTTGCAACATTGTATTTTGTGGCCAACTGACTTTTCCAGGACACCTGATGGAAAAATTTGAACTGAAAACTCTGTATCCATGACAACCAGTATGCATTTAGTGCCTAATACTTGTCCCCTATGTAATTTTCAAATCCACACACAGGTACGATGCGTTTCACACGTACCCCTACGGCACCAGTTGCACAGTGCGTTTGACACGTACGTGAACGCACTGGTAGTACACGTACCCGTACGTGTACTACCAGTGCCTACACGTACGTGTACTACCAGTGCCTACACGTACGGGTAAGCACTGGTAGTACACGTATGGGTATGTGTACTACCATAGCCTACACGTACGGGTACTACCAGTGCCTACACGTACGGGTACGCACTGGTAGTACACGTACCCGTACGTGTACTACCAGTGCCTACATGTATGTGTACTACCAGTGCGTACCCGTATGTGTAGGCACTGGTATTACACATATGTGTAGGCACTGGTAGTACACGTACGTGTGTACGGTCTGTACCACGTGTACTCCTACGGCCACACAACTCTAGTGATAAGGACCATACACACGCCCTCAGAGCGTGTGTACGGTGCGCTTCACACGCTTAGGCTGTTGATAGGATGCACACACGAAAGGAATGGAGGTCTCAGACTCGCACAAGGATGTACATCAAGTCATTGTCATTGCTGTCCTACATGTGCAGGGCCTAGGTGTGTCAGGCAGTGATATTGCACATGTCTCCTCATGTATTTGCACAGTTGATGTGTGATGACCTGTGTACACATGTCATGTGTGATGGGGCACTATGTGGCACAGTTCCCCTTCACACTTTGCACATGTGTGCATGTAGTACAAACGTGTCAAGCACAGCATCACTGGTATGGCACAGTCACCACCACCCGCAACTGTCCCCTGATGCCAGGGACAGGGACACTAACAACTGACATTTAACGACCAGCGTGCACCGATGTGACTATGTCATGTGTGTGTCATGTGTTCCCATGAGCTTGCTGTTGGTGTTCTGTCAACTGCATCTGCTGTTGCTGCATCCAACATGTGTCTGTGTGTAGATGGGCATGGCACACATCTACGCACTATGTTGAAAAGGGGTCGGGATTGTCCCAACCAATGTGATGCACAACAATGGACCGTAGGTCTTCACTCCAAGTTCATGTGCAAATTTTACAATAATCATAAAATAACAGTATTCATTGAAGAGAAAGTAGCTTATATTTTACAATTCGGTTAGTTCGATGATTCCAAACAGAAAAATTAACAAATCATGTCTAGGGGTGGGCGGAATTTGCGTAATCGCGTTACGCAAATCTCCGCGAAACGGTAAAAAATCTCCGCGAACACGCAGAAATTCCGCGAACACGCAGAATTACTTGTTCGCGATGCTTTTTTCCTGTTCACAATCGCTGTTTGCGTGCTCGGGGAGAAATATCTCGCGAACACGCATTTTGAGAACGCGAACAAGCAAAAAATTTCGCGAAGTCGCAGCAATTTCGCGTTCTCCACGGATCGCGAAATTACCCAAATTCCGCAAATTCCGCGAGCGGAACGGAATTTACCGCCCAGGCCTAATCATGTCACAATGTTACAATATGTACTGTGCTCCCAATGATGTACAAGCTAAACAAGCTGAACATCGTCTCAAAATATTTTCAAATTATTTAAACAAAGTCCCAATGCATTTCGGGTTTTAACAACCCTTCTTCAGGGGTTTGATGTCATCAAAGGAGATTTAGCTTTAGTGGAAATCCTCCACAGGAAACTACAACAAAAAGATCATGTATCAGTATTGACTGTAGAATATATACAATGTATTATTTTTAGGATTTGCACTCTATGCGTGTGGAGATACGGTGCTGTGGGTAGCTCTTAATAGTGCCCAATCCTGTAGTGCAACTAGAGTCTGAATGAGACACTCAAAAGGTGACTCCACCGCGGGGCTCTATGCGCACATACCCATCCACAATGTTCACTTGTGGATGGGTATGTTGCGGGGGACAGATTGATATGTTCTCATGAGTGTTTGGCATGTAGATGTTTGGCTGTGATGCTTCTTTGGCTATGGATTGATGTTGTTGTGTCACATGTCCATTGTGAGAGTGGGTAAATCCATTGCCTGCCCCGGGGGTGTGTGCTTGGGTAAGGGGTGTGTGTGACAGGGCCTGCTGGTGGGTGTAGTGTGATTTGGCTGTGGGTCTCCCAGGTGATGTATCTGTCCCCTCATGGTGCATGCTGCCATGCCAGTGAGTGTGAGTTCCTGTCCTAGATATCTGAGCTTGTGGTGTTGGTGTTTGAATTTACAGTGGTCACAGGAGGGCCTAGTGCTGCCTACAGCAGGGCCAAGTGTCAGCTACCTTGTCAGTACTTTGCCAGTCCCTGTGCATTGAGCATGGTGCATCGGTATGTACCTGGGCCATATGGGCTGAGGGCAATGGTGTCTGATTCAGAGTTGAACAATGTGTTTTGTGAGCCCCACTGTCACGTCCTCCGTGGCGACCGCTGCACACTCCCTGCAAGGACGACCGTACAACGTTTGGTGGACGAGAGCCACGCTCCATCTCCGCGAGATGCGTGAGATATGGAGGGGCTCTCTGGGTCACTACAATTCCCGGCATCCTTGCCTGCCCGCATGCGCAGGAGACAACGCTGCGCTCATCCGCCCGGCTACGTAAGCCGAGAACGCTGTGGGAATGGTGCAGATTATTTCGCCTCGAGTTGCTGACAGAGGAGGACGTTCCGAGGACCTTGCTGCTTCCATATTGGCTTTGGTGGGGTAAGGGTGTCGGTGACACCGCCAAGAGTCATACCTTTGCATTTCCCAGTATTCCGGCGTTGTGACTCACGCCGCTAGTACTGCCTTTGATTCTCTGCCATAGCGGACCTGTGTGATACCGCCAAGAGTCATTCCTTTGCATTTCCCAGTATTCCGGCATTGTGACTCACGCCGCTAGTACTGCCTTTGATTCTCTGCCATAGCGGACCTGAGTGACACCGCCAAGAGTCATCCTGGTGTTGAGACTCACGCCGCTAGTGTAATTCTTTGAGCAGTGGCCATTTCAGAACTGAGTGCCAACGCCACAAGTCATTACCTGCTCATTATTGTCTTACGGCCCTGTGGGATCACAGCGCCGGTTAGAACTCTTGCCACCATATATCTTGGTATAGACAGACATTAACTCAAGAAACCAGTACCAGGTGGTATCTCATCATTCTACGATTTCCTGCAACTTGTTTGCCAGACTTCATTTCTCCATATTATTGGTTTAATGTCTGTGTGTATTGTTTCGTCATAGCAGGGGATGTAAGAGAGGTGCTGAACAAATTGCGTAATTCCTTCTTCCCTTGTGAGGCCCACAGTCGCACTGGTTATGGTGGGTAAGGAGCTCATGTACTGAGATTGTGTGGCAACAGTATAAATGAAGATTATTGCTGATACGTTTTATGTAATCCACAGTTCTCTGCTGTGTATCACGTATAGATGATACGAACAATCAGACAAGCATCCCATACACTTGAGAGGGTCAGATGATGAAACAATCGTCCTTCTAGTTATAGATGCTATCCTTGAGTTCTTTGTTTTCTTTACAGGTATACATGTAGACAAATATGTATAGTGTGTACTTCCTGGAAAGAGGGAGCTAAGGATTGAGGTGCAGTGTGAAGTGTGTCTTAATCATAGTTTTTCTCCACAGATCTCCCTCCCCGCTGTTCCCTTCCTTTCCTTCCCCCGATTGACCCCCTCTAATGTCCGTGCTGTTACAGCATCTCGGAAATTGAGGTTGTCAATAGGTGGACCCCATTGAGCAACGAACCGATCCTGAGAGGCCTCCGAGGGACCGTGACAGAATAATCTGCCTACTTCAATATACCTCTCCCGGTCGGTTCGTTGTTGCGATGGCCACCTTGGAAGACGTCCTGGTTACCTTAGGGGCACTTCAGCAGGAGATAGCCGACTCCAGGGTGGAGATAGTGGCATCTAGGGCCGAAACTGCAGCCTTGCAAGACACAGTCACTAGATTACAACGAAACCCATTTGACGCACAATCAGGTAGAACTTGGGGGGGGGAGTACATTCCAGTTTGGATCATCCTCTGTTCCTTCTCCACTTACAGTGGAAATGCCTACACCCATTCCTTTGGCCGCTCCTGAGAGGTTTTATGGGGAGGCATCCAAGGTACAAGTCTTTATGACTCAAGTGTTATTACACTTTTCATGTAAACCCAAGGCCTTTCCCACCAATCAGGCTCGGGTGGCTTTTATGATTTCATACCTAACAGGTGATGCGGCCCAATGGGCAGTACCTTATGTGCGGCGCGACGACCCCCTTCTATACGATTGGGAGGCGTTTTGTAAAGAATTCGAGCTTGTGTTCGATCGTAGGGCAGCTTCCTTTTCAGCAGATAGAGAACTGCTGGAACTTAAACAGGGAACTAAGGACTTGGTGGTGTACATCATTACCTTCCAACGTTTGGTAGCCGAAACACAATGGCCAGAGGAAAAGAAGGCTGCTGTATTTTATCATGGGCTGAGGGACGACATGAAAGACGTGTTAGCCCAGATAGACCCTCAACCATCCACTTGTATAGATCATATCAACCTCACGTTAAGGTTAGATTATCGCATAGGGGAACGCCGTGGGGACAGAAAGAAAGTAGAGCGGCAGCCTATGAGATTTGAGAAAGGTAGGGGGTCGGGAGTGGGGGTGGCCCCGGTATCAGAACCTATGGACATAGGTACCATTCGAGCCCCACTTACTCCAGCAGAGAGAGACCTCCGGCGAAAGACTGGGCTCTGCATGTATTGCGGAAAAAAGGGCATTTTGTGAAAGAATGTTTGGCCAAACCAAAAACCAACGTAGGGGCCAAAAGAGTGTCTGGCTTGTCCTTAGAGGTCGTGCCGGAAAACTGATTCACCCAGGGAAAGCAGGAGGGAAGTCCTTGGGTGGGTTGCATATTCCTTCTACCATGAATACCCTAGCATTGTCGTCTCAACATTTGTTTTTAACCATCACTCTTAAAACGCCAGGAGGTTGGCAGACATGTGAAGCCATGGTTGATTCTGGAGCAACAGGATTGTTTATGGACCTAGGGACTGCCAGGCGTTTAAGGATAGAGTTGATTAAAAAAGACTCCCCCGAAGAGGTGTTGGCTGTAGATGGGAAGGCGTTAAGCACAGGCCCTATCAGGTACCATTCAGATACCATGCCCATGACTTGCGGGGAGGGGCATACTGAAATTGTGTCTTTTAATGTCATCAAAGCCCCGCAGTATGGAGTGATCCTAGGCCTGCCCTGGTTGAAATTACACAACCCTACCATCGATTGGAAGAATAACAAGGTGGAGTTTAAGAGTTCCTGGTGCAGAGAGCATTGTACTAACAACTGGGGGGATATTGCTTGTAGTCAGGGAAGTCCCAACTCAATAGCCACGGCCGCTGAAACTGATGTAAAGTTGCCTGCGTGGTATGCAGAGTATCAAGATGTGTTCTGTGAGAAATCTGCTGATATCCTCCCCCCTCACAGGCATTATGACTGCCGTATAGACTTAGTCCCCGGGGCTGTTATACCTTGTGGAAGACTATATGCACTCACTGAAGCAGAAAATACTCACTTAAGAGAATACCTAGAAAAATACTTGGAGAACGGGTTTATACGCCCTTCACGATCCCCGGCAGCCTCTCCTATTTTCTTTATTCCAAAAGCCAACGGGGAGAAGAGAGCCTGCATTGACTTTAGGGCATTAAACAACGTAACAATCAAAAATAGGTATCCTCTGCCTTTGATATCTGTTCTGTTAGAACAGGTTAAGTCAGCCACAATCTACACTTGCCTTGATTTAAAGGGGGCCTACCACTTGGTACGCGTTCGGGAAGGGGACGAGTGGAAAACCACCTTTAGGACCCGCTATGGCCTTTATGAATATACCGTGATGCCATTCGGACTGTGCAATGCCCCCGCCGCATTTCAATACTTCGTTAACGAGGTGCTGCGGGAGTATTTAGACAAGTTCGTGGTGGCATATATCAATGATATTTTGATATATTCCTCCACGGAGGAGGAACATAGGGCACATGTGGGGTTGGTGTTTGATGCATTATGACAGAATAAACTATTTTGTAAACTCAGTAAATGTGAGTTCCACGTGAAAGAAGTGGAATTAATGGGAGTGATGCTGACACCCTCAGGCCAGGTTTTGTCAGAACGAAAGATCAAAGCCGTGAAAGATTGGGCCCAACCTACAAATGTTAAAGACATTCACTGCTTTCTCGGATTTGCGAATTTTTATCGCAGATTCATTAACCAATTCTCTGCGGTAGTGGCTCCCCTTACCAAGCTGTTACGAAAAAACGAACCATTTCGGTGGACACCAGAAGCAGAGGCCTCCTTTCAAAGCTTAAAGGATGCTTTTTCTTATTGCCCCGGTGTTGATACATCCGGACCCGGAGAGCCCATATATTGTGGAAGCAGATGCCTCCGATGTGGCAGTAGGAGCCATACTCTCACAGCGCCATAAGACGACGGGCCAACTTCATCCGGTGGCCTATATGTCCAGGAAATTAAATTTGGCCGAAACACGGTATACCATCGCCGAAAAAGAGCTCCTAGCCATAAAAGAAGCATTTAGTGATTGGAGACACCTGTTATTAGGGGCCAAGCATGTGGTAACTGTATATACCGATCATCGACGCGGATGTTGTCTCCCAGGCAGTTACGCTGGATGCTATTCTTTTCAGAGTTTCACTACCTTGTCACTTACCGACCTGGGGCGGACAATAAAAAAACGGACACTTTGTCCCGCAAAGACATCCCTGATGGAACCCAGACAGAACAGTCGCAGTCAGTTTTGGACCCTCAAAGGGTCATAGGATCACTTCAAACTGACACCTTTCTACAGAAAGTAATCAAAGGGGTGAAGAATCCTTACTGGAAGAAATGGTTACGGAGCCACCCGCAGTGGAAGATAATTAAGGGTCTCCCAATGAAAGGCAAACAGTTGTTAATACCCAATCCGACCTTAAGGAAAGAGGTCTTCCACTGGTGTCATCACACACCCAGTGCGGGACATAACGGTATTAAGAAGTCCTTAGATCGCATTTCTCGCCAGTTTTGGTGGCCAACTGAGGTGGAAGACACCACGGCCATGATTCACAGGTGTGAGACGTGTGTGACGGCTAAACCAATCCAAAGGACTGTTACAACCCCTACCGTCTCCTTTGGTACCCTGGGAAACCATTTCTTTTGATTTTATCGTTGGGTTGCCACTGGATCAAGGATGTACAGCTATCGTGGTAGTGGTGGACAGTCTCACCAAGATGGGACATTTTATAGCCTGTGCTAAAGAACCCACGGCAGGACAATTGGCCAAACTACTATTGTTTCATGTGATAAGGCTTCATGGCCTTCCTGCAAATATGGTGTCCGACAGGGGCCCCCAATTCACTGCCTGATTTTGGACAGCCTGGTGTAAGGCATTACTTATGAAAACGTCCAAAAGTACCAGTTTTCTCCCTCAGTCTGATGGGCAAACAGAAAGACTGAATCAGACTCTCAAGCAGTACCTACGGTGCTACGTGGAAAAAAACACCGACGCTTGGGTGGATCTCTTGTGCTTGGCTGAGGTGGCATACAACAGTGTCAAACACCAATCCACCAACTTCACGCCGTTTTACAGTAATTACGGATCCCATCCACGCTTCATTTCTTTGATTCAACCTGGAAGCATCCCTGAAGTGCCGGAAGCACAAGACCGGGTGAAACACATTCAACAAACCCTACACCTCACTCGTAGAAATTTGGAAAAGGCCAAAGGGATCTACAAAACTAAGGCGGATAAACACCGACAACCCACACCTATCTACAGGGTAGGAGAGGCAGTGTGGTTATCGACGAAAAACATTCGATTCCGTCGATATAGCGTGTTTAATCCCAAGTTCATTGGGCCTTATAAAATCATCAAAGTGATCTCACCGTTGGCCATGAAATTGGCACTGCCCAAGGCCATGAAAATACATCCGGTCTTTCATGTGTCCTTATTGAAGCCCTCATATACATCCATAAAGAAAGGACCGGCGCCCGTTTGGATCAATCACGAGCCGGAGTATGAAGTGCAGTCAATTCTGGACTCAAAAATGAGGGGATCCAAATTGTGGTATTTGGTGTCCTGGAAAGGATATGGCGCGGAAGAAAATTCGTGGGAACCAGCGGTGGGCGTGCATGCTCCCCGGTGCGTAAAAGCCTTTTACGAACGGTTTCCCAACAAACCTGGTTCGTGTCAGAGGTCGTTGGGAGAGGGATGTGCTGTCACGTCCGCCGTGGCGACCGCTGCACACTCCCTGCAAGGACGACCGTACAACGTTTGGTGGACGAGAGCCGCGCTCCATCTCCGCGAGATGCGTGAGATATGGAGGGGCTCTCTGGGTCACTTCAATTCCCGGCATCCTTGCCTGCGCGCATGCGCAGGAGACAATGCTGCGCTCATCCGCCCGGCTACGTAAGCCGAGAACGCTGAGGGAATGGCGCAGATTATTTCGCCTCGAGTTGCTGACAGAGGAGGACGTTCCGAGGACCTTTCTGCTTCCATATTGGCTTTGGTGGGGTAAGGGTGTCGGTGACACCTCCAAGAGTCATACCTTTGCATTTCCCAGTATTCCGGCGTTGTGACTCACGCCGCTAGTACTGCCTTTGATTCTCTGCCATAGCGGACCTGTGTGACACCGCCAAGAGTCATACCTTTGCATTTCCCAGTATTCCGGTGTTGTGACTCACGCCGCTAGTACTGCCTTTGATTCTCTGCCATAGCGGACCTGAGTGACACCACCAAGAGTCATCCTGGTGTTGAGACTCACGCCGCTAGTGTAATTCTTTGACCAGTGGCCATTTCAGAACTGAGTGCCAACGCCACAAGTCATTACCTGCTCATTATTGTCTTACGGCCCTGTGGGATCACAGCGCCGGTTAGAACTCTTGCCACCATATATCTTGGTATAAACAGACATTAACTCAAGAAACCAGTACCAGGTGGTATCTCATCATTCTACGATTTCCTTCAACTTGTCTGCCAGACTTCATTTCTCCATATTATTGGTTTAATGTCTGTGTGTATTGTTTTGTCATAGCAGGGGATGTAAGAGAGGTGCTGAACAAATTGCGTAATTCCTTCTTCCCTTGTGAGGCCCACAGTCGCACTGGTTATGGTGGGTAAGGAGCTCATGTACTGAGATTGTGTGGCAATAGTATAAATGAAGATTATTGCTGATACGTTTTATGTAATCCACAGTTCTCTGCTGTGTATCACGTATAGATGATACGAACAATCAGACAAGCATCCCATACACTTGAGAGGGTCAGATGATGAAACAATCGTCCTTCTAGTTATAGATGCTATCCTTGAGTTCTTTGTTTTCTTTACAGGTATACATGTAGACAAATATGTATAGTGTGTACTTCCTGGAAAGAGGGAGCTAAGGATTGAGGTGCAGTGTGAAGTGTGTCTTAATCATAGTTTTTCTCCACAGATCTCCCTCCCCGCTGTTCCCTTCCTTTCCTTCCCCCGATTGACCCCCTCTAATGTCCGTGCTGTTACAGCATCTCGGAAATTGAGGTTGTCAATAGGTGGACCCCATTGAGCAACGAACCGATCCTGAGAGGCCTCCGAGGGACCGTGACAGAATAATCTGCCTACTTAAATATACCTCTCCCGGTCGGTTCGTTGTTGCGATGGCCACCTTGGAAGACGTCCTGGTTACCTTAGGGGCACTTCAGCAGGAGATAGCCGACTCCAGGGTGGAGATAGCGGCATCTAGGGCCGAAACTGCAGCCTTGCAAGACACAGTCACTAGATTACAATGAAACCCATTTGACGCACAATCAGGTAGAACTTGGGGGGGGGGAGTACATTCCAGTTTGGATCATCCTCTGTTCCTTCTCCACTTACAGTGGAAATGCCTACACCCATTCCTTTGGCCGCTCCTGAGAGGTTTTATGGGGAGGCATCCAAGGTACAAGTCTTTATGACTCAAGTGTTATTACACTTTTCATGTAAACCCAAGGCCTTTCCCACCAATCAGGCTCGGGTGGCTTTTATGATTTCATACCTAACAGGTGATGCGGCCCAATGGGCAGTACCTTATATGCGGCGCGACGACCCCCTTCTATACGATTGGGAGGCGTTTTGTAAAGAATTCGAGCTTGTGTTCGATCGTAGGGCAGCTTCCTTTTCAGCAGATAGAGAACTGCTGGAACTTAAACAGGGAACTAAGGACTTGGTGGTGTACATCAATACCTTCCAACGTTTGGTAGCCGAAACACAATGGCCAGAGGAAAAGAAGGCTGCTGTATTTTATCATGGGCTGAGGGACGACATGAAAGACGTGTTAGCCCAGATAGACCCTCAACCATCCACTTGTATAGATCTTATCAACCTCACGTTAACGTTAGATTATCACATAGGGGAACGCCGTGGGGACAAAAAGAAAGTAAAGCGGCAGCCTATGAGATTTGAGAAAGGTAGGGGGTCGGGAGTGGGGGTGGCCCCGGTATCAGAACCTATGGACATAGGTACCATTCGAGCCCCACTGACGCCAGCAGACAGAGACCTCCGGCGAAAGACTGGGCTCTGCATGTATTGCGGAAAAAAAGGGCATTTTGTGAAAGAATGTTTGGCCAAACCAAAAACCAACGTAGGGGCCAAAAGAGTGTCTGGCTTGTCCTTAGAGGTCGTGCCGGAAAACTGATTCACCCAGGGAAAGCAGGAGGGAAGTCCTTGGGTGGGTTGCATATTCCTTCTACCATGAATACCCTAGCATTGTCGTCACAACATTTGTTTTTAACCATCTCTCTTAAAACGCCAGGAGGTTGGCAGACATGTGAAGCCATGGTTGATTCTGGAGCAACAGGATTGTTTATGGACCTAGGGACTGCCAGGCGTTTAAGGATAGAGTTGATTAAAAAAGACTCCCCCGAAGAGGTGTTGGCTGTAGATGGGAAGGCGTTAAGCACAGGCCCTATCAGGTACCATTCAGATACCATGCCCATGACTTGCGGGGAGGGGCATACTGAAATTGTGTCTTTTAATGTCATCAAAGCCCCGCAGTATGGAGTGATCCTAGGCCTGCCCTGGTTGAAATTACACAACCCTACCATCGATTGGAAGAATAACAAGGTGGAGTTTAAGAGTTCCTGGTGCAGAGAGCATTGTACTAACAACTGGGGGGATATTGCTTGTAGTCAGGGAAGTCCCAACTCAATAGCCACGGCCGCTGAAACTGATGTAAAGTTGCCTGCGTGGTATGCAGAGTATCAAGATGTGTTCTGTGAGAAATCTGCTGATATCCTTCCCCCTCACAGGCATTATGACTGCCGTATAGACTTAGTCCCCGGGGCTGTTATACCTTGTGGAAGACTATATGCACTCACTGAAGCAGAAAATACTCACTTAAGAGAATACCTAGACAAATACTTGGAGAACGGGTTTATACGCCCTTCACGATCCCCGGCAGCCTCTCCTATTTTCTTTATTCCAAAAGCCAACGGGGAAAAGAGAGCCTGCATTGACTTTAGGGCATTAAACAACGTAACGATCAAAAATAGGTATCCTCTGCCTTTGATATCTGTTCTGTTAGAACAGGTTAAGTCAGCCACAATCTACACTCGCCTTGATTTAAAGGGGGCCTACCACTTGGTACGCGTTCGGGAAGGGGATGAGTGGAAAACCGCCTTTAGGACCCGCTATGGCCTTTATGAATATACCGTGATGCCATTCGGACTGTGCAATGCCCCCGCCGCATTTCAATACTTCGTTAACGAGGTGCTGCGGGAGTATTTGGACAAGTTCGTGGTGGCATATATCGATGATATTTTGATATATTCCTCCACTGAGGAGGAACATAGGGCACATGTGGGGTTGGTGTTTGATGCATTACGACAGAATAAACTATTTTGTAAACTCAGTAAATGTGAGTTCCACGTGAAAGAAGTGGAATTCTTGGGAGTGATGCTGCCACCCTCAGGCCAGGTTATGTCAGAACGAAAGATCAAAGCCGTGAAAGATTGGGCCCAACCTACAAATGTTAAAGACATTCAATGCTTTCTCGGATTTGCGAATTTTTATCGCAGATTCATTAACCAATTCTCTGCGGTAGTGGCTCCCCTTACCAAGCTGTTACGAAAAAACGAACCATTTCGGTGGACACCAGAAGCAGAGGCCTCCTTTCAAAGCTTAAAGGATGCTTTTGTTACTGCCCCGGTGTTGATACATCCGGACCCGGAGAGCCCATATATTGTGGAAGCAGATGCCTCCGATGTGGCAGTAGGAGCCATACTCTCACAACGCCATAAGACGACGGGCCAACTTCATCCGGTGGCCTATATGTCCAGGAAATTAAATTTGGCCGAAACACGGTATACCATCGCCGAAAAAGAGCTCCTAGCCATAAAAGAAGCATTTAGTGATTGGAGACACCTGTTATTAGGGGCCAAGCATGTGGTAACTGTATATACCGATCATCGTAACTTGCAGTTTATGAGATCGACGCGGATGTTGTCTCCCAGGCAGTTACGCTGGATGCTATTCTTTTCAGAGTTTCACTACATTGTCACTTACCGACCTGGGGCAGACAATAAAAAAGCGGACGCTTTGTCCCGCAAAGGCATCCCTGATGGAACCCAGATAGAACAGTCGCAGTCAGTTTTGGACCCTCAAAGGGTCATAGGATCACTACAAACTGACACCTTTCTACAGAAAGTAATCAAAGGGGTGAAGAATCCTTACTGGAAGAAATGGTTACGGAGCCACCCGCAGTGGAAGATAATTAAGGGTCTCCCAATGAAAGGCAAACAGTTGTTAATACCCAATCCGACCTTAAGGAAAGAGGTCTTCCACTGGTGTCATCACACACCCAGTGCGGGACATAACGGTATTAAGAAGACCTTAGATCGCATTTCTCGCCAGTTTTGGTGGCCAACTGAGGTGGAAGACACCACAACCATGATTCACAGGTGTGAGACGTGTGTGACGGCTAAACCAGAACACGGGAAATCCAAAGGACTGTTACAACCCCTACCGTCTCCTTTGGTACCCTGGGAAACCATTTCTTTTGATTTTATCGTTGGGTTGCCACTGGATCAAGGATGTACAGCCATCGTGGTAGTGGTGGACAGTCTCACCAAGATGGGACATTTTATAGCCTGTGCTAAAGAACCCACGGCAGGACAATTGGCCAAACTACTATTGTTTCATGTGATAAGGCTTCATGGCCTTCCTGCAAATATAGTGTCCGACAGGGGCCCCCAATTCACTGCCCGATTTTGGACAGCCTGGTGTAAGGCATTACAGATGAAAACGTCCAAAAGTACCAGTTTTCACCCTCAGTCTGATGGGCAAACAGAAAGACTGAATCAGACTCTCAAGCAGTACCTACGGTGCTACGTGGAAAAAAACACCGACGCTTGGGTGGATCTCTTGTGCTTGGCTGAGGTGGCATACAACAGTGCCAAACACCAATCCACCAACTTCACGCCGTTTTACAGTAATTACGGATACCATCCATGCTTCATCTCTTTGATTCAACCTGGAAGCATCCCTGAAGTGCCGGAAGCACAAGACCGGGTGAAACACATTCAACAAACCCTACACCTCACTCGTAGAAATTTGGAAAAGGCCAAAGGGATCTACAAAACTAAGGCGGATAAACACCGACAACCCACACCTATCTGCAGGGTAGGAGAGGCAGTGTGGTTATCGACGAAAAACATTCGATTCCGTCGATATAGCGTGTTTAATCCCAAGTTCATTGGGCCTTATAAAATCATCAAAGTGATCTCACCGTTGGCCATGAAATTGGCACTGCCCAAGGCCATGAAAATACATCCGGTCTTTCATGTGTCCTTATTGAAGCACTCATATACATCCATAAAGAAAGGACCGGCGCCCGTTTGGATCAATCACGAGCCGGAGTATGAAGTGCAGTCAATTCTGGACTCAAAAATGAGGGGATCCATATTGTGGTATTTGGTGTCCTGGAAAGGATATGGCGCGGAAGACAATTTGTGGGAACCAGCGGTGGGCGTGCATGCTCCCCGGTGCGTAAAAGCCTTTTACGAACGGTTTCCCAACAAACCTGGTTCGTGTCAACGGTCGTTGGGAGAGGGATGTGCTGTCACGTCCTCCGTGGCGACCGCTGCACACTCCCTGCAAGGACGACCGTACAACGTTTGGTGGACGAGAGCCGCGCTCCATCTCCGCGAGATGCGTGAGATATGGAGGGGCTCTCTGGGTCACTTCAATTCCCGGCATCCTTGCCTGCGCGCATGCGCAGGAGACAACGCTGCGCTCATCCGCCCAGCTACGTAAGCCGAGAACGCTGAGGGAATGGCGCAGATTATTTCGCCTCGAGTTGCTGACAGAGGAGGACGTTCCGAGGACCTTGCTGCTTCCATATTGGCTTTGGTGGGGTAAGGGTGTCGGTGACACCGCCAAGAGTCATACCTTTGCATTTCCCAGTATTCCGGCGTTGTGACTCACGCCTCTAGTACTGCCTTTGATTCTCTGCCATAGCGGACCTGTGTGACACCGCCAAGAGTCATACCTTTGCATTTCCCAGTATTCCGGCATTGTGACTCACGCCGCTAGTACTGCCTTTGATTCTCTGCCATAGCGGACCTGAGTGACACCACCAAGAGTCATCCTGGTGTTGAGACTCACGCCGCTAGTGTAATTCTTTGACCAGTGGCCATTTCAGAACTGAGTGCCAACGCCACAAGTCATTACCTGCTCATTATTGTCTTACGGCCCTGTGGGATCACAGCGCCGGTTAGAACTCTTGCCACCATATATCTTGGTATAAACAGACATTAACTCAAGAAACCAGTACCAGGTGGTATCTCATCATTCTACGATTTCCTGCAACTTGTCTGCCAGACTTCATTTCTCCATATTATTGGTTTAATGTTTGTGTGTATTGTTTCATCATAGCAGGGGATGTAAGAGAGGTGCTGAACAAATTGCGTAATTCCTTCTTCCCTTGTGAGGCCCACAGTCGCACTGGTTATGGTGGGTAAGGAGCTCATGTACTGAGATTGTGTGGCAACAGTATAAATGAAGATAATTGCTGATACATTTTATGTAATCCACAGTTCTCTGCTGTGTATCACGTATAGATGATACGAACAATCAGACAAGCATCCCATACACTTGAGAGGGTCAGATGATGAAACAATCGTCCTTCTAGTTATAGATGCTATCCTTGAGTTCTTTGTTTTCTTTACAGGTATACATGTAGACAAATATGTATAGTGTGTACTTCCTGGAAAGAGGGAGCTAAGGATTGAAGTGCAGTGTGAAGTGTGTCTTAATCATAGTTTTTTTCCACAGATCTCCCTCCCCGTTGTTCCCTTCCTTTCCTTCCCCCGATTGACCCCCTCTAATGTCCGTGCTGTTACAGCATCTCGGAAATTGAGGTTGTCAATAGGTGGACCCCATTGAGCAACAAACCGATCCTGAGAGGCCTCCGAGGGACCGTGACACCCACCCTCCCAGCATCCCGGACATCCAGTCTTGGGTTTGTGCTTCGTGTAGCCTGGGACATGGCATGACCTTGCTTTGTGGATGGGGCATACACATGTTAGTGGTATGAGCGTTGTTTTTGAGTGTGGTGGTGTCCGGTGAGGGCTTGGGGGTAGTTGCGTGCATTTGGTGTAGTTGGGGTGTGGATGCCATTACCCCCATGTTACGTAAGTTGTTTGTGTACTCACCAGGCTCTGCAACTCCTTCGACTCCGTGTACTCCCACCGGCGGAAGCAGGGCCATTACCTTCTCCTCCCAGGGATGGTAATGTACCGGTCTGCGGGGCAGCCCACCTCCAGTGATGTTGCTCTGGGCGTAGTCCTCGTTCATTTTGCGCTTGACTGCCATCCGCAGATCGTACCACCTGACTTGGCATTCATTCCTCGTCCTTCTGATGGACACAACAGCATTCCCCCTATCGACGATCCTCTGCCACAGGCGTGATTTTTCGGCTATGCAGGTCTGTCTGACCAATGTTCCAAAGAGCTGTGGCTCGACTCTGATGACTTCGTTGACAAGGATGTCCAGCTCCTCCCTTGTGAACTTTGGATTCTTGTCTGTGGGCATGGTGTGGGGTGTGGGTGTGGATGGTTGTGGGTGTGTGGGTGTGAATGTGACGGTGTGGGTCTGAATGTGAAGAGGGGGTCTGTGTGAAAGAGTTTGTGTGAAGGTGTGTACGTTAAGGTGTATGGGTGCAGTTGTTTGTGTGTGGTGTCTGTCAGCAGTGGGTCTGTTGCAAAGGCTCTGATTTGTGAGTATGGGCCCTTTTTATTGGTCCATTTGTGGGTGTGGCTGGGTTTGAAATTTTGGTGGGTGTGTTATAAGAGGTGGTTGTGAGTTTGGGTCTCTGTTTGCCTGTTTGGATGTGCCAGGTCAGTCATTTAGATGTTTTTTCTACTTCAGACGTGTTTTGTGGTGTTGTGCGAGTCGAATTGACCCTCCTTGTGCTGTTTTACAGTGTCCTAGTTCTGTACGAGTCGTTTTAGTGTATGTAAGGTGCGTACATACGCGATGTTGTTGTACAGTGCTCACATATGCAATGTTGTTGTACGGTGTACATACGCGATGCTGGGGTACGGTGTGTGTTGGACCTGGCCCTTTTTGCAGGGTCATCCCTAAACTTTTTTCCTTCCTCCTGTATTTTTCCTGACCTGTTGTTGGCTGTTTTATGACTCTGGGCACCTTACCACTGCTGATCAGTGCTAAGGTGTATATGCTCTCCCTAAGGTAAAATGTATACATTAATTGGTGTCCATGTTTGGCTTATTTGGTTTACTGTCAGCCCCTAGTAAAGTGCACCAGGAGTGCCAGGGCTTGTAAATACAAATGCTGCTGGATGACAAAGGGTGCCAAGCACCTGGGGCTACTGCCCCCCGCTCCCTGGGGCCACAGAGGTTTGAGAGCCCTGAGAGGCATACGGCCTGGGTCTCATCCCTGACTACTGTCAGTGGCCACTGTAGCATTTTGCTGTCTGTCTGTTGGGACACACCGGTGCGCCAGTTAAGGTTAGGTGCTGCACAGGTGGTGTCCACAGGTGAGGAGAAGGGTTCCCCATGGATTGGCTTGGTGGGCCCTGAGAGTATGGACAGAGGGAGTCCAATAGGTTCAGGTTGGAGTAGAACTGGAGTCTGCCCCTGCAGTTGCGGGCCAGGTCCTTGTTCTATCGCCCCAAGCAGGGAAGACCATCACGGTGGTGATTGGTCTACCCTGCGTTTTGGCTGGAAGGGGGTTGTGTTGGACCTGGCCCTTTTTGCAGGGTCATCCCTAAACTTTTTGCCTTCGTCCTGTATTTTTCCTGACCTGTTGTTGGCTGTTTTATGACTCTAGGCACCTTACCACTGCTGATCAGTGCTAAGGTGCATATGCTCTCCCTAAGGTAAAATGTATACATTAATTGGTGTCCATGTTTGGCTTGTTTGGTTTACTGTCAGCCCCTAGTAAAGTGCACCAGGAGTGCCAGGGCTTTTAAATACAAATGCTGCTGGTGGGCTTGCAGCACTGCTTGTGCCACCCACAGAAGCGGCCTAGTAAAATGTGTCTAAGGTCTGCCACTGCAGAGCCTGCGTGCAGTCTGGTACTGTCGCGCTGATTGCGCAAGTACAACCACTTGCCAGTCCCTAAACCTTCCCTTAACTACATACTAGTCACCCCTCTGGTAGGCCCAAGGGCAGGGTGCATTGTAGGCATAAGGTAGGACATGCCCTGATGTGTGTGGCATGTCCTAATAGTGAATTACAGCCATTTTCGTTTTTCCCTATTGAAGGCTACCTGCTCTCCATAGGCCAGAATGGGCTGCTGGAAATACTACAGGCTGTAATCCCAGTGGACTCAGAGAGCATAGTAGAAAGTCAAGTTTAGTATGCCTGAACTCAGAATAATAAAATACTTCTTTTAGTAAAGTTTATTTTAACCCCTTCGCCGCGGCACGAATTTTGCCGCGGCGCTTGGGGGGTTTGGGGGCAGCGCGGCGCCGCCATGCTCGTGACGGAACCACTCCGTCATGAGCCACGGGCGCGCTGTGCTCATGACGGAGTGGTTCCGTCACAACTCCGCCCACTCGCGCTAATCGCCCGCTCATGACAGAGTGGTTCCGTCATGAGCAGGGAAGGGGTTAATATCCTGTGTTTGTAAATACTACTTTTAGAAAGTTAGTATTTACTGACCTGGCCATTTCAGTCCGCCTTTGCTGTGTGTGTGTGTTCTGCCTAGTAACAGTAAAGGAGCAGGGCTGGGGAATTCCAGGAGACAGGCTGGCTGCCAGGTGGTGGGTAGAGAGATTACACCAGGATGGGTGGGAGGAGTACACCTTTGACTCTGAATAGACCTGTGCTCTGCCACCACAATGCCGGCTCCGCCCCCTGTGGAGCGGCTGATGTCTCTGCCCTGCTACTGAAAGGAAAGAGCAGAGTCACCACAACAAAGTGCTCCAAAACTGGACTGAGCCAGGCCCAGGCCCCCTGGCGTCAAAGAACAAAAGAATTGTGCTATAAAAGAAGGAGCCCTGCTCCTAAGAAATCAGATCCTGTTTGCGCCAAGACGAACCTCTGCCTGAAGGATAAGGACCTGGAGAAGCTGAAGGAGGAATACTGTCTCTCTGCCTGAGAGATTGGCCTGCAGTGGGTGCCTGTCTGCTGGAAGGAGAGGAAAAGACTAAAGGAAAAGACTTTGCATCAACTTGTGCTTTCAAACAATCTCCAAGGGCTTGCTTGTGAACTTGCCCCCTGAACTGCGCCCCAGGAACAGTGGGCGCTACCTTTCCCCCAGAAGAGGAGAAGCTGCTGGAACCGATCCTGTGATGCTGACCCCCAGAGAACCTGTGTGCCCCCCTTTCTCTTTCCAAGCACTGCGACATCTGCCACCTGGGGCTACCACGAGCACCGCAAGGACCTGTCCACCTGGTCCCAGCACTGCAAGTAACTGCCCCTCCGAGCCGTAGCTCGCAACGTGAAGAAAAGAGCCTGAATGTCTAAACACCGAGCCTCTGCGACCCTGAGCCGCCGAGATCACCGCGAGGACCTATGACGCACTGGTGATCCCCTGGAAAGCTTACAGCGCGACGCACTGAAGAGATTGCCCCCGAGCTGCCCCTCCTGCTCCTGCCCGTGATCGTTTGGCCGAGACTGTCCTAGAGCACCCCACGAAGCACCGCCGCCCACTGCCAAGAAGGGACGACAACGCGACGTGGCACGCTACTGCCAGGACCCCTGAAGCTGCTGTGATCACCCCCTGTGCGAGGAATAAGGTACTGTGTGCGAGCGCGCTGGAGTACGACCTGCCCGTTGCTTGGTTTGGGCCGTACTAGCGCTGTAGACCCGCTACGCGACAAACACGTGATTTGTGCACCTTTGTACGGCTCGAAATCAGCTGTTCGCACCGTCCCACCGAAGGTACGGCTCGTCCAGCTTGGAATACATTGACGGCGCTCACGCGGGCAGCGTGAGCTTTGGAGGGGCGTACCAGACGTGTACGACATGTACCTACGAGGGTACGGTCCGTACTGTTCACTGCCAGCGTACGCGTGCTCACGCGAGAAGCGTGAGGAACGGCAAGCGTACTCGTGCTCACGCGAGAAGCGTGAGAAACGGCAACACACCTCTAAAACTTTGTACAAAGCGTAACAAATGCGCTACGAAGCGCACAGAACCCCTATGAAGCCTATATTAAGTATAATTTTGCCATTTTAAGAACTGTGGACTGCCTGAAAGCCTTCAAGAGTAACTGGAACCTTACTTAAG
Source organism: Triturus cristatus (assembly GCF_964204655.1). Classification (NCBI taxonomy): domain Eukaryota; kingdom Metazoa; phylum Chordata; class Amphibia; order Caudata; family Salamandridae; genus Triturus; species Triturus cristatus. Next base: position 639,344,028 of record NC_140579.1, on the reverse strand, counting down.
TTAAAGACTGTATTTTTGACAACCTGCCTAAAGAAAACTTTTATATAAAGAACTTTATTTTAATATAAATACAGCCTTGTGTCTTTGTGTGGTGGGGTGGTGATTATTGTGTGGGGCATCCTGAAAGCTTAACCTAATGCCCTCTGGAAACCTAGCCTGACTGCTCGCGCCACGTTACCTAGAGGGTGAGCAGGGGTTATTTTTAAAGAGGTAACCCTACGCCCTGACTTAGAGGAAAGGGTCTCTGCTTGTCGCAAGTGCATACCTGCGCCAACCAGAGACCCCGGATTCTAACAATGTGTCCAAGTATGGGGCTGGGGTACGGTCTTGGGGTACGGTGCGTACAAGTATGGTGGTGGTGTACGGTGCGTCCAAGTACGGGGCTGGGGTACGGTGGTGGGGTATGGTGCGTACAAGTACGGGGCTGGTGTACGGTGGTGGGGTACGGTGCGTACATGTACAGGGCTGGGGTACGGTGCGTCCAAGTACGGGGCTGGGGTACGGTGTTGGGGTACGGTGCATCCAAATACGGGCCTAGGGTACGCGCTGGGGTACGGTGCGTCCAAGTACGGGGCTGTGGTACGGCGCTGGGGTCAGGTGCGTACAAGTACGGGGCTGGGGTACAGCGCTGGGGTACGGTGCGTACATGTACGGGGATGGGGTACGGTGCTGGGTTACGGGGCTGGGGTACGGTGCGTCCAAGTACGGGGCTGGGGTACGGTGGTGGGGTACGGTGCGTACAAGTACGGGGCTGGGGTACAGTGGTGGGGTACGGTGCGTACACGTACGGGGCTGGGCTACGGTGCTGGGGTACGGCGCGTACACATACGGGGCTGGGGTGAGTGCGGACATGGGGGGTACGGTGCTGACATATGCGGGGGGGAGGAGGGGGCTGAACGACTCGTATCCGGGGCACAAGTTTACCCGGATACGAGTGGTACGGCGTTCGCTCCGTACGGGGCCTTTTCCATGCGCTTGTGTTTTCGGAAGGGCGGTACGGATCGTACTTGCGCGCTTGGACTTCAGTTTTACGATTTGTATGTAAAACTGTCCGTGTACGTCTCGTAGAGTTTTGTCCCAAACGATTCGTATGTATTTTTCACGTACGAATCGTACTTCACCGGTTGTACGGGACTTGTACGATTCGTACGTAAAAAAAATACCGATATGAGTCGTACGGTAATTTTTTTTAACGGATCGGAATCGGCACCTTAATGAGGACTTCTGATATTTTAAACATTTTTGCATTTGTGATTATCTTTCAAAACTATGGCACACTAGGTACACTTGTGCTCTAATAGAATTCCTGACTATTGTATTACTTTTCGTTTTATTGTTTCTATTAATGGCCGATGCCCTACATCCGGCCACTACCTATCATATTCGCTTTAGTTAGTCGTATTATTAGATTTTTTGATTAGGTCACCTTTTTCTAAAACATGGGCATTTCTTCTTTAGAAACTCTAAGCTACCAGACTAGTCGTTTTCCACCTTGGACATCGTTAGGTATACTATAGTTTGCACGTTTTTCTGTGTTTTCCATCATATGACGTGGTTACCCGTATTTAACCTTTAATGGCCAAGGTGCGGGTTTCTCGCTGTTCAAATATTATCGGTTAGCAGACTAGTTGTTTTCTGTTCCGGCGCACGGTTCTGGTACGGTGTACCACGTGACTCGGACATCCGCATCCAGCTCGTAATGGCGCGGTGGTGAGCGTCAATATATATACGCCGCACTTGCCCCCTTCCTTCCATCCACATCTGTAGGCAGCATAGAAGTCATTTTCTTCATACGACGCTTGAGTATTGGACTGCAACTCTTACAATATTATTACAGGTCTAATCAATGTAGCGCGCCATTATTCATTTTTCTTTCTTTGTGTCGCCAGCCGCGTTATCCAAGTCTGGCCGTTTTCTCCTTTTGTGGTATTCATCAGTCATCTAGATATTTGTGGTTTCGTTCTTTCATTAGACATTAATCACGCAGTTACCCGAGCGTGTTTCTCCCCTCTTCTTCGTTAAATTTCAGACTATCTCTGCTTCAGGTGTACTATGTATCTGTCTCCCTCCCTCGATCTGCCTTTATTGATAGATACGCTGCGACTTACAGCTATCTCGCTATTGAGTATACGCTATAGTTAGTTATCTACATAGGGGCCAATCCAGTTTCCAGTTTTAATTTTTGGTTATATTTAACAGGCATCATGTCGGGCTGTGGCTTTACACCGTTCTCATGGGCATGTCTTCACCTTTGAGCATCTACCGCCCTCCACGTACACATTTTTATATACGATACATTCCAAAATAACAGGTATTTCCACATCCAGATGTTACTTTGATAATCTTCGTAGTACATATGAGAGGCCAATTCTAATAGCAATCTTGTTCATGTTTCTTCAGTTTCAGATCAAATTGCTGCCCATCTACTGATCTGATTTTACCTACCTTGGCTTCAATATTCCACATATGATTTTCGTTGTGTAGACGTCTTGGGCTCAAACGTCTCTCTGATTGGAATCATGATTTCTACTTCTGTAAACTGACCTTATCCAGGTATAAGAGTGCCCATATCCAATTTAGTTTTTACCCCTGTTCCACTTATTTGTCGCTCTAACTAGTTTAATTACATTTTCCATATATCATCTCTCCTAGATATATATAAGGGTTATCGCTGTATACCCTTTGTTGAACCCTTTCATACATCCTTGTTTGGGCCACACAAAATTAAGGACAGATATCACTACTTCATATTTCATTAATAAAATGTTGTTAAGTTAAGATTACCTTTTGAATATGTAATTTAGGTGTTTTCTTTATTCCTTTATCCCCTTTCAGTGTCTTTGTTCGTTTTTTATTATTGTGGACCATATTCGCCAAGGTTGTCACATTCTGTTGTTTTTAGGTAAGCGTCCAGGTTTTTTTCAGGGTATTTCTAGGTTAGTTCTATATCTTTCACTTTTTGTCTTGGCAATTCTATATACTTTGGGTCACTTATCTTTTCGGACTAATTATCCATCTCACCATTGGGCCATGTATTTTCAATTTTCTTCCAGTCACTTTACTATCTTTTCTCTCTCTATTTCTTTGATCTGTGCACAATTCTCTAGATCTTATGCAATTGTTTAGCACCTTCAATCATTTTGATGTACTTTGCACATTATTTTATATCCTTTGACTCGGTGTACTTGAGCATTACTTAGGTTTTGTTATGTCATGTTATATGGATAATGTGTTATATGTGATGTCAAGTTATGTTATATGGATTTTTATGTTTTTTATGCAGAAATTCATGTGGCCTCTCCTGAAGAAGACGTTTTTGTTACGCCGAAACGCGCGTAGAGATTTACATCTCCATCTACTTAGATTCAGCCACCATTTATGTCTGTTTATGTAATGTTTATATGTTTTTTTACAACAAAATGTTTTGTAATACAATAGACGCATGACCTTATGAATGATCATGTCACTGTCTTGTTATTTGTCGTCTGATGTAGTTTTTTCAACAAAAATATTTAATTGATGATAAAGAATAAAATGCATTGTTTTTAAATATATTCTGGCAGTACACCGAGTCTTTGCTCTGATGTTTATTACCTGATTTTTGCCAGGTGCTGTGTTGCCTAGGAGTTATTTTTTTCAGAATTATTTCCCTGTCCTAGGAACCACTAGTAATTACAGGGGGCCCTTGTTTTGTACGCAAGTGACTTACAAATTCACCACACCCTATCACCCACAATGCAATGGTTTGGTTGAAAGGTTCAACCAAACCTTAAAGGGCATGATTAAAGGGGCTCCCAGAAAAGCTTAGGCGAAGATGGGACCTTCTCTTGCCCTGTCTTTTGTTTGCATATAGGGAGGTGCCACAAAAGGGGATTGGCTACAGCCCCTTTGAACTTTTGTTTGGTTGCCCTGTCAGGGGTCCATTGTGTTTGGTGAAGGAAGGATGGGAGTTACCTCTCAAGCCCCCAAAGCAAGACATAGCGGACTATGTACTTGGTCTCCGCTCCAGGATGGCTGAGTACACGAAAAAGGCAACTAAAAACCTTGAGGCTAGCCAGGAACTGCAAAAAGCTTTGTATGACCAAAAGGCTGTACTGACTGTTTACCAGCCAGGACAGAAAGTGTGGGTGTTGGAGCCTGTGGCCCCAGCAGCTCTCTAAGACAAATGGAGTGGACCCCACACTATTGTTGAACAGAAGGGCGAGGTTACCTACTTAGTAGACCTAGGAACTCCCGGGAGTCCCCACAGGGTTCTCCATGTCAACAGGCTAAAGCCATATGTAGACAGGGCTGACATGGGCTTGCTCATGGCTACTGATGAGGGACAGGAAGAAGAGAGTGACCCACTCCCTGGCCTCCTCTCACAGAGCCCTGATGATGGGTCAGTTGATGGTGTGGCCTTGGCAGGCAGCCTCACTGCCCAGCACCAAACTGATTGCTGACAGGTGCTCAATCAGTTCAGAAACATATTTTCTCTGACTCCAAGTCAGACTACCTGGTGCACTCATAAAGTGGGCACTGGGGACAGTCTGTCTATTAAAAATAAGATTTATCGGCAACCTGACCATGTCAGGGACTGTATCAGGACAGAAGTCCAGAAAATGTTGAATTTGGGAGTAACTGAACCTTCAGATAGCCCTTGGGCTAGTCCAGTGGTCCTTGTGCCAAAACCTCACACCAGTGGTGGGAAAAGAGAGATGAGGTTTTGTGTGGACTACAGGGGTCTCAATGCAGTCACTAGGACTGATGCCCATCCAATTCCAAGGGCAGATGAGCTTATAGATACTTTGGCCTCAGCCAAGTACCTTAGCACATTTGACTTGACAGCTGGCTACTGGCAGATCAGACTAGCTGATGATGCAAATCCAAAAACAGCATTTTCGACCCCCAGTGGGCACTACCAATTTGTGGTGATGCCCTTTGGTTTGAAGAATGCACCTGCCACTTTCCAAAGGTTAGTGAATACAGTTCTCACAGGAGTGGAAGCCTACAGTGCAGCTTATCTAGATGATATTGCTGTCATTAGCTCCACCTGGGAGGATCACCTGGTCCACCTAAGGAATGTTTTGGAGGCCCTGCAAAAGGCAGTCCTCACTATCAAGGCCACCAAGTGCTAGATAGGGCAAAGTCAGGTTGTGTACCTGGGCCACCTTGTAGGTGGAGGCCAGGTTCAACCACTGCAGAGCAAAATCCAGACCATCATGGACTGGGTTGCTCAAACTCAGGTGAGAGCCTTCTTAGGCCTGACTGGGTACTATAGGAGATTTGTCAAGGGGTATGGATCAATATTGACACCCCTGAATGGCTTAACTTCTAAGAAAATGCCCAAAAAGGTGCAGTGGACAGCTAGCTGTCAAAAGGCATTTGATGACCTGAAGCAGGCCATGTGCACTGCTCCCATTCTACAGAGTCTTGATTACTCCAAGAAGTACATTTTCCAAACAGATGCATCTGAATTGGGGTTAGGGGCTGTAATGTCACAATTGAACGATGAAGGTCAGGATCAGCCAGTAGCTTCCATAAGCAGAAGGCTGACCCCTAGGGAGAAACGTTTGTCAGCCATTGAGAGGGAGGCCTTTGCTGTGGTTTGGGCTCTGAAGAAGTTGAGGCCATACTTGTTTGGCACTCACTTCCTTGTTCAGATAGACCATAAGCCCCTCTTATGGCTAAATCAAATGAAGGGTGAAAACCCCAAACTGCTCAGGTTGTCCATTTCCCTACAGGGGATGGACTTTTATTTATTTATTTATTTATCGTATTTGTACAGCGCACTATCACCTTGCAGGCATCCTGGCGCTAAATATAAAAAAAACTATTAAGTGTGGGCAGAGACAACAGAGCAAACAACATTGATTTAGGTCCTAGGAAAAAGCCAGGTCTTTAAACTCCTCCTAAATGGAAGGAGGTCATTCACCATTCTTAACTCCAACGGAAGCGCGTTCCAGAGTCTGGCAGCTATCACACTGAAGGCTATACCTCCAGATCTAGATTTCTTGAATCTCGGTACTGTAGCCAGTCTGGCAGATTCAGAACGCAAACATCTCCCTGGAATGTACCAAACAAATTTCCTCTGCAACGCGATAGGGCCGATCTCGTGCAAGGCCTTGAACACCAGGCAGAGAGATTTGAATTGGATTCTTTGTCTAATGGGGAGCCAGTGCAACTCCGACAAGGCCCGAGACGAAGATGCGTAACTCGGCCATCCAAGCACCAGCTTAGCTGCTGTAGACTGGATGCGCTGCAATCTGTCTAATAGATAGTTCGAAGAGCCCAGTAGCAGCGCATTGCAGTAATCCAGTCTACTAAGTATGGTGCCCTGAACTACTAGAGCTCGCGCCTGACAAGGCATTAACGGCAGAATTTTTCGCAGCGTACGAATCATGGCGAAACAGCTTCCTACCAATTGGTTAACTTGAGCTTCCAACGTTAATTTGTTGTTAAATATAACGCCCAGGTTCCGCACCTTCTCCACTGGGCGTAGAGTCTTAGGTAGATCCAAAGGCCAGAAAGTCTCCGGCAACAACTGCGGGGCCTTTCCTGCAGAGAAATAAAGAACCTCAGTTTTACCAGCGTTAAATTGAAGGGAGTTTAATCTCAACCAATGAGACATCGCCCTCAAACAATCATGAAATGCTTCTAATGATGTCGTGTCATCGCCCTTCAAGGAGAGAATTAGTTGCGTATCATCAGCATAATTTACAGTCATAATATTATATGCTTTAATGATAGCCATCAAAGGAAGCATATAAATATTAAAAAGGATCGGGCTAATTGCAGAGCCCTGGGGGACACCATACTCCATCTTAGAGAAGGAGGATTGATAAGGAGGCAGAGCCACTGCTTGACTCCTCCCAGCGAGAAAGGATTGAAGCCAGCTAAGGGCGCACCCGGTTACCCCAATCTCTTCCAGCCTCCTCAACAAAATCGCATGGTTGACCGTATCGAACACGGCAGACAGGTCAAGCAGTACAAGAGCTAATGACCTGCCCCTGTCTGCTTGCATACGGAGCTCGTCCAACACGGTCACCAATGCTGTCTCCGTGCCATGCGTAGGCCGAAACCCAAATTGTACCTCCTCCAAGATATTGTTCTTCTGAAGATGTTGTGAGAGGTGCTTGCCCACCACTCTTTCTACGATTTTAGCCGGAAACGGCAAAAGAGAGATGGGTCTGTAATTACTAGGGCTTGCTGGGTCCAATGTGGACTTCTTCAGCAGAGGCATCACAAGAGCCTGCTTCCACTGCGCAGGAACCACACCATTGGACAGAGACTGATTACAGATCAGCCTAAGTATGGGAGAAATCTCCCCTTCAAATTCCTTCCAGACTCTCGATGGCAAAGGGTCTAGAGGTGAGCCTGACATAACCCCTGAAGTAGCTTTACCAAACTCTTCTACTGAGAGGATCGGAAATTCGGATAAAAACTTCCCACAATATAAGCTCTCCGGGTGGGAAGGAAAAGTTACATCCCCTACCCATGGTCCACTTTCAACCCTGGAATGTACCGGACTTACTACCTCCTGACAGCAGGGAGTTTCCCCCAAATTTGCAATAATCATGTTAATTTTGTCATAAAAATAGCTTGCCAGGCTATCACATAATTCTTGCGAAGGGGGAATCTGATTCTTGCCGCACTCGGGGTTAGTCAGGGAGTTGAGAATTTTAAAAATGCACCTTGGTCGATTCTGAGCCTTTAATATAGTGCTAGAATAGTAGTTAGCCTTGGTCACATTTATTTCTGTCTTATAGCACCCTATCAACGTTTTCCAACTACTTTTATCCTTGTCATTGTAGCTCCTCCTCCACTTTCTCTCTGCCTGCTTACACTCAAGTTTCAGATTTTTAAGGTTATCGTTGAACCATGGTGCAGACGCTCTTCCTACCTTCTTATGCACTTTAAGAGGGGCCGTAGAGTCAAGAACAGAAAAAATCTGTCCACAAAAGGATGCATAATTCTCCTCCACTTGTCTGCTCTGCAAAAAACAGTTTTTCAAATCAAAGACCGAACCTTGACCTTTATTTCTTAGAAGGGACTTCCAATCTCTACTCACATAATTAGTAGCAGAGCTCACTGCTGAGGCATTGTCACGAGGCATAGTGACCAAAAATTTAACCAAAAAGTGATCTGTCCAAACCATTGGAACAGACCTGGGAGTAACCATGCCAATGCAGATGGACTCTCTAGGTATTTCCACTTAGAACATGAAGACTCAACTGGTCAAGGTTAGTTTAATGTCCCTGCATTGGGGGGGGGGGCAGTAGGATCTGCTCCACATGGGTATTCCCACTTTTTGCTGGTGTTTCACTGTTTTCGACCTTAGTCTGGCTGTGGCCCTGCTAATCAGGACCCCAGCCTAGCTGCTTCCTCTCTAAAATTGTTTCCATGTACATTAAGTACATTTCTAATTGGATTCTGGAGTGCCTTATAAGCCCCTAGTATATGGTATACTATGTACCTAGGGCATAGGTACCTCAGAGGCCTACCAGGGGCTGAAGCATGTTTTATGCCACCCCTGGGAAGCACTCCAAAATGACACCAGAGGTCTGCTACTGCAGCCTGGGTAAGGTGGTGCTCGCACCCCTTACAGTGGTATAGGCTACCTATATCACTACCATTGCACACACATATAAAACCTATAAGTCACTCCTATGGCAGGCCTTAACAATCCTGAAGGCAGAGTGCTTGGTTTTTATGTGAGAGGGTGCCCCTGCATCAGCAGAGCCCATCTGCAGCCTTTGGAGTACCTCCTCAGATGCTGTTTGTGGTGCAGCCTGACCATATACTCTTAAGTGCATTATAACCTCGCGGTAAATGCTAACTTTGGACTGGTTGCATGGAAACATGTTGTGTTTGGTGTGAAACACTTTGGAATGCTACCCCCCCCGCCAGTTCTGCGGCGGGTGTAGCATTCCTCCCTTCTAGAGGGAGAGACATGTTCACACTGGTCTACCCGGTAAAGACTTTCTAAAGCCCTGGCATCACAAAATGGATGCCACTGCCACAGACACGGGTCTGGCCTCCTGCTGCTGACCGAAACTCCAGCAGGGGAGGCCTGGACAATAGGTTTCCTGTCCCAGGGAGGTGTAACCACCTCCCCAGACAGGCAGATGTGTATAGGGGCTGGGCGGGAGCACTCTCTGGTGCTTTGAAGTCCTGCACTGGGGGCACACTTGGTGTCCCTGTGCATAGTCCAGTTCAAACCGGTTGCAGGGTCTACCTGCCCCTGCTCTGGCATGAAACTGGACAAAGGAAATGGGTGTAACCACCCCTCTTTCCAAACCCTCCCATAAGTGGGTCCCTAGAATATGTCCAACCCCCAAACTTTGTATAAATATGGGAACCCAGTCCTTAGGACTTTAGATTACCTTGGACGAAACTCTGAAGCTGAATCCTGGACCTTTGATGCTCTTCTCAAGATCAGAGGACTGAAGAAATCTCCCTTGGGGTCAAGGAGTGACTCCCCTGCTTGGCAGGCACCAAAGAAGCAACTGTCTGGTCTGCAATTCTGGGAGCTCCTGCCGGACGCCGAAGTCTCTGCATCCCCAGAGGTGGATTTCCAGACTTCTCCAAGGCTACCCTGAGTCCACAGCAAAGCTGAGGCCTGTGGCTATCGTGGGTGATGTGGAACCATGACCCCTAGACACTGTGATCTTTTGCTGATCCATCATCTTCCTGGTCTTCCTCGAAGTTGTGCTTTGGGCTCCGAGTAGCCCCAGCCTTGAGCACCTCCTGCACCAAATATCTCTGGCCTCCACTCCACGAGTGATCCGTGGGCTGGTTTCAAGTGCGACTGCTCAAGGCTCATTCGCGATCGCTAGCCCGTTGGCTAGTGGGTCCGCACAAAGGTGACCCCTCTTCTGATTGGGCTTTCCTGGTTGCTCCAGATGTGCCCAAACTTACCCTCACTGGGTGAGTCCTCCAGACCTTGCTGGTCTGCACCGACGTCTTTTCTCTGTTTCCAAGTGACTTTTCCGTCGCCAAGGCTTGTTGGGTCCAATATGGTCGCCGACACCGCATCACTCGACAGACTTTGTGGGACAGCGCGAATCCCCCTCCTGGTTGTTGTCGACACCTCCTGGACCTCGTGGCTGAAGAGTCAAGACACCCGTCAACTCACCTGAAGCACCCGACATCTGTGGGCATTGGACTATCGTGCTCCTGGTCACTGGTAAGTGACCCCGACTCTGTCCCCTCTGCTTTTAGGTTCCTTCCAGCCTAGATCCAGGCTTGGATCTCTCCGGACACTCTTCCTCTTCACGGCAGCAGCACTTCTTCGCCAGCTTCCATTGAAAAACAGTGACGCGACCCAACACCAAAAGACACCTATGCACCCGGCTTACCTGGGTGAGGTAACTCAAGTACTCCGGTGCTCCCGTGGGTGTTGGCCCTAGACACCTCTAAGTCCAAAAGGGTTCGCTTGTAGTCATCCTCTAAGTGTCCTTAAACTCTTAATTTCCAACCGCGACTTTCCCCATAGAAGATAACAGCGATTCGCGGCTGTGTTCTCACACTGCACGTGTCCCCCGTGGGTCCCCTGTGTCACTACCTTGGGTGGTTCCCTGTGGTCCAAGCACTTCTACAGGCTCTAGGCCTTGTGTCTAGTTCAGTTGTGGTTCTTATACCACTTTATTGGTATATGGTTTGGTACTCCCCTAGGGCCCAAACGTGTATTTGTGCTTTTACTGTTGAATACTGACTTGTAACTTAAGTACTTCGAACTCCAGCCTCATAAAGATATTAGAGGGGTGTGTTTTATCTTAAATACATATATTTTAAATATATACCTGGTGTGGTTGTCCTTTCATTTGATCATTCAACAGATTATAGACTGGTAAACAAGCTGCTTTACATTCCTTCAAGACTTAGTCTGAAGGCTGCTCTCCATAGCTACCACTAGGATACCTTTCAATAAAGGTTGTCTTTAACCTATCACCATAAGGGGTTGTTTGCACTGATACAAGGTGCCCACTATAACTAGTGGACAGCATATATCAGGTCGACTTCTCACACAAACTATTTGGCCAGCAACATCAATTGTCAAGCCAGAGGAGTAGTACGCAGGAAATACAACAAGGGTGGGCACTTCACCAAAGTTTTCAGGGATGTTAAAAACAATGTCACACACATGGTTAGTTGTGAAGATGTTCAGAGTGAACATTTTTTTCAAATTGCAGATAATAAAGGAGTCCTTAGCAACAGTTATCCCACGTGCAAAATTCTTTTAGACAAGGTTTCTTATACAGTATTTGCTGATTCATGTTCACCTTATACCCTGATTAACAAATCCTACTTTATGGAAAATTCGAAGAGCACTTCTGCCCTCTGATATCAATCCAGGAGGTTACAATATTTATCCCATATCCTTGGTTGGCATGCTAGTTATGCATATAAGTTTCAAGGATAGATCTGCCCTTGGGAAGGTGTATATCACAAAAAATGGCTCCAATCTCTTAGGATGGAAACACCAAAAGACTTAGGGATCAAGTGGGATCCAAATGCTCTGGAACCTGTCTATTTAGTAGTAGATCTGTGATTGGTAGTGACGTATGTGATAAGTTCCCAGAAGCATTCTCAATTTAGGCTTACTCAAGGGTTTCCTTCACAAGATAAAATTAAAAGAGCACAATAAGCCTATTGTACATAAAACCAGGTATATTCCCTTGTTAGTAAGGGGCCCTCTAAAAAAAGAATTCAACAAGCTGGAGACCAATGGTGTGAGTGAGAAGATTGAGAGTTCTGAATGGCTTGCCCCCATTGTCATAGCGTCCAAGCAGAGGGGTAAGAATATCAGGTTATGTGTTGACCTTAAAGATCTAAATGCCAACATTTGGGTGGATAAGCACCCCCTCCCTAATATCAATGAAATGCTTAGCGTCATACAGGGAGCAAAGTATTTAGTGTCCTGGACCTCTCGTCAGCTTAGCACCAGGTAGCTCACCGTCCCGACTCCAATGCTCTCATTTTTTCATAACTCCGTTTGGTACTTATCAATTTTGTAGAATGCAGTTCGGATTGGCATCTGCCGCTGCAGTGTTCCAGCGTGTTATGCAACACATATTGGAGGACACTGACAAGGTATTATGCTTTCAGGATGACATCCTCATGTATGGCGAGTCAAAAGAAGAACACAACAAAGACGTTCTTAAAAAATTAAGCAAAGCTGGGTTTATCACACAGAAAGACAAATGTAAAATTGGTGTTGAGTCAGTAGTGTACTTTGGTCACACTATTACAGGTGAAGGAATAAGTCCCAAAACTAGTCTTGTGGACTCAGTCAAATTAGCTCCCATACCTTCTAACAAAGAAGAACTTAAATCCTTCCTGGGCCTAGTGGAATACATGTCATAATATGTCAAACATTTTGCTGATCATGTACATTCACTCGCTTAAAAAGGGTACCCCTTTTGAATAGAATTCTGAATGTCAAAATTAGTTCACACACATCAAGCAAGCTATCACTAAAGCACCTCTTTTAGGTATGTTTGATCCTAATGCAAAGACCACCCTAACTACAGATGCAAGCATGAAGCGATTAGGTGCCTCGTTCACGCTAATTGTTGATGGCAAAGAAAAAGTAATAACTTTCGCCTCCAGAACTCTAGAAGAACCAGAATGTAATTACTCCACAAAAGAGAAAGAAGCACTTGCTTGTTTTTGGGTGATAAATCATTTTAAATTATTTTTATGAGGGATCCCATTTACCTTAAGAACTGATCATAAACCTCTATTGCCCATGTTTTCCACTAAATGTATTGAGAAAGCCACCCCCGCATCTCTAAAAGGGTGCTAGGGCTACAAGGTTTTAACTACCGTGTGATTTATATACCCGATGACAGGAATCAAGTTCCAGATTGTCTATCAAGACTTCCTATTAATGTTGAAGATTCCTATACTAATCCTTCTGAAAATGCTATTCATTCTATTGACATTCCAGCCATTGGTAAAGACGAATTGGAGAAATGTGTACAAGACGACAACACCCTGGCAAATCTTAAAGACACGATCATTAATGGGTGGCCCAAGACTTTAGTGAAGTTCCTGAAATCCTTAGACTTTTCTAAATTTTGAGGGATGAATTGTCCATCATAGATAATCGAATATATAGGTGCAAAAAAAATATACCTCCCAAAGGCATGTATGAATGCATCATTGAGATAGCTCATGAGCGCCATCCTGGTAGGAGCATGACGAAAAGTATAATCAGAAACGACTATTGGTTTCCCAATATGGACTCTATGGTGGAGAAGATGGTGAACGATTGCTTAGCCTGTGGTTCCGGTGATAAGACCAAAGTCAATCGCAAAGCCCCCCTTCTTTTTTTTTTATTTTGCAGTTTTATATAGCGCGAACTTGACCCGAATCCAACCAGGTGTCAGAGCGCTTTACATAGCACCAGTTACATTACTTGAGGACACACATTCATTTTTTTGTTTTTTTGTTAGGCACGGGGAGATTAAGTGATTTGATAGTTTTGATGCTGAAATTTCGACAGTTTGGTTTGGAGCAAAAGTCCAGGGATAATCCCACTTCTTCTGTTCAAGCGTCCTGGCAGGACTGAACTGTCGAAATATCAGCATCTAAACATCCAGATACCTATCTGAAGATCTATGTACCGTATAAAATTGAATTTTGAATTTCTGAATATTTGTGAAGCCTTGACAAAGCCCTGGTCCGATTGACCGCTAAGGGCTAAACACGTGTCGGCTGTCGTTCCAACTACAATACTATAACACTCTGGAACAACCAGGATGTAATTAATAAATTACTTTCTCAAGATAACCCAAGTCAACTGATTTTTTCAACAAGACTATACCTCGGAACTACAAAGGGAGTGCCAAAGCGCTCTTTAAATACATGCATTATCTTAAGGAGGAGTACATGCTTAATTCCTCACCGTACCACCTAAAATGGTGACTGAATCAACTGAAGTGCCAAGCTTGGGAGCCAGGCACCTCCCGTAAAGCACGCTCCTGCTACAAGGAAAGAATAGACTAATTGCGAGTAATGGAGGAAATGAAGCTACCTCCTGGAGCTGCATGGACACGCTGTTGTTCTGTCTTTGTAGCCCGTCATACGGCGTGGGCATGTTGGGGGGAGTGAAGAAAGTGCTCTGAGTGAAGCGCAGTAAGATTTTTTTAAACTAAAACTTGAGGGCAAAATAAATGCTCAAACCGGGGTCCAGCAACCGTTACAGTCGTACACTGGTTCCCCAATAAGTAGGCAGCTACTAGTAACTCTAACTTAACTAAAATAACAGATTGAACACTAAGGAACACATAAAATCAAAGTTAAAAAAGTAGAGAGTACACCACCCTAACATGGCAACTGACTCGACTGAAGCGCTGAGTTTGGGAGCCAGGCACCTCCCGTAAAGCACGCTCGTGGTACAAGGAAAGAAATCGACTAATTGAAAGGAAATAAAGGAAATGAAGCTACCTCCTGGGTGATTTTAACTTTCATCTTGAGAACCTATTAGGTGGAAGATCGGTTAATCTTTGTGACACATTGGCCAGTATTGGTTTTGCTCAACTGGTAAAAGGACCACACACTTAGTGGGCCATCAATTAGATGGTATTTTCCCAGACAATCTACATCTATATTTTTCTGTCTATCCCTCTAGCATAGTCTGACCACTTTGGGGTTATGTTTCAGCTAAAATTAACCACAGAAAAATTATCTAATTATTCTCAAAATACTGGCACATTAAATTGCTCTTTAGCTCAATCGATGCCAGAAAAGAGTCTGGATCACAACAACACTCCACACATCTATAATCAATGGATCAATAACGCAATTAATCTTTTCACCCTAATAAACTATGTAAAAATCATAGAGCTTCTCCTTTGGAACCCTGGTTTGATGACTCGCTAAGACTGCAAAAACAAATCTGTCATCGACAGGAAAGGAAATTGTGCATCTATTACAATCTGCTAGATAGAGATTCATATAAAATGGCCATTTCAGTTTATAAGGATATGATCTTGAAAGCTGAATCCAGTCTTCAGTAAAATCTTATAAAGCACTTTTAAATGTAATAAAACAACTAACAAAGGCTCCAGATCCCAAAAATACTTTGGCTGATCAAGTGTTTTGTAATGAGCTAGCCTCATTCTTCAGATCTAAGGTTGAGACTATCTATAAGGCACTCTCATGTAGTTTATTTCTCTCCTCTTCTCTTGAATAACAGGATATCCGCCTTGAGCAGGAATTCCCCACTGCTACTCCCTCCAACAACCTGGCCCCTCAAGATACTAGCCCTGATGGTTTTCCTGCAGACAACAATATATTAACATCCTTCTCCTCTCTTTCTACTACATTTGTTCAGAGATTACTTAGTCAGGTCAAGTCCGGTTCTCCACTTGACCGTTGCTCTCCTATAATTCTCCACCTTGCAACAGAAACCATAGATAAATACCTTACCAACATCTTTAACAGGATGTTCGAGGCAGGAAATGCTCCTAAAGAGTGGAAAAGAGCATCCACCCACCGTCTTCTAAAAAAAAAAAAAACATTGGATGCTAAAGATCCTAATAACTATCGCCCCATCTCACGCCTGCCCTTTCCGGTAAAGGTTGTAGAGAAGGCTTTTAATATTGAACTGTCTGAGTTTATCAGCAGCAATAGTCTTTTGGATGACACCTAATTTGGCTTTAGAAGCCAACACAGCACCCAATCAGCCATTATTACAGCTTATGAAGAACTTAGACAAACCCTAGATGCAGGTGGGAATGCTGCTCTGGTTTTACTGGACCTCTCTGTGGCATTCGACATGGTAAATCATAGCTTTCTTATTGACCGTCTGTCCTCTCTTGGCATCAGGGACAAGGCCCTTCAACTTCTAAAGTGCTTTCTCTCAGACCAAGAGCCATTTGTTGCCTTGTATGAGTTTCTCTCCGCAACCTTCTCTTTACCTTTTGGGGTTCCACAGGGCTCGTCTTTAAGCCCCACGCTTTTTAATCTTTGTCACCCTGTTGACGGATTTGATTAAAAGGTTTGGTTTTGCAGTAGTGTTATACACAGACAACACCCAAATTGTGGTGTCAGTGGCCAGAAATCCTGATGACACTGCCTCCAAGTTCCATTACCTCATGTTACAGCTTGGAAAATGGATGTCCCAAAACTAGCTTCAACTGAACTCAAGCTATAGGGGTGTTCCTGTTCAACAGAAATTCATCTTTCTGGTCTCCTAAATGGTGGCCACAGGACTTTGGCACAATTCCCATTCCAGTCCCTAAAGTAAAAAACTTAGAGGTTGTCTTCGATAGTAACCTTTCCTTTGAGGGGGCGTAACAACACCGTCACATCTAAGTCATTTTACATGATCAAAATGCTTAGGAAGGTTCTTTCCTTCATTCAGAAAAAGTGTCGTTTCCACTCTCATCATTTCAAGAATATTCTACTGTAACGCATTGATCATTGCATCAGAAAAAAGATGCTAACAAAAAATGGAAATACTTCAGAATGCTGTGGCACAACTTCTTTTGAGAATTCCCAAGTTCGAATCTGTTTTCCAAGGTCTTGTTCAGCTACACTGCTGTCTATAAAAAACCGAATTTACTTCAAGGCATTCTGTATCACCTTTAAAGCACTTCATGGTGTACGCCTAAATATCTCGGACAACATTTTAAATGGTACCTGCCCAGCAGATCTCTCAGATCATCATCAGCTTGAAACCTAATGGTCCTTAAATTCAAAAGATCAAAATGGGGCGGCAGAAGCTTTATCACCTGTACTGCCAAGCTTTGGAATTCAGTGCCTTTATATCTTAAAGAAAAATACTGAGTTGTTCTCCTTCCGAAAAGCTCTCAAAACAGGGTTTTTCAATAAGTAAAACTAAGGACTCTGGCATTCGCATCTTCGATGGATTATGATTTATCTCCAGAGCTATAGCGCCTAGACACCTTAGGGTAGTAGGTCGTTTTATAAATTAAATTTTCATTTATTTAATTTCAATTTTTGTTACTTCCTCCCTTCTCACTAAAGGAATTTCTTTCATGCCATTTCTCAACAGAACTGGTCCTTCTTTAAGCTTGAACCCGTGCACATAACACTTCAAATTTCCAATCTTATTTTGAAATATGCTTTGCAAGTGACAGTAAGAAATTGGAATATTATTTGGGGTTGGCAACCGCCCACTCCAAGGAATAATCACAACCCTTGTCATAGAGAAACCTCAAAGTCACTTAATTAGCCTGAGTTCAACCACCTGGTAGCTATGTCAAAGAGCAGACAGCCTTAACTTAGGGCAATTTGTAAAGTATTTATACAGTAACAAAAGAGTAATAAAGTCAAAATGCTAAACAATAAAAATCACCAATGGAATTAGAAAAATAGAGTAAAATTTAGCAAAATGACACCAAAATAGCAACAATCCAATGGAGGGAACTAGAGATATGAGTTTCTAAATATTTAAGGAGAAATAGTGACACACAGCACAAAACACCAGTGATAGTATATGGTTGTGGTAGACCGGGATCTAGGCGCAATCTGAGGCTGACCACAATGGAGTGTTGGTCTGATACACCACCTGGTTTGTCGTGATCAAAGATTTTACTGTCTGACTTAGGGCCTGATTTATATGTTGGTGGAGAGTTAACTCTGTCGGAACAGAGTTCCCTCCCCACCAGCACAATGGTCCACCCGCCCGATTTAGACACAGGCGGACCTTCGGTTTGGCCACGGAAGTGATTGCTCCTTCACTACTGTGTTCCAACTTCTCCGACAGCCCGGTGGAGTAAGGGTTGTCAGAGAATTGGCTATATGTGTATCCGTCCAATTAGGAAGGGAGGACATATAGCTGTTTTTCTTTTACTGTCTGTAACCGCCAGGAAAACCCTAGTGATGAGATGCGGTGAAGAAGAAATAATGCCCCTCTCACCATGGGGATGACTTCCGTAGCGAGGAGAGCATTATCTTTTTTATTTTAAAAAAAAAATGCTTTTCTAGGATTTTCTTTTTGAATAGAAAAAAAAAATAGTTTGGTGCAAGCATCCATCATGTTAATGGAGCCCTGCACTAAACAATGAAATATATTGACAGGAACCACCGTCAGGGCGGTTCCTGCCAATGCTTTATAAATAACCACCAGCTTGGTGGTCATTTATGAATGTGGTGGGTGGCACATCGGTCAGGGCGACGGAGTAATTTACTCCGTTGCCCTGGCGAGACAACAAGCGGTGTACAATGATAGAAGTGAGGCCCTTAGTCTTTTAAGTCCCAACCAACCACAGGAGTACACTTCTAAGGGCCCATGGACCTTAGGGGAGGCACTTAGAGACTCAAAGGGTGTCAGGCAGAGGCCAACAGCAGGGTCAAGCCCAGATCCTGTTGCCACTGGTGAGCTGGGCACTTCCAGGAAAAGGCGTCTTGTAGCTTTGTTGTCTCACTGTAGCCACACAGGAGGTCAGTCAACTGACCCATGGAGTGCAATTTTTTACTCCTGTGTACAAGAGGGAGCAGGTCTAGTCCTTCAGGGCTCCGTTCAGGACGCAGACAGCAAATTAATTCCTCGTCTGATCTTCCACAGCTCCAGAAAGAATTCTGAAGAGGGTACATGGGGATGCCACACTTATGCCTGGCATGAGGTAGTGGGTGGCGGTGACTCCTGACCTTTCCCTAACTAATGGGGTAAATGTTCCCATGGCCAATACTACCCACTGTTTCAGTAGTTCCTGTTTGCCTTACTGCAAACAGACCCAAAATGTCATGTGTTGGGGCATTTTTTGAGATAGTGAAAGTCTTCGGCCAATTTAAACTTGGACTCTGAGGCTGGGGATTTGAGTGGGGACTGTACTATCGTAATCCTTGTGTCCGCCCAAATCTAGTACTAATATCCTGTTTGAAGCAGGCACTGTACACACAAGCCCAGAGACGGGTGTCTGGTAGGACAAAAGCAGGGTCCTTCAGGATCCAGACTGTGAATACACAAGAATTGTTGTGGCACCATGTTCTCCCCCATTGAAATATGCCCCAAGTGTTACATGTGATTCAACAGACCTGGAAAGCAGGATTTGACAGTCACTGCCCTGCATATACTGTTGTGTTCAGCAGAGTCATCTCTGATCGTTCAGGACAGCTTTTTGTTTGCTCCTGGGGGCATTCACAACTATTTCAGGCTGAGCACAAGCTGAGAGCTAGCAGAGTCTTATGCTAAATAGGCTTCTGACACTTCATGCAGGTAAAGGGTAAACTTTTATAAAAGTTACTTTTCCTTAATATTTATTAAAAATTCAACTTCTCCATTGCATTGAAGGCTTTAATAACTATTAAAATTAGTGGTTTAATTATTTTAGCTTTTACTTTTCCCCAGTTATTAGTATTGGTATTTTAATATGCACTCTGGTTTTCTACATGGGACAGCTAGGTCTGCCACAATGGAAATAGCTTTTAGGGCCTTGTCTCTGGAGGGGCATGGTAACATTCATTTTCTACATGTCCCACTTTTTGTCCCACTTTTAAATACCATGCACCTTTCCTTGTGGGATACAAGGACTACATAGGGGGACTTACTCATATTCAAAAGAGAGGCTTTTATCTGCAAAAAAGGGGTTATTTTTGAAGCTTGTGCTGCAGGTTTACACAGCAACACTTAGGCTACACATGGTAGGCCTGCAACCACTATAGTGGATGGCATAATAGGTGCTGCAGCCTGAAAGTGGCTTTTAACTTCCAGGCTGTAGGTGCACTTTTTACACCATATACTAGGTACTCATATGCAAGTTAAATGTGCTAACAGGATTAAGAAAAAATAACCATGGTTAAATGGGGATCACAGGCACTTTACTAGTGATTAGCAAGGGTAAAGAGCACAGAGTTCTAAGGCCAGCAAACATATAAGGTCCAGAAAATGCCCATAAGTCTGGGTTGACCATGCAGAAAAGATGGATTTTCTACAGCGACGCCAGAGTTCATTCTGCATCTCACTTCCTTGTACAACTAATGCTAGCTCTTGATCATCTAGGATCAAAGAGTGAGTGAGTGAGGTAACGTTTGTAGCGCGCCTGGTTACCCGAAGGCATCCCAGCGCTGAGAGTTACGCAAATACCCGAATCAAGACATATCAGGGGAAGAGGAAGGTTTTTAGCTGTTTACGGAAGTTCATGTGGTTTAATTCAGAATGAATGTGGAGGGGAATGTGATTCCAAGTCTTGGCAGCGTTATATGAAAACAGGCGACCTCCACTTCTCATTTGTTTAATTTTTGTAACTGTCATCAGATGTTTACTTTCTGATCTTAAAGCTCTTTTAGGCTGGTAGAGACGAATCATCGCCTGAATCATCGGGGAACCTTTTCCGGAAAGTGCTTTATGTGCAATGCACATAGCCTTAAACTGAATCCTCTCCTGGATTGGAACCCAATGCAGAAAGGCCAGAGCAGGCATGGCTGAGAGCCGTTTTGGGACATTTAAGAGCAACCGGGCTGCACAATTTTGAACAGTCTGTAGCATTTTGGTTGTTGAATGTGGGGCTCCTAGGTATAGGGCATTAGCATGATCAAGTTGTGACAGGATCAATGCTTGTACTAGCAGCCTTCGGGCCAAAAAAGGTAATGGGGGAGGATTTTTCTGATCATCCTCAAGAGGCCAAAACAGGTGGCAACATAAAGATAGTAAAGCTGTGCCCATCCCAAAAGTGCTGGACCACGTTAGGCTACAAGTAACTTCTCTTTAGCTTCTCTTCCTTTGAAAATAAATGTCTACCTTGTATAACCTACCATGCTTATCACTTCCCTCCATTTCCTTTTAGATGGATATCATTAAGCTGTAACTCAACCATCAGCCACAAACCCACAAACCTTTCAACAATTCTTATGGGACCATAGTATAGATTGACACTGGGTCCACCACAGTTCCACCGCTTTGCCATCTATTGTGAAATTTGCCTTGTGTCTATTTTTCTTTGAGTCACAACTATTTTCTATACATAACATCCGATCAGTACTCCCTGCCCCTTCATCTATGGTGCCAATTCGCAACTTACTCATATTTGTACATTCTCTCGACGGATCTTCCCTCTTGCCACACTTGAAGCAGTCCTTATCTCGGGTAAAACGTCTTCTGTAATCAGTGGCATGCATTACACTACTACATCTGTAGCAGTCTTTAAAAGCTGATCTGAACTGGGCATTCCCTGTCTTGCTGACGTACCCAATTTTTACTGGTCCACTTTTCCTTTCACCTTCGTTTACTACTTTGATACCACTTAACTACATTCACATCATTCAGTCTGCTCCACCTCCTTTATGCATAATTCAGAGTCTTCTACTAGCTTCTCTATTCACATGGTTTATTGTAATTTAGAAATCCTTACTGCCCACAACCTATTGAGCATTTTTGTGTTCTTGCATTGAAAAATTATCTGGTCTCAAATCATTTAGTCAGTCGTGTTGCTGAAATCACATTTTATAGCTATCTTCTTTAGTCGTGCCCCAAACTGATCCCCTGCTGCGTGGCTGTTTTGAGTTTGTGTGTAAAAAGTATGTCTTTGCATGGCCAAGTTTGCAGATTTTCCAAAATGTATTTCAAACCTTTTCTTCGCTTCCACACACACGTTTGCAATAACACTATTGATGGGGCCTGTTGCCACAGGCAAGAGCTTCAACAGGTGCTGACCTTCCCTTCCATGGGCATTTACCAACAATGCGCTCTTCCTGCTTGGTCTAAAGTTCAATGCATGTAGTGCCTTTGAGTAATTCTCGAAACTGTCAATCCATCCCACTCTATGGAGTGCATGACTGATTGCACAACTGGTGTTTCCATAATGACTGCGTACAATGGAGAGCAAGAAGGACCAGAGACACAGCAAATAATCTCTTTGACTTTCCAGAAGAATATTATGGCAATGATGCTTTGTTAAGATGTAAGGTACATTCTTTTATCGCAACTAAGCTAAGTAGACATGTGTCCTTTTATTTTGTTCACTGCTTATGGGCTTTAATTTGGCAGTGCCTGTTGACTGTTTCTAAGAAGCATTAACTAGTCACGTGTAGTCCTTTCTTAATTTTCTTATGCACTTCCACAGTTTAATCTCCTTAGACACTTAGAGATGTTTCCTGGAAATAATTACTCGAGTAGTCCTCCTTCAGTTTTTGTTATTCGCCTCTGTAGCTCTGCCTTCATAGAAGATTCGAAGTGTTTCTTAACATTGCACTCTTGCCATATGTCGGCAGCGGCTGATACACATAGGTGCCGATTCCGATCCTGTAAAACCCGGGTACGATTGGTCGTACGGAGCGTATTCTCCGTACGACTCGTACCCGGGAAATACACCTTACAAACCAGCAAGTACGATTCGTACAGAAATACAATTTCCGTCCGAATCGTAAAAAACTACGTGCGACGAAAAAATACCCACAATTCCGATCCGGGACATCGCGTACGTGACGTCTGGACGGAGTCAGGCAGCGTTCTACGGACCAGCAATTAGGATTCGTGCCTACGTCACTCCGCACGGATCATTTTTTACGGCAGCCAAAAACTCCCGGGAAATTGAGGACGACGCGAAGAAGGAGCAGCGGTACGCGACGGACAGCCATGGACCCCATCCTACGTGTCATCCTGGCCCTCCTAGCCTACGACCTGGTGCATCGAAACCACCGCGCACGCCGTAGAAGGTCATCACAACACCCAGGGGCAAAGGGGGGGCGAGGGGCCGGAAAGATAACCGCTACCTAATTTTAAAAATACCATATACTGCCCATACATTACCTCCAGGGTCTGGTCACTTCGGGGGGGGTGTCCACCAATCCCTGCTTATGCGTACCCGTCACCACTACAATGGTGGTACGGCCCGTAACCACGCCCTCCGAGCGTGGGTATGGCCCGTACCACCATTGTAGTGGTGATGTAGGTGTACGCGCCGTACCCACGCCCTCAGAGCGTGGGTACGGCCCGTACCACGCGTACCCCTACATCACCACTCCAATGGTGTTACGGGCTGTACCCACGCTCGGAGGGCGTGGGTACGGCCCGTACCACCATTGGAGTGGTGATGTAGGGGTACACGCCGTACCCATGCCCTCAGAGCGTGGGTACGGCCCGTACCACCATTGGAGTGGTGATGTAGGGGTACGCGCCGTACCCACGCCCTCAGAGCGTGGGTACGGCCCGTACCACTCGTACCCCTACATCACCACTCCAATGGTGGTACGGGCCGTACCCACGCCCTCAGAGCGTGGGTTCGGCCCGTACCACGCGTACCCCTATATCACCACTCCAATGGTGGTACGCCCGTAACCACGCACTCTGAGCGTGGGTACAGCAGGTAACACCATTGGAGTGGTGATGTAGGGGTACGCGCCGTACCCACGCCCTCAGAGCGTGGGTACGGACCGTACCACGCGTATCCCTATATCACCACTCCAATGGTGGTATGGCCTGTAACCACCCCCTAAGAGCGTGGGTACGGCCCGTACCACCATTGGAGTGGTGATGTAGGGGTACGCGCCGTACCCACGCCCTCAGAGCGTGGGTACGGCCCGTACCACGCATACCCCTACATCACCACTCCAATGGTGGTACGGGCCGTACCCACGCTCGGAGGGCGTGGGTACGGAGCGTACCCCTACATCACCACTCCAATGGTGGTACGGCCCGTACCCACGCTCTGAGGGCGTGGTTACGGGCCGTACTACCATTGGAGTGGTGATGTAGGGGTACGCGTGGTGAGGGCGTGGGTACGGCGCGTACACCTACATCATCACTACAATGGTGGTACAGGCCGTACCCACGCCCTCAGAGCGGGGGTACGGACCGCATCACCCATACCTCTAGGGCACCAGTACATAAGTGATACAAGGCGTACACACGCCACGAATGTTGGCTTAGGGCCTGGTGCAGCACATAACCAGTATATTGGGGTGTGCTCATGGCCAGGACAGCAGAGTACAGCACCAAGGGTGCGGGTGGGTGGCTGGGTGTCTGCCAAGGAGTCCCAGCAGTGGACAGAGACATGTGAGGGGTTGGTGCCTATCACTCCCAGCAGTGGACAGAGACATGTGAGGGGTGGGTGAAGAGGAATACCAGCAGTGGACAGAGACATGTGAGGTGTGGGTGCCTATCACTCCCAGCAGTGGACAGAGACATGTGAGGGGTGGGTGCCTAACACTCCCAGCAGTGGACAGAGACATGTGAGGGGTGGGTGCAGAGGAATACCAGCAGTGGACAGAGACATGTGAGGGGTGGATGCAGAGGAACACCAGCAGTGGACAGAGACATGTGAGGGGTGGGTGCAGAGGAATACCAGCAGCGGACAGAGACATGTGAGGTGTGGGTGCCTATCACTCCCAGCAGTGGACAGAGACATGTGAGGGGTGGGTGCCTAACACTCCCAGCAGTGGACAGAGACATGTGAGGGGTGGGTGCAGAGGAATAACAGCAGTGGACAGAGACATGTGAGGGGTGGGTGCCTATCACTCCCAGCAGTGGACAGAGACATGTGAGGGGTGGGTGCCTAACACTCCCAGCAGTGGACAGAGACATGTGAGGGGTGGGTGCATAGGAATACCAGCAGTGGACAGAGACATGTGAGGGGTGGGCGCAGAGGAATACCAGCAGTGGACAAGGACATGTGAGGGGTGGGTGCCTATCACTCCCAGCAGTGGACAGAGACATGTGAGGGGTGGGTGCCTAACACTCCCATGAGTGGACAGAGACATGTGAGGGGTGGGTGCAGAGGAATACCAGCAGTGGACAGAGACATGTGAGGGCTGGGTGCAGAGGAACACCAGCAGTGGACAGATACATGGGAGGGGTGGGTGCAGAGGAATACCAGCAGTGGACAGAGACATGTGAGGTTTGGGTGCCTATCACTCCCAGCAGTGGGCAGAGACATGGGGGTGGGTGCCTATCACTCCCAGCAGTGGACAGAGACATGTGAGGGGTGGGTGCCTAACACTCCCAGCAGTGGACAGAGACATGTGAGGGGTGGGTGCAGAGGAATACCAGCAGTGGACAGAGACATGTGAGGTTTGGGTGCCTATCACACCCAGCAGTGGACAGAGACATGTGAGGGGTGGGTGCCTAACACTCCCAGCAGTGGACAGAGACATGTGAGGGGTGGGTGCAGAGGAATACCAGCAGTGGACAGAGACATGTGAGGGGTGGGTGCCTATCACTCCCAGCAGTGGACAGAGACATGTGAGGGGTGGGTGCCTAACACTCCCAGCAGTGGACAGAGACATGTGAGGGGTGGGTGCAGAGGAACACCAGCAGTGGACAGAGACATGTGAGGGGTGGGTGCAGAGGAATACCAGCAGTGGACAGAGACATGTGAGGTGTGGGTGCCTATCACTCCCAGCAGTGGACAGAGACATGTGAGGGGTGGGTGCCTAACACTCCCAGCAGTGGATAGAGACATGTGAGGGGTGGGTGCAGAGGAATACCAGCAGTGGATAGAGACATGTGAGGGGTGGGTTCAGAGGAATACCAGCAGTGGACAGAGACATGTGAGGGGTGGGTGCCTATCACTCCCAGCAGTGGACAGAGACATGTGAGGGGTGGGTGCCTAACACTCCCAGCAGTGGACAGAGACATGTGAGGGGTGGGTGCAGAGGAACACCAGCAGTGGACAGAGATATTGTGAGGGGTGGGTGCAGAGGAATACCAGCAGTGGACAGAGACATGTGAGGTGTGGGTGCCTATCACTCCCAGCAGTGGACAGAGACATGTGAGGTGTGGGTGCCTAACACTCCCAGCAGTGGACAGAGACATGTGAGGGGTGGGTGCAGAGGAATACCAGCAGTGGACAGAGACATGTGAGGGGTGGGTGCCTATCACTCCCAGCAGTGGACAGAGACATGTGAGGGGTTGGTGCCTAACACTCCCAGCAGTGGACAGAGACATGTGAGGGGTGGGTGCATAGGAATACCAGCAGTGGACAGAGACATGTGAGGGGTGGGTGTGAGGAATACCATGAGTGGACAGAGACATGTGAGGGGTGGGTGCAGAGGAATACCAGCAGTGGACAGAGACATGTGAGGGGTGGGTGCAGAGGAACACCAGCAGTGGACAGAGACATGGGAGGGGTGGGTGCAGAGGAATACCAGCAGTGGACAGAGACATGTGAGGTTTGGGTGCCTATCACACCCAGTAGTGGACAGAGACATGTGGGGGTGGGTGCCTAACACTCCCAGCAGTGGACAGAGACATGTGAGGGGTGGGTGCAGAGGAATACCAGCAGTGGACAGAGACATGTGAGGGGTGGGTGCCTATCACTCCCAGCAGTGGACAGAGACATGTGAGGGGTGGGTGCCTAACACTCCCAGCAGTGGACAGAGACATGTGAGGGGTGGGTGCAGAGGAACACCAGCAGTGGACAGAGACATGTGAGGGGTGGGTGCAGAGGAATACCAGCAGTGGACAGAGACATGTGAGGTGTGGGTGCCTATCACTCCCAGCAGTGGACAGAGACATGTGAGGGGTGAGTGCATATGAATACCAGCAGTGGACAGAGACATGTGAGGGGTGGGTGCAGAGGAATACCAGCAGTGGACAGAGACATGTGAGGGGTGGGTGCCTATCACTCCCAGCAGTGGACAGAGACATGTGAGGGATGGGTGCCTAACACTCCCATGAGTGGACAGAGACATGTGAGGGGTGGGTGCAGAGGAATACCAGCAGTGGACAGAGACATGTGAGGGGTGGGTGCAGAGGAACACCAGCAGTGGACAGAGACATGGGAGGGGTGGGTGCAGAGGAATACCAGCAGTGGACAGAGACATGTGAGGTTTGGGTGCCTATCACACCCAGCAGTGGACAGAGACATGTGAGGGGTGGGTGCCTAACACTCCCAACAGTGGACAGAGACATGTGAGGGGTGGGTGCAGAGGAATACCAGCAGTGGACAGAGACATGTGAGGGTGGGTGCCTATCACTCCCAGCAGTGGACAGAGACATGTGAGGGGTGGGTGCCTAACACTCCCAGCAGTGGACAGAGACATGTGAGGGGTGGGTGCAGAGGAATACCAGCAGTGGACAGAGACATGTGAGAGGTGGGTGCCTATCACTCCCAGCAGTGGACAGAGACATGTGAGGGGTGGGTGCCTAACACTCCCAGCAGTGGACAGAGACATGTGAGGGGTGGGTGCAGAGGAACACCAGCAGTGGACAGAGACATGTGAGGGGTGGGTGCAGAGGAATACCAGCAGTGGACAGAGACATGTGAGGTGTGGGTGCCTATCACTCCCAGCAGTGGACAGAGACATGTGAGGGGATGGGTGCCTAACACTCCCAGCAGTGGATAGAGACATGTGAGGGGTGGGTGCAGAGGAATACCAGCAGTGGATAGAGACATGTGAGGGGTGGGTGCAGAGGAATACCAGCAGTGGATAGAGACATGTGAGGGGTGGGTTCAGAGGAATACCAGCAGTGGACAGAGACATGTGAGGGGTGGGTGCCTATCACTCCCAGCAGTGGACAGAGACATGTAAGGGGTGGGTGCCTATCACTCCCAGCAATGTACAGAGGCTTGTGAGGGGTAGGTGCAGAGAAATACCAGCAGTGGACAGAGTCATGGGGGTGTGTACATCATCATCAGATGAGCACAACTCCATGGGTGTATGTACGCATCCCTAATGTTCGACTATGTTGATAGTACCATAACAACACATGCATACCCACCCCTGGCGGATGCAGCACAATACACACACAGAGATCATGCCACAAGACTGCATTCTCATGTCAATGGCCACTACACTAAGCGAGCCAAAGGGAACACACACTGTCACGCACATCCCAGGACTGATAGGAATGTACAGGTGCTGGTACAGGCACCAAGATGTTGCCTCTCATGGAAGGAATAGGGTGGACTTCCCACAGATACAATGCCCACAATTGTCAGTCAGGTGCTCAAATACCCTGCAGAACAAGTACCAAATGTGTGCTAGGCTGGGATAACACACATGCATATTGCGGAAAATGCTGAATGTCGCCATTAAGGCATGACAACATACTCAATACACAAGTACAGTGACTAGCAAGGATGGCACAGACGATGCAGCCGGAGACATTGCTGAGCAGGCATGGCCATAGTTGAAGGGATCCGTCACCAACAAAGGAAATGTAGACACAGGTCAGCACAACAAAAGTGCAACTCCCTGCAGGGTAGATGTCAGGTGCCACAGAGGAAGGAACAGTCCTTGGGACAATGTCTCCAAACACAAATAGCACACACGACCAAATATACTTTGCAGAGACAGTGTGATGGCACGCAGATACCATGGTCCACCCCATTAGCATCAGACTACAACTTTTTCATGAAACATAACACATTACCACCACCCCAACTCCGGGACCATCAGCACCCACATCAATACCTGAAATGCAAATGTGTTCAAACTGAAAAGAAAATGCTTTATTCAACATTAAATGAAAATGTATTGAAGGACACTATTTACAAAGGCACATGGTCAGTCCAGATCAGAAGTCCTTGGGGGGGACACATGGCCACGCGTCTCCCCTAGCTTGCCTGCACATTAGAACCCTCAGGTTCGTCGACTGGGGAGGGGGCATCATGTGGGGAAGGACCAGGCACCGCAGGGACAGGAGGTGTAAGGGTAGGTGTGGTGGGTGCAGGGACAGACGCCTCCACCACAGGGGGTGGGGCAGCACCAAAGGTGGAGGTCAGCTCGGCGCTGCACACTGCTGCCAGGTCGTCCAGCATCTCCCCTTCACCCGAAGAAAACACAGCCTCAAAGGAGGGGGGGTCGGAGTGATGGGGTGCAGCGCTACAGGGGAGGGGTGGACGGGGGGGGACTCAACTCCCCTACCCGTGGAGTGCCGTTCCCGTTTGCGGGCTGGAGAGCCAGAGGGGCTGAGGCCCAGCACAGCCAAGTAGGCCTCTTTTTCAGGATGTGTGGTAGGGGAGCCGAGGGGAGTGCCTTTGGAGGGACTGGGTAGTGCGCCATGCAGCCTCGGACTGTGGCTGCGTGTATGCCTGTGTGCCCCAGACCCAGTGGGTGTGCCCTCATCCCCCTGAGTGTGCGTGCCAGGAGGAGTGCGCTTGCCCTTACGTGGTGGTGTGCTGCCTGTGTCTGGTGGGGTGCGTGCTTGGGAATGTCTGTGTGTGCTTGTGACAGGTATGGGAGTGGGAAGTGTGGATGGTGCAGGGGTAGGTGGGGGGATGAAGTGCTGCAGGAGACTCACTGCTGCCATCAGTGAAGAGTCCATGGACTTCAGCAACATCTGTTGGTCAGACATCGCTGATGACATGCCCTCCATGTACAACACCATCTGTGTCTTCATTCGGGTGTGGCCATGGAGGACATTCAGCATCGATGTCTGGCCAACCTGCAACTGCCGCAGAATGTCCACAGACTCTGCAGTGAGGGCAGCAGGGGGGACAGGGGCAGGGGGTGCGGTGCCTGGTACGAAGGAGACATGGTGTTGCCTAGCACGGACAGAAGGGACCGGAGCAACTGGGAGGGCGGTGATGGGAATGGAGGGGGTGGTGACAGATGTAGTGCTGCTGCCAGGTGTCGTGGCAGCCTCTGCCCCCTCGAGGAGTTCAGCCTCGGACCCGTCAGCGTCGTAGTCAGTGTTGTCACTAGACAGGTCGTCCGCCTGACTCCCCTCGCCCTCCGTGCCACTTGCTCCCGCAGACTCTGCAGCAGTGGTGGCAGCGGTGCTGGATCCCTCCTCCACGTCCGTGCAGGTGTCTCCCTCGGTGTCCTCCGATGATGCTGTGGGCAAGGTGAAGAGACAGACAATAATCAGTCACCTGTATACAACAGACACATGAGTCCAAACAAAAATGTCACAGTGCATATCAGGAAATGCATCATGAGTAACATCTAGAATAGTCCGCACATATGTAACCCTGCACTCCCCAGTTGGTTGACCCACCATGACACTTGGAAACAATGGAGATCATGACACTTGATATCGAATTATACTGAGAAGCTAGTGTCTGGGGACACTTGAGCACAGCAAGACTATGAAGCCATGCCACCTCTTGTTCACTGTGAACGAAACAGTATTGGTGCACCCAAGGCCAAATAACACACCTCAATGCTGAAGGTGTCCCCACACTCTGAGACCTATGAGTACTTTGGAAACCATAGCCAAAAACATTGCAATCCCTTGGGACTCACAACACTTTACACAATGTACATGTTTAGAATGTGTGAATGTGCCACTTTGTAAACAGAAGACACATCTGCCTGTATGACAGAAGTCACACAATGATGTGCACACAAAAATACATTTACACAGTCATTGTATGAGCTGGCAGCCGAATTCTAATAAGCCACTGTAGAGAAGAAATGGGGTATCAGTAAGTACATATACATGGCACCACGGTGGTCTGGATGACTTGACACCCGTAAGTTGGTATCAGCAACAACCAAGGACTTACACACATGCAAACACACTGTGTGAACATGGATATGTATAATCAGAAAACAAGTGGTAATCAAACTGTGCCTTCCAGTAAAATGTGCCAGCGTGTCCACGGAAAGTGTAAACGTACTTTATTTTGCACTTCCCTGGGAGACATCTGTCATGCAGGCACATTATTGTCCTTCACAACCAACTAGCAAAATGAAGCATATGAAAAATGGAGACATGTTGACAAGTGTAGTGAGTGCCAAGGTACAATACTTATTGACTAAAAACTTGAATCATGCCACCTGTCACATGGCCATCCCTACCATGATGACACAGTTGGCAACACATCTGACCCACTGCCTGTCATGTGGAGTGGCACACATGTCCAAACACAGGACAATGCATTAGCTAATGGGCCTGCAATGTGTCGGGATAAGGAGCACCTGCACTGAGGAGACACCCTCGGCAAGCAAGAATGTCCACACAGATGTCAGCACACACAGACCAAACTACGTAGCATCTCGACCACACACTGGTGGCAAAAATGGATGAGCATGAGCCATGTATTTGCATTTTTGACACATGCTGCAAAGCACAAACATTAAACCCAGCACAACATGACTGTGTCACTGCATGTTGAGTGTCTGTCCAGACAATTATCACACACAGGTCAGACCCGGCAAGGAGACATAAGGTTTGGACATGTAGGCCTTGCCCGCACAAACCACCCACACCTGAGACAATGTTATTGAGACAGATCCAGAAGTTACACCTCTTAATCTGGGTTTACTCAAATGTGCATCAAGAATTCCTAAATGTACTCCACATCACCTCGTGAGGCTGCCAACACATATTTGTGCCCAACAACCATCAACAGATAGTTGTACATAGACACACAGGCACTGCCCAGTGTGAGGATGCACAAGCAAAATGGGGTCAGCCTGTACAATGGGCACATGTAGCACACTTTAGATAAATACAAATAAGGGCAGGGAACTATGCCACAGAGTCCAAACTATGCTGAACACACAGAGAATGGGCACAGTGTTGGATGACACACATGATTCCGATGCAAGGGTGTCTTAGGGGACTGTAGTGGGAACACTGCTCCATGGTCCTGAAATTATCTGACTGTAACATGAGCTACCGTCCCGGCACTAAGCATATCTCCAACTCATGCACATCATGTCTGAGGCCACAACATCGGTCATGCATGCTGCAAGTCTGTTCATTTGAAAACTCCCACTCCTATGTTGAGACTCAGCATCATTGCCAACTAATATGGACCCCCAAATGAGTGAACAGGACAGGGCACAGGCAAGGTAACAACACATGTCTCAGACCCCCCCCCACATGATGCAGAAAGCAATGTGCACTTGGATTAACTGGCAGCCTAGATGACCATGTGCAATAGTGATTACACACAGACCAGGGAACACATCTCAAGGAGGGGAAGGGAGGAAGAACAGCACCGTTTGACTTTGGGGAACAGGATATGCACTGCACAAATTAACCCTCGCTGTGTATCCAGGCGACTGAGCACTTCCAAAAGCTGGTGACACACAACAAACACACATGTACCTATCCCCTTCCTGCTGCTGCAACTCCTGTAACCGCCTATCCAAGTCAGGGAAGACAACCACCAGGACACGCTTCATCTGGTGGGTCAGTCGTTGGCCCCCGCCGTGCTTGTGTGGAGGTGAGTCCTTCAGCTGCCACCGGGCGATCCTCTGGGTCTAGCACTGGATGTCCTGCCAGCGTTTCCTCACCTGGGCGAGGCGCCGACTGCGACCCTCCACCAATCTCAAGGCCCTGACGGCCCGCTTCCATATCTCCCCCTTGGCGTAGGCAGTTACCTGTGAGGATGACAAAGTGAGACAACATCACTACACCTGCTCCATGTCACAGAGACACACATTTGAACATCTTTGATATGTTAAACAGGGCATAGTATGCTGGCAACAAATAGCACCTTTGTCATAGGGACATTAGCCTATGTGGAAGCCCCAATGCACTACATGGCATTGAAAGTACACAGGTGGCATGAGGGGTGCAACACACTCCCTGATCATGGCACACGCTGTGCATCACATGCAACACCAGGCTGATGGACAGCACCTCCAAGCAGTCACATGCCCCAGGCCACTGACGCAACCTCAGCAGAGTACACAGACACACACAGGCACAGATCAATCACCTGCCATTGGCAACAGCGGATCCAAACCTCACTCTGCACATGTGCCACTTGCCTGTGGGGTGTCACAGGTGTGGTGCTAGCTCAGCAAGTCAGACACTCTGCACGGCTTACTTCTCACATCAGATGGGTGGAGCTGTTGCCTCAATGCAGCTGGGGTGCAACACTCCACATAGACACTCACCCACATGACAAGGAACATTCACACACATCAATGTCCAGGGGGCGTACACATCATTTGGACACTCTCACCACAGCTCCACTCAACTCACACACATCTGTGGGTACAGTCACCTGTGACACGGGGGGGGGGGGCAGGGAATCACCTCTGGACAATAGGACAAAAATTGCCCTAAGGATTGGGCAGGCTGAATGTGCCATGCACTATGCAGTGAATGTCACAGGAACTACATCATGCTCTGCATCAGAGACATAAGCCATTCCACCCCCTGGGACCCACTCTAAACAACATTGCATGTCTGTCACACCTGGACACAATCAAAACTGCTGGTGAATGATCACCAGTATACTGAGTGCACAGCAAACTCGAATAGAATACACTTGTTTTTCTATAGTTGGTAACACAAGAAACTTCGATTAGTTGATAGAAGACAATTGTTGAACAAAAAACTTCCCAATTGTATCAAAGAAATGTTTTATATATATATGTGTGATCCAATAATCACAATGCAATCAATATGCAGCATCAATAAATGAAAGATTCAAATTGTGAAACATTATACATCTTGATATAGGAACATGAAGCCAACAGTGTGGATTTGCGTCAGTTCATGAACAAAAGCAAATCCAATTTTTGTTCAACAATTGTCTTCTATCAACTAATCGAATATGTGCTTAGCATATTGCGCTACCCGACTTATATTTTGCTGCTTCTGTCATTGCAACCAGATAAAAAATACAACAAGTAACATTGTACCTACAACAGGCCAGGACTATTGGTTTTATCAATGGTTGTTAGTTGCATAAGACAAATAAGCAACAACTACAGCTTAGCTGTATATAACCTTGAAAATACTTCAGCTCTGAAATGGTGAGACTGTGAAAGAACTACAGCGAGTCTCTTTGAAGTTACCTCCACGGCAGTGAAGGGTGGTACTGCTGCAGAGTTAAGATTTATTTTCCACCCTGAGGGTGAGGGCAAAAATGGAGAGCCTGGCAGGGACCCGACTCAGCACACACTTTTTAAAACTGCCGGTGCTGAGCACTGGCAGGACCCGGCCTACTTAAAGCCATGAGCTCACCTCGATTATTGGTATTCCCAGTAAACCAGTGAGGCAGTCGGTGAGGGAGTGGCAGCTACGAAGTTGAAACTGCTCCACGGGTGCTGGTGTCTGACCATGCAGGTCCAGGGTGTCAGCAAAATGAAGTAAAGCTTTCCTCACAAATTTGTAGTCAATAAAATCTACTTTATTAAAAATGTCCGCAAAGCTTAGAGTCTCCTGTGCCTGTCCAGAATCAACTGCCATCAAGCCCAGGAAATGGAGATGTCATACAGTGGCATCTGGCTGATGACAGATGTATTCTAACAGATACATCAGCTCTGCCTTATTATATACATCAGTATGCTTGTGAAGTCCCACAAATGCAGTAACCAGTCTGGACTCCAAACTACAACAGTAGCCTTCGTCTTTCACACATCAGGATAGGTTCAAGAAACATCAGGTTCAATTGCAAGATATAAGAATATGTCTACAGGATACCCCACCAGGAGCATGGGACTTCCCTGCTCGGGCTCTTGCCTCAACTGGTGTAACTATCAGGGCAACACTCCAAGTGAGATAGGAACCTTCCATGCAGCATTATACTTATAGTGGTGCGGGGACACAGAGAACAAGGAAAGAAAGAAACAACAAGTATAACAAAGATTATTTGCACGTCTATATTTCCATTTCAAGCACTGGACTATTATCACACAGAATGCATTCTCGAAATATTGGTCTTATGCACGCTCTGCTGAGTATGTGATCCAGTAAGACATGGTATCACCAAATTGGTGATGCCAAGCCTATCTGGATCATATTCTCAGCAGAGCGTGGATAAGAAATAGCTAGGTGGCACCAAGTGCAAAGCTGACAGCTATGGGGCTTGAGTGGAATGGAGGTTATAGAGATGTTCGCTAGACATACTGCCTAGCAAACCTAGGTTGTAACGGTGGGCAAGCCACTAAAAGCTAGAGCAAGCCTCGAGTCAGATGTTTGGCTCTTGCTCAACTCAAAGTCCTCTTGGAACACAAAGCCCAAAACGAGCCAAGCTTTCACAGGAGGTGGTGATGTGGCTTAGTAGATGCTGACCACGTAACATGGATTACCAGGTTCAAATCCTGTCCTTGGGCAGGCATCCTGTGAATCACTGAAAATCTCCATATGCCCAAAATAAAAATGTGAAGTGCTCTTATGTCCTTAAACAAGGTCCGTGCTATGTAAAACTGCCAAAAACAAAACGTGGATTCTTCCTGTCATTCACTTCCAATCTCATCCTTCAAGAATTAAGGGAAAACATTATCCTTTGATGTCACAAAAAGATACCCATCCAGTGGCTGATGTGTACAGTGTGAAACTGGAAAATCTGATATCAATCCTGCTTCCCTGCTTGACCAAACTGTGTGACCCTTGCTGATTACTTTATTTCCCCAGCTCTCTTTTTTAGTTCATTAGCCCATACGAGAGCACCTTCAACTATATGAGTTCAGGATGTGTGAGCAGAGCAAAAACCTCTCATCTTTGATTTAATAGGTGATATGTTGCTTGTGCTTCATCTATGATGAGAATCTAGGCCACATAAAAGGTACACTTAACAACTAACTTGCCTCTAGGTTCGCTTGGTGCCAGGAATGTTTCTCATTACCTGTTGAAAAACTCCTAATGAATCTTAACCGCAATGTACTAAAAGTGAAACGATTCCGCGTGTTAAAAACATAAACTTTCTTGAATTTTTGAAGATACCTGATCATATACTAACATAATGATCGTAGTGGCATTAATTATATGCCAAATATGTTCAGGGTAGGGCTTCTGCACGTGCTCAGATAGTCAATGCCGAGCGACCTCTGGCTCGTCTCTGCTTTCTTAATTTTTGGGCTCGCCCACCTTCACTATGTTGTGGGGGTTCACGCGAACACCATCGCCTTTCGCCTCATTATATCCGTCTTTGATACACAAAACATGCCACACGATGGCGCCCTTCCCATACTTTGTAAAAAGGCATCTGTAAGCATCGATACTTCCAAGCTTCAAGTGACCATAGGCAGTGCTTTAAATGGGAAAAAATAAGTGCAGGTACTCATTAAAATGAGCTCGAGGTGTGGCAAGTGGGCGTGGCCAGGGGCGGGGCTAAGAGCAAAACATGATGATACATAATGACTTCTATACCAGTTGCAGCACATATTAAAACAGATAAATGTTTTTATGTGAAGTATGAGCATATGTTCACATGTCTTTATATATATACATATAAATATATATATATATACAAGAAATACAGCAGATTTTTAACTTTACACAAATTTGTGTTAAAATGCCATTTCTATGCCCCGATTTCAGAAATGAGCAAATATTTGGTATTTTTAATCTGAAAAAAAGCGTCAACTCTAACTTCCCTGTCACCTCACTTTTTTACATTCCTCTCTCCAGCTTCCTTCTATGTTCATCTCGTTTTCCCCAAACCAGACCCATTACCAATTGTCATGGGAGCTCATTCCTGGAGTGCTGCAGTGTTCCCTGCTATTCATTGCTACCTTCACACCTATGGATCTGTTGCTGTTTTGTAAATGCAGCCATTAGTGTTGGAGGGCACACAAAGGGAAGCAGCTCCTGCTCTGGGAAAAACAAACATGAAAAGAAAACCGGATTTGGGGAAGGTGTATGATTGTGCTGCACTGCCACTGGCTTTAGTAAGGCCAGTGCAATACCCTAAATGGGACTGGATTACTGACCGCAGCCCAGCCCAGGACATTTCACGCACCTGACGGAGAGGGGGCTGGGGTGGGGGGAGGAGGGGAAGGGGTTAAAGCACTTTAACCTGAATGGTTGTTGCACGCCTAATTAACAGTGCAGGGTCTGCCAAGACTCTGTCCTGTTAAGCAAAGCGTGATGCAAGCCCTCTCAAACCCCTGCAGTGTAGGGAAATTCAAAGGGGCGCCTCTGGACTTTAGCAGCATCCCTGCAAAAGTCTACTTCAGAGGCTCAGCGAGATCCGTAAGCAGAGCGGCATTTGTCTTCCGTTGGAGGAGATGCCGAACCCGAGCCTGCCATGCCATCAATCAGGGTACCGGTACTCTCCCTGACTAAAGAAAAGTGCTGGTACTGAAGGCTCGAAAACTTGGAAGTGCCGGTACTCAGTACCGGTGAGTACCGGCCCATTTAAAGCACTGACCATAGGTGTGGTAAACGTCACATTCACACCGCAGATGCTCCACTCAAGCCCCCTTGAGATAAACCTTACCCTCGAGGTCTTCTTAGCTAGAAATCTGTTGAGTCTGTTGAAAATGAACTCCGATAATCCGAGATCATAGGGGTCCGGTTATTGCGCCTGGCACTGGCGAGGAGAGATACAGTGTCTCGCGCAGGGTTGAAATTGGTCCTCACAGCACTAGAACCCACGATTCCAAATTCATCAAAGCAGAGCTGGTCCTTTCACAGACATATGAGATTTAGTGACAAGATTTAGTAAATAGTTGGGTAGATGGGTTTTCATATTGGGAATGGTAAGGTCAGGTCTTTAAGTGGGATGAAGAAACTGGGGGGGGGGGGTCTCTCAAAGGGGCGTGGCCAATGTAATTAAGGGCTTAAAAACACATTAAGCTAAAAATCTGTTTTTAGCATAGTGTGGCGCCCAACTTGTATTTTGCTGTTTCTGTCATTGCATCCAGATATATGACACAACAAGTAACATTATACCTACAGGTCAGGACTATTGGCTTTGTCAATGGTTGTTAGTTGTATAAGATAAATAAGCAGCAACTATGACTTGTATATAATATTGAAAAAGATTCCACTTAAAGCCCTGGTGACACCACCACAATGTTGGTGCTCCTGAGTTTTAAAAGGAGAAGGGAAATCCAAAGGGGAAATCACTCTTTTTAAAGGATTTCCCTTCTCCTCCAACGCTCATCTGGCATGACGTCATGCCGTAACTTTTCCACAAATGAGAAGTGAGCTGCGTGAGCACCGCACATCGATGTGCCTGCACTCACTGCAGTCGGGGGGAAAAACGGACCACCTGTGCCAGGGCATAAAACAGAGCACGATTGAGACCAGTTTCGAGGTCTCCTTTAAAAAACTGCTGGTGCTCAGCACCCGTGAGACCTGGCCCACTTAAAGCCATGGGTTAGGTATCTGTCGGATTTCACCTGGGTTTTTAAAATACTCACTCAGACAAAAACACAAACACTCTTCTGTTTTGAAGGTCTTAAACGATGAGTATTTTATAAACTACTGTGTTTTAAGTACCCCTCACAAATCGCACTCCTTTCCCTTTAAATTGAACCTTAAAGCCCACATCAAGGGCTGGTTCTCATATAATAATTAACATGATATGCCAGCATGATTGTCGGAAAATATGAATCTCCATACCTCCTAGTGTTGCCAAGCTACGGCCCTGCGTGCGGGCTGGTGCCTTTGACACTAAGGTTCTCCCCCTGCCCTGCCCTCGCCCGTTTCCCACCTTCCAGCTGAGGGTCCCTCCCCTCCCCTACAAAATGCCAACCGCTGCGCGATCGCGCCTAAGGCAAGCCCATCTGCGCCCGTCCGCATCCCAACCGCGGCCAGTGCCAGGAGCCCTGGCTCTCCAGAGCCTCACCGATACGATGCCGCCACCCTCCTCGCTCTCAAACCCGGAAGATACCCGGACTGCCAGAACGCCTCACCGACCACCACCCACGGACCCTTCACCTGCAGATACTGCCATCGCTCCTTCACCATCTTCATCACCCCCACGTCCACCGCAGGCACACGGGATGGCCGGGACTCTGAAGGCCTGACATGCATCCTCCTCAACGTTCCCTGCACAAACACGCCGTAGAGACCTGGGACCTGATCGACAGCCTCACGCCTGATCCAGTGGGTTACCAACCTCAGGTACTCACTTACTATACATTCACTTGGACCCATAAACACACTCATTCATGTAGGCTTGTCACTTTATTATGCTAATACCTGTAAGATGAATTGTATCTGTTTATCTCTCACCAAACTTCTTGATCCAATGTATTTTCCTCTGGTCAAATGGACCATTTAGTTTGCTGAATAGGTGAAACATTACATTTAATAACCTTTATTAAATACCCACGGATTTAGGAGAGTTTAAATGTTTATCTAATAAAATTCATGTGAGCCAAGAACCATAATACAGTTAGAACACCGTCTTTGACAAGGAGAGGAAGAGAAATTAATTCAATCAGAATAATAGTTAAACAAAATTATTACGATGAAAGAACCTGTGTAGGGGGAAAAAGAGAGAGCAATACATTGACATACTAAACAGAGTTATATTTACCTAGTATGGTGTGGAAACCAACCCCTTGGCCAAGGAATTGGGAAGCGCCCCTGGGACAGATCAGGCGACCATAGCTCAGGACAGGATTGAGGACAGGACAGATTACCTCTTCTAGATACGGCACCTGCGCCACACCCCTCTCTGATGCTATTTCCTCCTCGATTCTTCAACGATGTTCTCTAATATGTGCCTCCTCGATTCTTCCACGATGTTCTTTAATTTGGAGCCTCCTTGATTCTTCCGCGATGTTCTCTAATTAGGAGTCTCAAAAGTTCTAAGTCTGGATTTGGATCTTCTTCAGTATTTTCTCAAATTTCAGACAGCATCTCAGTCTCTCAGCATTCTCCGTCTCTCTGTGGTGTCTAATCTAACTAAACTACCTCTATTATACCTTTCTAATGGCATGTACCACCCCTGAATGTTTCGAATTTACGAAACTCCTGACTCTGATTGGACAAGGAAAGGGGAGATGATCATCACACAATGCTAAGTTTAATATTTTTCTTTAAGCTCATTGTTCTATGTTCCCTTCTCTTAATTCACTTTCCCATGCTTTATTTCCCACCCGTGTTCATAAATTAATCAATACAAAGTATACAATTTTATTAAAATTTCTTCAGTTCTCACGACATTATGCTTGTTCTCAGGACATGTTTCTTTTCTCTGTTTTTGGATGACATTCAAGGCTTTGCACCATGGCTCCTGGGTCATTTTGTCTGCACATGCGGATTGGTCATGTGATGCGCTAGTGCAGTCCTGCACGGAGGCCAAAATACGAACTAGTAGAGAAGTCAAAGACAAAGAAAATTAAAATAAAAAATAAATGATTTCACTGTATACCACTTATCTCTACACTATTCCCGTTTACTTATATAAATCTTACGCATTAGCATTTTAGTAAACTTACATGGTTTTGTTTCAGCAAAGCATGCGTATTATCATGTGAGTTTCAAGCGGCCATTTTAAGAGCAACTGCGCAGCTGCAAAGTTCTCCCTCCAAGCGATAGTACATCATACTGCGTAGATGCGGTAGATGCATGCGCAATGCAGAATCCCGCGTTTAGCGGCCGTTTTAGAGAGACAAGGTTTACTTGTTAGTAATACACATATGCAAGTTTCCCCTAGATTTTGTGTGCGGATTTTCTGGTGCGTTATTAATTATTACGGTATTATAAGTTATTTGAGAGGATTGCTTCCAAGCAAGTCTCTTTATACGAGTCCTTGCTCCATCAATCCCCTCTCTGATGGCATTTTATGCCATCACTAAATTACCATCACTAAATCAGATGCCACCTTTAACACATCTCAATTTCTTCTTCAACTTTCTCATTGTTTTTCTTTGCATTTCTGTACTGTAAACCCTTCATTCGTTTATATATTTTCACTTTCAGTTCTTCAAATTGTATCTCTTCTTACTTTCTTTTCTTACTCCTTTCATTTACTTCATACCCCTTTCTTTTCTTACAGCATTTGAACCATGTCATTATTGCTAGGACTAATAGTGTTAGTCCTAAAATTAGCAGTATGATTTGCCCTATTATGCTTTTACCTATGTTAGAAAACCAGCTCCCTACTGTAGATATGCTATTTGTTAGTTTCTTCCATACACTATCAACTTCCAGTGGTTTTAATTCCTTTTCCAATTTTGTGATGTTTTTAATATATCTCCCA
Organism: Triturus cristatus; assembly: GCF_964204655.1. Classification (NCBI taxonomy): domain Eukaryota; kingdom Metazoa; phylum Chordata; class Amphibia; order Caudata; family Salamandridae; genus Triturus; species Triturus cristatus. The sequence goes on along the minus strand of NC_140579.1, from coordinate 639,303,328 downwards.
ATTTCAACACTTTTATCAGGTATGTAAGTGCAACAATGTTGTGCTTTCAGCATTTTACAGACTCCTCCCTATTCTGCCAATAATATATCAAGAGCAAGTCGATTTTGAAAAACCATAGATCTGATCGCAACCATTTCCGTATTGACCACCAAGAACCCTCCAGCAGTGTCAGTAGATAACAGATCCACTACTGTAGACAGCTTACAAATTTTCCGGGAATTTAGAATTATACCCACTGAAGGTATCAATGCACTGAAAATGTCACCTACTATTTCAGAAAAACTAGCTCTTTTTATACGTGTTAGCTCCTTCGCATCTTCATTGCTTCTAGTGAATCTTTTCACATGGTACACCTTTGGGAATACTATTCCAAAATAGCAACTCCCGTACCAATGATCAGGCAATCTAAAATAAGCTTTATTGCCACATATGTAAATGTAAATGTGTATGTGCTTATATAGCGCTGAATCACCCCTAGGGGTATCTCAGCGCTGTACTCATACCGCAGTTGGAACCCTTCTTGGCTATCTGTCCACTCCTGGGCACCCCCATGGTGAAGCCAGGCATCCCAGCGCTGTTGGGGCCATTGTGGAGATTAAGCAAGCTATTGCCCAGAGTTGCAGCATGGGACCCATGATTAGAATAGGCACTGAGGCGAGAATATCAGGTCCAAGGAATTTATAGCCCGAGACCCTGCCGCGACGGGAATCGAACCCTGGTCCCGGACCAGTGCTCTGCATCGAGGTCTGCCGCTCTACCATTGAGCCACACTTCTCCACGCATAATAAATTCCAGGAAATAGTGGATCTGTTTCACCTTTTAGTCCCAACCCTCCGATAATCAAGAAGTTATGTTCGCATTCACTGGAACCAATAAACACATTGTTATATTCAGTCTTTAATCTATGGAGGCAGATCTTCCCTTTCTTTTCAAAGTCCAGGGGCATAGCTGCATGAGTCTTGCCAGTTTTATATATTTCTTCTTTCTCAGCCCACTGAGGTATCTGTGGTTTCTGTTCAGAAGCCCTTCTCTGGAAGTCCTGTCTCCTTTGCTCAACTAAATTCAAAAATATATTTTCTTCTTCGTGTAATTTACATGTTAAATTGTGCTTGTGTGCTTCAGCTATATCTATTGTGTTCATTGTTAGAAAATATTCTCCCATAAACTGTGCGTCTTTAGTACAAAACACGGGTTCATGCTCTTTCGCATAGGAACCTCGGAAAAAATCACATCTACATTAGAATAATAATATTGTAGTTTCCCTGTTCTATAAAACAAACTTGCTAACACACTACAAGATATACCATATGTTAACGGAATATGATATGTCACACCTTCTGCTACTGATGCTGGTAATTTCATACAAACATAACAATCACTAACTTCCATAGTGTCCACATACTGCACTAATAACTTTGTAATACATTTAAAGCAGTGTCATTGTCTGTCACAGTGTGCGACATGTCCATTTTCATCTAGTGCTTCTAAATCTACTTTGTCCCGTTTTGTTTTATTCTCATCTGGTGCTTCTAATGTTACCCAATTTCCTTTAATGTTAGCTACTTTTTCGTTTATCTCAGTGTTATTCTTTTCTGTTGTAACCATCAAATAAGGGATAGCTACTTTCAATACTAACCAAACTAAAAATATACTACCTATACATATTCTACAGCATTTTTGTACACAATTTCGTTTCGGTTTTCCAGCAGCCCTATCGTCAGCCATTCTGAGTCAAGAAGATTTATCTTCTATTCTTTAGATTTACTTGTGGAGTTCAAAAATTCCTTTGAGAAATTTTCAGTTTGGTCTCACTTCTTCGATATTTTGTTCGGTAATTATTTCTTCATCAATTTCTTCATTTAAGTCAAGATTCTCGAATTCTTCAAGAATTATGTACGTCCATTCAGGACCCTTGAATTTATTGTCCAAGATCCTCAGTCTTTGACTTTGTCGTTTGGGCTGTTTGACAGATGTTCCCGCCTGACTAGAAATTTTTTTTACTTGATCAGGTTCTTGATTAACTGTTTTGAAATGATACTTTAGCCTTTTCACAACACTCGGCCAGTTGTCACCTCTTCTGACCCTTTTTGCTTGCACTGCACTGTCACTGTCGTCAAGTGTTCTTTTGTTTTCGTTATGTTGTGGCACAACTTGGTTATCTTTGTCTTCAGATTTCCTCTCTGTCTGACCTTGTCTAGGGCTTACTCTTGTACCATCCTGTTCTGCCTGGATAGTTCTTCTTCCCTAGTCTGACCCTGTTCAGGTTTTGTCTTGATTTTCTCTTCTTCTTTTACCTGAACATGTTTTTATTTTCCTAACTGGTCCTGCTCGGGTCTTTTTGCATTTTGGGTTTCTGCAGCCCGAACACATTCTTCTAGACCTATCTGTCCCCCCTCAGACTCATGTATTGTTGCACCCTCTTCCGTCTGAGTAGATTGTTCTCTCCTTATCTGTTCCTGCTCAGGTTCTTCAATAACTGTATCACCTCTTTCCTGAGCTGGTTCTTCTATGCCTGTCTGGTCCTTACTGCTCTCCTGTCTTTCTTGACGGATTTGGCTTCTTGTTTTCACACTTACTTCAGGTATGTCAACCACTGGTATCCAGTCATCCTGACTTGTGCTTGGTTGTTCTCGATCAGCTATTTCAGGGTTTGTTATTTGTGAGAAGTTGGCCTGGCATATGCTGGTCACTAGTTATAGTGGCCACCTTGCACCAGTCCAATTTGACTCTTATGGTAGATAGGTTTAACACAACCTTTTAAAGAAAGCTATCCTAGTGGTAGCTATGGAGAGCAGCCTTCAGGCTAAGTCTCAGAGGAATGTAAAGCAGCTTGTTTTACCTTATAATCTCTTGAATTACCAAATGAAAGGACACCACACAGTTATATATATCAAATATATATGTATTTATTACTAGACACACTCTACTAATCTCTTTATGAGATTAGAAGTCAGGAACATATGCAAATATCAACGTTTCACAATAAGTTAAGCACTAATATGTCTGGGGCCCTAGGGGCGTACCAGACCATATACTAAAAGAGAGGTTTAGGAAAGTCGACTTGCAAGGGGACAAGGCCTAGGGCCTGTAGAATCGCTGGGGCTTCACTAATCCACGCAAGGCAGGTAAGTAAAGGACCCACGGGAGACGCGTGCAGTGTGAGAACACAGCCGCGGGTTCCCTATTGATTTCAATGGAGCAATTCGCGGTTGGATTTTTAAAGTTTAAGGGTACTTCTAGAGAGTCTACAAGCAAGCCACTTACAAGGTAAGTAGTTCGAGGGCCAACACCCACAGGAGCACCGGAGTGCACGAGTTACCTCACCCAGGGAAGCCGGGTGCATAGGTGTCTTTTGGTGTCGGGTCGCGTCGTCGTTTTCTATGGAAGCCAAAGAAGTTTTGCTGCTTGTGAAGACTGAAGAAGTGTCCAGTGGAATCCAAGGCTGGATTCAAGATGAAGAAGACCTGAAAGCAGAAGGGACAGTGTTCACAGTCACTTGCTAGTGACCCGGGGCCAGGAAGATGTATGCCCACGGAAGTCGGGTGATTTCAGGTGATCAAGGGTGTTTTGACTCTTCAGCCATGAGGTTCAGGAGGTGTCGTTGACTACCAGGAGCTGGATTCGGAGTGTCCCACGAAGTCTGCAGCTTACTGAGGTGTCGGCAACTGGATTGGAGCGAACAAGCCGTGGCAACAGCAAGTCATGTGGAAATTGAAGAAAGTCAGCGGTGCAGACCAGCAAGGTCTGAGGGACTCACCCAGTGAAGGTAAGTCAGGGCAGGCCTGGAGCAACCTAGGGAGCCCTTTGGTTTGATGAGAAAGTCTTCAGGGGACCCACAAGCCAGCTGGCAAGAGATCACAAAGACACCTTGTGAGGATTCGCTTCACAGGAGCCCACGGTCACTCGGGACAAGGTAGGCCTCTGATTTTCAAAGGGAATCCTGCTGGAGGATTGGACCACACGTGGTCCAATGCACAAGTTCGTAGGACGTCGTGAAGGGGTTGCACTTGACAATAGTGCAATGTACCCGGGGATTGCTGTTCCTCGTCACTCGTGGGGTCCACTCACCTCAGCTCTGCTAGGGACTCACAATGGCCATCGAGAAGTCAGGAAATCCACTTCCGGGGCTGCCAGGACTTCGGACTCCGGCGGGAGCAGGAACGTTTGCGACCATTGATTCAAGTTTTTGGTGCCTGCCAAGCAGGGGAGTCACTCCTTGACTCCAAGGGAGATTATTCAGTCTTCCAAAGGTAGTGGAATGTCGAAGGGCCAGGATGCTTCTTGTAGAGCGCCGTCCAGGGATATCTGATTTGCAATGGCAAGGTTTCCCTATCTTATACTAAAGGAAAGGGAGGGACTAGCTCTATGACCACTCCTATGGGAGGGTCAGAGGAGTGGGTGGTTACACCCACTTCCCTTTGTCCAGTCTCACGCCAGAGCAGGGGCAGGTAGCCCCTGAACCGGTTTGAGCTGGCATATGCACAGAGGACCCTACTGCTCCCCCAGTGCAGGACTTCAAAGCACTCTAGGAGTGCACCCACCCAGCCCCAATACACTAAATCCTGTCTGGAAGGTGGTGACACCTCCCTGTGACAGGATGCCTATTGTTGGGCCTCCTCCACTGTGAGTTTCAGTCAGCAGCAGGATGGCAGCCCAGTGTCTGTGCTGGTGGCATCCATTTTGTGATGCCAGGGCTCTTTCAGATTTCTAATGTGTTTCCACAGTAGGTACATGTCTTCCCCTCTAGAAGGGTGGGATCATAGGGTATGATTCCAAGTTGTTTGACACCAAACACAACATGTTCTGATGCAGTCATTCCAAAGTTAGCATTTACCGCTAGGTTATAATGCACTTAAGAGTATATGGTTTAACCGCATCCACAAACTGCCACAGAGAATAGACTCTGAGGGCTGCAGAGGGGCCCTGCTCAGGCAGAGGCGGCCCCTAACATGGAAAACCAAGCACCCTGCCCTCAGGATTGATAGGACCTGCCTTAGGGGTGACTGATAGGTTTATATGTGTGTGTAAGGTGAGATATAGGGAACCTATACCTCAGTGAGGAGTGCTAACTCTACCTCACCCAGGCTGCAGTAGCAGGCCTGTGGTGTCAGATTTAGTCTGCTTCCCAGGGGTGGCATAATACATGCTTCAGCCCCTGGTAGGCCTGTGAAGTACCAATGCCCTAGGTACCTAAGGTACCATATACTAGGGGCTCATAAGGCACCACAGTATCCAATCACTAGTGCATCTAATATGCACACCAGTCATTTAAGGGAGTAAGCAGATAGGCTGGGGTCCTGGATAGCAGGATCCCAGCCAGACTAGTCAAAAACCATTCAAACACCAGGAAAAAGGTGGGAGCAACTATGCAGTCAGATTCCACCTTCCTACATAACACCCCCCCCCCCCCCCTCAAAAATGAAAGAAGTTAAGGCTAACCTTGTCCAGATAAGCATTTATTTCCTGAGTGGCCATATAAGGAATAACCTGCACTGGTTGCTCCCTGTCTCATGGCCCACTTGGGAAATCCTACCCCAAGGGGTTCTGGAGTTTCTCCAAAGTCTAGGGAAATTACCTGTATTGTGTTTTGGTACATAAGCAGGCTGGTGGGGTGTCTGAGTTTGGAAGTGAGACCCTATTTGGGGTGGTCTCAACTTCCTCAGGACACTGGTCACTATGGAAGCCTTTCTGTCCATGACTGTGTCATATCTGGCTCTAAGGGTCAACCTCTGGCTGCCTACAGCTGGGGGTTGGGTCCCTCTGGTTGGAATAGTGGAGGGCATTGGAATGTTTGTTGCAACTATGTCCCAGGTCTCCCTGTGCCCAACAGATTCCATCTGTGGGATTCCTGTACTTAGGGGTAAGGGGGATACCTCAGTATGTAGAGGAATATTCACCTGGCTAGAACTACTCTGCTGGGTGTCCCTAATCTGTTGATGAGAGGGTTCCTCTGGACAGGGGCCCACAAAGGGTCCACTGACCTCCCTGACCTCTGTAACCCTGGGCTGACTGAGGCAGGGTAGAGAGGGGCAGGATACCTGCTCCAGACTGGGTACCCCTTGTAAGGATCCCCTGCCATCAGAGCTGTGGCCAGGACAGGCCTGATCACTTCTGGGGCAGTTACTTTACAAGGGGCAGGACCAGTTCCCTTAGAAAGCTGACCCTTACCTTTAGTCTGGTGGGGGGAGGACTGTTCCTCACCCCTTATGCTCTCTGTTTGTGTGGAGTGATCCATTGTTTCAGGCTTCACTCCCCTTAATTTTTCCTGGGGTGGAGGTGAGGCCCTCAGGGTCTCATTCACTCTATCAGGGATGCCTAACATTCTTAAATGGGCATTGTGATCCTCCTCAGCCCAGGCTGAGATTTCCAGATCATTCCCCAGTAGACAATCTACAGGCAAGGTTGGGGACACTGCTACTCTCTGTGGGCCAGTGACCCCTCCCCAGCTGAGACTTACCACTGCCATGGGATGGTCTGTCCTAATTCCATCAATATTGGTCACCTGGTATCTAAACTCAGTTAAAAGCTGTTCTAGGGGCACTAGTCTCCTTGTCACCATGGTGACACTAGCCCCTGTGTCCCTGTACTCCACAGCCTTCTGACCATTGATCATGGGCTCTTGTCTGTACCTGCCCAAAATGTTGGGGCTCATGGTAAAGTTGGCAAACCCCATGCCACCATCACAGACTAGAGTTGCTTGTGTGGGGGACCTGGTTAGGCCAGAGTCCACCTGAGTTCCCCAAGAAAACCCAACTAAGTTTTTGGGTGCACTCCCACCACCTGGGTGATTGCTACTGGTAGTAACAGGAGGTGTTGGAGCTGCAGTGGAAGGAACATTTTCTTTATTGCCATTCGTTGGACAGCTCGAGTCAGTTTTCCAGTGGCCAGGTTGCTTGCACACATGGCAATATGGTTTCTTATTGGAAGAGGAAGGATTTTGGGACCCACCCCAAGTACTGGATTTTTTCAGGCTCTTCAGAGGACTTTTCTGTTTTATTATCCCCACCTTTCTCTTTGGGCTTAGTGGAATCTTTCTTCTGGTCACCACCTTGGTTCTTGGGCCTCACCCTGGTTCTGACCCATTTGTCTGCCTTCTTTCCCAATTCTTGGGGAGAGGTCAGATCAGAGTCCACCAGGTACTGGTGTAAGAGCTGGTTTTGACAATTGTTAAGGATCTGCTCTCTCATAATCAAAGTATACAATCCTTTAAAGTCAGTTGCTCTACTGCCAATTATCCAACCATCCAGAGCCTTGGTAGCACAATCTACAAAGTCCACCCAGTCCTTTGTCTGTGCCTTCTGGGTATCTCTGAACTTCAACCTGTACTGTTCAGTGGTTAAGCCAAACCCATCTATTAATGCACTCTTCATGACTTCATAATCATCAGCATCCTCTTCTCTAACAGTGAGGAGCTTGTCTCTACCTTTATCTGAAATCGAGAGCCACAAGATTGCTGCCCACTGTTTCTGGGGGACCTGTTGTACTCTTCAGGCCCTCTCCATAGCAGTTCTCCATTTGTGGATATCATCCCCACTCTGATAGGGAGGAACAACCTTGGACAGGTTCCTATGGTCTGGAATGTAATCTCTGACTCTAGGGACACTGTTGCTGCCACCAGGGGGTCCTAACCCCTCTGGAGCTCAAAGGCTTATTTATCTAATGCCAACTGCTTGGCCTTAAGGGCAAACCTTGCTTCCTCATACTGCAGCAGTTTGTACATTCTTTCAGTGGAGGTCTCTCTTCTATTAAAGTATGAGCTCCTCTGATGGACAGATTCTCTGCCAGAGTGATATGAGTGGTCAGAGTCCCTAGAAAGGGACCTAGGCCTCTCCTCCACTCTGTCAGTTCTCTTAGGGAGAATTCCTCTGTCCTTTTCAGACCCATGTGGATCTGGCCCTTCAACCACAGAGTTCTGGTCATCTTGATTTTCATCATCTGACCCAGACACTGTAATTGACCCACTCCCTGATTCAGATCTGTTAGCTCATAGAGCCAACCTCAGATCATCTGCTGTCAGCAGATCTATCAGGCCTAGTGTGGAGGGACTCTGTTCTAGCTTCAGGTGTCTTGCAACACACATGGCCTTCAAGTCAAAGAAGGTCATGTCCTCATACTTAGGCTGGGTGGACCCACTGGCTCCATCCCTTGAGGACATTCTAGTGTTGTGCAGTGTTGTACTACCTATACTAGTTTGTGGCCTACTGATCCTAGCTTGAGCTGTAGCAAGGGTGTGCTATCCCTTCACTCACAGCTCTAAGGTCAGTAGAACTTACTGATACTAAGCTTGACTTTTATATGTACCTTGAGTACCTTTAGTGGTTTTCAGTTAGTAATTCAAATAGAGATTTTCTGGTAAAACAATGGCAAGCTGGAATCCCACACGCTGCCCACCAATGTGAGAAGTTGGCCTGGCATATGCTGGTCACTAGTTATAGTGGCCACCTTGCACCAGTCCAATTCGACTCTTATGGTAGATAGGTTTAAGACAACCTTTTAAAGAAAGCTATCCTAGTGGTAGCTATGGAAAGCAGCCTTCAGGCTAAGTCTCAGAGGAATGTAAAGCAGCTTGTTTTACCTTATAATCTCTTGAATTACCAAATGAAAGGACACCACACAGGTATATATATCAAATATATATGTATTTATTACTAGACACACTCTACTAATCTCTTTATGAGATTAGAAGTCAGGAGCATATGCACATATCAACGTTTCACAATAAGTTAAGCACAAATATGGCTGGGGCCCTAGGGGCGTACCAGACCATATACTAAAAAAGAAGTTCAGGAAAGTCGACTTGCAAGGGGACAAGGCCTAGGGCCTGTAGAATCCCTGGGGCTTCACTAATCCACCCAAGGCAGGTAAGTAAAGGACCCACGAGAGACGCGTACAGTGTGAGAACACAGCCGCGGGTTCCCTATTGATTTCAATGGAGCATGTCGCGGTTGGATTTTTAAAGTTTAAGGGTACTTCTAGAGGGGCTACAAGCAAGTCACTTACAAGGTAAGTAGTTTGAGGGCCAACACCCACAGGAGCACCGGAGTGCATGAGTTACCTCACCTAGGGATGCCGGGTGCATAGGTGTCTTTTGGTGTCTGGTCACGTCGTCGTTTTCTATGGAAGCCAAAGAAGTGTTGCTGCTTGTGAAGACTGAAGAAGTGTCCGGTGGAATCCAAGGCTGGATTCAAGATGAAGAAGACCTGAAAGCAGAAGGGACAGTGTTCACAGTCACTTGCCAGTGACCCGGGGCCAGGAAGATGGATGCCCACGGAAGTCGGGTGATTTCAGGTGATCAAGGGTGTTTTGACTCTTCAGCCACGAGGTCCAGGAGGTATTGACGACTACCAAGAGCTGGATTCGGAGTGTTCCACAAAGTCTGCAGCTTACTGAGGTGTCGGCAACCGGATTGGAGCCAACAAGCCTTGGCAACAGCAAGTCTTGTGGAAATTGAAGAAAGTCAGCGGTGCAGACCAGGAAGGTCTGAGGGACTCACCCAGCAAGGGTAAGTCAGGGCAGGCCTGGAGCAACTAGGGGAGCCCTTTGGTTTGATGAGAAAGTCTTCAGGGGACCCACAATCCAGCCAGAAAGAGATTGCAAAGACACCTCATGAGGATTTGCTTCACAGGAGCCCACGGTCACTCGGGATGAGGTAGGCCTCTGATGTTTTAGGGAAATCCTGCTGGAGGCTTGGACAAGTTCATTGAACGTTGTGAAGGGGTTGCACTTGACAATAGTGCACGGTACCTGGGTATTGCTGTTCCTCGTCACTCGTGGAGTCCACTCGCCTCAGCTCTGCTGGGGACTCACAATGGCCATCGAGAAGTAAGGAAATCCACTTCCGGGGCTGCAGTGACTTCGGACTCCGGTGGGAGCGGGAAAGTTTGCGACCGTTGATTCAAGTTTTTGGTGCCTGCCAAGAGGGAAGTCACTCCTTGACTCCAAGGGAGATTCTTTAGTCTTCCAAAGGTAGTGGAAAGTCGAAGGGCCAGGATTCTTCTTGTAGAGCGTCGTCCAGGGATATCTGATTTGCAATGGCAAGGTTTCCCTATCTTACACTAAAGGAAAGGGAGGGACTAGCTCGATGACCACTCCTATGGGAGGGTCAGGGGAGTGGGTGGTTACACCCACTTCCCTTTGTCCAGTTTGGCGTCAGAGCAGGGGCAGGTAGCCCCTGAACCGGTTTGAGCTGGCATATGCACAGAGAAGCCTACTGCTCCCCCAGTGCAGGTCTTCAAAGCACTCTAGGAGTGCACCCACCCAGCCCCAATACACTAAATCCTGTCTGGAAGGTGGTTACACCTCCTTGTGACAGGATGCCTGTTTTCGGGCCTCCTCCTCTAGGATGTCTCAGTCAGCAGCAGGAGGGCAGCCCAGTGTCTGTGCTGCTGGCATCCATTTTGTGATGTCAAGGCTCTTTCAGATTTCTACCGTGTTTCCACAGTAGGTACATGTCTTCCCCTCTAGAAGGGTGGGATCATACTCCCACACCAGTTACTGGTGTGGGGGTATGATTCCAAGTTGTTTGACACACACCAAACACGACATGTTCTGATGCAGTCATTCCAAAGTTAGCATTTACCTCTACGTTATAATGCACTTAAGAGTATATGGTTTAACCGCATCCACAAACAGCCACAGAGAATAGACTCTGAGGGCTGCAGAGGGGCCCTGCTCAGGCAGAGGCACCCCCTCACATGGAAAACCAAGCACCCCTCCCTCAGGATTGATAGGGCCTGCCTTAGGGGTGACTGATAGGTTTATATGTGTGTGTAAGGTGAGATATAGGGAACCTATACCTCAGTGAGGAGTGCTAACACTACCTCACCCAAGCTGCAGTAGCAGGCCTGTGGTGTCAGATTTAGTCTGCTTCCCAGGGGTGGCATAATACATGCTTCAGCCCCTGGTAGGCCTGTGAAGTACCTATGCCCTTGGTACCTAAGGTACCATATACTAGGGGCTCATAAGGTACCACAGTATCCAATCCCTAGTGCATCTAATATGCACACCAGTCATTTAAGGGAGTTAGCAGATAGGCTGGGGTCCTGGATAGCAGGATCCCAGCCAGACTAGTCAAAAACCATTCAAACACCAGGAAGAAAGTGGGGGCAACCATGCAGTCAGATTCCACCTTCCTACATTATTCCGGGTCCTTCAGCTGTACAACCTTCCACAGCCTCAACTCCTTGTGTATGTTGAGAACCTTCTGTGTCAGGTGCTGGTACTCTCTTGGTATGGCTTGCATGAATCCAATTAGGTAAGCCTGCACATTTTACTGCTGTGGTGGTAACCAATATAACTTGTTGTGGTTTTCCCCACCTGGGTGCTAGACACGACTCTCGAGTGTGTTCTTTCACCACCACCCAGTCACCAGGATTCAGATTATGTGCTTGACTCTGCTGCCTGGCAACTGCGTCTTCTCCAACCTGGTGAGAGATAGAATGCACTAGGTCAGCCAGTTCTTTGCAATATTCCAATACCAAATCATCAGATATATTCAACAGTTTGTCTCCTGGTATACATGCCTGCCTCATTGTTCTTCCCATGAGTATTTCATGGGGACTCAACCCTGTATTCCCATCAGGAATACTTCTAAGCCCCATCAGAACAAGAGGTAAAGCGTCAGGCCAATCCAGTGGGGTAAATGCACATATCTTTCCCAATCTTGATTTTATTGTGCCATTCATTTGTTCCACCACTCCAGAAGCCTCTGGGCGGTATGCACAGTGCAGTTTTTGTTTAATTTTAAATGCTTCACAGATCAGTCGGATTACTTCATTATTAAAATGAGACCCTCTATCTGATTCCAAAGCTACTGGTAAACCGATTCGAGAAATCAGTTCCCTCAACAAAAGTTTGGCAACTGTTATGCTGTCATTTCTTCGTGTATTGTATGCCTCAACCCACCGTAAAAACAAACAGACTATTACAAGTATGTACTTCAATCCTCTGCAAGAGGGGTAATTTAATAAAGTCTATCTGTAGTCTTATAAATGGACCTTCTGCCTTTCTAATTGTTCCCATACAGACTACTGTCTTTTGTCCTGTATTCATCTGTTGACAAATTAGGCATCTCTGGCATAGACTCTCTGCTACACTCCTGAACTTTTTATTTAACCAATCTTGTCTAAAGAGTCTGATCATGGCATCCCTGCCTATGTGAGTGTCTCCATGATGCATTCTTGCCATTTGTGAGAGCATGCAGTTTGGCATTACTGGTCTGCCATCTGGGCAAATCCAGACATCATCTTCCAACTTCCTTTGACACCCAGCCTTTACCCATTCTTCCTTTTCTTTCATGTCTGCTTCATCCTGTAATTGTCTTACTTCTTCCCATGTCTCTAATCCTGAAAGTAGTATAAGTTGGCAGCTGATTCCATTTGTTTCAATTTTCTTGTTCACTGCTATTTTATATTTGGAACAGTGTTGGGAAACTTGGTCAGCATACCTGTTACCAGCTGTCACATAGTCATTTCCTGACTGATGTGCGGCACACTTGACCACTGCCACTTCTTTTGGCAAATTTATTGCTTCAATCAACTCTTTCACAAAATTTCAGTTTCTGATTGGGGAGCCTGAGGAAGTCAAGAAATCCCTCTGCATTCAAAGTTGGCCAAAATCGTGCACAACCCCATAACCATATTGACTATCCATATAAATGGTTACTTTCCAATTTTTCCCAATTTTGCATGCTTTAATCAAAACCACCAATTCGGCTACTTGTGCAGATTTGACTCCTGGCAAATACGATGCTTCAACTATTCCAGCAAATGTACATACAGCATAAGCAGCACTCAGCCCTCTCTCATGGCGCATACACGAGCCATCTACAAACAACTCATGTTCTGCATTTTTCAGGGGCTCTTCATGTATGTCTGGATGGGGCTTAGTACAAAGTTCCGTTACATCCAGACAATCGTGTTCGACTTCATCCTTCACTTCTTCTCCATATGCGTCTGGTAACAAAGTGGCAGGGTTTAACACTGTACATATGACTATTTCCACGTTCTCAGCACCTAAGATTATTCTCTCGTATTTCGACATTCGACTCGGAGTGAGATATTGAGTTCCTGTTCTTGTTAGAATCTCAACTGAATGTGGGATGCGGATTTTTACTGGATGTCCCATCACAATGGACTCACTTTGTTCTAGGCTTGTACAGGTGGCGGCTACTGCTTTTAAACAACCAGGTACAGCTGACGCTACAGGGTCTAGAGTAGCAGAGAAATATGCCACCGGCGTCGCATCAGACCATGTCTTTGAGTTAAAACCGAGAGTGCACAACTATTTCTCTCACAACCGAACAGTGCGAATTCCTTTGTATAATCTGGCATTCCTAATGCTGGGGCTTCACATAGACATTTTCGTAATTTCACAAATGCTTCCATACTTTCATCATCCCATTCTATTGGGTCTTTTGCTCGTTTCTTCGTCATTTGTATTAGGGGTTTGGCCAATAAGGAAAACCCTACAATCCACTGCCTACAGTAGCCTACAACTCCAAGGAACATTCTGATTTATCTCTGGGTTTGCGCCACTTTCATTTGTCTTATTATTTCTATTCTTTCAGACTTCACTCCTTATTCCACGTTCTATTTGGTGTCCAAGATATTTGACAATGGTTTGGCAAAACTGTAATTTTTCGGGGGGCACTTTATGCCCACGTTCAGCCAAATGGTTCAATAAGGCAATTGAATCAGTAACACAGCCATCCCTTGTTTTGGATGCGATTAGTAAGTCGTCAATATACTGCACTAATACTGACTCTCTGGGTAATACTAAGGTTTCTAGGCACTTTTTCAGTATCTGATTGAAAATTGAAGGACTTTCAGTGTACCCTTGAGGAACGAGATTCCAAACTAAAATATGATCTTCAAACTTAAATGAGAAAATATATTTGCTGTCTGGGTGTAATGGGATAGAGAAAAAGGCATGGCATAGATCAATTACGGTGAACCATGCTGCCTTCCAGGGTATCTGGTACAGAATCACAGCTGGGTTGGGCACTACGGGGCAACAAGGCACAACAATTTTTTTTTTTTTTTATTTATTTATTTTTTTAATTTTTTTTTTTATTAATCTTCCTCAGGTCCTGAACAATCCTATCTTTTCCGCTAGGTTTCTTTATGGCAATTATGAGTGAATTACAGGGACTCCTCATTATTTTTTCTAAAATGCCTTGTTCGATCATTCGATCTATTTCTGCTGCAACACCAGCCTTAACTTCAGGACTCATCTTGTATTGTCGAGTGTTTGGGTAATCTGCACCTTCCTTTACAGTTACTTTTACTGGGTCTACATTTGCCATTAATCCTGCATCTTTTCTGAAAAATCCCACACAATTGGATTTACTGTTGTTTTAACCTCATCTGGTAAGTCATCTTCAGTAATCATAGAATACATCTCATCTATCCCTGTACCTTGTTTAGCTAACATAAATGTATAGACTCCGTCTTCATCTGGGGTTTGAATTGCAACACCGTCCGGTGTGCAGTATATTGTGTAGTTCATTTTGCACAGTAAATCTCTTCCTAATAAATTTACAGGACTGGAGTCACACACTACGAATTTGTGCAGTTCTCTAAAATTACCAATGCGTACCTCCATGGGTTCTGTAATAGAGGTTCTAATCTGTTTATTGGAAACGCCAACTACTTGGATCGCTTCTCCCAAGAGGGGTAGGTTTGGAATGTCTGCTGTTCTCACAGTAGAACGGGTAGCACCAGTGTCCAATACGAAAGTAAAATCCTTCCTTTCTACTTTACCATCAACATATGGACCTGACTGATCTACCGGTAAGGATGCGCCAAGTACGCACTCCTTTTCCTCCCCTCTCAGGCACCGTTATTGGTTGCTGTCATCGAAATAAGAGTCCTGTAAAAGAAATTGCGAGGTTACAGAATTGTTCTTACCACTTCCTCCTTGAAATCCGGTGTCTGCACTATACTTGGACTGGTTCACAAAATTTGGCATAGGGGCAGGTGGCAACTGACTCTGTAGATTTACAACCTGCTGCGGTTGATTCATTATCCCCTCATTCTGCGTCTGTGGATTTTAATTTTGATTTGCACCATTATTGTTCTGTATAATTTTACACGCGTTTTCCAATGCCCCAATTTTCCACACCCATGACAAGGAAACTTATTCTTTGCTTCCTCTCTACTCATTCGTCCCTTCTGTTAACCCCCATTATTTTCATTTTGGCCTTGCCTTTTTCCTTGATTTCCTGTCTGGTTATTTAGTTGGAGTTTCTGCTGTTCTGCTAATTTTACTTGTGCCCACATTACTTTTTCTTCTAATGTCTTTCGTTTATTGTCAATCTCATCTCCGCAATACTTTGCGTATCATGTCTCCTGTTTTTAATCCTGTCACAAATCAGTATACAAAATGCCCCATGTCTTTATCTCCAATGTTCTCAAACCCACTATACTGCTTAAATACTTGCAGTAAGCATTCATAAAGGGGATGTACGGACTCATTTATTTCCTGGGTTGTTCTGTCTATTTTTACCCAATCTGTCTCTTTCGGACAAATTTTCCCTTTCAAGAAAGTGATCACCTGGTGATATTTCTTCATTACCTCTTCTGAAGGAGCTCCTGTTTTCTCATCTCTCGGGTATTCATCATTAGGCCAATCAACAGTAAACTTACACTCTGTCCATAAATCAGTAGGTACCACAATGTCAAACAGAGCAACCAAATCCTTCAACAATACTTTAGAAACTTTCCCAAATCTTTCAACTTGCCGATACCACTCAACTGGCTTTTCTCTTAACTTCGGGAAATCATTTGTAAAGGATAAAATATCCTTTCTAGTCCATGGTACATGTACATATCCTCCTCCTGGTACCTCCCTCATAGGACATCATCTTTCTACCTTTCCTGTTTCTTTCATTACAAATTCAGAAGTGGTTTGATTAGCACATGCTTTTTCTCTTTTTCGCATCCATCTAGCTTTCCATTTGTCTAAATCACCCCATTTTTGTAAAATGGTCATCAACTCTTTAACCTGTAACTTTCTTCCAGACATATTAATGTTTTCTAGGTCTTTATCACTGAATTCTGATCTGTATGGTTTTTGTAATACTTTGGATTTGCTTATTTCAACTCCCATTTCAGAAGCTAAGTCTGTCAATTTCCTCCTGATTATTGGTATTTTAATGTTTATTGAAAATAAAAATAAATTTTCACAAAAAAAAAAGTCTGTCAATTTCTCACGCAATATTTTTGTATTTCGGGTGATACTTCTGCAGATAAACAATAATACTTCTTCATTGTAAGTGTTCAACATGTCTAACCCTACATTCCCAGCTATCATATCCTCTAGTTCCACTTTCAATTTGTAGATATCTAAGATTTTCATTGGTGGTTTTGGCTTGTCTATTCCCTGTGCCCATCTCTCTATTTGTTCTGGAGTTACCACTGTGGCATTCTTAACTCCTGTGGCTGATTCTATTTGTACCTCCTTTGAACAACTAGGTGTGACTCTTCTCGGGGTTTCATTTATCTGACCTCTTATCGGTAAATCCATTAATGATATTACCGACTCACATTCACTACCTTGATCATCAATGATTAAGTTCTATTTTCTGGGTTCAATTGTAGGTGTGGCCATGACTGGGGGTTTGTGAGTAATTGCCTTATCACCATACAATAGAACCACTGGACCTATAGTCACGGGTATAGTTAGGGCTTCAGGGTGAGTACTCCTCTCTATTCTTGTTTATTGCCTCTCTTTCTTTTTCTTGCAGGACTCTTCCATTTTTTTTGTCATGCATAATTTGGGGAACTAATGGTGTTCCTAAGACCGGAGCACTAGGAGTAGTTCTGCTCTGTTCCTCTTGGTAGGGGGGAGGGTTTTTCATTAAAATGTCCTCCAAGAAATCATCTTCTGATTGTCCACTACCTGTCATTGTTAAATGTTTGGTCTTCTCTGTGCATTTACGTCCTGAATGTTCCTCAGACATTAGTAAAGGGTATAAACCTTCAGCTACCATTGCTTGTCTCCTCTGTTTCATCTGACTATCTCGAGTTTCATGCTTCAACCTGGGATAATAGCCACTAAGGTTCCTGCTACTTCTGGATCTGTCGCGCTCAAATGCTTCAGTCTCCCATTCCTCTTAAGCTTCATATTGGGTTAATCTTGGTCGGGGCTCTAATTCATTCATTTTTAATCTCAGGTTATGCAGAATCCTCCCATTAAATGTACCATGTTCTGGGAAAGCTAGCGCTCCATCTTCTTTTGTATATTCTATCCAATTTTCCAACCATACACACGTATGATAGCCTCGCTCCATCATCATGTATGATGCGGGCATTTTCGGGGGAGGAATAAGAATTCCCTTTCTAGTCTTAACAAATTTATCCTTTTAAATTAATTTTTAATTTTCTGCATAAACGTCATATTTTTCTTCTCTCCTTACATTTTTGGTATCGATCCTTTTATATATTGTTCTCGGGCAAAACCTAAATACCTTCTATCAGGTTGATTCCCTATCAGTGTTGGATTGTGTTTCCACATACAAATCCCACTGTCTATTATTATTGTAGTGTCTATTTTGCTAGCCACTCAAATCTTCGCTTTTACTCTACTGACCAACCAATACTAGATCGGCTTTTATTCTTTTAACCAATCAGATTCTATTTTACACTATGCGCTTAGCCAATACTAGCGCGGCTTTCCAGCAACGTCAGTATAACTCCTTACTACTGACCCCTCCTTTAAAATTTCACATCAGTCACACGCCCGCTGTCCCAACCAATCCCAGCGTGGCTCTTTGTGACATCAGTGTAGCACCCTCGACTGACCCCTTGTGGTGTACTGCCTTTCCTTCTATATATGTGATGTCTTAGTCATGGAACTGTAGTATGTCATTTACAGAATGTTGTATGAGTCATAGACCTGTGTCATGACATTCCATGAAGAGTTTTGTAAGTAAACCGGGGCAGTTAATGTTAAGACCTGCTGGTTGATGGATGGGATTCTTGGTGGAATAAACTAAAGAAGAAACAGCATACCTGTGTCCTGACTTTATGTATCAGGAATGCTTCACTGGCGTAGTCAGCAGGATGAACACTAAGAATCTCAACACAGAAGATTGGTGAGAGATATCTTTATTTTTAAAAGAAAAAGATTTTTCACCTAAAGATACTTCTAAATTCAGGTATATCCTATCTCTCAAGTGATATTTCCTTCATGAATTACTAAGGAACTAGAAATGCTTATTGGAAAATAAAGAAGTTTCTCAAATTGCGTATGAATTCACAACAGAGGATTGGGAGCTTCGCCGCATAAGTGGCCTTATCGCCCTAATTTGCCTCTTGTTGGCACTTGGCTTCTATCGATGCGGGCTCATCCTTTTCTTATTTGTATATTATAATGACTTTCCTGGGATTTTTCTTGAAACGCTTGCAATTATAAACAATCGGTAGCAGTCAGCAGGTAGCGTTTATAATCTGGCATTTCATAAAGCGCTAGTGACAGGGAGGAAGCGCTTAATCACTTTTGAGAGAACGGATTGACGTTCGATTCAGAAATGGAAGCACTACATTGAGCGCTTAATAATTGATGACAATGAGCGTTGTGGTGAACTTTGCCTCTGTTCACTTGTTCCCAGAGTTTTCTGAATTTGACTTTGTTCCTGAGGTTTCTGAATTGACTGTTGGTAATCGTAGAGTTACAGACTATGGCTCCATTCGTCTGAAGAAGTGTTTTCTTTTAATGTTTTGAAATGCAAAGTATGGAAAAGATTGTGTGTTATAATCTCATCGTTAAACAATTGAATGTAAACTTTAACATTACTTGTGGTTGACGTTCAACTTGTTTAGAATCCTGAGCGTGGAAGCCATCTCCTTGTGTTCGGCATTCTCTCCCGACAAGCTGGTGTTCCGAAGCTGCGTTTCTGTGTTAGATACATACGTCACTGGAAGCGTGGCAGCCATCTTTGTTTGGGAGCTGATGTGGATCTGTCCGTTGTGCATGGCATTTGTACGCTGATGCGCACAGCACGAAATCTTCTTCATTTATTTATCCTTTTACATTACGCGCTGATGCGCACAGCATTCATCTGGAATGTGAAGCCATCTTTGTGGAATAGTCAATGAGAATCTGAGGTAAATTCATTGGATGCGCATGGCATTTAGTACGCTGATGCGCACAGCATGAAAACTTTGTCATGTATTTCTTTTATTGACAATCCTGCGCTAATGTGCACAACTCTAGGACTTTGATATTTTCCTACTGTGTATTATTCTGCGCTGATACGCATAGCATGGTCATTTCTTGCATATACAATGTTTATATCTGATTTTTGCAGCTAGTGTGCGAATAATTTTTGCTTTTCACACAGCGTTCTATTCTACTTAAAAAAAATTAAATTGTAACTTCTAAAGTATAGGCAAGTGGGTTATACATTAAATTTGGCAACATGTATATATGTGGTTCAACACTTCAATACTAAAAAGTAGAGGCACTGTAGACTCAAAGTATAACATTTATTCTATCAGATTTCTTGTAAAAAAAAAAGAAAACATTTGAGAAGTGAATATGCAAAACGTTACTGCTTCATCTTTCTTCCTTAGCACTTCAGGTGATCCTCCTATTCAGTGGAAGAAATGGAAAGTGGTCTTTGAAAGATATGCTAGGGTATGCAGTCCCTCACTTAGCGCAGAAAGGAAATCTTCGTTATTATTACACTGTTTAGGGTCAGAAGACCAGGATGTATTTGACCACTTACCAGAGTTGTCTGCAGAGGAAGCTAATGGACTCAATGACTATGAAATATGCATCAAGAAATTAGATAAGCACTATTTACCGAAGATGAGCACTATTTTGGAACGTTACAAATTTGCTAAAAGAATGCAAGGAGATGATGAAACTGTGGAAGGGTATGTAACTTGTTTGAGGAAGCTTGCATCTTCGTGCAAATTTGACAATCTCACCGATGAACGAATACGTGATCAGTTCATGTTTGGATGCAATATGGAAAAGGTCAGAGAGGAATTGTGGCTACGTGATGAGCCTACGCTGGATGAAGTTCTCAGTGTTGCTAGGAGGATTGAACACTCATTGAAGTGTGTTGCTGTGTTAAAAAAAGATTCTGAAAAAGTATACAAAATTCAAGAAATTAAAAGCAAGGGTAAAGCAAATGTTATTCTCAAGGATAAGCATAAGGGTGCTATAATGAATAGTGGAAAATTGAATGATAAGTGGACGAACGCCAAATGTTTCAGATGTGGTAAGACAGGACACTTAGCTAATGACAAGAAATGTCCTGCTTTGGGTCAAACATGTCCTAAATGTAAGAAGAAGGGTCACTTGGCGTCATTTTGTAAGAGTAAGCCCATAGCCAAAGTTAAGGAAGTTGAGATATACGATAGTGAAAATGGTGAATCGGGGACGGATGATTATGAGTGCGGACAGATTGTTGTATAAGTAGTAAGTGAAGAAAAAAAGGAAAAATTGTCCTTGTGACAATATTTTGGTTGAAGGAGCAAGCACTAAGGTGTTATTTGATTCAGGTGCTAAAATAACGATTGTCTCGTGTGGATTCTACTTGGAGAACTTGAAAGGGAAGGTTAAACTTTTGAAACCTGATATTAGGCCTTTAGCCTATGGCGGAGAACCTATTAAACTTCATGGTTATTTTGTAGGTCTCATAGAGTATAAGGGTAGACTAGTTTCAGGGAAAATCTATGTTTCTAAAAAAGGAGACAGCATCATTAGTTGGATCCATCAAGGTGATCTTGGAGTATACCTTGACCCAAATGCTGATCCTCCCACTCAACTAAAAAAATTATGTTAATTTGATTCTTGAAAAGAGATTGGTGATGATAGTTTTATTTCAGAGCTCAAGAAAGATTATTCAAAGGTTTTCAGAAAAGACAGGTTGCCTCAAAGGGTACCAACATAAAATTGTTCTTAGAAAGGACCCTACTCCTGTTTGTTGCAAAGTAAGGAACGTTCCTCTTTCTGTGAGGGATGACATGAGGAAGGAAATTGATAAACTTAAAGATTGGGGTATCATTGAGGATGTTGAGGGCACCGAATGGTTGGCCCCAGTTGTAGCAGCTCTCAAATCTAATGGGGATCTGAGGCTCTGCATCGACTTGAGACAATTAAATAAATGTGTAGTAGTTGATAAATATCCATTACCAAACATAAATGAATTATTAGCCTTGTTAGGTGGTGCTAAAGTCTTTAGTACAATAGACCTTACTTCAGCATATCACCAAATAGAGTTAGAAGAGTCGTGTAGAGACTTTACTTCCTTCATAACGCCTTTTGGTACTTATAGATTCAAACGTATGCCTTTTGGCTTAGTATCAGCCTCTTCGGTTTTCCAGAGAATTATGGAGAATATTTTTCATGGTCTCCCAGGTGTATATGTGTATCAAGATGATATTTTGATATCTGGTGATGATATAGGTCAGCATGATACACGTTTAAGATTAGCTTTGGAGAAATTGTGTAATCACAACTTGACCATTAAAGCAGAAAAGTGCAAATTTAAAACGGACTCGATAAATTACTTAGGTCACAATATTACCAGCGAAGGGGTTAAACCAAAGTAGGATTTAATCAATACTATACAAGAAATGAGTTCTCCTTCATGTAATAGTGAACTCATGAAGTTCTTAGGTGTAGTAGAATATTGTGCTAAATTTGTGAGAAATTTTGCAGATTGTGCTGTCAATATGAGGTATTTATTGAAGAAGGGAATTGATTTTGAATGGTCGGACTGTTATGAGAGAGAGTTTATTGATATCAAAGAGAAACTTAAGTCTGCAGTCTAAACCTATACTCATCACTGATGCCAGTGAAAAAGGGTTGGGCGCAGTCTTGCAACAACATGGTCCTAAAGGTATGCAAACCATAATGTTTTTATCACGCAGTCTCAAAGACCCTGAAACTAGGTATTCGGTGGTGGAGAGAGAATCCCTCGCTGTATTTTGGGCCATTACATTTTTTTTTTCATTTCTTTGGGGGATTGGCTTTGAAGTACGAACTGACCATAAACCTTTGATTGAAATATTTAGCAAGAAAGGCCTTGACTAAATCTCTAGTAGGATAACTAAGTGGGTGATAGGTCTACAGGAGAACAATTTTGTTATAAAATATATTCCGGGTTTAGAGAATAAGGTAGCAGATGTATTGTCACGTCTTACACCTAAAATTGTATCTGAAGAAGAATATTTAGAAGATGCTGAAGAATGGGTTTGTGCGATTGATCAAGAAGTAATTTCTGAAAAAAGGTGGTGTGATGAAATGTCTCAAGATGTCACTTTAAATGAAGTTATGAAACTTATTTGGAAAGGTTGGATCAGTAATAAGGAAGGATCAGACTCTTGTAAGAACTTTTGGCCATTGCGTAATGAATTATCTGTTGACAAAGGATTATTGTTTCGTGGTACAAGGATAATTCCTCCAAGCAGCCTTAGGAAGGAGCTCATTGATTTGGTTCATTCTTCACATGCTGGTTTATTGGTGGCCAGGTATGGATAGGGAGATTGAACGGATGTTCCGTGATTGCATTCCATGTTCACTAAGCGATAAATCCAAGTGTACACGTGTTCAGCCGATGGTTTTAAGAAGACGCCCTTCTAGCCCTTGGCAAGATATAGCTCTAGATATTTATATTGGTTGTAATTGACATGTTTTCACGATGGCCAGAAATTTTCTTTTTACCAGTTATTGATTCTAACCATATTATTCAATGTTTAAAGGGTTTGTTTTCAAAAGAAGGGATTCCTGAATCTCTATTAACTGATAATGGGGTTCAGTTTGTCTCTGAGGAGATGAGAAATGTTCTCTCTTCTAAAGGAATCATTCATAAAACATGTTCTCTCTATCATCCAGAGGCCAACAGAATGGTAGAGAGATCTAACAGAGTGATCAAAGAAACTATTGCTTTTGCAAAGTTTCTTTCTTTAAATTGGAAGTATGAAGTAATAAAGAAAATAGAGGAATACAGATTGTCTCCTCATTCTACGACTGGGAAGACACCTTTTTTACTTTTCAGAGGTAGAATTCCAAATACAAACGTAGAACCTGCATGGGTAAACAAGTATGAATTAAGTAAAGGGAAGGAGTGTAAATGTGATGACCTTGAGATTCAGAAGAGGGAGGAGGAGAAGGCTAAAGTGAGGAAAAGTTACTTTGATGCAAAGAAGGCTGTTAAAACTACCAAAGTAGCTGTTGGTGATGTTGTAATGATAAAACGTCCAGGCCTGATGGGTAATTCTGCTTCAAAATTTATGAAACCAATTAAAGTGATCAAAGTGTTTAAAAATGCGATAAAGACTCAAGATCATCGCATTTGGAACCTTAATAGAGTTGTTGTAGTCAAAGGAAAGATTAGCCATGACCTAAATGAAAGCTTGAATGGAGCAACTCCGCAGGTTGGTGGAAAAAGTGAAATTCGTAGCTCATCTAGGATGTGCAAACAACCATCTTATTTTTCTGATTATGTATAAATGTTCTTGTTTTATTTTGTTTCGGTAAAGAAGGGAGGTGTGTGGTGTACTGCCTTTCCTTCTTTATATGTGATGTCTTAGTCATGGAACTGTAGTATGTCATTTACAGAATGTTGTATGAGTCATAGAACTGTGTCATGACATTCCATGAAGAGTTTTGTAAGTAAACCGGGGCAGTTGATGTTAAGATCTGCTGGTTGATGGATGGGACTCTTGGTGGAATAAACTAAAGAAGAAACAGCATACCTGTGTCCAGACTTTATGTATCAGGAATGCTTCACCCCTCCTTTGCAAGGTAACACAAAACTTATTTTCCTTTCAATTTTCATACAAATGTATTAGTTGACTACGTAAAACATTCACTACTCTGTTTGCTTAACTTAAATCAGAAAATCGATTCACATTTACTGCAAGTAAACTATTCCGCTTACTGTTCACACACTACGAGTAAAACCCTTCT
Source organism: Triturus cristatus (assembly GCF_964204655.1). Taxonomy (NCBI): domain Eukaryota; kingdom Metazoa; phylum Chordata; class Amphibia; order Caudata; family Salamandridae; genus Triturus; species Triturus cristatus. The sequence continues at coordinate 639,279,397 of NC_140579.1, read as the reverse complement.
GCTTACTCTTCACTCAAGCACCGATGAACCTGCTACTCCTTCGGTACTACCCTTTCTAGGTGATATAGGACCAAAGTTTCACCAGTGAACTTCTTTGCTACCAATCACTCTCACTTTTATACTAAAATATTCCCTAATTCAACACTGTCAGCCTTGCATAGCCCTTCAGTGCTATCTTCTGCAAACGAGCAACCTCACTGCAAGTGTGGTTTCCATTCGCCACCCGCTATTCAATATTTCCGGGAATTTCCAGACAACATAAAACAAGCACAAACGGGTAAGTTAATACATAACCAATAATTCAAATTCGACTTTTCACCTAACTAGCTAATAAATTAAATCATAGCTCTGCTACCAAGAAAAACTGATCCAGCGGGTTACCTACCTCAGGTACTCACTTGCTACACATTCACTTGGGCCCATAAACGCACTCATTCATGTAGGCTAGTAAATACCGCTGGGGTCAATTTATTATACTAATACCTGTAAGATTAATTTTATCTGTTTATCTCTTACCGAACCTCTTGATCCAATGTATTTTCCTCTGTTCAAATGGACTATTTAGTTAGCTGAATAGTTGAAACACTACATATAATAACCTTTATTAAATAACCACGGAATCAGGAGAGTTTAAGTGTTTATCTAATAAAATTCATGTGAGCCAAGAACCATAATACAGTTAATCAGAATAACAGTTAAACAAAGTTATTACAATGACAGAACCTGTGTAGGGGGAAAAAGAGAGAGCAATACATTGACATACTACACAGAGGTATATATACCTAGTATGGTGTGGAAACCAACCCCTTGGCCAAGGAATTGGGAAGGGTCCCTGGGACAGATCAGGCGACCAAAGCTCAGGACAGGATTCAGGACAGGACAGATTCTCTTCTAGTAACTGCGCCTGCGCCGCACCTGTCTCTGATGCTATTGCCTCCACGATTGTTCGACGATGTTCTCTAATATGTGCCTCCTCAATTCTTCCGCGATGTTTTCTAATTAGGAGCCTCCTCGATTTTTCCGCGATGTTCTCTAATTAGGAGCCTCAAAAGTTCTAAGTCTGGATTTGGATCTTCTTCAGTATTTTCTCAAATTTCGGACAGCATCTCACTCTCTCAGCATTCTCCGTCTCTCTGTGGGTGACTAATCTAACTAAACTACCTCTATAATACCTTTCTAATGGCATGTACCACTTCTGAATGTTTCGAATTTACGAAACTCCTAACTCTGATTGGACAAGGAAAGGGGAGATGATCATCACACAATGCTAAGTTTAATATTTTTCTTTAAGCTCATTGTTCTATGTTCCCTCCCCTTAATTCACTTTCTCATGCTTTATTTCCCACCGTGTTCATAAATTAATCTATACAAAGTATACAATTTTATTAAAATTTCTTCCGTTCTCAGGACATTATGCTTGTTCTCAGGACATGTTTCTTTTCTCTGTTTTTGGATGACATTCAAGGCTTTGCACCATGGCTCCTGGGTCATTTCGTCTGCGCATGTGGAGTGGTCATGTGATGCGCTTGTTCAATCCTGCACGGACGCCCAAATATGAACTAGTAGAGAGGTCAAAGACAAAGAATATTAAAATCAAACATAAATGATTTCACTGTAAACCACTTATCACTACACTTTTCCCGTTTACTTATATAAATCTTATGCATTAGCATTTTAGTAAACTTAAATGGTTTAGTTTCAGCAAAGCATGCGTATTATCATGTGAGTTTTAAGCGACCATTTTAAGAGCAACTGTGCAGCTGCAAAGTTTTCCCTCCAAGCGATAGTACGTCGTACTGCGTAGATGCGGTAGTCGCATGCGCAAAGCAGAATCCCGCGTTAAGCGGCCATTTTAGAGACACACGGGTTACTTGTTAGTAAAACACATATGCAAGCTTCCCCTAGATTTTGTGTGCTGATTTTCTGGTCCATTATTAATTTTTACGAACACAATTATTACGGTATTATCAGGTATTTGAGAGGATTGCTTCCGAGCAAGTCTCTTTATACGAGTCCTTGCTCCATCAAGCCCGACGTCGCCTTCTTCACAGAAACCTGGACCAACGCCACCTCCGGTCCCGACATCGCCACCGCTATCCCCGTCGGTTACAAGGTCCAGAGGAAAGACCGCCCACACTGCCCAGGAGGAGGACTCGCTATCGCACACAAGACCTCCCTCCGACTCTCCACCTCCAGCACGAGGGACCCCCCCCCCTCCAACACAGAACACCTCTGTGAGAAGTTGGCCTGGTATATGCTGTCCACTAGTTATAGTGGGCACCCTGTACCAGCCCAAACAACCTCTTATTGGTTATAGGTTAAAGACAACCTTTATTGAAAGCTATCCTATTGGTAGCTATGGAGAGCAGCCATCAGGCTAAGTCTTGAAGGAATGTAAAGCAGCTTGTTTTACTAGTCTATAATCTCTTGAGTGCCTAATTGAAAGACAAAGTATGTATTTTGTAAGTTATAAGTTGTAGTATAACTTACAAAAAACTTACAAAATACATACTTTGAGAGAATCTTCATCTATAGGTATACCTTTATCCTATATAAAAATCACTCAAGTTAGCCTCTTTTTAAAAAAAATCCCTTGAAGGCACACTTTACCAGTACATTTTGAATTTACCCAAGCCCTCAAGGGTATATTGGGTTGTCCACTACATATATCACTAAATGAAAGACAATCACACTAGGTATATATATAACATATATGTATTTATTTCTAAAAACACCCTCCTAGACTCTTTATGAGACTAGAGGTCAAAACACATAAGTTACACTTCAAATATGACAGTAATAAGCACAAATACACGTCAGGCCCTAGGGGCAAGCCAAACCATATACTAAAATAGTGGTATAAGAACCACGACTTAACTAGACATGAGGCCTAGAGCCTGTAGAATCGCTGGGACCCCAATGAACCACCCAAGGTAGTGACACAGGGGACCATGTGCAGTGTGTGAACACAGCCGCGAGCGCCCGTTAGCTTCTATGGGGAAAGTCGCGGTTAGATTTTTAAAGATTAGGGACACTTAGAAGTGAGTCAGGACCAAACCCTTTGGGACTTAGGAAGTTCTAAGGCCAACATCCACGGGATCACCAGAGTACTCGTGTTACCTCACCCAGGGAAGCCGGGTGCATAGGTATCAAATGGTGTCGGGTCGCGTCGTCGATTTCAATGGGAGCTGGCAAAGAAGTGCTGCTGCCGGGAAGATGCGAAGTGTCCGAAGAGATCCAAGCCAGGATCAAAGTCAAGAAGAACCTAAAAGCAGAGGGTACAGAGTCTGGGTCACTTGCTAGTGACCAGGAAGGCGATAGGCGGATGCCCACCGATGTCGGGTGATTTCAGATGAAGAAGGTGAAGCTTGACTTTTCAGCCACGAGGACCAGGAGGTGTCGAGGACAACCAGGAGCTGGCTTCGAGCAGTCCCATGAAGGATGTCGAGTGCTGCAGTATTAGTGCCCGGATTGGACACAACAAGCCTTGGAAACAGCAACCCACGCAAAAAGGAGAAAGATGCTTCGGTGCAGACCAGCAAGGTCTGAGGGACTCACCACTTGGTAGGGAGTCAGGGCATGTCTGGAGCAACCAGGGAAGTCCAAGGAAATTCAAAGTTACCCCCTCAGGGTTCCAAATATGAATCTAAACACCTAGGCAGTTTAGATACTACATTTACATAACTATAACAACAACAAAATATTCAAAAAGGAACTCAGTGTGCACATTATTTATAAAAACATTATACATTTTTATTTAATATGAATTACAAAAGATGTATGTTAATTAAAGCCAATGGTGTAGGCATAATCTCAATTTATAATACAGAAATACAATACATTGCATGAAGAACAAAAAATATAAATGACAAATCAATACGAAATATAACAAACATAATTACACATAGACAGAAAAAAAGGCGGTGGCTGTAGCAAAGATCTTCTCAACGGACGTTTCAACGCTAAAAAGCACCTTCATCAGGAGAGCCACAGATTATTTTCCCCCCTATATAGAAATAATAAACATAAATAAACAACTCCCTAAAAAACACTGAGTGCCCTGTTACATACTAATATAATAGTGATTTTGTGCTGCCATGAGAGACCCAAAAATGAAATGATCATCCAATGTGAAAAAGAAGACAAGAAGAAAAAGTATAAAGACTGAATACCAGTGCTCAATCACACATAAGATACCTTTAATTTTAAATACACTAAAAAACTAGAATAGAGAAATAAATAATAACAAGATAAGGAAAAGAAAAAACAATAGAGAGAAAAAAATGATCCAAAACCCAATACATGACCAGAAATAAGCTGTAATATAAAGATTCTTACTTTGTGTATGATAGGAACTATAATGATAACCTTTAAAGACCAAATACAGATGTAAAAACTACCTGTATATAAAAGGGGAAACACAAGAAAAGAATCAGAGAAAATCTGGTACTTATATAGATAGCACTTAAAAAGATTCGTATATTCCAGTCAAGAAAGAAACTAACCTCAAAGATATGGACTGTAATTGCTCACATTTCTTAATAGAAGTAGCAATCAGTAAATAAATCCCACTGAATTCAGGGAAGGAACACTTTGAGCCAATAAAAACTCAGGAAGATGCTACAGTAAAACACAAAAAAAGGAGAAAAATAAACTAAGGCAATAATGGAAAACCACAAATGTTGTTTTAGCGCAGCCCACTGGGAGTCTAAAGCATGGAAAAGAACAAGCCTAAAATTAAGGAAGAGATACCTGAGACGAGATTCCAAAATGTGGAAAATACGGGCCAAAAGATAAGCCCCAGTATCCACTCGATTGATAAAGTATACACAGTCAGACTATGCTTGAAACGGTTACTCTCACATGATAGGGGATTGCTTCCAAAACATGCAGGTTGTCGAGCACTAAAGAAATAAAAAGAACCATATAAGAAAGACTAGCAATGGCGTGAGCCAAATGATAAAAGGTATGCCTCAGCTTAGTATATGTAGCACTAAAGAAAATGAAAAACAATTGAATCATTAAATGCACTTTAAGCAGTTCTAAAATTCAAGACATACAATGGTATGAAAATACGACAAAAAAGTCAATCCCCAAAAACTAGACGGCATTTTTGTAGTATATTAAAAATAAAAGTTAAAAAGTGTCGTACAAAGGGAACGTGGTCGTGTTGCAATACAAAGAGAAGGAAACAACAACATGATAGCGGTGTTGACATAATACATGTTGTCATCCAAAGACTACTCATCATCTTAAATACTTCCAAAATGTGGGCCATTGCTTAGTGTGAAATACGACAGAATTGAAAAGTACTCCAAAACTGGACGACATATTGGCAATTTGTTAAAGAGATGAAACGTAATGTGCAAGAGAAACATAGCCGTATAATAGCACACAGGGAAGTTGGTAGGTTGTTAACAATGCTTACATAATGTATCTAGGCAGCAAAAAGAGAGCTTACCCGGAGTTCTCAGTAATGAGCTACAAGCAGAAATCAGACCACTAGCATAACGCGATGCCGGGCCAAGAGGCTCAATTTGAATGCAACCAACACGTCACGTGATTTGCCGGAACAAAACAGAGTAAACCGGTAAGATAGAAAGCGGACAGCAGCACGAAGTGAATACAGCATAGACATAAAAGATGTCTCCACTCTCATTGTGGTTACTAGAGCGTCAATATAGTAATGGATCCATTGTTCAGGGTTCAAAAAGTGAAACCCCAAAAAAGAAAAAATATATATATATTTTTTTTTTTATAAAATAACTAAAAACAAAGGAAACTACGGAGTGTGTATGTAAACCAACATGAAAGAGAAACTTACTAATTGCATGGACAATTCCAGCCAAATTGTGTATGGCAAAAATATAATAGAATGTACCTCAGAAGAATAAGAGGGAGAAATGCCAATTAATAATTGTTGAATATAATGGCATTCTCCCACGGTAATTCACTGTTTAATCCTTTGTAAAAAGTATTGAGAGTGAAAATCCAAAAGACTTCTAGTTTTTTTCAAACTTCTTCGCTGTAATTGTCATTCTTAGTATTGATTTTCTCAAGTATGTGCCATTTGATATGATTGGCAGAGTATTGTCGTTCTTGATAATGTTTTACCATGGGAGCTAGCAATTTGTTAGTTCGAATAGCTGAGCGATGTTCATTAAGACGAGTAGCCATGGGTCTAGAAGTTTCTCCTACATGCCCAGAATTGCAAGGGCAGACAATCAAATAAATAATATTGTCTGTTTTGCAATTGGTCATAGATTTTGAATCAGTGGTATAACCATAGTGGGTAATAGTATGTCCCTCTATGGCTCCATCACATGCTTTACAATTAGAGTGTAAACATTTAAATGTACCTCTAATTGGTGATGTACCATCAATAGTTTTCTGTATAAAGGGAACATGAGTGTTGAAACATGATCAGACTATAATGTCCTTCAGATTCTTATTGCGTCTGTGCGCAAACAGAGGTTTCTTAAGTTGTAAAGGTAGATCCTGATCAATATTCAATAAATGCCAATTGGCATTAATGATACGTCTGACTTGCTCATCCTTGGTGGAATGTTTTGTTACACACACTAGTTGGTCATTTGTTTTGGGGTCTTTAGCTTGTAAAAGATGGTCTCTATCATAAAATCTTGCTCGTTTTAGAGACTCCCGTATCAGCCGATGGGGATAGCCTCTGGCTAAGAATTTAGCTTTCATTGTTATTTCTTTAGAGTCAAAATCTTTAATGTTTGTACAATTGCGACGAAGTCGTAAAAACTGCCCAAAAGGGATGCTTTGTTTCTGTGATCTTGGATGGTAACTTTTAAAATGTAACAAAGTATTTCTAGCTGTAGGCTTGGTGAAGAGATCTACCTCTAAATGACCAGAGTTGTCTTTAATCATAATGTCTAAAAATTCCACCTCTTGTCTATTTGTATGGGCTGTAAATCTGAGGTTAGTCTCTGTTATATTTAATCATTGTAAAAATTCTTACAAGTTTTCCTCATTGTCTCCCCAAATGAAAAAATGCCATCAATATAACGTACCCAACGATATATTGATTCAAAAAAGGGAGCGATCTCATTGTAAATAAAATTGAGTTCAAATTTGGACATGTATATATTTGCTACAGATGGAGCTACTGTAGCTCCCATACTGACGCCGCGGATTTGTTTGAACCAGATGTTATTAAATTCAAATGTATTCTCTGTAAGTACAATAGTGAGACATTCTAAAACAAAAGATTTAGGACATGGGATCTCATAAGTATCAATAAACCAGGATACAGCTGTTATTGCTTCTCTTTGAGGAATATTGCTATATAGAGACTCTATATCTAGAGTCACTAAAATCTCTTGATTAGAATTAAAAGGTAGATATTCAACCTTAGAAATGATATCTCCCGTATCTCTGATGTATGATGGAATTTTAGATATGTAAGGACGTAGCCATTGATCAACATATTTTGATAACGGTTCTGTAACAGATCCGATAGTAGATACAATTGGTCGTAATGGGGGCTCTCGAAGATTTTTATGTACCTTAGGTACTCCGTATATACAAGGCATTTATTTCTTGGAGCTATTCAGAAATTCATGTTCTTTTTTGTTTATCTCTCCTTTTAGAAGAGCCAAATTTGATAATCGTTGAATTACCAGATAGACTCTATTGGTGGGATCTGCTGTAACTTTGGTGTAAAAATGAGAATCACTCAGGAGGGCCATCATTTGTTTTTCATAGGCAGTTGTGTTTAACACAACAATGCCACCCCCTTTGTCAGCACTTTTAATGGTGATTGACTTATTCTCTCTGAGAGTAGACAAATAAGAAAATCCCTCTTTGCTGAGATTGTAAAGGGGTTTGGGAATGAAGCGGGTAGCTTGGTCTAGTCATTTAAGAACAACTTTTTCAAACACTCCAACTTCGGGCCCTATCTGATCTAAAGATGGAGTGAAGGACGACTGCAATGCTACAGTGGTGTTAACAGTAGCCAAAGGAATACTCATAGGTTCTTGGGGAAAATATTTTTTCAATCTGATTTTACAAAAACATGAAATTATATCAGTGTATAGTTCAAATTTATTGGTATACGAGTGTGGAACAAAAGACAATCCCTTTGAAAGCAGACTCATGCAATCAGAATCTAACAGTTCTGATGACAAATTGAAGATAGGGATGGTATCAACTATCTCCAATATTTTCGATTCCTGGTTTCTAACAGATGCTGATTGTCTGATGGTGCATAAGGATTCTGTTGTTGGTAATTTCCTCTCATTTGGGGCTGAAAACGTACTCGTTGTCGCCCTCTGCGTGTCCCTCGTTGGGCTAAAAAAGGCTGGTATTGTGAGTTATAGGGACAACTAGGTCTAGATGGATCATAAAAATGGTCATTTGTGTCCCCATCGGAGTCAGATGTGTCAGAAAAAGTTCTAACTTGTTGTGCTTTGTAATTATATTCCTGGGGATATTGATTTTGTTGATAATAGTTTTCATCCAGATATGGATAGGTTTTAGTCATGGAGTCCCTGGCGGGACTGCCAGGACTTGAGGCGGCGCGAACATCATCATTAGATATCCTTTAAAGAGAGCGTTTTTAAGGCCATGCTTGGACCGTTATAAATAAGCATCAGACTTCAAAAATACGGCATCATTGTGTAGTTGGCAAGCTACTATAGCAACACATGAGATGGACGCCTCTCCATTTTAACTGATTTCCATTCAAGACATACAGCATTATATATTTTTACTATTTGTGGAGAAAGCAACTAATTCCCTCGAAGTGATTATCCAGCTTAAAATTCTCCTAAAACTTTAGCATAGACCGGTTTTCCAACTTGATTAAACCTTGGATACAAGTCACCCTCTTTAGGACTTCCGACTATTTAGCCTGCCGCCCCATTCCTGTATTTTTATTTTCATCTCTCCAATATGTTTAACGTTTTCTTGTGGAATACTGGTGGACTTGGACATCTGGTCAAGTGACAAAAGGCTTCATGCTGCAAAGCAGATTAGAACCAACTCACTTGAACTGGCAAAAGATGTCGGCGTACTCAGCAGATATACTGGATGCCTGGAGCACAGTCACATGGAAGGGGCCAAGCTGTAACTGCCAACTTTTAATTAAAAGTGGGGGCGCTAGGTGGCGCACGAGCAGAATGGCCGCCATTGCGTGAGGCTCCCGCAGTCCTGCCAAAATACTTCATTTATCCTCGTCCAAACATATTGCTGTACCCGAGGACGCACGGGTAAACAAAGCGGAACATATGAGGAAGGAGTAGAGCTGAATTCTGCGGTGTCTGCAGCGATCTAAGGCGGGGAATAGCGAGGTGCAGCTGAGACCGGGCTGCACCCCTGGTCCTCCTGGAGCTGTGAGTGGGACGCGGCGTGCACGTGAGACCCGAGGCGCACACGAGGTGACTGGGCCGAAAAGATAACATGGCGGCGCTGAGGCAGTAGCAAGGCTCTCTCTGGGACGGCGCCTGTTCGTCCAGACCCCGACGCGCATCCAGGAGAATCTGACAATAACGTGGGGACATTGCGCTGAGGCAGTAAGCACAGATAAAGGCACAGCAGAGCTCTCATAAAGCTTCTTCTGGGGCGGCCATAAGCGGCGATATACAGGCATCAGTTTGAACTGACAGTAACGCCACATTGGGAGCGTGGCATACATCACCCCAAACGACATGCTGAGGAGGCGGGAGATAGGCATAGGACAGGCGATATCTGCATAAACTACTGCATCGTGTGGATTACACACTGGCGCGACTGGGGCCTGAAGCGCACGCATCAACGGTCGCGTATGCAGACCAGCAGACAGGCATACCTCTGTGGAATCGCTACTGTAGCTGCAGCGCTGTGTTTGTTTATATGCTTGTTTATAATTGTATATTTGCACTGACCTTGCTCATATTTTAAAATTGATTACCTGCACCGATTCTGGTCGCTTTTAAAATTGTTTATTGCACTGCCCGCATTTCGAACCTGCCCGCATTTTAAATTGTGATTTGCACGAATACTGTGAGGACAACAGCGAGTTAGGCTGCTCCTCTTCCCCTAAAAATTCTGACTGCCAATCCCAGGGCTCCGTTCCACCACGGCTGAGTGCCGATTGCGTGGAGAGCCAAAGGGGAGTTAGGCAGACCAGCAGACCAATCAGGGGACAGCCCCTGCGAGCCGGAGGGCGGAGCCAGGAGCCCGCGCTTTCCCCTATTTAACCTTAGGCCTCAGCAGTCGCGCAGCATACCTCTGTGGAATCGCTACTGTAGCTGCAGCGCTGCGTTTGTTTATATGCTTGTTTATAATTGTATATTTGCACTGACCTTGCTCGTATTTTAAAATTGATTACCTGCACCGATTCTGGTCGCTTTTAAAATTGTTTATTGCACTGCCCGCATTTCGAACCTGCCCGCATTTTAAATTGTGATTTGCACGAATACTGTGAGGACGACAGCGAGTTAGGCTGCTCCTCTTCCCCTAAAAATTCTGGCTGCCAATCCCCGGGCTCCGTTCCACCACGGCTGAGTGCCGATTGCGTGGAGAGCCAAAGGGGACTTAGGCAGACCAGCAGACCAATCAGGGGTCAGCCCCTGTGAGCCGGAGGGCGGAGCCAGGAGCCCGCGCTTCCCCCTATTTAACCTTAGGCCTCAGCAGTCGCGCAGCATACCTCTGTGGAATCGCTACTGTAGCTGCAGCGCTGTGTTTGTTTATATGCCTGTTTATAATTGTATATTTGCACTGACCTTGCTCGTATTTTAAAATTGATTACCTGCACCGATTCTGGTCGCTTTTAAAATTGTTTATTGCACTGCCCGCATTTCGAACCTGCCCGCATTTTAAATTGTGATTTGCACAAATACTGTGAGGATGACAGCGAGTTAGGCTGCTCCTCTTCCCCTAAAAATCCTGGCTGCCAATCCCCGGGCTCCGTTCCACCACGGCTGAGTGCCGATTGCGTGGAGAGCCAAAGGGGAGTTAGGCAGACTGGCAGACCAATCAGGGGTCAGCCCCTGCGAGCCGGAGGGCGGAGCCAGGAGCCCGCGCTTCCCCCCCCCTATTTATTCCAATGTGCTGGCCGAGGCGCAGCGGACGGGCGCAGCGGGCGCGTCAATGGCGCGCCGAAGGTGCGCCTAAGGTAAGCCTGTCTGCGCCCGTCCGCGACCAGCCGGGACCAGGGGCTATACCCCCTGCTGATATCATTCGAAACTTGTCCATGCCCATCCGCTACTCCCGTAGCAAGTTGCTAGCCTATGCTGATAAAAAGGGCAATAATGAAAGGCTATGTATTCAAACGGGCCCAGGTTCATCCTATGGACCTATTTCCTGCCTCGCTTGTCGTTGGTCTAGCATGGATCAATCTCCTTTAGGCCATCACACAATCCATGTTATCAATCACATGAACCTCAACTGTTTATTTCTCAATGCCAGATCCCTACCTAGACATGCTCTGGATATTTGGGACTTACTTACATCCAAGACCCCGGACCAGGTTTTCATTACCGAAACCTGGCTATCCGATACTAATGCCCCGGATCTAGCTAACGCCCTCCCCTTTAATTATAAAATTATTACGCAAGATAGATCTGGTAAAAGAGGAGGGGGGGTCACTGTGATATTCAGGGAGCATTTAGCATGTTTTGCGGAACCAATAGCTGCCCACAACGAACATCAGACCTTACCTTTCAGAGTACTCCATGAGGGTCTCACCATCTTAGCTGGAGCAGTAATATACAACCCCCCTGGACAACAAGCCAATCTTGGCGCTAAATTACTCAACCAACTCCTGCCACTCTGTTTAAAATATAAAAACTTCCTAATTGTTGGCGATTTCAATATTCACTATGAGAAAATCGATGCTCTGGGAGCTTCCCAATTGGAATATGACATGGAGATCCTTAACCTTAAGCAGTGGGTAGTGGGCCCCACTCACACAGCTGGCCACACACTGGACCTACTTTTTACCAACATTGAATCTACTAACATACGTGAGGTCCAGCCCCTTTCCTGGACGGACCATTCCCTCATATCTTTCTCACTCGACCTTCCCTGCAAGTCTCTGAAACCCAAGGCAGTCCCCCAGATCTCTAAACAAGCTTGGAGGTTAGTTAATGAACCTAATTTCGATAATCATTTTCAAGAGGCCAATTTTAAATTCCGGGAGGATTCCTCTGTCTGTACTGATGTCACCTTACTAGACGCTGGAATACTGCAAATATTCAACAAACTAGCCCCGATGCGGGAATCTAGGAAAAAAGCTATAACGGAGAAATGGTACACCCCCATTTAAAAAATCTTAAAAGGGAATGTCAAAAACTTGAACATCTTTGGAGACAGTCCAAGGATAGTGTAGCCAGATTAAATTATGTCCTTAATCGGAAACTGTATACCCTTGCCATATAAAATGCAAAGAAAGATTATTTTACCCAGCGCATCCAAGAAAACAGTAACTCAGCTAAGGAACTGTTCAAAATAGTGAAGGAGCTTAGCAAACCATCTAGCATCTCTCAAACACTCACTCCTTCGGTTGAGGCCTGTAACCGTATTAGCACCTTCTTTGCTGAGAAAATTAAGATAATCTACTCTACTTTCACCCCCCAACATGCTCACAGTAACACAGATAAACCCCCCAATACTGTGATCATAACAGAAGCATCAACAGCCCCGCCAGACTCGGGAACTACACCCCTTTTAACTGGCTTTGAACCATTCTCAGTGGACGAGGTCCTAGCAGCCATGAACACAGTCAAAGCTGGTTCCCCCTTGGATCCCTGCCCCCATTTTGTGTTCTCAAAGATTGCGTCCACGCTCTGTCCCTTGATCACACAACTCTTTAATAAATCACTAAAAACTGCCATTTTCCCTGATGCTTGGAAGCACGCTTCGGTGATCCCCCTCTTGAAGAAAGCTGGATCTGACATTCTCAACCCAGAGAACTATAGACCCATCTCCCAGCTTCCCTATCTCTCCAAAGTTTTGGAAAAACTGGTCAATGTACAACTGACAAGGTACCTGGAAATCAACTTCCTCCTGTATCCCTCCCAGACGGGCTTCAGAGCTAACGACAGCACCGAGGCAACGTTGCTGGCAATGTCGGACAGTGTCAGATCCTCCACTGATCAAGGTGGGGCAGTGGCACTGATACTGCTTGACCTGTCAGCGGCGTTTGACACGGTATCCCACAATTGCCTGTTGAACATACTTCGGAGCAAAGGAGTTCAATCCACTGCATTGAGCTCGCTGCACTCTTTTTTGAGCAACCGCACTCAGGCAGTACATATGTGTCAGTTCCATTCCAGGCCTAACTCCATCGGCTGCGGGGTCCCCCAGGGTGCCTCATTGAGCCCCACCTTTTTCAATGTCTATATGTCATCTCTCGCCAACATTGGAAGGAAGTGGGGCATTGGCATCTGCTCCTATTCGGATGACACGCAGCTGATGGTGGCCTTGGATGAGAAGCCTGATATCACTAAAACCAAATTACATGACTGCCTCTCAGAAATGGCCCAGTGGATGCATTCACACTGCCTAAAGTTGAATGCAGGAAAATCTGAGATTCTTCTGTTTGGTGGTGCCAAACGGGTGTGGGATGCCTCTTGGTGGCCACCCTCATTGGGTTTGGCCCCCACTCCAAAACAACATGCCAGGAACCTGGGGATCATCATGGATGACGCCTTGTCCATGAAGAAGCATGTGCGATCCCTCTGTGGCAAGGGTTTCGCCATCCTAAAACTTCTCGCTAGGTTATTTCCCTGGATACCTCTGGACTGTAGACGTTCGGTCACACAGGCCCTTTTGGTTAGTTGTTTAGACTATGGCAATGCGCTGTTTGTAGGGATAAATGAACATCTGTTCTCTCGCCTACAGGTATTGCAGAATTCGGCGGCCAAACTTATTTGCAACAAAGGCAAGCTAGACTCGGCATCGGAATGTTTGAAGAAACTTCATTGGCTTCCGATGCGCCAGAGGGCTGCCTTTAAATTGCTCCGCCATGCTCATAGGGCTCTTCATAAGACTGGTCCTACTATTCTTCAAGGGAAGATCGAATTTTATGTCCCTACTAGGAACCTACGATCGCTTCAATCGGCATTGGTTAGGACTAAACGTATTTATAAAGTTAGAACAGGTGGCCGCTCCTTTTCTTACTTGGCAGCAAAGAGGTGGAATGAGCTTCCTATCGACTTAAGACATACCACAAATTATCTCCTGTTCCGAAAAAAGCTGAAAACCCACCTCTTCCCCAATTTCTAAACTTTTCAGTATTAGTCTTCAGTAGTTTCTGCTTGGTATAAGCGCTGTGATATCCCCTGGGATGAGTGTTGCGCTCTACAAAAACCGCAAAATAAATAAATCTTTTCTTAATTTCTCAGTTTTACGTTTTACAAGATATTCAGAAAACAATGAAAGTTCTTTTTCTGCAGCTTCAAGTTTCTTTTTGGCTTCTTCTACACTATTAGATTTTCTAATTTGTTCTTCTAGTTCTAATAGTTCATTTTTAAGAGAAGATAGCAATTCTTTAGCAGTTTCAATAATGAGGATCATTAAGTCCCTTGAACATCTGTTAGCTATCATACTCCATTTTTCCAGGAATTTCCTGAATTCAACAAATAAGCCGGGAATATTCAGTACTCTTAGTCCCTGTGGTATAACTCCGGATTTCAGATATTCCAACATAAATTCCCCATGGGCTTCTATTCTTCTGATTTTCTTTTTTAAATTAAAGAAGTTTAAATGAATCATCATTGTTAAGAGTGGTAGTAGTGGTTGAAACCGTTACAAAAAGCATTGCTGGTGCCAACCAAAAGGGCAAAATCTTCATCTGAAAACCCGAATGTTTTCAACTGTTCCATGTTAAATCAAAAGGCTAAAAATGAGCTAAACGATAAAGCATAAAATGGTACTCCACTAGTTGAAGAAGATAACAAAAACCTATACCAAAATCAACGATTTTTTTTCGATATCTCATGTAGATACAGAGCAGAGATAAAAGATAAGAGTAGAAAAAGAATAGTAAAACACAATAAGTGGGGTCAGGCAGTGGCTAACTCAAACAAAACCTACTCATTATGTAACTAGATGGACAGAACAAACAGCCCCACACAGACAAGCTGTGGGTAAACAATGCATATATCAAGGACCCCCTGCTAAGACTGAAAGTCTCCTAGGGCAAGGCAAATAGCAAATATGAATCTAAACACCCTAGGCAGTCTAGATACTACATTTACATAATGATAACAACAACAACATATTCAAAAGGGAACTCAGTGTGCACATTATTTATAAAAACATTATTAAGTTTTATTTAATATGAATTACAAAAGATGTAACTTAATTAAAGCCAATGGTGTAGGCATAATCTCAATTTATAATACAGAAATACAATACATTGCATGAAGAACAAAAAATATAAATGGCAAATCAATATGCAAGTCAAGTCAAGTCAAAAAAGTCTTTATTTCGAATATTTCATCATAAAAGACATGTTAACATTTCATCAGGTACAATTGATTAAAAATTGGAATAAAAATTAGCACAATAAACATGGTAGACCAATTAATAAATAACACATTAAGAACAGTAATAAAAAGATATTAAATAGTACAATTTTGCAACGACTTGAATCTGATTAAGACCTACACCACAAAAGACTCAGCATTGTTATTTGGGGCCAGAGAGTTTGTGGCTATTTCGCCGATTCCGTAGAAGCCATGCCCAACTAATAAATTTGGCCACACCAATAACCACAAGTGTTGATGTGTCAGACTTTAATATTCTGCTGGCAACCTGAGCTGATCTAACACCCAGTTCACGGCATACAGGGCGCAACCACAATCGTCTAGGTTGGTGGTACTCGGCAAACAAATAAGAAATGGTCGACTGTTTCAATCTGATCCTCACATATGGGACATTTATCATTGCCAGTTGTATTCCAACTTTTGGTAAAGCAGTGTAACGGAAGGGTGCCAATTCTAAATTGATGATATAATTTCCGATCCTGCTGCTTTGTTATTACGTCCCAATACACCTCGAGGGAGGATTCATCCTTGACAGCCAAGTATGTTATAGACAAAGAGCTGCCAGTCAGGGAGGCATGGCGCTTTCCTTTGATCCATTGCCAGTAGGTGTCCCTAAAGATCTTTTTTGGGGGGAAGACAGCCGTCACAGTATTAGACCACAGTTCGCCCATGCCCATGTCAGTCAAGATAGATTTGATTTCTGACAGCCAGCTAATTCTATTGGAGCCCCCAAGGGCTTTAACCTCTAGCAGTGCCTTAGCATATAGGGACAGTTCTGGGGTAGTCCATAGGCGTCGCCAAAACGCCAGTGGCCTATACCGGACCATGTCCTCAACAGGCTGACAACCTAAGTCATATAGAAGGGGGATACATGGAGATGATTAGGGTAGCCCTACTGCAGACCTCAGAAATGTATTTTGTGTCACCCTCAGGGAATCCAATTTGCTAAACCCCCATAGTTCGGCACCATACATTACAGCTGGGAGAATTTTAGACCCGTAAATTTTGATAAGGGGAGCCATAGGTTTAGTTATAGATTGCCTATGTTCTTTAAGTAAGGCTCCACCTAATTGTAAGTGCTTAAGGCTGAAAAGATCAATCTGGGCCTTCCAACTTAGATTGTCACTAAAAGTGACCCCCAAGTAGGTAAAGGTGGATGTCTGTTCCAGTGTAGCTCCACCCATTTCAACCCTGGCTTTTACTGGACGGGCGCCACGAAGGACCATAATCTTGGTCTTCCCCACATTTACCTCAAGCTCATGATCGCGGCAGAACAACTCAAACCGGGACAGTGATACCTGTAGCCCCTGTCGTGTTTTCGAAATTAAAAGAGTGTCGTCCGTGAACATGAGCAGGGGGACTTTCATACCAGCTATGGAGGGTGCATCTGTCGGGAAGTTTAGAAAATAGTTAGTTACTCCATTAATAAACAAGGAAAACAGGGTGGGGGCCAGTACACACCCTTGTCTAACCCCTTTGGACACCTCAAATCGTGCAGTCACCTCCCCTGGTTTACCCCAGCGAACCTGGGCATATGTGTGTGCATGCAAATTGATCAGCAACCACAGTAATTCTACCGGCATAGCCATCTTCCAAAGAACTTCCCACAATTTGGACCTTGGCACCGAATCAAATGCAGACCTTAGGTCCACAAAGGCTGCAAAAAGCATACCACCCCCAAGATAAACTTCCTTCCAGTATAAAAGCATAAACCTGAAGGCTTGGTCAATAGTTCCGACATGCGTCCGAAACCCTGCCTTTAAGGGCGTTAATATGTCAGTTTCGGAAATCCAACTCGTAATGCGACCCAATAGCAAGCGAGCTGTAATTTTTTGAACAGCGTCTATAAGGCTAATCGGCCGATAGTTGGCCGGGGCAGAGCGATCACCTTTCTTGTAGATCGGCAATATCTCTGCCCCGAACCAAGAATCCGGAACCGATGCTCCACTAGCCAAAGCATTAGCTAGAGTGGTCAAATAAGGGACCCATAGGTCCTGCTCCTGCTTAAATAAATCTGCGGGAATGCAGTCAGGTCCCGGGGCTTTGCCACTCGGGAGAGATTTCAGGATTGTCTCTACCTTACTAGGAGCAAACTGGAAAACTTCAGCGCCGCTATATGACCATGATCCATCTTCTGACCCGTCCCTGGACTTAAAATGGTTTTCAAAATAGCTGACCCACTGTTCAGGTTCAACGTGGTTAGCCGGGGTCATGTCCTGCGGGTTCCCACCCCATTTTAGGAGGTGCCAAAAATGACACATTTCTACCCTCACACGCCTCGTATAGCTCACTCCAACGTGTTTCATCCCAATTTATCTTTGCTATTCTTTGGGCAGATTTGTACGCAGCTCTACAGCTCCTAATGGTTACCGGTAGCCTAGATTTAATAGCTATTATTAAAGCGTTACGAGACTCTCTACAGCCTGCATCAAACCGCAAATTTTCCCTCAAACATTTGAACTTGCCAGTAGCAGGGATACTTTTAATAAAAAAGGTTTTGAGCCCCTCAAAAAGTGCTCTATGGATACCCGGGATGCTGCACATAATCCCTTCCTCAGACTCACATTTGGTCAGCTTGCACATAGCTGAATTGACCAAATTCCTAATAGCAGCCCGAACGGGTGCATTGGAAGCAATCTTTGGCCAACGAACCCTTCTCAGGTCATTGGACAGGATAACTTGCACGTACACAGAACTACCATCATCAGTGCGGGGGCCAGTAAAACTACTATCAGATAAGGACAGCGTCAGAGGGTTGTGGTCACTTTCTAACCTATTAGTCACCACCATGTCTATGACGGCCGGCCACAACTCACAAATAACCAGGATATAATCAATTCTACTCCCACTTCTACCGTTGTTAAAAGTTAGCTTCCCAGACCTGTCCGATATCGTTCTGCCATTAGCAGCCCTCAACCCCTTTTCGAGGCACAGACCCTTCACATATAGGGCTGCTTGGGTCCATTTCCTAATGGGATTTAATTCCAGTTGAGGAATTCCCCACACAGAATCCTCAGCCTCAGACAGTTTTCCATCATCCTCCCCCAGGGGTTCGAAACAAGTATTAAAATCACCTGCCACCACCCTATGACCAACTCTGGGTGCAGTACAAAGTAATTGTTCCAAAAGATAGACTGACGGGGAGCATTTGCCTCCTGGAAGACCCCTCACATAGATATTAATGATAAGGATATTAAGGCCCCTTGTAGAGGTGACCCTGATGGCCAAAATGTCAGGATTGTCAGTCGGGACTTCCACGACTGTAATGCCCTCACATTGGCGTACCCAAATAGACAGGCCTCCCACCGGTCTACCTCTAGGGCCCTTAATGGCTGGTTTAGAATAATTCATAAACCCTACTCGAAATATAGGATCAACCGCCCAAGTCTCCTGGAAACACCATATATCTGCCTGATCGGCAAAAGCCACCCAATCTGGTACAACCAATCTGGGTTGCAAACCAGCTATGTTCCAAGAGGAGATCGTTAGATTATGACGAGCAGATGTTTTATTCACCACCTGGGTGGCCAGATTAGATTGGTTAACAGGGCAGGCACTAGGTGGACTTTCGAGTGCGGGATTTAAGGTTGGAGCGGGTTCCTCACCTTGGGCCAATGAATTCGTTTGAACAGGTAGCTCCCGACAGGATGGCAATAAACTCCCAGTTACTCCAGACCAGGGGAAGTCAATACCATCCCTCAGTCAGTCATTATCCTCCAGGGTGGATAAGACAGAAAAACGGTTGTGTGACATAATAG
Organism: Triturus cristatus; assembly: GCF_964204655.1. Classification (NCBI taxonomy): domain Eukaryota; kingdom Metazoa; phylum Chordata; class Amphibia; order Caudata; family Salamandridae; genus Triturus; species Triturus cristatus. The sequence goes on along the minus strand of NC_140579.1, from coordinate 639,260,139 downwards.
GCTGAAGACCCTGCTGAGGAGCACTATGCAGGACACAGTGCTGCTTGAGGGGCAAGACCCTTACTGGCCTATAAAAATAGCCTAAGGGTAAAATCATAATCTCATCTGGGGAGGGAGCATAGTGGGAGGCCATCTCCAATATATGTTCTACCAATAGAGGGGACCTAAAGCTCAGCACCACACAATCCCCTACCATGGCCTTTTGGGAATGGCCAACCCAGGTTACCCGCCTAACCATTTTGAATTCCTCAAATAGTGATTTACTAGCCCCAAGTTTGTTCCCAAGATAATACAGGGCTTTATTTTTAAGATTAGACCAGTGCTCCCTAGACCCTTCTGGCAGTGTTGGGACGTTAGCTAAAATAACTGTGTAGGGTGTCGCTTCCGGGGGAAGATGTAAACTTATTAACGTATCAGAGACCTCTGTATTTTGGGTGACAGGCCTTAACATATTCCCCATAGGCTGTTGATCGGTCAACGGTCTTCTTACAGTATTAGGTGGGGTCATGGGCCGGTTAGTGTGAGCCCTAGACACTATGGGGGCCTGGGGGTTACTTACATGAGATCTTAAATCATGGTGACAAATAGTAGCCCCTTCACCAGCATGACTAGCCACTTCCTTGGAATTCTGCTCGGGTAATGATGCGGCTAACAATTGTGTACTTTCCAAATTTGCTTCAATACGATTAAGCCTTACCACCACAGATTCTAACTTATCCAGGACAGGTTGTATGAGAGAAACTAGCTGTTCCCTAAGTAAAGAACATAGGAGCTCGAAGCTCTGCTGAGCCATAGGTTACAAGGGGTTAATACTTACAGAGGCAGCAGAATTCCCATGGGTTTGAACCCCCATGGTACCAGGGACAACCCTAGGAGCATTTATCTTATTGGGTCCCCGACCTTTCCTTTTCTTACAGGGTGGTTCTCTGGCTTTGGTTCCAGTTACCCTTTGATTCGCCCGCGTGGTTACCATAGCTGGACTAGGGGGGGGAACTTGCAATTAAAGAAGGGTCTGTGAGCCCGGACCTAGATGGTTAACTTACAGGACCCACCGGGGAGCAATTACCAGACCGAATGATCTTTGGGTTGTCGTGTGCAGCTGTGGGCTGAACACAAGGTAAAACTGAGGTAGGATCCAAAGATAGCCTTCGTTCCACAGCTAATATCTTATCATTGATTACTGTTTCTGCCCTTGTTAGGTAATCATCAAGGGTCCCCACCAACCTACCCTCGGCCTTCCTCTTACTCATGTTAATGAATATCTAAACACCTAACAAACCTGTAATGGGAATCAATATGAACAAAACAAAAAAAACCCAGATGATACTAAGTAAATCAGTGAGGCCCTACAACGGCCAGACTAGTCATCGGGTCCAGAAGACAAGAGAGTGGGCCCAGCCCGGCCTCAATCGGCCACTGACGGGCTAGGACGGGCCAGCCCTTGGCCCAGGCTTCGCCCGGCCGTGGCCCGCGCGCGTCCCGCGCTGCGGGTCTAGCGGTGCGCTTAAATCCCCTCACCGGCGCTGTCTGATGACGCTAGTGCCGAGCGCCCGGTCCTTGGGATGCTGGGATATTGAGTTGTTAGATGGCCGTTCCCTTCACGGCGAGAAGAAGAAGCGCTGGACCTCGGTAATGGTATCACCCCCGAAGAAGGCCGTTCCCCTCACGGCAGGCACAGAGCTCAGCAAGGACTCCAGGTAAGTAAGAGCATGCGTCCCGCGCTGCGGGTCTAGCGGTGCGCTTAAATCCCCTCCCCGGCGCTGTCTGATGACGCTAGTGCCGAGCGCCCAGGGCTTGAGATGCTGGGTATTGAGTTTTTAGATGGCCGTTCCCTTCACGGCGAGAAGAAGAAGCGCTGGACCTCAGTAATAACCAAAGGAAATGATGGACAGAGTGTTGAACATTGCAAGCACTCACCCCCAGTCAACTCATCTGGGTTTAATCCATCACCGTTCTTTAGCCCACTCTGCCACCCCAGTTCAGACATGGCTATATGCAAATCAGTCTGACCCTGTGCCTCATGGGAACAGTCCAGCCCGAACTGCCAAGCCATGTCTTCCCTGGACCGGAAACAAGCTTCCTAGGACCGGTTTCTGGCATTTCAGCCGTCTTCAGCCAGGCTTGCTTGAATCCAGTGGCAAAGTGAGCAAGGGACTCACGTCTGAGCATACCCTGCCAACTTATGGCGAACAAAGCAAAAACCAAAGGAAATGATGGACAGAGTATTGAACATTGCAAGCACTCACCCCCAGTCAACTGATCTGGGTTTATTCCATCACCGTTCTTTAGCCCACTCTGCCACCCCAGTTCAGACATGGCTATATGCAAATCAGTCTGACCCTGTGCCTCATGGGAACAGTCCAGCCCGAACTGCCAAGCCATGTCTTCCCTGGACCGGAAACAAGCTTCCTAGGACCGGTTTCTGGCATTTCAGCCGTCTTCAGCCAGGCTTGCTTGAATCCAGTGGCAAAGTGAGCAAGGGACTCACGTCTGAGCATACCCTGCCAACTTATGGCGAACAAAGCAAAAACCAAAGGAAATGATGGACGAAGTGTTGAACATTGCAAGCACTCACCCCCAGTCAACTGATCTGGGTTTAATCCATCACCGTTCTTTAGCCCACTCTGCCACCCCAGTTCAGACATGGCTATATGCAAATCAGTCTGACCCTGTGCCTCATGGGAACAGTCCAGCCCGAACTGCCAAGCCATGTCTTCCCTGGACCGGAAACAAGCTTCCTAGGACCGGTTTCTGGCATTTCAGCTGTCTTCAGCCAGGCTTGCTTGAATCCAGTGGCAAAGTGAGCAAGGGACTCACGTCTGAGCATACCCTGCCAACTTATGGCGAACAAAGCAAAAACCAAAGGAAATGATGGACAGAGTATTGAACATTGCAAGCACTCACCCCCAGTCAACTGATCTGGGTTTAATCCATCACCGTTCTTTAGCCCACTCTGCCACCCCAGTTCAGACATGGCTATATGCAAATCAGTCTGACCCTGTGCCTCATGGGAACAGTCCAGCCCGAACTGCCAAGCCATGTCTTCCCTGGACCGGAAACAAGCTTCCTAGGACCGGTTTCTGGCATTTCAGCCGTCTTCAGCCAGGCTTGCTTGAATCCAGTGGCAAAGTGAGCAAGGGACGCACGTCTGAGCATACCCTGCCAACTTATGGCGAACAAAGCAAAAACCAAAGGAAATGATGGACGGAGTGTTGAACTCAAAAGCAAAAGTACTAGAGAAGGCGGTACATGAGCAACTTTCTGAATATCTAGAAACAAACAATCTGCTCTATGATACCCAGTCTGGATTCAGGCCAAATTTTAGTACTGAGTCAGCCCTACTTGAAGCAACGGAATCAATTCGCGAATGTGTGGATAGAGGAGAGGAGGCCATGCTGGTTCTCCTCGACCTATCCGCAGCATTCGATACCATCTCTCATGCCATTTTGCTTGATCGTCTTCGGGAAGTGGGCATAGGAGGTACCCCTTTGACTTGGGTGAAATCATTTTTGTCGGGCAGATTCCAACAGGTTGCCCTAGGGTCCTTTATTTCCATGCAGAAACCACTACTTTGGGGGGTGCCGCAAGGATCTGCCCTGAGCCCCCTTTTATTCAATGTGTATCTCAGGCCATTGGCAAAGCTGATCGAATCTTGGGGCGTCAGAGTGATCTTTTACGCCGATGATACGCAGCTTGTGTTCTCATTTAAGGACCACTCTGACAGCTCTTTTGCTAATTTTCGCCAATGCCTAGCTAATATTGCCTCCTGGATGTCTATTAATAACCTAAAGCTAAACGCAGACAAAACGGAGGTCCTCTTTTTCAATCAAAAAGCTGCCATTCCTCCAAACACCTGGTGGCCCTCTGAATTGAATCCTCCACCTACGCCAGTTCACGCTGCCCGCAACTTGGGTTTTCACTTCGATACAGCACTTTCTTGTAAAACTCAAATCAATAAAGTAGTATCCTCCTGCTTCGGAAAACTCAGAATGATTAAAAAAATCATTCCTTTCTTACCTCTTGAGTCCCGAAAAACAGTAGTCCATGCTCTAATAACTTCCCATCTGGACTACTCGAACAGTCTGTTTATGGGGGCTCCTGCATATCTCATCAACCGCTTACAGCTAGTACAGAACTCGGCGGCTAGGCTCATTTGTAATACCCCATACCGCCATTCTATTTCACCCTATCTGACGAAGCTGCATTGGTTGCCTGTGAGATATCGAATTCAATTCAAAGCCCTTGTTCTTGCCTTCAGAGCTCTTAATGGTCGAGGCCCTGCATATTTAAGGCACAGACTGAGGTTCTCCCAGAGTTCCCGGAATCTCAGATCCAACCATCTTCGCCTGATGTTCTGCCCCCGATTCCGTCTGACACGTATTGGCGGCAGAGCCTTTGCCGTAGCCACCTCCAAGCTCTGGAATCGATTGCCATTGGAACTCAGATTCTTGTCTTCTGAACCCATATTCCGTAGGAAATTGAAGACCTGGTTCTTCTCTTGCCTTTAATCACATGCTTTTCTCAGTCTCCACCTTCCCTGACGTTCTCATTTCTCTTGTTGTCAGCGCCGGGACACCCCCGTTGGGGGTAGCTGTGCGCTTTATAAACTTCTAAATAAATAAATAAACATTGCAAGCACTCACCCCCAGTCAACTGATCTGGGCTTAATCCATCACCGTTCTTTAGCCCACTCTGCCACCCCAGTTCAGACATGGCTATATGCAAATCAGTCTGACCGTGTGCCTCATGGGAACAGTCCAGCCCAAACTGCCAAGCCATGTCTTCCCTGGACCGGAAACAAGCTTCCTAGGACCGGTTTGTGTCATTTCAGCCGTCTTCAGCCAGGCTTGCTTGAATCCAGTGGAAAAGTGAGCAAGGGACTCACATCTGAGCATACCCTGCCTACTTATGGTGAACAAAGCAAAAACCAAAGGAAATGATGGACGGAGTGTTGAACATTGCAAGCACTCACCCCCAGTCAACTGATCTGGGTTTAATCCATCACCGTTCTTTAGCCCACTCTGCCACCCCAGTTTAGACATGGCCATATGCAAATCAGTCTGACCCTGTGCCTCATGGGAACAGTCCAGCCCGAACTGCCAAGCCATGTCTTCCCTGGACCGGAAACAAGCTTCCTAGGACCGGTTTCTGGCATTTCAGCCGTCTTCAGCCAGGCTTGCTTGAATCCAGTGGCAAAGTGAGCAAGGAACTCACGTCTGAGCATACCCTGCCAACTTATGGCGAACAAAGCAAAATCCAAAGGAAATGATGGACGGAGTGTTGAACATTGCAAGCACTCACCCCCAGTCAACTGATCTGGGTTTAATCCATCACCGTTCTTTAGCCCACTCTGCCACCCCAGTTCAGACATGGCTATATGCAAATCAGTCTGACCCTGTGCCTCATGGGAACAGTCCAGCCCGAACTGCCAAGCCATGTCTTCCCTGGACCGGAAACAAGCTTCCTAGGACCGGTTTCTGGCATTTCAGCCGTCTTCAGCCAGGCTTGCTTGAATCCAGTGGCAAAGTGAGCAAGGGACTCACGTCTGAGCATACCCTGCCAACTTATGGCGAACAAAGCAAAAACCAAAGGAAATGATGGACGGAGTGTTGAACATTGCAAGCACTCACCCCCAGTCAACTGATCTGGGTTTAATCCATCACCGTTCTTTAGCCCACTCTGCCACCCCAGTTCAGACATGGCTATATGCAAATCAGTCTGACCCTGTGCCTCATGGGAACAGTCCAGCCCGAACTGCCAAGCCATGTCTTCCCTGGACCGGAAAAAAGCTTCCTAGGTCCGGTTTCTGGCATTTCAGCCGTCTTCAGCCAGGCTTGCTTGAATCCAGTGGCAAAGTGAGCAAGGGACTCACGTCTGAGCATACCCTGTCAACTTATGGCGAACAAAGCAAAAACCAAAGGAAATGATGGACGGAGTGTTGAACATTGCAAGCACTCACCCCCAGTCAACTGATCTGGGTTTAATCCATCACCGTTCTCTAGCCCACTCTGCCACCCCAGTTCAGACATGGCTATATGCAAATCAGTCTGACCCTGTGCCTCATGGGAACAGTCCAGCCCGAACTGCCAAGCCATGTCTTCCCTGGACCGGAAACAAGCTTCCTAGGACCGGTTTCTGGCATTTCAGCCGTCTTCAGCCAGGCTTGCTTGAATCCAGTGGCAAAGTGAGCAAGGGACTCACGTCTGAGCATACCCTGCCAACTTATGGCGAACAAAGCAAAAACCAAAGGAAATGATGGACGGAGTGTTGAACATTGCAAGCACTCACCCCCAGTCAACTGATCTGGGTTTAATCCATCACCGTTCTTTAGCCCACTCTGCCACCCCAGTTCAGACATGGCTATATGCAAATCAGTCTGACCCTGTGCCTCATGGGAACAGTCCAGCCCGAACTGCCAAGCCATGTCTTCCCTGGACCGGAAAAAAGCTTCCTAGGTCCGGTTTCTGGCATTTCAGCCGTCTTCAGCCAGGCTTGCTTGAATCCAGTGGCAAAGTGAGCAAGGGACTCACGTCTGAGCATACCCTGTCAACTTATGGCGAACAAAGCAAAAACCAAAGGAAATGATGGACGGAGTGTTGAACATTGCAAGCACTCGCCCCCAGTCAACTGATCTGGGTTTAATCCATCACCGTTCTCTAGCCCACTCTGCCACCCCAGTTCAGACATGGCTATATGCAAATCAGTCTGACCCTGTGCCTCATGGGAACAGTCCAGCCCGAACTGCCAAGCCATGTCTTCCCTGGACCGGAAACAAGCTTCCTAGGACCGGTTTCTGGCATTTCAGCCGTCTTCAGCCAGGCTTGCTTGAATCCAGTGGCAAAGTGAGCAAGGGACTCACGTCTGAGCATACCCTGCCAACTTATGGCGAACAAAGCAAAAACCAAAGGAAATGATGGACGGAGTGTTGAACATTGCAAGCACTCACCCCCAGTCAACTGATCTGGGTTTAATCCATCACCGTTCTTTAGCCCACTCTGCCACCCCAGTTCAGACATGGCTATATGCAAATCAGTCTGACCCTGTGCCTCATGGGAACAGTCCAGCCCGAACTGCCAAGCCATGTCTTCCCTGGACCGGAAAAAAGCTTCCTAGGTCCGGTTTCTGGCATTTCAGCCGTCTTCAGCCAGGCTTGCTTGAATCCAGTGGCAAAGTGAGCAAGGGACTCACGTCTGAGCATACCCTGTCAACTTATGGCGAACAAAGCAAAAACCAAAGGAAATGATGGACGGAGTGTTGAACATTGCAAGCACTCACCCCCAGTCAACTGATCTGGGTTTAATCCATCACCGTTCTCTAGCCCACTCTGCCACCCCAGTTCAGACATGGCTATATGCAAATCAGTCTGACCCTGTGCCTCATGGGAACAGTCCAGCCCGAACTGCCAAGCCATGTCTTCCCTGGACCGGAAACAAGCTTCCTAGGACCGGTTTCTGGCATTTCAGCCGTCTTCAGCCAGGCTTGCTTGAATCCAGTGGCAAAGTGAGCAAGGGACTCACGTCTGAGCATACCCTGCCAACTTATGGCGAACAAAGCAAAAACCAAAGGAAATGATGGACGGAGTGTTGAACATTGCAAGCACTCACCCCCAGTCAACTGATCTGGGTTTAATCCATCACCGTTCTTTAGCCCACTCTGCCACCCCAGTTCAGACATGGCTATATGCAAATCAATCTGACCGTGTGCCTCATGGGAACAGTCCAGCCCAAACTGCCAAGCCATGTCTTCCCTGGACCGGAAACAAGCTTCCTAGGACCGGTTTCTGGCATTTCAGCCGTCTTCAGCCAGGCTTGCTTGAATCCAGTGGCAAAGTGAGCAAGGGACTCACGTCTGAGCATACCCTGCCAACTTATGGCGAACAAAGCAAAAACCAAAGGAAATGATGGACAGAGTATTGAACATTGCAAGCACTCACCCCCAGTCAACTGATCTGGGTTTAATCCATCACCGTTCTTTAGCCCACTCTGCCACCCCAGTTCAGACATGGCTATATGCAAATCAGTCTGACCCTGTGCCTCATGGGAACAGTCCAGCCCGAACTGCCAAGCCATGTCTTCCCTGGACCGGAAACAAGCTTCCTAGGACCGGTTTCTGGCATTTCAGCCGTCTTCAGCCAGGCTTGCTTGAATCCAGTGGCAAAGTGAGCAAGGGACTCACGTCTGAGCATACCCTGCCAACTTATGGCGAACAAAGCAAAAACCAAAGGAAATGATGGACGGAGTGTTGAACATTGCAAGCACTCACCCCCAGTCAACTGATCTGGGTTTAATCCATCACCGTTCTTTAGCCCACTCTGCCACCCCAGTTCAGACATGGCTATATGCAAATCAGTCTGACCCTGTGCCTCATGGGAACAGTCCAGCCCGAACTGCCAAGCCATGTCTTCCCTGGACCGGAAACAAGCTTCCTAGGACTGGTTTCTGGCATTTCAGCCGTCTTCAGCCAGGCTTGTTTGAATCCAGTGGCAAAGTGAGCAAGGGACTCACGTCTGAGCATACCCTGCCAACTTATGGCGAACAAAGCAAAAACCAAAGGAAATGATGGACAGAGTATTGAACATTGCAAGCACTCACCCCCAGTCAACTGATCTGGGTTTAATCCATCACCGTTCTTTAGCCCACTCTGCCACCCCAGTTCAGACATGGCTATATGCAAATCAGTCTGACCCTGTGCCTCATGGGAACAGTCCAGCCCGAACTGCCAAGCCATGTCTTCCCTGGACCGGAAACAAGCTTCCTAGGACCGGTTTCTGGCATTTCAGCCGTCTTCAGCCAGGCTTGCTTGAATCCAGTGGCAAAGTGAGCAAGGGACACACGTCTGAGCATACCCTGCCAACTTATGGCGAACAAAGCAAAAACCAAAGGAAATGATGGACGGAGTGTTGAACATTGCAAGCACTCACCCCCAGTCAACTGATCTGGGTTTAATCCATCACCGTTCTTTAGCCCACTCTGCCACCCCAGTTCAGACATGGCTATATGCAAATCAGTCTGACCGTGTGCCTCATGGGAACAGTCCAGCCCAAACTGCCAAGCCATGCCTTCCCTGGACCGGAAACAAGCTTCCTAGGACCGGTTTGTGTCATTTCAGCCGACATCAGCCAGGCTTGCTTGAATCCAGTGGAAAAGTGAGCAAGGGACTCACATCTGAGCATACCCTGCCTACTTATGGTGAACAAAGCAAAAACCAAAGGAAATGATGGACGGAGTGTTGAACATTGCAAGCACTCACCCCCAGTCAACTGATCTGGGTTTAATCCATCACCGTTCTTTAGCCCACTCTGCCACCCCAGTTTAGACATGGCCATATGCAAATCAGTCTGACCCTGTGCCTCATGGGAACAGTGCAGCCCGAACTGCCAAGCCATGTCTTCCCTGGACCGGAAACAAGCTTCCTAGGACCGGTTTCTGGCATTTCAGCCGTCTTCAGCCAGGCTTGCTTGAATCCAGTGGCAAAGTGAGCAAGGGACACACGTCTGAGCATACCCTGCCAACTTATGGCGAACAAAGCAAAAACCAAAGGAAATGATGGACGGAGTGTTGAACATTGCAAGCACTCACCCCCAGTCAACTGATCTGGGTTTAATCCATCACCGTTCTTTAGCCCACTCTGCCACCCCAGTTCAGACATGGCTATATGCAAATCAGTCTGACCGTGTGCCTCATGGGAACAGTCCAGCCCAAACTGCCAAGCCATGTCTTCCCTGGACCGGAAACAAGCTTCCTAGGACCGGTTTGTGTCATTTCAGCCGTCTTCAGCCAGGCTTGCTTGAATCCAGTGGAAAAGTGAGCAAGGGACTCACATCTGAGCATACCCTGCCTACTTATGGTGAACAAAGCAAAAACCAAAGGAAATGATGGACGGAGTGTTGAACATTGCAAGCACTCACCCCCAGTCAACTGATCTGGGTTTAATCCATCACCGTTCTTTAGCCCACTCTGCCACCCCAGTTTAGACATGGCCATATGCAAATCAGTCTGACCCTGTGCCTCATGGGAACAGTCCAGCCCGAACTGCCAAGCCATGTCTTCCCTGGACCGGAAACAAGCTTCCTAGGACCGGTTTCTGGCATTTCAGCCGTCTTCAGCCAGGCTTGCTTGAATCCAGTGGCAAAGTGAGCAAGGAACTCACGTCTGAGCATACCCTGCCAACTTATGGCGAACAAAGCAAAATCCAAAGGAAATGATGGACGGAGTGTTGAACATTGCAAGCACTCACCCCCAGTCAACTGATCTGGGTTTAATCCATCACCGTTCTTTAGCCCACTCTGCCACCCCAGTTCAGACATGGCTATATGCAAATCAGTCTGACCCTGTGCCTCATGGGAACAGTCCAGCCCGAACTGCCAAGCCATGTCTTCCCTGGACCGGAAACAAGCTTCCTAGGACCGGTTTCTGGCATTTCAGCCGTCTTCAGCCAGGCTTGCTTGAATCCAGTGGCAAAGTGAGCAAGGGACTCACGTCTGAGCATACCATGCCAACTTATGGCGAACAAAGCAAAAACCAAAGGAAATGATGGACGGAGTGTTGAACATTGCAAGCACTCACCCCCAGTCAACTGATCTGGGTTTAATCCATCACCGTTCTTTAGCCCACTCTGCCACCCCAGTTCAGACATGGCTATATGCAAATCAGTCTGACCCTGTGCCTCATGGGAACAGTCCAGCCCGAACTGCCAAGCCATGTCTTCCCTGGACCGGAAAAAAGCTTCCTAGGTCCGGTTTCTGGCATTTCAGCCGTCTTCAGCCAGGCTTGCTTGAATCCAGTGGCAAAGTGAGCAAGGGACTCACGTCTGAGCATACCCTGTCAACTTATGGCGAACAAAGCAAAAACCAAAGGAAATGATGGACGGAGTGTTGAACATTGCAAGCACTCACCCCCAGTCAACTGATCTGGGTTTAATCCATCACCGTTCTCTAGCCCACTCTGCCACCCCAGTTCAGACATGGCTATATGCAAATCAGTCTGACCCTGTGCCTCATGGGAACAGTCCAGCCCGAACTGCCAAGCCATGTCTTCCCTGGACCGGAAACAAGCTTCCTAGGACCGGTTTCTGGCATTTCAGCCGTCTTCAGCCAGGCTTGCTTGAATCCAGTGGCAAAGTGAGCAAGGGACTCACGTCTGAGCATACCCTGCCAACTTATGGCGAACAAAGCAAAAACCAAAGGAAATGATGGACGGAGTGTTGAACATTGCAAGCACTCACCCCCAGTCAACTGATCTGGGTTTAATCCATCACCGTTCTTTAGCCCACTCTGCCACCCCAGTTCAGACATGGCTATATGCAAATCAATCTGACCGTGTGCCTCATGGGAACAGTCCAGCCCAAACTGCCAAGCCATGTCTTCCCTGGACCGGAAACAAGCTTCCTAGGACCGGTTTCTGGCATTTCAGCCGTCTTCAGCCAGGCTTGCTTGAATCCAGTGGCAAAGTGAGCAAGGGACTCACGTCTGAGCATACCCTGCCAACTTATGGCGAACAAAGCAAAAACCAAAGGAAATGATGGACGGAGTATTGAACATTGCAAGCACTCACCCCCAGTCAACTGATCTGGGTTTAATCCATCACCGTTCTTTAGCCCACTCTGCCACCCCAGTTCAGACATGGCTATATGCAAATCAGTCTGACCGTGTGCCTCATGGGAACAGTCCAGCCCAAACTGCCAAGCCATGTCTTCCCTGGACCGGAAACAAGCTTCCTAGGACCGGTTTGTGTCATTTCAGCCGTCTTCAGCCAGGCTTGCTTGAATCCAGTGGAAAAGTGAGCAAGGGACTCACATCTGAGCATACCCTGCCTACTTATGGTGAACAAAGCAAAAACCAAAGGAAATGATGGACGGAGTGTTGAACATTGCAAGCACTCACCCCCAGTCAACTGATCTGGGTTTAATCCATCACCGTTCTTTAGCCCACTCTGCCACCCCAGTTTAGACATGGCCATATGCAAATCAGTCTGACCCTGTGCCTCATGGGAACAGTCCAGCCCGAACTGCCAAGCCATGTCTTCCCTGGACCGGAAACAAGCTTCCTAGGACCGGTTTCTGGCATTTCAGCCGTCTTCAGCCAGGCTTGCTTGAATCCAGTGGCAAAGTGAGCAAGGAACTCACGTCTGAGCATACCCTGCCAACTTATGGCGAACAAAGCAAAATCCAAAGGAAATGATGGACGGAGTGTTGAACATTGCAAGCACTCACCCCCAGTCAACTGATCTGGGTTTAATCCATCACCGTTCTTTAGCCCACTCTGCCACCCCAGTTCAGACATGGCTATATGCAAATCAGTCTGACCCTGTGCCTCATGGGAACAGTCCAGCCCGAACTGCCAAGCCATGTCTTCCCTGGACCGGAAACAAGCTTCCTAGGACCGGTTTCTGGCATTTCAGCCGTCTTCAGCCAGGCTTGCTTGAATCCAGTGGCAAAGTGAGCAAGGGACTCACGTCTGAGCATACCCTGCCAACTTATGGCGAACAAAGCAAAAACCAAAGGAAATGATGGACGGAGTGTTGAACATTGCAAGCACTCACCCCCAGTCAACTGATCTGGGTTTAATCCATCACCGTTCTTTAGCCCACTCTGCCACCCCAGTTCAGACATGGCTATATGCAAATCAGTCTGACCCTGTGCCTCATGGGAACAGTCCAGCCCGAACTGCCAAGCCATGTCTTCCCTGGACCGGAAAAAAGCTTCCTAGGTCCGGTTTCTGGCATTTCAGCCGTCTTCAGCCAGGCTTGCTTGAATCCAGTGGCAAAGTGAGCAAGGGACTCACGTCTGAGCATACCCTGTCAACTTATGGCGAACAAAGCAAAAACCAAAGGAAATGATGGACGGAGTGTTGAACATTGCAAGCACTCACCCCCAGTCAACTGATCTGGGTTTAATCCATCACCGTTCTCTAGCCCACTCTGCCACCCCAGTTCAGACATGGCTATATGCAAATCAGTCTGACCCTGTGCCTCATGGGAACAGTCCAGCCCGAACTGCCAAGCCATGTCTTCCCTGGACCGGAAACAAGCTTCCTAGGACCGGTTTCTGGCATTTCAGCCGTCTTCAGCCAGGCTTGCTTGAATCCAGTGGCAAAGTGAGCAAGGGACTCACGTCTGAGCATACCCTGCCAACTTATGGCGAACAAAGCAAAAACCAAAGGAAATGATGGACGGAGTGTTGAACATTGCAAGCACTCACCCCCAGTCAACTGATCTGGGTTTAATCCATCACCGTTCTTTAGCCCACTCTGCCACCCCAGTTCAGACATGGCTATATGCAAATCAATCTGACCGTGTGCCTCATGGGAACAGTCCAGCCCAAACTGCCAAGCCATGTCTTCCCTGGACCGGAAACAAGCTTCCTAGGACCGGTTTCTGGCATTTCAGCCGTCTTCAGCCAGGCTTGCTTGAATCCAGTGGCAAAGTGAGCAAGGGACTCACGTCTGAGCATACCCTGCCAACTTATGGCGAACAAAGCAAAAACCAAAGGAAATGATGGACAGAGTATTGAACATTGCAAGCACTCACCCCCAGTCAACTGATCTGGGTTTAATCCATCACCGTTCTTTAGCCCACTCTGCCACCCCAGTTCAGACATGGCTATATGCAAATCAGTCTGACCCTGTGCCTCATGGGAACAGTCCAGCCCGAACTGCCAAGCCATGTCTTCCCTGGACCGGAAACAAGCTTCCTAGGACCGGTTTCTGGCATTTCAGCCGTCTTCAGCCAGGCTTGCTTGAATCCAGTGGCAAAGTGAGCAAGGGACTCACGTCTGAGCATACCCTGCCAACTTATGGCGAACAAAGCAAAAACCAAAGGAAATGATGGACGGAGTGTTGAACATTGCAAGCACTCACCCCCAGTCAACTGATCTGGGTTTAATCCATCACCGTTCTTTAGCCCACTCTGCCACCCCAGTTCAGACATGGCTATATGCAAATCAGTCTGACCCTGTGCCTCATGGGAACAGTCCAGCCCGAACTGCCAAGCCATGTCTTCCCTGGACCGGAAACAAGCTTCCTAGGACTGGTTTCTGGCATTTCAGCCGTCTTCAGCCAGGCTTGTTTGAATCCAGTGGCAAAGTGAGCAAGGGACTCACGTCTGAGCATACCCTGCCAACTTATGGCGAACAAAGCAAAAACCAAAGGAAATGATGGACAGAGTATTGAACATTGCAAGCACTCACCCCCAGTCAACTGATCTGGGTTTAATCCATCACCGTTCTTTAGCCCACTCTGCCACCCCAGTTCAGACATGGCTATATGCAAATCAATCTGACCGTGTGCCTCATGGGAACAGTCCAGCCCAAACTGCCAAGCCATGTCTTCCCTGGACCGGAAACAAGCTTCCTAGGACCGGTTTCTGGCATTTCAGCCGTCTTCAGCCAGGCTTGCTTGAATCCAGTGGCAAAGTGAGCAAGGGACTCACGTCTGAGCATACCCTGCCAACTTATGGCGAACAAAGCAAAAACCAAAGGAAATGATGGACAGAGTATTGAACATTGCAAGCACTCACCCCCAGTCAACTGATCTGGGTTTAATCCATCACCGTTCTTTAGCCCACTCTGCCACCCCAGTTCAGACATGGCTATATGCAAATCAGTCTGACCCTGTGCCTCATGGGAACAGTCCAGCCCGAACTGCCAAGCCATGTCTTCCCTGGACCGGAAACAAGCTTCCTAGGACCGGTTTCTGGCATTTCAGCCGTCTTCAGCCAGGCTTGCTTGAATCCAGTGGCAAAGTGAGCAAGGGACTCACGTCTGAGCATACCCTGCCAACTTATGGCGAACAAAGCAAAAACCAAAGGAAATGATGGACGGAGTGTTGAACATTGCAAGCACTCACCCCCAGTCAACTGATCTGGGTTTAATCCATCACCGTTCTTTAGCCCACTCTGCCACCCCAGTTCAAACATGGCTATATGCAAATCAGTCTGACCCTGTGCCTCATGGGAACAGTCCAGCCCGAACTGCCAAGCCATGTCTTCCCTGGACCGGAAACAAGCTTCCTAGGACCGGTTTCTGGCATTTCAGCCGTCTTCAGCCAGGCTTGCTTGAATCCAGTGGCAAAGTGAGCAAGGGACTCACGTCTGAGCATACCCTGCCAACTTATGGCGAACAAAGCAAAAACCAAAGGAAATGATGGACAGAGTATTGAACATTGCAAGCACTCACCCCCAGTCAACTGATCTGGGTTTAATCCATCACCGTTCTTTAGCCCACTCTGCCACCCCAGTTCAGACATGGCTATATGCAAATCAGTCTGACCCTGTGCCTCATGGGAACAGTCCAGCCCGAACTGCCAAGCCATGTCTTCCCTGGACCGGAAACAAGCTTCCTAGGACCGGTTTCTGGCATTTCAGCCGTCTTCAGCCAGGCTTGCTTGAATCCAGTGGCAAAGTGAGCAAGGGACACACGTCTGAGCATACCCTGCCAACTTATGGCGAACAAAGCAAAAACCAAAGGAAATGATGGACGGAGTGTTGAACATTGCAAGCACTCACCCCCAGTCAACTGATCTGGGTTTAATCCATCACCGTTCTTTAGCCCACTCTGCCACCCCAGTTCAGACATGGCTATATGCAAATCAGTCTGACCGTGTGCCTCATGGGAACAGTCCAGCCCAAACTGCCAAGCCATGCCTTCCCTGGACCGGAAACAAGCTTCCTAGGACCGGTTTGTGTCATTTCAGCCGTCTTCAGCCAGGCTTGCTTGAATCCAGTGGAAAAGTGAGCAAGGGACTCACATCTGAGCATACCCTGCCTACTTATGGTGAACAAAGCAAAAACCAAAGGAAATGATGGACGGAGTGTTGAACATTGCAAGCACTCACCCCCAGTCAACTGATCTGGGTTTAATCCATCACCGTTCTTTAGCCCACTCTGCCACCCCAGTTTAGACATGGCCATATGCAAATCAGTCTGACCCTGTGCCTCATGGGAACAGTGCAGCCCGAACTGCCAAGCCATGTCTTCCCTGGACCGGAAACAAGCTTCCTAGGACCGGTTTCTGGCATTTCAGCCGTCTTCAGCCAGGCTTGCTTGAATCCAGTGGCAAAGTGAGCAAGGAACTCACGTCTGAGCATACCCTGCCAACTTATGGCGAACAAAGCAAAATCCAAAGGAAATTATGGACGGAGTGTTGAACATTGCAAGCACTCACCCCCAGTCAACTGATCTGGGTTTAATCCATCACCGTTCTTTAGCCCACTCTGCCACCCCACTTCAGACATGGCTATATGCAAATCAGTCTGACCCTGTGCCTCATGGGAACAGTCCAGCCCGAACTGCCAAGCCATGTCTTCCCTGGACCGGAAACAAGCTTCCTAGGACCGGTTTCTGGCATTTCAGCCGTCTTCAGCCAGGCTTGCTTGAATCCAGTGGCAAAGTGAGCAAGGGACTCACGTCTGAGCATACCCTGCCAACTTATGGCGAACAAAGCAAAAAGCAAAGGAAATGATGGACGGAGTGTTGAACATTGCAAGCACTCACCCCCAGTCAACTGATCTGGGTTTAATCCATCACCGTTCTCTAGCCCACTCTGCCACCCCAGTTCAGACATGGCTATATGCAAATCAGTCTGACCGTGTGCCTCATGGGAACAGTCCAGCCCAAACTGCCAAGCCATGTCTTCCCTGGACCGGAAACAAGCTTCCTAGGACCGGTTTTTGGCATTTCAGCCGTCTTCAGCCAGGCTTGCTTGAATCCAGTGGCAAAGTGAGCAAGGGACTCACGTCTGAGCATACCCTGCCAACTTATGGCGAACAAAGCAAAAACCAAAGGAAATGATGGACGGAGTGTTGAACATTGCAAGCACTCACCCCCAGTCAACTGATCTGGGTTTAATCCATCACCGTTCTTTAGCCCACTCTGCCACCTCAGTTTAGATATGGCCATATGCAAATCAGTCTGACCCTGTGCCTCATGGGAACAGTCCAGCCCGAACTGCCAAGCCATGTCTTCCCTGGACCGGAAACAAGCTTCCTAGGACCGGTTTCTGGCATTTCAGCCGTCTTCAGCCAGGCTTGCTTGAATCCAGTGGCAAAGTGAGCAAGGAACTCACGTCTGAGCATACCCTGCCAACTTATGGCGAACAAAGCAAAATCCAAAGGAAATGATGGACGGAGTGTTGAACATTGCAAGCACTCACCCCCAGTCAACTGATCTGGGTTTAATCCATCACCGTTCTTTAGCCCACTCTGCCACCCCAGTTCAGACATGGCTATATGCAAATCAGTCTGACCCTGTGCCTCATGGGAACAGTCCAGCCCGAACTGCCAAGCCATGTCTTCCCTGGACCGGAAACAAGCTTCCTAGGACCGGTTTCTGGCATTTCAGCCGTCTTCAGCCAGGCTTGCTTGAATCCAGTGGCAAAGTGAGCAAGGGACTCACGTCTGAGCATACCCTGCCAACTTATGGCGAACAAAGCAAAAACCAAAGGAAATGATGGACGGAGTGTTGAACATTGCAAGCACTCACCCCCAGTCAACTGATCTGGGTTTAATCCATCACCGTTCTTTAGCCCACTCTGCCACCCCAGTTCAGACATGGCTATATGCAAATCAGTCTGACCGTGTGCCTCATGGGAACAGTCCAGCCCAAACTGCCAAGCCATGTCTTCCCTGGACCGGAAACAAGCTTCCTAGGACCGGTTTGTGTCATTTCAGCCGTCTTCAGCCAGGCTTGCTTGAATCCAGTGGAAAAGTGAGCAAGGGACTCACATCTGAGCATACCCTGCCAACTTATGGCGAACAAAGCAAAAACCAAAGGAAATGATGGACGGAGTGTTGAACATTGCAAGCACTCACCCCCAGTCAACTTATCTGGGTTTAATCCATCACCGTTCTCTAGCCCACTCTGCCACCCCAGTTCAGACATGGCTATATGCAAATCAGTCTGACCGTGTGCCTCATGGGAACAGTCCAGCCCAAACTGCCAAGCCATGTCTTCCCTGGACCGGAAACAAGCTTCCTAGGACCGGTTTTTGGCATTTCAGCCGTCTTCAGCCAGGCTTGCTTGAATCCAGTGGCAAAGTGAGCAAGGGACTCACGTCTGAGCATACCCTGCCAACTTATGGCGAACAAAGCAAAAACCAAAGGAAATGATGGACGGAGTGTTGAACATTGCAAGCACTCACCCCAGTCAACTGATCTGGGTTTAATCCATCACCGTTCTTTAGCCCACTCTGCCACCCCAGTTTAGATATGGCCATATGCAAATCAGTCTGACCCTGTGCCTCATGGGAACAGTCCAGCCCGAACTGCCAAGCCATGTCTTCCCTGGACCGGAAACAAGCTTCCTAGGACCGGTTTCTGGCATTTCAGCCGTCTTCAGCCAGGCTTGCTTGAATCCAGTGGCAAAGTGAGCAAGGAACTCACGTCTGAGCATACCCTGCCAACTTATGGCGAACAAAGCAAAATCCAAAGGAAATGATGGACGGAGTGTTGAACATTGCAAGCACTCACCCCCAGTCAACTGATCTGGGTTTAATCCATCACCGTTCTTTAGCCCACTCTGCCACCCCAGTTCAGACATGGCTATATGCAAATCAGTCTGACCCTGTGCCTCATGGGAACAGTCCAGCCCGAACTGCCAAGCCATGTCTTCCCTGGACCGGAAACAAGCTTCCTAGGACCGGTTTCTGGCATTTCAGCCGTCTTCAGCCAGGCTGCCAACACTCCGTCCATCATTTCCTTTGGTTTTTGCTTTGTTCGCCATAAGTTGGCAGGGTATGCTCAGACGTGAGTCCCTTGCTCACTTTGCCACTGGATTCAAGCAAGCCTGGCTAAAGACGGCTGAAATGCCAGAAACCGGTCCTAGGAAGCTGCCTCCCTTCCTGTGTAGAATTACAGTGAAAACCACAGCACAGGGCCGATAACTCCCTCCTGGACCACCACCGCCTCCAATCTCCTCTCTGCTACCATGGCAACCAGTGGAACATGCTGCTGAGGAAGGATGCTGGTCCCCAGAGACAGGAGGAAGGGGAGAGGGAGGAGGTAGTAGGAGGAGGGTAAGGGGAGTCCAGGATGGAAGGCAATGGGGAATGGAGGTATGGGTGAAGAGAAGGCGGAATGGATTGAGAGAGTGGGGAGGGAATGGAAGGCATTGGTGAAAAGGGTATGTTGGGAGAAGTAGAGGAAGGACGACTCGAAGGGAGGAAAAGATAGGGAAGAGAAGCGATGGTGGGGAAAGAATGAAGAAATGAACTGGGGGAAAGAGGATATTGCAAAGGATGTGGGAGAGAAAGGAAAGCGGTTGGACAGCGTAAATTTAGAGTAGAGCGGGGAATACATAAGGAAAGGGGAGGTTGCTCAGTGTAGAAATGGTAACCAGGCACACACGTGACAGTAGTGTGCAGGTGTGGTGGCGTTGTGCACGTGTAGCCCCCTTTTGCACGTCTGGAAGCACTGTTAAAATACATAGTGGCATCGTGTACAGACGCGGCAGACTGATGCACGAAGTACGGTATTAGAGGGTATTGAGTATGGGCGTGTAGTAGCATGTTTGTACACAATGCCTACGATGTGTGTGTTTACCTGTGAGGATATGTGTTAGAGGTAGTGAAAGCAGTGTAGTGAGAATATATGGTAGCAACAGTTAGTCACTGAATAAGTAAGTTAGGTATTTGTGTGCAGTGTGGACGCCTGGTAGAAATGGTGATGCAAGTTAGCAGGTTCTGTGTATGTCTGGTAACAGAGGTCACACGTGACAGTAGTCTGGAGTGGTATGCGTGGCGGCTGTATGTGAGGTAGCAGCATGCATTGAGCGAGCCTTGGTGGTAAGTGCTTACAAATGAAGGAAACGATGTGCATGTCCATGCTTAAGGCAGTTGAGAGCAGAGCCGCAGCACTGGAGGGTGTGCCCCTACGTCTGTCTACGTCTGATAGTTGTGTGCACGCAGTGTACACATGAATCGGAGAGGTGGGGATAACGGATGTAACGAAGGCATGTTGGGATGCACTGAGTGCGCGTGGTAGCCATGTCTGTGAAGTAGCGTGCGCAACGCGCATATGTGTAGTACCAGTATGCAAGGATGGCAGGGGGGCGTATGTAGTAATGATGTGCATGAGGCAGTAAGTGTGCGTTATTTCAATGTAGTGGCAGCTAATGAGCAACGTGGACTCTTCATAGCAGCTCTTGGCGCACGGTGAGACGGAACGCAACGTGTGCACGCTTGGTAGCAGCGTGTGCGTAGTGTATGTACACACGGCAATACAGTACACGAGCCACAGCAGTCTGCACGTAGCGCACACGTGTGGAAGTAGTCAGCCCGCAAGTATTTCCCTGTACCTGCGGAAGTCATCTGTACGCAGTGTACAGTGGGTGACGGTGAGTGTGCGCGCGCTCCCTACACACGCTATAGTCACAGCAATGGGCCCTCGCCGTCTCGTCTGCCACTCCCAGTGTGCCCCTACACCAAAGGGATGGCCCGGGTCCCTCCTCGCCTACGAACCCCCACCCCCTGGTGACGCCGCTCTAACACCGCCATTGATTTGCTCCACGATGAGCCCTTTCTAGCGGAAGGTGGGGGGACTCATCGTACACCTGCCGACGTCAAGAGCGCGCAACCGCAACCTACCTGGCAATTAATGACTGTTATCCTACATCTGTCCATCGATTACCTGTTCTTTTTTATTTAAACAGCATCCTTACTTTCCCCAAAAAACATCGGGTCACACGGTCACATTATTCAGTCCCATTTTACTCCATCTAGCGGTGCCTTCCGCGTCCCTCTCCGTCTGGGCGCTCCTGCGGGCTGTAAACATAGCCACGCGCGCCCGTCCCCGGGATGGACCGTACGCCCCTGGTCGCCCTCTCTGCGCAGGGTGAGAAGCGCGCATCTTTCATTGAATGAGCCGTATGGATGTTGGTCTGCGAATGTATTATCATATTTTCCAGCACCGCGTTCCCATCCCTGCTCGCCTGCCTCCATAGAGTGGTCACCTGGGGTACACGGTCGGTGAGTGGTCGTCTTCGCTTTAACAAATGAGATGTTGTTTGGGGTGCTGCTGGTGACATGCAGTGGGGTCGTGGGAGGATATGGTGAGAGGGTAAGTCGTGTCTGTAGATCTGGAGAATGGTATGCGAGGGCTGCCTGTCGGAAGAGGTGGTATGAGGTGTCAGTGATGCAGTCACGGAATGTGATGTGACGGCTGTACTGGAGGTTTGGTCGTGTAGGCTGTGAGTAGTTGTGAAGGATGAGTATGAGTGTTGGGTGAACGTGGGGTGATAATTTTCAGCAATGGGGGAGGGTGTCGACGGTGGTGGTATGGTATCAGTGTGGGTGGTGGGGGATGGGGCGTGTGTGATGTTAAATAGGAAGTAAGGAGGGAGGTTTGGCCGAAGATGAGGTGTCAAGAGGGTTCCTAGTGGTGGAGAATGGGGTGGGAGGAGTTACTGGCAGAGGCTTCAGTGTAATGTTTATCCGGGAGGCAAGGGTACAAGTGGTGTGATTGGTAGAAGTCTTGCTGCACAGAATTCAAGGTGCGTTGGGGTGGAAGACCGGTTGAGGGGCGGCATGATAGGAGAGGTATGGAGATTGCATAAGAGTGGATGAAGGTGGGATATTGGTTGTGGATATGGTGTGAGGGGTTTCTGTGTGAAAAGCCAATACAGTGTGAGTGGTGTCTGTCAGTGGTTACTGAAGATAAAGTGTGAGCTATGTCAGAGGGTGGAAAATTTTGAGGGAGTTGGGCAGTTGGTTTGGATTGAGAAAAAATGCATAGATGGATTGGCTTCAAGCGCAGCACTTGGAGGTCTGAGTTTACGCAATCCAACTTTGAATCTCTGTGTATTGATTTCCTTGTACATGTATACCCTTACTGCGTGTTTGTGTAGCTGTGTGTCTGTTGCTTTTACTCCTACTGTAGAACAAATATTAAGTAATAAGGGAAAAAAACATTTGACTCTCTCAAGTGCACTACTCTGTCTCATCCCTTGCCTTTCTCAATATGTCGTCTATCAATCCTCTCTAACTCATTCCGGGCCTCGTTCTGCTGCTGTCATCTCCAGGGTGGACCTTTCTGGGCTTTTCCCTTCTCTATCCATCCTTGGCTCACCCTAAGCCTTGTTTTGGTATTGTGATCTCCCAAAACAACTCTTTCTAAAATCTTCCCTCATGAATCTCTCCTTGAGACATCCCAAACCTCATCTTACTACAATGATCTCCCAAATAAACACTTTCTAAACTCTTCCCTCTTCTATCCCTCCATTATCCTAGTCAATCCAACTAACAGACTTGCATGTCCACCACTCGAGTGAACTCATATTTCCCTATATTAATCCACCCCTAATCCTTTTTGGGTTCTGGAGTAGCATGCTACTCGCCAATAAGTGCTTCAACGCCTCATCAGGGGTAGTAGGCGCTATATAAATACAATACAATTACAGAACGGGTGGGATGGAAGCTAGTCTAGAGTGTATGGTAGGGAGTTAAGTGCCTTGGTGATGGAGTAGGAGTGTGAGTGGTAGAAGATGCAATAATTACTTGTGGTTGCAGATGGCATTTCAGAAGTGGTGGAACTGAGTTATGTTTAAGTGTTGATGGTGAGAGATGTGTTATGGGGAATGAGGCAGTGTGATTTGTGTTGGTAGATGATGTTGTGTGTGGGATGTATGTAATAGTGAATGACAGCGCCTGAAGAATATCAGTGGTGGAGGACAAGTTGAAAGGGATGTTTGGCTGTGGTGGATGCTATTTTGTTTGTGATGTGAGAGTGGTGGAGGAAGTCGACAGTATTGGCTTATAGAAGGGATATGAGTTGTTTTGATAATAGTGAAGTTTGGGATGTATGACATGGTCGAAGAAGCGGGCTGTCAGCGATAGTAGTGAATGCTGGGTAGCAGGGTGCGGAGAGTTAGTGTGTGAACGTTGATGGAGGATGGAGTATGAGGTGTGTAAATGGTGGTGGTGGACAAAGAGGTTGAAAGTCTCGATGGGAGTGTAAGCTTGAGAATGATGGGTTTCGGTGGTTGCGCACGTGGCTTCGGTTCTGGAAGGGGAAGTGAGGGCGGATATGAGAGGATCCTGGTAGTTGCGAAGGATGGAGCTGGGGTTAAAGTCTGTGGTGGGTGTGCTAGAGGATATAGTGATTGGGATGAGTTCTTGTAGTGTTGGTAGATATGAGTTGTGTCATGGTAGTGGAGGCTGGATTATATGTGATATCAATACTTGTGAAGAAAGGAGTGTGATTAGAGTCAGTGGTGCATACGTTTCAGTGGGCTCCATTCGTGCATGATTGAGTATTTATTATTTATTTCTAGCATGTATAAAGTGCAAACAGAGCCACAGTTGCAGTGAAGTGACATACATGTAAAAGCTAAATATACACATTATACTATCAAATATCAGTCATACAACAGAACTATATACACCTTCATCATTAAATAGCTCAAGGTGCCGAAACGTTGGAAGGTATAGCTTGAATAAGTGAGTTTTGCGATAATCACAGAAGGTCAGAAGATCAGGAATTGTTGTCATGTCTTTCGGAATTTGGTTCAATAGTTTGGGTGCTAGGAAACAAAAGGTCTCTTCAGCAGTTTTCCTCTCTGATGAGGGTATTTCTAAGATTATTCTTGCTTTCAGACCTGGTATTCTTTGCCCCCGGCGGTGTTAAATGGTACTTTCATATATTCTGGTAGTCCTGAATATATAGCTCTGTTCGTTATGAAGGGGATCTTTAAGATAATTTGGACTTCTGGGGTAAGTCATTGGAGAAGTTTCAGCACTGGCACTATATGGTCTAATCCGTGACACGTAAATTGTCTTTAATGTGTGAAACTGTAGACTAAAGGAGGCCTGTCAAGATGGCATCACCACTGTCTATTTGCGAGAGTACCAGAGCTTGCACTGATACTCTGAAATCGTCTGGGTGATGGAGTTTCTAATTTTCTATGGAAGGTGTCATTGGTATGCTGCTGCTTTTGAGAGACTGTGGATATCATTGCAGATTAAGGATGGGTTGGGGGTTGAACATGGATGGTTTGTTTGTGTCAGTGGTTGAGGATAGGGTGCAAGTTGTGCCACAGTGGTAATTGTGGATGTGTATAAGGGGTGATTGCAAACAAACGGGTTTATATTTGTGTGGTATGCGATGGCGCCTCCTTTTCCTCGCAAAGTGTACGGATTTCGAAAATTAGTATGGTGCTACAGGCGAAGGGAGAAACCCTGAACTCTTCGAATAGACACAAACGCCCTTAGGTTTATACTGTATGGGCCTGTGCACACATAAAGCAGAGATATGCAACTAGTGCTGCCATATTATACATCAACATACATCTGATACAATGCTCATTATAATCAATTCAATAAGTGCAATGATCGCAGAACACTCCAGGTGATTCGTGTTTTTGTGTTTATTGTAGATCGCTATGCCCAGCCGAGATGTGTTTCGTCAGGGTCAAAACACAAGACTTCTTCAGGGCTAGAAAATTTACAATAACAAGTTTCAGCAAGAGACATACAAATGTGTGTAGGGATTCGCTCAAATGTGCAACACCCTAAGTGACAGCCCAATGTGTCATCATAATTGTACATCAAAGAAACAGTATATAACCTATTAGTGGTGCAGATAAAATGCCCAGTGCTAATAAAATGTTGAGATGATAACTTATTCTGGACAAAACAAAGTGTCTAGGTGACAACTAAATAGAATACCAAACAAATCACTTCATCTAACACATTTTTCAGAAAATATTATGTCAAAATTTCAAACTTTCCATGCATTTCACAAATATTCTTGGAGTATCTATTGCTTAAAATCTTAAGCCACACGAGTCTTGTTATCAAGATAAAGATCATTCAATGGAGTGTATGCTGATACATATACACATTAATCACTGTAAAAAGAACACATCTGAAACACCACACACTGGGATGTTTTTAGTACCTTTATTTTGCAGTGGATTATTCACAAACATTTTTTTCAGTTTCAAATTTCTAGTGAATTTAAAGAGATCTATCTTTGCCTTACATGTGTCACCTCTTTCATTTGGGCAGAAGCCTAGGCCTTTCTTCAGAACTGTAATCATATCATGTGTTAGTGTAAGGAAAGAAAGGTTAATGATATCCACCCCCTCCCCTGCAGTTCCCTTTAATACTTCTTGTCTCCCGATCTTGGATTCATCTTTGTCTCGATTGTGCCCTGCTCTCTTCCCCCTACGGGTTTTCTTGGTTGTCCTCCCCGAGTAGTTTGTATCCTGTTGCCTCTTTTGATACGTTGCACCTCCATTAAAAAATAATTCTCTGGTTTATCTGAGTTGGAAGTGCCTGGTGCACTCTCTAGATCACTGTCACTAGATATGGGGACGCTTAAAGAGGTCGAACTAGACGAGATGGAGATGTTTTGTCATCTGCCAGTGCTCTTCTTATCCTGACTTATACAGTTAATCTTCTTTTTGTGAACCTGGCCCCATTACGCGAATTTAGACCATAGCCATTTTTAAATTTATTGGATTATGATTTTGATTGTGCAGTTAAAGATTTTTTTCGTGTTTTGTTCGGTTGAGCCTGTTCCGGTTCTCCTTTACATATGTTTTTTCAGCACATCGGACCTTTCAATAAATCCTCTTATTGATTTCATCTGTAAGTTACATTTTAGCCCTGAGCCGGGACGGAATTATAACCGGCGGAGTGGTAAGTCCTTTTTGGATTGCAACCACCTCACGCAGTGTTGTTAATATAGTGTTTTTCACTGACACCCACCACCCTATTTCATATCTTACAGATTCAATTTGACAAAGTTTGTACGCCATTAAGGTAGGAATTAGATCTTTGGCCTCTAGTCAGAAGTGACCTTTTGGCCAATACTCCCGCACTTTATTTTTTCTCTCTATCCCTGGATATTTGGATCATGCTTTTGAAGTGTTACAATAGTACATTGCCTGTATACCTTAACCTCTTTATGGGGATGTATTATATGTAGACAATCAGTATATTAATTTAAAGGGGAAATAAGGAATCAATGGATACTTCACATTTGTTTGTGGAAAGTAAGTTTAACCCCTTCCCCGCTCATGACGGAACTACTCCGTCATGAGCCACGGTTGCCGTGTGCTCATGACGGAGTGGTTCCGTCATGCCGCGACCGTTGGCGGCCGCTCCTCCCACGTGGCGCTGTTTCCCTGCCTGTGCGGGGGGACAATGCAATTGGGCGGAGTCATGACGGAACCACTCCGTCATGAGCACAGCTCAACCGTGGCTCATGACGGAGTGGCTCCGTCATGAGCACAGCGCCACCGCGCTGCCCCCCCCCACACCCCCCAGCGCTGCGGCGGAATTCCCGCCGCAACGAAGGGGTTAAGGAATGTTGAGTAAACAGAAGAACACACCATGTAGATATACATTGTATCTTTCACACGCAACTTTGGCTTTTTCCTGTGTTCTTTTTACTGTTATTAATGTGTATATGTATCAGCATACACTCTATTGAATGATCTTTATCTTGATAACAAGACTCGTGTGGCTTAAGATTTTAAGCAATAGATACTCCAAGAATATTTGTAAAATCCATGGAAAGTTTGACATTTTGACATAATATTTTCTGAGAAATTTGTTAGATGAAATGATTTGTTTGGTATTCTACTTAGTTGTCACCTAGACACTTTGTTTTGTCCAGAATAAGTTATCATCTCAACACTTTATCAGCACTGGGTATTTTCTCTGCACCACTAATCGGTTATATACTGTTTCTTTGATGTACAATTATGATGACGCATTGGGCTGTCACTTAGGGTGTTGCACATCTGTGTATAAGGGGTGTTAGCGGTAATTTGGGGTTTTGGTATAGTACCAATATTGGCAAATTCACTTCTAAAATATTTTTGGGAGGTGGGTATACTGTGGGGATGGGTGATTACAGCACTAAGAATACTGCAGGCAGCACAGTAGAGGTTGGATGCATCATTAGTTTGATTGTGTTGACATGTAGAAGAGGAAAGATGTATTGATTGTCACTATTTGGGGATATGGTGGCGGATCCACTGGGGACAAGTGCCTCTATTGTTATTATGCTAAACAACTTTACATAGCTAAAAGACTAGGACTGGAAAGCTGTTTCCAGCCGACACGTCTACAGACCAAAACATGTCAGCTGACAGAGCTCACCTACCTGATCCCTCTTCAGGAGGTCAGTGAGAGCTTCGTTTGGCTAAATACCACTATTAGTCAGATCTTTGATGCTCGATTTCCAATTGGAACAGACATTGTAAATGGTCTTTCTTGAGAAGTCAAATGGTTCTCTAGTGAACTCCAGTTTACAGTTTGAAGTCTGTCCAGAGGAGTGGAGATGGTGGGTTAAAACCTCATGCCATTTCTTTTCTACTACGAACACTAAAGTAAGGAGAAACTACAATTTAATGCAAGTTATTAGTGAACATGCAAATCCTGCTAAAGACCTCTGCTGGGTGGTTTTGGGTTGCAATGCCCCTATAGTCAAAAAAGGGCTATGGGATACTTTAGCCTAATACCTTCCTGACAAATACTTGAAGCTCTGACTTGCAGTATAAGCCGCAGTAGATACTGATGTCCTCTATGCAGCATAGTATAGCTGCCTCATCAGTGTCTGCAGACAACACTCCAATTTTAAACCTTCATAGATGGAGGGATGATGTACTCAGCTACTATCCTTCTGGTCTACATCGACCATTGTCAGCCCAAGTCCTACAGACCCTGGTTCTGGAAATTGCTGTGTTAACTTCAGAAATGTGTAACACTTCCTCAATCTCTTCGAGGACCCGGGTGACTGCAAATATGCAAGACTCTGCTGAAAATGCAATTTTTGAACTGAGCTGACCTAGGAGATTTCTGGGCAATTGCCCAGCTACCTTTCATGGCCAACGCAGTAGAGAGGGTAGCCACTAACCAGTTCCAAGCCTCTGTGAGGAATGATAACATTCTAGACCTAACAAAACAATCAGTAGGGCAGTAACGTGCCCTTTTCTTTTATTTAATTTTTAGCTCCCCTTCATTCCAGGTCCTGAGGAGAACCCCACTTTAATTATACTAGGGGTTTGAAACTCGTCAACCTTTTTTCATTTGACCAAACAAGTTACCTTGAATTTTGAGTATCAGGTCTATTACATGTCAAATGTATTCTTTGATAAAAACACATGTTTGTTTAACTTTGGAGACCTGAATACAACACTGTTTGGGTAATGTCCCTACAGGATTTGTGTTCTTCAAAAATTTGAAGACGCCTTGTTTCACATAGTGTTCCAACATTTCCCCAGGGTCTTTTGTTTTTCTTTCTATTTGTCCATTTATCAATGTTATTGTCTATGTAAAAATTCTTTTGGAACTTGAGCTTATTCACATATTTAAATGTTTTGTCTTAATCTGAGAATTATTGTTTTGTCATATATGTGACATGATTAAAGTCATATGTTTTCAATTTAATATGGTTCAAACAAAATTGTTGAGATTGTTCATTGAAATAATAACATGAACTTATAAAGTGATTCTTGATGAAATTGAATTTTTAGAGATATAAATAAACAAAAAGAAAAATTTATCTTTTTTCAGTCACTATGAGTGTTACGTGTGATTGGTAACAGTCATTTGCCGAATTTAGGCATGGGCGTAGTTCGCGGAGTTTTGCTACACGGAACTCTTCGAAGTTACAAAAAAACTCTGCGAAGTTCCACGAGTGGCGGAGTGCAGTGCGAACTGCAGTTTGTGCTGGCATTCCTGCCGCTCGGCTAGAAATTCTACCCGAGCGGCAGCTCGCACTCGCAAACTTACCATTCGCGATTGCGAACTTACAGTTCGCGATCACGAGCGTGGAAAAAACTCCGCTGTGCATTGCAAAGTGGAGTTTTCTGCACTCCGCGAGCTCCGCGGAGTGCAGAAAACTCCACGAACGGAGCAAAGTTCACCGCCCAGGCCTAATAAGTATCAGTGTTGGCAATTGTGTTGTCGTTACACTTTTAGAAAGTTGGCATTTTCTTACTTTAGCTATTTAGTACCTTTTGCCTGTCTCTGAATACACGCTCGGGCTGGTGACTGCTGGGCTTTGTGCAATCCCTCAAGACAGCTACACACAAAGGGAGCATAGATGTGACTGATGGGCCATCCACATCCTGGGCAGGATGGGAGGGAAGAACTAACACTTACACCAGAAAGGGCTGTGTCCTGTCTCCACACAAAGGAGTGCTTAACCCCCTGTAGTAAGTCTGTAGCCAGGAAAGGGAGGGGAGGGACTCTGTGCTGTTTGAAGGCCTCTCTTTTAAGTTTCCCCCACTTCAAAGGCACAACTGGGTATAAGTACTGGACTCCCGACACCACCAACTCAGTACACATCTGGACCAGTGGATACTCTGTCAGGGAGAAGGACTGCTGTGCTGCTGAAAGGACTGTCACTTTGCTAGACTCTGTCAGACTCCTGTTCTGCTGTGCTGACCTGCTGCCCACTTGCTTGGGAGTTAGAAGGACTGGACCTGCTTCTCTCCACCACTTGAACCCAGTGTTGCTCAAAGGGCTTGCCTGCTTGTCTGCTGTTGGAAGTCTCAGGGACATCAAAGACTCCACTCCACTTCATAACCAGCACTTGGACACTGACACCTGAGAGTCTTGCCCTGCCAAGTGATGCCAATCAAGTCCTGGGCCATTGGAAGAGGGTGTAGTGTGCTGCAACTGCAAAAACCCATTTATGAGACTAAAAAGGAGTAACCGTATTATTAACTATAGGGACAGGGTAATTATTTGCCTACAAAACGGATAAGTCCCTAATTTTGTATGTGGATCAAGTGTTGTACCATTAACATGTACAATGGCGGTGGGGTTTATAAGCTCACTCAGTTATTTAGTAAAAACGTATAGTTTACAAAAACAACAATAATTGCACCATATATCCTTTACATGTATAGAGATTCCCAATTAGCAAGCTCACATATGGATGGACTGAGAACAGAAATGGCAAGAACCAAAACAAATTCAAAAATTACAAAATCCATTTATTATTCATGATTTGTAAAAAACATATACAACCACTAAACAATAATCAATACTAGTACCACATTTGATTCAATCAATTAAAAAACAAACAAACACTACACAAAAGTCATGTTTGCTGATTAAAAATAAACAAGAAAACTACACAAAAAAAGTCGATGCGGCATTTCGGTGAAGTAGGACCAAACACCTTCTTCAGGACAGAGTTTTCTATTAAAATCTTTGTTGAATGTAACCCCTGTTATGATTCAGATGGGAAACATTTTTAGTAGAATTTTTGATTAACGTATAGGAATTGTCCTTAATGTGTGGTAATATCCCTTCTTAAATTACGTTCGTAGGTGCCACCTGATAATTTTGTAGCTATATCAATAGCAACCATTTAAAAAAAACAGAAACCTTTCATTGGAAACAGGTACGCCGTAATAGGGCTATTATTTACTTTTCCTCAATGATCAATTTTTGATTGTTTAAAACTGGTTTTGTTGCTTTCGATTTTGGATCCTGACCCCGGAAGATGTTCGTAAGGTGCAGGGAGGCCGGATCATTTTTATCAAATTTTTTATCTTGTTGAGTTGCAACATCAAAAGCAACAAAACCAGTTTTAAACCATCAAAAATTGATCATTGAGGAAAAGTAAATAATAGCCTTTTACGGCGTACCTGTTTCCAATTAAAGGTTTCTGGGTTTTTTAAATGGTCGCTATTAATATAGCTACAAAATTATCAGGTGGCACCTACCAACGTAATTTAAGAAGAGATATTACCACACATTAAGGACAATTCCTATCCGTTAATCAAAAACTATACTGAAAATGTTTCCCACCTGAATCATAACAGGGGTTACCATTCAACAAAGATTTTAATAGAAAACTCCGTCCTGAAGAAGGTGTTTGATCCTACTTCACCGAAACGCTGCGTCGACTTTTTTTGTGTAGTTTTCTTGTTTATTTTAATAATCAAACATGACTTTTGTGTAGTGTTTGTTTATTTTTTAATTAATTGAATCAAATGTGGTACTAGTATTGAGTATTGTTTAGTGGTTTTATATGTTTTTAACAAATCATGAATAATAAATGGATTTGTAATTTTTGAAATTGTTTTGGGTCTTGGCATTACAGTTCTCAGTCCATCCATATGTGAGCTTGCTAATTGGGAATGTCTATACATGTAAAGAATATATGGTGCAATTATTGTTGTTTTTGTAAACTATACGTTTCTACTAAATAACTAAGTGAGCTTACAAAACCCATTTATGGCCATCACTGTGTGGCTCGCAACTGGCACATCTCCATCAACGCTGACGCATCGCCACCACTGCTGGATCAAGGCCATCATCAGCTGCATTGCTCAACCACGACACATCATATACATCAGAGGGGTTCGACAACAACGCATCTCCAATTTGCTCGTCTTTGAACCGAAGCATCGCCTACATCAGGATCGTGTCAGACTCATCACCTTATTTAATTCTTTGCTCCCCGCATCTCGGCCTCGACATCGACACAACCCATAACCAGCGGGCCAAGGCTGGTCCCTCTATCTAACCCACGCTGAATCGTGGTCAGCTGGAACTTTTGGAATTGACCCAGTCTAGCGCGACCAGATAGCCCCGGTTAGCGCTTTATGTTTTGTTTTGTTTTGTTCAATAAATGAAGCTCAATTTTCTATCCAGACGTGGTATCTTTTTGTGTGGTGTTTTCCCTGTTTTCAGTGATGCACAAATGCTTTACACATTGCCTCTTAAGTTAAGCCTGACTGTTCTATGCCAAGCTACCAGAGGATGAGCACAGAATAATTTAGGGTAGATAGCTGACTTACCCTGACTAGGATTTTTGTTCCTGCTTGGACAGGTTTCATGCCTCTGCCAACCAGAAACCCAATTTCTAACAGTAGTGTATTTTATGATTTAGAACTGATAGTCATAAACAATGTTCCCTCTAATTGTTTTCCTCTGTGTGCGGCAGTGTAGGGTCTCTGTGCGCTGCAGCCAAAGAACAAAGGGCAACCCCTAACAACGTAATATGGGTAGAGATAAAGGGGAACAATGAAACCAAGCAAGAACAAAGTAAACTCTACCCTTACAATTTAATGATGTACAGTGTATCATATATAAAAAATAAACAGAGAATGACACCCAAATCAGATTAGGGTAATATGGCATACAAACACGTGAAGACACCAGACTAAATAATACAACTCTTTTGTTTATTTCATTTGTTAGTGTCACTTTTTATAATACATAAATAGAATTTGTTGATTTTTTATAGAAAAATGGTCACAATAAACAAAAAACAACGTACATTGTAGCAAAATATATAAATGGATAAAGGTGTTAGACACACACAATAAATATCTGAGTTTTATACAAAAAGGAAAATACCACAGTAGTGAATACAACAAACAACAGGTTCCCAAATACAGGGGAAAAGGTGAAGGAATATTTTTTGATCAGAGCTACAAACACTCAAATTCAAACAGCTCACATTCATACAACTTTACATAACTCATCCAACATCAGATCAAAAAGATTCTTGTGGACCCAACTCAAAGCAGTGACATCGGTAATCCCACGATATTCTGATGGCTATTCAAGATAAATGTCGAAAAACACTTATCTAAAGTACATAATCAATGGGAATGGAGAGGGCCCAACTAAACAACGCCGACGCGCGTTTCGGTGAGACAACTCCAACTCAGGAGTACCACCTTCTTCAGGGCGTAACAAAGACAAACTCCCACAAAAATGGGACCTGTTGAAAAATAAGGGTACATATAAACATAAAAATATAATACAGCGAAAACAAAAACAAAAAGATGAATCAAAGATATATACAACAACACAAAAA
Organism: Triturus cristatus; assembly: GCF_964204655.1. Classification (NCBI taxonomy): domain Eukaryota; kingdom Metazoa; phylum Chordata; class Amphibia; order Caudata; family Salamandridae; genus Triturus; species Triturus cristatus. The sequence goes on along the minus strand of NC_140579.1, from coordinate 639,227,348 downwards.
TGTATGCCATATAGCAACCAGAGAGTAATGAACTCCAATATGGGTGTCAGACCCTTAAGGATGAATGAATAGATTTATTTATTTAATACCATTTGGATTGGAAAGTGATAAATAGGCACCAGAGCAATAGTTAAAAGAATGAAGATAAAAGAAAAGTTTTTTTTTTTAAGAGCAAATAAAATTAAAGAAAGAGAGAAGAAAAAATGTTATAACACAGACAATAGAAAAGACGAATCCCGCAACATCTGTCCAAGCTTTATACAAACAAAAAGTACAGACTAATAAATAGACATAAACCGGTGAAGGGATATAAATACACATAGGAGCTTACCTGTGTAGAAATAGAAACAGGAGCTAAACGTTTTAGGAGCAGCTCAATCAGGCAAATAGTGGCATAGGGTGGATTATTCGCTGTCCCCACTAAGCCTATTACTCTGTCCTATCTTCAGTTTGGTGGACAGTGAACAAATCCAAATGGGGGTCCTACTGGGATCTAAAATAAGAAGAACAAAAGAGACCCAGAAAACGAAGATGTGAATATAAAGGCTGACGCGCTGTAAGAACTTAATTAATTAACCGTCGGTGAAACAGAGTAAAATAAAGTAAAACATCAAGGCAAATTAATAGAAAACGAAGAAGGAATAAAACCATTCACTACGGGGTGATTTGTGCGTACGTAAACAGACACAGAGCTAATACAATCAGGGAATTTCTAACTGAGAACCAGAAGGGATAAACTAAATGAAGGAAAAAACCGCTCACCTGAGCCCGCTTAAGGAGGCAAACAATTGCCGGTTTCAAACGACGCTCTCAGGGTAGCATGATCATAAAATCCGCTGGCCCGTTTCAAAGGGCAAAAAGTCACGGGATACAAGTGGCGTTTTCAGAATGCCACGGCCATATCTATCATTTAACTGAAAAATTAAAACAAAAGGAGAATGGAAAAAGAGAAAAAAGAGAAATAGGTCAAGCCAGAGACAAACAACAGCGTCCCAAGCTGATACGCAGGAGGAGCAGCTAAGCTATAAATGCAGAGCTAAAAAGTGCCAGACTCGAAGAATCCCCTGTCAAAAATATTCACACAGACAATACCTTGATAATAAGGTTCAGAGTTGGAGCTCGATCGGCCGTAAACCAAATAATGCGACCCCCAGAAGGATGGTTGCGAGGGAGAGTCTTTTGCCGAGGTTGCTTTTGAATTCTCCAAGTGAGTCCCTCCCACACCGTTGGCGAATCAAAATGGAGGGCGTGACAAATAGGACGAATCCCGCAGGGCTCTATCACCGAAGTCAAATTCGGGTTCTCCCGAGAGGTCACTCCCTCATGGTTACCTAATCAAGGTAGAGGGCGTGACGGATAGGACCCGTGCGTAAAAATAAAACGATAGCGAGACGAATAGGCAAATTGATAAAGGAGAAGAAAAAGAGACCAAAACATAACTCAAATGGCGTGTATCAGCGGATCCAAGAGACTAAATCAAGAAATATATATAACTAGTTGGCCATAAAACGTCAAAGGCTGATGGAAAAACAACAGAGAATGAAAAAATAAAAAATAAAAAATAAAGAATGAAACAGATGAATAAAAAAGTAGATAGAAAGGACCAGAATCGCTGACCTAAAGGATATAATAGAGATCCAAAAAATCAGAAAAGAAGATGTGAAAAAGGAATATGAGTGATTAATAAATATAAAATCAAAAAGTAAGAAAGTTATGTACAGAATATGAAGTCAAAAATAACGAGAAACCTTATAGGATAGCATTTTCCCATGGAAGAGATTCGTTGAGGCCTCTGTTCTTAGAATCAAGGACAAAAATCCAGAAAACTTCGCGTTTTCTACGCAGGTTGTCCGGGTTGGTGCCTTTTTGAACATTCATTTTTTCCAAAATAGTCCATCTTAGATCTTCCTCTTTGTGATTTTTCTCTGCCCAGTGAACCACCAGAGGAGCCGCATATTTAAGCCGTCTGATGTTAGATTTGTGCTCACCAATGCGAATTCTAACCTCTCTTGAGGTTTCACCGACATAGGTAAGCTGGCAGGGACACTGGATCGCATAGATACAATTAGATGTCCTGCAGTTGGTCATCTCTTTAAGGACAGAAGTGAAGCCATTCACGCAGAATGAGGTACCCACAATGGCATTGGCACAGGCATGACATGTGCCGCATTTATGGTTGCCCCTCACCGGTGATGTTCCTTCAATCGACTTTTGTAGCCATGCTTTCTGGTCAGGGATCTTAGCTTTAACCAGTAGATTTCTGAGGTTCTTGTTTCTGCGGAAGGCAAAAACTGGTTTGGGCAGGGCCAATGATTGTTCGTCCAGATTCAAAAGGTGCCACTCAGAGTTTATGATCTGTCTAATCCTATTGTTAAAAGGAGAATGTCTGGTGACACAGACAAGTTTGTCATCCGTTTTTTGACATTTGTTTTGAAACATGGAGTCTCGATTGTAGAAACGTGCCCTTTTCATCGCGTTTCTGACCAGCCTAGTGGGATACCCTCTGTCAATGAATTTCTGTTTCATGGTCTCAGCATTGTGGAGGTAATCCTTGATGGAGGTACAATTCCTGCGTAGACGCAGGAACTGACTGAAAGGAATACCATCCTTCTGGCTCCTGGGATGGAAACTTTCGAAGTGAAGAAGGGTATTTCTGGCAGTTGGTTTTGTGTAGAGGGACACCGAAAGCTTGAATTTGTGGTGACTCACCCAGACATCAAGGAATTCGAGCTTTGAAGTGCTAAAATGGGCAGTGAACCTGATGTTGCAGTCGGCCGCATTAAGCCATTCAATATACTCCCCTAAGGAACCCTGGTCTCCCGTCCAAATGAAAAAAACATCGTCAATGTATCGCGACCAATGTCGTACATTCTCGAAAAAAGGTGCAACCTCATTGAAGATGTTGGATTTCTCATAGTCGCCCATATATAGGCAAGCAATGCTTGGTGCGCAGGCTGCCCCCATGCTAACACCTTGCACTTGCTGATATATCTGCCCGTCAAATGAATAGCCATCAGAATATCGTGGGATTACCGATGTCACTGCTTTGAGTTGGGTCCACAAGAATCTTTTTGATCTGAGGTTGGATGAGTTATGTAAAGTTGTATGAATGTGAGCTGTTTGAATTTGAGTGTTTGTAGCTCTGATCAAAAAATATTCCTTCACCTTTTCCCTTGTATTTGGGAACCTGTTGTTTGTTGTATTCACTACTGTGGTATTTTCCTTTTTGTATAAAACTCAGATATTTATTGTGTGTGTCTAACACCTTTATCCATTTATATATTTTGCTACAATGTACGTTGTTTTTTGTTTATTGTGACCATTTTTGTATAAAAAATCAACAAATTCTATTTATGTATTATAAAAAGTGACACTAACAAATGAAATAAACAAAAGAGTTGTACTATTTAGTCTGGTGTCTTCACGTGTTTGTATGCCATATTACCCTAATCTGATTTGGGTGTCATTCTCTGTTTATTTTTTATATATGATACACTGTACATCATTAAATTGTAAGGGTAGAGTTTACTTTGTTCTTGCTTGGTTTCTCTGTGCGCTGCAGCCATGGCTATGTGTGCCAGGAACCAGACCGCGTGTGTGTGTGCAACGCCAAATATCACTCCAAACTTTTGCTTAAAAAAGTGAAGAGACGGTGCATTTCCACAAATACAGCACCACGTTTAGGGTCTTAAGGCAGGTTTACAATTTGGATACACACGCCATGACATGAATTGGTCACACAGGCAAGTACACTTCAAGTTTAGAAAAGCACAAGACTCCAATTGTGGTACCATCATAAGATTTTACTGCTGTAGGTGTGATGTTACTTGTTGTATTATACATCTGGATGCAGAGACAGAAAGATGAAGCAAAATACCAATTTTCACTCTTGCCTGTCTCTGCTTTCTCCTTTTGTGCCTGTTTTCCTGTCTTTCTCTTCCTTCTTCTTTCCAGTTGGTGTATTTCTCTCTCTCTTGCTCGAGGTCAATACGAGATGAGGAAAAATAAATGCCAGTCCCCAAAAAACGAGTGAGGGTGAGACCACATGCTTAAATTAACCACTGGGCACATGCAATGAAGAAAAACGTGTAAAATGTAATGGGTATTATCATCTTCCTTTAAAGACAGTGAAGGGTTGTAGTGACATTATAGTAAATTATGGAGCCCCAAGGAGGAGCAGTTTGCAAGTCACCTAAATCCTGCGATGGCTTTGTAGCACCACAACATGGATAAAAATCTGCACTTTCCATTGGTTGAAATGTTTAATTACCAAAAATACAAGTGGGACGTTCGAATGGTTTGTTAATGCCCCCAGAAAACACGTGGTTTATGTCAGGTGGCTAGCCTGTTTTACTCTGGCATGAAACTGATGTGGTATCAAACGTATATCAAAAGCAGTAAGTATCAAACTATTGGTAGTAGACAGCGGCAAAAACAAACAAACAAAAAAAACGATGAATTTCCTTCTTTTAATTATTATGTGGAAATTGTGTGTTTTTTCATTTTTAAATTGCTGTTTTAAATGCATATTTAGCTGGCTGGAGGGGAGATTTGATGCCGGCTTCCTGCAGTGTTAACAGAAACCCAGCTGCAAAGAAAGTTTTTTTTTTTGGTTTTCACTTTTTAGAGAGAGTAGGAGGTTACTCCGGTTGCCTGTAAAGCTCTTTATTCAGACCGTAGTCTGCCTGAAAGAACTGTGAGAGGGCAGGTAAGGGGGATTTTTAGAAGTTCTGGCTGAACAAAGAGGAAAAAACTCAATCTCAGTGATGTGTTTAGCTTACTACACCACACCTAGCAACCAAGGACATGCAAGGACTGCTCGCCACTGGACATCTGATGCAGAAACAGGGTGGCCATGTGGCTGCATGTCACCATATGCTTCCAGACACACACTTACTTTGCCCACCATCCTGGGAGACCTGGAACATAATTCTATCCTGGGCCTAAAAAGGGGTTCCCCTGCTGCAGTGTTGTTGTATTTTTTCAAACCCCATTGCAATGGCAACCTTCTCCTCTTTTCACATTCTTCCTTCAGTGCCAAAAAACACGGAAGCAGGGCAGCACCCTTGGGGGGTGGTTATGTGGTGAGTGAATCCAGGACTGGTAGATCAGATGAGTCGCACGTATGGTGAGTAGGCAGGCCCAAAGTGAAACTAGATCAAAGAATAGTATTATGGAGATTCAAGTAAGTAAGGGGGAAGGGCAGAAAACAAAACTGGTTTTATTTAGTGTAGATGCTCAGCCCAAGTAACATTCAGCTTGGCCAGTCCACCTCCTATAAAAACTGAGGCAAAATAAAATCGTTGTGCGATGAACACAATAATCCAATGTATTCAAAACCCAACATGCTCCTGTGTATATGTCCTGGTTTTAAAACAAACTCCCAAAATGTATCTATGTATTAAGTAGGTTAACTACTATGATCATCAATCTAATTCCACCGATGTGGGGGTGGGCGGAAGGAACCAACAGGGGATGAAAGACTGTTGTGCTACATACAACACACAGGCTATAACAGGCAGCAGGCACCACCAAACTGAGACTGTCCAGCAGCCTCTGTAGCGGCACTCACTGGAGTGCCAAATAGAGCAAGGCTGAGGGCTAATTGCAGGCCATTGTGAAAATATTCCTGTTAATTGCAATTAACAGGAATACATTCACAAGTGCCCACAATCAGCCCTCAGCCACGCTCCATTAAGAGAAGAAATGCAGCAAGCCCAAAATTACGACGTGCGCTTTACACGTTGTGTTTTTGAGCTTGATGCATGCCTTTTCTTAATAGAGCGCAGCTGCGGGCTGATTGTGGGCACTTGTGAATGTATTCCTGTTAATTGCAGCACCTTACTGCACTGCAATTAACAGGAATATTTTCACAATGGCCCACAATCAGCCCGCAGATATTTTATTTATTTTATTTATTTAGAAAGTTTTATAGAGCGCGAACAAGATCCTAAACGGATATCAGAGCACTATACAGTCAGTAAAGGTTGCTATACAACAAATAGATGTTACACATAGCGCATACATAGAACATCTTGAGTAGGGAAAGCAAAATTCAACCTGAGGAAAATCAAAAAAGTCTAGTTGCTTAGATGGTCTATTATGACAATCTTGCTAGGGACACGGATGTGAATGGAACCCAGGTGTCTATAGTCCATAGTTAAGTGAATTTGGCCATGAGTATCGATTTTACCTCCCTTTTGAAAGAAGCAGTGGAGGGGTTAAGTCTGGTTTCAGGAGGTAAGGCATTCCAGATTCTGGGTGCCATCCCAGAGAAGGATCTGTTATATGTTTTCTTCTTGTGGAACCTTTGTGGTTTCAGTAGTAGGTTATCCGCACTTCTTGAGGGTCTGATCCCGCCAGAGATCGTCAGTTTCTGTGCCAGATAAGAGGGTGCATTGTGATGAACGGCTTTGTGTGTCATACACGCTATTTTCAGATGAATTCTGGCTTCAAGGGGTAGCCAGTTCAGGGATTGAAGATCCGGGGTGATGTGGGAGTTTCTTTTGGAGCCATGATATGGCCCATTAAGAAAGAAAAGTGGCAAGTGGAGGAGACACTTACTTTAGAACTCGACCCTGGAAGCTGACAGTTACCGTTTTTCAGAGATGATAGGGAGCGGGAGCTGGTGAGTCAGAAGATTCTTTTCAGGTGTAAAAAGAACATTTCAGGCAAGGCCTGCCTTTTTGCCGGCCCCTAAGTACTACTCCCAAAAGGGCAGTTAACAGCTTCACACTTTATTGAGCTGCTGTTGCAGGTGGTCATGTTGGAGACGCCCTTTGTTCGTCACTGCATGCTGAGAAGAGCTGCACCAGAGACCAAACTAAGTCTGCTCCAAGGAGCTGGAAAACATAAAAAAGGAGGAACTTCCCCAAATCGTTTCCAAGCCTTTGACAATGGGACCGGCATCCCTTGTCTGGAAAATGTAGTACAAAAATGGGACCCATGCATTCCCACTTGGTTTTAATTTCTTCAATGAATAACGGAGGGGGTAATCTGAGGATTACTTGAAGAAATGCTGGCACAGGACTGATGTCTTGTTCAGCCAGCCTTGAAGAGATGTAATCACGCCCCCTGAAGTCTGCAAAATTCCTGAGAGGACCTGTGGGTCAGCCTCTGGCCTTGGAGCTGCTGGCCTGTTGAGAGAGGGTCAGGGCGGCTGCTGCCGGCAGGAAGACGACCAAGAAGGAGAGGCCGAGCAGCTGGAGCATTGGAGGAGCCTCAGAAATCACAGACTGTCGTGAGGAGTATACACTCAGGGGCGGCTCTAGGCTCATGGTGGCCCTGTGCAGGGAGCGCAGGTAGGGGGCCCTGGAAGAGGGGGTCCGGGCGGGGCGGAGCTCAGGAAGGTGTTTTAATAAAACGTCCAGAAAAGGCGTTAGATGACCAGTAACATGGTAACAGAAAAACAACATTTACTTTTTGAGTGCTCATCACTTGGATACTTTATTTTAGAATCTGGGTCTCTGGAGGGACCCCTTTCAACAAGAAAAACACGTTGCGCGTCCGTAAGAGAGTTCGGCCACAAAGTAGGATCCCTCCAATCACATAAATCATATTCAGAACACGGGTCTGTAACATGGTCTTACTCTTTGGCTTCCTTTTCAATACCAGCATCATCTGTCTGTAAACTCTGAACCTCCTTCAGAATGCCAGATGTTGATGGACCGATGAATGATGTTTCAGTTTCTCTGTCTGAGGGTCTTTTGTAATAATCCTCATCCTGAGTTGGTAATTGCTGCATGTTTGTATCAATTTCAGAGTCACCTTGTTCATTTTCATTGGTCTGCTCATGAGTATCATTCTGCTCATGGATATCATCATTTTTTTGTTCTTCTTTATGGTCGTCAGCGCCTGTTTTACCTAGTGCATCAGCAGTACTCTGGCCAGAGGATTCTCCATGTTTAGGTTTCCCTTGGGTGATAAAGTTCAGCATTGCTCCTTCCTGTGACACTACGAAAGCCTGCTGAGCCACCTTTCTCTTTCGTTTCAAATAACCAGATTTGTGTACTCAATCAAATAGTCTTTATTCGGGTATTAAAAAAATATCCATAAAAGATACACATCATAAAACAGTCTTATTTTTGTTAAAAACTTAAATCATTATACACAATACACGTAAAATCAGTAATGATAAAACCCTGATATACATAGTAATTAAAAACGGGACAATCAAATACTATAATCCATTATGTACAACTTTCTCACAGTAATTAGTATAGACTGAATCTGGGTACAAACTTTTTAATCCTATAAACTTGGGAGCGACCCTCATAGTTAGTCCTCTCCTCTAGTGTTTCTTAGTTTAACAGCCAATCGCAGGAAGTGTACAGTGCTAAATAAAACAAAGGGGTCGGCGGAGAGTTTAAGAAATAAAAGAGCCACTTTAGCCTGTCTGATTATGGAGCGTCTTAAAATAGTTTTTAGGAACCGGGACCTTGGGTATGCATAAAAGGGGCAGATTAGGACGAAATGAAGGGTATCTTGCGGAGATCTTAGATCGCAGCCGCAACACCCTTTTGTGCTTGCATCAGTTGCAAAACCAGCTGGGACTGACAGAATGTGGTGCAAAAGATTTAGCCTGAATCTAGTCATCAGGAATCTATCCTGTCCATTGTGTATATTGGACAGGTAAAATTCCATGCCCAGACAAGATTTTTTGAGCTGGTATTGTCTTACAGTGCTTTTCTGCCCTTCCCTTTCCTCTCTAACCCCGGCTGAATACCGTAGGAAGTCTGCCTTTATGACGCCCTTGTCTCTCTTGGCTAATGTAGAGGGATCATTGAAAAAGTTGGCATGACCCAATCTAGTTAGTGTGTCCCTTACATATTTGAGCCAGGGTATTTGCAGCCCCTTGTCCCCCCTCATACAGTCCTCCAAGATTTGTCTACTTAGACTTGCCTCTGGATTTGTCCATATTTTAACCCAACAAATAATCGGTTTGAGGCAAGCCCTCTCGCTAAGGTAGGAGATACCCAGCTCCTCATGGACTATAAAAGAAGGGGTACTTTGAGGCACTTGCAGGAGTCTCCTTAAAAACGTGTTTTCCTCCAATAAAATTTTTTCCCCGTGTGTGAAGCCCCACACCTCACTTCCATACAGGGTTTTGGCGCAACAGACAGAGCCATATAGATGCACTATTTCATTAGGTGACCAGCGGCCAAGTCTGCGTGCATAATTCATAATTGACCCCACCGCACTAGGGTGTTGGCTACATTTATGTCTTATGAGGGATTTAAAATTGAGGTCTTTATCAAATAGGATCCCCAGGTAGTTAAAGAATTTAACCTTCTCAAGTTTATGTGTTCCTATAGTAAAGACACAATTCTTGGATGGGGTTTTACCCGCTTCCATGATGTACGACTTTGAGAGGTTAGGTACTAGATCAAGGTCTGCCATGAAACTGACAAATCCGCTAATGAGGGCCTGCAAACTCCTTCCTGTACGCGCCAAGAGGACCGCGTCGTCTGCATATAGGAGGACAGGTATACTTCTCCTCCCAATGCAGGGACAGTCTGCCTCCAAGGCTCCAAGCGCCTTGTCGAGCCCATTGATATAAAGCGAGAACAGGAAGGGCGCAAGGATGCATCCTTGTCTTACCCCACCACGACACTGGAAGTCCTCTGTGACGTCTCCCTCGTCAGTAAATCTAACCCGTGCCGTGGTGTTTTGATGAAGCATTCGTAAAACGTGGATCAGTCCTGTGTCCACGCCCATGGTTCCCAAAATTTCCCACAGCTTTCTTCTGTTCACACAGTCAAATGCTGCTGAGAGGTCCATAAATGCCAAGTAGACTTTGCCTTCCCTGGCCATAGTATACTTTGCCACCAGGTGATAAAGGTTAAGGCATTGGTCAGTTGTGGAACGCCCATTTCGGAAACCATACTGAACATCCGTGAAGATGTTGTTTTCATCGGCCCAGACCATTAAGCGATTTAAAATGACTCTCCCCAAGACTTTCGCCGTAACATCTATAAGGGATATTGGGCGATAACATTGTGGTTCATTTCTGTTGCCCTTCTTAAATATAGGCACAATGACGGCCGTGGACCAGGATCTGGGCATACCTACTTCGAAGGCTGTGTTGAACACCCTAGTTAGTATAGGGGCCCAGAGGTCTGCCTGGCTTTTAAATAAATCGGGAGGTATCCCGTCGGGCCCTGGCGCCTTTCTCATTACCAGACCATCGATACCCAATTTGACCTCAGCTACCATGATGGGTGTCCAATCGCTGATAGAGAGTCCTAAAATTGGGGTTGACTGCTCCTCAAATTTCCCACGATTGTACAGACTGGTGAAGTGCACCACCCACGCCTCTGGCAGAATGTGAGACGCCACTTGGGGTTTATTTGGGGGTTGGAAACACGGGGCATTTATTACCCTCCAGAAACTCCTCATGTCTCTAAGCTCTGCAGCCTCTCTTAGAGAGTCCCAAGCCTCGAGTTGTAAGGAGGTTTTCCGCAACTTGGTCGCTTTTTTGTAGCGAATCCTACAGGCAGCAATCTTTCCTCTGTCCTTTGGGACTGTTGTTAGTGCCGTCTTCAGGTCCCTATGAGCCCTTGAACAGTTCTTGTCGAACCATCTGGGGCAGAAATCTGCCTGAGTCTTTGGTTTACTCCTTAAAAGGCTATCTATGTGCTGAGCAGTGCCCTCGAATGCTGCAATCAAATCCGTCCCCTCTACATTTAGATATAAACACCTCCAAGTGTGGTTATCAGCGTTGGCGAGGAGAACTCTATGGAGTTCCTCTCCATCAATGCTGCTCCATTTAATTCTCCTCCCCTGATCCTTTGCCTTATATTCGCCCACAGTGGTCTTTTTGAGCACTTTGGTACAGATCGTGTCCACCAGTGACAGTGCCAGGGGGTTGTGGTCACTGAACACACTGGGCACTATCTTAAAGTCGCCTACCCTACTTTCTAAGACATTGGATATGAAGATGTAATCAATAATTGAGTTGTTGCCCCTTCCCTTGAAGGAAGGAGTTATAGTGTTAGGCATCCCACACCCAATCCTATCCATCGTGTGGGTTAAAGCAAACTTGCTCAGAATTGTACTCAGCGCCAGACCCTCTCTAGAATGCTCCGGATGCCAACCCTTAATAGAAGGACAGGCGTCCCAAGTACCACCTTCCCATTTCAGGTAGTGGCACTGATGACAATTAAAGTCCCCCATAAGGATTAACTGGGTGCCTGCATCCCTTGTGTCTTGTAGGCTGACCAGCCTCTCCTCCAGCTCCACCAAATTTGACAAGGATTGTCCCGCATTATAAAAAAAAATTTAAATGAGCTTTAAGCCCTTTGTTATGTATCTTACGCCCTGGAGACAGTATGAATCCCACCCCAGGTCAACCCACCTTCCTTGCAATGCCAGTGCCATGTACATAATTAGTCCGCCCTTGGTGCGGCCCATAGGTGATTTCCGGGCCGGGACGGAACAATGTGTATCCTTCGAGAAATAATGCGTCACTGCTTGTTTCCCATGTTTCCTGGAGACAAATGACATGGTGTTTTTTGATGAAATCTAGCCAGTCTAAATTTTGAATCTTGGCTACAAGCCCTGCAATGTTCCAGGAAATCAGCCTCAGTTCTTTATAGTTTGAGTCTAGGCCCCTAATCGCTCCTGGCAGCTTTTTTGGGGGAGGGCACGTATTTGGGCAATTTATTAGTGGTGGCTCTACTTCCCTCTCCGGCCCTGCTATGATACCGGCCGCTAAATCCAGGTCAAGTGCCCCTAGTTCCAGATCATGTACCCCTAGTGGGTGAATATCTCCAATAATGCGGTGGGTGTCTCGTTCTGTCTCAGTCTCCCCACTCCCTGTTTTCATCAGTCAGTCTTGTTCGTGCAGGGCAGAGGTACTATAGAGAGGGGCAAATCTGTTCGTTTCATTGCTGAGGACATCCTCCCTCCTTTTCTTGACGACCCCAGGCCCCTGCCATCTCTGCCCAAATTCTGGGGCACTATTCCTGTAAAAGAAATGCAGGGGTAGCATCCTGATACAGGACCCATTTCCTCCCTCCTCATGGCGATTATCAAGCAGATCTCTTACTAACTCGGGGTGCCTGAAGTTAACAATGACACAGTCGCCTGCAAATGTTTTCTCACTGTTTCCAATCCAAGCCACCCTCCTGGCCATAAGAATATGCCTATGCTGCAATCTCCTGACAGATGTGTTATTACGTAGCCAGTGCGAGGCTTTATTGATCAGTGTGCTGGTCATTTCTTCACTATCTTTATTGAGACCAGGCACGCCTACTAGCACAATCGGATAGGGGCTAGATGCGGGGGGTAAATCCAATGTCTGAAGACCTGGAGTACTCTGGGCGCAGACATTACTATTATTCTTGTGAGCATTGTCGGGCTCTTTTTGTCCCCGACAAACGTCCTTAGGGTCAGGAAGAATCCGCGTGTTGCCCTGGGCCTTACAGCACGGGATCCCATTACTTGTATTTGCTTGTTCCCCGTGTATTTCCCTGTGGTCTCTGTGCCCGGGGTCAGTATTAGTGGCGGCCTTATTCCCACGATCAGCCACTACTGGCTCCTCCTCCCTCCTCTGTGAATTAGTCCCGGATGGCTGTCCACTAACCGGGTCTACCAGCCTACTTAATTTCCCAACCAAATTAGAAATTGCTGTCATTGCTGGGCCTAAATGTTGGAGTAAAAGCTGTTCCATTTTTTCACCAAATGCTGTAGTAATTTCGTGCAGCCCCACCGCCCCATTTGTAATTTGACAGGATGGGCATACTCTGCTCTCAGGGTTCGTATTTACTCCTTTACTAGGCTTTGATGGCCCTCTACGGCTGGGCTTACTGGGACGAGTTACTAAAAGCGTCCCACCTCTATCCAGGGGCCCTGTCAATAATTGGGATATTTTGGAGCGTGTAACAACTTCACTGATGGGGGTCTGAGTGAGGTCTATATTAGGCGCTGATCGTTGAGCGATGGGCGCCCCCCTTAAGTCTTCTCCTCCCAGTGTGTTATTTACAGTAACCAGCTGAGTGTCACTAGTGCCGGACATTTGCTTCGAAATGTCTTTAGTGGTGAGGCCTGTTACAATTGGGCCTAGTGTGTCTGGGTCCCCCTGTGAACTACACTCTGCCACTGTTAAAATGTAGGTGGAATCAGGCTGAGTTGAATGGACTTGTTTAGCTTGAGTTAGAGGGGCTCTACCACCAGGCGTAGGGCAAAAAGCTATATTGCCCAAGGAGGACCGTTTCTTAGCTATTAGAGAATCCAGTGAGAGCCGCTGCTCAATCAACTGGATCTCATGGGCTAGCAGTGACTCAGCTCGTATGATAAAGGTGTCAAGGGTACCCTTTACCCCTCCCTCCACCCTGGATTGATGGTTCTTTGACTTGACCATGATCGGCCAATTTCGCCGGTGCGACGGCGGGAGGGAGAAGCAATCTGCGGCAAAAGGGATGTGGCAACCCCAGGAGGCCAAAGAGGACGTCAGGTAAGCACAGCAGGTTTATCCTCACAGCAAAAGCGTTCTGATTTGTGTACTCGAATTTTCTTCATTTTGCTTGCAATGCAGCGGGCGAGGCTAGCAGTGGGTAGGGAAAAAAAGAAGACAATCAACAGTGGCGGCTGCTGAAAGATTTTGATGTGTCATTTTTATTTTCTTGCAAAAACAACAGTTGATGGACAGAATGCAGAACAATGTCATACATTCACCCCAGTACAGAGATCTGGGCCTAAATCCATTGTTTTTTTGCTCACCACACCACCCCAGTTCAGACATGGCCATATGCAAATCAGCCTTGACCCTGTGCCTCATGGGAACAGTCCAGCCCGAACTGCCAAGCCATGTCTTCCCTGGACTACACAATGAAGGACCAGCATACCTTAATGAACGAGTGAATTTCCACCAACCTACCAGGAAAATATGTTCCAGAACCATCTCCCTAGCAGCCCCCCAATGCAGCCGCTGATAAAACAGTGGAGGCTGCTACTTCTCCCACCTGGCAGTGAAGACCTGAAAACCCTCCCCCTGCACCTCAGAGCCTCACTATCGCTCCAGCAGTTCAGGAAGGACCACAAGACCTCGCTGTTCAACCAACAAGAAGCATGATCCAGCAGCATGAATCCCACACCGCCTCGAGACCCTTATGTGTGAAGCAGCTGAGCTTTACAAACCCTGACTGATTGATAGTAATTACCCTTCCCACTACATGTATGACACATTATGAGGAGTAGCCATATATGGAAGGTTTATTTGAAGAGTGTTATAAAACTATAGGGTAGATCATCTTTTTCCTACTGTATAATTTAATCTGCTTTCTGGTCATCTGGTTCTTAGCGCTGGGAGGCCTTAGGGTAGCCATGCGCTCTATAAATGCCTCTTTCATTTCATTTCATTTCATCATGTGACTTGGCATACAAGGTCTGTTTTCTCAGTCCACTGAGAGCAGTAGAGCCTGGAGAATAGTTCATGATCTATTTGGGAAGTGACCTTAGCAGGAAGGGAGTAAGCTACCTTTAAATCATGGCACACAGAGACCTGTCTCAGTAATTCACTAACTGATCCTGAAGACAGCCTACAGGTAACCAAAGACTCGTCCACTTTACCACATTGTCAAAAGACAAAATACAATATATTTAATTAAGGTTTCTTGTATAGTGCCATATTCCAGCAACCAGTTCTGCTCGCTTTCAGAGCACCTATTAAACAAGGATTAATTACAGTGAGTCCTAAGGCTATGAAAAGGCACTAGAGGTTCACTGAAGCAAAATTAATGTGCAAGGAACATCCAGTCAGGAGACAACTTTCAAGCAGACGTACGAATCACTAGCACAGCGTACCAACGACCCCATGGGCCGTGGCATAAGCAAGGAAAATGGCACCTTTGGCTGCTGCTCAGGAAGTAAAATATAGCAATTATCAGGGTTCAATGGGCCCCTGAGGGTTTTGGGTCTCACTACCACTGTACTTGCTGAACCAATGGTAACTATGCCCCTAGTATGGACAGAGAAGGCTGCTTCACCAATTGCAAACTGAGGACTAGTTAAACTAGTTTTCTCTGCTAGTCACATGACAAGCACTGGAATGTAATTAAAGAAATGATCAAGAAGCCAGTCTCCTACCAAGGTCTCTGCAAAAGGGCATTAGATTGAGTTAACATGGGTAGGCACTGCCATCCTATTCCAGGCGTCCATCCATAGGTGCTTGCATTTCATGTCTGCCTCAACACCATATAAGCAGACATATCCAAATGCCAAGTACATTCGAACACTCGATGTTTTAAAAGATTTGTGAAGGCAGATCCACTCATTAGATCACAAGTATCAGCTTCATACTCTGTTTTCATGATTGTTGATAAGTAATTGTAATCATTTTAATGAATCCTTAACATTACGTCTAACACCTCGTACCCTGCTCTCCTCTTCCCCCCATTACGACCGTGCCTCCCAAGTTACACCTCCAAAAGTCACCATGCCTCCCCTCAGCCACAAGTAAACACCGCCCCTGCACTCCTGACTCACTCTTCCCTCAACATACAGCGCCAATCTGTACCACTCCCTACCCCTGGCGCACGGTGACCACCTCTTCGACCCGCGCCCTCTCAGAGATGAATCGTGAGGGAGAGGCTCTCTCTCACGATTCATCATGCCCTCCCTTCCCATGACCACCAGAATACCTCCAGCTCGCCACCTCACATGGCTTACCTCCACCCAGACCCAAAGCACACACCATCTACAATAACATCCTCACCCAACCTTCCCCACGCCCCCGGCTCCTCACCCCCACGGGCTGGGATACATTCCTACGCCTGATCTGCCCTCCTCCCCAGTGCTCCCCACACCCTCGTCCAATGGCTCACCTTCCCTCGGGTTCACTCTGCAGTGGCACACGCTGACCTCCTCACTCCCCCTCCCCATGCCCTGAACCTCGGGCTGCTTACCTCGCAGCTGGCACCAAAGGTTGCACACTGGCATGCTAGCCTCTGCAAGGCGGCCTTTCTTGCCATGGGTCTCTAGGCACGCCGGTGCATGGCCTCGGCCGGTCTCGGTGCTGCTCGCTGCACGCCGGACACGGGTGCTGCCACCCCTCCTGCCGCCAGTGATGCGTGGTGGTTCTGTAACCCCTTCGCTGCAGGACTCGCGGGCACTGCGCATGCGCGCACATGCGAACCTCCGGAGGTGCCAGATCTGGACTATTAAAACAAGCTCGATTCTCCTGGGAAAAAAGTTCTAAACAAGCACAAGACGTACCAGAAGAGCCCGAAACAAGGCCGACCCCACACAAAGACGAGACTGGGTTAGAAAGGAAAAGAGTATAAGAACTACCATTCAGCGTGCATCACATTGGATTTAGCACGCCTCAGTCGTTCATGCGCCAAATCCCTGCCAGGGGCCGCCACGAATATGTATTGTATCCGATTCTTCGTGGTGGCCCCTGGGGTTTGGTGGCCCTGTGCAGGTGCACAGCTTGCACATGCCGAAGGCCGCCCCACTGACCAGAGTTTGGAATGGGTCTCCCAGTCTCCACCACCTCAAGTCGACTGCTCATCCTGCCGGAGGGGTGACCGCTGCTGTATGGATACACCCAAGTGTTCTGCCACTAAGAGTGGCTGTGACCTGAAGCAGCTGCAACTACATGACCTGAGTGAGACACCAACATGAAGGAGCAACTGTGTCCTAAAACACCAATAGCGACGAACAGTCATTCTGACCCCCCAGAGGACAGGGCAACCGCTCTGACCCCCCAGAGGACAGGGCAACCGCTCTGACCCCCTAGAGGACAGGGCAACCGCTCTGACCCCCCAGAGGACAGGGCAACCGCTCTGACCCCCCAGAGGACAGGGCAACCACTCTGATCTGATTCTCCTAGAAGACAGGGCAACCACTCTGATCCCCCCAGAGGCATCACTGCCAAGTGCTGAAGTGACTGGTGTTGACTGTCAACTGGTGGGGTCTCCACGCAACACACCGGCAAAGTTCCTGGGCGGATAAAAGACGGTCCCATGAGCTCCAACCAGTGCACTGATACACTGAGAGAACTGAAGTGTGGGGCGACTGCCCCCGCACCTGACTCAAGAATCCCAGACACATGCTCATTGCATCTGAGGGTCAAAAGCCAGGTAACGCTGGGAACTGGTCATCTCTCATAAGTGCTTCAAGCAGTGAACTAAAGTGGGATGAGACAGTGCCCTTACTTTTAAGACTCAGTGCAAGGACAGTAGTAAGGACTGGCCTAAGCCACAGGTCGGATAGTGAGCCTGCACCGGCGTTTCGTTTACACGAAACCGTATCATTTTATGTGTAGAAATGCCCAGCAGTGCCTGTGTAAAACCGTATGCCTATGTTATTTCTGTGTGTACTATTGCATTGTGGAGTGCATTCAAGTATTTTTTATTTGTAATGAAAAGAAGCACCGGACTGGATGGTAATTATTGTCCTTGTTGCATAATAGCTGAGTTGTGAGTCTTTGTCTCCAGACTGGCTCCTTGAGCAGCCTTGAACCGTTCATCTCATTGCCGCCGTCAGTCAAGCGCCGAAGAGGTGTGCGTGGTGCTCAGTGTACAGGACCAGGGTAGATCAGGCCCCATGACGAAGGAGGTAAAATACCCTAAGCTACCATGCTTGGGGCCTAGTACCCACCCCCTGCTTGCCCTGTGACCCCCGAACGGCTTCTGACACCCACATATTCCTTTTATGTGCTGGGAAGGGGAATAAAGCGTGATGCGCTGACGTTTCCAATAGCTATTTCAGGGTGTGCACATTATGCAATCCATTCCACTTGCTTATTTAGTTCCGGTTTCATGGGAGCGTGGAATCATGGCTTACTTCCTTTGGGTGAGGGGTAATCTGAAAGCAGGGTCTCAGTGATGGCCTATAGCCTCGGACATTGTGCAGTTTCCACGCCGCTCCCTTCCCCCCCCCCCCCCCCTGTTGACTTCTAAGGAGGCCGGATTCACATGTGAGTGTCCAGGTTACATATAATCTGGACTGATTGAACCCGGCCTGCAGTGCTAAAAGACAAGGCTCAGTCATAGCAGCAGGAAGAGCAAACAGAGTAAGATGGGAGCGGTGGGGACTATATGTAAAGTGGCCCACAGACATACTAGACCAAATAAAGAGGCCTGCTGAATTCTGGCTGGCTCTGGATTAAATATGAGCACTGGTAAACTACAAATAACGTCAAAACACACTAGATGGCACAGTATTAAAAAGTCTCCCTGTGAAGAAGTGTGTGGTTCTTTGGATAGGGTTGGAGTGTAGTGCTGTTCAGCCCACTAGTGTCAAACTCACACATCCCTGTTGTTCGCATACATTTGCAATACTGAATCAGACTCTGGCCTGCAATTGAAGTGCTTAGAAAGTCATACCCTATTCTACTGGCTGCCCTGCTATGCCACACAGATGACATATTAGCCGCTATACAAGTACTAAATAGCAATAACAATGTTGTTCGAGTGTGGTGCAGCGTTGCATTTTTAGACAGATGTGTAGTGCGAGATTGTTTGAAAGGGCGTGTAGTTCCTCTCCACCTGCTCCTGATTAATTCTCTGTTTCTCTTTCCACTTTAGTTTCATGCCCTCGAGTAGCTAGAATTATCCAAACCTTTCCTACTGGGTAAGACTGTGTTGACATCCTCTTCCTTCCACGTGCGGGCACGTGCAAGAGTGGTTCTACCAAATGCATCAAGATTGTTGAGGAGAGAAAGTGTGGCAAAACTCAGACAACACAGCCTAACAACTGGATGTGGAGGGTGGATGCAGAGCCGCACTCGAACGCTGGCTGCAGACAGCAAGCCACATCCCAACGCAACACAAACAGAAGACAACCAACCACAAGTCTAGGCCCACTGTGAAGAAAGTTCCAAAACCTAAGACAGACATCGGACAAAGATTTACAGACCAGCTCAGGTATCAGACACTGGCTCGCACTCCAATGCTTGTGGTGCACATTCACCGAGCCAGCAAGGCTTGTGGTGGGCAGTAGTCTGCAACAAAAGATTGCCACAGACCGGAAACGGCACCATGCTACAGATGTGAGGTTTTTGCTGCAGTGCTGTATGGGCAGGGGATGAGTTTGCAACACTTGGGGAGCGGGGAGTGACCTGGGTCCCCCCTGACAGAGCCCCCCACGGAGTGGAAACACGGCCCATGCATGTCACTCGGGGGCAAGTTTCAATTTGACGATGGTGGATGCTATATGGGTGACTGGGAAGACGGCCGGGCGCACGGCTATGGGGTGTGCACAGGCCCTGGGTGCCAGGGCGAGTACAGTGGATTGTGGTGCCGTGGCTTTGAGTCACTTGGTGTTTACACCTGGCCCAGCGGTAACACCTACCAGGGCTGCTGGGCCCAGGGCAAGCGCAATGGCCTTGGCGTGGAAGCCAAAGGCAAGTGGGTTTACCGGGGTGAGTGGAGCCATGGACTGAAGGGCCGCTGTGGGGTCCGCCAGAGCCTCTCTGGGGCCAAGTACGAGGGTGCGTGGACTGATGGGCTACAAGATGGCTATGGCATGGAGACATACTCAGATGGAGGTGAGTGAGGGCAAATGCCAACCCATGCATCTCTCTCCTTTTACTAACTCCCACATCTTCCCCTCTGTCCCTCCCTTTACCTTTCCTCCCTCCATTGCTTCTTTTCACAGGGCTTGTGGTGTAAGCCATGTCTGATTTTGATAGCCTCTGCCCTGCCTTCAGCCAAGCCTTTCATGAACCTTCTGTAGGTATAGACACAGTGCTCCAGATGTGTTTACCAGAGCTGCCTAAAATATTTCAAACACGGCCTCCAGAAATAGACGCAAAACTCGAGATGGTCGTAGATATTCCCAGAACTGGAGGCAATGCTCATAATAAGGTGTATTCCCTCAATTGCCTTCGCAGGGCTGTTATCTCTGAAGCATTAATGCCAGTTTGGGAAAAGGCAATGTGTAAAGCTATCCCAAAGATGGACTTTCTAATCACGCACCTCATTATAATGTGCTCTTCTGATCCCTCTACATGTGGGTGACACTCACGTTCTTGTAAACTCGTGCTACCGAAATGCATTAAAGTAGATTCAAGAGCTTCGGTAAAATGTGGTGCACACTCAGTTGAATTAAACATTGGTGTTAACAAAGCTTAAGTTATTCTTTTGGCTACACTGGGCACCAATTTATCAGGGATGAGGACCTTGCCTTCATCAAAGGTTAACCATGCTGTTCAAAATGACTTATGGATAGGGACGAGCATTTAAAAGGGCCTTGGTCGGTCCACAAATAATGGGTCCACACTAACATTAGACTTTCAGATATATGAGCCCGTCCATATGTGGTCAGGAGTGCTGGCTTACTGAACTGAACATACTTAGCTCCCTCCGTTTCATTATGTTTTTTTATATGTCTGCCCATATTTACGTTTTGATGATCTTAGTGGTATTTATCCATATTTCTTGTGTTATGGTAATATATGAAGTTGCAAGTAGGATAACTTCCCTTTTATTTAACAGATAAAGTGGCACTGGCAGTTGGAATAGAATTGTATTTTAGTGTTATTGCTACATCTTCCTAATACAACAATACACACTTGTGAAAGATTTTCACCTTGGTACAAACACTTATACGTTTGCAATGATTCAGGCTTCATCAAGAGTCCTCATATTTAGGTCCAGATCATCTTTCCACATGTCGCAGAGGCATCAGAAACTCAGCAAGAAACATATGACTGACATTGATGAACTTGAGCAGGAGGTGGTCTGATGGCTCCAAAGGAACAGGAACAAACTATAAACCAATCAAAAGAACAAGTATGTCAGAGATGTTTACGGGGCCCAAGTCCCACATGTCCATGGGACTTGTTTCAAAGTTCCAAAAATGTCCTTAGGGAACGAGAAAACACAGTTGCCCCATATCTGACACTATCTGATGGCTTCTTATTGTGTGCACAGGTAGAACATCCACGTAACCAGGCATTTACGACCAACTCCATCCCAGGCCAGCAAAATGTGTGCGCCTTGCGCTTAGTAACTGACACCCCAGGATTAACTGACACCCCAGGATGGCCCTGGTGGAACAGTTTGAACAATTTCTTCTGTACTCAAGCTAGAGCTGATTTACCAAGACAATACGGTGAAAAGACAACCCATCGAGCACTTTACATAAAGCTCCCAGCCATGGACATTGCACTCATGGAGCCATTTCTGACCAACACATTGTACCGTTGCACTGATGACTACAGTGTTCTCCATCTCAACCATCTGCTTATCTTCAGATACAGCTTCCATACCATCAGTACTAACACATTTAACAATATCTCTAAAGGTGCAGGCTACATCACATTCCATCCCTTGGCATTGCCGCACTCCATTCCCCTTCACAGGCAACCTATACTTGCAATCAGCATAAAACCATTACCAGGCACATACTCAATTTTATACTGAAAGCCTTATAACATTGAAGCTAATCTGAGCAACATAGCTGTCAAGAAGGGCCCACCTCCTGGGAACAACATAGCGACAAATGACTTGTGGTCAGTGTGACAAATTCATTTCGCCCCCCCACAAAAATATTCTAACGTTCTGTAGCTCAAGGACATACAGGCAGCTCCTTCTCTATAACAGAGCAAACCACACTGGTATAATGCCTGCACCTCTTTGTTAAGGTTGTTAATTTATTCCTCCTAATCGGACCCTAACACTTAGGGGTCGATTCCGATCTCGCTGTTAAGGCCTCTGAATCGGATTTGGCTTTACCGGATCCAATTCATGGACGTTGTTTACGACCGAATCAAACACAGGTCCGAACGACCAAGTACGATGCGAAGTTCGCGTATGCGCCGACCGAATCATTTCCGGGATCTGAACCTGTCCGTACCACTTGTACATAGACAAAACGTGCCGTGCAATGGATCCGGATTCCGACCGAGCGAGTACGATGCACAATCCGGACAGCCGCTTCGCCTTGGTCTCAGCGAGACGAAACGGCTGTCGGAAGCTTTCTTTGGGGGTCCGTAGCAGGCCCCCTTCACCCATGGGTCCCCCCGATCCAGGCATGCACATTGTGGCGGGCACCATGGGCTGCCTGCCACAGGGTGTACGCTTGTCACCACCCACACTTTTTCTGCTATGGGAGCCTGTGTACGCATCTGTACACAGGCTTCCCTAGAGTTCAATGGGAGTCCAAGAGAAACAAGTCCGTAAGCATACGGCAGCATCGTACTCGCTCGTTCGGACTCTTGGAGCACGTCCTGCTCGGAAAGCCCTCCGGATACGAGTCGTACGGCAGGCTTTCCTAGCGAGATCGGAATCGAGCCCTAAGATGTTATCCTGAAAGGCTCCAGCTCCATGTAGCCTCTCCAAAGAATCCTTCATCATTTCTTGGAACACGGAGGCCACGATGGCCAACCCAAATGGCATCCTGAGGAACTGAAACATACCTTTGGGAGTAATGAAAGTCGTCAAGAACCCTGATCCATCAACAAGGACAACTTTGTGATAAGCAGTGGCTAAGTACAAAGTTCAGAAAACTTGAGCTGCAGCCAGTGTTGAAACCATTTCATGTAAGTTTGGAAGAGGATGAGAGTCAACTTAAATAGAGTCATTTAGACTTCTTAAATCGATGCAAAGTCTTAAATCCACAGTTGTCTTCAAAGAAATTCCCTATTTCTTGGAAAACTATTTAAGCCTTTCCTAAACTGTGCTAATTCACTTGCCATATCTTATGCCTAGTTCCTCTTTCTGTATAGGCAAAAACATCTAAGTCACCAGGACTACGCAAAGGAGGTTACTATTTGAAGTCTTTAAGACCGTGAACCCCCAGACAGTGTTTAAGTAGGGACAATTTACATGGATCAATGCAGTCTTCTTGTCCGAGCACTTGTCCAAGCACTTCTACGTAAGCTAGGAACACATTTAGCCATGTACCCCAGTCTATGGTTGGTTCCCTGGGCACTCTTCAAGAATGCAAGCGGGGTACAATACTTGATATTTTGATTGCAATATGTTATGAGGATACAATTACACTGTATATAGTAATGATTGAAGATGCACTATGTATTAATATTTCAGGCTAGGTTAACAATGAAACTATAGCTATGCATTCAAAATATAAACCTTTCTGGAAATATTTGTTCAAATACTTAGTTATGTAACAAACAGTAACTGATTCTAATAAAAAGCACTGCTAAGTATAGAATTTCCCACAGCTTATGTGGGTCGCCTATCACTGTTGAGGTTGTTAGTTTAGGCACATCAGATGTACCAAGGCCTAAGAGTGCACTGTATTGAACTGAAAAATAGGCTTTAGTGGTGTGCCTCTCACCAAGGGAAAAAGGCAAGAGTGTACATACCTTACTTTTGTGCCTGTGCTTGACTAAACATCTTTTAAAGCTGCAAGGTGTGCTTTCCCCATTGTAGATGCTTTAATAAGCACAGTTGTGGCAATCGCCGTGAAATCCTTTAATTTTGAACCAACACAAAGGATACTTTGACAACCTGACAAGAGACATACAAGATGGCTGTCTACATCCTGACACTGCGTCAAGACCTGTGGTTTAAAAAAAAAAGGTAGATCATTCAGCATCATATTCATGCCACGGTAGTTTCCCAACCATCCATTCACACATTCCATGCTCACACGCGTGCACCTCACACTCACATTCTACCAACACGCAAGCATTCCAATGCACTTTCAACCACTAATAGAAGGTTGTATGATGGTACAACACATGCTTCAACAACGCATGCCTGTACCACACGGTCTCAACCACAACCCCGTCTTTACCACGCATGCCTTTACCACGCTTGCCTTTACCACGCATGCCTTTACTACGCATCCCTTTACCACGCATGCCTTCACTAGGCAATTTCATGGTAAAGACATGATGGACAAAGAGACATGCGTGCTAAAGATCATACCCCTGCCCTGTAAACGGTCCCTTTTCCCCCTGCCCTGAGCACTAAAAATTAACCCCACGCCCACAAAACTACCCCGACCCCAGTCTACCCCGCCCTGTGAAACTGTGTCTACATCCCTAAAGTATCCCAACCCAGCCCCCGCCCTGAGGCCTAGAACTGCCCCAGCCCTTAAAACCTTCTCTTTTCCCCCGCCCAACTCCAAAACTATCCCAATCACAGCCCCCTACCCTGAGACCTACCAACAATCCCCTACACCTGTAAAGTACCCCGACCCAGCCCCCCTACCTGAGCCCTAAAACTGCTCCCTGCCCTATAAACAACCCAGACCCCCTACTGAGCCCTAACCCCCCACCCCCTCCCACAAGACCCGGCCCCAGCATCATGTCATCTCCCAATCCTTCCTCTTCCTGTGCTCGCCCATCCGCTCTGCAACTAAATCGCGCATTGCCTTAACCACACATATGCGCTGTTAAGAAGGAATGAGTGTGTGTTAGCATGTGTCTGCGAGTAACGTAATTGAGAGTGACAGGTGGTGGTTATAATGAGGGAGATTGACTGTCAGAGTAAGTGAGTAAGTGACTTCAAATGAGTGAAAATTAATGAGTAAGAATGAGAGTGAGGGAGTATTAGAGAGTGAGTGAGAATGAGTGTTTGTGAGTGACAGTGAGTTAGTAACTAATGGTGAAGGAGTGATTCAGATTGAATGGGAATAAGTGAAACTTAGTGACTGAGAGTAATAGTGAGTGGAAGTGAGCGTGAATTAAAAAGTATGAGTGATTCAGTTAGAGTTGGTGCAAGTGAGTGAGAAAAAATTAGAGTAAGAGTAAATGCAGGCAAGTGAGTGAGAATGAATGAGTGCAAGTGAGTGAGTGTGAGGGAATACGATGGCGAGTGAGTGAATATAAGTAAGCTTGAGTTAGAATTTAAGGGTTATGCTTAAGAGTCTACTTTTGGCTATTGCATTTTGAAAGTATTTCTTGGCTTATAGAGGCACCCATAGCAAAATGCTGGTGCACACATATTAGCAGTCATTTTTAGGTCGAGCCTAGAGTAGCGCATGTGCTGCTTGCTCGGCTCAACTTTTAGTAAGGGGGTTTTCAAAGTGCTACCTTTGCCGGCCACCAGCTTACTGTTACACGCACAAGCGCACACAACGTGCACAGCTGCCATCTGGCTTTCTAAAGCGCGTGAATCCCCTCCCCTACCCCCTCCCACTCCCTCCTCGTCAGCTTCAGCACCCGCTTGTTCTCCTTTGATCCCTATCTTTCCCTTTCTCAGTCTCACCCTCTCCCTGCCTTTTACAACTGCGGCCACACCACTGTGCCCGCCCCCACACACCCCTCCCACTTCCTCCTCATCAGCTTCAGCGCGCGCTTGTTCTCCTTTGATCCCTTTCTTTCCCTTTCTCAGTATCACCCTCACCCTTCCTTTTACAACTGCGGCCGCAACACTGTGCCCGCCCCCACCACTCCTATTGAGCTGCTCGTCTGTCTCACACTCTCCCTGCCTTTTACAACGGCGGCCGCACCACTGTGCCCGCCCCCACCACTCCTATTGAGCTGCTCTTCTCAGCCTGTGTACATTCTTATCTCTGGCTTGTTGTAACTCTTGTTAATAGGATGGTCTAGAGTTCTAGGTTACACGCATCTCACTGTAAGAGGGAGTGCAGCACAACCGGATACCCTGGGAGTGAACGGGCAAAAACGGTAGCGCACTGCCCACATGGGCGAGAGGCAACGGGCGTCACAAGGCCGTCGGTTTCCATGAAATGGCCTTATCTTGGTAGAATAAAGAAAATATTTTACGTTTGTTCCGCACTGTTGGAAGAAATTTTGCATTTTTAAAGCTCCATGCGTACTTAATTTGACCAATTCTGTAGAGTACGGCTCAAGTGAGGGTAGTTGACCAGATACATGAAAAGCATTAGTCGATTGATCCTCGTTATACTGTATTTCATCTGGACGCTGCTGGTTGGGCTTATGAAACTGACAAAAAAACAAAAAAAAAAGAGTCTGCCCATTCTAAGAGGAGCCAAGTTTACGGACAAACGTTTGAGTGATAACTAAAGGCATCAGTGTCTTTTTCGTATGTTACATCTCTTTCGAATCAAGACAGGACAGCGGGATATCATTATATTCAAATAAGGCGTTCAGGGGCAGTAAGTCAAGGAGCAGAGCCATCGAGCTACAGCAGATTTAATTTCACTGCAGAGAGCCTTCTGATGGTGAAGGGAGCACCAGATATAGGGAAACAACGATTAGGTTTATCAATAAGAAAAAGAGTATTCCCTACAAAAAGGAAACACTATAGGGTGTATGCATCAGTGGTTATGGTGCGAGGGAGACTTTTTAAAATAATAAAAGCAAGTTTCATATTAGTGCACTGGCCAACACACAAGCAAAAGAGTTAGATGTGATTCACTCCGTCAATCCCAGAGAGTTATTTTCTCTGTTTCCATACAATGACGCTCGCCAAGCCCAAACCAAAAATGCTGCAACATCAGAACAGTGGCTGATATAATTGTAAGTCATCACACATTACACTGATACACTGACATTATGCTGTTTTTCCTCATAGGGTTTGATGTCAACTTTCAGTCATTTGGACAAAGTGGTTCTTGGTTCACCTAAATTTAACTAGAATATGGTTACATTTTAAATAAAGCTATGGCATCACCTCAGATGCTATTCCCTTTGCACCTCCTACATCCTTTGCTTCACTTCCTTACTAACCAACTCCTTAAATGCAAAATCCAGCTGGGGCTAACCCAAGGCACTGGGTAACAGGATATGATAGTCTATGCCCTGCAGACCTCATTTGTGCAAGCCTCCAGCTTTAAAAACAAGCATTTGCAAAACAATAGGTCTTGCATTTTCAAAACTTTGACCTATTGGTATTGTACATGACAATGCCTTTTATTATTGCAGATTTTTTAAACACATAAATAAAAGGCATTGTCATTTACAATGCCAATAGATCAACATTTCGCAAATGCAAGACCTATTGCAATGCAAATGCTTGTTTAAATTAGCTGTCAATTTTAGCCATTTTAAACCAAGGAAGAACTCCAAACATGGAACATTTCAGTCCCTGGTAACGTGCACGACAGTTGCTACCTCCATGACGGCCATGCATTATTTTAAATTATTGTGGTTCAAGCTGTGTTCTGATTGGCCAGCCACTCTCTGTCGAGTCACTAGTACATCAGAGAAAACACAAGGGGAACCCCAGGTTTTATAACGATATAGGCCACAAACACGGGCGCCCCCAAACAGAAATCATGGGTGTTACAGACAGTTGGACAACTTAGTGGGGCTTATTTAGAGTGAATGAAGGCCAGCCTTGTCGGACATACGCAGGCAATGCACAAATTCCTACTGCAGATGCTCAACACACTGTGCTATCTTACTGTTGTAAAAACAATGAGATGCGTTTTAAAGTATGTTTATGTCTGTAATAAGATGACAGTTCTTTAATCAGTGTGCAAGCATGTATGTCAGTCATTCCTGGACACGTAAAGCCAGCTGGACAGTTAGTACAGTCCAGGCTCCGACGAGCAACTACAACATTTTTGTTGTAGCAAGGACATCTTAAACACGAAGCGCTGCAGAACAAAGATGTGGGGCCTGCCTGAGACCTGACTGCACATCCGGGGTTTTGAAGATGGTCGTCAGGTGTTGGACTGTGTCTTCAACAGAGCACCAGACGGGCCAATTGACTCCTAAAACACCCCTACAGCCCGGCACTGCTAACAGGTTTTCTAGGCAAAAGCCTTGATGCCTAATCACAACATCGCCCGGCTTTAGTATCGATGCCCTGTACTCAGGCCTCCTAATGAGCGATACTCTGGGGCTTCCGTAGCCGGAACACAAAACGTTTGTAGGTTATTAATGCTTTCAAGAGGTGCCGGGCACCCGCACTACATGGGTCTCCGCGTTCAAACGTCGAGCCTGCTCCAGTGGCACACTGTGTGGTCCTTGTACCGGCTTTGCCTGCAGGGACTCAGCCATGTCACGTGCCTCCTGTTAGGCACAGTCCAGTCACGCTGCCCGCTGCAAGTGGCGTAGAGTCGAGTCCTGGTGGCTGCTCCTGTCGCACAGGGTCCCCAAAACTCTGCCTGTCTCTGTAGGGCAGGATGCAGTGCAACACCTTCTCCTGCAGCAGGCTGTCCAGCCATCATGCCAGGTGCTCTTGTTGCTCAATGCCCTCTCGCCGTGCCCGCTCCAGTAGAGAAAATCCAGTCGCCGTGAATTCCACATTGCTAGATCCACTCAGTGTGCCAGGTGCCCTCTGGTGGTGCAGCCAGCGCCCAGTTACTGTGCTGGTTCGAGTTGCCCCCGAGCCCCTCTTTAGCCCCTCATGTGTGACATGAAAACTCTTCCCACATAGAGTCAAAACAAAAAACAACACCATAATAACCATACACTGGTAAGATTTATCAAGCACCTCACAAAGGGTTGGTTAGCGCCAGGGCTTTAAGTGGGCTGGGTCCTGCCAGCGCTCAGCACCAACAGTTCTTAAAAGCAGATGCCGAGACGGCACCTACCGTGCTCTCCATTTTTACCTTCGAGGTGGGAAAAAAATAATAATAATAAGCTCAACTCTGCAATAGTACCATCCGTCACTGTTTTCGATGTAACTTAAAAAAGATTAATTTCTCAGTTTTATATAGGGCAAACACGAGCACCAGTTACATTATACAAGGACATATTCATGTCTTGAATCACAGGATGTTGAGCCCACGTGAGGCTCCAGCCTGCTTTCTCAGCTCAAAGGTGGGCAGCTCTAGCCTTAGGCCACATCCTCTTCCACAAGAAGGGAAGCATTCTCAATATTATATACAACAAAGTCATAGCTGTTGCTTATTTATTTTATGCCACTTACAACCATTGACAAAACCAATTGTCCTGGCTTGTGGCAGGTGTGATGTTACTTATTGTATTAGATATATGAATGCAATGACAGAAGCAGCAAAATACCAGTGGGCGGTACACTAGGCTAAGCACAGATTTTTAGCTTATGTGTTTTAAGCCACGTGCTTAATTACAGAGGCCGCGCCCCTATGAGAGACCCCCCTACCCAGTTTTTTCATCCCACTTAAAGCCCTGGTTGGCGCTATATAAATGCTACAACTGTGGTCCAGCACCTGCTCTCTGCTCTGCCTGCCACAGTGGTGCAGAGTCCAATCGCCGTGCTGGTTCAGTGATCCAGCAGATTGATTAATGATTAGTCAGCATGCCTACCTAAGTGGTGCACGGTCCATTCTCGGTGCCTGCCCGAGTGTGGCTGTTCCAATAGCAGAGTCGCAGTGCCTGCTTAAGAGGCCCAACGCCCAATCACTGTGCATGCACCAGTGCAGAGTGCCCAATCGCTGTGCCTGCTCCACTAAGTGACGTCATAGTCCTCGTCGTCATCAGCAGATAGAAGGCCCCCGCTCGCCCTCCACTCAGATGCTCTTGATGCCTCCCGTGGACCAGGGCCTCTTAGAAGACCGGGCCCTGCCCATCCCTTCTCTTGCTGTGTTGGTTTGTTGACATGACAATCGACGCAGAGAAAGGCCAGGACGTCCAGATGTGCTTTACTGGCATGATTGGGCCTGATCCTATGAAGGTCTGTAGCTCCACCACTGTTGCCCCCTCCCCCCAGTCCCAGGGCACCACCCGGATGCAGTCGGGATGTTGGTATGTTCTTCTAGGATGGCGCTCAGTGGCATCGGTGTCTTGAACGTGGCACAGGGCGCTTCTTATCGGTTTCCCTCTCCTCCGAGGTGCAGTGACCCCTGCTGGACACCTAGTGCTATGCGCTCCATCAACCGGCCTACGACGAGTCCAGTCCTGCAATGCCCTGAGGTTTCAGCGCCTTCTCAGCATTGTATTTGTCAAGATCAGTGGTTGATGTGCGCTTCCAGGTGCTTGGTGGCCGATGAGTCAGTGTTCCCGCCCACGAGGCGCTGATGACTGCACTGCATGATATAACACTCACGGTCCACATATTTTGGGGGCGTTTGATACGTCCTGAGACAGTTCTTTAAACCAGGCCCCAGAAGCCCTGGTCTGCAATCTTTGGAATAACGTCCCTGGTGCCAGGTGCTGCATGTTTCATTAATACGGCCTCTAAGCACTTAACGTTCTTCGTACCAAGAGCGTCCAAGAGCACGTTGTAAAGTCTTTCATCCAGCAACATCACCGCAGGCCCAGATTAACGCATTCATCCAGGTGGAAGTGCCCCTCCTCCTCCTCCGGGGACGGGGGGTCGAGGAGCCATGGGTGCGGCAGCAAACACGCCGAGAGAGGTGCAAATCAGGGCTTTCAGTGGGATCAAAAAGCGGGGAGTCTTTAATGGGGCGTTGACACAGGCATCTCAAACAAGCATTTGCAATGCAATAGGTCTCGTATTTATGCGAGTTTAAGCTATTGGCATTGTAAATGACAATGCTTTTTATTTATGTTTCAAAAACAAAAACATAAATAAAAGGCATTGTCATTTACAATGCCAATAGCTCAAACTTGCGTAAATGCTTGACCTGTTGCATTGCAAATGCTTGTTTTTTGGTAGGCATGGAGAGATTAAGGGATTTGCCCAGACTCACTGGATTTTGAGCCCATACCTAGACTCGAGCCTGGTTCCACAGCTCCAAATGCGGCAACTCTGGCCGTTAGGCCACATCCTGTCCCCCACTGGTAAGAGTGAGGCTAGCATTCCTAGCACCCAGTGTGTAAAGATGCATATGGAAGGCCTGGATTACAAAAAAAAATGTTGTGAAGGAAAGTCAAGAAAAGGTATGGAGTTCAAGTTATATGTTATGATTAAGAAATGGGTAAGAAGATACATGGGCATAAGAGCTGTGTGATACGGAAGTTTATAGTGATCTTTAACATTACTAAGAGGAGCCAGAATGTTTATAGTCTGTGCCTAATGTAGTTGCCCTTCTTTCTTTCAGAGTCTTAATTTTATGCCTACATTGCAGCTGCATTGTGCGATCTCCCTTTTTAAAAAGTCTTGTAAAATGTAGAAGAGGTTGTTCAAGCATGAGAGACAAAGTGTTATGTTAAATTTAGCTTATAAAGCGCACGTACGCCCGTAGGCTTCATGGCGCTGTAGGAGGTTTTCAGAGCATAACACAACAACAGGAGGACAACTTAGAACGTCTAAGGATAAGCTTCTCTAAAAAGCCAGGTCTTAAAGGCTAGTCTAAAGGCTAGAATATCCTCGTGTGACCTTAACGAAGTTGGCAAGGAGTTCCAGAGGGAGGCAGCAAGAAAATGAAAAGAGCTGCCGCCCTGACGTTGTTTCCTAACAACCGGCACCATGAGCAAGTTTTTGTGACCAGAGCGGAGGTTGCGGGAGGGGGTGTATCTGGCAAGCAGATTGATGATAAATTTGGGGCCTTTGCTTTGTAATGCCCTAAAGATAATGCAGCCGGTTTTAAAAGCCGCCCTCTGGGCTACCGGCAGCCAGTGCAGGTCTGCCAGGCCTGGCCTGATGGACTGCCATTTAGGAAGCCCACAGATCAGCCTGGCCGCCTGATTTTGAACCAGCTGCAGCCTCTTGAGCTGCCCGGCTGGAAGGCCCAAATATAAACTATTTGAGTAGTCCAGCCTAGACAGCACAAGGGCGATGGTCACCTGTATCAGGGCAGAATGGGTTAGGAAATGGGCAATCTTTCTAATCTTGCACAGCTGAAAGAAGCAAGCGGAAACAACTGACCCTACCTGACTTTTCAGGGAGAGGTCTTCACTAAAGGTGACTCCAAGGCTCTTAACTGTGCGGGAATTGGAGGGGGGGTTTCCCATCTCCAGAGGCCAAAATTGAGGTCCCCAGCTGAGTTCGCTCTTCCCAGGCAAGATCAATTCAGTCTTGCCTGGGTTAAGTTTTAGGTGGTTAAGGCCCATCCAACTCTGGATATGAGCCATGACCTCCCTAAACTCAGTGACAGCATCCGGCGACCCCAGGGGGAAAACCAATTGCAGATCATCTGCGTAATTAAAGATCCACACTTTGAATTTCCTCAAGGAGTACAAAAGGGGACGCAAGTATAAATTAAATAAAAGGGGGGACAGGGATGAGCCTTGAGGGACCCCGCAATCGTTCTTAATTCTAGGGGCTGTGAAAGTGCCCAGTCTCACTGCTTGAGTCCGGTCGGACAAGAATGATTCCACCCAGCTCAGGGCAGCACCTCTGAGGCCTGCCTGCTCGACACGGCCGACCAAAATAGTATGGTCGACCGTGTCGAATGCAGCAGACAGGTCAAGAAGCACCAGTGCCTGGTGGACATCCCTGTCTGCGTTACACCGAAGTGTATTCTGGACTGCCAGGGTTACCGTCTCGGTCGAATAGCCTGGACGGAACCCAGCTTGATTTGGCTCCAGAAATCCAGTGGTTTCCACAAAGTTGGAAAGGCAATTGGAGACGTGAGCCTCCAATATCTTGGATAGGAACGGCAGCAGGGATATAGGACGATAATTTGATGAGTCCTGAGGGTCCAGGCCTGGTTTTTTAATTAGAGGGATTAGCAGAGCGTGTTTAAAGCCAGTAGGTACCCTGCCCTGGGTCAGTGATTTATTTAGTAGGGGTAGAATCACCTGAGGGAGAGTCTGACCGATTTCCGAGAAGATGTGGGGGGGGCAGATGTCGTTAGGGGATCCGGACTTTACCCTCGTCAAAAGTGAAGAAAAAGTTTTACCATCAATGACCGGGAAGGTATCTAATACAGAGGGATTGTAAAAGACGTCATCCAAAGGAAGTGACGTTGGGGAACTAGCAATGCTCGATTTGATAGTGACAATTATTTCTCTGAAAAAATTATTCAGGGAATCACATAGCTTCTGCGTAGGAGCTATTGAAGGGGCTGTCCTATCGTTGTCACAGAGTTCATTAACTATATTAAAAATATCTTTGGACTTGTTGGATGACGATAAAATTTTTGAGGAGAAGAAATTAAGTTTGTGTTGTTTTAAAATTTTTTGATAATTTTTCCTAGTGACGCAGAAGGTTTCCCTATCCTGTGAAGAGTAGGTGGCTCTCCACTGTCTTTCTTTCTGTCGTACCCCTAATTTAAGTGCTCTAAGTTCTTGAGTGAACCATTTGTGGGCATCATTACCTCTAATGTTAGGTAGGTATACAGAGGGGGCGAACAGATCTGCTGCATGGAGAAGCCAGGAGGACAGTGCCCTCTCGTCAACCTCCAGATCTTCGTCTAATGGGGGAAGGGTGTTGTTCAACGTGTCCATGAACCCAGAGCGGTCCATGGATTTCCATTTGCGGAACTCTTTACCCATGGGAGGTTTGGCCTTATGCTGCCCTTGAATTTCTAGCGGGAACTGGATAAGATAATGGTCTGACCAGATGCAAGGGCTTATAATAGGAGAGAATGATGGTACGTTGTATGTCCAGATTTGGTCCAAGCTGTGACCCTTCTGGTGAGTGGGAGAGTGAATGTGTTGGACCAGGTTTAGATCTGTAAGCAGATCCCTCAGTTCTCCAGCTTGGGTGTCTGTGTCTGTTCTATCGAACCAGTAATTTAAATCCCCCACTAGGACAGTTTTAGAGTGCTTTATTACATGGGAGGCCAGTTGTGCTGCCAAAAGTACTGGATAATTGGCCATGTATTGGGGAGGACGGTATAACAGAATTACAGTAAGAGCCCCACTCTCTGAGTCTAGTGTGATTACCAAATTCTCTGTGTTGGGGAGAGTGAGAGAAGGTAATTCCCGGAAATGAAAGGATTTCGAAATAATTGCTGCTACCCCACCTCCAGCCTTCCCTTGTGCACGGTTGGCAGTCAGAATGTAGTAGTCTGAGGGAAGTGATGCCAGAATGTCCGGCAAGGAATGAGGGTTGGTCCATGTTTCGGTCAACAACAGAAGATCTGGTTTTTCTTCCGTCAGGAAAAGGAAGATGTTGACCTGGTTCTTTATTAGGGACCTTGTGTTGAGGTAGTAGCATCTCATGTTATGTAGTAGTAGAGGAGCCGATCTAGGTTCATTCGGCAATGGTGGAATAGACTGAATATCGTCAGCCAGCAGGGGAAGGTGGGAGAGCCCCAATGTTTGTATACGTGTGCAAGTGTGCGAGGGGAGTGAAGGGAGGGCTATTCCTGAGGGGGTGCTAGGTTGTAGTGATAATAGATCATGAGAGGAATACCTCACAAAATGGCCAGGGGGGGTGGGCCCGGGTCCCGGTCGGCCGCGGACGGGCGCAGACGGGCTTAACTCAGGCGCAACTCCGGCGCGCCCGCTGCGCTCGTCCGCTGCGCTGACACATATGGACCGTTTAAGTAGGGGCGGGACTCGGGGGTGTGGCGGTGATGTCACTGGCCTCGCCTCCCACCTCACCCGAGCAACCCGGCCCAAGATGGCGGCCCCTGCCGCTGCGAGCCCGCTGAAGCGGTCAACGCTCAGCCGAGCACCGGTGCACTCAGGAGGAGTGATCAGGTAGGTGTCCTGGAGTCCGGGGGAGAGACTGGGATCACAGGATAGTTTCCAGAGTTAAAAGCGCTCCTCTGCGCTTAATGCGGCGATGTGTAAAAAAAAATTAAAATACTGATCCAGCAATGTCTTTTCCGCGTTTGTGGATACTGCTGCTGACCTCCTTAGCCACAGGCGGAGACCCCCTGCCACAGGGTCGTCAGCCTGCAAAAGTGGAATAGATATCCCCCAATAGGATGCTATCATCCCACAGGCAGTGGCGGCTGATGATTTTTCACAGTGGTAAAGCGTGGGGTAAAACCGCTTGCTGTCACATAGTGGATAACTCATGTGGAGTGGGGCAGATCAAAGCATGCAGAGCCCATTATCTGTAACCAGAGTCGCAACTAGAGCCAAATTTCGGGGTGCTAAGAAAAAATTTCGGGGGCGGCTGAATCTTTTAAGCCATAGGCAAAGTGGAACTGCAGGTGCTCTTAGAAGGGGTGAAACAACAGCGAGGTCTCATTAACATACAAATGGTCTTTTAAAGACCTGTGAAATGCTTGAGCGCGGCTGTGTGCGTGCCCTGGAAGCTGTCTCATCCCGGGCTGCCACACACGACGGGGGGGGGGGGGGCGCGGAGGGGTGCTGAAGCCCTTTGAGTCCAATGGGTGTTGCGCGCCTGTCTGTAACTGAGATTTACGAACACTTCAAAGTGGTTCTCGCTAGGGTCTTAACTCTTAGGCAAGCACACGGGTGAAATACATTTAACACCACTGCCCTGGTTCCTCCTTCGGGGCTCGGGACAGCGGATAACCTGAAAACGTAATGTTGGCTCTGATGAGAAGGCAGCCCACTAACCCAGGCTTGGGACCCCACCACCCCTCCCCCTCAACTGCATGAGCTGTGCAAAAACCGGGAGTTTCTTTTAATGTTGTAAGCAGACTGGTGTGCATCCAAGCTCCTTCCCACATCCAACTTTAAGGATTAAGTCATTTATACACATGTAGCTGTCTGATTTAATGCATGATACCTACGCCAAAGTGCCACTAAATATTTTCTGTGATTTTTCATATTTTTGCTTCTTTTTACATTTTGCCATGATCTGCTCATACCCTAACATTCCCATTACAGAATCTTACTCTATTGGCATGTATAATATGCAATAAATCTTAAACCCAAATGTAAGTGTATACACACATTCTATTACTGGGTCCTGTGTATTTTTCCTGTACAAAGAGAGTGAAATGTGTTTGCGGTGGGCTGTAGGGTGACTTGTAGCTTTTTGTTCCATTTACTCACCTCACCACCTGTCTCATGGGTGTACTCCTGGCATAGCAAGATAGCGCAGGAGGTTCAGTACTTGGTGCTGACTTCTGGTGCAGTCTATACCATGATTTTGAATACCGACAGGTCAGCTCAGACGTTCATCCTTCTAAGGCGGACAGAGTGAGTACTGTCACGTTGGGTAATAATAACTCCTCTTCTTTACAGCGGTTAGAAATAACTAGTTCATCCGGGGGATGGGAGCCCACGGCAGGTCCAATAAGCAGCGGACTCGGCGGCTCTTGATCTCAGCGTTGCACATATGCATTACTCATAGGGAATGAGGTAATGCCCTGCACAGTCCGGAGAGCCGGCCCTCTGTCTCCAAGTGCTGCGCGCGCTGCTCTCCGGTGACGACATCAAGCCCTCCTCAACCCAAACCTAATTACGAACAAGAGCTCCGATGCTTTATTCAGCCATGAATTCTAATAGGACAGAGAGCGACTGGCAGGGGCTGGTCAATGAGATGAGAGACTTTAACAGTGCAGAGGGGGGCGTGTTGGGGGTATATGTGTAGGCGTGATGCGTTTTTAAAATGATGTGGCTGCATTTTACGTAACCCGAAAACAGGACTATGGGAAAAAAAAGATAGCAAGGCAGGGAGTGGCACAGTGGTGCGGGCCGCAGTTGTAAAAGGCAGGGAGAGGGTGACATTGAGAAAGGGAAAGATAGGGATCAAAGGAAACAAGCAAGAAGGGGGTGGCAAATGGTGTGCACTTTGATGTCCTCAGTGGCCGCGCGGCTCACTGAGGACATCAAAGCAAGTGATCAGGCAGTGCTTTTCAGGCTGCCAAATGGTGCGCGTGCCCGGGGCACATGCACTGTATTTGGAGGCCTGAAAAGCCACTGTTTGCACTTCCAAAACTCGCTTACTATAAGTCTCGCCAGAACAGCGCTAAAGCGCTGTCTCAGACGAGACCTAAAAATGCTGTATAAGGGACGAGGGCTATACAAATAAGGCTGTGGCCTAAATCAAGTAGGATCCTCGTCCTCACAAAATTCATCGTCTGACTCAGCATTTCTAACTGAAATCAGCAGCAGCACAATGACTACCATAAGCAGTTAAACAGTTTATAAGATACATGTTTATTTCTGTGAGGTAATACGTGCTATATAAATGGCACTTTAGGAGCTGCAGTGGGGATGAAGTACTAAAGAATTTCAGCAGAGCAGAAACACTGCCCAACAAGCATTGACATAGCCAATAGGTCTCGCTTTTGGGACCATATAAGTATTTAGTTATGCAGCACAATATCCTTGGTGCAAGAACATCAACTGTTGCATGGCTAAACACTTATAAGATCCCAAAGGCGAGACCTATTGGCTATGTCAATGCTTGTTAGCATGGCAGGCACCTATGACAAAATAGTGGCTACTGGTATATTAGAAGTAATACTTCATACTGGCATACTTGAGGTAATGCTTTTTATATGGGTCACCCATAGCTATATGCTGCTGCTTGCATGCAGGATGAAATTCTTTGGCATGGTGGCACCAGTGGCAAAATGCTGCCACTGGCGCACTAGAGGTCATTTGTGGCATAAGAGAGAACAACCATGGGATATGAGAGGGGGCAACCAAGACAAAATGCTGGCCCTGACATAATTTTTGGCATACGGGTAACCCAGTGCTTAATTTGAGCCTGTGGTTTCTGGTGCTCTGCACCGGCACTTAATTGTCAACACTGGCACTTACGAGAGTATACCACAAGGTGGCACTCTATGTCTATGTTAGAGATGAGCAGAACAACTGTTATGTATTAATGAAATGCATTAAAATTACTAATGCCTGCTGACCAAGTCATTCTTTTAGCCTTAATGGGCAAGCAATAGTATACATTGTCACTCTTGTAGGAGTGTGATGGTCAATAGTTGTGGTGGTATGAAGTTGGCACAGCTGGCAGAGGCTATGGGTAGTGCACGCCACAGTGGCCCTCTAACGAGTGCCCTAGCACTTATTTCTTTACAAATTTAGCACTGGAGTCACCCATGGTATATGGACAGAACGTACAGCAAACTTCTGGCGCTGGCATATTGTATGTAGGGTTTAGCCAAAGAGGGCACCCATGACACATGAGAGGCACCCATGACAAAATGCTGATCCTGGCAAAATGGAAGTCGTTTTTGACATTTCAGAGGAAAAATGAGGTTAACTCTTGGGGAGTGTCAGGTTTATTTGGCTTGGCACCTTGATGGCATTTAAATAATTAAGGAGCGCCCTTTCAGAACCTATGGCTTTTAAGAACGTTTATATGAAATATGTGCTTGAAAATGCATTATTTGAGCAATTTCTGTTTTCAAAATCGTCTCAAGGGGAGAAACCTTTACCCAGCCCACAAAGCTATCATAAAAGAGGTCAGATTGCTCGCTTTACTTGCTCACTACAGTCACTTTAGGGCAAGTAGTATGCCCCACAACTGTCAAAGATCACCTCCACCATTGCAAGAATAGAAGGTAAACAGTGTCTTGATGAGCACTGGTTACTTTCTGTATCTTCCCCGGGGCACAAATATTACGCTTTAGGTTTGGTATTTTAAATTTATCATGGAAATACACACTCTTCTGATTAAAAGAATGAATTAAAAACAACGAGCACATTTTAACATGTTGTTGCTATGTTCCACTATTACAAATATATACAAAAATATGTATTTGAATAAAAACTTCACCCCTGCCCTTTACACAAGTGACAGTGCTTGCAAATATCATAAATCAAAATGTATTACCAATAAGGGAAAATGTTGCCAATAACATAGTTCATATTCAATATATGTTCTATATCAACTAATACATGTGGCCCTAACTACTATTGTGTTTTTAAAATTACGTTTTTTCTTCTCTCCATGATTTATCAATACATTTCTCTTGTGATATATACTAGGGGAACTAATACATCAGACCAGTTTGGAGGATAAATAATTTACGTCCCCAGTGCTGTTCTGTGTTCTGTGGCAATATATCCTCTTCAGCTGAATACATACTTTTCATGTACTTCAAAGAGAAGCAAGTAATGTTCTCCTTGCACGTCATGCCAGAACCCTAATATAGGTGAAATCTAAAATAGACATTTGTCTGTGTTGTATTAATATTTTAATCATGCAGTTATTATGGAATTTAAGCAATATCAATTATTATGAGGTCATAATGGTAAGATCATGAGAAATCACTCCATGGGAAGATTCAGGGTCAAAGGTATGACTTCTTGTGATGTCATTAAGGTCAAAGGATGTGTGATGTCACTTCCACTACCACTAGCATTGTAGTAAATATACGTCCATGGCTACAGAGTGGGTGGATAAGATATGTGGGCTAGCTGTGTGTACGGTCTTACACACTACTTTAAAGTTTTGCCTCTTTTTTTACTATTCAGATATAATCATAAAAGCATGGACAAAATGGAAAACCATGTACAAAATGGCATAGATAAAACAATGATAATAAAAACAAGTGGGCTCTTAAAATACAGCAGTCATAGAAGCATCCTTTGGGGTCAACCTCAACTTGCAGCAGTTTGGATTGTACTTGTTAAAATAGAGTTAGAATACCATAGTTTTGCAGAGCCTTACAGCAGACTTTAAAAAACACCTCACCGAAAGCAAACATCAGGACTGGACAACATCCTCAAAAAATAAAACGCATGTTTACATTTATAAAGTCCAGTTGAGTTAAAAGCGGGTTAGGTTCTGCGAACATGGATTCTCTGTCGAGATTGCTATTCATCGGGACCAGCCGTCTCCCACCACAAGTTAGCCTTATTTGTTAGAACAATTCTGGCATTAAGTTTCAGCTGTTGGACAATGACTGGATTAGTTACTTTGAAAACTTTGATATGCTACAGGAGACCTGTGCTACTGAGGTTATAGTCGGGGACAGGTATATAGTCGGGGACACCGTTTTCCTTCTGCTCCCTCCACTCAGTAAAAAGCCTGGGGAGGCCTAGTAACCTCATCCCAGGCGTCTTTGGGTTATAAGATTGTAGTTGTTGCATTTGCTCAATCTGGTATTGAAATCTTTTGGGGTTACCTTACTAATCATTTTTACTTTATTCTTGTTGGTTTCTATAATGATGTGCACTCAGGTGTCAATAGCTGCAGCATTGATACTTTATTCTTTGCAATAGATATCTTAAGAAATGGATCATATTCAAATATGAAGTGTTTTAACATTACTTTAGGAGGAGATTTTAAGGCAAAGATAGGGGCTACTTTTACCCTTTTGGATCCTTTTCAGTTTAGTGTACCACAGACGTGTGATGGACAGCAGGGGGCCAAGCTTTATGGAACTCAATTACATTTTGATCTTTGTAACGTCACTGATATTATGGGGGACCCAGCTAATCAAATGGACACTTTCATCAGTTGGGGCTGTGGGACCATCTTTAAATATATGTATAAATCGTGAACAATAAATATGAATATCTTATGGGGGGGGGGGGCACCAAAGCCAGCAGTTATAGTGACCACAACCCCAATTAATTAGCACTTAACTTTCCAGTTATTGCTAATGGTCGTTGTGGGGAGGGGATAATTGTTTTAGCAACGACTGATAAGGGGCTTAAGATCAGATGGTTGGCATCTCATATACCTGGCTTGTTTCTCATCGTTGTTAAAGATAATTTGAATTTGATTAATAGCAGTCTGAGTCCTGCCCTAAAACCTCAATTGTAATGCATTTATTACTCTAGGTTTCAGTATCCACACGTCTTTAATACCCCCTATCAAAAACAATAAGACTACTGATCCTAGGTGGTTCGAGAAGAAATGCAGGGGGGTCCCTATACATCTGAGAGTGGCCCTGAACAGCAATCAGCAAGTCAAGGCAGAAATAATATGGGCCAGATCTGAGTCCAAAATGGAGAATACGAAAATGAAAATCACTATCAAAGAGGAAACAATGTCGAAGTGAGATAGAGCCTGTTCTGGCCAATCTGATGGCTTGGAAACTGATGATAAGTGCATGGAACATTTTAGATCTGTTTACTGCCAGTCAGTCAGTCAAAAGCTTTTATTTCGGCATGATGCCATAAAAAGACATAAATAATTCTGTACAATAAAACACAATTAAATCGACATATACATAGAGTGCAGACCATAAAAACATTAAAACTTTAAGCTAAAAAATTGCGCAGAGAAACAAGGGAAAACCTCAAAAAACCAAATTATTGAAGCTGTGACCAAAGCCCAAAATAATCTTGGAGCACCAGCAGAATCTAATAATGCAATAAAAATAATACTGGAATCAAAGGGGTTGTGGGACAATGATCATTTTTTTGGACCTGGTGAGCCACATGGAAAAGAGATATTTGGCCATCGCAAAGACTATCAGTGGGGTAGTATCATATTTTAAGATTCTAAAGACTACCTGGTAGTCCCTAAGGCCCCTTGACTTACAGAGCTGAATAATCCATTTCTTCCTAGCCTTGATATAGAGGGGGCAAAAAAGAACAACATGCATCTCAGTTTCACAAATATCAATACAAGCAGGACACATGCTTGAACGATCAGATACGTT
The DNA here is from genome assembly GCF_964204655.1 of Triturus cristatus. Taxonomy (NCBI): domain Eukaryota; kingdom Metazoa; phylum Chordata; class Amphibia; order Caudata; family Salamandridae; genus Triturus; species Triturus cristatus. The sequence goes on along the minus strand of NC_140579.1, from coordinate 639,186,257 downwards.
CGACCATCTACATGTGAATGCCCTCAAAGGTAACGAACTGTAACGAAACTGGATGTAAAGTTTCTTTGCCAGGGGGGGTTGGATAACATCCAGGAAGGTTTCATACTGGGGGCTGGACTTAATGTCCAAAAAAGTGTCTGTAAGCCTACCCAGAGAAGAATGTAATAACATTTCCTTCCGATAGAGACACAAAGCCTTACTCAAAGATTTCTTGGATAATGTACAACTTGTCTCTTCCGGGGCGGACCAAAGGTCCCCCTTCCCTATGGCATAGCACAGAGTCTTAACGTAAGTTAGCCAAGGAATCTTTTCCAGTTTCCCCCTACCCAATATATCGGCCAGGTCAAGCCTATAGCTTGCAAGCTCAGGTGTTGACCATAGTCGTCTCCAAAACATGAGAGGGCGATTCAGGGCAATTTCATCTATAGGAACTAAGCCTAAATCCAATCTCAAGGGGATTAGGGGGGTACTCGTAGGTAATTTCAGCAGACGCCTAATGAAAGAATTCTCAATTACCGCTAAAGAAGCAGGAGTGGAATACCCCCAAAGCTCAGCGCCATATAGCGCGCCCCCTCTTGCTTGGGATTTGTAGATTTCCATGGGGGGGCCCAAAGGTTTGGAAGATGTGTTATTGAAAACCTTCAGTAAACCACCCACTGATTGAGCTAGCTTCAGGTTTGCCTTTACCAAATGAGACCCCCATTTCATTTTATCATTGAGGGTCACCCCTAGATAGTCAAAGGTGGCAACCCTATCAAGTTCTACTTCTCCCATCTTAGGGTGGGGACAGTTAATTAACTTAGAACTGAAAACCATGAATTTTGTTTTGGATAGGTTCAGTTCCAAATCCCTTTTTTCGCAGAAAGAGCAAAAAGCCTCCAATGTGCGCTGGACGCCCATGAAAGATTTGGATAACAAGAGCGTGTCATCCGCAAACATAAGGGCCGGTATCCTACGCCCCGCGAGGATCGGAGAATCCAAATTAGCGGAGCGAAGGAGATGCTCAATCATCCCATTGATAAAAAGGGAGAAAAGGGTGGGGGCCAGGACACAGCCCTGCCGCACACCCTTTTCCACCGGGAATGGCCCTGAAATTTCCCCGCATCTCCCAAATCTCACCCTTGCATAAGTGCCTTGGTGAAGGCGTTTGAATAAATGACAAAGGTAGGGGGGAACACCCATCTCTAATAGCAAAAACCACAGTTTTTCCCTATGGACCGTATCAAATGCGGACCGAAGGTCCACAAAAATCAAATAAAGATTACCAGCTCCCATACTGACTGTCTTCCAATAGATCAACTGAAGCCTAAACAGTTGGTCAATGGTAGAAACCTTTGCTCGAAACCCTGCCTGGAGCGAGGTTAAGATTTGGTGGTCCTCCATCCAGGTCTGCAACCTTGTTAAAAGGACTCGAGCAAACAGTTTTTGTAAGACGTCAATCAAACTAATGGGGCGGTAGTTGGCTGGGTCGAGGGGAGAGGATTTTTTGTGTATAGGTATAATTTCTGCTCCCAACCAGGTATCCGGGATCTCGAGACCCTACAAAATGGCATTGAAGTAAACCAAAATATAAGGGGCCCAAATATTTGGTTCACTTCTAAACAGATCACCGGGAATCCTGTCAAGCCCCGGAGCCTTCCCCGCAGCTAGGGCACTAAGAGCCAACTCTATTTCTGAGAGGGAGAAAGTACGACTCCCAGAGTCTTCATGGTCCTTCTGATTCAATAGAGTTGCGTTGGGCGGGGTTACCAAATCAGAACCTCCCCAAGAATCACTTAAAGAATATAGGGGTTTAAAATGGGCGAGCCAGACCTCCTCACTGAGGTTAGGAATGATAGCGGGGCTACAGGCTACTGAACCAGTTCGAACAATGTTCCAGAAGGCCCTCGAATCATGAACTGCTAGTGCTTGTTTCATGTTTTGCCACCTAAGCTCCTCCCACTCCGATTTTGCCTCCTTAATCAAATTTTTATAAAATGCCCTTGCAACCTGGATACTCAACAGTGTGCCATTTTTTACCTCCTTAATCAGGGCAGTCTTGGCCAATCTACAGGAACTATTGTACCAATGCTCAGGCCTTGGGGCCCGTGGCCTTGAAACAGAGGTACTATAAAAAAAACCAACCAGGCCACCCAGAAGTTCCTTATGGATATTTTGGAGAGCAAGGTGATGGGTCTGCTCAATATCCCCGTTGGAACTCAATAGGAGGAAAACCGCCTCCAGGGAATGAGTGACACTACTATATAAAGCTGCAAGCTTTATTTCGTCGGTCACAACCCTTGCCCACCTAATCCGTCTGCCTCCTGCAGCTAGAACCAAGTTCTCACTATTGTGTGGCGACAGGCCATGTGAGCCTGCACTACCACCAAAGTTACTTATCAGCTCTAGTGACAGTAAGTTATGGTCACTATCGATCCGCGGAATAACAGAAAATGTTGCTAAGTAGCCCCAAAATTCCACGTTCACCAAGATGTAGTCGATGGTCGAGCAACTCCCGGGTCTATTAAAGGTAAAAGCTCCCGGTACATCAGGACACAATCTACCATTACAAGCCCTCAAGGAATGTGCAATGGCCAACTTGTTAATCTCGAGGGCTAAGGGAAGGAGACGCTTGGCCGGGTAAATGGTGGGGACAGGGATTTTGTAGTTTTCGTCCTCATCACAGGTAAGGGGAGGGATCCCGAGGAGAGGCTCGTAGTGGCAGTTGAAATCCGCACCTAATAATTTGTGCGACGCAGGAGGAAGGGAGTGAAGTACCTCGTCCAAAGCTCCCAAAATCGACAACCCCAACTGTGCCGGACATGGTCGTAGATAAACGTTTAGGACAGCCAACGAATATCCGGCAGGGAAGGTAAGTAGCAGGCATAAGATATCGGGGGATTTTGTATCAATTAATTTTACAGAGCAACCTAGATGGGTTGCAACCCAGATAACTAGCCCCCCCGATGGTCTTCCCCTAACGCCTTGAACCGCGGGGATAGAAAAAGTTGCATAGCCCACCCTCGCTGGGCTGTACCGGAGCCAAGTTTCTTGAAATAGACAAATATCAAATTTGTCCATTAGATCTCCCCACTCAGGGTCAGAGAGTTTGGTCTCCAGTCCAGCCACATTCCAAGACCCTACTAGTGGTCTACGCGAGGGTAAGGAACAAGGACTGGTCTCCAAGTGAGGAGAAGTAGGCGACTCATGCGAGGCAATATGTACAGGGGGACCCAGCTCAGGGTATCCTTCCATAGTGCTATTGTTCAAATAGGAAAGGGGAAGGGGAGTGTGTCCACTCCCAGTGCCCAATGCGGTCAGGGAAGAATCCATCTCCATACCATAAACCTCTCTACCAAAGTTCCCCTCACAGCGCATGTGCCTACCCTTGGTGTTCCTTCCGGATGATGGTCAATCCACGGAACTAAGCACATCAAAGCGGTTGGCAACCGGGATATTGAAATAAGAATTATGAGAGGGATGGTGGGGGTATGAAGGACCTACAGGGTTCAGAGCGTTGGGATGAGAATAAAAATACCCCAAATGGAAAGTATCAATAGAACCTAGTTTGATCTTCCCACCCAAATCCAGTATATGTCCCACTACTCTGGGGTCCCTAAAATTAACCAAGACACAATCCCCACTAATGTCCTTTAGGCGGGTCCCTAGCCAACTAATCCTACGAACAAACAAAATCTCCCCTTTGCCAGCACCATTCAATGGTCTATTTTTGGACAGCCAATGTGTGACTTTATTTTTTAGTTCATAGTAAGTTTCCCCCTTAGTGCTAGATAAAGGAGGAACTCCTGTGAGCACAATCACATACGGGGCAGACTCGGGGGGGAGCTGAACAGATGGCAGAGAATTAACCAAATTCAGAGAGGCTGAGTTCCCTCCCATGATAGGAAGGAGCCTACCCCCACCAGAACCCCGTGGGCTATGTTCCTTATTGATCTGAGGCTGGTCACAAGCTAATGGAACAGTAGGTGCTCGGGGAGCATTCAAAGGTGTAAGGGCACCAACAGAAGAGACAGTTGGTGGAGCCAAGGGAGGCTGGGGTAAGATAGAGGAAGTAAGAAGCGAGCAGGAACTAGGCTGACCCTGAGGAACAGGATTATTACTCCTAGCTTGGGTGATACTACCTACCATGCCACGAGAGATTGGCAGTGGATCAAGATATGACTGCTGTGACCCTATACCTTTGGTATTAATAAGAGATACCAACCTGTCTATTTTGGATGACAGGGTTTTTAGGAGAAGGTTTAGGGAGTTGTCAATGTGCGATTGTAGATCTAGTAGTAGGTTAGAAGCCCAAACCGGTGGGTTAATAGTAGGAGGGTGATGAATCTGGTCTGAAGAGGCAAGCCCAGGAGCAAGAGGGGCAGAATTAAAGGTCCTTTGTTTTGTTTTCTGTTTTGTTTTCTGCTTATTTTTCTTTGGCTTTACCCTTTTCTTGGGGGCCACTATAGAAACAAAGGAGGAAGATAATGGACCAACTTCCGTGCGCTCAGGCTCATCTAAAATCACCTGCGCACAAGGTAAATGGGTAAAGGATGGGAGCATGGATGTCATAGCTTCCATATCCACCTGATATGTGGACATATCAGCCGAGCCGTCATGTGGGGGTGCCATAGTAAATGCAGGAGTAATGGACAGCCGTCTTTCCGTGTTTTCAATTGCTGTAGCAACTACCCCAATTGTTTTCTGCAACATTTTGTCTATCGCTGTCAAACTTGGCAGCGGTGGATTCGAGTTAGCTAGTTGCCTAGTCATAGGACGACTCGAAGAGGATTTAGTATGTTTCCCCATTACTCAGTTGGGGACTAGCAGACTGGTACAGTACTGGAAGAAACCCCTGTATGCACAATAGCTAATTGCTAAAAAATCAAGAATAAAAAAACAACACGCTACGTCAGCTTATGACTGTAAACTATATAGCTATTAAAACATTGCTCATTGTTAATGAGATAATAAAGTCCAAACAAACCCAAAGTCCACAGCCAAGAGGTGTTGCCCAGCCCGGCCTCCTTCGGCCCCGGACGGCCACAGACGGTCCCGCCCTTGTCCCGGGCTTCTCCCGGCGCCGCCCGCGCGCGTCCGCGAGGCGGAGGGAGTTGCCTCCCTTAGTACTCCTCCAGGCGCGGGAACCGGTTGGTGGGCGGGGATGCAGGGCTTGCTGGGGGATGTAGTCCAGCCCTCTTCACGGCCGCGCAGCGGCAGCGGCACGGCGGCGGGGGCAACCCAGACACAGCACTCCACACTCCCCGGAAGAACAACGAGACAGGCAGGACAACAAGGTGGCAACAGGCGCAGGGAATCCTCAGCAGGACCTCGCAACAGGCAAGTAGCGGCAAGCGCAAAGGAATCCTTCCCGGCAGGACCTCAAGCAGGCAAGTGTTTCCCGCTCCCCGAATGGAGCTGCCTCCCTTAGTACTCCTCCAGGCGCGGGAACCGGTTGGTGGGCGGGGATGCAGGGCTTGCTGGGGGATGTAGTCCAGCCCTCTTCACGGCCGCGCAGCGGCAGCGGCACGGCGGCGGGGGCAACCCAGACACAGCACTCCACACTCCCCGGAAGAACAACGAGACAGGCAGGACAACAAGGTGGCAACAGGCGCAGGGAATCCTCAGCAGGACCTCGCAACAGGCAAGTAGCGGCAAGCGCAAAGGAATCCTTCCCGGCAGGACCTCAAGCAGGCAAGTGTTTCCCGCTCCCCGAAGGGAGCTGCCTCCCTTAGTACTCCTCCAGGCGCGGGAACCGGTTGGTGGGCGGGGATGCAGGGCTTGCTGGGGGATGTAGTCCAGCCCTCTTCACGGCCGCGCAGCGGCAGCGGCACGGCGGCGGGGGCAACCCAGACACAGCACTCCACACTCCCCGGAAGAACAACGAGACAGGCAGGACAACAAGGTGGCAACAGGCGCAGGGAATCCTCAGCAGGACCTCGCAACAGGCAAGTAGCGGCAAGCGCAAAGGAATCCTTCCCGGCAGGACCTCAAGCAGGCAAGTGTTTGAATACAGAAAATGTGGATACACCGATAGAGTCCTCCCCTAGCTTCCCGCTTGACAAGAAGTTTGAGTTATAGGGCATTGTCACTGCCATTATTTGCAGCCCATCATATGAAGCCCCAAGCCTAGATGAGGTTCCAATGGACCTATACAAGGAAAATATCGAGTTTTGGGCCCCAGCCATTACTAACATATTAAACTTGGCAGTGTGTTCCGAATTACCATCTTCCTGGCATACAGTGGTCATTGTTCCTGTTTTCCACAATGGAAATAGGCAAGATACCCAATGTTATCAGCCTATTTCTCTGCTTGGTTCTTTCGTTAACGTAATTGGCCACTGCCAAAGACCAGCAAAGTGTATATTTATGTACAACGCAGTCTGAAACTAAGCATCTACAAAAACAACTTTGAAAAGTATACATCTGTGTTACTGTCCAGTCTCCAGGGGGCATATCTACAATGCGGCTATAGAATATTATCGCCTCTTTTGCGGGCGTTTTCGGCCGTAAAGCGGCGATAATTTTTTCGCCTAATTAACAAGGTCACGCTAACGCGTGAAACCTTGCATTAGCGCGCAAATTCCTAACGCCCAGCTTTGCATCTCTAATGAGATGCAAAGTGGGCGTTCCTGACCTGACATGACAGGAGAAATGTCGCTAAGCGACATTTCTTCTATCATCAAGCCCCACGCTATGAAGCATAGCGGCAAGAAAAATAGCGATTACCCCTGTTATCGCTACTTTCCTTATGCCTGCTTCAGGACTGACTTAGCCATGATATCCTATGGAAGGTGGATATCATGGCTAAGTTTATGAGGCCCTATCAACAAGCTAACGCCACATTTCGTGAGTTTATCGCTGGGTTTCCAGCGATAATCTCATGTTAGGCAGTTAGCGCTAGGATTTTTATCGCTTTTGAGATAAGCATTGATAATAGCACGCTATGTCAGCGATAAAAATCCACGTTAGCCTGCGATAATTATCCTAGCTTTAAGTGCGCTTAGCGATAATTATTGCCGGTTGTTGCTGATATGCCCCTAAGTGAGGGAGATTTTAATTGGATCTCTCTTAGAGAATTTTAGTAGTACAGGGAAATATGTAACACAGTGGACTGTATTGTGGTAGCTATGGATAGTTACACAGATGTATACTTTTCAACTTTGTTTTTTTAGGTCCTAAGTTCTGAGGCCACCTTGTAGATAAATATACACTTCGCTTATCTTTGGCCGTGGTATCTGGAAAGAATATGAGTGAACACCGAGGTGTGCTTTATGTACTTTTTATGTGGTAAATACCTTTCTCTAAAGAGTGTGTTGAGGTTATTGTCAGACCTTTCTACAATTAGAGTTTAATTAAATTCCCCTGAAGGTTTTTTTTCATCTGCAGGTGATTTTGTTATATATAAGACTAAATTATCCCCTGTGGGTAGAAGTGGTGTGAATACCATGCATAAAGTTTGCAGACAACGAATAGTTGATGATGTGTGTCCAGTACAGGAATTATAGTTCTAGATAACCTGTTAGTCTTTGTTTATATAAACTGTGTGGTATATTTGGGTCACCATAAAATTAATAGGCTGAAACACAAAGAGATTCAATTTGGGTGATCTATGGTTGGATATTTAATACGTGTGTCTCTGGTGATGGTTTGTTTTAATCGCATGTTATTGCTCAATGGTGGTCAGTGTATTGGTGCAATGTGGTGATATCTTTCAATTCATTGGTTTTCTTAGAAATTAAATCATTTGTTAGATTATTTACTAAACCACATATATAATTAAAGAAAATATTTATTTTTGATACTGAGAACAAACCCCATGTATATTTCCATATGAAAAAGGACATTGAAAGAGGAGTCATGAAGGTGGTTTTGAGTCATTAAGGCCACCGATACATGTGCTGACCATTTTTTGAACCCCCTGACTACGACACAGTGATGGAAGACTTAAGAGGGGTCTCCTCTCTGTGCTATTAATAAGACACTCTGTGGGTAGGGAGGAGTGTCTTAAAATTTGTGACTTCGTATGCCTGATATGAATGTAAGAATGGCTTGGGGTTTGTCTTGTTTTGTTCTGTTTTCATTCATTTCTCCTTGAGCTTGATGAAATTGCAATGATGAAGTACTGTATTTTAATGTCATTTTGGAAGAAGTAACTTTATTGGATGTACTGATCAATGAAGTTATGTTATAAACACGAACTTTTTTATGACTAATCAAGGTTAATGAAATAAAAAGAATGTTTTAAGAAATGGTGGGCTAGTAATGACTGAATATTTGTTCTTCCTAAATTAAATAGGCTTGTGGGTTTTCATTTCTGTAGTTCAAGATCAATTTACCCCGGTCCCTGCTCTATTGCATGCTGATGACGCTGTACTCATATCACAAACCCCCAATGCCTAAGGGTCTCATTGGAAATATTGTCAAATTCATGGATGATCTAGATCTTGAGACTAATATCTCTGAAACTCATTATATGGCCACTGACACAAAATCCTGCAAGTCTATTCCAGTTGCAATAAAAGGTAAACAAGTACAGAAGGTACATTACTTTCCACATTTGGGGTTGGGGGGTCACTGTACATGGTATCCTAGACTTAACTATTGGAGCACTGTTTAATTTTTCAAACACACTGGGAAAGAAGATCGATTGTGCCAATTTTAGAAATATACTAGCATAAGTGTCTGCCAGTATTGATGTATGGGGTGGCAATATGGAGCTACTGCACCACCAATAAATTACAATTAGAAGAGAAATGCTTCTGCAGCCGCGCATTAGGCCATCCCCCTTGCAGCCCTCAACACTTTGCCCACAGTTATGAGGCCTCTCTCATGTAGAAGATCTTATTAAATTAGCAACAATGCTTTAATGGGTATCAATATGGGGAAACACACATGCTGCTCTCAACTGAGAGATAATGCCAGACTGTTTTGGGTGTGACTTAAGCCGTAAGGTTCCCTGGCTAAGAAACATCAAGCAGATGGCATATGCCCTCTGTAGACCAGATCTGTTTACCGGTTCCAATCAGATCACCAAAGAGGTAGCATAAAGGGTGTAAAAAATGTATTCAACTTTAAATTCCATGAACAGGGAGACTGAAGTGAGGAATATAGCAACTCTCCAGGACTATGCTATCATACGAACTACAATTAATATAGAGCCTTATTTGATCCTGGTTAACAACTCATGGGAAAACTCATTACTGAGTGGATTTCGCCTGGACAGTATTAGAAGCTATCTTTGTTTTCCTTTTGGGACAATACGACTCAACAACTGTTTTACTATGTCCTTACGATGAATCCTCTATACAGACACTTATGCACTTTGCTCTTTTTTGTAAATGTTATAAACCTTTTACGTAACATCATTTATTACTCATACATAAAGCTTATAGAGGTTATTAATATTAACCTGCTTTTTATTTTTTGAGGATGTTGTCCAGTCTTGAGCTTTAGAATTCTTTGGGGTTTTATAAAGTCTGATGTAAGGTCCTGCAAAGCTATGGTATTCTAACTCTATTTTGACAAGCACACTCAAGCTGAAGCACGTTGAGCTTTACTCTAAAATATGCTTTTATGACTGCTGTGTTGTAAGAGTCCTCTTTATTTTGTTATCATTGTTTTATTTATGTCATTATTTTCATGCTGTTATGATTATCTCTGAGTAATTGAATACAGTTCAAAGGCTACTAAATGGTTTAGGGGTGGAATCCACGCATAGCTACAGCTAGGTCAATTGAATGAAGGATCCTGATAACTCAATTTTAGGCCGGGAGATTTAAACCAAAGAAACATCACTATAGTTCAGCATATGCCGATTCAACAAAAGTGCACCTCCCTGACAATGTTTTCTAGAGAATTAACAATCCATTTCTTTGGCTTTGGTCTATTTTGGTGTGCGGATGAAAGGAACTGGCTAATACTGGTTTTCAACAAGTTCCAAGTAACAGATTGTGTCTCTGCTTTGGCTCACTGTAGATGAACCTCTGATACCTCTGTTGGGCGAGCTATGGTTATATGGGCTGTTTGGGACACTAGGAGACACTAATTTCCAAGCAGTCCCATTTACATGATTAATGTGCAGTTCACCTGGTAAGAGCATTGGACTGCTGTCTGATGACAGGTCTCGATCCTAAGAATGTATTTATTTGGGACCTCGTGCACCACCCAAGATATTCTTGCATTTCAGGAAGCCTAAATGTTAAGCATTATACTGAAGTATAATGCTTTTCTTTAATGAAAAAGTTAACATTTAGGTGATCTGGTGGAACTGTTATGGAGAGGGCTGCACAATAAATGTTTTCACAGATTGAATAAATACGTTCTATGTCACAGTTAAGGGCACTTGGTGAAAAGAAAGTGCTTCGCATGGAATGACATGCTCAGTTGGGCAGTGCAGTGGTCTACGAGAAGAATCTGCATTTGGAGATAGGAGGTGTTCTGCGAAAAAACAAAGTGCTCTGTTGCAGACTAGAGATAATCTTGCCCTTTTTATATTCTTCATAGATTTGTGAGTTGTAGCGTGCAGTCGTGGCCTAGTGGACTGGATGAATTCTGACAGTGGGGTGCCCTGCGTTGGGCTGATCATGTCAATGTCCTGTGAAAGGTCATGGTCTGAATTATTGCTAATGCCGGACCCACGGGCTCACAAATCTTGGCACCTAGGATTGTAGAAAATCGAGACAAGATTATCTAATCATACTTGGGCTTGTAAAACTTGATAGCTCTGTTTTAGTGGTTAGTCATGCCGTTCAGTGACTCTACGGTTGACAGAACTTCATCCCTGTGTCCTGAAAATTAAAAATAATTAAGGTATAAGGGGGCAGGGGAGGGATACCATGACCCATTAGTCCTTGTAGAGGAAGTCCCAGGTCAAATTTGAAAATAAATAATTTTTTAGGATGCTGTGATTCTTCAGGGGTCTCTCGGGAGTCAGCGCTACGCCCTGTGCTTCTGAGAGAGTGATGCTGAAGTACAAGCGGCCACGCTGGCTCCCAAGAGACTCGCAAGAGTCCAGCGGAATCGGGTAAATGATTAGGAAAAAAAGGCCAGTGTGCAATGTGGGTTTGGTCGTCCATGGTGGTTGGATCCAAGCACGGCTGAAAGCTGTGCGAAGCAATGGGTTGGCGACCCTGTAAGTGGGTTGAGCGTAAATGCCTGACTACATGCCAGGCCCTGTGGCCAACCACACACCATGCACAACCAAACGCCATGCGAGGCTCGGGCTGGCATAGTTAAATATGGTAATAAAATATTACTTTATTTTACAAAAACTGAAATTCACTGAACAAAAGGTAGCATTATAGTTAGGTATGGTAATAATATATTACTTTGCATTATAAATAAAAACCTTGAATGTCACTGAAAAATATCAAAGGTTAAAGTGACGTTACACTTAGTTGAAAGTGTCAGTAAAAACGTAACATTTTAAACAAAAACCCACTAAGATTCACCAGTTATAGTTAACTGTAGAAACTATAACTTGTGCCCTTACCATGCACTGCTTATGACCTCACATATTAGAGCACTCATGAAATGTTCTAAGACATCATTGATAACATCACTGATGACATCTGAAATGATATCAATGATGATAGCACTGTGCATGGCAGGGGCAAGAGTTATAGTTCCTTAAGATACATATAATTGGCGTGTTACAGTGTTTTTTTTATCTAAAATGGTACTTTATAACAGACAACTAACTATAATGTATATATACATATTTCACTGATGTCGTACAACATGTCATGAGTGATGTAGTATGTTCGGTAACAAGCAGTGGATGGCCTCCACATGACAGGATCACCCCTAAGGAGTTGAGTTGGCTTAACCTATTTTTGTGAAAGGTTGCGTGAAGATTCGTCAAACAGCGCCAAAATTATTAACAAACCAAACAAGCATTTGCAATGCAATAGGTCTCGCATTTGTGAAAGTTTAAGCTACCGGCATTGTAAATGACAATGTGTTGGAACTGGGGTTGCCAATTCACAAAGGTAGCCTGGCTCGTGGCAGGAAGGCTCCCGAAGGCCTTTGGTGTAACGTAGTTGTACAGCACGCACATCCAACCAAGCAGAGTTACGCACGCAATGATAACACACCACACCACTTGGGTTTAAAAACAAAACCTTTTATGTAGTCTGTTGTAGCAGGAAGTAATTTAGCATAAATTCATTTGTGTCTATAAATAACTCATATTCAGAAAATTAGCATGGAGTCATTACTATCTGCGAATAACATATGCAATAAATTAGCATAAACTCATTACTATCTGTGAATAACATATGCAATAGATTAGCATGGATTCATTACTATCTGTGAACAACTTATGCAGTAAATCAACATGAATTCATTAATCCCCTAGGTAACTCATATAGAGGAAATCAGCATGAAATCATTAATATCTGTGAACAACTTATGCAGTAAATCAACATGAATTCATTAATCCACTAGCACTTCAACCCGCTCTACTAGTGACACGATAACTGGGGTTCTTATCCCCTTGTAACAGGAGCGATCTGGTATGGCTTTCAGTCACCACAGTGGAAAGGGGGGTTCCTTATGGCACATTGGCGCTGTCCTAATGGTTCTTTCCCCACCTCATACGCTCGATGTGCTAAGGCCAGGGATGTCCCACTTCTCCCGGCGTCTCCTCGGCACCCTCGGCCCAGTCTTAGTCTTTCCCGGGGAGGGGCGGATGAGGGGCTGCCTCCGGTGAGACTCGAGACTTCACGGCAGCCCTCCCTCGCTGTTGGGATCTCCGCCCCCCTCCCCGGGGATGTTACCTGTTCTCTTCGGCCCTCCGGGGCCCTTGCGCAGGTCTCTACGATGACAGGGAAGTCCCGGAGCCGCTTCACCCCCGCCGGAGCAGTGCCGCTCGCGGGGAGTGCTTACGGCGCTCTGTGGAGGCTGGACGTGGGCGGGAGCGGGGGCGAGGCCTGAGACGCGGCCGGCGCTCTCGTCACGTGTTAGAGGGGGAGTCTCCTGGGAACGGCTGCGATCGTCAGGGGATAACACCGATGATTCTCCTCAGCTGACGCGGGGCCCTCGAGCGGGGCGGCCGGCCCTCCTGACAGTGGCAGTCACCTAGGGCAGCAGCGGTGAGTCTGGGGCACAGTATTACGTCTTGGCTCTCGTGCTGCAGGACTCGGGCAGCGGCGGTGTATCGGGGCACTTAGCGCTTCACAGCCACAATGCTTTAGGGGGATGTCGGTGCTCCAAAGAGATAGTTCGTCAGGGCTCAGCGCCTCAGGGAGGTGACGGCGCTCTTCAGAGTTAGCGCTTCAGGTGTCAGCGCCTCAGGGGGATAACGGCGCTCCACAGGTATAGCGCTTCAGGAGGTTTCTGGCATAGCGCTTCAGGAGGTTTCTTATATCCCGCTTCAGGAGGTTTCTTATATAGCGCTTCAGGAGGTTTCTGGCATAGCGCTTCAGGAGGTTTCCGGTTTAGCGCTTCAAGAGGTTTCTTAGGCAGTGAGGAGGGGGGGGGGGGTGTGGAGTTGGAGGCTGCTGCCAGTTAGGCCTTACTGGATGGTCCCCTGGGGATTCCCTCACACTGGGCCAGGTCAGTGGGTTTGGTCAGGATTCCTCACACAACTTAAAGGGCAAGGCCTAGACCTAGTCACCCCTAGTGGTATAGGTGCCCCCTCCCCCTTCTGCCTAAAACTCCAGCACAGGGTCCCCCCAGGTCAGTGGTACCTCATCAACTGACTAGAAAGTTTCCCGCCCTTTCTATTTATACACCCAGGTCAGGTGACCTCTCTCTATTCTGAAAGGTTCCAGGGGCTTCTACATTCTAGGGATGGTCAGAGGAACCAGGCTAGTGATGTCACAATACCTAAGGGTTCTAGACAGCTCCTGGCAACTAGGGCGCTACTTGAAAGACCGCTCCGCAGTAGCAGGGGTCGGTGGCAGCCATCTTAGTGGTAGAGAGCACCTGCACCTTAGCATTGACCAGCAATGGTAAGGTGCCCGAAGACCTAGAGCCAACCAAAAAGAGGGTGGAAAAAAAATGAGGCAAGGGCGAAAAAAAAAACAGGGAAGATCACCCTAAGGCGGACAGGTCTAACAGGCGTCCCCCCCAGCCGAAAGTGGGGAGACCTTCCCAACCTCTAGGGAGCTCTCCTCGCTAAGGCGGAAAAACCGGGAGAGACCGTCCGCATTGGTGTGGTCAACTCCGGGCCGATGTTCCACCCGAAAGTCCATCCCCTGTAGGGAAATGGACCACCTTAGCAACTTTGGGTTCTCGCCTCTCATTTGCATGAGCCAGCGAAGGGGGCGGTGGTCGGTCTGTATGAGGAAGTGAGAACCAAAAAGGTATGGTCTCAACTTCTTCAACGCCCAGACCACCGCAAAGGCTTCACGTTCAATGGTACTCCACCGTTGTTCCCTGGGAAGGAGCCTTCTGGATATAAAAGCCACCGGTTGGTCTTGGCCATCCTGGTTCAGTTGCGAGAGCACAGCGCCTATACCCTGCTCAGAGGCGTCTGTCTGCACGATGAATTCCTTGGTATAGTCAGGAGTCCTAAGCACCGGAGCGGTGCACATCGCATGCTTCAAGGTGTCAAATGCCTCCTGGCAAGCAGCTGTCCAGTTGACTTTCCGTGGTTGCTTCTTAGATGTCAATTCAGTCAGGGGGGCAACGATGGTTCCATACCCCCTGATAAACCGGCGGTAATATCCAGTGAGTCCGAGAAAGGCTCGGACCTCAGTCTGGGTCTTGGGGGGCTCCCAGGCCAATATGGCCTCAATCTTGGCCTGGAGGGGCTGCACCTTACCCCCGCCCACCAGGTGTCCCAGGTAAACGACAGATCCCTGTCCGATCTGGCACTTGCTGGCCTTGATGGTTAGACCAGCTCGCTGCAGAGCCCGCAGCACCTCCTGGAGATGCTGCAGATGGTCCTCCCAGCCGCTACTGAAGACAGCTATGTCGTCCAGGTAGGCCGCTGAGAAGGACTCCATGCCAGATAGCACCTGGTTCACCAACCGCTGGAACGTGGCCGGAGCATTCTTGAGCCCAAAGGGCATCACTTTAAATTGAAAGTGGCCCTCGGGGGTGGAGAACGCCGTTTTCTCCCGTGCTCCGTCCGCCATGGCAATCTGCCAGTACCCTGACGTCAAGTCAATGGTACTAAGGTACCGGGCTGCTCCCAGCCGGTCAATCAGCTCATCCGCCCGAGGGATCGGATGAGCGTCTGTCTTGGTGACGGAATTCAAACCCCGATAATCCACACAGAACCGAAGTTCTGGTGTGGTGCCCGGTGGGGCCGCTTTCGGCACCAACACTACCGGACTTGCCCAAGGGCTGCTGGAGGGCTCAATAACTCCTAGCTCCAGCATCTTGGTCACCTCACCCTGGATACTATTCTTCACTTTGTCGGACAGCCGATAAGACTTGGCTTTAACCGGTGGGCTGTCCCCTGTGTCCACATCATGGGTACACAGATGTGTGATTCCAGGCGTGAGGGAGAACAACGAGGCGTACTGCTCCAGTACCTAGCGGCAGTCCCTCCGTTGCTCCGGGGTCAAGGATGGGGAGAGGACCACTCCCTCCACCGTACCATCCTTTTCGTGGGCCGCCAGAAGGTCAGGAAGAGGTTCGCTCTCTTCCTCCTCGCTTCCATCCGTCACCATGAGGAGGGTCATCTCCGATCTCTCATGGTGTGGCTTCAGGCGGTTGGCGTGGAACACCCGATGGGGTTGCCGGGGGGTCTTCAAGTCTACTACATAGGTGATCTGGCCTCGTCGCTCCACAATCTCGAACGGACCAGTCCATCGGTCCTGGAGGGCGCTAAGCTCCCCAGGCTCCATGACCCACACCTTCTGTCCAGCATCCAACTCCACCGTCCGAGCGTTGCGGTCATACCACTCCTTCATGACGGCTTGACTGGCCTCTAGATTGGTTGAGGCCTCCTTCCACAGCTTGGCCATCTGGCTGCGGAATGCCAGCATATAGCTGACAACATCCCGGGGAAGCTTCATCGAAGTCTTCTCCCATCCCTCTTTGACAAGGCTGAGGGGCCCCCTAACGGGATGGCCGTAGAGCAGCTCAAAGGGGCTGAACCCGACTCCCTTCTGCGGCACCTCGCGGTACGAAAATAGCAAGCAAGGGAGGAGGATGTCCCATTTCCGCCTCAAGTCCTCTGGCAGGCTCCGGATCATCCCCTTTAAGGTCTTGTTAAAACGCTCTACGAGTCCGTTAGTCTGGGGGTGATAAGGAGTGGAGAACCGATAGGTCACCCCGCACTCCTTCCACATGGCCTTCATATAGGCTGACATGAAATTTGTGCCCCTATCCGACACCACGACCTTGGGGAATCCCACTCGGGTAAAAATCCCCATTAGGGCCCGCGCCACCACGGGTGCAGTGATGGTCCTCAGAGGAATGGCCTCCGGGTACCGGGTGGCGTGGTCCACTAACACCAGGATGAACCGGTGTCCCGAAGAAGTCGGAGGGTCCAATGGTCCCACAATGTCGATCCCGACCCGCTCAAAAGGGGTCCCGACCACCGGAAGCGGTTCCAAGGGGGCCTTCACCTTGGTTCCTGTCCTGCCACTTGCCTGGCAAGTCTTGCAGGTCTTGCAGTAGGTGTCAGAGGCAACTCTCATCCTGGGCCAATAAAAATGCGGAACTAACCGCGCGAAAGTCTTGTCCTGGCCCAGGTGTCCAGCTAGAGGTATCTCATGGGCTAACTCCAGCAAAAAGGTCCGGTAGCATTGGGGTACTACTAAGGCCCTTGAGGATCCATGCACCGGAACCTTCGGCTCGCTATAAAGGAGGCCATCCTCCCAGTACACGTGGTAATTACCGGTCTCCTTATTGATCGCTTGGGCTGTGGCCTGTCGCCGCATGCCTTCAAGCGTGGGGCACTCTCTCTGGCCCCGGCGAAATTCCTCCCGGGTAGGCCCTCCTCCCACGCACCAATCGGCCGGGATAGGTAGGTCCCCCACAGGAATAACATCCACCTCCGCGGACTCTGGAGCCACAACCGCCGGCTCCCCTTCCATCACACGGGGGGTAGCCATCTCCTCTTTTTGGCCAATCTCGGGTTGGGCTATTACTTCCGGCTCCAACCCGGTGTGAGTTCTCTGCCGGGCAGCTATGGACCTTGTGACCACACAGGCCCATCCTGGTAACCCCAGCATTTCTGTGTGGGCTCGTAGCTCCACTTCCTTCCAGATATTGGTCTCCAAGTCGTTCCCGAGCAGACAGTCCACTGGCAGGGCAGGGCTCACGGCAACTTTTAAGGGGCCTTCGACTCCTTCCCACTCAAATGAAACCTGAGCCACCGGGTAATGACTCAGGCTGCCATCGGCCAATACGGCCGGATGGAACACGTCAGGGATCAACTGCTCCGGGGACACCAGCCGCCTTACTACGGTGGTCATGCTGGCACCTGTGTCCCTCAAAGCCTCCACCTCCTGTCCATTCACCTGCACCCTCTGCCGGTATTTGGCAGTATTCGATGGTAAGGAAATCACTGGAACCTCTTCCCTATCCCCCAGTGAGACAAGGGTCAGGCCTGTCCACTCCCCCTCCCTATCTAGGGGCAACTCCACCCCAAGCGCTATACTAGCCACCCCAGGGGGCTTACCTCCTGTGGGGGCGGGAGTTCTTTTGCGACACTGGACATCCCCCTTATAGTGTCCCACCTCCCCACATTCATAGCACTTGACTATTCTGGGTGGTTGACCCTTGTCAGGGTGAGTGGACTTTGGGAAACTGGACTGAGAGGGGCTCCCTACACCTTTCCCAAACTGCCTGTTTGGTGGGCCTCGGGAGAGCTCCTTCTTTTTATCTCCCCCCTCTTTCCTCTGGGGGGTGCTCTGTCCACACTTCGGGCCATCTGCCCCGGAACCCTTAAAGGTCACTCGGGTACTAACCCAAGTGTCCGCCTCTTCCGCAAGTGTCCGGGGGTCGGTCAACTTGCGGTCCACCAAGTGTTGGCGCAGCTCCGGAAAACACTTATCCAAGAGGTGCTCTCTCAGAAATAAGTTGTACAGACCCTCAAAATCCTGCACCTCGCTGACACGCACCCATCCATCTAAGGCCTTCCGGGCATAATCATAGAAATCCACCCAGTTCTGCGTGGTTAGCTTGTGACTGCTACGGAATCTCTGACGGTATCTCTCAGGGGTGAGGCCAAACTTTTTAAGCAGGGCCTCCTTCATCACCGGATAGTTGGTTTGGTCTACCTTCTCTAAATACAGGAGGGTGTCCCTCACTACAGGAGGTATATATCTGTACAGGCCACCTCCCCAGTAGCTTGTGGGCACCCCATGGACCTTCAGGGATACTTCGTACGCCTCCAACCACCGGTTGATGTCATCCCCCACCCCGTAACTAGCAATCACATCTTTTGGGAGGTAGAATTTAGGCTCCCGTGGAACCTCTGGTACGCTGCCACCATTTACATTCCCTTGCGCACTGATCTGTAATGCTCTCAACTCCAATTCTTTGAGCTGGAGCTCATGCGCAAGCTTCCTTTCTTCCATTGCTAGCCTCTTATCTTCCTTTTCTTTTTCCAACTTTGCAAGCTCCCACCTTAGTAACCTCTCCTCTCTCCTGTCCTCATACTCCTCCGGCGAGGCACTCCTTCTAGATACACTACTGCCTGCCCCAGAACGTCTCCCTGGCGACAGGTGTTCACTGACATCAATGTGCAGCAGGTCTAGTTCTCCTGACGTGCCCGCCTCCCCTAGTGCCCCCTGCCCCTCCGGTTCCTCGTCCCCTTTCCTCTCTGGGTGGGCTAACACCCAGGCTTGTAGGGCTTTACGGAGCTCTTCTCCTTGGGCTCTCTTCCCCACTGCCACCCCCATCCCCTGACAGAAACTCCTCAGCTGAACCACCGAGTATTCCTCTATGTTGGCTAGCTGGAACTCCATTCTGACAGGTGGGGACCCAGACAATATGAGTGAATATCAGGACGTAGGTAACAACTTAGGGCAATCCTCTGGGCACACCGTTAGACAGTAGGGGCCACCTGGCTATGCTTGCTTAAACAATAGGTGTCCAATTGCGGCGTACTCTGCTTCACTGAAGGGTGCTGCACAACTACAGGTTCTAATCCCACCGCTGAGCACCAAATTATGTTGGAACTGGGGTTGCCAATTCACAAAGGTAGCCTGGCTCGTGGCAGGAAGGCTCCCGAAGGCCTTTGGTGTAACGTAGTTGTACAGCACGCACATCCAACCAAGCAGAGTTACGCACGCAATGATAACACACCACACCACTTGGGTTTAAAAACAAAACCTTTTATGTAGTCTGTTGTAGCAGGAAGTAATTTAGCATAAATTCATTTGTGTCTATAAATAACTCATATTCAGAAAATTAGCATGGAGTCATTACTATCTGCGAATAACATATGCAATAAATTAGCATAAACTCATTACTATCTGTGAATAACATATGCAATAGATTAGCATGGATTCATTACTATCTGTGAACAACTTATGCAGTAAATCAACATGAATTCATTAATCCCCTAGGTAACTCATATAGAGGAAATCAGCATGAAATCATTAATATCTGTGAACAACTTATGCAGTAAATCAACATGAATTCATTAATCCACTAGCACTTCAACCCGCTCTACTAGTGACACGATAACTGGGGTTCTTATCCCCTTGTAACAGGAGCGATCTGGTATGGCTTTCAGTCACCACAGTGGAAAGGGGGGTTCCTTATGGCACATTGGCGCTGTCCTAATGGTTCTTTCCCCACCTCATACGCTCGATGTGCTAAGGCCAGGGATGTCCCACTTCTCCCGGCGTCTCCTCGGCACCCTCGGCCCAGTCTTAGTCTTTCCCGGGGAGGGGCGGATGAGGGGCTGCCTCCGGTGAGACTCGAGACTTCACGGCAGCCCTCCCTCGCTGTTGGGATCTCCGCCCCCCTCCCCGGGGATGTTACCTGTTCTCTTCGGCCCTCCGGGGCCCTTGCGCAGGTCTCTACGATGACAGGGAAGTCCCGGAGCCGCTTCACCCCCGCCGGAGCAGTGCCGCTCGCGGGGAGTGCTTACGGCGCTCTGTGGAGGCTGGACGTGGGCGGGAGCGGGGGCGAGGCCTGAGACGCGGCCGGCGCTCTCGTCACGTGTTAGAGGGGGAGTCTCCTGGGAACGGCTGCGATCGTCAGGGGATAACACCGATGATTCTCCTCAGCTGACGCGGGGCCCTCGAGCGGGGCGGCCGGCCCTCCTGACAGTGGCAGTCACCTAGGGCAGCAGCGGTGAGTCTGGGGCACAGTATTACGTCTTGGCTCTCGTGCTGCAGGACTCGGGCAGCGGCGGTGTATCGGGGCACTTAGCGCTTCACAGCCACAATGCTTTAGGGGGATGTCGGTGCTCCAAAGAGATAGTTCGTCAGGGCTCAGCGCCTCAGGGAGGTGACGGCACTCTTCAGAGTTAGCGCTTCAGGTGTCAGCGCCTCAGGGGGATAACGGCGCTCCACAGGTATAGCGCTTCAGGAGGTTTCTGGCATAGCGCTTCAGGAGGTTTCTTATATCCCGCTTCAGGAGGTTTCTTATATAGCGCTTCAGGAGGTTTCTGGCATAGCGCTTCAGGAGGTTTCCGGTTTAGCGCTTCAAGAGGTTTCTTAGGCAGTGAGGAGGGGGGGGGTGTGTGGAGTTGGAGGCTGCTGCCAGTTAGGCCTTACTGGATGGTCCCCTGGGGATTCCCTCACACTGGGCCAGGTCAGTGGGTTTGGTCAGGATTCCTCACACAACTTAAAGGGCAAGGCCTAGACCTAGTCACCCCTAGTGGTATAGGTGCCCCCTCCCCCTTCTGCCTAAAACTCCAGCACAGGGTCCCCCCAGGTCAGTGGTACCTCATCAACTGACTAGAAAGTTTCCCGCCCTTTCTATTTATACACCCAGGTCAGGTGACCTCTCTCTATTCTGAAAGGTTCCAGGGGCTTCTACATTCTAGGGATGGTCAGAGGAACCAGGCTAGTGATGTCACAATACCTAAGGGTTCTAGACAGCTCCTGGCAACTAGGGCGCTACTTGAAAGACCGCTCCGCAGTAGCAGGGGTCGGTGGCAGCCATCTTAGTGGTAGAGAGCACCTGCACCTTAGCATTGACCAGCAATGGTAAGGTGCCCGAAGACCTAGAGCCAACCAAAAAGAGGGTGGAAAAAAAATGAGGCAAGGGCGAAAAAAAAACCAGGGAAGATCACCCTAAGGCGGACAGGTCTAACAGGCGTCCCCCCCAGCCGAAAGTGGGGAGACCTTCCCAACCTCTAGGGAGCTCTCCTCGCTAAGGCGGAAAAACCGGGAGAGACCGTCCGCATTGGTGTGGTCAACTCCGGGCCGATGTTCCACCCGAAAGTCCATCCCCTGTAGGGAAATGGACCACCTTAGCAACTTTGGGTTCTCGCCTCTCATTTGCATGAGCCAGCGAAGGGGGCGGTGGTCGGTCTGTATGAGGAAGTGAGAACCAAAAAGGTATGGTCTCAACTTCTTCAACGCCCAGACCACCGCAAAGGCTTCACGTTCAATGGTACTCCACCGTTGTTCCCTGGGAAGGAGCCTTCTGGATATAAAAGCCGCCGGTTGGTCTTGGCCATCCTGGTTCAGTTGCGAGAGCACAGCGCCTATACCCTGCTCAGAGGCGTCTGTCTGCACGATGAATTCCTTGGTATAGTCAGGAGTCCTAAGCACCGGAGCGGTGCACATCGCATGCTTCAAGGTGTCAAATGCCTCCTGGCAAGCAGCTGTCCAGTTGACTTTCCGTGGTTGCTTTTTAGATGTCAATTCAGTCAGGGGGGCAACGATGGTTCCATACCCCCTGATAAACCGGCGGTAATATCCAGTGAGTCCGAGAAAGGCTCGGACCTCAGTCTGGGTCTTGGGGGGCTCCCAGGCCAATATGGCCTCAATCTTGGCCTGGAGGGGCTGCACCTTACCCCCGCCCACCAGGTGTCCCAGGTAAACGACAGATCCCTGTCCGATCTGGCACTTGCTGGCCTTGATGGTTAGACCAGCTCGCTGCAGAGCCCGCAGCACCTCCTGGAGATGCTGCAGATGGTCCTCCCAGCCGCTACTGAAGACAGCTATGTCGTCCAGGTAGGCCGCTGAGAAGGACTCCATGCCAGATAGCACCTGGTTCACCAACCGCTGGAACGTGGCCGGAGCATTCTTGAGCCCAAAGGGCATCACTTTAAATTGAAAGTGGCCCTCGGGGGTGGAGAACGCCGTTTTCTCCCGTGCTCCGTCCGCCATGGCAATCTGCCAGTACCCTGACGTCAAGTCAATGGTACTAAGGTACCGGGCTGCTCCCAGCCGGTCAATCAGCTCATCCGCCCGAGGGATCGGATGAGCGTCTGTCTTGGTGACGGAATTCAAACCCCGATAATCCACACAGAACCGAAGTTCTGGTGTGGTGCCCGGTGGGGCCGCTTTCGGCACCAACACTACCGGACTTGCCCAAGGGCTGCTGGAGGGCTCAATAACTCCTAGCTCCAGCATCTTGGTCACCTCACCCTGGATACTATTCTTCACTTTGTCGGACAGCCGATAAGACTTGGCTTTAACCGGTGGGCTGTCCCCTGTGTCCACATCATGGGTACACAGATGTGTGATTCCAGGCGTGAGGGAGAACAACGAGGCGTACTGCTCCAGTACCTGGCGGCAGTCCCTCCGTTGCTCCGGGGTCAAGGATGGGGAGAGGACCACTCCCTCCACCGTACCATCCTTTTCGTGGGCCGCCAGAAGGTCAGGAAGAGGTTCGCTCTCTTCCTCCTCGCTTCCATCCGTCACCATGAGGAGGGTCATCTCCGATCTCTCATGGTGTGGCTTCAGGCGGTTGGCGTGGAACACCCGATGGGGTTGCCGGGGGGTCTTCAAGTCTACTACATAGGTGGTCTGGCCTCGTCGCTCCACAATCTCGAACGGACCAGTCCATCGGTCCTGGAGGGCGCTAAGCTCCCCAGGCTCCATGACCCACACCTTCTGTCCAGCATCCAACTCCACCGTCCGAGCGTTGCGGTCATACCACTCCTTCATGACGGCTTGACTGGCCTCTAGATTGGTTGAGGCCTCCTTCCACAGCTTGGCCATCTGGCTGCGGAATGCCAGCATATAGCTGACAACATCCCGGGGAAGCTTCATCGAAGTCTTCTCCCATCCCTCTTTGACAAGGCTGAGGGGCCCCCTAACGGGATGGCCGTAGAGCAGCTCAAAGGGGCTGAACCCGACTCCCTTCTGCGGCACCTCGCGGTACGAAAATAGCAAGCAAGGGAGGAGGATGTCCCATTTCCGCCTCAAGTCCTCTGGCAGGCTCCGGATCATCCCCTTTAAGGTCTTGTTAAAACGCTCTACGAGTCCGTTAGTCTGGGGGTGATAAGGAGTGGAGAACCGATAGGTCACCCCGCACTCCTTCCACATGGCCTTCATATAGGCTGACATGAAATTTGTGCCCCTATCCGACACCACGACCTTGGGGAATCCCACTCGGGTAAAAATCCCCATTAGGGCCCGCGCCACCACGGGTGCAGTGATGGTCCTCAGAGGAATGGCCTCCGGGTACCGGGTGGCGTGGTCCACTAACACCAGGATGAACCGGTGTCCCGAAGAAGTCGGAGGGTCCAATGGTCCCACAATGTCGATCCCGACCCGCTCAAAAGGGGTCCCGACCACCGGAAGCGGTTCCAAGGGGGCCTTCACCTTGGTTCCTGTCCTGCCACTTGCCTGGCAAGTCTTGCAGGTCTTGCAGTAGGTGTCAGAGGCAACTCTCATCCTGGGCCAATAAAAATGCGGAACTAACCGCGCGAAAGTCTTGTCCTGGCCCAGGTGTCCAGCTAGAGGTATCTCATGGGCTAACTCCAGCAAAAAGGTCCGGTAGCATTGGGGTACTACTAAGGCCCTTGAGGATCCATGCACCGGAACCTTCGGCTCGCTATAAAGGAGGCCATCCTCCCAGTACACGTGGTAATTACCGGTCTCCTTATTGATCGCTTGGGCTGTGGCCTGTCGCCGCATGCCTTCAAGCGTGGGGCACTCTCTCTGGCCCCGGCGAAATTCCTCCCGGGTAGGCCCTCCTCCCACGCACCAATCGGCCGGGATAGGTAGGTCCCCCACAGGAATAACATCCACCTCCGCGGACTCTGGAGCCACAACCGCCGGCTCCCCTTCCATCACACGGGGGGTAGCCATCTCCTCTTTTTGGCCAATCTCGGGTTGGGCTATTACTTCCGGCTCCAACCCGGTGTGAGTTCTCTGCCGGGCAGCTATGGACCTTGTGACCACACAGGCCCATCCTGGTAACCCCAGCATTTCTGTGGGGGCTCGTAGCTCCACTTCCTTCCAGATATTGGTCTCCAAGTCGTTCCCGAGCAGACAGTCCACTGGCAGGGCAGGGCTCACGGCAACTTTTAAGGGGCCTTTGACTCCTTCCCACTCAAATGAAACCTGAGCCACCGGGTAATGACTCAGGCTGCCATCGGCCAATACGGCCGGATGGAACACGTCAGGGATCAACTGCTCCGGGGACACCAGCCGCCTTACTACGGTGGTCATGCTGGCACCTGTGTCCCTCAAAGCCTCCACCTCCTGTCCATTCACCTGCACCCTCTGCCGGTATTTGGCAGTATTCGATGGTAAGGAAATCACTGGAACCTCTTCCCTATCCCCCAGTGAGACAAGGGTCAGGCCTGTCCACTCCCCCTCCCTATCTAGGGGCAACTCCACCCCAAGCGCTATACTAGCCACCCCAGGGGGCTTACCTCCTGTGGGGGCGGGAGTTCTTTTGCGACACTGGACATCCCCCTTATAGTGTCCCACCTCCCCACATTCATAGCACTTGACTATTCTGGGTGGTTGACCCTTGTCAGGGTGAGTGGACTTTGGGAAACTGGACTGAGAGGGGCTCCCTACACCTTTCCCAAACTGCCTGTTTGGTGGGCCTCGGGAGAGCTCCTTCTTTTTATCTCCCCCCTCTTTCCTCTGGGGGGTGCTCTGTCCACACTTCGGGCCATCTGCCCCGGAACCCTTAAAGGTCACTCGGGTACTAACCCAAGTGTCCGCCTCTTCCGCAAGTGTCCGGGGGTCGGTCAACTTGCGGTCCACCAAGTGTTGGCGCAGCTCCGGAAAACACTTATCCAAGAGGTGCTCTCTCAGAAATAAGTTGTACAGACCCTCAAAATCCTGCACCTCGCTGCCACGCACCCATCCATCTAAGGCCTTCCGGGCATAATCATAGAAATCCACCCAGTTCTGCGTGGTTAGCTTGTGACTGCTACGGAATCTCTGACGGTATCTCTCAGGGATGAGGCCAAACTTTTTAAGCAGGGCCTCCTTCATCACCGGATAGTTGGTTTGGTCTACCTTCTCTAAATACAGGAGGGTGTCCCTCACTACAGGAGGTATATATCTGTACAGGCCACCTCCCCAGTAGCTTGTGGGCACCCCATGGACCTTCAGGGATACTTCGTACGCCTCCAACCACCGGTTGATGTCATCCCCCACCCCGTAACTAGCAATCACATCTTTTGGGAGGTAGAATTTAGGCTCCCGTGGAACCTCTGGTACGCTGCCACCATTTACATTCCCTTGCGCACTGATCTGTAATGCTCTCAACTCCAATTCTTTGAGCTGGAGCTCATGCGCAAGCTTCCTTTCTTCCATTGCTAGCCTCTTATCTTCCTTTTCTTTTTCCAACTTTGCAAGCTCCAACCTTAGTAACCTCTCCTCTCTCCTGTCCTCATACTCCTCCGGCGAGGCACTCCTTCTAGATACACTACTGCCTGCCCCAGAACGTCTCCCTGGCGACAGGTGTTCACTGACATCAATGTGCAGCAGGTCTAGTTCTCCTGACGTGCCCGCCTCCCCTAGTGCCCCCTGCCCCTCCGGTTCCTCGTCCCCTTTCCTCTCTGGGTGGGCTAACACCCAGGCTTGTAGGGCTTTACGGAGCTCTTCTCCTTTGGCTCTCTTCCCCACTGCCACCCCCATCCCCTGACAGAAACTCCTCAGCTGAACCACCGAGTATTCCTCTATGTTGGCTAGCTGGAACTCCATTCTGACAGGTGGGGACCCAGACAATATGAGTGAATATCAGGACGTAGGTAACAACTTAGGGCAATCCTCTGGGCACACCGTTAGACAGTAGGGGCCACCTGGCTATGCTTGCTTAAACAATAGGTGTCCAATTGCGGCGTACTCTGCTTCACTGAAGGGTGCTGCACAACTACAGGTTCTAATCCCACCACTGAGCACCAAATTATGTTGGAACTGGGGTTGCCAATTCACAAAGGTAGCCTGGCTCGTGGCAGGAAGGCTCCCGAAGGCCTTTGGTGTAACGTAGTTGTACAGCACGCACATCCAACCAAGCAGAGTTACGCACGCAATGATAACACACCACACCACTTGGGTTTAAAAACAAAACCTTTTATGTAGTCTGTTGTAGCAGGAAGTAATTTAGCATAAATTCATTTGTGTCTATAAATAACTCATATTCAGAAAATTAGCATGGAGTCATTACTATCTGCGAATAACATATGCAATAAATTAGCATAAACTCATTACTATCTGTGAATAACATATGCAATAGATTAGCATGGATTCATTACTATCTGTGAACAACTTATGCAGTAAATCAACATGAATTCATTAATCCCCTAGGTAACTCATATAGAGGAAATCAGCATGAAATCATTAATATCTGTGAACAACTTATGCAGTAAATCAACATGAATTCATTAATCCACTAGCACTTCAACCCGCTCTACTAGTGACACGATAACTGGGGTTCTTATCCCCTTGTAACAGGAGCGATCTGGTATGGCTTTCAGTCACCACAGTGGAAAGGGGGGTTCCTTATGGCACATTGGCGCTGTCCTAATGGTTCTTTCCCCACCTCATACGCTCGATGTGCTAAGGCCAGGGATGTCCCACTTCTCCCGACGTCTCCTCGGCACCCTCGGCCCAGTCTTAGTCTTTCCCGGGGAGGGGCGGATGAGGGGCTGCCTCCGGTGAGACTCGAGACTTCACGGCAGCCCTCCCTCGCTGTTGGGATCTCCGCCCCCCTCCCCGGGGATGTTACCTGTTCTCTTCGGCCCTCCGGGGCCCTTGCGCAGGTCTCTACGATGACAGGGAAGTCCCGGAGCCGCTTCACCCCCGCCGGAGCAGTGCCGCTCGCGGGGAGTGCTTACGGCGCTCTGTGGAGGCTGGACGTGGGCGGGAGCGGGGGCGAGGCCTGAGACGCGGCCGGCGCTCTCGTCACGTGTTAGAGGGGGAGTCTCCTGGGAACGGCTGCGATCGTCAGGGGATAACACCGATGATTCTCCTCAGCTGACGCGGGGCCCTCGAGCGGGGCGGCCGGCCCTCCTGACAGTGGCAGTCACCTAGGGCAGCAGCGGTGAGTCTGGGGCACAGTATTACGTCTTGGCTCTCGTGCTGCAGGACTCGGGCAGCGGCGGTGTATCGGGGCACTTAGCGCTTCACAGCCACAATGCTTTAGGGGGATGTCGGTGCTCCAAAGAGATAGTTCGTCAGGGCTCAGCGCCTCAGGGAGGTGACGGCGCTCTTCAGAGTTAGCGCTTCAGGTGTCAGCGCCTCAGGGGGATAACGGCGCTCCACAGGTATAGCGCTTCAGGAGGTTTCTGGCATAGCGCTTCAGGAGGTTTCTTATATCCCGCTTCAGGAGGTTTCTTATATAGCGCTTCAGGAGGTTTCTGGCATAGCGCTTCAGGAGGTTTCCGGTTTAGCGCTTCAAGAGGTTTCTTAGGCAGTGAGGAGGGGGGGGGGTGTGTGGAGTTGGAGGCTGCTGCCAGTTAGGCCTTACTGGATGGTCCCCTGGGGATTCCCTCACACTGGGCCAGGTCAGTGGGTTTGGTCAGGATTCCTCACACAACTTAAAGGGCAAGGCCTAGACCTAGTCACCCCTAGTGGTATAGGTGCCCCCTCCCCCTTCTGCCTAAAACTCCAGCACAGGGTCCCCCCAGGTCAGTGGTACCTCATCAACTGACTAGAAAGTTTCCCGCCCTTTCTATTTATACACCCAGGTCAGGTGACCTCTCTCTATTCTGGAAGGTTCCAGGGGCTTCTACATTCTAGGGATGGTCAGAGGAACCAGGCTAGTGATGTCACAATACCTAAGGGTTCTAGACAGCTCCTGGCAACTAGGGCGCTACTTGAAAGACCGCTCCGCAGTAGCAGGGGTCGGTGGCAGCCATCTTAGTGGTAGAGAGCACCTGCACCTTAGCATTGACCAGCAATGGTAAGGTGCCCGAAGACCTAGAGCCAACCAAAAAGAGGGTGGAAAAAAAATGAGGCAAGGGCGAAAAAAAAAACAGGGAAGATCACCCTAAGGCGGACAGGTCTAACACAATGCCTTTTATTTTGTTTTAAAAATCATCAGATAAATAAAATGCATTGTCATTTACAATGCCGATAGGTCAAACTCTCGTAAATGAGAGACCTACTGCATTGCAAATACTTGTTATTTATGTATGGTATTCTTTAGTGCAGACTTCACCCAAGCATGTTTCAAAGCACTGTGCAATCTGATATCCAAACAGGCCAGCAGGATATAGTTGCACCGCTGTTGCCCTCTTTACTTTGGTGTATTTGATAATGGGAGGTTGTGTGCTTCAGGGGACGCATACAGTACTAGGTAAGAGAAACAGGTCGGTAGGAAAAGCAGCATACCAGATAATTTAGGTAGCAAAAAGATCAGTGCAGATATACAGGCGCACGGAACAATTGAGGCAAAATTTGGCAAAACGTGCAGCTCATTACACAGCAGAAGCAAGAGCATGTTGACATTAGTCTCATAGAGACCTTTGAGTATGGAGAGCCTAGTAGGGTAGAGAATAAAGTAGACAACTAAGGGAGTGTGCACCTTAGAGAGAGATAAATCCCTCTAAAAACAAAATAATAAGTACAGAATGAGCAAGTAGTCTAAGAGGGGGATGCACCCATTGAGTGTGCACGGACTCAAAGCTTTACCTACCGATGACCCTTACTGCGGGTGTCCGGGCGGGAGTGCACACCACACGGACCAGGTACACGAAGCATGCCCAAGGAACCGGAATGGTTAGCATTCAGCACCCGTTTGGCCGTGTTTACAGTTTAACGACGTGCGGCCGAACAAAGAAGCCCCCTTAACAGTCTCTGGACCTAAATGTCAGTGTCCCAAAAAGGCGTGTAAAAACAGCTCATCATTTCAGAGGCAGTGGTTGTATTGTGCATCAGGAACGGGCGCTGTCTGGCATGTGCTATCGAGCGGGTCTGCAGTTAGATGCATCCTGTCTCTCCTTACCGGGGGGAGGGCCCTTGACACTCCGCCACTAGGTACCTTAACCGGACCAAATGGACATACCCCACTGTCATGGCGCCTGTGTATATCTGCCCCGGTACACTCCTCTATACCTGCGGCCACCTCTGGGTCTTTCGTGCTTTAAAGACCCGCATACGGCACTCTATACAGCAGCAGAGTACTGGAGGCAGGATAAGGGGCTGCTTCAGAGCAGTGTGCGGTGCACAGGCACTATTTTTGTACTTCGGAGAGTTACACAAGCAAGTCGAACATATTGTAGAGAATCATTAATGTGCAGAGAGGAAAGTCCAAAGACGAAATTAGAGAGGAAAAAAGAATATGATGAACAATATAAAAGAAAATACGTGGGCTTGAAAAAAAAACTGCGAAACTCAAGCAGCGTGTGTTTAAACACAGCTAAACACAAGTCCGTGTGTACCACAGTTTATGCTGCCGCTAACACTGTGCCTACCCCTGTATGAAGTTTTTGCTTGTTAGCACATATATAGCAGCCTCACTAAGTCTGGTGTCGGGCACAGTCCCATACTGAGGTATTTAACCCCTTAAGCACGGCTCTGGACTCACTTCCAAGATACACCGCAGCAGCAAAAAACAAGGAACACAGCAGAGTACTTGGGGGCCGAAACATAGGAAGTGGCGACAAAGACGTAGGACAACAATTTGGTCTGCCTTCAAGAGACTTTACCGCATAAATACTAAGCGCATATGCGCTTTTCCTCGCGGCCATGTTAAGTGTAGATAATGTGTAGGTATTATTTCTGTCACGCACCCTTGAGGCTCAGCCTGATGCAAAGAGTTCTAGTTTTGCAGCGGGTCCTCTCGGACTATCCTTCTGCTCAGCGATAGGAAATTAAAAACAAGAAATAGAAAAAACAATCTATTTCTTTATCTTTGGTATAATCGCGGCACCCGCGCTTTACATTTAATGTCATAAGTAAAGCGCGGGTGCCGCGATTATACCAAAAGTAAAGAGTTAGATGTTTTTTTCTATTTCTTTACCTTTGGTATAATCGCGGCACATGCGCTTTACGTATAACATCAAAAGTAAAGCGCGGGTGCTGCACTTATACCAAAAGTAAAGAAATAGAAAAAAAAAATCTATGTCTTTACCTTTGGTATAATTGCGAAACCCGCGCTTTACTTTTAATGTTATAAGTAAAGCGCGGGTGCCGCGCTTATACCAAAAGTAAAGAAAAACAAGTGGCGTGCGCGTCACGCCTGTGTCTGGGCACAATCATTGCTCCTCCCACGGCCTATTGTTGTCTATTACTCGCTCAGTGCGCGTATTAGACACCAATAGGCCATGGGAGGAGCTATGCACGCGCCTCTGGCCAATTGCGTGCAGAGTTTTACAATACTACGCACGCAAAGGCCAATGGGGGACTTCAAAAGGAAACGCACATGCACGAGCGCATGCGATTCCAGGGTCCGTTTCGGAACCCTCTGCAAAAGGACTCTACGCACTGCATCGCTAGGCGCGAGACCTAAAAATCAATGTCCCATGGAAACCCAGTCCTAATTATAACTACACAGTGGTAACCATATATATTTCAACAACGGTTAGCCCAAATCACAGAATAAATGGCCCCAAACATTCATGAAATCTGCAGAGGTGTCTTTAATGCAAATGATGACTCCACACCAATGGGTGTAGAGCCATCATTTGAATTAAACCACCTTTTTCAGATTTCATGAGCTGCTGGTGCTGTTATTTCCTCCACGGACCGCAGTTCCTAGTGGCCGGGGAGTATTGGGATCCTATATATATATATATATTCACTTAAAAAACCATAGGTTTCACACATGTTATAGTTAGCTGGACATTTCCCTCGTAAAAAACCAATGAAATCCCCCGTTATAGTTAGTGCAGGCAACTATAACTCACGCGACCGCAATCCTCTGCTGATGACGTCAGATAGTACATCACTGTATTTAGACACCTATTTACCCATGTCTTCTTCCATTAATCTTTAGCTATACATATATTACAAATATTTATTTTTCAGAAAGACACATATGTAATCAGTGATGTCATATCTGACGTCATCAGCAGAGGATTGCGGTCGCGTGAGTTATAGTTGCCTGCACTAACTATAACGGGGGATTTCATTGGTTTTTTACGAGGGAAATGTCCAGCTAACTATAACATGTGTGAAACCTATGGTTTTTTAAGTGAATATATATATATATATATATATATATATACACAAGTGCATAACCAATAAAGACATAAAGAAATAGCAACAGATCAAGCATTTCTCACTATTAAAACATACGGATGATTAAGACATGATTCATGCCAAACAGTAATAGCATCTTTTTGGAAGAAACAGGTGGACAACGGGGAGGCGGGTGGGACAGTGAGGAATCCACAGGCAGATACTGCATCCACCAGAAAAAGCATTACCGAAGGTAAGTAACTTGTTCTTCTGATGGATACTTCTGCCTGTGGATTCCTCACCTTTTGAATAGAATCCCTAAGCCGTACCTCACCCAGAGGAGGGTGTCCACCTGACTAGACCAAAAAATCTTGCAAAACAGATCAAGCAAAATGGCCATCCCTCCTAACCTCCGAATCCAATAATAATCGAATAATTTTTTGTCTAAATTATATTGAAAATAATACTCTAAAAATACTTGTATTAATAAATTTAGACAAACACTTAAAGGAAAACTTTTATTTATAATTAATTTAAAGATATTTCATACTTTACAAATTACGCCGAAGTAGCGACCCCAGCGCGACTTTTCAAAATAGCTACCAGAATGCGCGAATGGCTACGAATGGCTACTAGGGTGCGCGAAGGGTGCCCGACTTCTGTAAAATATTTTTCAAAAGAAGATTGACTATAGTTTTCCTAACTAAACATTATTCACAATTTTTTTTAAATAAATAAATATATATATATATTCACTGAAAAAAACATAGGTTTCAGGGGTGTTCTAGTTAGCTGGACTTTTCACTCATACAAAACCATTGAAATTCCCCCGTTATTGTTAGTTCAGCTAACTATAACTCGCGCGCCCGCAATGCACTGCTGATGACGTCACATATTATATCACTCATGACATGGTCAGTGACATCACTCATGACATCACTCATGACATCTCAAATGACATCACTGATGACATCATCCAGTGAATGTGTGTTTTTCTGAAAATTACATATGTTTTATATATGTATATCTCAAGGTCGATGGAAGAATAAATGGGTATATAAGTGTCTAAATGGATGATTTGTTAAAAAATTGATTGTATAACTGACTGATTAAGTGTATCTTAGTGAATACATGGCTTAGTGAGTAATGTTTAAATATGTAAATATCTGTATCAGTCTCTCACTTTTTGTATAAGTGGCTGCATGGGTTGGTGAGTAGCTACATGAGTGTCTATATAGGTTATTAGTTGTTTTTTTGAGTATCAGTATGAGTGTCTGTATTGTTCGGTGGGGGGTAATACGTAGTGCATAGGTGCATGAATGAGTGACTCACTGTTTGTATGTGTTGAAGACAGCATGTGTGCAGGACTGTATGGGTGGATGAGTGTGTGCATGGGTGTGTTAGTGAGTGAATGACTGTCTCAATAGTGTCTTTATGATTAACTACATATGTTTTAAACTAGTATATGTGACTATTGGTGTATGTAAGTGAGTATATGTGAGAGTGAGAGATTGGAAGAGTTCCTGTATGAATAAGTATGTGTTTCTATAAGTGATTGTTTAAAAGACTAAGTATGTGTAAGTTTCTGTAGAAGTAAATGTGGTGGTGTGTGTATAACTGTATATGCAAGTAAATGGATGTTTGATTCTTTATTAGCATGAGTGACTATATGTGTGAGTAACTCTATGGATGAGTGGCGTTGTGTAACAGGATGTATAGGTGTATGAGTACATATGATGAGTGAGTACATGTATGAGTGACTGTATAGGACTGTTGGGGAATGAGTGGATGTGTATGTGGATCTTAGAATTACTGAATAGGTTGTTGTAACTGGTATTGGTATGTCCATTGTTTTGAAAATTTTTGTTTCTATTTTTGAATGTGTGTATCAAAGGTTATATTAGGGGGAGAGGAGGTCTGCCACTCTATCACAAGGATGATGTCATCAGTGATGTCATTTGAGATGTCATCAGTGATGTCATGAGCGATGTCACTGACCATATCATGAGTGATGTAATATGTGACGTCATCAGGAGTGCATTGCGGGCGCACGAGTTATAGTTAGCTGAACTAACTATAACGGCGGAATTTCAATGGTTTTGTATGAGTGAAAAGTCCAGCTAACTAGAACGCCCCTGAAACCTATGGTTTTTTCAGTGAATTTCTAAGGTTTTTTCAATGCTTATTCCTAACTATAACGTGCCTGAAACCTATGTTTTTTTCAGTGAATTTCAAAGATTTTTTAAATGCTAATTTCTAACTATGCCTACAGAGATAGGACATGTGACGAAAGAAGAAAAAACGCACAGAAAGAAAAAAAAGAAATGCAGAAAGAAGCAACAGAAGTCCTCAAAGACGAAGAAAAGTGCAGGAAGAAGGATAACGTGCAGAAAGAACAAACAGAAGAGCAGAAAGAAGCCTTGTTGAAAAATCATCCTGTACCCTCAACTTTTTCAGACGGATACTGGTGGTAACTGAGTCTGCCTAACCAGTCCTAGAGCCAGTGCTATGTTAAAAGACACTCAGAATACAGTGAAAACACCTACATACACTAGGAAACACTATGCGTTGGGGTCCCCCTGTGATTAGCATGACCTCCTCTGTAAGCCCCTAGTATATAATAGGGCAGGGGATTAAAACTACCTCTTAAAACACGCCACAGGGCGTGTTTGCGCACGTCACCTCAGGCCCCGTCCCCTCCCTTCCCCACTGTGTAAACACGCCCTGTGACCGTTTTAAGTTGGGAGATTAAGTACCCTTGGATCCTGAGGGTCCCCAGGGTCCAACTAGACCACTAGGTACCTATAGTAAGCACCACAGAGCTGCATTGCAGAGAGATGTAAAAAAGGGCACGGCCTAGACCACCTCTCTGCAACGCAGCGCAGTGGCGCTTACTGGAAGCACCTGGTGGGCTAGTTGGCCCCCAGGGTCCCTCAGGATTGAAGGGAAATTATTTCCCCAACTTAAAACGTGCCACAGGGCGTGTTTGCACACGTTAGCTCAGGCCCCGTCCCCTCCCTTCACCACTGTGTAAACACGCCCTGTGGCCGTTTTTAGTTGGGAGATTAAGTTCATTTGAATCCTGAGGGTCCCTAGGGTCCAATTAGCCCACTAGGTACCTCCAGTAAGCGCCACAGAGCTGTGTTGCAGAGAGGTGTAAAAAGTGGCATGGCCTGGACCACCTCTCTGCAACGCAGCTCAGTGGTGCTTACTGGAAGCACCTGGTGGGCAAGTTAGCCCCCAGGGGCCGTCAGGATTGAAGGGGAATTATTTCCCCAACTTAAAACGTGCTATAGGGTGTGTTTGCACATGTCGCCTCAGGCCCCATCCCCTCCCTTCCCCACTGTGTAAACACGCCCTGTGGCCGTTTTAAGTTGGGAGATTAAGTCCCCTTGAATCCTGAGGGTCCCTAGGGTCAAACTAGCCCACTAGGTACCCCCAGTAAGCTCCACAGAGCTGCGTTGCATAGAGGTGTAAAAAGGGGCGTGGCCTCAGAACACCTGTCTGCAACGCAGCTCTTTGGCGCATACTGGAGATACCTGTTGGGCTAGTTGGCCCTCAGGGACCCTTAGTATTGAAGGGGAATTAATTCCCCAACTTACAACTGGCCAGGGGGCGCGTTTGCAGAGTGCTGCAAGGAGGGGGCGTGGCCTCCGATGTGATGCCGGTCTTTTATTTATTTTATTTTTTGAGAAGGAGGGCTGTGTGGCCCCCCTTCTTTTTCTAATTTATTGGCCCTGGGGATCCCATCACCCAGGACCTGCACCCTAATTTTTTGTTGTTGAAAAAAATAAATTTGGAAGGGGGCCGTGTAGCCCCCCTCCCAAGGCCTTAATCGGCCCCGGGGACCCCAACCCCCGGGTCATGGCCTTTTTTTTAAAATTCATTAGTAGGGGGGCTGCGTTGCCCCCCTCCTCAGGCCACTTCTGGCCCCGGGGACTCCATCCCCCGGGGCCGGCCTTTGTTTTTTATTATTTTAAAAAAATATATATTTATAGAAACACCTAGGACATGCTGGACAAACCGTATGTACGTATCACCATGACGATTTGCGTGATATTCATTAAAAGGCGACTATGCATACAATGAATCCACGTGGAATGTATTTACACCGCTAGTGAAGCTCTG
Organism: Triturus cristatus; assembly: GCF_964204655.1. Lineage (NCBI taxonomy): Eukaryota > Metazoa > Chordata > Amphibia > Caudata > Salamandridae > Triturus > Triturus cristatus. The sequence goes on along the minus strand of NC_140579.1, from coordinate 639,150,726 downwards.
ACGTGTCTGATGCCCTACCGTGCCTAAGCCCGGCGCCACCGCCGGTGAGTACTCTCCAAGTAGACACCCTTGTCGTTTATTTATACAAACATGGGTAGCTATTGACGGGCATATTTAATACACACGCACACCAAGCCATTCAAAGGGGATTCGACAAAAATTCGACCAAACTATGCAAGAAATCCCCCTCACGGTTAATAAAACACACATCCACCGCCGGATGTGTAATACTTTTTATTTTACTCTCTGGAAAGGAGACGAACCTCACTTGAGAGTCACAGCGTGCTCCTGGCTGAGCCCAATGCTGTGTTACACCCACCAGTGTCTGCCGAGTGCCACACACCTCTGTGTTGTATTCCTCCAGCTAGTGCGTATGCTATGACACTCTCTAGCCCATGTGCACTGTAACACCACCCCGTGAATATGTCATGCCACACTTGCCTTCGCACGGGTTATATTGCCCCATCTAACGTGCCTTCCTCGATGCCTATGTTAGAACGCACAGCGCTATGCCATACATATTACAATCTGGGATCCATATCTTTGTCACAGTGCATATGCAACGTTACACTCCCCAGCACATATTTTATATTACAACTTTAGAGACTAGTTAGGTTACACAACACTGCCCTGTGCATATTACACTCCAAGGCGCATATCGCATAGCACGCGCTAGTGCCTGTGCTATCTCGCGCTCTCCAATGAATCTGTCATTGCGCACAATGTATTGCATATTATATTTCACGCCCCGGTTCATCTTATATCACACTTTTTGGTGCATAGTTTATACCATATTCTATATCTAGTTTTCATTTTCAATCGTGCTCTCAGGACTATGTTCTATATAACACTGCGTCCACCTACCCTTTTCACGGGCATTACATTTTGTGATGGGGGTGGAGGGTCAGGGAGTGTTTCTGCCAAGTGAGCCCGGTTTCACAAACGTCCTCTTCTTCCTGAATAAAAGTGAGATTATGCTGCATACTTGTTCATATTTTAAGTAGTTCGCACAGACACACATTTTAAAAACAATACCGTTCCTAATACCCACCTTCTCTGAACAGTTAGCTTGCTGCCCCATCCCCCTCCTCCCTATCCTTTGTTGTCTGAATCCATGGACTAGCCTCCTCCCTCCTGCCATGCATGGTCTGATGTACTGCCACTGCCCTCCATTTAGCATGATGTACCAGTCCACTCCTCCTGCCCTCCATTGCCCAATTCTATGACCCATCATTGACCTCCTGCTTAGCCTCTGTGCTTAGCTTGCTGCCCCTATTCTCCTCCCCCCTGCCCTCCGATGTCTTTGTGCATGCCCCTGCTCCATCCTTTTTGCCCACCATGTTCCATCGACCTGCCACTCCTATCTACTCTTGAGTGTTCTGTTGAGCTGCCACTCCCCTCCCACCTGCCTAGCATTGTCAGATGACTGTAACCTGTCCCTACCACCTCCACCCTGCCTGTCCACATGCCATGCCCCTATCCCCTTCCTCCTGTCCTCCATGGTCCATTTTACTGCCACACCCTTCTGCCCTCCCTGGTCTGTTGGGCTGCAACTGCTCCTCCTGCCTGCCCCACGCGGTCTGTTGTGAGGCCCCTTCCTCTGAACTCTCTTTTCTGTGCCCAGGTCCTGACCCTCCCTTCTATCCTCCATGGTCCTTTGTGTATGCCCCTGCACCCTCCTTCTTGCCCATCATAACCATTGTGCTGCCACTAACCCTCCTGCTTGCCATACATGGTCTTCTGTGCTGCCATGTCCCCTCCCACCTTCCCTGTGTGGTCAGCTAACTGCCCCTGACCCCTCCCACCTTCCCTCCATGGTCTGTGTGTATGCTATCATAGTCTCACTGTTGCTCTCCATGGGGTGTCTTGTTTCTAGTGCCCATCCTGCCTGACCTCCATGGTCATCTTGCTGCTCCTGCCCTGCCCCCTTGCCCCCAGCCCTCTGTTTCCATGGGCAGACCCCTATTCCCTCCCTCCTGGCTTGTCTGTTCCATTGTAATGCCCCTGATCCGTCCCTCCTGCCCTTTATTGTCTGTTATGCTGCAGCTTTCTCTCCTGTCTGTCGCTTATGGTCAGCTAGCTACCATTGCCTCTTTCCCCTCTGTTCTCTGTTGTCCATGTGCATGGTCCTGTCCCCTCCCTATTGCTTTCTATGGATTGTTGTGCTGCACTCTCGTCCCGCATGCCCTGTGTGGTGTATTGTGCTGCTGCAAACCCTGATGCCTGCCCTGTAGCGTCAGTTTGGTGCACCTCTCCATGTCCCTCCTGTCCTCTGTTATCCGAGTCCATGTCCCTACCCCAATTCCTCCTGCCTACCATGATCCAATGTACCATACTTGCGAACATTTTGAACTTGGTAAGAGGGAGATTTTGGAAAACAACTGTGGTATTGATTTTCCCCTTTGAGTTACTTTGAAAAAGAGGAGATTGTAGACAGGAGACAGATCAAATAAAGCCCATTTGAGCTTAAAAACATTGGACGTTTCCTGGCTGAAATGGGTCTGTAGGCATGTATGGTTGTACTACCACTGCCTCTTCCTTCTGCCCACAATGGTCTATTATATTGCCACAGCCTCTCTTGCCAGTCCTGTATTGTTGGTTTGTTGCCCCAGCCCCCCTTTCCACTGCCCTCCATAGTCTGTTGTGCTGCCACTGCCCTTCCTGCCTGCCCAGTGTGGTCAAATTGTTGACTCTGCACTCTCCTACCTGCCTTCAATTTTCAGAGTCCGTGCCCCTGGCCTCTGCCTCTCAACAGTATCTCAATGAACAACTAGATTGCTAACATTCTATATTTATTACAAAAGTGTGGAACGCCTGACGTCATCTTGATGTAATCAAAACTGTAATACCTAGAGCATTTCCTTTAGAAATTACATATATGAGAGGGTCATATTTGCATCAAAATTATGGTTAGTGCTCTAAAAAACTAAAATGAGGGCATATTTTCTGAGTTTACAAATAGCGACAAAGAACTTTAATTATTTGTAATCTTTATGTTTTTTTATCCAGTTGACCACTTGATTAAATGTTGCACTTAGGGGAGAGGATGTGGTGTTACTTCCAGAGCTGCTGACTTTGCAACTGGGGAACCAGGTTGGAGTTTCTGCTTACTTAATCTCCACATGTCTACAACCAAAATGAATTTGATCTTGTGTGACGTAACCAATGCTCATGTAAAGCACTCCAATACCTGATAAGTCTGCACTATATAAAACTGCAAATACACAAAAAATAAGTGTTTTGCACATTTCTGTCATTGGGCTACATGTGGGCTACATCTGGTGATATTTGTGCTGCATTTGGGATCTTTTGTCTCTGGTGGCCATCTTGGGAGATTTATTTGTTATGAAGTTTCCTAATTTCCTCATTTACTGCAGTCTCCTCAGTAGGAAATGCTTTCAGTTTTTTACTTTGATTCCATCAAGAAGGTATTCAGATATGTCACACATTTGCCATAAATTCTGAATGTTAGCACTCTAGTTGCTCATTAGATCACTGTAGTAAAGCTACTGCTCACCACGGAAGTCTGCTGCTGGTATTAAAAGTGCATGTTTCAGTCTGCATGTTGGACTTGGCCCTTCTGGCAAGTTCACCCCTAGAACTTTTTGCATTATCCTAGCCTTTTTCCTGTGTTGTACTAGTGGTTTTAGGCCTCTAGGCGCTTTCACTCTGTGTCCCAGTGGAAAGCGCTTGCGCTCTGTGTATGGTTGAGTGAGACTGACATGCCCTCCCATAGGAATGCATGGGGGATCTGAGTGACCATGTTAGTTCCTGATGCGTGGGCAGTGCAGGGCCGAGTTTGGTATGTGCGAACTCGTGAGATTAAATCCTGCATGATGATGTGTGCGGTGTTACTGTGACTAGTATAGAAGTGCCACTTCTAGACACTGGCATAAATGTGCAGTGACTGCCTGGCGTGTGATTGGCTGGTGTGCCTGGCCCCAGGAGTCAGGATGGGTCTGCCCCAGTGGTGGGTGGAGAGAGCTGCATGTAGATGGGTATGAGGAGTACACCTGGGACCTGAATAGGGCTGGCCTTTCCCCACACAATGTTGGCTCCGCCCCCTGTGGTGCGACTGATGACCCTGGCCTGTTCTGTGAATAGGGAGAGGGGCTGAGCAAAACAAAGTGCTCAAGAACCAGTTGCATCTGGTTCGCCCCTTCCCTGCACCTTGAAACAAAGGTGATCTGTGTATAAAAAGGGGCTGTGTCCCCTTACAAAATGTTCTCTTTTTGGATCCTGACAGAGGGGGGCTTGCTGCTGGTGGGGCCCAGGAGGGACCGCCATGTGGGCTACCTCCCTGCTGGAGGGTCCTGTGTGCTGGCCCCTGGGCCCTACCTTGCCCCTTGGACGCCTTCAGGACCTTTTGGACCTTTTTGCTGGTCCTTTTACTCTGCCAAGGCTTGATACAGCCTTCTAGCGCCTGGGAGCGCTGAAATTGGGCTCCTGAAGGAGCACTGGAGCTCTCCAGCATGTTGCTGCCTATTGCCTGAGGGAATCCCCACTGGAGGGATTCCCCCGTCATGGCTGCCGAGCGGGAGCCCACCCCGCTTCATCTTTCTGTTTACCTTAATTTGCGGGTGCCTACCCCGCATTATATTTTAATTTGCGGGTGCCCACCCTGCTTTATATTCTTTTGCGGGTGCCCACCCCGCTGTGTACGCCCCCTATTGATCTTTAATTACGCGGGTGCCCACCCCGCCTTGCCGCCAGAAGAAGATCACTGCTGCCGGCCAGATCAAAAACCGGAAGCCAGGCACGTCGGTTTGGGACAGGGGCGGGGCCTCGCCGTCATTTGCCCCGACCGGGAGAAAGCGTCCCGGAAGACTGTGCCTGCCTCGCGGGGCTCCCGTGAGTTGAGGGAGCCCTGCGTATGTCTCAAGTCCCGGGTCCCAAGAGGGGGCCCGGGTGAAAGGAGCAGTGCTGCTGCAAGAGAGGCGGGAGCCCACCCCGCTCCCGCGACCAGAGGAGAGAGCCCCGCCGCCGCCGGAGTGTCAGGAGCAGCACCTGAAGAGCCTGGTGAGTGGGGCTGTGTTTGGTGTCCGGGGAGGGGTGAAACCGAGTCCCCCCCAGGCTGCCGAAGCCCCGAGAGTGCCAGTGGAGGCACGGTACTTGAGTGGCCCCGCCTGCCAGAGGGCCGCTCCAACGGCAGGGCCAGCATGTGTTGTCTAAGAGCCTAGACGGCTCCAACGTGGGGGCATATTTGTTTAAGAGCCCGAGTGAGGCTCCAACGCGGGGGCATTCCTCTGGTGATAAGAGCGGCCCCGGAAGGCAGCGGGCCGCTCCAACGTTGTCCCGGGGGCAGATGGGTGTTTTCGAGCCCACGAGGCTCCCACGCTGTGTTGGGCACATTTCCCCTGCCGATCTAGAGCCAGAGAAGGCTCCCACGCCAGGCATCATGTTTGGTTTAGAGCGCTAGTGCGCTCCAACGTGTAACATACTGTTTTCAAGGCACTGTGGTGCCCAGGCTCATTTCCACAGCTGCCCAGCACTTAGTGGGCAGCTGCAACGTTTAGGTTGTGGCCCTTTGCGCTTTGCCTTGACTGCGTGTGCAGTCCAGCCCTGACTTTGTGGACATAGGGCGTTTGAGCCCCTGAAAGGCCAAGTTGGCCTGGGGACCGTTTTCTTGTGTTGTGCCCTCACCTAGGGTACATGTTATTTTTAACAGGTATACTTTTGCGCAATGTGCACTGCCTTTATGCATATATTGATGCTTATGGTGTTAGGAAATGTACGGTGTACAGTATGTATTGCGCACCCTGTATTTTATACCTCTAGATAGGATGTCTGCCTAGGAGGTTGTTTTACCTGTTTAGGTTTCTGTTAGGGAGATAATATTTCCCTGTGCGATATACGCCCCTAGTGTAGTTATACTTAGGTGGTTAGGTCTAATGCGTTAGACTAATGAGAAATTGCATAGTGTGTTTATGCCCCTGTGATGGATGCAGGATAGGTTTTATACCTGATGCTAGTGTGATGACGCTGAGGTCATTATTGCGCCAGTAGTTACTGGTTGTGCTCTACAGTGAATTTGTGTTACAGTTAGTATATGTTCCACATGTACAATTGGTGATTTGTGCTGATTCTGACAGTGGTCCATGTGGCCCTGTCTTGTGTAAATAGTCCCCTGTAAATTCCGCCCAGTGCCAGTTGGCACAGTGTAAATTGTGTGAATATTATCTAATGTGTTTTGGTATAATACAAAGGCTATTTTTATAATACCTTGTGTGGAGTTTCTTTTGTGGTGGGCCTTGGGTCTTGTTGCTGGGTGCGCGCGCAAACGCTTTGACATTGCCTCCGGGATAAGCCTGACTGCTCGTGCCAAGCTACCAAGGGGGTGAGCAGGGGTTATCTTTGGCGTGTAACTCCCCAGCCCTGACTAGAGTGGTGGTTAATGCCTGGCTTTGGCGCAAGCCCTAGCCAACCAGAAATCCCATTTCTAACACTGCATATCAGAATTTTTCAATGAAATAGAAGAGGATTTGAGAAGTCACTCAAAATGTGCCCTCATTTTTCTTTCTTCAGCACTAATCATAATTTCTATGGCAAAATGAACCTCCTCATTGTGTTCCTTTTTAAAATAAATGTTTTAAGTGTTACCAGTTTATTCCAATCAAGATGGCTTCAAGGTGTGCCATACTTTTGTCATAAGTAAGACAGTAAGCGCTCTAGTTGTTCCTAAGAACACTCTGGGACATTCTGTCATTGGGCTATACTTGGGCTACATCTGGGTGATATTTGGGCTATATTTGGGCTCTTTTGTCTCTGGTGGCCATCTTGGGAGATTTATTTTTTTATGAAGTTTCCTAATTTCCTCATTTACTGCAGTCTCCTCAGTAGGAAATACTTTCAGTTTTTTACTTTGGTTCCATCAAGAAGGCATTCAGATGTGTCACACATTTGCCATAAATTCTGAATGTTAGCACTCTAGTTGCTCATTAGATCACTGTAGTAAAGCTACTGCTCACCAGGGAAGTCTGCTGCTGGTATTCAAAGTGCATGTTTCGGTCTGCAGGTCAGAATTTTTTTATGAAATAGAAGAGGATTTGAGAAGTCAAAATGTGCCCTAATTTTTCTTTCTGCAGCACTAATCATAATTTCTATGGCAAAATGAACCCCCTCATTTTGTTCCTTTGTAAATTAAATGTTTTAAGTGTTGCCACTTTATTCCAATCAAGATGGCTTCAGGTGTGCCACACTTTTGTCATAAGTAAGACTGTTAGCGCTCTAGTTGTTCGTTAGAACCCTCTGGGACATTCTGTTATTGGGCTATACTTGGGCTACATCTGGGTGATATTTGGGCTACATTTGGGCTCTTTTGTCTCTGGTGGCCATTTTGGGAGACTTATTTGTTATGAAGTTTCCTAATTTCTCATTTACTACAGTCGCCTCAGTAGGAAATACGTTCAGTTTTTTACTGTGATTTCATCAAGAAGGCATTCAGATGTGTCACACATTTGCCATAAATTCAGAATGTTAGCACTCTAGTTGCTTATTAGGTCACTTTAGTAAAGCTACTGCTCACCAGGGAAGTCTGCTGCTGGTATTCAATGTGCATGTTTCAGTCTGCATGTCAGAATTTTTTTATGAAATAGAAGAGGATTTGAGAAGTCACTCAAAATGTGCCCTAATTTTTCTTTCTGCAGCACTAATCATACTTTCTATGGCAAAATGAACCCCCTCATTTTGTTCCTTTTTAAATTAAATGTTTTAAGAGTTACCACTTTATTCCAATCAAGATGGCTTCAGGTGTGCAATACGTTTGTCATAAGTAGGACTGTTAGCGCTCTAGTTGTTCTTTAGAACACTCTGGGAAGCTGCAGTAGAACACAAAGAAATCAACTGACAGTCTCTGCCCTTGTTGGATGAACATGTTTTACTGAGAATGTCAGACTTCATTCTCACATGACTGAGAAAGATAATGTGAATTTACAGAAAATATGCTCTCAGTTTAGCTTATAGATCACCTTCCAAACCTCTGTGGGAAAAGCATGAGAAAATAGTTTTCTCTCAAACATGATTCATGATATCACAGCAGAAGGCTTTTTCACATGGTAAAATCACCTTAGAACACACCACAATTCCTAAAATGAGTATGGTACCATCAACAAATGATTTATAATGTAACTAAAGTCTTAAAACCTTCTATTAACTGCAATGCTTTTTAATGAGGTGCTATCATGTATATTGCTCCCAAGATGGCTGCCAACACTTCTTGGATGAAGTACTGACAGCCAATCAGATCTCACGATGAGATGTGTGGTTAGGCTCCGCCCACATATATATATGCTTTTAAATGCTATTTTCTCAGGAAATACTGAACAGATTTACACCAGACCTGCAAAAGGCACTTCCTTGACTTTATGGCTACCTCTCTGCCAAATTTCAAGTCTCTATTTTTGAATGTGTGTATCAAAGGTTATATTAGGGTGAGAGGAGGTCTGCCACTCTATCACAAGGATGATGTCATCAGTGATGTCATCAGTGATGTCATTTGAGATGTCATCAGTGATGTCATGAGTGATGTCACTGACCATGTCATGAGTGATGTAATATGTGACGTCATCAGCAGTGCATTGCGGGCGCGCGAGTTATAGTTAGCTGAACTAACTATAACGGGGGAATTTCAATGGTTTTGTACAAGTGAAAAGTCCAGCTAACTATAACACCGCTGAAACCTATGGTTTTTTCAGTGAATATATATTTATATATATATATATATATATATATATATATATATATATATATATATATATATATATATATATATATATATATATATATATATATATATATATATATATATCAGCAGATGCTCGCTCTACGCCTCCATGCCACACCGCTGGAACAAAGCGAGATAGGACCCAGATAGGTGCTTGATTAGTTTATTTTGCAAGCACACATTCCACCATGACGCGTTTCGGCAGCTCCTCTGCCTTGATCACATGACAGCGCTTACACGGAAGGAATCCATTTTTAAAGTGAAATTGCAAGGTCACATGATACAGTAAACATGGAAAACACTGCAACGTTACAACAATGTGTAATTTGAAAGACAGACTTTAGGTATAACAATTTTATCGCTTAGATGCCTTTTAAAAAATCACCTAATTGTCATGTCTATTATTGATAAAATCATTCAATGCTTCATATCTGTAGAGTCATTTTGAGGGTTGAATACTGGCATAAATGCCTAAGACCTACATGTTTTCCATTTGTTAGCGTAAGTAGTTTTACATGGGACCTTAGTGATAATTAGATGTACCCGTGTATACAATAGTTATTAACTCAAAGATTTTGAAAACTGGTAAGAGAACCGGTGTATAAAGATTATTTAAAGTGCAAGTGCGTAAAAAAAAAAGTGCATGAAAATAGAAGTGTGTTGAGGGGCTGGTAAAAATATAACCTCCCTCTGTGCATAATTAGAATAATAACTACAAGGATTATTTCTAATGTTACAGACTATAAGTGTCTGAGCTATGTGTTCTGACTAAATATGTCGTAGGCTGAAGTTTAGGATTGCGGTCGCGTGAGTTATAGTTGCCTACAGTAACTATAACGGGGGAATTTCATTGGTTTTTTATCAGTAAAATTTCCAGCTAACTATAACATGTGTGAAACCTATGGTTTTTTCATTGAATTAGCAAGGTTTTTTAAATGCTAATTCCTAACTATAACGTGTGTGAAACCTTTGGTTTTTTCAGTGAATTTGTACGGTTTTTTAAATGCTAAGTTACTTTACGCCATTCGTGGCGTGCACGCCCACTTAACGCAGTTTGTTCCGTGCGCGCACGGTGAGCACGCGGTGCGCCCACTTTACGCAGTTAGTGCCGTACACGCAAGGTGGGCATGCAGTGCGCTACGCGCACCGCGTGCCCACGTTACGCACCGTGCGCACATGGAGGACATATTATGCGCTTCCTTGTGATAGGTAATCTGTTAAATTTAATTTGTAAGTGATGACAATAATATGCCATGCACAGAGAGTGTTTTTTTTTTTTATTAAAATTTTTAGCGTAAGCGCACCGTACGCGTACGGTAAGCGTAATCGGCGAAATTTTCAAAAAATGAAAATTTACCGTTTTTGGCCTTGGGGGATCTTTGAGGACTCAACTAACGTGGCTATGTGCATGGGCGCTGTCTAAACAGCCCCTTTATATGTTTTTTGCCTTTGTTTACAGCCCCCCCCCTCAGAGTGCGAGAGAGAAAATGGCGGCCGCCGCTTCCTGGTTTCGACCGATTCGAATGTTTACTTAGATGTAACAGGAAGCTGCGTCCGCCATTTTGTCTCTCGCATTGAGAGTTATTTCTCAAACTTGATGCCCAAAAACATGTTACGGGGCATTTTTGACAACTCCCTCCCACACAGTCATGTTGAGGGAGTCCCCAAACATCCCCCAAGAGCAAAAACGGTTTTATTTTTTTTTCGGCAATTTCGCCGAGTACGCTTACCGTACGCTTACCGTAAGCCTACGGTAAAAAAAAAAAAAAAAAAAAAACACTATCCACACTTACCCCACCCCCTGTGCTTTTGGTGGCCGGAGGCCACCAAATGTACAGGGCTTATTAATAGGTAAAAAAAACTAAATTTTGGCAACATGAAATTATAAAATCGAAATAAAAAAAACACTATCCACATTGACCCCACCCCCTGTGCTTTTGGTGGCCGAAGGCCACCAAATGTACAGGGCTTATTAAAGTTGATAAAAACCGTGCACGGAACGAACTGCGTTAAGTGGGCGCGCACGCCTCGAATGGCGTAAAGTAACTTAGCATTTAAAAAAACGTACAAATTCACTGAAAAAACCATAGGTTTCACACACGTTATAGTTAGGAATTAGCATTTAAAAAACCTTGCAAATTCACTGAAAAAACCATAGGTTTCACACATGTTATAGTTAGCGGAAATTTTACTGATAAAAAACCAGTGAAATTGCCCCGTTATAGTTAGTGCTGGCAACTATAACTCACGCGACCGCAATCTTCTGCTGATGACATATGTGTCTTTATGAAAAAAAAATATTTGTAATATATGTATAGCTAAAAATGTATGGAAGAAGACATGGGCAAATAAGTGTCTAAATACAGTATTAGCATCAGCAGAAGATTGCGGTCGCGTGAGTTATAGTTGCCAGCACTAACTATAACGGGGCAATTTCACTGGTTTTTTATCAGTAAAATTTCCGCTAACTATAACATGTGTGAAACCTATGTTTTTTTCAGTGAATATATATATATATATGTTCCACAAATATCCAATAACGTGCGCTCTCAATACCAAAGAATCCACGAAAATTGCGGTGAAGGGGTGTTTATTCACAACGCGTTTCAACTGCAAGAGTCTTGATCACGTGAATATTAGTGCTCGTGTTACTGGCTGAATAAGTACACATGGGCTATAAACATAAACAAGGGACCACTGCACGTCATGACTGGTGACAACGGCAGACATCTTAGAATGGTCTCAAAACATCACTTCAATGCAGTGAATAATATAAAACAAAACGAAATGGAGGTGTAACAAAGTTAGCAGCAAATGGCAGACATGTAAAGAAAGCACATTGCAACATAATACATTTGTCAAATAACAATAATTGATGATCCCATCAGTTCGACACATTCGAATAATAAGTAAAATACACAGCAGTGTTCATCAATGTGCAGTGTGCCAGGACCTACATGTAAATAAATGTAAATATAGATAACCCAGAGGAATAATCTGGGCAATCCTAGCCAAACATGTTCACCACAGGTATAATCACGACTATGAGGGATGTGCGGGCAAGTGCCCCTATATCAAATTGAAGCCTTGCAAAAGCATGGCAACTAGTCGCAGCGGAAGAGATATAGATACAGAGTATGTGTTCCCCAAGTGGGGCTGACCGTGTTGATAGACAGGTGGTGGTCCAAAGTTCTCAAATGCCCATACTCACAGTACTAGTGGTGATGACAGTGATGAAAAAGGGGGAAAAGGGTAGGATGCCCGTGCAAGGTGAGTGCCGGTGTTGGGGCCCCTTCCTTTCCTCCTGAAATAAAATATACAGAAATACACAAATTATTAAAATTGATCAAATACATGATCAAATGCTTAAAGGTTACATTCAAAACATGCACTTGCATGTTGATGCATCTGAAAATTCTAGTACATGTTCTTACAAGGAAGAAGAGAGTAACGGAAATGACATTAGCATGACGAAATTCGAGAAGAGAAGCAGAACAAGAAAAAGAAAAAGAAAAAGAAAGAAAGACAGAAAAGAAAAGAAAAGAAAAGAAGAGAGCAAAGAGAAGTTTTTTATTTTAATAAAGAAGAGAAAAGAAGAAGAAGAAAGAAGAAAGAAGAGAACAAAGAAAACGGAAAAACATGGAGAAACACAGAGGAACACCTGTAAATGACTGTCTGATAAACAATAGTAACATCGCAAAACAACTCAAAACAAAGCAACAGAAGCTATTGCTCAACTATTCTCTCAAATGTATGGCCAATTCTTCATACTGGTTAAGACCCCCAGGATCCTTGGTCTGGAAATCCATAACATATTTCGATTCCCTTTGCCTCAGCCTCAACACCCTGTCACCTCCCCTCGGGTTACTCATGATTTGTTCCAAAATGAAAAATCTAAGTAAAGTGGGGTCCGAAAAATGATCATCTCTGTAGTGTCGTGCAACAGGATATTTTTCGTCTGCATGCGTGATGGCCCTACTGTGTTCAAGCACCCGCTTCTTAGCCTGAAGTGTGGTAATGCCTATGTACCACATTTTGCATGCGCATTCGATGACATAAATGGCAAACGTTGTACTGCATGTGAGAAACTGTTCTATTCTCTTCTCCACCCCATTGTAGGAGATCGTTTTGATGAACGTGCTTTGTTTGCACTCCTTACAGTGACCACAGGGAAAAAATCCCTGAAGGCCATGTGCATGCCTCTCGGGATATGTGGTCACATCGCTGTGCACCAACATATCCCTGATGTTCCTCCCTTTCCTGTATGTGATGCTGGGCCGGTTGGGAATGCTAGTGCCAATGATGTTGTCGTTCTTCAGAATGTTCCAGTTCTTGACTAGGATGTGTTTGATGTTGTCTGAGTTGGTATTGAAAGTCATGATGATACGTGTAGTGTCCTCATCCTCCTTCGTGGCCTGTGTGGGTTTGTCCAACAACGTGGAAAACCTGGAGATACCATTGGCCCTGTCTTTGGCTCTGTTGAGTACCCATTTAGGGTATCCCCTATCTTTGAAACGCTCAAATATCTCCTGACTAACAAGTAGATACGCTTCCTCTGAGTTGCAATTCCTCTTCGCCCTCATCAACTCACCGAAGGGAATGCTCCATTTCAGGGTCTCAGGATGACTACTGAGTGCGTGGAGGATGCTGTTGCCTGCAGTGGCCTTTCGGAAAAGTGTGGTGCGTATCTGGTTGTCGATGATGTCAATCTTGACATCCAGATATTCGGCCCCTGTGTTGCTGACATGCCCCGTGAGAACAATATTGTTGGGGTTAGTGTTGAGACATTCGATGAATTCAAGAGCTTTATCCCTGCTACCTTTCCAAATGATGAAAAGATCATTGGTCTGCTGTCAATCTTATATTTCAGCACGTGCACCGCGCATTTGGGAAATATTTTATTCCCCCAGTGCAGAGTGTGTTGGATCACACTCGCGGCTTACAAACGACAATCCGTTGTAACATCCACGCTCAAGTGACTGTTTGGCTCAGTTAACGTTATGATGGCCACAGAGTTAGCACGCATTTCTCACTGAGTTCGTGGCGGTGAGAAACAACAGAGCAGTGCGATATCGCTGAATCAGCAAAGAGAACTATTTTCGTCTGAGTACATCTTTCCGGGTGTGTGAGTCAGCAGTGACATTTGACTGGCAGGAGTAACGTGTATTTTACAGGGGTACCATTGAATTCACTTTTTGCGGATACGAAACCAGGGTGTAGTGCTCATGGAAGAAGAGGAAGAACGCAGGGCAGCTGCTCTGGCTATTTTCACCAGAAAACCTAAAAGCTCACTAACAACCAAATCAGGAACGACATTTATGTTGTCCACTGATGACAAGATGGCGAAGCTTGAGAAACTTAAAAAAACTGAAATTTCAAATTGGTGGGAGGCCATCTCTTTACAAAATTATATTGACCAAGAAATGGTGCCCAGGGGCTTGAGAATTTTCATAACACCTACATATGAGACACCCAATCCAGCAATGTTGACAGAATGGTCCGAAAATTCAGCCTTAAGCTCTAGGAGAATGCTCGAGATCCTAGTTAAATATGCCTGGGTTGACAGAGAGGCCATTCTCAAGCAGATACAAGAAATTATGGAAGAACTCAGAGCATTGACAGACAAGGAGACAGTAGAGAAATCTTTACAGAGCATGAAAGAGCGTCTAAAAAAACATGAAGAGGAAATTAAAGCACGCAAGGAGAGAAAAATGAATAGAGATTACAATGACTATGAGAGTGGGAGAATTCTCACCTTCAGTCGCAAGTATGATCATCTCTACGAAAATAGAGGCAGCGGACGAGGAAGCGCAGAAACAGAAGGAAGAGAATTCAACAGCGATGGAAGAAGAGGCAGAGCAAGGGGCGGCATGGGAAACTACAGAACCCGCTCCAGAAGGATGCGCTGATGGATATGGAAATGGTAAATAGAACCATCATTAATTTGTCTAATAGAATGATGACGGACCTGAAAAAAAGGACTCTATGCCTTGGTCTGTCCTTCTGTCCATCTAGGCCCTTTAACTACACAGAGGCCAGGATAGACTTGTTTAAGTTCATCAGGAAGTTGAAATTAAAAAAATGGCATGCTCTCAAAAGATTGGGCAACAGCACCAGGTTGAAATCTCCAACACACAGACGACAGAATGAGATTACAACTGGAGATATGGACACCCTGATAAACATGATTGAATTGGAACAAGAGGGAACAGGTGAAACCGGAGGGTTCACTAATAATTCCGTCAACCTACGTGGTAGTGACAGTTGTTATACCAGCAACACCCAGATTTTGGATAATTTTGGGGTTATCACTGATGACAGTGCACTTTCTGGTTTTAAACCCAAGTCCACTTTTCTCCCTTCTCTACCACATGACAATATAGATACTTTTCATGACTGTGTCTCCAGAGCTTTGTGTACTTTCAGAACGAAGAAAAATAATTTCAAGTTTAATAATCTTTCTCATGACCAAAGGCAGGCCCTCCAGGACCTTGCCGATGACACTAGTGTGGTGGTACGTCCTGCAGACAAGGGTGGCAATATAGTCATTCCGAATAGAGACAAATATGTAGCCGAAGCACAAAAACTGTTGAGGGACTCCAAGAACTACATCTCTGTCTCCACAGAAACATACAACCAGAGTATCATTGATCTATGGGATAAGCTCATAGTATGGAAAGACATGGGGATTTTGGAATGGGAGGAGTACAGATATCTGAAGAATGACCATCCGGTACTCCCTGTACTTTATCTTCTCCCCAAACTGCACAAAAACCCCATCGATCCTCCGGGGCGCCCCATTGTGTCATCCAGAGGGAGCGTGACTGAACACGTTTCCAACTATGTGGACCACTTCCTGAGGGATTTTGTTATGACTTTACCCAGTTATGTGAAGGATACCAAGGATTTTCTTATGAAAATTCAGGACATCCAATGGAATGAGGAGTCGTTCCTCGTCACTCTTGATGTCCAATCACTGTATAATATTATAGATCATAAACAGGGGTTGGATGCATGCGAACATTTCCTGAACAAAAGACCTCTCAGACTCAGGCAACACAGCAAGATGCTGTTGGAGATGATCGAGTTTTGTCTCTCCAACAACATTTTTCTGTTCGATGGGGCCTTGCACAGGCAAACGACAGGTACCACGATGGGTTCATGTTTTGCCCCTAGTTTCGCGAATCTTTTCATGGGGTGCTGGGAGGAGACAACATTAGCGAAACCCGAGTATGCACATTACCTCGAACATGTAACCACATGGATGCGGTACATTGATGATCTTTTCATCATTTGGAAAGGTAGCAGGGATAAAGCTCTTGAATTCATCGAATGTCTCAACACTAACCCCAACAATATTGTTCTAACGGGGCATGTCAGCAACACAGGGGCCGAATATCTGGATGTCAATATTGACATCATCGACAACCAGATATGCACCACACTTTTCCGAAAGGCCACTGCAGGCAACAACATCCTCCACGCACTCAGTAGTCATCCTGAGACCCTGAAATGGAGCATTCCCTTCGGTGAGTTGATGAGGGCGAAGAGGAATTGCAACTCAGAGGAAGCGTATCTACTTGTTAGTCAGGAGATGTTTGAGCGTTTCAAAGATAGGGGATACCCTAAATGGGTACTCAACAGAGCCAAAGACAGGGCCAATGGTATCTCCAGGTTTTCCATGTTGTTGGACAAACCCACACAGGCCACGAAGGAGGATGAGGACACTACACGTATCATCATGACTTTCAATACCAACTCAGACAACACCAAACATATCCTAGTCAAGAACTGGAACATTCTGAAGAACGACAACATCATTGGCACTAGCATTCCCAACCGGCCCAGCATCACATACAGGAAAGGGAGGAACATCAGGGATATGTTGGTGCACAGCGATGTGACCACATATCCCGAGAGGCATGCACATGGCCTTCAGGGATTTTTTTCCCTGTAGTCACTGTAAGGAGTGCAAACAAAGCACGTTCATCAAAACGATCTCCTACAATGGGGTGGAGAAGAGAATAGAACAGTTTCTCACATGCAGTACAACGTTTGCCATTTATGTCATCGAATGCCCATGCAAAATGTGGTACATAGGCAGTACCACACTTCAGGCTAAGAAGCGGGTGCTTGAACACAGTAGGGCCATCACGCATGCAGACGAAAAATATCCTGTTGCACGACACTACAGAGATTATCATTTTTCGGACCCCACTTTACTTAGATTTTTCATTTTGGAACAAATCATGAGTAACCCGAGGGGAGGTGACAGGGTGTTGAGGCTGAGGCAAAGGGAAACGAAATATATTGTGGATTTCCAGACCAAGGATCCTGGGGGTCTTAACCAGGATGAAGAATTGGCCATACATTTGAGAGAATAGTTGAGGAATAGCTTCTGTTGCTTTGTTTTGAGTCGTTTTGCGATGTTACTATTGTTTATCAGACAGTCATTTACAGGTGTTCCTCTGTGTTTCTCCATGTTTTTCCGTTTTCTTTGTTCTCTTCTTTCTTCTTCTTCTTTTCTTTTCTTTCTTAAAATAAAAAACTTCTCTTTGCTCTCTTCTTTTCTTTTCTTTTCTTTTCTTTTCTTTTCTTTTCTTTTCTGTCTTTCTTTCTTTTTCTTTTTCTTTTTCTTGTTCTGCTTCTCTTCTCGAATTTCGTCATGCTAATGTCATTTCCGTTACTCTCTTCTTCCTTGTAAGAACATGTACTAGAATTTTCAGATGCATCAACATGCAAGTGCATGTTTTGAATGTAACCTTTAAGCATTTGATCATGTATTTGATCAATTTTAATAATTTGTATATTTCTGTATATTTTATTTCAGGAAGAAAGGAAGGGGCCCCAACACCGGCACTCACCTTGCACGGGCATCCTACCCTTTTCCCCCTTTTTCATCACTGTCATCACCACTAGTACTGTGAGTATGGGCATTTGAGAACTTTGGACCACCACCTGTCTATCAACACGGTCAGCTCCCACTTGGAGAACACATACTCTGTATCTGTATCTCTTCCGCTGCGACTAGTTGCCATGCTTTTGCGAGGCTTCAATTTGATATAGGGGCACTTGCCCGCACATCCCTCATAGTCGTGATTATACCTGTGGTGAACATGTTTGGCTAGGATTGCCCAGATTATTCCTCTGGGTTATCTATATTTACATTTATTTACATGTAGGTCCTGACACACTGCACATTGATGAACACTTCTGTGTATTTTACTTATTATTCGAATGTGTCGAACTGATGGGATCATCAATTATTGTTATTTGACAAATGTATTATGTTGCAATGTGCTTTCTTTACATGTCTGCCATTTGCTGCTAACTTTGTTACACCTCCATTACGTTTTGTTTTATATTATTCACTGCATTGAAGTGATGTTTTGAGACCATTCTAAGATGTCTGCCGTTGTCACCAGTCATGACGTGCAGTGGTCCCTTGTTTATGTTTATAGCCCATGTGTACTTATTCAGCCAGTAACACGAGCACTAATATTCACGTGATCAAGACTCTTATAGTTGAAACGCGTTGTTAATAAACACCCCTTCACCGCAATTTTCGTGGATTCTTTGGTATTGAGAGCGCACGTTATTGGATATTTGTGGAACATTGGATTTCCGGCATGCTCCGCCGGTGTGTGCGCCAACTCCCTTGGGTCCGAGCAATCAGAAGGAGCAATCTGGAGTTTGAATATATATATATATATATATATATATATATATATATATATATATATATATATATATATATATATATATATATTCACTTAAAAAACCATAGGTTTCACACATGTTATAGTTAGCTGGACATTTCCCTCGTAAAAAAGCAATGAAATTCCCCCGTTATAGTTAGTGCAGGCAACTATAACTCACGGGACCGCAATCCTCTGCTGATGACGTCAGATATTACATCACTGATTAAATATGTGTCTTTCTGAAAAATAAATATTTGTAATATATGTATAGCTAAAGATTAATGGAAGAAGACATGGGTAAATAGGTGTCTAAATACAGTGATGTAATATCTGACGTCATCAGCAGAGGATTGCGGTCGCGTGAGTTATAGTTGCCTGCACTAACTAGAACGGGGGAATTTCATTGTTTTTTTACGAGGGAAATGTCCAGCTAACTATAACATGTGTGAAACCTATGGTTTTTTAAGTGAATTTGCAAGGTTTTTTAAATGCTAATTCCTAACTATAACGTGTGTGAAACCTATGGTTTTTTAACTGAATTTGTACGTTTTTTTAAATGCTAAGTTATGTATTTATTAATATTTTTTTTTCAGGTTCTTCACCGTGCGCGCACCGTGCGCGCACCGTGTGCTTCGCTCACCGTGCGCGCGCTGTGGGCGCTCGGTGCGCGTGCGCGCACAGCACGCACAGCGCGCACAGCGCGCGCACCCCGTGCTTTTTCGAAAAAAAATAAATGTTTTTTTCATCCTTGGAGGTCCTTCAGTGACCCCCTGACAAAGGCTAGGGGGTCAGGAACTGTCCACCCTGCCCCCTTTTCACATTCTCCACCTTTGTTTTTCACTGCCTCAGACTGCGAGAGATAAAATGGCTGCTGACACTTCTTGATTTCGACCGACTTGAATGTTTACTGTCATGTAACCACCAATCAGAATTACGCTCGCGCACGGCAGCGTGCACGTACGGTATGCTTACCGTACGCGCATGGTGCGCGCCTATAGATATATATGTACTTTTAACTGAAATTTTCTCAGGAACTACTGAACAGATTGACTCCAGATATTCAAAAGGCACATCCCTGACCTGAGGACTTTCTCTTTGCCAAATTTCAAATAATTCTGTTCAGCCGTTCGGGCTGTACCTTGGACTAAAGGTCCCTATGGAAAAATGCATGGGGAAAACGCGTTTTGGGACCCCCCTTTTTTCTCGGCCCCCGCTTGACTAATCACCCCGAGACTTTCAGCGTAGGAGCGGAGCGGAGCGCCCCACCTATTTTGAAAAATTTGCGAGCATTCGTCAACCGGCGCCAAAGTTATTCAAAATAGAATTTTCAGATTTCCTATGGAAACACGGTCCTAACTATAACTATCTACTGGCGACCGCCAGTAGATAATATATATATATATAAATATATATATATATGTATATATATATATATATATATATATATATATATATATATATATATATATAGGATCCCAATACTCCCCGGCCACTAGGAACTGCGGTGAACGAGTGAAATGTCCAACTAACTATAACGTTCCTGAAACCTATGGTTTTTTCAGTTCATTTCTATGGTTTTTTAAATGCTAATTTCTAACTATATCGTGCCTGAAACCTATGGTTCTTTTCAGTGAATATATATATATATATATATATATATATATATATATATATATATTTATATATACATATATTCACTGAAAAGAACCATAGGTTTCAGGCATGATAATGTTAGAAATTAGCATTTAAAAAACCATAGAAATGAACTGAAAAAACCATAGGTTTCAGGAACGTTATAGTTAGTTGGACATTTCACTCGTAAAAAACCATAGAAATTCCGGCGTTATAGTTAGTTCAGCTAACTATAACTCACGCCCCTGCAATGCACTGCTGATGACATCACATATTACCAACACACCCATACACACACTGAACCACCCATACAGCTGTTTCCACATGCACTCTTGAACCCAAACACCCAGTGAATCAACCACTCACACATCTATGCACAGAGTCACACACCTCCCACCCACCCACACACACACTCAGGCAGCCATACAAATACTCAGGCAAGCAATTAATAACCCATATAGACACTCATGCAGCTACTCACCAACCCATGCAGCAGCTTACACAACAACAGACAGACTGATACAGACTTTCACACAGTTTAGTCACTAACCCATGCATTCAGTAAGACACATTTAATCACTCACTTATACAGTCAGTCACGTACCTACTAAATCCTCCATACAGACACTTATTCCTCAATACAGCTTGGCATATATATATAAAACAAAATTAAACTTTACAGAAACACACAGTCACTGGATGATGTCATCAGGGTTGTCATTTGAGATGTCATCAGTAATGTCATCAGTGATGTCACTGACCATGTCATGAATGATGTAATATGTGACGTCATCAGCAGTGCATTGCGGGGGTGCGAGTTATAGTTAGCTGAACTAACTACAATGCCGGAATTTCTATGGTTTTGTACGAGTGAAATGTCCAACTAACTAAAACGTTCCTGAAACCTATGGTTTTTTCAGTTAATTTCTATGGCTTTTTAAAATGCTAATTTCTAACTATAACGTGCCTGAAACCTATGGTTTTTTCAGTGAATTTCTATTGTTCTTTAAATGCTAATTTCTAACTATAACGTGCCTGAAAACTATCGTTTTTCCAGTGAATTTCAAAGGTTTTTAAATGAAAATTTGTAAGTCTAATGTACCTCAATCCTATGTATTATTATAACGCGAGACTTTGAAATTGATGCCTTTGATGAAGGAAATGTTCCGAAACGCGTCAGGCGCTACTAATAAACGAGACATCACACAAGTCCAATGGATGATTTCTTACCTTTTGGGTGCGCTCGCACTTGCTGAAGCAACCGTTTTTTGATATATATATATATATATATATATATATATATATATATATATATATATATGTATCTATCCTCAAAAACAAAGAACGCGGTACTCCTCTTGATGATTAATGTTGTTTATTCAATTCGTGACTTTCTCCTACGCGTTTCGAACCGAAGTTCCTGATCACGGTAGAGTGTTTCTTAGTCCTTTTTCAATTTCCATTTATATACAATTTTTTGTTTTATTAGTGCATTCTGGGTTTAGTAGTTTCTCATGTTATTTCAAAGAAACTCTTTCACAAAACTTTATTTATGCATTGCGCTATTTCTCTCTCTGGCTGTGCTAGCGAATTTGAGTATTGTAAAGCAGAGTGTTTGTATCTTTATAGATCACAGACCATGTTGTTCGTTGTTATAAGCTGCAGCCGCACATATTGATAAAAGCGGGAGAGCCAGGACATTGGTAATCAGTCCAATGTTTCACAGATAATCACACATGGAGTGAAGGGAATAACTAAGTGTTGTAATATATTTTGTGGGCTGAGGAGCATAAATAGATCTTGTAACTAGCCCAAGAACAAGCAATTCATAACAACTGATATTGTTATGTGCACGCTCTCTGTCTGGATGGCGAAATGAGTAACCAAAAGCAGAGTGTGCGGGCACTCAGCCCACAAAATATATTACAACACTTAGTTATTCCCTTCACTCCATGTGTGATTCTCTGTGAAACATTGGACTGATTACCAATGTCCTGGCTCTCCCGCTTTTATCAATATGTGCGGCTGCAGCTTATAACAACGAACAACATGGTCTGTGATCTATAAAAATACAAACACTCTGCTTTACAATACTCAAATTCGCTAGCACAGCCAGAGAGAGAAATAGCGCAATGCATAAATAAAGTTTTGTGAAAGAGTTTCTTTGAAATAACATGAGAAACTACTAAACCCAGAATGCACTAGTAAAACAAAAAAATTGTATATAAATGGAAATTGAAAGAGGACTAAGAAACACTTTACCGTGATCAGGAACTTCGGTTCGAAACGCGTAGGAGAAAGTCACGAATTGAATAAACAACATTAATCATCAAGGGGAGTGCCGCGTTCTTTGTTATTGAGGATTAATTTCGCGAGACCCTGTCCTTTTCTCGACGCGGGCGCAAGCTGTTCAAGATGCTCCCACTGTCACATGGACGTTTTGCAAAAGGATATATATATATATATATATATATATATATATATATATATATATATATATATATATTTTAAAAACTGTGAATAATTTTTAGTTGAGAAAACTATATTCATTCTTTTAAAAAAAAAAATAGTATACGAAAGTCGCACACCCTTCGCGCACCCTGCACGATGGCTGCGCGCAATCGGGTAGCCATATTGAAAAGTCGTGCTGGGGCCGCGACTTCGGCGTAATTTGTAAAGTATGAAATATCTTGAAAATAATACTTAAAGGCAAACTTTTATATATAAGCTATGATTTTAAGTAAAGAAACTATTTGTGGGCAATTTGTTTTTAATTTGCAATGTTTGCACAGTTCGACTCAATGTCATTTATACTAGGATTTCATTCTGTCTGCACTGAATTGCGAATTTTGCACTGAATTGACATTTTCTGCCCCCGAAAAGGTATTTAAACCATTGATGTTACCATGTGAGTGTTTTAAATATTGATATCTGGGAAATTGTCAGTAAGCTAACGCATTGTTGATACTGTACTAACGTGGTATAAAGCACTGTCACTTTTGAAGCACACTTGCACTTTAAATTACAAAAAAAGCAATGAAAAAAATGGTTTAAAAATCATGTGACTGATGACCAGCGTGTCATGTGATCAAGGCCCTCCGGGGCTGAAACGCGTAATGGCTGCTACATCGCTGTACTGAGGGGAAAATAAACGCATTCTACCGCCAATTTGATGTGGTCTACGCTCCTTTGTGTTTAAGGGATCGAGAAAACTTACGAGGAGTTCGTTGATATATATATATATATATATATATATATATATATATATATATATATATATATATTTTAAAAACTGTGAATAATTTTTAGTTGAGAAAACTATATTCATTCTTTTTAAAAAAAAAAATATTATACAGAAGTCGCACACCCTTCGCGCACCCTGCACGATGGCTGCGCGCAATCGGGTAGCCATTTTGAAAAGTCGTGCTGGGGCCGCGACTTCGGCGTAATTTGTAAAGTATGAAATATCTTGAAAATAATACTTAAAGGCAAACTTTTATTTATAACTAATTTAAATATGATTTCGACTAAAAATTATTTGATTATTATTGGATTCGAACGTTAGGAGGGATGGCCATTTTGCTTCATCTGTTTTGCAAGATTTTTTGGTCTAATCAGGGGGAAACCCTCCTTCGGGTGAGGTACGGCTTGAGGATTCTATTCAAAAGGTGAGGAATCAACAGGCAGAAGTATCCATCAGAAGAGCAAGTTACTTACATTCGGGAACGCTTTTTCTGGTGGATACAGTATCTGCCTGTGGATCCCTCACTGTCCCACCTGCCTCCCCTTTGTCGACCTGTTTCTACCAAAAAGATGCTTTTACTGTTTGGCATGAATGTTTTTAATATGTCTTAATCATGCTTATGTTTTAATAGTGAGAAATGCTTGATCTGTTGCTATTTCTTTATGCCTTTATTGGTTATGCATTTGTATATATTTATATATATATATATATATATATATATACAGTATCTACCGACGAAGAGGAGTTCGTGCATTCTTTCTTTTCCTTGAGAAAACTGGTGAATGCTCTGTGTCCATATATATATATATATATATATATATATATTACCTACTGGCAGTCACCAGTAGGTAGTTATAGTTAGGACCTATTTTCCATAGTAAATTCCCAACATTCTATTTGGAATAACATTGGCGCCGACTGACGAATCTTCACGATATTTTCAAAACTTTTGGCCAGCTCCGGTCCGCTCCTATCCTGAAAATTTCACGGTGATTTGTCAAGCCGGGGCCGAGAAAAAAGAGGGGTCCCAAAACGCATTTTCCCATAGGACCTGTTTATGTAGCTACAGCCCGAACTCCTAAACGGAATGACACCAAATTTGGCAAAGAGGTAGTCCTCAGTTCAGACTCGTGCCTTTTGCTTAAATGGTGTAGATCCGTTCAGTAGTTCCTGAGAAAATTAGAGTTAAATAGATAGATATATCTGGGCGGAGCCTAACCACACATCTCATCGTGAGATCTGATTGGCTGTCAGTACTTCATCCAAGAAGTGTTGGCAGCCATCTTGGGACCAATATACATGATAGCACCTCAGTAAAAAGCATTGCAGTTAATAGAAGGTTTTAAGACTTTAGTTACATTATAAATCATTTGTTGATGGTACCATTCTCATTTTAGGAATTGTGGTGTGTTCTAAGGTGATTTTACCATGTGAAAAAGCCTTCTGTTGTGATATCATGAATCATGTTTGAGAGAAAACTATTTTCTCATGCTTTTCCCACAGAGGTTTGAAAGGTGATCTATAAGTTAAACTGAGAGCATATTTTCTGTAAATTCACATTATCTTTCTCAGTCATGTGTGAATGACATTCTCAGTAAAACATGTACATCCAACAAGGGCAGAGACTGTCAGTTGATTCCTTTGTGTTCTACTGCAGCTTCCCAGAGTGTTCTAAAGAACAACTAGAGCGCTAACACTCCTACTTATGACAAACGTATTGCACACCTGAAGCCATCTTGATTGGAATAAAGTGGTAACTCTTAAAACATTTAATTTAAAAAGGAACAAAATAAGGGGGTTCATTTTGCCATAGAAAGTATGATTAGTGCTACAGAAAGAAAAATTAGGGCACATTTTGAGTGACTTCTCATATCCTCTTCTATTTCATTAAGAAATTCTGACATGCAGACTGAAACATGCACTTTCAATACCAGCAGCAGACTTCCCTGGTGAGCAGTAGCTTTACTACAGTGATCTAATAAGCGACTAGAGTGCTAACATTCTGAATTTATGGCAAATGTGTGACACATCTGAATGCCTTCTTGATGGAACCAAAGTAAAAAACTGAAAGTATTTCCTACTGAGGAGACTGCAGTAAATGAGGAAATTAGGAAACTTCATAACAAATAAATCTCCCAAGATGGCCACCAGAGACAAAAGAGCCCAAATGTAGCCCAAATATCACCCAGATGTAGCCCAAGTATAGCCCAATGACAGAATGTCCCAGAGTGTTCTAACGAACAACTAGTGCGCTAACAGTCTTACTTATGACAAAAGTATGGCACACCTGAAGCCATCTTGATTGGAATAAAGTGGTAACACTTAAAACATTTAATTTACAATGGAAAAAAATGAGGGGGTTCATTTTGCCATTGAAATTATGATTAGTGCTGCAGAAAGAAAAATTAGGGCACATTTTGACTTCTCAAATCCTCTTCTATTTCATAAAAAAATTCTGACATGCAGACTGAAACATGCACTTTGAATACCAGCAGCAGACTTCCCTGGTGAGCAGTAGCTTTACTACAGTGATCTAATGAGCAACTAGAGTGCTAACATTCAGAATTTATGGCAAATGTGTAACACATCTGAATGCCTTCTTGATGGAACCAAATTAAAAAACTGAAAGTATTTCCTACTGAGGAGACTGCAGTAAATGAGGAAATTAGGAAACTTCATAACAAATAAATCTCCCAAGATGGCCACCAGAGACAAAAGAGCCCAAATGCAGAACAAATATCACTCAGATGTAGCCCACATGTAGCCCAATGACAGAAGTGTGCAAAACACATATTTTTTGTGTATTTGCAGTTTTATATAGTGCAGAATTGTCAGGTATTGGAGTGCTTCACATGAGCATTGGTTACATCACACAAGATCAAATTCATTTTGGTTGTAGACATAGGGAGATTAAGTGATTTGACCAGAATCACAGAATGTTGAGCTGAAGCAGAAACTCCGACCTGGTTCCCCAGTTGCAAAGTCTGCAGCTCTGGAAGTAACACCATATCCTCTCCCCTAGGTGCAACATTTAATCAAGTGGTCAACTGGATAAAAAAACATAAAGATTACAAATAATTTAAAAGTTCTTTGTCGCTATTTGAAAACTCAGAAAATATGTCCTCATTTTAGTTTTTTAGAGCACTAACCATAATTTTGATGCAAATAAGGCCCTCTCATATATGTAATTTCTAAAGGAAATGCTCTAGGTATTACAGTTTTGATTACATCAAGATGACGTCAGGCGTTCCACACTTTTGTAATAAATATAGAATGTTAACAATCTAGTTGTTCATTGGGATACTGTTGAGAGGCAGAGGCCAGGGGCACGGACTCTGAAAATTGAAGGCAGGTAGGAGAGTGCAGAGGCAACAATTTGACCACACTGGGCAGGCAGGAAGGGCAGTGGCAGCACAACAGACTATGGAGGGCAGTGGAAAGGGGGGCAGGGGCAACAAACCAACAATACAGGACTGGCAAGAGAGGCTGTGGCAATATAATAGACCACAGTGGGCAGAAGGAAGAGGCAGTGGTAGTACAACCATACATGCCAATTTTCAATGTAACTCAAAGGGGAAAATCAATACCCGAGTTTTTTTTCAAAATCTCCCTTTTACCAAGTTCAAAATGTTCGCAAGTATGGTACATTGGATCATGGTAGGCAGGAAAAATTGGGGTGGGGACATGGACTCGGATAACAGAGGACAGGATTGACATGGAGAGGTGCACCAAACTGACCCTACAGGGCAGGCATCAGGGTTTGCAGCAGCACAATACACCACACAGGGCATGCGGGACGGGAGTGCAGCACAACAATCCATAGAAAATAATAGGGAGGGGACAGGACCATGCACATGGACAACAGAGAACAGAGGGGAAAGAGGCAATGGTATCTAACTGACCATAATGGACAGACTGGAGATAAAGCTGCAGCATAACAGACCATAAAGGGCAGGAGGGACGGATCAGGGGCATTACAATGTAACAGACAAGCCAGGAGGGAGGGAATAGGGGTCTGCACATGGAAACAGAGGGCTGGGGGCAAGGGGGCAGGGCAGGAGCAGCAAGATGACCATGAAGGTCAGGCAGGATGGGCACTACAAACAAGACACACCATGGAGACTATGATGGCATACACACAGACCATGGAGGGAAGGTGGGAGGGGGTCAGGGGCAGCTAGCTGACCACACAGAGATGGTGGGAGGGGCCATGGCAGCACAGAAGACCATGCATGGCAAGCAGGAGGATTAGTGGCAGCACAATGGCTATGATGGGCAAGAAGGAGGGTGCAGGGGCATACACAAAGGACCATGGAGGATAGAAGGGAGGGTCAGGACCTGGGCACAGACAAGAGAATTCAGGGGAAGGGGCCTCACAACAGACCGCACGGGGCAGGCAGGAGGAGCAGTTGCAGCACAACAGACAGGAGGAAGGGGATAGGGGCATGGCATGTGGACAGGCAGGGTGGAGGTGGCAGGGACAGGTTACAGTCATCTGACAATGCTAGGCAGGTGGGAGGGGAGTGGCAGCTCAACAGAACAGTAGTGGCAGGTCCATGGAACATGGTGGGCAAAAAGGATGGAGCAGGGGGATGCACAAAGACATTGGAGGACAGGGGGAAGGAGAATAGGGGCAGCAAGCTAAGCACAGAGGCTAAGCAGGAGGTCAATGATGGGCCATAGAATTGGGCAATGGAGGGCAGGATGAGTGGACTGGTACATCATGCTAAATGGAGGGCAGTGGCAGCACATCAGACCATGCATGGCAGGAGGCAGGAGGGAGGAGGCTAGTCCATGGATTCAGACAACAGAGGATACGGAGGAGGCAGATGGGGCAGCAAGCTAACTGTTCAGAGAAGGTGGGTATTAGTAACTTTACTGTTTTTAAAATGTGTGTCTGTGCGAACTACTTAAAATATGAACAAGTATGCAGCATAATCTCACTTTTATTCAGGAAGAAGGGGACGTTTGTGACTGTGACTCCGGGCTCACTTGGCAGAAACATCCCCTGACCCTCCACCCCCATCGCAAAATGTAATGCCCGTGAAAAGGGTAGGTGGACGCAGTGTTATATAGAACATAGTCTTGAGAGCACGATTGAAAATGAAAACTAGATATAGTATATGGTATAAACTATGCACCAAAAAGTGTGATATAAGATGAACCGGGGCGTGAAATATAATATGCAATACATTGTGCGCAATGACAGATTCATTGGAGAGCGCGAGATAGCACAGGCACTAGCGCGTGCTATGCGATATGCGCCTTGGAGTGTAATATGCACAGGGCAGTGTTGTGTAACCTAATTAGTCTCTAAAGTTGTAATATAAAATATGTGCTGGGGAGTGTAACGTTGCATATGCACTGTGACAAAAATATGGATCCCAGATTGTAATATGTATGGCATAGCGCTGTGCGTTATAACATAGGCATCGAGGAAGGCACGTTAGATGGGGCAATATAACCTGTGCGAAGGCAAGTGTGGCATGAGAAATTCACGGGGTGGTGTTACAGTGCACATGGGCTAGAGAGTGTCATAGCATACGCACTAGCTGGTGGAATACAACACATAGGTGTGTGGCACTCGGCGGGCACTGGTGGGTGTAACACAGCATTGGGCTCTGCCAGGAGCACGCTGTGACTCTCAAGTGAAGCTTGTCTCCTTTCCAGACAGTAAAATAAAAAGTATTACACATCCGGCGGTGGATGTGTGTTTTATTAACCGTGAGGGGGGTTTCTTGCATAGTTCGGTCGAATTTTTGTCGAATACCCTTTGAATGGCTTGGTGTGCATGTGTATTAAATGTGCCCATCAATAGCTACCCATGTTTGTATAAATTAACGACAAGGGTGTCTACTTGGAGAGTACACACCGGCGGGGGCGCCGGGATTAGGCACGGTAGAGTGCCAGACACATCAGAGCTTCACTAGCAGGGTAAATACATTCCACGTGGATTCATTGTATGCATAGTCGCCTTTTAATGAATATCACACATATCGTCATGGTGATAGGTACATACGGTTTGTCCAGCATGTCCTAGGTGTTTCTATAAATATATATTTTTTTAAAATAATAAAAAACAAAGGCCGGCCCCGCGGGATGGGTTCCCCGGGGCCATAAGTGGCCTGAGGAGGGGGGCAACGCAGCCCCCCTCCTAAAGAATCATTTTAAAAAAAGGCCGTGACCCGGGGGTTGGGGTCCCCGGGGCCGATTAAGGCCTTGGGAGGGCCAAATTGATTTTTTTCAACAAAAAAAATTAGGGTGCAGGCCCTGGGGGATGGGGTCCCCAGGGCCAATAAATTAGAAAAAGAAGGGTGTCCACACAGCCCTCCTTCTTAAAAATATAAAATAAAGAAAAGACCGGCATCGCGCTGGAGGCCCCACCCCCTCCTTGCAGCACTCTGCAAATGCGCCCCCTGGCCTGTTGTAAGTTGGGGAATTAATTCCCCTTCAATACTGAGGGTCCCTGAGGGCCAACTAGCCCAACAGGTATCTCCAGTATGTGCCAGGTAGCTGCGTTGCAGACAGGTGTTCTGAGGCCACGCCCCTTTTTACACCTCTATGCAACGCAGCTCTGTGGCGCTTACTGGAGGTACCTAGTGGGCTAGTTTTACCCTAGGGACCCTTAGGATTCAAGAGGACTTAATCTCTCAACTTAGAACGGCTACAGGGCGCGTTTACACAGTGGTGAAGGGAGGGGATGGGGCCTGAGGTGACGGGGCCTGAGGTGACGTGTGCAAACACGCCCTGTGGCGCATTTTAAGTTGGGGAAATAATTCCCTTTCAATCCTGAGGGACCCCGGGGGCCAACTAGCCCACCAGGTGCTTCCAATAAGCGCCACTGCTCTGCGTTGCAGAGAGGTGGCGCAGGCCGTGCCCCTTTTTACATCTCTCTGCAATGGCGCTTACTGGACGTACCTAGTGGGCTATTTTGCCCCTAGGGTCCCTCAGGATTCAAGGGGACTTAATCTCCCAACTTAAAAAACGGCCACAGGGCGTGTTTACACAGTGGGGAAGGGAGGGGATGGGGCCTGAGGTGACGTGTGCAAACACGCCCTATGGCGTGTTTTAAATTGGGGAAATAATTCCCCTTCAATCCTGAGGGCCCCGGGGGGCTAACTAGCCCACCAGGTGCTTCCAGTAAGCGCCACTGACCTGCGTTGCAGAGAGGTGGTCCAGGCCGTGCCACTTTTTACACCTCTCTGCAACGCATCTCTGTGGCGCTTACTGGCGGTACCTAGTGGGCTAGTTGGACCCCTAGGGACCCTCAGGATTCAAGGGGACTTAATCTCCCAACTTAAAACGGCCACAGGGCGTGTTTACACAGTGGGGAAGGGAGGGGACGGGGCCTGAGGTGACGTGTGCAAACACGCCCTGTGGCGCGTTTTAAGGTGTAGTTTTAATCCCCTGCCCTATTATATACTAGAGGCTTACAGAGGAGGTCATGCTAATCACAGGGGGACCCCAACGCATAGTGTTCCCTAGTGCATGTAGGTGTTTTTCCTGTATTCTGAGTGTGTTTTTAACATAGCACTGGCTATAGGAATGGTTAGTCACACTCAGTTACCACCAGTATCCGTCTGAAAAAGTTGAGGGTACAGGATGATTTTGCAACAAGGCTTCTTTCTGCTTTTCTGTTTGTTCTTTCTGCACGATATCCTTCTTCCTGCACTTTTCTTCGTCTATGAGGACTTCTGTTGCTTCTTTCTGCATTTCTTTTTTTTCTTTCTGTGCGTTTTTTCTTCTTTCTTCACATGTCCTATCTCTGTAAGCATAGTTAGAAATTAGCATTTAAAAAACCTTTGAAATTCACTGAAAAAACCATAGGTTTCAGTCACGTTATAGTTAGGAATTAACATTTAAAAAACCTTAGAAATTCACTGAAAAAACCATAGGTTTCAGGGGCGTTATAGTTAGCTGGACTTTTCACTCGTACAAAACCATTGAAATTCCCCCGTTATAGTTAGTTCAGCTAACTATAACTCACGCTTGCTGCTGACATCACATATTACATCACTCATGACATGGTCAGTGACATCACTCATGACATCACTCATGA
Organism: Triturus cristatus; assembly: GCF_964204655.1. NCBI lineage: Eukaryota > Metazoa > Chordata > Amphibia > Caudata > Salamandridae > Triturus > Triturus cristatus. Next base: position 639,119,368 of record NC_140579.1, on the reverse strand, counting down.
CATCTCAGATGACATCACTGATGACATCATCCTTGTGATAGAGTGGCAGACCTCCTCTCCCCCTAATATAACCTTTGATACACACATTCAAAAATAGAAACAACATTTTTCAAAACAATGGACATACCAATACCAGTTACAACAACCTATTCAGTAATTCTAAGATCCACATATACATCCACTCATTCACCAACAGTCCTATACAGTCACTCATACATGTACTCACTCATCATATGTACTCATACACCTATACATGCTGTTATACAACGCCACTCATCCATAGTTACTCACACACTTAGTCACTCATGCTAATAACGAATCAAACATCCATTTACTTGCATATACAGTTATACAAACACCACCACACTTACTTCTACAGAAACTTACACATACTTAGTCTTTTAAACAATCACTTATAGAAACACATACTTATCCATACAGTAAACTCTTTCAATCTCTCACTCTCACATATACTCACTTATATACACCAATAGTCACATATACTAGTTTAAAACATATGTAGTTACTTATAAAGACACTATTGAGACAGTCATTCACTCACTAACACACCCATGCACACACTCATCCACCCATGCAGTCCTGCACACATGCTGTCTTCAACACATACAAACAGTGAGTCACTCATTCATGCACTTATTCACTACGTAATACCCCCCACTAACCATACAGACACTCAGACACTCATACTGATACTCAAAAAACCAACTAATAACCTATACAGACACTCATGTAGCTACTCACCAACCCATGCAGCCACTTACACACAAAGTGAGAGACTGATACAGATATTTACATATTTAAACATTACTCACTAAGCCATGTATTCACTAAGATACACTTAATCAGTCAGTTATACAATCAATTTTTCAAAAACAAATCATCCATTTAGACACTTATATACCCATTTATTCTTCCATCGACCTTGAGATATACATACATAAAACATATGTAATTTTCAGAAAAACACACATTCACTGGATGATGTCCAGTGATGTCATCAGTGATGTCATTTGAGATGTCATCAGTGATGTCATGAGTGATGTCACTGACCATGTCATGAGTGATGTAATATGTGACGTCATCAGCAGTGCATTGCGGGCGCGCGAGTTATAGTTAGCTGAACTAACTATAACGGGGAAATTTCAATGGTTTTGTACGAGTGAAAAGTCCAGCTAACTATAACGCCCCTGAAACCTATGGTTTTTTCAGTGAATATATATATATATATATATATATATATATATATATATATATATATATATATGTATTTAGTATACTATATATACATGTGAAAATGTGTCGGTCCACCTGTTTACCTCGGTGACACGGAAAAAATGGGTGGAACTGACGTCAGCACGCCGATGAGGTCCTCTTATGGCCCCTATGACGTCATACGGTATCGCGAGCGGAGCTGTGCTATAATGACATCGTCGTCGATGTGGGAGAGCTAGGAAAGAATTTCCGCGGAATGCTGGCGCAGGGGATATTCACCTAAGTGTTCAGGCTAGTCCTTTGAGAGCAACTGTTTATGTTACCACTCCAGAAACCCAAACCAGTGATCTGAGGGCAGAGGTCCTGCAGATGGCACACGAGGTGGGGAGCCTAGTCGTGTGCACCGGCGGGGCAGCGAAGTGAGAAGCACTGTGGTAAATATTTTATTACCGGTACTATTTTTTATGCGGTAAAGTCTAGTAAGAATAACTCAGTATAAATAAGAGGCAGAATCCGTGGTATTAGAGGTTCTGAAAGGCTTTATTCCTCTACAAAGGAATTATGGTTCGAACCATAGGCATCAAATTCCATCACCACGAGGGTTCAGGAAGGAAAAAGCAATACATTATTGACAAGTAAAGATATTTATATGAAAAGCATTACATTAAGACAGATGCAGGAGGCGTAACAGCTGATAATACAGATAATACTACACATACGTAATGAAAATAGGCGTAAACATAGGCGTAAACTAAAAACGTCATTAAACATGATGTCACAGGTGGGTGGATCCATAAAAGAATCCTGCAATGTCAGCAGAAATACTTGGCAGAGATGCGTGCGCAGCCGCATGACATGTGATTGACGTGCAACTAGAGGGTGAAGGGGACTTGACATTTAGCTCTACATGTGGAGACAGAAGTCTGGGGGTCATGTCAACCTAATCCCAAATCATATCTAATATCTGATGTTTAAAGAACTGTATTATCCAAAAGGAAAGGTCTCTCGGACGGAATCTATTCTATACTGACTGTTAGTGCGTGTACAAGCGTCTAAGTGTCTACATGAGATGCGAGGGGGCAGGAATCCTCCATAGTAACGGGGCTATGAATTACTTGCGTGAGGACAGTGAGGCCTGGCCCTTTGCTCGGTAGCTGGAAGAATGTTTACCTAAACTACTAGACAGGAATGCATCGGATGAGGAGCGGAGCAGATAATCTTGAAGGTGAAATACAGTTTTTTGGCAGGCAACGGGCCGGATCAGGCATTGTTAGCCGCGCAGGGAGTAGGACAAAGTTCATGGATACAGATGCGGGCTCGGACTGGAGCTTTCAGAGGCAGAAAGCAGGAAAAGGCTTGATGGCAGAATTCAGGGCCTACTCGCCTGAATTGTAAAACGTGGAAAGTGAACCACATAAAGTCGGTGGCCTTTCATACTTAGGAACGGAATATCCGACTCATTCATGGCGGATCTGAAAGAGGACATGTTGACGGTGGACGCACATGTATTTGCGTCTTCATAACTAGAACTGGAGGGAACATACATGTACTTGTAGCATGTACATGGAGCCGTTGGGGTCTAAGATAGGGGACATAACTGATCATAAAATTCATATTTCCTCATTCCCTCCTTGTCCCCTACGGACCCTCAGGAGATATCGATCTTCATCAATCCATCAATCTGTTCATATAGCATCATTTGTTCTTTTTTTTTCTTCCGGGATCTTGAGCGAAAACTTGAAGGCGGGATACACGATGTGGCACACAGACCACAAATCGCTGGCCCACATTGTAGACATAAGCAGCTACTGAATAGTATGAGAAAGCCAATACCTAGGAAGGATAGAATCCTCCATCCCCAGGCTGACAACACGCTCCAGAACCAACCGGACCAAGTCCAGGTGCCTGGACTCTGGTGTATCTGGCTTATAATCTTATGAAGGCGAGTTATGGCTTTATATACTGACGGCGAGTTGTCTGGTATGAAAACACAGCAACTTGATCCGATGACCCTACAAGCTCCGCCCCTATCGGCCAGAATGACGTCAAGGACAAGACGATTTTGAAGAACAACAATCCGCATCGCAGACTGCTCCTCTGTTAAATTGCCTAGGGCGGAAGTAGTCTCATTCACTACTGCTTCAAGGGTTCTAGTTAATCTACGTATCAGTTTACTATTAGTGACTGTACCTATATAGGGAAAGAAACCTTTATTGAAATCTGTGTATTGCTCCCATGCCATTTCAGTGTAATCGGGAGATCTCTCTGCTGTCTATTGTGTACTAAATGGGTATTTCTGTGATAGTCAGGAGGGGCTAGGAAAACAGGTGGCAGAAGGAATGCTATGTAACAGGAACCATCCCAATCTAGAGGTAAACGTATATATGCAGTCTGGCCACATATGAAGTAGGAATGACGAGATGCTCTGAATGTAGACTTGCCTTGATCACTGAATTTTATCACAGTGGTACATTTACTATGGCCCAGGTGTATGGAACCATTCTTTCTTACACATAATTCACCTTTAACTGGAAATACTGACATAGCGGGCAAGATTGGTGTAGCTTCGGATTCAACATTCAGAATCATGAGGTTAAGCGTAAAGTTACCTAATCCATATACTTCATTTTCTAGATCAGTTCCTGTTCTTTTGGGAAGTCCCTCCTTGTTAGGGGAGCAGACTTTAAGTAAAACTAGGTTCAGGTTTCCCCATACCCAATTGTCTTGGTAAACTACTGTATTTGAATCTAGGGAATTAATCAAACTAAACCATGCTCCACAGGAGCCATTGTGTGTGAACGGATACGGAAAGAGAGGCAAAACTCCCTTAAAGTTCTGATAGGGAGGGAGTCGGCCACATATCCAACAATTGGTAGCATTGCTGGTCTGATGGGAATGATGTAACATACTAATAAAAGTGTTGTTGCGCAGCGCAAATCTATAAGACAACTCATGCGGAGGTAGTTCGCTAAAAGAATGTTCAGCAGTAGCATTGTAAGCACGCTTAGAAATAGGGTAATACATATGTAGCAATACACTAGAAATGATGATCAGAAGACTTAGAAAAAACAAAATTAATAATGTCATTATGCAGTAACTACGAAGCGATTTACAGTACGCATGTTTTTTAAGCTGTATCTGTCTATTTTTCTCTCTATTTCGGTCCAGAGGATACATGTCAGAGACAAATTCAACCGATTCACCTTGGAGAGGACTTAAACAATCAAATTGTCTGACTTGCTAGACCTTAGTTTCAGTTTATAGAGTTCGTTCTCCGACCTTTCAACCAAAGGGAGTTTTGAGTCTGTCTGTGAGGGAATACAGGGCTGAGTGTTCACATCGGACGGTAGTCCATAAAATTTCTTGATATGGCTCGAGTGCAACCACCCTTTACGTCCCTCAATCTTCACGGCTGTCCTTGTAGTCAGCAGGACGAGCTTGGGCGACTGCCACCTAGGCTCCAGCCGGGTCTTCCGGTCAAAATTCCTCACAAGAACCAGGTCACCTGGAACCACGTCATGGGGCTTCACCTCAGTGTTGTCGGGAAAAGCTGCAGCTACCTGTGAACGACAAGATTGTAGTGCAGACATCAAGGAAGCCAGGTAATCTGTCAGCATATTACAGTCAACATCAGTGATTTTACGAGGTATAGGCGTCCCCCACATATTTGGTGGTCTACCGAAGATCACCTCATACGGGGATAGCCCTGTTCGAGAGTGTGCTACCATTCTCATGTAAAAGAGCGCAACTGGTAAAGCTACTATCCAGTCGACACCTTTTTCTCTACATATTTTTGACAGTCTAATTTTCAGAGTTTGATTATGTCGTTCCACGAGACCTGCTGCCTCGGGATGTCGGACACAGTGGAATTTCCATTGGTAGCCTAACAGAAGTGAAACACGTTTCATGAGCTCGGATGAGAACGGTTGGCCATTATCTGAGTACACGATACGAGGCAAACCGTACCGTGGGAAGAATTCTCGAACTAACTGTTTGGCAGTAGTCGGGGCAGTGTAATCTGAGACGGGATACACCTCTGTCCACCGGGAAAGAGCGCATACAACTACGAGGACATATTTGAATCCTCGACAACGTTCCATCTGGATATAATCCATCTGGAGGACTTCAAAAGGGTGATCGGGGGGTTGAAATCCACCCTGGTCTACAGGTATGCTTTTACCTGGATTAAACTGACAACATATCATACAGGTACGTACTTTCTGTTTGGCTGCTGCTCGCAAGTGTTTGTTGAACCAAATGTGTTGAATGCTGTCTAGCATAGCTTTTTCTCCTAGATGTGCTGGACTATGTATTGTGTTAATGATGACTTGAACCATGGAATCGGGAAGAAACCATATAGATTTTCCCTTCGTCATCCATCCTTGATCCGTTTGGATCCCTCCTAATTCAGTCCATTTCTTTATTTCTTCTGGTGTAGCATGTGTCTGTATGTCAATTACATCAAGGGCGGGATCCTTAACTGTCATGCAATATGTTGGTGTCGGAACTATTGTCTTTGTCGTGTCAATTGGACGAGTCTGATTCTGAGCAGTCTGTTTAGCTGTTCTGTCAGCTAGGTCGTTACCCTGGGAAATGATGTCGGTAACTTTTGTATGGGCTTTGCATTTCATAATCGATATTGCAGTAGGTAGATGAATTGCGTCTAATAGGGCTTGAATGAGGGGTCCGTGTTGGATGTGGGCACCGTGAGAAGTTAAATAACCTCTCTCTCGCCACAGTACGCCGAAGTCATGGACGACTCCGAATGCATAACGTGAATCTGTGTATATGTTGACTTTCTTATTTTTGGCTTGAATACAGGCTTGTGTCAGAGCGATGAGCTCTGCTGCTTGAGCTGACAAAGTGTTAATACAATTGGTTTCAATGACTTCAGTGTCTGTTGTGACTGCATAAGCGGCCACTAACTCTCCTGTACTTGTTCTCATACATGAACCATCTACATACAATGTTAGGTCCGGATCTAATAAAGGGATATCTGTCAAGTCTTGTCTGGGTTTCGTCGTGTCAATACAATCATGTGCTAATGGATCTGTTCCGTTTACTGGCAAAAGTGTGGCAGGATTTAATGTATTACAACGTCTGATTTCTATGTGTGGCTGAAACAATGTTAATTCATAACCGGTGAGTCTTGCTATAGTCAAGTGTTGTGTTTGTGTGCGGTTCAAGAGAACCTCTACTGCGTGTGGTACTTGTACTGTCAATTGATGTCCTAACACTATGGCGTCGCTTTGTCTGATTGCTAAAGCTGTTGCTGCGACTGATTTCAGGCACGCAGGAAGAGCCTGAGCTACGGGATCTAATGTACTAGAAAAATAAGCACATGGCTTGTGTGATCCTGCTTGTTCCTGCGTGAGTACTGACAAAGCAGTACCTTCACGTTCTGTAACAAAAAGTGTAAAACGTTTGCTGTAACATGGCGTTGCTAAAACAGGTGCTTGGCATAAAGCTTTCTTTAAGCTTTCAAAAGCTTGTGTATGTTCCTGAGTCCAAGGGAGGACAGTCGGTGTCGCTGCCTCCTGTGTTGTTAACTGAATGAGTGGTTTAGCTAAAAATGCATATTGGGGGATCCACTGCCTACAGTACGAAGTGAGGCCTATGAAGGCCCGTACCTCCTTTTGTGTCTTGGGTGGTGGCATGTTTACAATTAACTGGATGCGATCAGGTGTGAGCTGTCTCCCCCATTTGGACAGCAAGTGCCCTAGGTACACAACTTGCTGTACACGGAATTGTAGTTTCGAAGGGGACACTTTGTGCCCCTTGTCGGCTAAGAAATGTAAAACCGTCAGTGATGCTTTTTCACATTCAGGTTCGCTTCGTGCGGTGATCAGCAGATCATCGACGTATTGAAGCAGGGCAGTGTTAACTGGCATGTGGATACTGTCAAGTTCTCGTTTCAGTGCTTGGCTATAGATGCTGGGGCTTTCTGTGAATCCTTGAGGAGCGCGTGTGAATTTAAAACTCCGTCCATTTAAACTGAATCCGAACAAATATTGGCTTTCCGGATCGATTGGGACGCTAAAGAAAGCGTTCTTGAGATCAATTACAGTAAAGAACGTTGCTTCTGAATCTATGGCTGTTAATAATGAAGAGATATCTGGGACCACAGGGTATTGTGGTACAATACATTTATTTAATTCGCGCAGATCAATAACTAATCGATATACTGGTGGTGCTTTTGGATCCGTTCTTTTAAGAATCGGAATTATCGGTGAATTACATACATTGGAGTCTGTTTCCACAACCACTCCTTGTGCAATGAGCTCGTCAATGATTTGCAGTAAAGCCACAACAGCATCTGGTGGTAACTTGTATTGTCGCATTCGTGGTAGTACCACTCCTGTTTTTAGTGTAACTCGATATGGTGTAATGTTCATGCAACCAACATCAGTGGGGCCTTGTGCCCATAAATGTGTAGGTAAATTCTGCAGCCGGTGATCCATGTCTCTGGACACGTAGTGACCTTTGAAGTCACGTAAAAATAATCGTACTCCATCCGGAGAACAACATATTATAGCTCCTAGAGCTTTCAATGTTTTTACACCTAACAAGTTTTCTGGACATGATTTAGTAAGCAATAAATCTGTAGTTCGTGTCAATGGACCAACCGTAAGTGGTAGGGGTTGCGATACTTCATTAATGATAGGCTTTCCTGAGAATCCAAGGGAAATATTCTGTGAGCCTGAGAGGGGTGCCCCTGGAACTTCACTGCGTCGTATAGTTGTTCTGCTTGCCCCTGTATCAAGTAAAAACTTTCTGTCTTCCCCTAATAATTCACTATGTACATAAGGTCCCTCTTGATCTACTGGAACCTCAATAAGGGGTAAGCCAACTTCCCTCTCTAGGCTATTTCATGTGTATCGTTGATAATCGGGATAATCAGTTTGTGCATACTGGTACATCTGTTGTGTCGTTGCTTGTGTTGCAGCGATAGGCTGCTGCTGTGATGTTGCTACGGTCTGTTGTGGAGCTGCCTGTTGCGGAGCTGGCCTAGATTGTGCATGCTGAGGGATTTGTTGTTGGTTCTGATCCTGTCTAGGTGGACGTGGTCTTTCCTGGGTTTTACCCGTGGCAATATTATGTTTCAGAACTGCACAATCGTGTATATAATGACCTTGTTGTTTACAATAATTGCATGTCCCTTTCGCCGGACCTGCGGAATCACCCTTTTTATGACCATCAGCTGGAACTGACTGAGCCACAAGCATTTTCATTTTCGTGTCTTTCATACGTCTTTGTTCATGTTCTTGTTCTTCTCTAATTCTATTGTGGTGATATTGTAACATCTGTAACATCTGTGACGGGGTGTTACCTTGCCAGGTACTCTCAAATTTCAATACTCTATTCTTAACTTGCGGTAGGGAATTTTCAACTAATTTTGTCACAAACAGATGTGGATATGACTCGCTACTTGCTTTTATGCCACTATTTATACCAAAACATTTTTCAAATCGAGAATAGAAATCACTAGTGTCCTCATCTTGCTTTTGTTTACAGGCTGAGATTGCACCCCAGTCCTCCTTTTTCGTAGTTAATAAACGTGGCAATACCTGCACTAGTAATCCTGGTAGTGCTGTAGTCTTTTCCCCAAGCCCTGATCCTGCAGCTCGGGCCTTTTCTTCGTTTTCTAATGCTGTCCAATCTATCTTTTGGTCTCCTACCTCCCATTCCTTTTCCTTGAGTTTCTCGTAAATACCGGCAGGCATTAATACTTTTAATATTTTCATAATGTCGGGGTAGGTATACTCTCCCATGAGTAACATGTCTTTTATCTCACGGTGGAAACCTGCTGGATCCTTGTCATGGCTGGGTACTACTTTCTTCATTTCTAATAATTCAATTTTAGTTATAGGCGTGTACACAAACACGCGTTTAAAGGTATTATCTTCACCTCTGATTGGGTGTACTTCGCGTAAGGGATTCTGTCTATCTATGTGATTCATTTTTCTTCCCATAGTGGGAACTGGAACATGTTCTGGGCATACGAAAACTATATACTGGTTTCGAAATTCTAGAATTTCTTTAATTAAATCAGTACCTGACCCTCTCCATTTATTCGTGAGTAATTCGGTCAATATGTCAGGTAAGGGTCCTGGAACGGAGTGTTGGCTTTTATATAATATGAGGAGGTGTTGAATCATGTATATACCAGCTAAACGCTGTTCGTATGGGGTAAGGTTCAGAAACGTGTGTGCTAGTGCATCTTCACTGTATTTGTCGGGACTGTCAGCCCATTCTACTGCTGACCTGGCCAATTCTTGTTCATCCATGGAATCGAGCATATGGTACCCCCTTCGGTCTCGGAGTAGTTTATCAGCAGCCTGGAATAGGTGTTCAGGAGACCTTGTATTTAACATAGGGGCTTGAAAATTTCTGTTACATTCTGGACGTATCGGATGTATCGGATCATTAGAGCATCTGGTATTATTAAAAGATCTTCCTTTACCTACATAAGCCATTGTCTCTAAGTGTCCAATGGGCATTTCTGATTCTTCGTCCTCCTCTCCCTCTGATTCATGTTGGTCTGTCTCTAATCTTTCTTTATGTATTCGTTCTACTTCTTTGCGGATCTTTCGGCACATAACTACTATACATGTCTGTTTATCGTGTTTCCCTTCGGATATATTCTGACCCCATTTGGTAAGTACTTGTATTTCCTTCTGCTCTACCTCAGGCCTGTCTTGGTTTCTGATCACACAGTTTATGAAGAAGCGTAACAGTTGTCTCTGTACATCCACTTTCTGGTATTCCATGGCTTCGTCAATACTTTCAGGGCCTCGCCCTGATTGGACAAAGTGGTATATATTATCTAAATGTGCCACCATTCCTGGTAGCGTCGCTAAATACCTTGAAGCTCGTCGTATACGTAGTGATGACAGCAGCATACCGTCCCGTCTACCGGGCACAGGATCATATCTACAATCCACTAGATGCTCTTTAAACATGTCGGAAGTTGCTAGTTGGGGTGTACGTTCGTACGCTAAATCTCTAAGGGATAATTTATTTCCTCGGGGTGGCGTGGCAAAAATTTCTGTCGTACCTCCTGTCGCACCGTCTGAGGTGCTAGGCACGAAAGGATTTGTTGGATGTAAGATAGAAACTGTAGATGTAGGAAAAGCGGTAGAAACAGATGGGCCTGTGGGAATGTGCGTAGGAGTTTGTTGTTGCGGGGATACAGACGGATGATCTTGGCGTTGAGCACCATCGGTGGGCGGTGCGTGTGGCGGAGCATTAGCATATTCAGGAGCAACATCATCTAAGTAGGAAGAAAGGAAAACGTCTTTTGCTGTTTTGGGATGTGTTTTAATCGGGAGTAATGGAGGTGTCAAGTCTTTCGGTATTTCCGGGGTGGCCTGAGGTAACCCTTCGGCCAGAAGAGGATACATACCATTCATAAGAGTGTTTCGTTGTCTATCTACTTGTTCTGCTTTTACTCGGGTACCTTCCTCAATTAATATATTTTCTCGGGCTTTATTTGAATTCTCCCTACTTTTCTCTTCCTGTCTGAGCGCTTTTTCTGTACGTCTATATGATTCTTTACGCCATAATTCAATGGCATCTTTCTGTGACTGTCTGGCTTTATTTTTACATAATACTTCTTCTACTCTCATGATGCAATCTGCATCCCAGGTCCCAGCGGCGGGCCATCTCTGACTTTCTGGTAAATCTTTGGTGTAGTCCACCCATAAATCAAGAAATAATACGGCATCTAGGCCATGTTTATGATACATAAAGTACCCTGGAGTGTCCCTAGGCGGAATGGGAACAGCTTCTTCGAGTACCCCTTTTCTGGTTTTGATCTGTCTTAATTTTGAGAAGAGCGGCATTTTTAGACCTTATTACTTAATCTTGAACACACTTAATACAATAAACACAATAATGAACAATCATTCACACCACAATATGTAGAACGTATTAAAACATTTAACATTTAACAGTTAACGAACGATGATAACTAATAGGAAACTTGTTACTGACATAATACTAACACTAGATAATACTGAATTATATGCAAGACATACTAGATATACTGCTAAACAGTACAGATACACTGCTGAAACAGTGCAGACCGGATTTGTGTACCCAAACCCGTCTTGACCGGCACAACCTATGTGCACGTCTGAATGCCTCCCCGGCAACGGTACTCACCGGGTAGCACGGAACGGAAGGCCTCGGAACTGGACTGAACTGGACCGGACTGGACTCGACTCGACTCGACTCGACTCGGAGCTTCGGAACCTGGTGGGCCTCTGTATACCTCGGATCTTGCTCTCTCAGCTAGGCTCTGGTCGGGATACTTCGCACTTCTCACCGCCTCGTCTGGGTGTTGATCGCAGCCTCAGTCACCCCCGCTTGGCCGGAGGGAGATACAGGAAATCCTGCGGGTACGCGTTTTTGTCCGTCCAGCTGTGGCAGGAGACCGGGCCTGCAACGCACCTCCGGCGCGTGAGATGAGAAAGTGTCCCTGTTCGGGCGCCAATTTATGTGGTAAATATTTTATTACCGGTACTATTTTTTATGCGGTAAAGTCTAGTAAGAATAACTCAGTATAAATAAGAGGCAGAATCCGTGGTATTAGAGGTTCTGAAAGGCTTTATTCCTCTACAAAGGAATTATGGTTCGAACCATAGGCATCAAATTCCATCACCACGAGGGTTCAGGAAGGAAAAAGCAATACATTATTGACAAGTAAAGATATTTATATGAAAAGCATTACATTAAGACAGATGCAGGAGGCGTAACAGCTGATAATACAGATAATACTACACATACGTAATGAAAATAGGCGTAAACATAGGCGTAAACTAAAAACGTCATTAAACATGATGTCACAGGTGGGTGGATCCATAAAAGAATCCTGCAATGTCAGCAGAAATACTTGGCAGAGATGCGTGCGCAGCCGCATGACATGTGATTGACGTGCAACTAGAGGGTGAAGGGGACTTGACATTTAGCTCTACATGTGGAGACAGAAGTCTGGGGGTCATGTCAACCTAATCCCAAATCATATCTAATATCTTATGTTTAAAGAACTGTATTATCCAAAAGGAAAGGTCTCTCGGACGGAATCTATTCTATACTGACTGTTAGTGCGTGTACAAGCGTCTAAGTGTCTACATGAGATGCGAGGGGGCAGGAATCCTCCATAGTAACGGGGCTATGAATTACTTGCGTGAGGACAGTGAGGCCTGGCCCTTTGCTCGGTAGCTGGAAGAATGTTTACCTAAACTACTAGACAGGAATGCATCGGATGAGGAGCGGAGCAGATAATCTTGAAGGTGAAATACAGTTTTTTGGCAGGCAACGGGCCGGATCAGGCATTGTTAGCCGCGCAGGGAGTAGGACAAAGTTCATGGATACAGATGCGGGCTCGGACTGGAGCTTTCAGAGGCAGAAAGCAGGAAAAGGCTTGATGGCAGAATTCAGGGCCTACTCGCCTGAATTGTAAAACGTGGAAAGTGAACCACATAAAGTCGGTGGCCTTTCATACTTAGGAACGGAATATCCGACTCATTCATGGCGGATCTGAAAGAGGACATGTTGACGGTGGACGCACATGTATTTGCGTCTTCATAACTAGAACTGGAGGGAACATACATGTACTTGTAGCATGTACATGGAGCCGTTGGGGTCTAAGATAGGGGACATAACTGATCATAAAATTCATATTTCCTCAGCACCACTACCCACAGAAAAGGTAACAAGGGCTCTGAATAACACAGGATCTTCTCTTTGTATCTGTCAGGAACAACAAGATTAAAATGCCCTAGTTCCAAAATGTAGAATTAGTGCTACAATGGTCTTGAAGAGGACCTGCGAAGGATGCCGCTTCTGCCTTCCGTACACTGGAGGCGGCACATGGGTCACACGGTACGGTCATACTGCGGTGGAAAGCACACTCGTTGACCTCTCATGGCACTGCTCCACACTTCGGGGACAACGCTTTCCATTAGCTGTGTTTTCTGATGACTTGTCGCGCTGGCCCCGTCCAACAGCAGAACCCCTTTAGATCCAAACAGACTCTTCCACTCCCTCACCGGAAGTGAAACCAGACCACGCGGACACTTTCACAATACAACAGCCGGGACTGCACTTTTCGGTTAAAAAAACACATTCCTTCCACCTAATTTATCAAATAAATGACTCACTGAAGAACAGGGGCCAGCTTCGATCGGTAAACAGCTGTTAGAACGACTCTTTTACTTCACGATACCATTACAACGCATGCCTTACCAGGCATGCGTTGTACATCACAAAGTCATTACTATGTATTTTTTTAGAACGCATGGTCATTTACTACGCATGCCTTTACAACAAATTTTGTTGTAAAGGTATGTATGGTAAATGACCATGAATTCTAAAAAAATGTAGTTGATCCTCGTCGTTGTAAGGAAAAAGGCTGTTCCGTTTCCTCACAACGACGTGCACCGCCCCTCAGAGACGACATGAAGCAGGAACCTTCGATGAGAGGGGTGTTGTGTTTCAGGGTTTAGGGCAGTGCAGTGCTGTTCGGGCAGTGTAGGGGGTGGTGCTGGGGTGGTGTTTCAGGGTTTCGGGCAGTGCAGTGGTGTTCGGGCAGTGTAGGGGGTCGAGCTGGGGGTGGTGTTTCAGGGTTTCGGGCAGTGCAGTGGTGTTCGGGCAGTGTAGGGGGTCGTGCTGGGGGTAGTGTTTCAGGGTTTCGGGCAGTGCAGTGGTGTTCGGCCAGTTTTGGAGGTCGTGCTGTGGCTAGTATTTTAGGGTTTAGGCCAGAGCAGTGGTGTTCGGGCAGTGTAGGGGGTCGTGCTGGGGGTGGTGTTTTATGGTTTAGGGCAGAGCAGTGGTGTTCGGGCAGAGTAGGGGGTCGTGCTGGGGGTGGTGTTTTAGGGTTTAGGGCAGAGCAGTGGTGTTCGGGCAGAGTAGGGGTCGTGCTGAAGGTGGTGTTTAGGGTTTAGGGCAGTGCAGTGGTCTTCGGGCACTGTAGGGGGTCATGCAGGGGTGGTGTTTCAGGGTTTAGGGCGGTGCAGTGGTGCCAGGGCAGTGTAGGGGGTCGTGCACGGGGTGGTGTTTCAGGGTTTAGGGCAGTGCAGTGGTGTTCGGGCAGTGTAGGGGGTCTTGCTGGGGGTGGTGTTTCAGGGTTTAGGGCAGTGGTGGTCGGGCAGAGTAGGGGGTCTTACTGGGGATGGTGTTTCAGGGTTTAGGGCAGTGCTGTTTGGGCAGTGTAGGGGGTCTTGCTGAGGGTGGAGTGAAGTACTGGGTATTTTAGACCCAGCGGTGCAGGGGCACACACCCTATGACTTCTGGGTTCACCCTGTTCCAGACCTACAGAAACACAGAGTCTTCTAGGTGAAGTCAAAGATTCATTTATTGGCTTCAGACCAATTACAGGTATCCTAGAAGTACAACAGCGTGTATGTTCTCAGGAGACTGCTGAAAATCATAGAAACGGACTTCATCTTAAATACACTTTTTCCTGCCTCAAGCATACATTCCTAGGTTTTATGATACGGCAATATACAAGTGTACATTACAAACGAAAAGGCAGAGTCATGATGACCATCCCACATTCCAGTTCGGCCAGCCCACAATGATTTACAAAGCAAGGTTCAGATCCCACATTAGATAATCGATAGGCCCTAATAAACATGAGCATCTCCTGTTTTGGGAAACAAGCCATAAAGCAGGAACAAGCAGGTGCGAAAGTGATTAGCCGGAGGCTTGTGTGTGATGAAAGGACTTTATGGTGCGCTGAGCCCTGATGCTAATCACAGGTGGCCGGAGGAAGGGGAGCTCGTGAGACCAGTTTGACCTGGGGCAGCAGAGCCAAGCTGCCCAGGTCACAGAAGAGTCAAGGAAAGGCACATGCATTGCAAGGCCCGTAGTTGCTTCATTATAGCCTATGTGAGGGCAATCACAAGATGGCCACTGCCTCCAAAATGGAACCCGCGTAGTGAAGCAGAATAACGTGTACACAGTGCATTCATAGCTAGAACGATATATAAAGCACTCGTACATACCGCATTAACCATTTGCGGTTTGCTAATACCAGGATAGACAGGGGTGGGGCCCTGTCCCCTACGCGGTCACAGAAATTAAAGTACGACAGACCCTCCTTTTGCCCTTACATAGGCAATCACTATACTCATCTTAATCCGAGTCTAGGTCAATGTTCACAAAGTCATGGAGATGTTGCTGTAGCATCATCCTATTACTTAGCTCGTCCCTCGATACAGGTTTCCTTACACATAAGGTTGCACAGAGGCTACATATCGCAGGAGCACACTGTATGCACAGACAGAACAGGAAAAGAATGGCTAAGATCATTCCAATGACCATTAGAACTTTCAAACCCCAGGCAGATATCAGTTCCCAGAACCACCCCACCAGTGACCAGTCTCCCTTATCCACGTGTATGGTTTCAGATATTTTATGGAGTTTGGAGATGGCTTGATAGACTGTTGGAGCGTTATCTGGTATGAAAATGCAACAACTGGATTGGATAACCTTACATACCCCACCGCGGTCTGCAAGAATAACGTCTAGAGCCATGCGGTTCTGCAAAGTCATAAGGCGATCCGCTTGGAGCTCAGCGGTCAGATTACCAAGGGCACCAGCCGTTACATTGACAGTGGATTCAACCACACGAGTCAGTTGTCTCAGGTTCCTACTATTCACCATAGGTCCCCAAAACGGCAGGAAACCCAAGAAGAAGTCTCCTGCTTCCTGACCGGCTGTATCCTCCTTACTAAGCACGCCCCTCACAACTCTGGTCTTGTGATAGTCAGAGGCAGCAGTAAATGTTGGAGGTAGCAAGTTCGCAATATAACATGTGCCCGAGAAATCAGGGGGCAACCATGTGTATGCTCGGTCATTGCAGATGAAATATGTACCCTTGGCAGCCAAAAACGCAGGGGAAAACTGTGACGGGAAAGTGTACGTTTCAGTACAGTCACTTCTTCCCAGTTGGGCTCTAGGATTCTGACCATTACCCTGTAAGCAGAACCGACCTATGTGGGGTACGACCCAGATTGGAGATGAGACTTTTCGCTGTCTTTCACCCAGACTAATACTATACCCCGTCGCGTTCCACCCTACATAAGCTCTCAGCTCTTCTTTTGGAATGGATGAGTATGCATCAATATCCCTACTCATATCGGCAATTCCTCTCACTAAGGCTTTATTATTTGTACTAGGTCTGATGGAACGCGGTTGTCGCGGGGAGTAGGCATCTAGAGCGTAGAGGAACATGGTCTGGAATGCCCATGACGATCCATTGTAACTAAAGGGCAGCACCAAATAGGGAATACCCTTGTTAATGGTATGTGGCATTAACCCACAGACCCAGCAATTGGTCGTATTCATTACTAGTTGGTGTTGGTGCAAGAGCTGGATAAACGAGTTATTTACAAATTCTGATCGTCTGGTCTGTTCGTGCTCAGGCAGAGGGTGAAAAGAGTGAGAGGAGGCAGTAGAAAGAGGTATAGGCTGTACAGTGGGCGCAATGGTCTTTTGAGAGGAGAAAAACACAAATCCTACGATGAACATTACTATACTACACAGTGTAAATAGGCACAAAAATACAAAACATTTACTTTTTACAATTCTACACATCCTTGCTTTAAAGTTCATTTCCTCAACGGGTCTCTCCATCTTAAAAAACTCCATCCTCTAATCGGGCCGCTCGCGGCGGATGAGTTTCTTCTGCTAAGGAGTACGCCTGTCAGTCCAGGGAAACGCCCTAGACCAACCAGAACCGTTGACCTAACGTCTTCGGCCTGTATCCCAAAGTCTTGGCACCGCGACCCTGCGGCTGAACCCGGATGGTGGTTCGAAAAACAAAAATCAAGAAAGTCCTTCAGATGGGAGAACTAAAATGTCAAAAAGGAAATAGTAAGGAAATCTTTATTTGTCCATAGGCCTTGGTCTCAAATTATAGCGGAGACGGCCAGGTGCTGTTTGGTCTTGGAACAAAAGTTCAGGCTCTGTGGTGTCCAATCGATTTGATGGTGGCACAGCTTCTTGCAGAATATTGTCACTCTCTTGGTCTGAAACTGTGCCTTTTATGCGTGCATCACTGAATGATACAAAACGAGGTACAGTGTCTGTCTCAGAGTCGGCGATACCCTCCTGGACCCACCGGTCATATGGCAGGGGCAAGGGAACTACCTTGCAGTGGGTGCCGTGGATCCAGTGTTTCTTCCCCTTCACTCGCACCGCTGATCTTGTTGATAAAAGTACAAGGTGAGGGCCGATCCAGCGCGGCTCGTCGTTCCTCTTGCGCTGGAAGTTTCTAATCAGCACCCATGTGCCAGGGTCGATAGGGTGTCCAGGAGTTTCAGAAGCTTGAGGAAGAGTATCATGCACCTGTTGATGTAAAACATGCAGTTTAACAGTCAAATCATACAGGTAATCGAGTAGTACTGGATGCTCGATCTCACTGAATTTCGCCGGTCTTGGCACGCCCCATACATTAGCCGGGCGGCCAAAGACGACCTCATAGGGACTAAGTCCCACTCGTGAGTGTATGGTCATTCTGGTGGACAGGAGTGCTAAAGGCAGAGCATCAGGCCATTTAAGACCGGTGCTCGCCTGGATTTTGGCCAGCTCAAGTTTTAGAGCACCGTTGTAGCGCTCTACTAATCCAGCTGATTGGGGGTGATTTGCGGCGTGGAACTTTTGCTTTATACCTAGCCCTTCACACACATTCTTCATCACTTTACCCACGAACTCACTTCCATTATCACACCACACCATTCTTGGCATTCCAAACCTAGGGAAGAATTCTTTCACAAGGGCTTTGGCTGTGGATAGGGCAGTGTTATCCTTCAGAGGATAGGCCTCTACCCATTTGGAGAAAGCACAAACAACCACCAACACATATTTCAGGTTGTTGCACCTTTCCATGTGAATAAAGTCCAGCTGCAAAACTTCAAATGGATATGATGGGGGTGCAAAATGACCAGCTGGAGTTGGGGTTCCCCTACCAGGGTTGTATTTCAAGCATACCATGCAATTTTTGACCACATTCTCTGCACACTTGGGAATCCCAGCATTCTGCCATACTGGAGCCAACAACTTACAAATTCCTTTCGTACTGATATGTGCCATCCCATGTGCCATTGTAACTACTGGAAGCACATATGCATCGGGCAACAACCATCGCCTATGTTCTGTCAGATCAATCCAACAACCATTCTCATCTAACTTACCCACACTTTCTCTCCACTTGCTTAATTCTTTCTCTGTAGCTTCAGCTTGAAGCGACTTCACACTCTCTATTGTGTTTTCACACATCCCAACATCATCAACCCATCTTGAGGGGCCTGCAACATACATTCTAGTCTTTACATTCTGTGCTGTTTCTTTCGCGATCTCATCAGCAAACGCATTCCCACGTCCAACATCATCTGTGATTTTCCTGTGCGCACTGCATTTCATAATCGCAACTTGTAATGGTAGGGTCAGTGATTCAAGGAGATCATTCACTAACTTGCCATTCTGAATTTTAGCTCCATGCGACGTCAGGAACCCACGTTCTTTCCACAGTCGTCCAAAATTGTGAGCCATGCCAAAGGCGTACTGGCTATCCGTGTATATATTCACTCTCATTCCTTCAGACAACACGCACGCTCTCGTGAGGGCGATTAATTCTGCTGCTTGGGCCGAATTATGTGGCACTCGTGCAGTTTCCACGACCGTGTGTAACGTCGTGATAGCATATGCAGCAGTCGTATCACCATTAGGGAGCTTGAAACACGAACCATCCACCCATAAAGTACCATCACACTCAGTCAGGGGAGTATCTTTTAGATCTACTCTCCCTTTCGTCTCTTCTTCTGTTCTGAACAGACAGTCATGTTGCTCATTCTCATCTAGGTCTGCTGGATTTGGCAATAACGTAGCTGGATTCAGCGTGTTGCATCTCTTTATGTGTATGTGGTTTGCTAACAGTGTGAGCTCATAGCCTGATAATCGCGCACTAGTCAAGTGTTGTGTCTTGGTTCTGTTTAATAATGTGTCTACAGCATGTGGAACCATAACGATCAATGTGTTGTCCATTACCAGACCAGCAGATTGTCGGATAGACATAGCTGCAGCAGCTGTCGCTCTCAGACAGCTTGGCAATGCCCTCGCTACAGGGTCCAAGGTTGATGAAAAATATGCGCATGGGCGCGGTCTGTCACCAAAAGGCTGTGTTAACACTGATAATGCGCAACCATCTTTCTCGTGAACATACAATGTAAAAGGCTTGCTGTAGTCAGGAGTACCCAACACAGGTGCTGAACACAATGCATTGCGCAATTCCACAAAACTTTTCTGGCACTCTTCAGACCATGGGATAGGATTCGGTGTGTCTTTGCATGTTAAGGCTAACAAAGGTTTTGCCAACAAGGAAACATTTGGGATCCAGTGCCTACAGTATGAGGTAATGCCCAAGAAAGCACGCACTTCTCTCTGTGTTCTTGGCACACTCAACTGCGCAATGGCTTGAATTCTTTCTGGGGTCAGTTTCCTTCCCTCCTTCGATAAGAGATGACCTAAGTAGGTCACTTCTTGTCGACAATATTGCAGCTTGGAGAGAGACACTTTATGATGGAAAGCAGATAAATGGCGCAACAATGACAATGTGGCTTCTTTGCAGATCTTTTCAGTATCCGCGGCGATTAGTAAATCGTCCACGTACTGAATCAGAATAGCGCCACTAGGTAAAACAAGTGCATCAAGCTGCGCTTTCAAAGCTTGACTGTATATGGATGGACTCTCACAGTAGCCCTGGGGAGCGCGTTTGAAGCGGAAGCTTCGGCCTCCCAGACTAAAGCCAAAAATGTCTCTGCTCTCCTCTGCAATTGGGATGCTAAAGAAAGCATTCTTTAAATCGATCACTGAAAACCATGCAGCAGAGGCTGGAATCATCGTTAACAAGGCAGTTATATCAGAGACAACTGGAAACTGTGGCACAACAATCTTATTAACCTCTCTAAGATCAATCACAAATCTGTAAACAGGTGGCTGTGAAGGGTCCGTTCGTTTTAAAACAGGTAAAATCGGGCTGTTGCAAACGTTGCCTCTTGTCTCTTCAATTACACCCTTATTAATCAAATCGCTGACAATGTCTAACAATGCTTTCTGGCCTTCATTAGAGATCTTGTACTGGGGAATACGTGGCAGTCTGACATTAGCCTTTAAAGTTACCACGTATGGCGGTATCTCCAAGAGGCCCACATCATTGGGACCAGTAGCCCAAAGGACATCCGGAAGGGATGACAATTCAGGCGGCATTGTATTTTTAGACAAGTACATCGGGGAAATCACTTTCCTGCCTAATGTAAGTTGTACCCCTGACGGTGAACAATACAGTGTAGCATGTAATCTTTTCAACAAATCTAACCCTAGCAAATTCTCACCACAACCTGTTGTTAGAATCAGGGGTGCTTTCAGCTCGCAAGGTCCAATAGAAAGTGACATGGGACTAGAAATCGGGTTTCTAACTGGGGCGCCAGAAAAACCTACTGAAACATTTATATCGCCAGACAAAGGTGCGCCAGGGAGTTTGGAATGCATAATTGAACTCTTTGCAGCACCAGTGTCTAGCAGAAAGGGCTCCGTTACATTTGCTGTAGTCACCTCAACATACGGTCCGCTCTGATCCACTGGCACTGAAACAACTCCCTCTCTCTGTCTACGGCTGTCCTAGTAACCATTATTTTCTGCATCGCCATCCTCTGCATAATAATCATTATTGTAGTACTGAGCTGTATTACTAGTCGCGTTAGCTTGCTGGTCAAAACTATTGATGGTGTTTTGAGGCGGCAGAGGACGCGCGTTCTGGGGAGCATTTCCACGCCCTCTGCCTCTAGGAGCTTGCTGACCACCCCTACCTCTTGCGCCATAAGCATTACCGTTCCGCTGCATTAATTTAGGGCAACTATATTTAAAATGACCTTCCTCTTTGCAGTATGAACATTGGTTGGGACCTACAGGGACACGTGGTTGATAATACCCATTCATTTGCTGATTGTTCTGAAATTGTTGGGGTTGGTGATAGACACCTTGGGGTTGCCTATAATTATTCTGACCTCCACGTGGCGGATAGGCCTGCTGCAAAAGGACCTTTGTCTTTAGTTCCTTCGTTTTCTTATCTGTTCTATCTTTTTCATCTTTATCTCTGTTCTCGTAATACTGTGCAGTAGCCAGTATTTGCGCTGAAGAGGAAACAGCCCAAGAACTTTCTGAATCTTTTAACTTTTTACACAGGTCAGGAAGTAAATTCTGCACAAATTTATCCACAAATAACCGTTGGCCACCCTCAGTACTCATATCTTGCCCACTGTGATCAATAAACGTTTCTTCAAACCTGGTAAAGAAGTCTGACACTGTTTCATCTTTCTTCTGCTTGCATGCAGATGGCTTGTCCCAATTTACGCGCATCGCGGGCATTATTGTCTTCATATACGTGATGATTCTACCAGGGAGTTCTGCTATTAATGGCTCAGGTTTTGCGCCACCAGTTTGTCTAGCGTCAGCGGCAATAATGTCAGCCCATGTAGCACCTAGTTCTGCATCGTGATCTGCATTACGAATTGATCCCCATAGGGGCTGTGGAACAACATTACCAAACAACATGTCTATGTCGGCCAGATTCATAACGCATGACCCTGCCGTCTGTGACAACTCTTTATAATATCCTGCAGGGTTTTTACGGGGATCAGGCAATGTCTGCTTAAGCGCTAGCACCTCAGAACGCTTCCATGGAACATGCACCCAAACACGCTGGAAATGCGCTGGCACAGCAGCGATACCGGCACCGGCATCAGCTGCAACTGCTTCCTTCCATACCGGGGGAACTTCTCTCATGGGGTATTGTCGCGCTTTTACCTTTTTCCCCACAAGGACATCTTGTTCAAATAATGACTGTTGACAATCATCATTCCTGAAGGACAATACAACCGCAACTGCTTTATCTACCTCGCGATCCACAATTGTACCAGTTCCAAAATCAAACCTCACTCTACACAACTCCTGCGGGCTCGGGTCTTTACCACTATCCTCCACTTCTTCACAGAGAATTTCGCACATTTTCTCAAACACATATCTCTGTTTTGGGGCATCCCATTGATGGAAAACGTTGACAACTGATTCCACATCATACAGTGAAGGGAAAACAATCCATCTACGCGCCATGCGATCTATTACCTTTTTCTCATCGGGGTTAGGCAATTGACTGCGCAATTGCTTACGCTGTAAACCAGGAGTCGCACCAGATGACTCAAAGAGAGGAGACATTAATGTAGTAACCACATTAGCTAAGCGCTGTCGCGCTGAAGGAGAAGCTGAGGCGAAAACAGGGGGATAAACAGAGGGGAGAAAAGAGGATGCAGAAACAGGTACTGGAGTGGTGCAAGGAAGAGTATCAGGGGAGGCAGTCAATATGCTAGGCAAAGTCGCAGGAAGCGCGGGGGCAGTTGGAAACACAACTGGCGGCCCTTGAGAAGGCTGCGCTATAGGGATAGGAGCCGGCTGCAAAGCAACTGGCGGTAGCGGCAAGGCTTGCAGTATATTGACTGGAGGTGGCATATTCACAAGCTGGGGAGGCGCCGTGGCATTCTGAGCATACGGGGGTGGCGAACTCAACAAATGCGACATCAGGGGATCTTTCTCCTTTTCTTCTAACTCATTCTGCTTAGAGTGTGGTAAAGCTGGGTAACATTTGTCGATCCCTAACTTACGCTGCCTGTGCAATTGCTCATTCATCTGCTCCTCCTCATTGTCTTTGAATTGTACTGCTGCTTGCATTACTGTCATACCTCTCTCCCTTTTATTCTTTTTCGCTAGCTTAATTTCCTTCTGTTTGGCTTCTTTTCGCCACAAGCGGAAAGAATCAAACATCGCCGGCCGGGCTTTCTTTTTAAACAATTTAATTTCCAAATTATCTAAAATATCGGTATCGAAACTACCATTATGGGGCCATTTTAAAACACCGTCTTTTCTGGTGTAGTGGATCCACACTTCGTTATATGCAATAGGGCCTACGCCATGTTTTACATAGAGCTCATAAGTTGGAGTTCCAACCGGAGGAACCGGACATGATTCCTCCAGCTGGAAATCTCTTCCACAACCCAAACAAAATATTCTACCAAATATTCTAGAACCAGGCATCTTCGCTCACTAGTCTAGATCTAAACGTCAGAGGATTATCGATTACGATAGTCTCGTGAATACACGAGTCCTCTGGCTTTGGCGTTTGCAAACTCCAAATTTCCAAATCAAAACGATCCCGAGGGATACCAAACAAATGGGAGACGCTCCACTTATACTTAACTGAATATTGCTGATCGATGGCGTCACCAGAAGACTCTCTCGATTGTTTCGCTCTCTCAAAACTCGTCAGGGGTCCAAAACAGGTCGATTAATCAGGGCAGCAGTCCTTCGTAGCCGTCGGGACGCGGAGAACCTCGCAGAAAAGACTTTCGGACCACGTCGACATGCAGGGGTCGATGAAGTGGCGGCCTTCCTCCAGAATTTCCACACGAAGCTCCTCACGAACCTCTGGCTTGGACTGGTACCGCTGAAATCGTCCCGAGTTGGGCGCCAAACTGAAGTACTGGGTATTTTAGACCCAGCGGTGCAGGGGCACACACCCTATGACTTCTGGGTTCACCCTGTTCCAGACCTACAGAAACACAGAGTCTTCTAGGTGAAGTCAAAGATTCATTTATTGGTCTGCAGCCAATAAATGAATCTTTGACTTCACCTAGAAGACTCTGTGTTTCTGTAGGTCTGGAACAGGGTGAACCCAGAAGTCATAGGGTGTGTGCCCCTGCACCGCTGGGTCTAAAATACCCAGTACTTCAGGAGTTTCAGTTTTTAGGGCAGTGCAGTGGTGTTTGGGTAGTGTTTTAGGGTTTAGGGTAGTGCAGTGGTGTTTGGGTAGTGTAGGGGGTCATACTGGGGGCAGTGTTTTAGCGTTTAGGGTAGTGCAGTGGTGTTTGGGTAGTGTAGGGGGTCGTGCTGGGGTAGTGTTTTTGGGTTTAGGGTAGTGCAGTGGTGTTGGTGTAGTGTAGAGAGTCGTGCTGGGGGGAGTGTTTTACGGTTTAGGGTAGTGCAGTGGTAATTGGGTAGTGTAGGGGGTTGTGCTGGGGGTAGTGGTTGAGGGTAGTGCAATGGTGTTTGGGTAGTGTAGGGGTCGTACTGGGGTAGATTTAGGGTTTAGGGTAGTGCAGTGGTGTTTGTGTAGTGTAGGGGGTCATTCTGGTGGTAGTGTTTTAGGGGTTAGGGTAGTACAGTGATGTTTCTGTAGTGTAGCGGGGTGTGCTTGGGGTAGATTCAGGGTTTATGGTAGTGCAGAGGTGTTTGTGTAGTGTAAGGGGTCGTGCTGGGGGTAGTGCTTTAGGGTTTAGGGCAGTGCAGTGGTGTTTGTGAAGTGTAGAGGGTCATGCTGGGGTAGTGTTTTAGGGTTTTGGGTAGTTCAGTGGTGTTTGGGTAGTGTAGGGGGTCATACTGGGGGCAGTGTTTTAGCGTTTAGGGTAGTGCAGTGGTGTTTGGGTAGTGTAGGGGGTCGTGCTGGGGTAGTGTTTTTGGGTTTAGGGTAGTGCAGTGGTGTTGGTGTAGTGTAGAGAGTCGTGCTGGGGGAGTGTTTTACGGTTTAGGGTAGTGCAGTGGTAATTGGGTAGTGTAGGGGGTTGTGCTGGGGGTAGTGGTTGAGGGTAGTGCAATGGTGTTTGGGTAGTGTAGGGGTCGTACTGGGGTAGATTTAGGGTTTAGGGTAGTGCAGTGGTGTTTGTGTAGTGTAGGGGGTCATTCTGGTGGTAGTGTTTTAGGGGTTAGGGTAGTACAGTGATGTTTCTGTAGTGTAGCGGGGTGTGCTTGGGGTAGATTCAGGGTTTATGGTAGTGCAGAGGTGTTTGTGTAGTGTAAGGGGTCGTGCTGGGGGTAGTGCTTTAGGGTTTAGGGCAGTGCAGTGGTGTTTGTGAAGTGTAGAGGGTCATGCTGGGGTAGTGTTTTAGGGTTTTGGGTAGTTCAGTGGTGTTTGGGTAGTGTAGGGGGTCGTACTGTGGGCAGTGTTTTAGGGTTTAGGGTAGTGCAGTGGTGTTTGGGTAGTGTAGGGGGTCGTGCTGGGGTAGTGTTTTTGGATTTAGGGTAGTGCAGTGGTGTTGGTGTAGTGTAGGGGGTCGTACTGGGGGTAGTGTTTTAGGGTTTAGGGTAGTGCAGTGGTGTTTGGGTAGTGTAGGGGGTCACGTTGAGGGTAGTTTTAGGGTTTAGGGTAGTGCAGTGGTGTTTGGGTAGTGTAGGGGGTCGTGCTGGGGGTTGATTTAGGGTTTAGATTAGTGAAGTGTTGTTCGGGTAGTGTAGGGGGTTGTGCTGGGGGTAGATTTAGGGTATAGGGTAGTGCATTGGTGTTTGGGTATTGTAGAGAGTCGTGCTGGGGGTAGTGTTTTATGGTTTAGGGTAGTGCAGTGGTGTTTGGGTAGTGTAGGTGGTCGTGCTGGGGGTAGTGTTTTAGGGTTTAGGGTAGTGCAGTGGTGTTGGTGTAGTGTAGAGAGTCGTGCTGGGGGGAGTGTTTTAGAGTTTAGGGTAGTGCAGTGGTGATTGGGTAGTGTAGGGGGTTGTCCTGGGGGTAGTGTTTTAGGATTTAGGGCAGTGGTGTTTGGGTAGTGTAGGGGGTTGTGCTGAGGTTAGATTTAGGGTTTAGGGTAGTGCAGTGGTGTATGTGTTGTGGTGGGGGTCGTGCTGGGGTAGATTTAGGGCTTAGGGTAGTGCAGTGGTAATTGGGTAGTGTAGGGGGTTGTGTTGGGGGTAGTGTTTTAGGGTTGAGGGTAGTGCAATGGTGTTTGGGTAGTGTAGGGGGTCGTCCTGGGGTAGGTTTAGGGTAGTGCAGTGGTGTTTGGGTAGTGTAGGAAGTCATGCCGGGGGAGTGTTTTAGGGTTTATGGTAGTGCAATGGTGTTTGGGTAGTGTAGGGGGTCATACTGGGGTAGATTTAGGGTTTAGGGTTGTGCAGTGGTGTTTGGGTAGTGTAGGAAGTCATGCTGGGGGAGTCTTTTAGGGTTTAGGGTAGTGCAGTCGTGTTTGGGTAGTGTAGGGGTCGTGCTGGGGGTAATGTTTTAGGCTTTACGGTAGTGCAGTAGTGTTTGGGTAGTATAGGGGGTCATGTTGGGGTAGTGGTTTAGGGCTTAGGGTAGTGCAGTGGTGTTTGGGTAGTGTAGTGGGTACTGCTGGGGGTAGTGTTTTAGGGTTTAGGGTAGTGCAATGGTGTTTTGGCAGTGTAGGGGGTGCTTCTGGGGGTAGTGTTTTAGGGTTTAGGGTAGTGCAGTTGTGTTTGGGTGGTGTAGTTGGTACTGCTGGGGCTAGTGTTTTAGGGTTTAGGGTAGTGCAGTGGTGTTTGTGTAGTGTAGGGGGTCATTCTGGTGGTAGTGTTTTAGGGGTTACGGTAGTACAGTGATGTTTCTGTAGTGTAGCGGGGTGTGCTTGGGGTAGATTCAGGGTTTATGGTAGTGCAGAGGTGTTTGTGTAGTGTAAGGGGTCGTGCTGGGGGTAGTGTTTTAGGGTTTAGGGCAGTGCAGTGGTGTTTGTGAAGTGTAGAGGGTCATGCTGGGGTAGTGTTTTAGGGTTTTGGGTAGTTCAGTGGTGTTTGGGTAGTGTAGGGGGTCGTACTGGGGGCAGTGTTTTAGGGTTTAGGGTAGTGCAGTGGTGTTTGGGTAGTATAGGGGGTCGTGCTGGGGTAGTGTTTTTGGATTTAGGGTAGTGCAGTGGTGTTGGTGTAGTGTAGGGGGTCGTACTGGGGGTAGTGTTTTAGGGTTCAGGGTAGTGCAGTGGTGTTTGGGTAGTGTAGGGGGTCGCGTTGAGGGTAGTTTTAGGGTTTAGGGTAGTGCAGTGGTGTTTGGGTAGTGTAGGGGGTCGTGCTGGGGGTTGATTTAGGGTTTAGCTTAGTGAAGTGTTGTTCGGGTAGTGTAGGGGGTTGTGCTGGGGGTAGATTTAGGGTATAGGGTAGTGCATTGGTGTTTGGGTATTGTAGAGAGTCGTGCTGGGGAGTGTTTTATGGTTTAGGGTAGTGCAGTGGTGTTTGGGTAGTGTAGGTGGTCGTGCTGGGGGTAGTGTTTTAGGGTTTAGGGTAGTGCAGTGGTGTTGGTGTAGTGTAGAGAGTCGTGCTGGGTGGAGTGTTTTAGGGTTTAGGGTAGTGCAGTGGTGATTGGGTAGTGTAGGGTGTTGTGCTGGGGGTAGTGTTTTAGAGTTTAGGGTAGTGCAGTGGTGTTTGGGTAGTTTAGGGGGTTGTGCCGAGGTTAGATTTAGGGTTTAGGGTAGTGCAGTGGTGTATGTGTTGTGGTGGGGGTCGTGCTGGGGTAGATTTAGGGCTTAGGGTAGTGCAGTGGTTTTTGGGTAGTGTAGGGAGTCGTGCTGGCGGGAGTGTTTTACGGTTTAGGGTAGTGCAGTGGTAATTGGGTAGTGTAGGGGGTTGTGCTGGGGGTAGTGTTTTAGGGTTGAGGGTAGTGCAATGGTGTTTGGGTAGTGTAGGGGGTACTAATGGGGGTAGTGTTTTAGGGTTTAGGGTAGTGCAGAGGTGTTTGGGTGGTGTAGGGGGTAGTGCTGGGGGTTGTCTTTTAGGGTTTAGGGTAGTGCAGTGGTGTTTGGGTAGTGTAGGGGGTCGTGCTTGGGGTAGATATAGGGTATAGGGTAGTGCATTGGTGTTTGGGTATTGTAGAGAGTCGTGCTGGGGGAGTGTTTTATGGTTTAGGGTAGTGCAGTGGTGTTTGGGTAGTGTAGGTGGTCGTGCTGGGGGTAGTGTTTTAGGGTTTAGGGTTCTGCAGTGGTGTTGGTGTAGTGTAGAGAGTCGTGCTGGGGGGAGTGTTTTAGGGTTTAGGGTAGTGCAGTGGTCATTGGGTAGTGTAGGGGTTGTCCTGGGGGTAGTGTTTTAGGGTTTAGGGTAGTGCAGTGGTGTTTGGGTAGTGTAGGGGGTTGTGCTGAGGTTAGATTTAGGGTTTAGGGTAGTGCAGTGGTGTATGTGTTGTGGTGGGGGTCGTGCTGGGGTAGATTTAGGGCTTAGGGTAGTGCAGTGGTTTTTGGGTAGTGTAGGGAGTCGTGCTGGTGGGAGTGTTTTACGGTTTAGGGTAGTGCAGTGGTAATTGGGTAGTGTAGGGGGTTGTGCTGGGGGTAGTGTTTTAGGGTTGAGGGTAGTGCAATGGTGTTTGGGTAGTGTAGGGGTCGTACTGGGGTAGATTTAGGGTTTAGGGTAGTGCAGTGGTGTTTGTGTAGTGTAGGGGGTCATTCTGGTGGTAGTGTTTTAGGGGTTAGGGTAGTACAGTGATGTTTCTGTAGTGTAGCGAGGTGTGCTTGGGGTAGATTCAGGGTTTATGGTAGTGCAGAGGTGTTTGTGTAGTGTAAGGGGTCGTGCTGGGGGTAGTGCTTTAGGGTTTAGGGCAGTGCAGTGGTGTTTGTGAAGTGTAGAGGGTCATGCTGGGGTAGTGTTTTAGGGTGTTGGGTAGTTCAGTGGTGTTTGGGTAGTGTAGGGGGTCGTACTGGGGGCAGTGTTTTAGGGTTTAGGGTAGTGCAGTGGTGTTTGGGTAGTGTAGGGGGTCGTGCTGGGGTAGTGTTTTTGGATTTAGGGTAGTGCAGTGGTGTTGGTGTAGTGTAGGGGGTCGTACTGGGGGTAGTGTTTTAGGGTTTAGGGTAGTGCAGTGGTGTTTGGGTAGTGTAGGGGGTCACATTGAGGGTAGTTTTAGGGTTTAGGGTAGTGCAGTGGTGTTTGGGTAGTGTAGGGGGTGGTGCTGGGGGTTGATGTAGGGTTTAGCTTAGTGAAGTGTTGTTCGGGTAGTGTAGGGGGTTGTGCTGGGGGTAGATTTAGGGTATAGGGTAGTGCATTGGTGTTTGGGTATTGTAGAGAGTCATGCTGGGGGGAGTGTTTTATGGTTTAGGGTAGTGCAGTGGTGTTTGGGTAGTGTAGGTGGTCGTGCTGGGGGTAGTGTTTTAGGGTTTAGGGTAGTGCAGTGGTGTTGGTGTAGTGTAGAGAGTCGTGCTGGGGGGAGTGTTTTAGAGTTTAGGGTAGTGCAGTGGTGATTGGGTAGTGTAGGGGGTTGTCCTGGGGGTAGTGTTTTAGGATTTAGGGCAGTGGTGTTTGGGTAGTGTAGGGGGTTGTGCTGAGGTTAGATTTAGGGTTTAGGGTAGTGCAGTGGTGTATGTGTTGTGGTGGGGGTCGTGCTGGGGTAGATTTAGGGCTTAGGGTAGTGCAGTGGTAATTGGGTAGTGTAGGGGGTTGTGTTGGGGGTAGTGTTTTAGGGTTGAGGGTAGTGCAATGGTGTTTGGGTAGTGTAGGGGGTCGTACTGGGGTAGGTTTAGGGTAGTGCAGTGGTGTTTGGGTAGTGTAGGAAGTCATGCCGGGGGAGTGTTTTAGGGTTTATGGTAGTGCAATGGTGTTTGGGTAGTGTAGGGGGTCGTACTGGGGTAGACTTAGGGTTTAAGGTTGTGCAGTGGTGTTTGGGTAGTGTAGGAAGTCATGCTGGGGGAGTGTTTTAGGGTTTAGGGTAGTGCAGTGGTGTTTGGGTAGTGTAGGGGTCGTGCTGGGGGTAATGTTTTAGGCTTTACGGTAGTGCAGTAGTGTTTGGGTAGTATAGGGGGTCATGTTGGGGTAGTGGTTTAGGGCTTAGGGTAGTGCAGTGGTGTTTGGGTAGTGTAGTGGGTACTGCTGGGGTAGTGTTTTAGGGTTTAGGGTAGTGCAATTGTGTTTTGGCAGTGTAGGGGGTACTTCTGGGGGTAGTGTTTTAGGGTTTAGGGTAGTGCAGTTGTGTTTGGGTGGTGTAGGGGATACTGCTGGGGCTAGTGTTTTAGGGTTTAGGGTAGTGCAGTGGTGTTTGTGTAGTGTAGGGGGTCATTCTGGTGGTAGTGTTTTAGGGGTTAGGGTAGTACAGTGATGTTTCTGTAGTGTAGCGGGGTGTGCTTGGGGTAGATTCAGGGTTTATGGTAGTGCAGAGGTGTTTGTGTAGTGTAAGGGGTCGTGCTGAGGGTAGTGTGTTAGGGTTTAGGGTAGTGCAGTGGTGTTTGGGTAGTGTAGGGGGTCGTGCTGGGGTAGTGTTTTTGGATTTAGGGTAGTGCAGTGGTGTTGGTGTAGTGTAGGGGGTCGTACTGGGGGTAGTGTTTTAGGGTTTAGGGTAGTGCAGTGGTGTTTGGGTAGTGTAGGGGGTCACGTTGAGGGTAGTTTTAGGGTTTAGGGTAGTGCAGTGGTGTTTGGGTAGTGTAGGGGGTTGTGCTGGGGGTTGATTTAGGGTTTAGCTTAGTGAAGTGTTGTTCGGGTAGTGTAGGGGGTTGTGCTGGGGGTAGATTTAGGGTATAGGGTAGTGCATGGGTGTTTGGGTATTGTAGAGAGTCGTGCTGGGGGAGTGTTTTATGGTTTAGGGTAGTGCAGTGGTGTTTGGGTAGTGTAGGTGGTCGTGCTGGGGGTAGTGTTTTAGGGTTTAGGTTAGTGCAGTGGTGTTGGTGTAGTGTAGAGAGTCGTGCTGGGTGGAGTGTTTTAGGGTTTAGGGTAGTGCAGTGGTGATTGGGTAGTGTAGGGTGTTGTGCTGGGGGTAGTGTTTTAGAGTTTAGGGTAGTGCAGTGGTGTTTGGGTAGTGTAGGGGGTTGTGCCGAGGTTAGATTTAGGGTTTAGGGTAGTGCAGTGGTGTATGTGTTGTGGTGGGGGTCGTGCTGGGGTAGATTTAGGGCTTAGGGTAGTGCAGTGGTTTTTGGGTAGTGTAGGGAGTTGTGCTGGCGGGAGTGTTTTACGGTTTAGGGTAGTGCAGTGGTAATTGGGTAGTGTAGGGGGTTGTGCTGGGGGGAGGTGTTTTAGGGTTGAGGGTAGTGCAATGGTGTTTGGGTAGTGTAGGGGGTAGTAATGGGGGTAGTGTTTTAGGGTTTAGGGTAGTGCAGAGGTGTTTAGGTGGTGTAGGGGGTAGTGCTGGGGGTTGTCTTTTAGGGTTTAGGGTAGTGCAGTGGTGTTTGGGTAGTGTAGGGGGTTGTGCTTGGGGTAGATATAGGGTATAGGGTAGTGCATTGGTGTTTGGGTATTGTAGAGAGTCGTGCTGGGGGAGTGTTTTATGGTTTAGGGTAGTGCAGTGGTGTTTGGGTAGTGTAGGTGGTCGTGCTGGGGGTAGTGTTTTAGGGTTTAGGGTAGTGCAGTGGTGTTGGTGTAGTGTAGAGAGTCGTGCTGGGGGGAGTGTTTTAGGGTTTAGGGTAGTGCAGTGGTGTTTGGGTGGTGTAGGGGGTCGTGCTTGGGGTAGATTCAGGGTTTATAGTAGTGCAGTGGTGTTTGGGTGGTGTATGGGGTCGAGCTGGGGTATATTTAGGATTTAGGGTAGTGCAGTAGTGTTTCGGTAGTGTAGGGGGTCGTGCTGGGGGTAGTGTTTTAGGATTTTAGGGTAAAGCAGTAGTGTTTGGGTAGTATAGGGGGTCATGCTGGGGTAGTGGTGTAGGGCTTAGGGTAGTGCAGTGGTGTTTGGGTAGTGTAGGGGGTACTGCTGGGGGTAGTGTATTAGGGTTTAGGGTAGTGCAATGGTGTTTGGTCAGTGTAGCGGGTACTGCTGGGGGTAGTGTTTTAGTGTTTAGGGTAGTGCAGTTGTGTTTGGGTGGTATAGGGGGTACTGCTGGGGGTAGTGTTTTAGGGTTTAGGGTAGTGCAGTGGTGTTTGGGTAGTGTAGGGGGTTGTGCTGAGGTTAGATTTAGGGTTTAGGGTAGTGCAGTGGTGTATGTGTTGTGGTGGGGGTCGTGCTGGGGTAGATTTAGGGCTTAGGGTAGTGCAGTGGTTTTTGGGTAGTGTAGGGAGTCGTGCTGGTGGGAGTGTTTTACGGTTTAGGGTAGTGCAGTGGTAATTGGGTAGTGTAGGGGGTTGTGCTGGGGGTAGTGTTTTAGGGTTGAGGGTAGTGCAATGGTGTTTGGGTAGTGTAGGGGTCGTACTGGGGTAGATTTAGGGTTTAGGGTAGTGCAGTGGTGTTTGTGTAGTGTAGGGGGTCATTCTGGTGGTAATGTTTTAGGGGTTAGGGTAGTACAGTGATGTTTCTGTAGTTTAGCGGGGTGTGCTTGGGGTAGATTCAGGGTTTATGGTAGTGCAGAGGTGTTTGTGTAGTGTAAGGGGTCGTGCTGGGGGTAGTGTTTTAGGGTTTAGGGCAGTGCAGTGGTGTTTGTGAAGTGTAGAGGGTCATGCTGGGGTGGTGTTTTAGGGTTTTGGGTAGTTCAGTGGTGTTTGGGTAGTGTAGGGGGTCGTACTGGGGCAGTGTTTTAGGGTTTAGGGTAGTGCAGTGGTGTTTGGGTAGTGTACGGGGTCGTGCTGGGGTAGTGTTTTTGGATTTAGGGTAATGCAGTGGTGTTGGTTTAGTGTAGGGGGTCGTACTGGGGGTAGTATTTTAGGGTTTAGGGTAGTGCAGTGGTGTTTGGGTAGTGTAGGGGGTCGTGCTGGGGGTTGATTTAGGGTTTAGCTTAGTGAAGTGTTGTTCGGGTAGTGTAGGGGGTTGTGCTGGGGGTAGATTTAGGGTATAGGGTAGTGCATTGGTGCTTGGGTATTGTAGAGAGTCGTGCTGGGGGAGTGTTTTATGGTTTAGGGTAGTGCAGTGGTGTTTGGGTAGTGTAGGTGGTCGTGCTGGGGGTAGTGTTTTAGGGTTTAGGGTAGTGCAGTGGTGTTGGTGTAGTGTAGAGAGTCGTGCTGGGGGAGTGTTTTAGGGTTTAGGGTAGTGCAGTGGTCATTGGGTAGTGTAGGGGGTTGTCCTGGGGGTAGTGTTTTAGGGTTTAGGGTAGTGCAGTGGTGTTTGGGTAGTGTAGGGGGTTGTGCTGAGGTTAGATTTAGGGTTTAGGGTAGTGCAGTGGTGTTTGTGTTGTGGTGGGGGTCGTGCTGGGGTAGATTTAGGGCTTAGGGTAGTGCAGTGGTTTTGGGTAGTGTAGGGAGTCGTGCTGGCGGGAGTGTTTTACGGTTTAGGGTAGTGCAGGTGTGTTTGGGTAGTGTAGGAAGTCGTGCTGGGGGAGTGTTTTAGGGTTTATGGTGGTGCAATGGTGTTTGGGTAGTGTAGGGGGTCGTACTGGGGTAGATTTAGGGTTTAGGGTAGTGCAGTGGTGTTTGGGTAGTGTAGGAAGTCGTGCTGGGGGGAGTGTTTTAGGGTTTAGGGTAGTGTAGTGGTGTTTGGGTAGTGTAGGGGGTCGTACTGGGGGTAATGATTTAGGCTTTACGGTAGTGCAGTAGTGTTTGGGTAGTATAGGGGGTCATGTTGGGGTAGTGATTTAGGGCTTAGGGTAGTGCAGTGGTGTTTGGGTAGTGTAGTGGGTACTGCTGGGGGTAGTGTTTTAGGGTTTAGGGTAGTGCAATTGTGTTTTGGCAGTGTAGGGGGTACTGCTGGGGGTAGTGTTTTAGGGTTTAGGGTAGTGCAGTTGTGTTTGGGTGGTGTAGGGGGTACTGCTGGGGTTAGTGTTTTAGGGTTTAGGGTAGTGCAGTGGTGTTTGTGTAATGTAGGGGGTCATTCTGGTGGTAGTGTTTTAGGGGTTAGGGTAGTACAGTGATGTTTCTGTAGTGTAGCGGGGTGTGCTTGGGGTAGATTCAGGGTTTATGGTAGTGCAGAGGTGTTTGTGTAGTGTAAGGGGTCGTGCTGGGGGTAGTGTTTTAGGGTTTAGGGCAGTGCAGTGGTGTTTGTGAAGTGTAGAGGGTCATGCTGGGGTAGTGTTTTAGGGTTTTGGGTTGTTCAGTGGTGTTTGGGTAGTGTAGGGGGTCGTACTGTGGGCAGTGTTATAGGGTTTAGGGTAGTGCAGTGGTGTTTGGGTAGTGTAGGGGGTAGTGCTGGGGTAGTGTTTTAGGGTTAAGGGTAGTGCAGTGGTGTTTGGGTAGTGTAGGGGGTCGCGTTGAGGGTAGTTTTAGGGTTTAGGGTAGTGCAGTGGTGTTTGGGTAGTGTAGGGGGTCATGCTGGGGGTTGATTTAGGGTTTAGCGAAGTGAAGTATTGTTTGGGTTGTGTAGGGGGTCGTGCTGGGGTAGACTTAGGGTATAGGGTAGTGCATTGATGTTTGGGTATTTTAGAGAGTCGTGCTGGGGGAGTGTTTTATTTTTTAGGGTAGTGCAGTGGTGTTTGTGTAGTGTAGGTGATCGTGCTGGGGTAGTGTTTTAGGGTTTAGGGTAGTGCAGTGGTGTTGGTGTAGTGTAGAGAGTCGTGCTGGGGGAGTGTTTTAGGGTTTAGGATAGTGCAGTGGTATTTGGGTAGTGTAGGGGGTAGTGCTGGGGTAGTGTTTTAGGGTTTAGGGTAGTGCAGTGGTGTTTGGGTAGTGTAGGGGGTCGCGTTGAGGGTAGTTTTAGGGTTTAGGGTAGTGCAGTGGTGTTTGGGTAGTGTAGGGGGTCATGCTGGGGGTAGACTTAGGGTATAGGGTAGTGCATTGATGTTTGGGTATTGTAGAGAGTCGTGCTGGGGGAGTGTTTTATGTTTTAGGGTAGTGCAGTGGTGTTTGGGTAGTGTAGGTGATCGTGCTGGGGTAGTGTTTTAGGGTTTAGGGTAGTGCAGTGGTGTTGGTGTAGTGCAGAGAGTCGTGCTGGGGGAGTGTTTTAGGGTTTAGGATGGTGCAGTGGTATTTGGGTAGTGTAGGGGGTAGTGCTGGGGGTAGATGTAGGGTTTAGCGTAGTGCAGTGGTGTTTGGGTAGTGTAGGAAGTCGTGCTGGGGGGAGTGCTTTAGGGTTTAGGGTAGTGCAGTGGTGTTTGGGTAGTGTAGGTGATCGTGCTGGGGTAGTGTTTTAGGGTTTAGGGTAGTGCAGTGGTGTTGGTGTAGTGTAGAGATTCGTGCTGGGGGAGTGTTTTAGGGTTTAGGGTAGTGCAGTGGTGATTGAGTATTGTAGGGGGTTGTGCTGGGGGTAGTGTTTTAGGGTTTAGGGTAGTGCATTGGTTTTTGGGTAATGTAGGGGGTTGTGCTGAGGTTAGATTTAGGGTTTAGGGTAGTGCAGTGGTGTATGTGTTGTGGTGGGGGTCGTGCTGGGGTAGATTTAGGGCTTAGGGTAGTGCAGTGGTGTTTGGGTAGTGTAGGGAGTCGTGCTGGTGGGAGTGTTTTAGGGTTTGGGGTAGAGCAGTGGTAATTGAGTAGTGTAGGGGATTGTGCTGGGGGTAGTGTTTTAGGGTTGAGGGTTGTGCAATGGTGTTTGGGTAGGGTAGGGGGTCGTGCTGGGGGTAGTGTTTTAGGGTTTAGGGTAGTGCAGTGGTGTTTGTGTAGTGTAGGGGGTAGTGTTTTATGGTTTAGGGTAGTGCAGTGGTGTTTGGGTGGTGTAGGGGGTCGTGCTTGGGGTAGATTCGGGGTTTATGGTAGTGCAGTGGTGTTTGGGTGGTGTATGGGGTCGAGCTGGGGTATATTTAGGATTTAGGGTAGTGCAGTGGTGTTTCGGTATTGTAGGGGGTCGTGCTCGGGGTAGTGTTTTAGGATTTTAGGGTAGTGCAGTAGTGTTTGGGTAGTATAGGGGGTCATGCTGGGGGTAGTGGTGTAGGGCTTAGGGTAGTGCAGTGGTGTTTGGGTAGTGTAGGGGGTACTGCTGGGGGTAGTGTATTAGGGTTTAGGGTAGTGCAATGGTGTTTGGTCAGTGTAGCGGGTACTGCTGGGGGTAGTGTTTTAGTGTTTAGGGTAGTGCAGTTGTGTTTGGGTGGTGTAGGGGGTACTGCTGGGGGTAGTGGTTTAGGGTTTAGGGTAGTGCAGTGGTGTTTGGGTAGTGTAGGGGGTCATGCTGGGGTAGGGTTTTAGGGTTTAGGGTAGTGCAGTGGTCTTTGTGTAGTGTAGGGTGTAGTGTTTTATGGTCTATGGTAGTGCAGTGGTGTTTGTGTAGCTTAGGGGGTCATGCTGGGGGTAGTGTTTTAGGGTTTAGGGTAGTGCAGCAGTGTTTGTGTAGTGCAGGGGGTCGTGTTTTAGAGTTTAGGGTAGTGCAGTGGTCTTTGGTTAGTGTAGGGGGTCATGTGGGGGTAGTGTTTTAGGGTTTATGGTAGTGCAGTGGTGTTTGGGTAGTGTAATGGGTCGGGCTGGGGGTAGTGTTTAGGGTTTAGGGTAGTGCATTGGTGTTTGTGTTGTGAAGGGGGTCGGGCTGGAGGTAGTGTTTTAGGGTTTATTGCAGTGCATTGGTGTTTGTGTAGTGTAGAGGGTCGTGCTGAGAGTTCTGTTTTAGGGTTTAGGGCAGAACAGTGGTGTTTGGGTAGTGTAGGGGATCGTACTGGGGTTGTGTTTTAGAGTTTAGGGCAGTGCAGTGGTGTTCGGGTAGTGTAGGGGGTCATGCTGGGGCTAGTGTTTCAGGGTTTAGGGCAGTGCAGTGGTGTTTATGTAGTGTAGGGGGTCATGCTGGGGTAGTGTTTTAGGGTTTAGGGCAGTGTAGTGGTGTTCGGGCAGTGTAGGGGGTCATGTTGGGGGTGGTGTTTCAGTGTTTAAGGCGGTGCAGTGGTGTTCGGGCAGTGTAGGGGGTCGTACTGGGGCTAGTGTTTCAGGGTTTAGGGCAGTGCAGTGGTGTTTGTGTAGTGTAGAGGGTCATGCTGGGGGTAGTGTTTTAGGGTTTAGGGTAGTGCAGTGGTGTTTGTGTAGTATAGGGGGTCGTGCTGGTGATAGTGTTTTAGGGTTTAGGGTAGTACAGTGATGTTTCTGTAGTGTAGCGAGTCATGCTTGGGGTAGATTCAGGGTTTATGGTAGTGCAGAGGTGTTTGTGTAGTGTAAGGGGTCGTGCTGGGGTAGTGTTTTAGGGTTTAGAGCAGTGCAGTGGTGTTTGTGTAGAGTAGGGGGTTGTGCTGGTGGTAGTGTTTTAGGGTTTAGGGCAGTGCAGTGGTGTTGGTGTAGTGTTGGGGTGGTGTTGGGGTAGTGTTTTAGGGTTTGGGGAAGTGCAGTGGTGTCTGGGTAGTGTAGGGGGTCGTGCTGAGGTTAGATTTAGGGTTTAGGGTAGCGCAGTGGTGTTTGGGTAGTGTTGGGGGTCATGCTGGGGTAGATTTAGGGCTTAGGGTAGTGCAGTGGTGTTTGGGTAGTGTAGGGAGTCATGCTGGGGGAGTGTTTTAGGGTTTAGGGCAGTGCAGTGGTGTTTGGGTAGTGTAGGGGGTCGTACTGGGGCAGTGTTTTAGGGTTAGGGTAGTGCAGTGGTGTTTGGGTAGTGTAGGTGGTCTTGCTGGGGTAGTGTTTTAGGGTTTAGGGTTGTGCAGTGGTGTTGGTGTAGTATAGGGGTTCGTGCTAGGGGTAGTGTTTTACAGTTTAGGGTAGTGCAGTGGTGTTTGGGTAGTGTAGGGGGTCGTGTTGAGGGTTGTTTTAGGGTTTAGGGTAGCGCAGTGGTGTTTGGGTAGTGTAGGGGGTCGTGCTGGGGGCAGATTTAGGGATTGGGGTAGTGCAGTGGTGTTTGGGTAGTGTAGGGGGTCATGCTGGGGGTAGATTTAGGGTATAGGGTAGTGTACTGGTGTTTGGGTAGTGTAGGGAGTCGTGCTGGGGGAGTGTTTTAGGGTTTAGATTAGTGCAGTGGTGTTTGGGTAGTGTAGGGGTTCGTCCTGAGGGTAGTGTTTTAGGGTTTTGTGTAGTGCAGTGGTGTTTGTGTAGTGTAGGGGGTCATGCTGGGGGTAGTGTATTAGGGTTTAGGGTAGTGCAGTGGTGTTTGGGTAGTGAAGGGGGTACTGCTATGGGTAGTGTTTTAGGGTTTAGGGTAGTGAGGTGTTTGTGTAGTGTAGTGGTTGTGCTGGGGTCGTGTTTTAGGTTTTAGGGTAGTGCAGCGGTGTTTGTGTAGTGTAGGGGGTTATGTTTTAGGGTTTAGGGTAGTGCAGTGGTGATTGGGTAGTGTAGGAGGTTGTGCTGGGGGTAGTACTTTAGGGTTTAGGGTAGTGCAGTGGTGTTTGGCTAGTGCAGGGTGTCGTGTTGAGGGTACTTTTAGGGTTTAGGGCAGTGGAGTGGTGTTTGGGTAGTGTAGGGGGTCGTGCTGGGGTAGATTTAGGGTTTAGGGTAGTGCAGTGGTGTTTGGGTAGTGTAGGGGGTCGTGCTGGGTTTAGATTTAGGGTATAGGGTAGTGCATTGGTGTTTGGGTAGTGTAGGGAGTCGTGCTGGGGTAGATTTAGTGTATAGGGTAGTGCATTGGTGTTTGGGTAGTGTAGGGGGTCGTGCTGAGGTTAGATATAGGGTTTAGGGTAGTGCAGTGGTGTTTGGGTAGTGTAGGTGGTCATGCTGGGGTAGATTTAGGGCTTAGGGTAGTGCAGTGGTGTTTGGGTAGTGTAGGGAGTCGTGCTGGGGGAGTGTTTTAGGGTTTAGGGTAGTGCAGTTGTGATTGGGTAGTGTAGGGGGTTGTGCTGGGGGTAGTGTTTTAGGTTTTAGGGCAGTGTAGAGGTGTTTGTTTAGTGTAGAGAGTTGTGCTGGGGGTAGTGTTTTAGGGTTTTAGGTAGTGCAGTGGTGTTTGGGTAATGTAGGGGGTCTTGCTGGGGCTAGTGTTTTAGGGTTTAAGGTAGTGCAGTGGTGTTTGAGTAGTATAATGGGTCGGGCTGGGGGTAGTGTTTAGGGTAGTGCATTGGTGTTTGTGTAGTAAAGGGGGTCGGGCTGGAGGTAGTGTTTTAGGGTTTATTGCAGTGCATTGGTGTTTGTGTAGTGTAGGGGGTCGTGCTGAGAGTTCTGTTTTAGGGTTTAGGGCAAAACAGTGGTGTTTAGGTAGTGTAGGGGATCGTACTGGGGTAGTGTTTTAGAGTTTAGGGCAGTGCAGTGGTGTTCGGGTAGTGTAGGGGGTTGTGCTGGGGGTGGTGTTTTAGGGTTTAGGGCAGTGCAGTGGTGTTTGTGTAGTGAAGGGGGTCAAGCTGGGGCTAGTGTTTCAGGGTTTAGGGCAGTGCAGTGGTGTTTGTGTAGTGTAGGCGGTCATGCTGGGGGTAGTGTTTTAGGGTTTAGGGCAGTGTAGTGGTGTTCGGGCACTGTAGGGGGTCGTGTTGGGGGTGGTGTTTCAGTGTTTAAGGCGGTGCAGTGGTGTTCGGGCAGTGTAGGGGGTCGTACTGGGGCTAGTGTTTCAGGGTTTATGGCAGTGCAGTGGTGTTTGTGTAGTGTAGAGGGTCATGCTGGGGGTAGTGTTTTAGGGTTTAGGGTAGTGCAGTGGTGTTTGTGTAGTATAGGGGGTCATGCTGGTGATAGTGTTTTAGGGTTTAGGGTAGTACAGTGATGTTTCTGTAGTGTAGCGGGTCATGCTTGGGGTAGATTCAGGGTTTATGGTAGTGCAGAGGTGTTTGTGTAGTGTAAGGGGCCGTGCTGGGGTAGTGTTTTAGGGTTTAGGGCAGTCCAGTGGTGTTTGTGTAGAGTAGGGGGTCGTGCTGGTGGTAGTGTTTTAGGGTTTAGGAGAGTGCAGTGGTGTTGGTGTAGTGTAGGGGGGGTGTTGGGGTAGTGTTTTAGGGTTTAGGGAAGTGCAGTGGTGTTTGGGTAATGTAGGGGGTCGTGCTGAGGTTAGATTTAGGGTTTAGGGTAGCGCAGTGGTGTTTGGGTAGTGTAGGGGGTCATGCTGGGGTAGATTTAGGGCTTAGGGTAGTGCAGTGGTGTTTGGGTAGTGTAGGGAGTCGTGCTGGGGTAGTGTTTTAGGGTTTAGGGTAGTGCAGTGGTGATTGGGTAGTGTAGGGGATTGTGCTGGGGGTAGTGTTTTAGGGTTTAGGGCAGTGCAGAGGTGTTTGTGTAGTGTAGAGGGTCGTGCTGGGGGTAGTGTTTTGGGTTTTAGGTAGGCAGTGGTGTTTGGGTAGTGTAGGGGGTCGTACTGGGGCAGTGTTTTAGGGTTAGGGTAGTGCAGTGGTGTTTGGGTACTGTAGGTGGTCGTACTGGGGTAGTGTTTTAGGGTTTAGCGTTGTGCAGTGGTGTTGGTGTAGTATAGGGGTTTGTGCTAGGGATAGTGTTTTACGGTTTAGGGTAGTGCAGTGGTGTTTGGGTAGTGTAGGGGGTCGTCTTGAGGGTTGTTTTAGGGTTTAGGGTAGTGCAGTGGTGTTCGGGTAGTGTAGGGGGTTGTGCTGGGGGTAGATTTAGGGATTAGGGTAGTGCAGTGGTGGTTGGGTAGTATAGGGGGTCATGCTGGGGGTAGATTTAGGGTATAGGGTAGTGTACTGGTGTTTGGGTAGTGTAGGGAGTCGTGCTGGGGGAGTGTTTTAGGGTTTAGGGTAGTGCAGTGGTGTTTGGGTAGTGTAGGTGGCCGTGCTGGGGTAGTGTTTTAGGGTTTAGGGTAGTGCAGTGGTGTTTGGGTAGTGTAGGGGTTCGTCCTGAGGGTAGTGTTTTAGGGTTTTGTGTAGTGCAGTGGTGTTTGTGTAGTGTAGGGGGTCATGCTGGGGGTAGTGTTTTAGGGTTTAGGGTAGTGCAGTGGTGTTTGGGTAGTGTAGGGGGTACTGCTGCGGGTAGTGTTTTAGGGTTTAGGGTAGTGCAGTGGTGTTTGTGTAGTGTAGTGGTTGTGCTGGGGTCGTGTTTTAGGTTTTAGGGTAGTGCAGCGGTGTTTGTGTAGTGTAGGGGGTTGTGTTTTAGGGTTTAGGGTAGTGCAGTGGTGATTGGGTAGTGTAGGAGGTTGTGCTGGGGGTAGTATTTTAGGGTTTAGGGTAGTGCAGTGGTGTTTGGCTAGTGCAGGGGGTCGTGTTGAGGGTACTTTTAGGGTTTAGGGCAGTGGAGTGGTGTTTGGGTAGTGTAGGGGGTCGTGCTGGGGTAGATTTAGGGTTTAGGGTAGTGCAGTGGTGTTTGGGTAGTGTAGGGGGTCTTGCTGGGTTTAGATTTAGGGTATAGAGTAGTGCATTGGTGTTTGGGTAGTGTAGGGAGTCGTGCTGGGGTATATTTAGGGTATAGAGTAGTGCATTGGTGTTTGGGTAGTGTAGGGGGTCGTGCTGAGGTTAGATATAGGGTTTAGGGTAGTGCAGTGGTGTTTGGGTAGTGTAGGTGGTCATGCTGGGGTAGATTTAGGGCTTAGGGTAGTGCAGTGGTGTTTGGGTAGTGTAGGGAGTCGTGCTGGGGGAGTGTTTTAGGGTTTAGGGTAGTGCAGTTGTGATTGGGTAGTGTAGGGGGTTGTGCTGGGGGTAGTGTTTTAGGGTTTAGGGCAGTGCAGAGGTGTTTGTTTAGTGTAGAGAGTTGTGCTGGGGGTAGTGTTTTAGGGTTTTAGGAAGTGCAGTGGTGTTTGGGTATTGTAGGGGGTCGTACTGGGGGCAGTGTTTTAGGGTTTAGGGTAGTGCAGTGGTGTTTGGGTAGTGTAGGGGGTCTTGCTGGGGTAGTGTTTTAGCGTTTAGAGTTGTGCAGTGTTGTTGGTGTAGTGTAGGGGTTCATGCTAGGGGTAGTGTTTTACGGTTTAGGGTAGTGCAGTGGTGTTTGGGTAGTGTAGGGGTCATGTTGAGGGTTGTTTTAGGGTTTAGGGTAGTGCAGTGGTGTTTGGGTAGTTTAGGGGTCGTGCTGGGGGAGTGTTTTAGGGTTTAGGGTAGTGCAGTTGTGATTGGGTAGTGTAGGGGGTTGTGCTGGGGGTAGTGTTTTAGGGTTTAGGGTAGTGCAGTGGTGTTTGGGTAGTGTATGGAGTCGTGCTGGGGGAGTGTTTTAGGGTTTATGGTCGTGCAGTGGCGTTTGGGTACTGTTGGTGGTCGTGCAGGGGGTAGTGTTTTAGGGTTTAGGGTAGTGCAGTGGTGTTTGGGTAGTGTAGGGGTTCATCCTGAGGGTAGTGTTATTATATAATCTGTTTATTGGCATTTATCAAGGTTTACAGCACGTATTAAAACCAGAGCAACGTTGAGCAATAGCAATGTCCACGGCATTAACCCTAGCAGAAATACATATTATCATAAGACAGGCATATGCCCAACTCTCGAAGCAGTAGTCGAGGCGTTTCAGCTGTGGGGAACCATAAAGTCCCTGTCAATTTCTTGCCGCCGAGAAACTTTCCTCCCATAGGAGCCTGCCAACATTCCGGTTACCTTCCCCATAAGCCGTTCCATAAACAGTTAGTGAACCAGGACATAATGGGGTAGAACATCAGATACCCAAACGAAACAACAACAGCCCCAGTAGCATCTGACTCATGTTTTCACATCGCTGAACTCAGACCCCCGATCCATCCTTCCCATCCCGAAGTCCCCTGTGTAACTACTCAGTTGGCAACGTCCTATTCGCTGCGCGCCCCACCTGCGTGACTATGTCCTCATCGCCACACTGTCCACCCCAGCCCTGGGCTGCCCACTATCAGGCCTCTCTAGGGGAGTGCTCAACCCGCGATCGTGTCCAACCCCTGTACTCTCCTCATCTGGTCTCACCATGGCCTGCAATAGTGCCTCCCACTGATGCGCTACAGGCGTCTTCCTGAGACCCAGTATTTCCTCCCTTGAAAGAGCCATACCCTCCACCTTGGCCCACACTAGGAATGATCCCCGCCATGCGCGCGCATGGGGTGGGTCAGCTGCTTTCCATCGCTTAGTGAGCAGTCGCTTCGCTACCACCATCCCCAGGTCGATAAACCGGGCGGCGGTTTTCATGGAGGGAGTCCTGCGGAAAAGATGCAGCAGGTAGGTGCGCCATTCGAACGGGATGGTATGCCCTGTGCATGCGTAGAGTGTCTTGTGTACCAACTGCCAGTACGAGCACAGCGAGGGACAGTTCCATAACATGTGAACCAATCCGGCATCTAGTTCCGCACGAGGACAGCTCGCGTCTGCACGATGGAAATATCTGTTGATGGATTCGGGCGTACGGTATGCTCTATGTAAAATAAACAATTATATTTGGCAGAAGCGCATGTTCCGGGGAATCTCTGTAGGGCCCTGCAACACTCCGCCCCACTCTTTATCATTCAGGGGTCGGGCCAGATCCGCCTCCCACTTACTGCGCAGTGGGGTCAGGCTGATCGCCGCATGTGCACGCAGGGAGGCCGCGAACCATCTGACCAGGTGCCTCCCTCGCCCTATCACATGAAGGTATTGTATCATGAGATGCTGCTTTGGTTCCTCCCGAAAATCTCCCCATCGATTCGCGAGCATCTCCACCAGGGACCGGCGGCGAAGGAAGTGGCCAGGCGGAAGCCCCGTCTCCTCCACCAGAGAGGTGAATGGGAGGAGAACACCATCTCGGTAAAGGTCCCCCATCGTTTGTATATTTGCCGCGGTCCAGTCCGCCAGCTCCAAGGCACTAAGCACACCCAGCCTGCTGGGGGAGCCCTCAAGCGGTATAGCTGGAGCGTAAGGGGTATAAGCCCGCGTAAGGTCAAGAGCGCGACGGTAGCACTTGTAGGCCACCACCATAAGGAGGGGCACAGGCCTGACCGTTTTCGTAGCCGGGTGGAACAGGTTGAGGAGACCAGACAGAGGGAGGGGGGGCGCTGTGGTCGCCGTATCATCCCGCCCTCTATCAGCTAACCACCAGGCTACCCATTGCAGCTGTGCGGCCAGGTAATAATGCTCAAAACACGGCATCGCAAGGCCTCCCTGGTCAGTGGGGAGATATAGCTTAGGCAACGCGACTCTATGACGGGCGTTACCCCATATAAAGTCCCGGAGGGACCGTGTGAGGGTTGTGAAGAAGGAAGCCGGGATATAAGTGGGCAAATTAGCGAAGTAGTACAGGAGCCGGGGTAGAATCACCATTTTGACCAGGGCAATTCGCCCTGGACCGCCAGGGGGAGGGTGCCCCAGAACCGCATCTGGGTCCTGACCGCTGTCACAGCCCTGCCCAGGTTGCCCTCCACGAGATCCACCGGTCGTCTATATATCTGGATACCCAGGTAACGGAAGGTGTCCGGCTGCCATTTAACCTGTACGCCTCCAAGATGGTAGCTCGGGTCCTGGGTGTCGGCTTGAAACGTGTAGAGGCATGATTTAGCAGCGTTCACCCTGAGGCCCGAGAGAATGGCGAAGTCAAGTAGAATTTGCTCTAAGTCGGCCGGGATGTGTGCCACATCCCTGACAAAGACCAGCAGATCGTCCGCGTAAAGCGATACCTGATGTGTCGCGTCTCCTAACGGAATTCCAACGGTCAGCACCCTGCGAAGCGTGGCGGCAAGGGGTTCTATTGCCAGTGCGAACAGGAGAGGTGAGAGCGGACACCCCTGCCTGGTGCCACGACATATCCGAATGGCGTCAGATATATATGGCCCTGTTCTCACCCTCACCGTGGGGTCCTTGTACAAGAGGGCCGCTATTTGCAGAAACCCGAGGCCTAGCCCAAAGTGCGACAGTGTCGCTACCAAGTAACCCCACTCCAGGCAATCAAATGCCTTCTCAAGGTCTAGGACCAGGCAGCCCGCCCTAGGCCACTGCTGCGCACTGTCATGTGCCACCCGGAAAAACC
Organism: Triturus cristatus; assembly: GCF_964204655.1. NCBI lineage: Eukaryota > Metazoa > Chordata > Amphibia > Caudata > Salamandridae > Triturus > Triturus cristatus. The sequence continues at coordinate 639,074,938 of NC_140579.1, read as the reverse complement.
GCTGCAAGTTAAGAGAGGTGCTACGCTTGGGAACAAAGCCATTTTGGTCCCCATGTACCAGTGCCGACACCGCTGGGACCAGCCGTTCCGCCAGCACCTCAGCCAAGATTTTATAATCCACGTTAAGCAGAGGCAGAGGGCGATATGATCCCAGGCTGGTGGGATCCCATCCAGGTTTGAGCAGGGACACCAAGTGGGCCTCTCTCATAGAAGCAGGCAAGGTGCACTCCTTAAGGGCCCCAATGTAAAGAGCATGCAACCTGGGCACCAGTGCCTCCCGGTAAGTCTTATAGTATTCTGCTGGAAGCCCGTCTGGCCCCGGCACCTTCCCAGAGGCCAAAGAGGACACCGCATCCCCGATCTCCTCCACGGTAAGTGGGCCTTCAAGCGTTTCCTGGTACTCTTCAGGGACCGTGGGTAGGCAGGCATCCTCGAAAAACCTATCCAGGTCCTGCGCCTGCCGGCGCCCTGTCGAACGGTATAGGGCCGCATAATGTTCCTTTATTACCTGATGTATTTCCCATTGCGTGTGCACGAGCGACCCACCAGGCCTGCTAAGTGCGTCTATCGGCGCATGAGCGTACTCCCGCCGGAGCAGCCAGGCCAGCAATCGTCCCGCCCTATCCGACGTGGCGTGAACGCGAGCTGAATGGGCAGCGTAATTGTAGCAGCGTAAGTGCTCCAGCAGCTCAGCATGGCGTGCCCGAAGTCGCATCAACCCCCGCCCTCACCATGATGCTCACAAGAGAGAAGGCGTGACTCCTTACCCGCAAGCGACAGCGCGAGCCGCCGTCGGATATTCCACGTCGTACCCAGACAGTGTCCCCGGAAAGTGGATTTGTGGGCATCCCACTCTACTAACTCATTACTCGCCGTCCCCTCGTTCAGGTCAAAGAATTGTTCAATCGCTGTGCCTAGGGAAGCGTGAAATTCAGCGTCCTCCAAAGCTGCCGGTTGGAGCCGCCATGTAGGGACAGGGGGCCGCCTGGAATCCCATACTAAACGCAACCTATGAGGCTTGTGGTCTGAATGGGTCCGACCCAGATACTCCGCCTGGCCCATCAGAGGAGTCAGAGAATGAGAGCCCACCACCCTGTCTATACGAACGTGTAGATCATGCACTGCTGAGTAAAACGAGTAGACGCTGTCGTCAGGGTGTAATGTGCGCCACAGATCGTATAACGCCCATCGCGACAGCCAGTCGGTGAGGGTCCGCGCATTAGAGACCGCCTGTGTGTTGTGAAGGGGCGGAAAGGACCTATCCAGTCGTGTGTCTAGGAGAGAATTAAAGTCCCCACCCAGTAGCCAGGGAAGACCCGTATATGGCGCCAGCACTGCGGACAAGTGGGCCAAAAACGATGGTTGGTCGACAATCGGGGCGTAGACCGAGCCCAGTAACATATGCTGACCGTTCAGCTTCCCACGCACCAGAGTGTACCACCCAGCTGTGTCAACCACTACCTCCATGCATGTGAACGGAGTGCCCGCCCTCATCCAGATTAATGTACCACGAGCATGTGCAGAGTACGTGGTCCCAAATAACTGACCCCTCGGGCCCCTCGGGCTGTGTCATGTGAGTCTCTTGGAGAAGGGCAATGACCGCCTTATGCCGCTGCAAGTAAGCGAAAATGGATATTCGGCGTGTAGGGGTGTGCATCCCCCGTATATTCCATGTGATTACGTCAGTGGCAGCCATCTAGAGCAATTGAGATCCACCACGGTCACTGGGGCAGGGGCGGGTTGGATGGTGGAGCGAATATATACTCTATGTGTCATGTCAGGGTGCTGTGACAGAACACCCCCGAACAAAAGAACACTTACTAACTGCTGTGTGCATGTAATAAAGAACAGTAACAGCGAAACTACCAGGCCAAACCCCAAAACAGGCATTTGTCCAAACTGCAAGCTAAACGCTTACTGAGCAAAACTAAGCCAGTTATTGACTAGCGGGCTCACAATGTGACTGTAGCTAAGGCAACCTGCACTTTCCCTGCGCTACTCTCACATTCACCAGGTGTGCCTCTGATATCACCAGTGGTGCAAAGCATGTGCGAGTGGCCCACCGCTCCTCCCGACACCGCCCGCCGCCAACCCCCCACCTCATTCAATCCCCCCCTTCCTTTTCCCTCCCCCCCGGGCTAAAGCAACCCCCCCACCCCATCTACCTAGCAGGATCTAGCAGACTTGTGCATGTCCACATCCAACACTGCACCACATCTTACAGGAGGAAAGGGAGAGACCCCCCAAGCTGTCTCCTCTGCATCTTGCCCCAGTTAGATCGGCCCTCGTTTCAGCAGTTGCCACCGCCCCAACCCCCTGGTCTCATACAATATGGTCAGCAGTTTGGGGCGTCACCAGCGGGAGGACCTGATCATCTGAAAGTACGGTGGACGGGGAAGACGACCTGCTAGCCTCAGATTCACTATGTTCATGACCAGCTGCTGCACCCTGGCTGCTCGCGGACCCCAGGGTTGCCACTGCTTCCAGGGCTTCCTGTCACTCTTGTCGCATCTTTTCCGGGCTGGGCGCCACGGCGGGGCTCAGCCCCGCTGCCCCGCGGGCCTCCTTCCGATGTCTTCATCTTGGTCTCCTCTCCTGGCGGCCGTTAGCTCCCGGGTCCATAGGTCTCCGGCCCCCGCTCAATCCTGCCTCCTCCAACCAGTCCCAGACGTCGGATGGGGCATCGAAGAACCGGGTCCCGTCTTTCGTAATCACTCTGAGACGTGACGGGAACAGCAGGGAATATGGGATCCCCAGTTCCCGCAACTGGCGCTTCACCGCCAGATAGTTACTTCTCCGTTTTTGGACTGTGGAAGTGTAATCCGGAAAGAGCATCACCCGTCCTCCGCCTACTGTGATGGCGTCCAGTTTCCTGGCCTCACGAAGCACCACATCCCTGTCTCGGAAGTTGAGGAGCCTGAAGAGAAAGGGGCATGGGCGCGCCCCAGGCTGAGGTTTGCGCGCTCCACCACGAACTGCTGAGAAAGCACCCCCGGGGAAAGGATGACGCGAATCCACCCTTCAACGAACTGCTCCGGATCCCGCCCCTTCACACCTGCCGGCAGGCCCACCACGCGGACATTATTGCGCCGAGAGCGCCCCTCCGCATCCTCAGCACAGTCCTCCAAGGCATGGACATGGTCGATCAAGTCCTGCAAGGCCGCAGTGTGGTGGCGCACCACGGGGTGGACCTCCTGGAGCATTTGGCGTTGCTGGGTTACAGAATCCGCCAATTTACGATGGTCCACGTGAAGGAAGGTGAAGTCCACCGTGACTTTATCCGGGACTCCAATGAGGCCCTAGTCTGCTCCATTGTAGTACCCAGACGCTCCACCGCCGCCAGTACTGTGTCCATTTTTACCTCGAGCGCCGTCGCCGGGAGCGTCATATCACTGTCCGGACGCCCAGTTGTGGTGCCCAGCTTCTCCGTCTGTGACCGACCCATGGGGAGCTTGTTCCATAGTCGGCCCATGGCCAGTTGCTGTGCGGAGGGCATTCGATGCCAACACCTGTCCCCGGCGCGCTGACCAGTCGCCTCTGTCCGCCCTGCCAAGGTGCAACGAAAAGATCACCACGTTCTCCTTGCTGACGCAGAAATAGGGGGGAAGGGTGGGAGGAAGGCAAAGACCCCCCCGGAATGACTCGGGCACCTGCTGTCCAAAACCCACTTCTCTGTATCTGCCAGGCCCCGGGGTCGCCGGTGTCACCTCACATCGCCCACGTCATGGACTGGTATCCCTGGTTTGGCACCGCTCCTCCAACACAGCATCCGCGTCCCGCAGCTGTCAGGCGAGTCACTATGCCAACTCCACCGCCAATGCCCTCTGCGCCCGGGCCACTAGCGAGCTGGTCGCTTTTCTTTTACCGCCAATGGCGCCTAAATGGCTGTGCAGTCCGGGTAGGGCCTTGCGCGTCGTTCAGGGCCGGGCCCCCTACACCATCGCCCCCAGCTGAAACACCCCCGTGTGCACGGGGTGCTCAGGGGCACCAGTCCCTCCTCAGTGCGCCAGCCTCATGTAGGTGCTCACCAAACGCCGCCACCAGTCTCGTTTTGGGGCCAAGTCGCTCCCCTCAGCCTCCTCTGTCGTGTGCCACTGGTGTCGGCTACAATGGTCAGGACACCAGCCACCAGTCCCGCAGGCCCCTAGACCTCGATGCTGTGTCCGTCAGGGAAGGGGGCACCCTGACACTCCACAGTCGATCGCTGCAGCAGTCGCTGTGCCCCCCACGGTGCCGCAGTCTTCAAGGAGGCCCACCTCACTCCCGGGCCTTCCCGCCGCGCCTTACGCCCCCTCCGGGGTACTGGGGATAGGCCCACGCAACTCACCCGGGCAGTTCAAGCAGGGGGGAGGCATCCAGATCACTCCACTCAGTTTGCAGGGCCAAGGTCATGCGTAGGGCCTCTGGGGCGGCCTCCCCAACCCGGTCCGCGGCGGCACTCTGCCTGCGCAGGGCCCCCGGGGCCTGCAGCGAGCCGCCGCCTCGCTCGGATTTGCGCCGCCTGCTGTGCCACTTCAAACCTGCCGGCTGGATCCCCGTGGCAGCCGGTAGTCACCAGGGCCGTCGCTGTCCTCTTCCGCCAGCACCAGCCTCCGTGCCCCTGACAGCCAATCGCCGCCGCGACTCCACAAACGAGAGCACCGCCCCCGCGGCTTAGCTGCCTCGTGTCAAGCCGCGAGCTGTGGTAGCTCCCGCGGCCGGCCGAGGTCGAGGCCTCGCTTCGCGCCTCCTGCCGGCTCCAGTCTCAGCGCGGCTTGGCCGAGGCCCACAGGCTGTCTGCGGCTCCGATCGCTGCCCCAGAGATGCGGGAGGTATCTGGCCCACGGGCGGCAGCATCTGTCGCGGCCACCCGCACCGCAAACAGGAGAATTGTCAGGATTCTGGCACCCGATGGCAGGAGCTTCACGCTCCGACGTCCATCTTCCTAGCGCGCCACCTAGCGCCCCAGTCCTGAGGGTAGTGTTTTAGGGTTTTGTGTAGTGCAGTGGTGTTTGTGTAGTGTAGGGGTCATGCTGGGGGTAGTGTTTTAGGGTTTAGTGTAGTGCAATGGTGTTTGGGTAGTGTAGGGGGTACTGCTGAGGGTAGTGTTTTAGGGTTTAGGGTAGTGCAGTGGTGTATGGGTAGTGTAGGGGGTACTGCTGCAGGTAGTGTTTTAGGGTTTAGGGTAGTGCAGTGGTTTTTGTGTAGTGTAGTGGTAGTTCTGGGGTAGTGTTTTAGGTTTTAGTGTAGTGCAGCGGTGTTTGTGTAGTGTAGGTGGTCGTGTTTTTGGGTTTAGGGTAGTGCAGTGGTATTTGGGTAGTGTAGGGGGTCATGCGAGGGGGTGTTTTAGGGTTTAGGGTAAGGCAGTGGTGATTGGGTAGTGTAGGAGTTTGTGCTGGGGGTAGTATTTTAGGGTTTAGGGTAGTGCAGTGGTGTTTGAGTACTGCAGGGGGTTGTGTTGAGGGTAGTTTTAGGGTTTAGGGCAGTGGAGTGGTGTTTGGGTAGTGTAGGGGGTCATACTGGGGTAGATTTAGGGTTTAGGGTAGTCTAGTGGTGTTTGGGTAGTGTAGGGGGTCATGCTGGGTTTAGATTTAGGGTATAGGGTAGTGCATTGGTGTTTGGGTAGTGTAGGGAGTTGTGCTGGGGTAGATTTAGGGTATAGGGAAGTGCATTGGTGTTTGGGTAGCGTAGGGGGTCGTGCTGAGGTTAGATATAGGGTTAACGGTAGTGCAGTGGTGTTTGGGTAGTGTAGAGGGTCGTGCTGGGGTAGATTTAGGGCTTAGGGTAGTGCAGTGGTGTTTGGGTAGTGTAGAGAGTCGTGCTGTGGGGTGTTTTAGGGTTTAGGATAGTGCAGTGGTGATTGGGTAGTGTAGGGGTTGTGCTGGGGGTAGTGTTTTAGGGTTTAGGGTAGTGCAGTGGTGTTTGGGTAGTGTAGGGGGTTGTGCTGAGGTTAGATTTAGGGTTTAGGGTAGTGCAGTGGTGTATGGGTAGTGTAGGGGGTCATACTGGGGTAGATTTAGGGCTTAGGGTAGTGCAGTGGTTTTTGGGTAGTGTAGGGAGTCGTGCTGGGGGAGTGTTTTAGGGTTTAGGGTAGTGCAGTGGTGATTGGGTAGTGTAGGGGGTCATGCTGGGGGTAGTGTTTTAGGGTTTAAGGTAGTGCAGCGGTGTTTGTGTAGTGCAGGGGGTCGTGTTTTAGGGTTTATGGTAGTGCAGTGGTGTTTGGGTAATGTAGGGGGTCTTGCTGGGGGTAGTGTTTTAGGGTTTAGGGTAGTGCAGTGGTGTTTGAGTAGTGTAGTGGGTCGGGCTGGGGGTAGGGTTTAGGATTTAGGGTAGAGCATTGGTGTTTGTGTAGTGAAGGGGGTCGGGCTGGAGGTAGTGTTTTAGGGTTTGTGGCAGTGCATTGGTGTTTGTGTAGTGTAGGGGGTTGTGCTGGGAGTTCTGTTTTAGGGTTTAGGGCAGAACAGTGGTGTTTGGGTAGTGTAGGGGATCGTGCTGGGGTAGTGTTATAGAGTTTAGGGCACTGCAGTGGTGTTCGGGTAGTGTAGGGGGTTATGCTGGGGGTGGTGTTTTAGGGTGGTTGGTAGTGCAGTAGTGTTTGGGTAGTATAGGAGGTCATGCTGGGGGTAGTGGTTTAGGGCTTAGGGTAGTGCAGTGGTGTTTGGGTAGTATAGGGAGTACTGCTGGGGGTAGTGTTTTAGGGTTTAGGGTAGTGCAATGGTGTTTGGGTAGTGTAGGGGGTACGAATGGGGGTAGTGTTTTAGGGTTTAGGGTAGTGCAGTGGTGTTTGGGTGGTGTAGGGGTTAGTGCTGGGGGTAGTGTTTTAGGGTTTTGGGTAGTGCAGTGGTGTTTGGGTAGGGTAAGGGGTCGTGCTGGGGGTAGTGTTTTAAGGTTTAGGGTAGTGCAGTGGTGTTTGTGTTGTGTAGGGGTCGTGCTGATTGTAGTGTTTTAGGATTTAGGGTAGTACAGTGATGTTTCTGTAGTGTAGGGAGTCATGCTTGGGGTAGATTCAGGGTTTATGGCGGTGCAGTGGTGTTTGGGTAGTGTAGGGGGTCGTGCTGGGGTATATTTAGGGTTTATTGTAGTGCAGTGGTGTTTCGGTAGTGTAGGGGGTCGTGCTGGGGGTAGTGTTTTAGGGTTTAGTTTAATGCAGTAGTGTTTGGGTAGTATAGGGGGTCATGCTGGGGGTAGTGGTTTAGAGCTGAGGGTAGTGCAGTGGTGTTTGGGTAGTGTAGGGGGTACTGCTGGGGGTAGTGTATTAGGGTTTAGGGCAGTGCAATGGTGTTTGGTCAGTGTAGCGTGTACTGCTGGGGGTAGTGTTTTAGGGTTTAGGGTAGTGCAGTTGTGTTTGGCTGGTGTAGTGGGTACTGCTGGGGGTAGTGTTTTGGGGTTTAGGGTAGTGCAGTGGTGTTTGGGTAGTGTAGGGGGTCATGCTGGGGTAGGGTTTTAGGGTTTAGGGTAGTGCAGTGGTGTTTGTGTAGTGTAGGGTGTAGTGTTTTATAGTATAGGGTAGTGCAGTGGTGTTTGTGTAGTGTAGGGGGTCATGCTGGGGGTAGTGTTTTAGGGTTTAAGGTAGTGCAGCGGTGTTTGTGTAGTGCAGGGGGTCGTGTTTTAGGGTTTATGGTAGTGCAGTGGTGTTTGGGTAATGTAGGGGGTCTTGCTGGGGGTAGTGTTTTAGGGTTTAGGGTAGTGCAGTGGTGTTTGAGTAGTGTAGTGGGTCGGGCTGGGGGTAGGGTTTAGGATTTAGGGTAGAGCATTGGTGTTTGTGTAGTGAAGGGGGTCGGGCTGGAGGTAGTGTTTTAGGGTTTGTGGCAGTGCATTGGTGTTTGTGTAGTGTAGGGGGTTGTGCTGGGAGTTCTGTTTTAGGGCAGAACAGTGGTGTTTGGGTAGTGTAGGGGATCGTGCTGGGGTAGTGTTATAGAGTTTAGGGCACTGCAGTGGTGTTCGGGTAGTGTAGGGGGTTATGCTGGGGGTGGTGTTTTAGGGTTTAGGGCAGTGCAGTGGTGTTCAGGCAGTGTAGGGGGTCGTGCGGGGGTGGTATTTCAGGGTTTAAGGCAGTGGGGATCGGGAAGTGTAGGGGGCCGTGCTGGGTGATGTTTCAGGGTTTAGGGAAGTGCAGTGGAGTTCGGGCAGTGTAGGGGGTTGTGCTAGGGCTAGTGTTTCAGGGTTTAGGGTGGTGCAGTGGTGTTTGTGTAGTGTAGGGGGTCATGCTGGGGGTAGTGTTTTAGGGTTTAGGGCAGTGCAGTGGTGTTCGGGCATTGTACGGGGTCGTGCTGTGGGTGGTCTTTCAGTGTTTAGGGTGGTGCAGTGGTGTTCGGGCAGTGTAGGGGGTCGTACTGGGTCTAGTGTTTCAGGGTTTAGGGCAGTGCAGTGGTGTTTGTGTAGTGTAGGGGGTCATGCTGGGGGGTAGTGTTTCAGGGTTTAGGGTAGTGCAGCGGTGTTTGTGTAGTGCAGGGGGTCGTGTTTTAGGGTTTAGGGTAGTGCAGTGGTCTTTGGGTAGTGTAGGGGGTCGTGTGGGGGTAGTGTTTTAGGGTTTATGGTAGTGCAGTGGTGTTTGGGTAATGTAGGGGGTCTTGCTGGGGGTAGTGTTTTAGGGTTTAGGGTAGTGCAGTGGTGTTTGAGTAGTGTAGTGGGTCGGGCTGGGGGTAGGGTTTTGGATTTAGGGTAGAGCATTGGTGTTTGTGTAGTGAAGGGGGTCGGGCTGGAGGTAGTGTTTTAGGGTTTGTGGCAGTGCATTGGTGTTTGTGTAGTGTAGGGGGTTGTGCTGGGAGTTCTGTTTTAGGGTTTAGGGCAGAACAGTGGTGTTTGGGTAGTGTAGGGGATCGTGCTGGGGTAGTGTTATAGAGTTTAGGGCACTGCAGTGGTGTTCGGGTAGTGTAGGGGGTCGTGCGGGGGTGGTATTTCAGGGTTTAAGGCAGTGGTGATCGGGAAGTGTAGGGAGCCGTGCTGGGTGATGTTTCAGGGTTTAGGGAAGTGCAGTGGAGTTCGGGCAGTGTAGGGGGTTGTGCTGGGGCTAGTGTTTCAGGGTTAAGGGTGGTGCAGTGGTGTTTGTGTAGTGTAGGGGGTCATGCTGGGGGTAGTGTTTTAGGGTTTAGGGCAGTGCAGTGGTGTTCGGGCATTGTACGGGGTCGGGCTGTGGGTGGTCTTTCAGTGTTTAGGGTGGTGCAGTGGTGTTCGGGCAGTGTAGGGGGTCGTACTGGGTCTAGTGTTTCAGGGTTTAGGGCAGTGCAGTGGTGTTTGTGTAGTGTAGGGGGTCATGCTGGGGGGTAGTGTTTTAGGGTTTAGGGTAGTGCAGCGGTTTTTGTGTAGTGCAGGGGGTCGTGTTTTAGGGTTTAGGGTAGTGCAGTGGTCTTTGGGTAGTGTAGGGGGTCGTGTGGGGGTAGTGTTTTAGGGTTTATGGTAGTTCAGTGGTGTTTGGGTAATGTAGGGGGTCGTGCTGGTGGTAGTGTTTTAGGGTTTAGGGTAGTACAGTGATGTTTCTGTGGTGTAGCGCGTCATGCTTGGGGTAGATTCAGGGTTTAAGGTAGTGCAGAGGTGTTTGTGTAGCGTAAGGGGTCGTACTGGGGGTAGTGTTTTAGGGTTTAGGGCAGTACATTGGTGTTTGTGTAGAGTAGGGGGTCGGGCTGGGGGTAGTGTTTTAGGGTTTAGGGCAGTGCAGTGGTTTTGGTGTAGTGTAGGGGTGGTGTTGGGGTAGTGTTTTAGGGTTTAGGGAAGTGCAGTGGTGTTTGGGTAGTGTAGGGGGTCGTGCTGAGGTTAGATTTAGGGTTTAGGGTAGTGCAGTTGTGTTTGGGTAGTGTAGGGGGCCATGCTGGGGTAGATGTAGGGCTTAGGGAAGTGCAGTGGTGTTTGGGTAGTGTAGGGAGTCGTGCTGGGGGAGTGTTTTAACGCAGTACAGTGGTGATTGGGTAGTGTAGGGGATTGTGCTGGGGGTAGTGTTTTAGGGTTTAGGGCAGTGCAGAGGTGTTTGTGTAGTCTAGGGGGTCGTACTGGGGCAGTGTTTTAGGGTTTAGGGTAGTGCAGTGGTGTTTGGGTAGCGTAGGGGGTCTTGCTGGGGTAGTGTTTTAGGATTCAGGGTTGTGCAGTGGTGTTGGTGTAGTGTAGGGGTTCGTGCTAGGGGTAGTGTTTTATGGTTTAGGGCAGTGCAGTGGTGTTTGTGTAGTGTAGGGGGTCGTGCTGATGGTAGTGTTTTAGGGTTTAGGGTAGTACAGTGATGTTTCTGTAGTGTAGGGGGCATGCTTGGGGTAGATTCAGGGTTTATGGCAGTGCAGTGGTGTTTGGGTAGTGTAGGGGGTCGTGCTGGGGTATATTTAGGGTTTAGGGTAGTGTAGTGGTGTTTCGGTAGTGTAGGAAGTCGTGCTGCGGACAGTGTTTTAGGGTTTAGGGTAGTGCAGTGGTGTTTGGGTAGTGTAGGGGGTCGTGCTGGGGGTAGTGTTTTAGGGTTTAGGGTAATGCAGTAGTGTTTGGGTAGTATAGGGGGTCATGCTGGGGGTAGTGGTTTAGGGCTTAGGGTAGTACAGTGGTGTTTGGGTAGTGTAGGGGGTACTGCTGGGGGTAGTGTATTAGGGTTTAGGGTAATGCAATTTTTTTTGGTCAGTGTAGCGTTTACTGCTGGGGGTAGTGTTTTAGGGTTTAGGGTAGTGCAGTTGTGTTTAGGTGGTGTAGTGGGTACTGCTGGGGGTAGTGTTTTAGGGTTTAGGGTAGTGCAGTAGTGTTTGGGTAGTGTAGGGGGTCATGAAGGGGTAGTGTTTTAGGGTTTAGGGTAGTGCAGTGGTGTTTGGGTAGCGTAGGGGGTCTTGCTGGGGTAGTGTTTTAGGTTTCAGGGTTGTGCAGTGGTGTTAGTGTAGTGTAGGGGTTCGTGCTAGGGGTAGTGTTTTATGGTTTAGGGTAGTGAAGTGGTGTTTGTGTAGTGTAGGGGGTCGTGCTGATGGTAGTGTTTTAGGGTTTAGGGTAGTACAGTGATGTTTCTGTAGTGTAGGGGGCATGCTTGGGGTAGATTCAGGGTTTATGGCAGTGCAGTGGTGTTTGGGTACTGTAGGGGGTCGTGCTGGGGTATATTTAGGGTTTAGGGTAGTGCAGTGGTGTTTCGGTAGTTTAGGAAGTCGTGCTGCGGAGAATGTTTTAGGGTTTAGGGTAGTGCAGTGGTGTTTGTGTAGTGTGGGGGTTGTGCTGGGGGTAGTGTTTTAGGGTTTAGGGTAATGCAGTAGTGTTTGGGTAGTATAGGGGTCATGCTGGGGGTAGTGGTTTAGGGCTTAGGGTAGTGCAGTGGTGTTTGGGTAGTGTAGGGTGTACTGCTGGGGGTAGTGTATTAGGGTTTAGGGTAGTGCAATTTTGTTTGGTCAGTGTAGCGTGTACTGCTGGGGGTAGTGTTTTAGGGTTTAGGGTAGTGCAGTTGTGTTTGGGTGGTGTAGTGGGTACTGCTGGGGTTGTGTTTTAGGGTTTAGGGTAGTGCAGTGGTGTTTGGGTAGTGTAGGGGGTCATGAAGGGGTAGGGTTTTAGGGTTTAGGATAGTGCAGTGGTGTTTATGTAGTGTAGGGTGTAGTATTTTATAGTATAGGGTAGTGCAGTGGTGTTTGTGTAGTGTAGGGGGTCATGCTGGGGGTAGTGTTTTAGGGTTTAAGATAGTGCAGCGGTGTTTGTGTAGTGCAGGGGGTCGTGTTTTAGGGTTTATGGTAGTGCAGTGGTGTTTGGGTAATGTAGGGGGTCTTGCTGGGGGTAGTGTTTTAGGGTTTAGGGTAGTGCAGTGGTGTTTGAGTAGTGTAGTGGGTCGGGCTGGGGGTAGGGTTTAGGGTTTAGGGTAGAGCATTGGTGTTTGTGTAGTGAAGGGGGTCAGGCTGGAGGTAGTGTTTTAGGGTTTATGGCAGTGCATTGTTGTTTGTGTAGTGTAGGGGGTTGTGCTGGGAGTTCTGTTTTAGGGTTAAGGGCAGAACAGTGGTGTTTGAGTAGTGTAGGGGATCGTGCTGGGGTAGTGTTTTAGAGTTTAGGGCACTGCAGTGGTGTTCGGGTAGTGTAGGGGTTATGCTGGGGGTGGTATTTTAGGGTTTAGGGCAGTGCAGTGGTGTTCAGGCAGTGTAGGGGGTCGTGCGGGGTGGTATTTCAAGGTTTAGGGCAGTGGTGTTCGGGCAGTGTAAGGGGTCGTGCCGGGTGATGTTTCAGGGTTTAGGGCAGTGCAGTGGTGTTCGGGCAGTGTAGGGGGTCGTGCTGGGGCTAGTGTTTCAGGGTTTAGGGCAGTGCAGTGGTGTTTGTGTAGTGTAGGGGGTCATGCTGGGGGTAGTGTTTTAGGGTTTAGGTCAGTGCAGTGGTGTTCGGGCAGTGTAGGGGGTCGTGCTTGGGGTGGTGTTTCAGTGTTTAGGGTGGTGCAGTGGAGTTCGGGCAGTGTAGGGGGTCGTACTGGGTCTAGTGTTTCAGGGTTTAGGGCAGTGCAGTGGTGTTTGTGTAGTGTAGGGGGTCATGCTGGGGGGTAGTGTTTTAGGGTTTAGGGTAGTGCAGCGGTGTTTGTGTAGTGCAGGGGGTCGTGTTTTAGGGTTTAGGGTAGTGCAGTGGTCTTTGGGTAGTGTAGGGGGTCGTGTGGGGGTAGTGTTTTAGGGTTTATGGTAGTTCAGTGGTGTTTGGGTAATGTAGGGGGTCGTGCTGGTGGTAGTGTTTTAGGGTTTAGGGTAGTACAGTGATGTTTCCGTAGTGTAGCGGGTCATGCTTGGGGTAGATTCAGGGTTTATGGTAGTGCAGAGGTGTTTGTGTAGCGTAAGGGGTTGTGCTGGGGTAGTATTTTAGGGTTTAGGGCAGTACAGTGGTGTTTGTGTAGAGTAGGGGGTCATGCTTGGGGTAGTGTTTTAGGGTTTAGGGCAGTGCAGTGGTTTTGGTGTAGTGTGGGGGTGTTGTTGGGGTAGTATTTTAGTGTTTAGGGAAGTGCAGTGGTGTTTGGGTAGTGTAGGGGGTCATGCTGAGGTTAGATTTAGGGTTTAGGGTAGTGCAGTGGTGTTTGGGTAGTGTAGGGGGCCATGCTGGTGTAGATTTAGCGCTTAGGGTAGTGCAGTGGTGTTTGGGTAGTGTAGGGAGTCGTGCTGGGGCAGTGTTTTAGGGTAGTGCAGTGGAGATTGGGTAGTGTAGGGGATTGTGCTGGGGGTAGTGTTTTAGGGTTTAGGGCAGTGCAGAGGTGTTTGTGTAGTGTAGGGGGTCGTACTGGGGCAGTGTTTTAGGGTTTAGAGTAGTGCAGTGGTGTTTCGGTAGCGTAGGGGGTCTTGCTGGGGTAGTGTTTTAGGTTTCAGGGTTGTGCTGTGGTGTTGGTGTAGTGTAGGGGTTCGTGCTAGGGGTAGTGTTTTACGGTTTAGGGCAGTCGAGTGGTTTTTGGGTAGTGTAGGGGGTCGTGCTGGGGTAGATTTAGGGTTTAGGGTAGTGCAGTTGTGTTTGGGTAGTGTAGGGGGTCGTGCTGGGTTTAGATTTAGGGCATAGGGTAGTGCATTGGTGACAGGGTAGTGTAGGGTGTCGTGCTGGGGTAGATTTATGGTATAGGGTAGTGCATTGGTGTTTGGGTAGTGTAGGGGGTCATGCTGAGGTTAGATATAGGGTTTAGGGTAGTGCAGTGGTGTTTGGGTAGTATAGGTGGTCATGCTGGGGTAGATTTAGGGCTTAGGGTAGTGCAGTGGTGTTTGGGTAGTGTAGGGAGTCGTGCTGGGGGTAGTGTTTAGGGTTGAGGGTAGTGCAGTGGTGATTGGGTAGTGTAGGGGGTTGTGCTGGGGTAGTGTTTTAGGGTTTAGGGCAGTGCAGAGGTGTTTATGTAGTGTAGAGGGTTGTACTGGGGTAGTGTTTTAGGGTTTTAGGTAGTGCAGTGGTGTTTGGGTAGTGTAGGGTGTGTTGCTGGGGTAGTGTTTTAGGGTTTAGGGTTGTGCAGTGGTGTTGGTGTAGTGTAGGGGTTCGTGCTAGGGGTAGTGTTTTACGGTTTAGGGTAGTGCAGTGGTGTTTGGGTAGTGTAGGGGGTCGTGTTGAGGGTTGTTTTAGGGTTTAGGGTAGTGCAGTGGTGTTTGGGTCGTGTAGGGGGTCATGCTGGGGGTAGATTTAGGGTATAGGGTAGTGTATTGGTGTTTGGGTAGTGTAGGGAGTCGTGCTGGGGGAGTGTTTTAGGGTTTAGGGTAGTGCAGTGGTGTTTGGGTAGTGTAGGTGGTCGTGCTGGGGGTTAGTGTTTTAGGGTTTAGGGTAGTGCAGTGGTGTTGGGGTAGTGTAGGGGTTCATCCTGAGGGTAGTGTTTTAGGGTTTTGTGTAGTGCAGTGGTGTGTGTGTAGTGTAGGGGGTCATGCTGGGGGTAGTGTTTTAGGGTTTTGGGTAGTGCAATGGTGTTTGGGTAGTGTAGGGGGCACTGCTGAGGGTAGTGTTTTAGGGTTTAGGGTTGTGCAGTGGTGTTTGTGTAGTGTAGGGGGTCATGCAGGGGGTAGTGTTTTAGGGTTTAGGGTAGTGCAGTGGTGTTTGTGTACTGTAGTGGTTGTGCTGGGGGTGTTTTAGGGTTTAGGGTAGTACAGTGGTGATTGGGTAGTGTAGGAGGTTGTGCTGGGGGTAGTATTTTAGGGTTTAGGGTAGTGCAGTGGTGTTTGGGTAGTGCAGGGGGTCTTGTTGAGGGTAGTTTTAGGGTTTAGGGCAGTGGAGTGGTGTTTGGGTAGTGTAGGGGGTCGTGCTGGGGTAGATTTAGGGTTTATGGTAGTGCAGTGGTGTTTGGGTAGTGTAGGGGGTCGTACTGGGTTTAGATTTAGGGTCTAGGGTAGCGACTTGGTGTTTGGGTAGTGTAGGGAGTCGTGCTGGGGTAGATTTAGGGTATAGGGTAGGTCATTGGTGTTTGGGTAGTGTAGGTGGTCGTGCCGAGGTTAGATATAGGGTTTAGGGTAGTGCAGTGGTGTTTGGGCAGTGTGGGGGGTCGTGCTGGTGTAGATGTAGGGCTTAGGATAGTGCAGTGGTGTTTGGGTCATGTAGAGAGTCGTGCTGGGGGGAGTGTTTTAGGGTTTAGGGTAGTGCAGTGGTGATTGGGTAGTGTAGGGGGTTGTGCTGGGGGTAGTGTTTTAGGGTAGTGCAGTAGTGTTTGGGTAGTGTAGGGTGTTGTGCTGAGGTTAGATGTAGGGTTTAGGGTAGTGCAGTGGTGTATGGGTAGTGTAGGGGTCGTGCTGGGGTAGATTTAGGGCTTAGGGTAGTGCAGTGGTTTTTGGGTATTGTAGGGAGTCGTGCTGGGGGGAGTGTTTTAGGGTTTAGGGTAGTGCAGTGGTGATTGGGTAGTGTAGGGGGTTGTGCTGGGGTAGTGTTTTGTGATTACGGTAGTGCAGTGGTGTTTGTGTAGTGTAGGGGTAGTTTTTTATGGTTTAGGGTAGTGCAGCGGTGTTTGTGTAGTGTAGGGGGTTGTGCTTATGGTAGTGTTTTAGGGTTTAGGGTAGTATAGTGATGTTTCTGTAGTGTAGGGGGTCGTGCTTTGGGTAGATTCAGGGTTTATGGTAGTGCAGTGGTGTTTGGGTAGTGTAGGGGGTCATGCTGGGGTATATTTAGGGTTTAGGGTAGTGCAGTGGAGTTTCAGTAGTGTAGGGGGTCGTTCTGGGGGTAGTGTTTTAGGGTTTAGGGTAGTGCAGTAGTGTTTGGGTAGTATAGGGGGTCATGCTGGGGTAAGTGTTTAGGGTTTAGGGTAGTGCAATGGTGTTTGGTCAGTGTAGCAGGTACTGCTGGGGGTAGTGTTTTAGGGTTTATGGTAGTGCAGTTGTGTTTGGGTGGTGTAGGGGGTACTGCTGGGGTAGTGTTTTAGGGTTTAGGGTAGTGCAGTGGTGATTGTGTAGTGTAGAGTGTTGTACTGGGGGTAGTGTTTTAGGGTTTTAGGTAGTGCAGTGGTGTTTGGGTAGTGTAGGGTGTGTTGCTGGGGTAGTGTTTTAGGGTTTAGGGTTGTGCAGTGGTGTTGGTGTAGTGTAGGAGTTCGTGCTAGGGGTAGTGTTTTACGGTTTAGGGTAGTGCAGTGGTGTTTGGGTAGTGTAGGGGGTCGTGTTGAGGGTTGTTTTAGGGTTTAGGGTAGTGCAGTGGTGTTTGGGTAGTGTAGGGGGTACTGCTGCGGGTAGTGTTTTAGGGTTTAGGGTAGTGCAGTGGTGTTTGTGTACTGTAGTGGTTGTGCTGGGGTAGTGTTTTAGGTTTTAGGGTAGTGCAGCGGTGTTTGTGTAGTGTAGGGGGTCGTCTTTTAGGGTTTAGGGTAGTGCAGTGGTATTTGGGTAGTGTAGGGGGTCATGTGAGGGGGTGTTTTAGGGTTTAGGGTAGTGCAGTGGTAATTGGGTAGTGTAGGAGGTTGTGCTGGGGGTAGTATTTTAGGGTTTAGGGTAGTGCAGTGGTGTTTGGGTAGTGCAGGGGATCGTGTTGAGGGTAGTTTTAGGGTTTAGGGCAGTGGAGTGGTGTTTGGGTAGTGTAGGGGGTCGTGCTGGGGTAGATTTAGGGTTTATGGTAGTGCAGTGGTGTTTGGGTAGTGTAGGGGGTCGTACTGGGTTTAGATTTAGGGTCTAGGGTAGCGACTTGGTGTTTGGGTAGTGTAGGGAGTCGTGCTGGGGTAGATTTAGGGTATAGGGTAGGTCATTGGTGTTTGGGTAGTGTAGGTGGTCGTGCCGAGGTTAGATATAGGGTTTAGGGTAGTGCAGTGGTGTTTGGGCAGTGTGGGGGGTCGTGCTGGTGTAGATGTAGGGCTTAGGACAGTGCAGTGGTGTTTGGGTCATGTAGAGAGTCGTGCTGGGGGGAGTGTTTTAGGGTTTAGGGTAGTGCAGTGGTGATTGGGTAGTGTAGGGGGTTGTGCTGGGGGTAGTGTTTTAGGGTAGTGCAGTAGTGTTTGGGTAGTGTAGGGGGTTGTGCTGAGGTTAGATGTAGGGTTTAGGGTAGTGCAGTGGTGTATGGGTAGTGTAGGGGTCGTGCTGGGGTAGATTTAGGGCTTAGGGTAGTGCAGTGGTTTTTGGGTATTGTTGGGAGTCGTGCTGGGGGGAGTGTTTTAGGGTTTAGGGTAGTGCAGTGGTGATTGGGTAGTGTAGGGGGTTGTGCTGGGGTAGTGTTTTGTGATTACGGTAGTGCAGTGGTGTTTGTGTAGTGTAGGGGGTAGTTTTTTATGGTTTAGGGTAGTGCAGCGGTGTTTGTGTAGTGTAGGGGGTTGTGCTTATGGTAGTGTTTTAGGGTTTAGGGTAGTATAGTGATGTTTCTGTAGTGTAGGGGGTCGTGCTTTGGGTAGATTCAGGGTTTATGGTAGTGCAGTGGTGTTTGGGTAGTGTAGGGGGTCATGCTGGGGTATATTTAGGGTTTAGGGTAGTGCAGTGGAGTTTCAGTAGTGTAGGGGGTCGTTCTGGGGGTAGTGTTTTAGGGTTTAGGGTAGTGCAGTAGTGTTTGGGTAGTATAGGGGGTCATGCTGGGGTAAGTGTTTAGGGTTTAGGGTAGTGCAATGGTGTTTGGTCAGTGTAGCAGGTACTGCTGGGGGTAGTGTTTTAGGGTTTATGGTAGTGCAGTTGTGTTTGGGTGGTGTAGGGGGTACTGCTGGGGTAGTGTTTTAGGGTTTAGGGTAGTGTAGTGGTGATTGTGTAGTGTAGAGTGTTGTACTGGGGGTAGTGTTTTAGGGTTTTAGGTAGTGCAGTGGTGTTTGGGTAGTGTAGGGTGTGTTGCTGGGGTAGTGTTTTAGGGTTTAGGGTTGTGCAGTGGTGTTGGTGTAGTGTAGGAGTTCGTGCTAGGGGTAGTGTTTTACGGTTTAGGGTAGTGCAGTGGTGTTTGGGTAGTGTAGGGGGTCGTGTTGAGGGTTGTTTTAGGGTTTAGGGTAGTGCAGTGGTGTTTGGGTCGTGTAGGGGGTCGTGCTGGGGTAGATTTAGGGTTTAGGGTAGTGCAGTGGTGTTTGGGTAGTGTAGGGGGTCATGCTGGGGGTAGATTTAGGGTTTAGGGTAGTGTATTGGTGTTTGGGTAGTGTAGGGAGTCGTGCTGGGGGAGTGTTTTAGGGTTTAGGGTAGTGCAGTGGTGTTTGGGTAGTGTAGGTGGTCATGCTGGGGGTAGTGTTTTAGGGTTTAGGGTAGTGCAGTGGTGTTTGGGTAGTGTAGGGGTTCATCCTGAGGGTAAAGTTTTAGGGTTTTGTGTAGTGCAGTGGTGTGTGTGTAGTGTAGGGGGTCATGCTGGGGTAGTGTTTTAGGGTTTTGGGTAGTGCAATGGTGTTTGGGTAGTGTAGGGGGCACTGCTGAGGGTAGTGTTTTAGGGTTTAGGGTTGTGCAGTGGTGTTTGGGTAGTGTAGGGGGTACTGCTGCGGGTAGTGTTTTAGTGTTAAGGGTAGTGCAGTGGTGTTTGTGTACTGTAGTGGTAGTGTTTTAGGTTTTAGGGTAGTGCAGCGGTGTTTGTGTAGTGTAGGGGGTCGTGTTTTAGGGTTTAGGGTAGTGCAGTGGTATTTGGGTAGTGTAGGGGGTCGTGCGATCTGGTGTTTTAGGGTTTAGGGTAGTGCAGTGGTGATTGGGTAGTGTAGGGGGTTGTGCTGGGGTAGTGTTTTGTGTTTAGGGTAGTGCAGTGGTGTTTGTGTAGTGTAGGGGGTAGTTGTTTATGGTTTAGGGTAGTGCAGTGGTGTTTGTGTAGTGTATGGGGTTGTGCTTATGGTAGTGTTTTAGGGTTTAGGGTAGTATAGTGATGTTTCTGTAGTGTAGGGGGTCGTGCTTTGGGTAGATTCCGGGTTTATGGTAGAGCAGTGGTGTTTGGGTAGTGTAGGGGGTCGTGCTGGGGTATATTTAGGGTTTAGGGTAGTGCAGTGGAGTATCGGTAGTGTAGGAAGTCGTGCTGCGGGGAGTGTTTTAGGGTTTAGGGTAGTGCAGTGGTGTTTGGGTAGTTTAGCGGGTCGTGATGGGGTAGTGTTTTAGGGTTTAGGGTAGTGCAGTAGTGTTTGGGTAGTATAGGGGGTCATGCTGGGGAGTGGTTTAGGGCTTAGGGTAGTGCAGTGTTGTTTGGGTAGTGTAGGGGGTACTGCTGGGGGTAGTGTATTAGGGTTTAGGGTAGTGCAATGGTGTTTGGTCAGTGTAGCGGGTACTGCTGGGGGTAGTGTTTTAGGGTTTATGGTAGTGCAGTTGTGTTTGGGTGGTGTAGGGGGTCATGCTGGGGTAGGGTTTTAGGGTTTAGGGTAGTGCAGTGGTGTTTGGGTAGTGTAGGGGGTCAAGCTGGGGTAGGGTTTTAGGGTTTAGGGGAGTGCAATGGTGTTTGTGTAGTGTAGGGTGTAGTGTTTTAGGGTTTTAGGTAGTACAGTGGTGTTTGGTTTGTTTAGGGTGTGTTGCTGGGGTAGTGTTTTAGGGTTTAGGGTTGTGCAGTGGTGTTGGTGTAGTGTAGGGGTTCGTGCTAGGGGTAGTGTTTTACAGTTTAGAGTAGTGCAGTGGTGTTTGGGTAGTGTAGGGGGTCGTCTCGAGGGTTGTTTTAGGGTTTAGGGTAGTGCAGTGGTTTTTGGGTCGTGTAGGGGGTCATGCTGGGGTAGATTTAGGATTTAGGGTAGTGCAGTGGTGTTTGGGTAGTGTAGGGGGTCATGCTGGGGGTAGATTTAGGGTATAGGGTAGTGTATTGGTGTTTGGGTAGTGTAGGGAGTCGTGCTGGGGGAGTGTTTTAGGGTTTAGGGTAGTGCAGTGGTGTTTGGGTAGTGTAGGTGGTCGTGCTGGGGGTAGTGTTTTAGGGTTTAGGGTAGTGCAGTGGTGTTTGGGTAGTGTAGGGGTTCATCCTGAGGGTAGTGTTTTAGGGTTTTGTGTAGTGCAGTGGTGTGTGTGTAGTGTAGGGGGTCATGCTGGGGGTAGTGTTATAGGGTTTTGGGTAGTGCAATGGTGTTTGGGTAGTGTAGGGGGCACTGCTGAGGGTAGTGTTTTAGGGTTTAGGGTTGTGCAGTGGTGTTTGGGTAGTGTAGGGGGTACTGCTGCGGGTAGTGTTTTAGGGTTTAGGGTAGTGCAGTGGTGTTTGTGTACTGTAGTGGTTGTGCTGGGGTAGTGTTTTAGGTTTTAGGGTAGTGCAGCGGTGTTTGTGTAGTGTAGGGGGTCGTCTTTTAGGGTTTAGGGTAGTGCAGTGGTATTTGGGTAGTGTAGGGGGTCATGTGAGGGGGTGTTTTAGGGTTTAGGGTAGTGCAGTGGTAATTGGGTAGTGTAGGAGGTTGTGCTGGGGGTAGTATTTTAGGGTTTAGGGTAGTGCAGTGGTGTTTGGGTAGTGCAGGGGATCGTGTTGAGGGTAGTTTTAGGGTTTAGGGCAGTGGAGTGGTGTTTGGGTAGTGTAGGGGGTCGTGCTGGGGTAGATTTAGGGTTTAGGGTAGTGGAGTGGTGTTTGGGTAGTGTAGGGGGTCATGCTGGGTTTAGATTTAGGGTATAGGGTAGTGCATTGGTGTTTGGGTAGTGTAGGGGGTAGTGCCGAGGTTAGATATAGGGTTTATGGTAGTGCAGTGGTGTTTGGGTAGTGTAGGGGGTCGTGCTGGTGTAGATTTAGGGCTTAGGATAGTGCAGTGGTGTTTGGGTAGTGTAGAGAGTCGTGCTGGGGGTAGTGTTTTAGGGTTTAGGGTAGTGCAGTGGTGATTGGGTAGTGTAGGGGGTTGTGCTGGGGGTAGTGTTTTAGGGTAGTGCAGTGGTGTTTGGGTAGTGTAGGGGGTTGTGCTGAGGTTAGACGTAGGGTTTAGGGTAGTGCAGTGGTGTATGGGTAGTGTAGGGGTCGTGCTGGGGTAGATCTAGGGCTTAGGGTAGTGCAGTGGTTTTTGGGTATTGTAGGGAGTCGTGCTGGGGGAGTGTTTTATGGTTTAGGGTAGTGCAGTGGTGATTGGGTAGTGTAGGGAGTTGTGCTGGGGTAGTGTTTTAGGGTTGAGGGTAGTGCAGTAGTGTTTGGGTAGTATAGGAGGTCATGCTGGGGGTAGTGGTTTAGGGCTTAGGGTAGTGCAGTGGTGTTTGGGTAGTAGAGGGGGTACTGCTGGGGGTAGTGTTTTAGGGTTTAGGGTAGTGCAATGGTGTTTGGGTAGTGTAGGGGGTACTAATGGGGGTAGTGTTTTAAGGTTTAGGGTAGTGCAATGGTGTTTGGGTGGTGGAGGGGGTAGTGCTGGGGTAGTGTTTTAGGGTTTTGGGTAGTGCAGTGGTGTTTGGGGAGGGTAGGGGGTCGTGTTGGGGGTAGTGTTTTGTGTTTAGCGTAGTGCAGTGGTATTTGTGTAGTGTAGGGGGTAGTTTTTTATGGTTTAGGGTAGTGCAGTGGTGTTTGTGTAGTGTAGGGGGTTATGCTTATGGTAGTGTTTTAGGGTTTAGGGTAGTATAGTGATGTTTCTGTAGTGTAGGGGGTCGTGCTTTGGGTAGATTCAGGGTTTATGGTAGTGCAGTGGTGTTTGGGTAGTGTAGGGGGTCGTGCTGGGGTATATTTAGGGTTTAGGGTAGTGCAGTGGAGTTTCGGTAGTGTAGGAAGTCGTGCTGCGGGGAGTGTTTTAGGGTTTAGGGTAGTGCAGTGGTGTTTGGGTAGTGTAGGGGGTCGTGCTGGGGGTAGTGTTTTAGGGTTTAGGGTAGTGCAGTAGTGTTTGGGTAGTATAGGGGGTCATGCTGGGGTAGTGGTTTAGGGCTTAGGGTAGTGCAGTGGTGTTTGGGTAGTGTAGGGGGTACTGCTGGGGGTAGTGTATTAGGGTTTAGGGTAGTGCAATGGTGTTTGGTCAGTGTAGCGGGTACTGCTGGGGGTAGTGTTTTAGGGTTTTTGGTAGTGCAGTTGTGTTTGGGTGGTGTAGGGGGTACTGCTGGGGTAGTGTTTTAGGGTTTAGGGTAGTGCAGTGGTGTTTGGGTAGTGTAGGGGGTCATGCTGGGGTAGGGTTTTAGGGTTTAGGGTAGTGCAGTGGTGTTTGTGTAGTGTAGGGTGTAGTGTTTTATGGTTTAGGGTAGTGTAGTGATGTTTGTGTAGTGTAGGGGGTCGTGCTGGGGTAGTGTTGTATGGTTTATAGTAGTGCAGCGGTGTTTGTGTAGTGCAGGGAGTATTGCTGGGGGTAGTGTTTTAGGGTTTAGGGTAGTGCAGTTTTGTTTGGTTGGTGTAGGGGGTACTGCTGTGGTAGTGTTTTAGGGTTTAGGGTATTTCAGTGGTCTTTGGGTAGGGTAGGGGGTCGTGTGGGGCAGTGTTTTAGGGTTTATGGTAGTGCAGTGGTGTTTGGGTAATGTAGGGGGTATTGCTGGGGGTAGTATTTTAGAGTTTACGGTAGTGCAGTTGTGTTTGAGTAGTGTAGTGGGTCGGGCTGGGGGTAGGGTTTAGGGTTTTGGGTAGTGCATTGGTATTTGTGTAGTGAAGTGGGTCAGGCTGCAGCTATTGTTTTAGGGTTCATGGCAGTGCATTGGTGTTTGTGTAGAGTAGGGGGTCGTGCTGGGAGTTCTGTTTTAGGGTTTAGGGCAGAACAGTGGTGTTTGGGTAGTGTAGGGGATCGTGCTGGGGTAGTGTTTTATCGTTTAGGGCACTGCAGTGGTGTTCCGGTAGTGTAGGGGGTTGTGCTGGGGGTGGTGTTTTAGGGCTTAGGCCAGTGCAGTGGTGTTCGGGCAGTGTAGGGGGTCGTGCGGGGGTGGCATTTCAGGGTTTATGGCAGTGGTGTTCGGGCAGTGTAGGGGGTCGTGCTGGGTCTAGTGTTTCAGGGTTTAGAGCAGTGCAGTGGTGTTTGTTTAGTATTGGGGGTCATGCTGGGGGTAGTGTTTTAGGGTGTGGATCAGTGCAGTGGTGTTCGGGCAGTGTAGGGGGTCGTGCTGGAGGTGGTGTTTCAGTGTTTAGGGTGGTGCAGTGGTGTTCGGCCAGTGTAGGTGGTCGTACTGGGTAGAGTGTTTCAGTGTTTATTGCAGTTACATTGGTGTTTGTGTAGTGTAGGGGGTCATGCTGGGGGTAGTGCTTTAGGGTTTAGGGTAGTGCAGTGGTGTTTGTGTAGTGTAGGAGGTGGTGCTGGTGGTAGTGTTTTAGGGTTTAGGGCAGTGCAGTGGTGTTTGTGTAGAGTAGGAGGGTCGTGCTGGGGGTAGTGTTTTAGGGTTTAGGGCAGTGCAGTGGTGTTGGTGTAGTGTAGGGGGTGGTGTTGGGGTAGTTTTTTAGGGTTTAGGGAAGTGCAGTGGTGTTTGGGTAGTGTAGGGGGTCGTGCTGAGGTTAGATTTAGGGTTTAGGGTAGTGCAGTGGTGTTTGGGTAGTGTAGGGGGTCATGCTGGGGTAGATTTTGGGCTTAGGGTAGTGCAGTGGTGTTTGGGTAGTGTAGGGAGTCGTGCTGGGGGAGTGCTTTAGGGTTTAGGGTAGTGCAGTGGTGATTGGGTAGTGTAGGGGGTTGTGCTGGGGGTAGTGTTTTAGGGTTTAGGGCAGTGCAGTGGTTTTTGGGTAGTGTAGAGGGTCGTGCTGGGGGTTGTGTTTTAGGGTTTTAGGTAGTGCAGTGGTGTTTGGGTAGTGTAGGGGGTCGTACTGGGGGCAGTGTTTTAGGGTTTAGGGTAGTGCAGTGGTGTTGGTGTAGTATAGGGGGTTGTGCTAGGGGTAGTGTTTTATGGTTTAAGGTAGTGCAGTGGTGTTTGGGTAGTGTAGGGGGTCGTGTTGAGGGTAGTTTTAGGGTTTAGGGTAGTGCAGTGGTGTTTGGGTAGTGTAGGGGGTCGTGCTGGGGTAGATTTAGGGTTTAGGGTAGTGCAGTGGTGTTTGGGATGTGTAGGGGGGCATGCTGGGGGTAGGTATAGGGTTGTGTATTGGTGTTCGGGTAGTGTAGGGAGTCGTGCTGGGGGAGTGTTTTAGGGTTCAGAGTAGTCCAGTTGTGTTTGGGTACTGTAGGGGTTCGTGCTGAGGGTAGTGTTTTAGGGTTTTGTGTAGTGCAGTGGTGTTTGTGTAGTGTAGGGGGTACTGCTGTGGGTAGTGTTTTAGGGTTTAGGGTAGTGCAGTGGTGTTTGGGTAGTGTAGGAGGTACTGCTGCGGGTAGTGTTTTAGGGGTTAGGGTAGTGCAGTGGTGTTTGTGTAGTGTAGTGGTTGTGCTGGGGTAGTGTTTTAGGCTTTAGGGTAGTGCAGCGGTGTTTGTGTAGTGTAGGGGGTCGTGTTTTAGGGTTTAGGGTAGTGCAGTGGTATTTGAGCAGTGTAGGGGGTCATGCGGGGGGTGTTTTAGGGTTTAGGGTAGTGCAGTGGTGATTGGGTAGTGTAGGAGTTTGTGCTAGGGGTAGTGTTTTACGGTTTAAGGTAGTGCAGTGGTGTTTGGGTAGTGTAGGGGGTCGTGTTGAGGGTAGTTTTCGGGTTTAGGGTAGTGCAGTGGTGTTTGGGTAGTGTAGGAGGTCGTGCTGGGGTAGATTTAGGGTATAGGATAGTGCAGTGGTGTTTGGGTAGTGTAGGGGGTAATGCTGGGGGTAGGGTATAGGGTATAGGGTAGTGTATTGGTGTTTGGGTAGTGTAGGGAGTCGTGCTGGGGGAGTGTTTTAGGGTTTAGAGTAGTCCAGTTGTGTTTGGGTAGTGTAGGGGTTCGTGCTGAGGGTAGTGTTTTAGGGTTTTCTGTAGTGCAGTGGTGTTTGTGTAGTGTAAGGGGTCATGCTGGGGGCTAGTGCTTTAGGGTTTAGGGTAGTGCAATGGTGTTTGGGTAGTGTAGGGGGTACTGCTGAGGGTAGTGTTTTAGAGTTTAGGGTAGTGCAGTGGTGTTTGGGTAGTGTAGGGGGTACTTCTGCGGGTAGTGTTTTAGGGTTTAGGGTAGTGCAGTGGTGTTTGTGTAATGTAGTGGTTGTGCTGGGGTAGTGTTTTAGGCTTTAGGGTAGTGCAGCGGTGTTTGTGTAGTGTAGGGGGTCGTATTTTAGGGTTTAGGGTAGTACAGTGATGTTTCTGTAGTGTAGGGGGTCGTGCTTGGGGTAGATCCAGGGTTTATGGTAGTGCTGTGGTGTTTAGGTAGTGTAGGGGGTCGTGCTATTGTAGATTTAGGGTTTATGGTAGTGCAGTGGTGATTGGGAAGTGTAGGAATTTGTGCTGGGGGTAGTATTTTAGCGTTTAGGGTAGTGCAGTGGTGTTTGGGTAGTGCAGGGGGTCGTGTTGAGGGTAGTTTTAGGGTTTAGGGTAGTGGAGTGGTGTTTGGGTAGTGTAGGGGGTCGTGCTGGGGTAGTTTTAGGGTTTAGGATAGTGCAGTGGTGTTTGGGTAGTGTAGGGGGTCCTGCTGGGTTTAGGTTTAGGGTATAGGGTAGTGCATTGGTGTTTGAGTAGTGTAGGGAGTCGTGCCTGGGGTAGATTTAGGGTATAGGGTAGTGCATTGGTGTTTAGGTAGTGTAGGGGGTCGTGCTGAGGTTAGATATAGGGTTTAGGGTAGTGCAGTGGTGTTTGGGTAGTGTAGGGGTAGTGTTTTATGGTTTAGGGTAGTGCAGTGGTGTTTGTGTAGTGTAGGGGGTCATGCTGGTGGTAGTGTTTTAGGGTTTAGGGTAGTACAGTGATGTTTCTGTAGTGTAGGGGGTCGTGCTTGGGGTAGATCCAGGGTTTATGGTAGTGCAGTGGTGTTTAGGTAGTGTAGGGGGTCGTGCTAGTGTAGATTTAGGGTTTAGGGTAGTGCAGTGGTGTTTGGGTAGTGTAGGGGGTCATGCTGGGGGTAATGTTTCTAGGGTTTAGGGTAGTGCAGTGGTGTTTGTGTAGTGTAGGGGTAGTGTTTTATGGTTTAGGGTAGTGCAGTGGTGTTTGTGTAGTATAGGGGGTCATGCTGGGGGTAGTGTTTTAGGGTTTATTGTAGTGCAGTGGTGTTTGTGTAGTGCAGGGGTCGTGTATTAGGTTTTAGGGTAGTGCAGTGGTCTTTGGGTAGTGTAGGGGGTCGTGCGGGGGATAGTGTTTTAGGGTTTATGGTAGTGCAGTGGTGTTTGGGTAATGTAGGTGGTCTTGCTAGGGGTAGTGTTTTAGGGTTTAGAGTAGTGTAGTGGTGTAGGAAGGTGGATATCTGACTATGGTTACCCCCAAATTTTTGCCTAGTGTCTAGCTGGTTTTTCGACTTAGTTGGCCTGAGATCCTGCCATTCAGGCTCTCAGGCTATCTGCTCTCTCTTTAAAATGGACTCCATGTACCCTAGGTACATACCCAATTGGTTGGATCACCCTGTCAGCCCCTGTACCAGTGTACACTAGGTACCCAGGGCATTGGTGTACCCCAGGCCTGCCAAGGGCTGCAGCATGTATTATGCCACCCCAGGCTTGGCCTAACAATCTGACACAACTGGCTGATCACTCAGCTGGGGTAAGTTGGTGTAATCACCTCTTACTTAGGTGTAGTATACCTATACCTAAACTTAAATGGGACACCTGGTAACCTATAAGTCACTCCTATGGCAGGCCTTAACAATCCTGAAGGCAGAGTGCTTGGTTCCATGTGAGATGGTGCTCTGGCATGAGCTGAGCCTGTCTGCAGTGGTCGGAACAACTTCCTTCTACTGTTTCCAGATATCGTCATACCATATACTCTTAAGTGCATTATGAACCTCGCGGTTAAATGCTATCTTTGGTTTGGCTTTATCAAAACATGTCGAGTAAGGTGTCATACGAATTGGAATACTAACCCCTCGCCAATTCTGGCGACGGGGTTAGCATTCCACCCTTCTAGAGGGACACGACATGTACAGTACCTGAAACCCGGGTAAAATCAGACATAGCCTCAGCTCCACAAAATGGATGCTGCCACCACAGACACAAGTCTGCCCTCCTGCTGCTGGGAGTCCTTCCAGCTTGGGAGGTGTGGACAAAGGGTTTCCTGCCAGGGGAGGTGCGTGCACCACCCCAGACAGGATTTTGTGTATTGGTCAGGTAGGGCTTGAAAGAAACCAGACATGCCTGTGGCTCACAAGGAGCCTCGGTGCATATGCCAGTTCAAACCGGTCCTGGGGCACACCAGTCCCGGGCCTGGGGCGAGCTGGACAAAGGATTGGGGGTGTAACCACCCCCCTTCCTGGTCCCACCCATAGGGAGGGACCTAGCAGGTAGTCCGGCCCCTAGAATCCGCTTAAAGGTAGGAGCTGTGTCCTAAGACTTCAGACATCCTGGAATCAACTGGAAACTAAGAAGAAGACGGGAACTTCGACATTCTGCTGCACAGAAGACTGAAGAAAATCTCCCCTGTGGTCAGGGAGTGACCACCTTGCTAACGCAAGCACCATCCAGCGAATCAACGTCTGCTTTGCCGCCGCCTCCCGCCGGAGCCCGAGCCCAGAGACTGACAAGACCTGGACCTCCAGACCTCTCACCGCCCGATCCACAGTCCCTGAAAAGAGGAGACCCGTGGAGGCACCGAGACACGTGGAGCCAGCCATCTTGGAACGACTACGATAAGCTGACCAGTGCAACAACCGAGGCTCCCTCCAAGTTGTGCTTTGGGTCCTGAGAAGCCCAACCCTCGAGCAGCATCTGCACCAAAGGTGAGCCCTCCAGCATCTCCACGATCTGCGTGGGGCCCTTCTGCATTTTGCCACTCGACGCGCCTAACCGGTTGCTGGCCCGCTGGCTAGTGGCCATCTTGGCGACGAAATCTACGACAAACACCGCTGGTCTGGTTGCTCCAGACTGGCCCTTGCTCCCCTCCAAAGGAGCAATCCCTCTGACCTTGCTGGTCAGAACCAACAGCTGATTTCCGAATCCTCCTGCAATTGCTTTTGCCAAGGCTTGTTTGCTTCGATCAAGTCGCCGACACCGCCGACAGCGAGAGCCTGCGTGGGACAGCTCGTGAGCCGACTCCTGGACGTCGTCGACCTTCAGGGACCACGTGGCTGCGGAGACAAGCTACCCCTCATCACCTGTTTGCACCCGACATCGCCTGGTACCCACCTGGTGCCACGCTGGTCACTGGCTAGTGACTGTGAACACTGTCCCCTCTGCTTACAGGTCTTCAACATCTCCGATCCACTCTTGGATCCACTGCATCCCTTCCCGACCGACCGCCTGCAGCATCTTTGTCCCAGGCTCAACGGAACAGATAGAAGAAACCCGACGCACTTTGAGGCCTATGCACCCGCTTCCTGTGGGTGAGGTAAAGCTGGCACACCTGTGCCCATGTGTAGTAATACATCTCTAGTGCCTGTGTTCCAAATCTTAAGTTCCTAGGTCATCCGGAAGATTCCTTTTGCAGTAACTTTGTACTTTTTACGCACCCATTGAAACCTATGGGAGCCCGCGTGTGACTATTTGCTCTGCACACGCCACCCGTGGACCTCCTGGTCACTAACTGACGTTAGCTCCTTGTAGGCCCAGCGATTCTAGAGGCCCTAGGCCTTTTCCCTTTTCTGTTCGTGGTACTTATACCACTATTTTAGTATATGGTTCGAGTGGCCACCAGGGCCTATCCATATAAAGTGCAACTTCTGTGTATTCTGTGATAATCTTGTTTGACGATTTGTGCTCCTGTGCTC
Source organism: Triturus cristatus (assembly GCF_964204655.1). NCBI lineage: Eukaryota > Metazoa > Chordata > Amphibia > Caudata > Salamandridae > Triturus > Triturus cristatus. The sequence goes on along the minus strand of NC_140579.1, from coordinate 639,046,671 downwards.
ATAAAGAGACTAGGGGTTACTTTGAGAAATAAACACATATATATTTTGAATATATATCTGTGTGGTGTCCTTTCATTGGTATAAAAGGGGGTTACTATTGGTAAAACAGCTTGCTTAACACGCATCACGAGTTTAGCCTCAAAGACTGCTTAGCCTACGCTACCACTAGGGCAGCTAGTCCAAAAAGGTTGACTTACAACCACACCATAAGGGTTGCTTGGCATGGTACAAGGTGGTCACTAGAACTAGTGAACAGCATATACCAGGCCAACTTCTCACATTGGTGAGCAGCGGTTGGATTTGAGCTTGCTGTGTTTTACCATTGTAATCTCTTGGTTACCAATTGAAAGATCACATAGGTACCTGTAGGTACATATAAAAGAAGATTAGATATACTTAAGTTCTACTGAACTTAGTTGTTGTAGAGCAAAGGGAGTAGCACACCCTGACTACAACTACTAGATAGGTTTAGTAGGTAAACCCAAGTGTAGGTAGATTGCAACACATCCACCCACACTTAAGAGCAATGGCCGGGGCAGAGGGGTCCACTGTACCCATCTCTGTTGAGAGTGACCCCCAGAGGGCACCATCCAGCTTTGCTACCCTTAATCAGAATGAGCTCAGGCATTTGGCAACTCTTAGAGGCCTTAAACAGCCCAAGAACCCAAACTCTGCTGAGCTCAGAGAGCTCTTACAGAATGATGAGAATCAGAGAGCACTCAAGAAAGCTTCCCAGTTAGCCCCCTTAGGGTCAGGAACAGGAGGCCCCCCTTCTGAAGATACTACAGAGGTACCCAGTTCCAATAGCCATCCCTTAGATGAGAACCATACTACAGGGGAGGAAAGTGGTGAGGATACAGAAAGTAGTGATGATGAAGGGAGAACTAGCCCAGTGCCAAGTATTATACTTGGCCCAGCTAAACTAAGGCTATTGGGGACTGACAATGGGTTCCCCCCATTGGATCTCCCCAGTGGACTTAACACAGGGCTTGGGAGGCAAAGGAATCGCTCAGGTGACTCCAATGCTTCTCATGGCTCTAGAGGCTCTCAAGGTCACTCCAGGAAAAGGATGACCACCCCTCAGAGGAGGGAACATGAGGCCAGAATGCAGGAAGCCCAGCTGAGGATCAGGAAGCAGGAGCTAGAAGTAGCCCTGATGGAAGAAAAACTGAGCAAGGCTAGGCAGCATAGAGAGAGTGGGTCTATACCCACTGGTGGCAGCAATGTCCCTAGGGACAAAGATAGGGTCTTTGACAATAGGAACCTGTCCAAGATTGTGCCCCCCTACAAAAGTGGGGATGACATCCACAAATGGATGACTGCTCTTGAGAGAGCCTGCAAAGTGCAGCAGGTTCCTGAAGACCAGTGGGCAGCAATCTTATGGCTCTCCTTTGAGGGGAGAGGCAGAGATAGACTCCTCACTGTTAGAGAAGAGGATGTCAGAAATTACAGAGTCCTGAAGAGTGTCCTAGTTGATGGGTTAGGCTTAACCACTGAACAGTACAGGTTAATGTTCAGAGACACCCAGAAGACACAGACTCAGGACTGGTCTGAATATGTGGAATGTGCCACTAAGGCTTTGGAGGGTTGGTTGCTGGGAAGTAAGGTGTCTGATTATACAGGATTGTACAATTTGATGATGAGAGAGCAGATTTTAAGTAATTGTCAAAACCAGCTTCTCCATCAACACCTGGTAGACTCAGATTTGACCTCTCCCCAAGAATTGGGAAAGAGGGCAGATAAATGGGTCAGGACCAGGATCAGGCCTAAAAACCAGGGTGGTGACCAAAAGAAAGATACCACCAAGCCTCAAGAGAAGGGTGGGGATAAAGAAAAAGAGAAACCTTCCTCAGGGCCCCAAAACTCCACACAGGGTGGTGGGTCCCAAGCTCCCTCCTCTACCACAGCTAAAAAGCCCTACTGCCATGAGTGTAAAACTCCTGGGCATTGGAAAACTGACAGCGGTTGCCCAAGGGCTAAAAACAAAACTGTTCCTCCAATTACTCCTGTCACACCACCTATTACTGTTAGCAGTAATCCCCCAGGTGGTGGGAGTGCCCCCAGAAATCTGGGTGGGTTTACTTGGGGAACACAGGGGGACCCTGGCTTAGCCAATTCCCCTACAGCAACCACTCTTGTCTGTGATGGTGGCATGGGGTTTGCCAACTTCACTGCCTGTCCCAACACTTTGGGTAGGTACAGACAGGAGCCCTACATCAATGGTACAAAAGCTGAGGCCTACAGAGACACTGGGGCTAGCATCACAATGGTGGCCCATTGGCTAGTTCCCTCTGAGCAGCTTTTGCCCGGTTTCTCCTACCAGGTGACTAACATTGATGGCAAACAGAACAGTCATCCCATGGCAGAGGTATGTCTCAGCTGGGGAGGGGTCACTGGCCCTAAAAGGGTAGCAGTGTCCCCAACCTTGCCTGTAGACTGCTTACTGGGGAATGACTTAGAACTCTCAGCTTGGGCTGGAGTTGAACAAGACACCCATTCTAAAATGGTAGGCCTTTCACAAAAGGGTAGGGGGGTTGTGCCATTCACAACCCCTGTCCAAATAGATTTCCTCCCTGAAAAGGTTGGAAGGGCAGTGGTAGCCACAGCCCAGGCACAGACAGACTTCCCTGTAGGGACTGGCAGAGCTGTGACAGTCACAGCTCAAACACAAACTGAGTGCCCCCCTGAAAAGGTTGGCAAGGCTGTAATGGTCTCAGCCTATACTCAGACTGACATAGGTGTAGTGAAGCCTGAAACAATGGATCACTCCACACAAACTGAGAGTAGTGGGGAGGAAGAAAAGTCTCCCTCTCCCCAGACATTAGGAAAAGGTCAGCCTCCTCAGGGATCTGACCTCACCCCTTGTGAAGGAACTGCCCCAGAGGTAGCCAGGCCTGGCCTGGCAGAGCCTCTGATGTCAGTGGCCCCTTCCAAGGTGGGATCCAGTCTGGTGCAGGTAGCCTGCCTCTCTCTACCCTGCCTCAGTCAGCCCAGGGCTGCAGAGGTCAGGGAGGCCAGTGGACCCCCAGAGGGCCCCTGTCCACAAGAACCCCCCCATCAAAAGAATGAGGATTGCCTGGCTAGTAGCCCTAGTCAGGTGATGGGTAAAAACATTCCTGAGGGATCTCCTTTACAGGTAGTTAGGGACCTCCCCCAGGGGGATTCTGTTGGGCACAGGCAAACATGGGACCTTAGGGCCCCAAACCTGACCCGTCCCTCCAGTAAGCCCACAAAAGGGACCCAGCCTCCAGCTTTAGGTAGCCAGAGGCTGACCCTGAGAGCACAGTGCAACTCAGTTAAAGAAAGAAAGGCATCCATGGTGGAGGATGATTGGAGGAAGCTGAGGCCTCACTTTGAGGACACTCACTTCAGTACTCCATCTCAACACCAGCCTTTTACTTTGCCAAGACACACCACAGGTAGAGATTCCCTATGGTGGAGACCCTCTGATACCCTTAGGGTGAGGGATTGCTTAGTGGACCATGAGACAGGGGGTAACCATGCCAGTGCTGGTTCCTCCTTATATGGCCACTTGGGCAATATAGGCTTACCTGGTCAAGGTCAGCCTTATCTCCCTTCGTTTGGGGGGGGGTTGTGTAGGAAGGTGGATATCTGACTATGGTTACCCCCAAATTTTTGCCTAGTGTCTAGCTGGTTTTTCGACTTAGTTGGCCTGAGATCCTGCCATTCAGGCTCTCAGGCTATCTGCTCTCTCTTTAAAATGGACTCCATGTACCCTAGGTACATACCCAATTGGTTGGATCACCCTGTCAGCCCCTGTACCAGTGTACACTAGGTACCCAGGGCATTGGTGTACCCCAGGCCTGCCAAGGGCTGCAGCATGTATTATGCCACCCCAGGCTTGGCCTAACAATCTGACACAACTGGCTGATCACTCAGCTGGGGTAAGTTGGTGTAATCACCTCTTACTTAGGTGTAGTATACCTATACCTAAACTTAAATGGGACACCTGGTAACCTATAAGTCACTCCTATGGCAGGCCTTAACAATCCTGAAGGCAGAGTGCTTGGTTCCATGTGAGATGGTGCTCTGGCATGAGCTGAGCCTGTCTGCAGTGGTCGGAACAACTTCCTTCTACTGTTTCCAGATATCGTCATACCATATACTCTTAAGTGCATTATGAACCTCGCGGTTAAATGCTATCTTTGGTTTGGCTTTATCAAAACATGTCGAGTAAGGTGTCATACGAATTGGAATACTAACCCCTCGCCAATTCTGGCGACGGGGTTAGCATTCCACCCTTCTAGAGGGACACGACATGTACAGTACCTGAAACCCGGGTAAAATCAGACATAGCCTCAGCTCCACAAAATGGATGCTGCCACCACAGACACAAGTCTGCCCTCCTGCTGCTGGGAGTCCTTCCAGCTTGGGAGGTGTGGACAAAGGGTTTCCTGCCAGGGGAGGTGCGTGCACCACCCCAGACAGGATTTTGTGTATTGGTCAGGTAGGGCTTGAAAGAAACCAGACATGCCTGTGGCTCACAAGGAGCCTCGGTGCATATGCCAGTTCAAACCGGTCCTGGGGCACACCAGTCCCGGGCCTGGGGCGAGCTGGACAAAGGATTGGGGGTGTAACCACCCCCCTTCCTGGTCCCACCCATAGGGAGGGACCTAGCAGGTAGTCCGGCCCCTAGAATCCGCTTAAAGGTAGGAGCTGTGTCCTAAGACTTCAGACATCCTGGAATCAACTGGAAACTAAGAAGAAGACGGGAACTTCGACATTCTGCTGCACAGAAGACTGAAGAAAATCTCCCCTGTGGTCAGGGAGTGACCACCTTGCTAACGCAAGCACCATCCAGCGAATCAACGTCTGCTTTGCCGCCGCCTCCCGCCGGAGCCCGAGCCCAGAGACTGACAAGACCTGGACCTCCAGACCTCTCACCGCCCGATCCACAGTCCCTGAAAAGAGGAGACCCGTGGAGGCACCGAGACACGTGGAGCCAGCCATCTTGGAACGACTACGATAAGCTGACCAGTGCAACAACCGAGGCTCCCTCCAAGTTGTGCTTTGGGTCCTGAGAAGCCCAACCCTCGAGCAGCATCTGCACCAAAGGTGAGCCCTCCAGCATCTCCACGATCTGCGTGGGGCCCTTCTGCATTTTGCCACTCGACGCGCCTAACCGGTTGCTGGCCCGCTGGCTAGTGGCCATCTTGGCGACGAAATCTACGACAAACACCGCTGGTCTGGTTGCTCCAGACTGGCCCTTGCTCCCCTCCAAAGGAGCAATCCCTCTGACCTTGCTGGTCAGAACCAACAGCTGATTTCCGAATCCTCCTGCAATTGCTTTTGCCAAGGCTTGTTTGCTTCGATCAAGTCGCCGACACCGCCGACAGCGAGAGCCTGCGTGGGACAGCTCGTGAGCCGACTCCTGGACGTCGTCGACCTTCAGGGACCACGTGGCTGCGGAGACAAGCTACCCCTCATCACCTGTTTGCACCCGACATCGCCTGGTACCCACCTGGTGCCACGCTGGTCACTGGCTAGTGACTGTGAACACTGTCCCCTCTGCTTACAGGTCTTCAACATCTCCGATCCACTCTTGGATCCACTGCATCCCTTCCCGACCGACCGCCTGCAGCATCTTTGTCCCAGGCTCAACGGAACAGATAGAAGAAACCCGACGCACTTTGAGGCCTATGCACCCGCTTCCTGTGGGTGAGGTAAAGCTGGCACACCTGTGCCCATGTGTAGTAATACATCTCTAGTGCCTGTGTTCCAAATCTTAAGTTCCTAGGTCATCCGGAAGATTCCTTTTGCAGTAACTTTGTACTTTTTACGCACCCATTGAAACCTATGGGAGCCCGCGTGTGACTATTTGCTCTGCACACGCCACCCGTGGACCTCCTGGTCACTAACTGACGTTAGCTCCTTGTAGGCCCAGCGATTCTAGAGGCCCTAGGCCTTTTCCCTTTTCTGTTCGTGGTACTTATACCACTATTTTAGTATATGGTTCGAGTGGCCACCAGGGCCTATCCATATAAAGTGCAACTTCTGTGTATTCTGTGATAATCTTGTTTGACGATTTGTGCTCCTGTGCTCATAAAGAGACTAGGGGTTACTTTGAGAAATAAACACATATATATTTTGAATATATATCTGTGTGGTGTCCTTTCATTGGTATAAAAGGGGGTTACTATTGGTAAAACAGCTTGCTTAACACGCATCACGAGTTTAGCCTCAAAGACTGCTTAGCCTACGCTACCACTAGGGCAGCTAGTCCAAAAAGGTTGACTTACAACCACACCATAAGGGTTGCTTGGCATGGTACAAGGTGGTCACTAGAACTAGTGAACAGCATATACCAGGCCAACTTCTCACAAGTGGTGTTTGGGTAGTGTAGGGGGTCAGGCTGGGGGTAGTGTTTAGGGTTTAGGGTAGTGCATTGGTGATTGTGTAGTGAAGGGTGTCGGGCTGGGGGTAGTGTTTTACTGTTTATGGCAGTGCAGTGGTGTTTGTGTGGTGTAGGGGGTCATGCTGGGGGTACTGTTTTAGGGTTTAGGGCAGAGCAGTGGTGTTTGGGTAGTGTAGGGGGTCGTGCTGGGGGTAGTGTTTTAGGGTTTAGGGCAGTGCAGTGGTGTTTGGGTAGTGTAGGGGATTGTGCTATGAGTGGTGTTTTAGGGTTTAGGGCAGTGCAGTGGTGTTTGGGTAGTGTAGGGGTTCATCCTGAGGGTAGTGTTTTAGGGTTTTGTGTAGTGCAGTGGTGTGTGTGTAGTGTAGGGGGTCATGCTGGGGGTAGTGTTTTAGGGTATTGGGTAGTGCACTGGTGTTTGGGTAGTGTAGGGGGCACTGCTGAGGGTAGTGTTTTATTTTTTAGGGTTGTGCAGTGGTGTTTGCGTAGTGTAGGGGGTACTGTTGCGGGTAGTGTTTTAGGGTTTAGGGTAGTGCAGTGGTGTTTGTGTACTGTAGTGGTTGTGCTGGGGTAGTGTTTTAGGTTTTAGGGTAGTGCAGCGGTGTTTGTGTAGTGTAGGGGGTCGTGTTTTAGGGTTTAGGGTAGTGCAGTGGTATTTGGGTAGTGTAGGGGGTCGTGCGAGGGGGTGTTTTAGGGTTTAGGGTAATGCAGTGGTGATTGGGTAGTGTAGGAGGTTGTGCTGGGGCAGCATTTTAGGGTTTAGGGTAGTGCAGTGGTGTTTGGGTAGTTCAGGGGGTCGTGCTGGGTCTAGTGTTTTAGGGTTAGGCCAGTGCAGTGGTGTTCGGGCAGTGTAGAGGGTCGTGTGGGGGTGGTATTTCAGGGTTTATGGCAGTGGTGTTTGGGTAGTGTAGGGGGTCATGCTGGGGGTAGATTTAGGGTATAGGGTAGTGTATTGGTGTTTGGGTAGTGTAGGGAGTCATGCTGGGGGAGTGTTTTAGGATTTAGGGTAGTGCAGTGGTGTTTGGGTAGTGTAGGTGGTCGTGATGGGGGTAGTGTTTTAGGGTTTAGGGTAGTGCAGTGGTGTTTGGGTAGTGTAGGGGTTCATCCTGAGGGTAGTGTTTTAGGGTTTTGTGTAGTGCAGTGGTGTGTGTGTAGTGTAGGGGGTCATGCTGGGGGTAGTGTTTTAGGGTTTTGGGTAGTGCAATGGTGTTTGGGTAGTGTAGGGGGCACTGCTGAGGGTAGTGTTTTAGGGTTTAGGGTTGTGCAGTGGTGTTTGGGTAGTGTAGGGGGTACTGCTGCGGGTAGTGTTTTAGGGTTTAGGGTAGTGCAGTGGTGTTTGTGTACTGTAGTGGTTGTGCTGGGGTAGTGTTTTAGGTTTTAGGGTAGTGCAGCGGTGTTTGTGTAGTGTAGGGGGTCGTCTTTTAGGGTTTAGGGTAGTACAGTGGTATTTGGGTAGTGTAGGGGGTCATGCGAGGGGGGGTTTTAGGGTTTAGGGTAGTGCAGTGGTAATTGGGTAGTGTAGGAGGTTGTGCTGGGGGTAGTATTTTAGGGTTTAGGGTAGTGCAGTGGTGTTTGGGTAGTGCAGGGGATCGTGTTGAGGGTAGTTTTAGGGTTTAGGGCAGTGGAGTGGTGTTTGGGTAGTGTAGGGGGTCGTGCTGGGTTTAGATTTAGGGTCTAGGGTAGCGACTTGGTGTTTGGGTAGTGTAGGAAGTCGTGCTGGGGTAGATTTAGGGTATCGGGTAGTGCATTGGTGTTTGGGTAGTGTAGGGGGTCGTGCTGGTGTAGATTTAGGGCTTAGGATAGTGCAGTGGTGTTTGGGTAGTGTAGAGAGTCGTGCTGGGGGGAGTGTTTTAGGGTTTAGGGTAGTGCAGTGGTGATTGGGTAGTATAGGGGGTTGTGCTGGGGGTAGTGTTTTATGGTAGTTCAGTGGTGTTTGGGTAGTGTAGGGGGTTGTGCTGAGGTTAGATGTAGGGTTTAGGGTAGTGCAGTGGTGTATGGGTAGTGTAGGGGTCGTGCTGGGGTAGATTTAGGGCTTAGGGTAGTGCAGTGGTGTTTGGGTATTGTAGGGAGTCGTGCTGGGGGGAGTGTTTTAGGGTTTAGGGTAGTGCAGTGGTGATTGGGTAGTGTAGGGAGTCGTGCTGGGGTAGTGTTTTAGGGTTGAGGGTAGTGCAATAGTGTTTGGGTAGTATAGGAGGTCATGCTGGGGGTAGTGGTTTAGGGCTTAGGGTAGTGCAGTGGTGTTTGGGTAGTAGAGGGGGTACTGCTGGGGGTAGTGTTTTAGGGTTTAGGGTAGTGCAATGGTGTTTGGGTAGTGTAGGGGGTACTAATGGGGGTAGTGTTTTAAGGTTTAGGGTAGTGCAGTGGTGTTTGGGTGGTGTAGGGGGTAGTGCTGGGGTAGTGGTTTAGGGTTTTGGGTAGTGCAGTGGTGTTTGGGGAGGGTAGGGGGTCGTGTTGGGGGTAGTGTTTTGTGTTTAGGGTAGTGCAGTGGTGTTTGTGTAGTGTAGGGGGTAGTTTTTTATGGTTTAGGGTAGTGCAGTGGTGTTTGTGTAGTGTAGGGGGTTGTGCTTATGGTAGTGTTTTAGGGTTTAGGGTAGTATAGTGATGTTTCTGTAGTGTAGGGGGTCGTGCTTTGGGTAGATTCAGGGTTTATGGTAGTGCAGTGGTGTTTGGGTAGTGTAGGGGGTCGTGCTGGGGTATATTTAGGGTTTAGGGTAGTGCAGTGGAGTTTCGGTAGTGTAGGAAGTCGTGCTGCGGGGAGTGTTTTAGGGTTTAGGGTAGTGCAGTGGTGTTTGGGTAGTGTAGGGGGTCGTGCTGGGGGTAGTGTTTTAGGGTTTAGGGTAGTGCAGTAGTGTTTGGGTCGTATAGGGGGGTCATGCTGGGGTAGTGGTTTAGGGCTTAGGGTAGTGCAGTGGTGTTTGGGTAGTGTAGGGGGTACTGCTGGGGGTAGTGTATTAGGGTTTAGGGTAGTGCAATGGTGTTTGGTCAGTGTAGCGGGTACTGCTGGGGGTAGTGTTTTAGGGTTTTTGGTAGTGCAGTTGTGTTTGGGTGGTGTAGGGGGTACTGCTGGGGTAGTGTTTTAGTGGGTAGTGTAGGGGGTCATGCTGGGGTAGGGTTTTAGGGTTTAGGGTAGTGCAGTGGTGTTTGTGTAGTGTAGGGTGTAGTGTTTTATGGTTTAGGGTAGTGTAGTGGTGTTTGTGTAGTGTTGTTGGGTCGTGCTGGGGTAGTGTTGTATGGTTTATAGTAGTGCAGCGGTGTTTGTGTAGTGCAGGGAGTATTGCTGGGGGTAGTGTTTTAGGGTTTAGGGTAGTGCAGTTGTGTTTGGGTGGTGTAGGGGGTACTGCTGGGGTAGTGTTTTAGGGTTTAGGGTATTTCAGTGGTCTTTGGGTAGAGTAGGGGGTCGTGTGGGGCAGTGTTTTAGGGTTGATGGTAGTGCAGTGGTGTTTGGGTAATGTAGGGGGTATTGCTGGGGGTAGTGTTTTAGAGTTTAGGGTAGTGAAGTGGTGTTTGAGTAGTGTAGTGGGTCGGGCTGGGGGTAGGGTTTAGGGTTTTGGGTAGTGCTTTGGTATTTGTGTAGTGAAGTGGGTCAGGCTGCAGCTATTGTTTTAGGGTTCATTGCAGTGCATTGATTTTTGTGTAGTGTAGGGGGTCGTGCTGGGAGTTCTGTTTTAGGGTTTAGGGCAGAACAGTGGTGTTTGGGTAGTGTAGGGGATCGTGCTGGGGTAGTGTTTTATCGTTTAGGGCACTGCAGTGGTGTTCCGGTAGTGTAGGCGGTTGTGCTGGGGGTGGTGTTTTAGGGCTTAGGCCAGTGCAGTGGTGTTCGGGCAGTGTAGGGGGTCGTGCGGGGGTGGTATTTCAGGGTTTATGGCAGTGGTGTTCGGGCAGTGTAGGGGGTCGTGCTGGGTCTAGTGTTTCAGGGTTTAGAGCAGTGCAGTGGTGTTTGTTTAGTATTGGGGTCATGCTGGGGGTAGTGTTTTAGGGTTTGGGGCAGTGCAGTGGTGTTCGGGCAGTGTAGGGGGTCGTGCTGGAGGTGGTGTTTCAGTGTTTAGGGTGGTGCAGTGGTGTTCGGGCAGTGTAGGTGGTCGTACTGGGTAGAGTGTTTCAGCGTTTAGGGCAGTTACAGTGGTGTTTGTGTAGTGTAGGGGGTCATGCTGGGGGTAGTGTTTTAGGGTTTAGGGTAGTGCAGTGGTGTTTGTGTAGTGTAGGAGGTGGTGCTGGTGGTAGTGTTTTAGGGTTTAGGGCAGTGCAGTGGTGTTTGTGTAGAGTAGGAGGGTCGTGCTGGGGGTAGTGTTTTAGGGTTTAGGGCAGTGCAGTGGTGTTGGTGTAGTGTAGGGGGTGGTGTTGGGGTAGTGTTTTAGGGTTTAGGGAAGTGCAGTGGTGTTTGGGTAGTGTAGGGGGTCGTGCTGAGGTTAGATTTAGGGTTTAGGGTAGTGCAGTGGTGTTTGGGTAGTGTAGGGGGTCATGCTGGGGTAGATTTAGGGCTTAGGGTAGTGCAGTGGTGTTTGGGTAGTGTAGGGAGTCGTGCTGGGTGAGTGCTTTAGGGTTTAGGGTAGTGCAGTGGTGATTGGGTAGTGTAGGGGGGTGTGCTGGGGGTAGTGTTTTAGGGTTTAGGGCAGTGCAGTGGTGTTTGTGTAGTGTAGAGGGTCATGCTGGGGGTTGTGTTTTAGGGTTTTAGGTAGTGCAGTGGTGTTTGGGTAGTGTAGGGGGTCGTACTGGGGGCAGTGTTTTAGGGTTTAGAGTAGTGCAGTGGTGTTTGGGTAGTGTAGGGGGTCGTGCTGGGGTAGTGTTTTAGGGTTTAGGGTAGTGCAGTGGTGTTGGTGTAGTGTAGGGGGTCGTGTTGAGGGTAGTTTTAGGGTTTAGGGTAGTGCAGTGGTGTTTGGGTAGTGTAGGGGGTCGTGCTGGGGTAGATTTAGGGTTTAGGGTAGTGCAGTGGTGTTTGGGATGTGTAGGGGGTCATGCTGGGGGTAGGTATGGGGTCGTGTATTGGTGTTCGGGTAGTGTAGGGAGTCGTGCTGGGGGAGTGTTTTAGGGTTCAGAGTAGTCCAGTTGTGTTTGGGTAGTGTAGGGGTTCGTGCTGAGGGTAGTGTTTTAGGGTTTTGTGTAGTGCAGTGGTGTTTGTGTAGTGTAGGGGGTACTGCTGAGGGTAGTGTTTTAGGGTTTAGGGTAGTGCAGTGGTGTTTGGGTAGTGTAGAGGGTACTGCTGCGGGTAGTGTTTTAGGGGTTAGGGTAGTGCAGTGATGTTTGTGTAGTGTAGTGGTTGTGCTGGGTTAGTGTTTTAGGCTTTAGGGTAGTGCAGCGGTGTGTGTGTAGTGTAGGGGGTCGTGTTTTAGGGTTTAGGGTAGTGCAGTGGTATTTGGGCAGTGTAGGGGGTCATGCGGGGGATGTTTTAGGGTTTAGGGTAGTGCAGTGGTGATTGGGTAGTGTAGGAGTTTGTGCTAGGGGTAGTGTTTTACGGTTTAAGGTAGTGCAGTGGTGTTTGGGTAGTGTAAGGGGTCGTGTTGAGGGTAGTTTTCGGGTTTAGGGTAGTGCAGTGGTGTTTGGGTAGTGTAGGGGGTCGTGCTGGGGTAGATTTAGGGTTTAGGGTAGTGCAGTGGTGTTTGGGTAGTGTAGGGGGTAATGCTGGGGGTAGGGTATAGGGTAGTGTATTGGTGTTTGGGTAGTGTAGGGAGTCGTGCTGGGGGAGTGTTTTAGGGTTTAGAGTAGTCCAGTTGTGTTTGGGTAGTGTAGGGGTTCGTGCTGAGGGTAGTGTTTTAGGGTTTTGTGTAGTGCAGTGGTGTTTGTGTAGTGTAGGGGGTCATGCTGGGGGTAGTGCTTTAGGGTTTAGGGTAGTGCAATGGTGTTTGGGTAGTGTAGGGGGTACTGCTGAGGGTAGTGTTTTAAAATTTAGGGTAGTGCAGTGGTGTTTGGGTAGTGTAGGGGGTACTGCTGCGGGTAGTGTTTTAGGGTTTAGGGTAGTGCAGTGGTGTTTGTGTAGTGTAGTGGTTGTGCTGGGGTAGTGTTTTAGGCTTTAGGGTAGTGCAGAGGTGTATGTGTAGTGTAGGGGGTCGTGTTTTAGGGTTTAGGGTAGTGCAGTGGTATTTGGGTAGTGTAGGGGGTAATGCGGGGGGTGTTTTAGGGTTTAGGTTAGTGCAGTGGTGATTGGGAAGTGTAGGAGTTTGTGTTGGGGGTAGTATTTTAGCGTTAAGGGTAGTTGTGAGAAGTTGGCCTGGTATATGATGCTCACTAGTTAAAGTGATCACCTTGTACCATGCCAAGCAACCCTTATGGTGTGGTTGTAAGTCAACCTTTTCGGACTAGCTGCCCTAGTGGTAGCGTAGGCTAAGCAGTCTTTGAGGCTAAACTCGTGAAGCGTGTTAAGCCAGCTGTTTTACCAAATGCAACCCCCTTTTATACCAATGAAAGGACACCACACAGATATATATTCAAAATATATATGTATTTATTTATCAAAGTAACCCCTAGTCTCTTTATGAGCACAGGAGCACAAATCGTCAAACAAGATTATCACAGAATACACAGAAGTTGCACTTTATATGGATAGGCCCTGGTGGCCACTCAAACCATATACTAAAATAGTGGTATAAGTACCACGAACAGAAAAGGGAAAAGGCCTAAGGCCTCTAGAATCGCTGGGCCTACAAGGAGCTAACGTCAGTTAGTGACCAGGAGGTCCACGGGTGGCGTGTGCAGAGCAAATAGTCACACGCGTGCTCCCATAGGGTTCAATGGGTGCGTAAAAAGTACAAAGTTACTGCAAAAGGAATCTTCCGGATGACCTAGGAACTTAAGATTTGGAACACAGGCACTAGAGATGTATTACTACACTTGGGCACAGGTGTGCCAGCTTTACCTCACCCACAGGAAGCGGGTGCATAGGCCTCGAAGTGCGTCGGGTTGCTTCTATCTGTTCCGTGGAGCTTGAAGACAAAGATGCTGCAGGCGGTCGGTCCGGGAGAGATGCAGTGGATCCAAGAGTGGATCGGAGATGTTGAAGACCTGTAAGCAGAGGGGACAGTGTTCACAGTCACTAGCCAGTGACCAGCGTGGCACCAGGTGGGTACCAGGCGATGTCGGGTGCAAACAGGTGATGAGGGGTAGCTTGTCTCCGCAGCCACGTGGTCCCTGAAGGTCGACGACGTCCAGGAGTCGGCTCACGAGCTGTCCCACGCAGGCTCTCGCTGTCGGCGGTGTCGGCGACTTGATCGAAGCAAACAAGCCTTGGCAAAAGCAATTGCAGGAGGATTCGGAAAGCAGCTGTTGGTTCTGACCAGCAAGGTCAGAGGGATTGCTCCTTTGGAGGGGAGCAAGGGCCAGTCTGGAGCAACCAGACCAGCGGTGTTTGTCGTAGATTTCGTCGCCAAGATGGCCACTAGCCAGCGGGCCAGCAACCGGTTAGGCGCGTCGAGTGGCAAAATGCAGAAGGGCCCCACGCAGATCGTGGAGATGCTGGAGGGCTCACCTTTGGTGCAGATGCTGCTCGAGGGTTGGGCTTCTCAGGACCCAAAGCACAACTTGGAGGGAGCCTCGGTTGTTGCACTGGTCAGCTTGTCGTAGTCGTTCCAAGATGGCTGGCTCCACGTGTCTCGGTGCCTCCACGGGTCTCCTCTTTTCAGGGACTGTGGATCGGGCGGTGAGAGGTCTGGAGGTCCAGGTCTTGTCAGTCTCTGGGCTCGGGCTCCGGCGGGAGGCGGCGGCAAAGCAGACGGTGATTCGCTGGATGGTGCTTGCGTTAGCAAGGTGGTCACTCCCTGACCACAGGGGAGATTTTCTTCAGTCTTCTGTGCAGCAGAATGTCGAAGTTCCCGTCTTCTTCTTAGTTTCAAGTTGATTCCAGGATGTCTGAAGTCTTAGGACACAGCTCCTACCTTTATTCGGATTCTAGGGGCCGGACTACCTGCTAGGTCCCTCCCTAAGGGTGGGACCAGGAAGGGGGGTGGTTACACCCCCAATCCTTTGTCCAGCTCGCCCCAGGCCCGGGACTGGTGTGCCCCAGGACCGGTTTGAACTGGCATATGCACCGAGGCTCCTTGTGAGCCACAGGCATGTCTGGTTTCTTTCAAGCCCTACCTGACCAATACACAAAATCCTGTCTGGGGTGGTGCACGCACCTCCCCTGGCAGGAAACCCTTTGTCCACACCTCCCAAGCTGGAAGGACTCCCAGCAGCAGGAGGGCAGACTTGTGTCTGTGGTGGCAGCATCCATTTTGTGGAGCTGAGGCTATGTCTGATTTTACCCGGGTTTCAGGTACTGTACATGTCGTGTCCCTCTAGAAGGGTGGAATGCTAACCCCGTCGCCAGAATTGGCGAGGGGTTAGTATTCCAATTCGTATGACACCTTACTCGACATGTTTTGATAAAGCCAAACCAAAGATAGCATTTAACCGCGAGGTTCATAATGCACTTAAGAGTATATGGTATGACGATATCTGGAAACAGCAGAAGGAAGTTGTTCCGACCACTGCAGACAGGCTCAGCTCATGCCAGAGCACCATCTCACATGGAACCAAGCACTCTGCCTTCAGGATTGTTAAGGCCTGCCATAGGAGTGACTTAGGGGTTACCAGGTGTCCCATTTAAGGTTAGGTATAGGTATACTACACCTAAGTAAGAGGTGATTACACCAACTTACCCCAGCTGAGTGATCAGCCAGTTGTGTCAGATTGTTAGGCCAAGCCTGGGGTGGCATAATACATGCTGCAGCCCCTGGCAGGCCTTGGGTACACCAATGCCCTGGGTACCTAGTGTACACTGGTACAGGGGCTGACAGGGTGATCCACTTCCAATTGGTTATGCACCTAGGGTGCATAGTTTTAATTTAGTAGAGAGAACAGCAGGCTGGGGGTCTGATTGGCAGGCCCACAGCCTCAATATGTCAAAAACCAGTGAAGCAAAAAGCAAAAATTTGGGGTGACCATAGGATAGCAGACCCTACTCTCCTACACAACCCCCCCCCCAAACGCTGGGACATTAAACTAGCCTTGACCAGTCTCGTCTTCATGTCCTAAGTGGAAGTACCTGGAGAGACCATCTGCATTCCCATGGTCAGTACCTGGCCGGTGCTCCACTGTAAAGTCCATCCCCTGTAGGGAAATGGACCACCTAAGCAGTTTGGGGTTTTCACCCTTCATCTGATTTAGCCACAAGAGGGGCTTATGGTCGGTCTGAATCTTGAAGTGAGTGCCAAACAAGTATGGCCTCAGCTTCTTCAGGGCCCACACCACAGCAAAGGCCTCCCTCTCAATAGCTGACCAATTCTTCTCTCTGGGGGTCAACCTTCTGCTAATAAAAGCAATGGGTTGGTCTTGACCATCTACATTAAGTTGTGACAGCACAGCTCCCACACCCAACTCAGAAGCATCTGTTTGGACAATAAACTCTTTGGAGTAGTCAGGACTTTTCAGGATAGGTGCAGAGCACATGGCCTCCTTCAGGTCATCAAATGCCTTTTGACAGCTTACTGTCCACTGAACCTTTTTGGGCATCTTCTTGGATGTCAGATCATTAAGAGGAGTCACAATGGACCCATAGTTCTTAACAAACTTCCTGTAGTACCCAGTCAAGCCCAAGAAAGCTCGAACTTGAGTCTGGGTGGTTGGAGGGGACCAGTCCTTGATGGATTGTATCTTACTCTCCAGTGGTTGAACTTGGCCCCCACCTACAAGGTGGCCCAAATACACAACCTTACTCTGCCCTATCTGGCACTTAGTAGCCTTGATAGTGAGGCCTGCCCTTTGCAGAGCCTCAAGAGCCTTCTTCAGGTGGATCAGGTGATCCTCCCAGGTGGAACTAAAGACAGCAATGTCATCAAGATATGCTGCGCAAAAGTCATCCAACCCAGTAAGGACTTGGTTCACCAGCCTTTGGAAGGTGGCAGGTGCATTCTTCAGACCAAAGGGCATCACCACAAACTGATAATGCCCACCTGGGGTTGAGAATGCTGTTTTGGCCTTAGACTCCTCAGCTAACCTGATTTGCCAATAGCCAGCTGTCAAGTCAAATGTGCTCAAAAACTTTGCAGAAGCTAGTTTGTCTATGAGCTCATCTGCCCTTGGAATAGGGTGTGCATCTGTCCTGGTGACAGCATTGAGTCCTCTGTAGTCCACACAGAACCTCATCTCTCTCTTGCCATCTTTGGTGTGAGGTTTGGGGACCAGAACCACTGGGCTAGCCCAGGGGCTCTCTGAGGGTTCAATGACACCTAATTCCAGCATTTTATGTACCTCAGCCTTTATACAGTCCCTGACGTGGTCAGGTTGTCTGTAAAGTTTGTTCTTTACAGGCAGACTGTCACCAGTGTCCACAACATGGGTACACCAGTCAGTTTGACTAGGTATCAAGGAAAACATATGTGAAAATGATTGTAGAACCTGTCTACATTCAGTCTGCTGATGGGCAGTGAGGTTGCCTCCAAGGGTCACTCCTTCAACTGAGCCATCTTCAGGGTTCTGAGACAACAGGTCTGGGAGAGGGTCACTCTCTTCCTCCTGTCCCTCATCTGTAGCCATGAGCAAGCCCATGTCTGCCCTGTCAACATATGCTTTAAGCCTGTTAACATGGAGTACCCTGTGGGGACTCCTGGGAGTTCCTAGGTCCACCAAGTAGGTGACCTCTCCCTTCTTTTCCAGGATTGTATGGGGTCCAGACCATTTGTCTTGGAGTGCTGCTGGGGCCACTGGCTCCAACACCCATACCTTCTGTCCTGGCTGATACTCAACCAAGACAGCCTTTTGGTCATGCCAAGCTTTCTGTAAGGCCTGGCTTGCCTCAAGGTTTTTAGATGCCTTCTCCATATACTCAGCCATCCTGGAGCGGAGACCAAGTACATAGTCCACTATGTCTAGCTTAGGCTTTTTGAGAGGTAACTCCCATCCTTCCTTCACCAAACACAGTGGGCCTCTCACAGGGTGCCCAAACAACAATTCAAAGGGGCTGTAGCCAACTCCTTTTTGTGGGACCTCTCTGTAAGCAAACAGAAGGCAGGGTAGAAGGATATCCCATCTTCGCCTGAGCTTTTCAGGTAATCCTTTGATCATACCCTTTAGGGTCTTGTTGAATCTCTCAACAAGCCCATTGCATTGTGGGTGATAAGGGGTGGTGAACTTGTAGTTGACACCACATTCCTTCCACATAGCTGTCAAGTATCCTGACATAAAGTTGGTACCTCTGTCAGATACTACCTCCTTAGGAAACCCCACTCTGGAGAATACTCCCAGCAGGGCCCTGGCCACAACAGGAGCTGTAGTGGTCCTAAGGGGAATTGCCTCTGGATACCTGGTGGCATGATCCACTACCACCAGTATAAATCTGTGCCCAGATGCAGTGGGAGGATCCATGGGACCCACTATGTCTATTCCCACTCTTTCAAAGGGGACCCCCACCACAGGTAGTGGTATTAGGGGGGCCTTTGTTGTGCCACCTGATTTGCCACTGGCTTGGCAGGTAACACAGGAGCGACAAAACTCCTTTGTATCTTCATTCATATGAGGCCAGTGAAAGTGAGGGACAAGCCTGTCCCAAGTCTTGTTCTGGCCTAAGTGTCCTGCTAAAGGAATGTCATGGGCCAAGGTAAGAAGGAAGCCCCTAAATTGCAGAGGTATGACCAACCTCCTGGTTGCACCAGGCTTGGGGTCTCTAGCCTCTGAATAAAGGAGCCCTTCATCCCAATACACTTTATGGGTACCTTGAGCATTCCCAGCAGCCTCAGCAGCAGCCAGCTGTCTGAGGGGTTCAAGAGAGGGACAGGATAACTGAGCCTGCCTCAAGTCAGCCCTTGAAGGTCCCCCTGTCCCCAGAAACTCAACCTGATCAGGTTCAAGCTCTTCAGGGACAGTTCCTTCAGGGTCCTCTAGATCAGCTTCCTGGGAAGGCTGATCATCACTCTGAGGCAGGGGGGAAGGCACAGCCTTGACCCTCCTGTTCTTCTTCTTGGTAGGTGCTTGGTCCATTGTTCCAGGATCCAAGACCTGAGGTTCAGTGAGGCACTTTTTGGCCTGTGACCTGGTCACAGCAAGGACATGTGATGATATACCTAACATCTCTGCATGAGTCCTGTACTCCACTTCTGACCATAGAGAACTCTCTAGGTCATTGCCCAACAAACATTCTACTGGGAGGTCTGCACTAACCACAACCCTTTTGAGGCCAGTTACCCCTCCCCATGAGAAGTTAACAACTGCCACACTGTGTGAAGTAGTGGCATTGCTGGCATTGGTCACCAGGTAGTTCTCACCTGGTATGTACTGTCCAGGGTCCACAAAGCCTGGTGTCACCATAGTGACACTGGCACATGTGTCCCTGTAGGCTTGAGCCACTTTGTCATTAATTAAAGGAGTCTGTCTGTACTTGCCCAGGTTACTGGGGCTCACAGTCAGGGACAAATCAATGTCCCCATCACAGATCAAGACTGCCTGTGTAAGGGTTCTGTCTAAGTCAGAATCTCCTTCAGTTCCCATAGTGATTCCCACTACACCCTTTGTCTGGGGACCAACACTGCTAACAGTAGTACTGGGAGCAGGTGCCTTAGGGGCAACAGTGTTGGGGGCTCCACCCTTTTTGCAATCACTAGTCCAGTGAGTTGTATTTTTGCAATGATTGCACCAGGGTTTCTTTTGACCTTCTTTCTTCTTTTTGGACTGTTGTTGGGACCCACCCTCCTTAGCAGTAGTTTGGGGCCCTGTTGAAGACTTCTGGTCTTTAGATTTCTGATCTCCACCCTTTTGGTCTGTTTTCTTCTGATCACCCCCTTGGCCCTGGTTCTGGTTCTTTTGCTTAACCCTGGTTCTGACCCATTTGTCTGCCTTCTTTCCCAATTCTTGGGGAGAGGTCAGATCAGAGTCAACCAAGTGTTGATGCAGTTGCTGGTTTTGACAGTTATTTAAAATCTGTTCTCTCATCATCAAATTATACAATCCTGTAAAATCAGATACCTTACTTCCCAGCAACCAACCCTCCAAAGCCTTAGTGGCACATTCAATGTATTCAGACCAGTCCTGAGTCTGTGTCTTTTGGGTGTCTCTGAACATTAACCTGTACTGTTCAGTGGTTAAGCCTAACCCATCTACTAGAACACTCTTCAGGACTCTGTAGTTTCTGACATCCTCTTCTCTAACAGTGAGGAGTCTGTCTCTGCCTCTTCCCTCAAAGGAGAGCCAGAGGATTGCTGCCCACTGATCTTCAGGAACCTGCTGTACTTTGCAGGCTCTCTCAAGAGCAGTTATCCACTTGTGGATGTCATCCCCACTTTTGTAGGGGGGCACAACCTTAGACAGGTTTCTATTGTCGAAAACCCTATCTTTGTCCTTAGGGACAATGCTGCCACCAGTGGGTATAGACCCACTCTCTTTATGCTGTCTAGCCTTGCTAAGTTTCTCTTCCATCAGGGCTACTTCTAGCTCCTGCTTCCTGATCCTCAGCTGGGCCTCTTGCATCTTGGCCTCATGTTCCCTCCTCTGAGGGGTGGTCATCCTTCTCCTGGAGTGACCTTGAGAGCCTCTAGAGCCATGGGAAGCATTGAAGTCACCTGAGCGATTCCTTTGCCTTCCCAGCCCTGTGTTAAGTCCACTGGGGAGATCCAGTGGGTTGAACCCACTGTCAGTCCCCAATAGCCTTGGTTTAGCTGGGCCAAGTATAACACTTGGCACTGGGCTAGTTCTCCCTTCATCCTCACTACTGTCAGTATCCTTTTCACTCTCATCCTCTGTGGTAGGCATCCCATCTAAGGGGTGACTATTGGGAAGGGGTACTTCAGTGGCATCTTTAGAAGGGGGGCCTCCTGTTCCTGTCCCTAAGGGGGCTAACTGGGAAGCTTTCTTGAGTGCTCTCTGATTCTCATCATTCTGTAAGAGCTCTCTGAGCTCAGCAGAGTTTGGGTTCTTGGGCTGTTTAAGGCCTCTAAGAGTTGCCAAATGCCTGAGCTCATTCTGATTAAGGGTAGCAAAGCTGGATGGTGCCCTCTGGGGGTCACTCTCAACAGAGATGGGTACAGTGGACCCCTCTGCCCCGGCCATTGCTCTTAAGTGTGGGTGGATGTGTTGCAATCTACCTACACTTGGGTTTACCTACTAAACCTATCTAGTAGTTGTAGTCAGGGTGTGCTACTCCCTTTGCTCTACAACAACTAAGTTCAGTAGAACTTATGTATATCTAATCTTGTTTTATATGTACCTACAGGTACCTATGTGATCTTTCAATTGGTAACCAAGAGATTACAATGGTAAAACACAGCAAGCTCAAATCCAACCGCTGCTCACCAATGTGAGAAGTTGGCCTGGTATATGATGCTCACTAGTTAAAGTGATCACCTTGTACCATGCCAAGCAACCCTTATGGTGTGGTTGTAAGTCAACCTTTTCGGACTAGCTGCCCTAGTGGTAGCGTAGGCTAAGCAGTCTTTGAGGCTAAACTCGTGAAGCGTGTTAAGCCAGCTGTTTTACCAAATGCAACCCCCTTTTATACCAATGAAAGGACACCACACAGATATATATTCAAAATATATATGTATTTATTTATCAAAGTAACCCCTAGTCTCTTTATGAGCACAGGAGCACAAATCGTCAAACAAGATTATCACAGAATACACAGAAGTTGCACTTTATATGGATAGGCCCTGGTGGCCACTCAAACCATATACTAAAATAGTGGTATAAGTACCACGAACAGAAAAGGGAAAAGGCCTAAGGCCTCTAGAATCGCTGGGCCTACAAGGAGCTAACGTCAGTTAGTGACCAGGAGGTCCACGGGTGGCGTGTGCAGAGCAAATAGTCACACGCGTGCTCCCATAGGGTTCAATGGGTGCGTAAAAAGTACAAAGTTACTGCAAAAGGAATCTTCCGGATGACCTAGGAACTTAAGATTTGGAACACAGGCACTAGAGATGTATTACTACACTTGGGCACAGGTGTGCCAGCTTTACCTCACCCACAGGAAGCGGGTGCATAGGCCTCGAAGTGCGTCGGGTTGCTTCTATCTGTTCCGTGGAGCTTGAAGACAAAGATGCTGCAGGCGGTCGGTCCGGGAGAGATGCAGTGGATCCAAGAGTGGATCGGAGATGTTGAAGACCTGTAAGCAGAGGGGACAGTGTTCACAGTCACTAGCCAGTGACCAGCGTGGCACCAGGTGGGTACCAGGCGATGTCGGGTGCAAACAGGTGATGAGGGGTAGCTTGTCTCCGCAGCCACGTGGTCCCTGAAGGTCGACGACGTCCAGGAGTCGGCTCACGAGCTGTCCCACGCAGGCTCTCGCTGTCGGCGGTGTCGGCGACTTGATCGAAGCAAACAAGCCTTGGCAAAAGCAATTGCAGGAGGATTCGGAAAGCAGCTGTTGGTTCTGACCAGCAAGGTCAGAGGGATTGCTCCTTTGGAGGGGAGCAAGGGCCAGTCTGGAGCAACCAGACCAGCGGTGTTTGTCGTAGATTTCGTCGCCAAGATGGCCACTAGCCAGCGGGCCAGCAACCGGTTAGGCGCGTCGAGTGGCAAAATGCAGAAGGGCCCCACGCAGATCGTGGAGATGCTGGAGGGCTCACCTTTGGTGCAGATGCTGCTCGAGGGTTGGGCTTCTCAGGACCCAAAGCACAACTTGGAGGGAGCCTCGGTTGTTGCACTGGTCAGCTTGTCGTAGTCGTTCCAAGATGGCTGGCTCCACGTGTCTCGGTGCCTCCACGGGTCTCCTCTTTTCAGGGACTGTGGATCGGGCGGTGAGAGGTCTGGAGGTCCAGGTCTTGTCAGTCTCTGGGCTCGGGCTCCGGCGGGAGGCGGCGGCAAAGCAGACGGTGATTCGCTGGATGGTGCTTGCGTTAGCAAGGTGGTCACTCCCTGACCACAGGGGAGATTTTCTTCAGTCTTCTGTGCAGCAGAATGTCGAAGTTCCCGTCTTCTTCTTAGTTTCAAGTTGATTCCAGGATGTCTGAAGTCTTAGGACACAGCTCCTACCTTTATTCGGATTCTAGGGGCCGGACTACCTGCTAGGTCCCTCCCTAAGGGTGGGACCAGGAAGGGGGGTGGTTACACCCCCAATCCTTTGTCCAGCTCGCCCCAGGCCCGGGACTGGTGTGCCCCAGGACCGGTTTGAACTGGCATATGCACCGAGGCTCCTTGCGAGCCACAGGCATGTCTGGTTTCTTTCAAGCCCTACCTGACCAATACACAAAATCCTGTCTGGGGTGGTGCACGCACCTCCCCTGGCAGGAAACCCTTTGTCCACACCTCCCAAGCTGGAAGGACTCCCAGCAGCAGGAGGGCAGACTTGTGTCTGTGGTGGCAGCATCCATTTTGTGGAGCTGAGGCTATGTCTGATTTTACCCGGGTTTCAGGTACTGTACATGTCGTGTCCCTCTAGAAGGGTGGAATGCTAACCCCGTCGCCAGAATTGGCGAGGGGTTAGTATTCCAATTCGTATGACACCTTACTCGACATGTTTTGATAAAGCCAAACCAAAGATAGCATTTAACCGCGAGGTTCATAATGCACTTAAGAGTATATGGTATGACGATATCTGGAAACAGCAGAAGGAAGTTGTTCCGACCACTGCAGACAGGCTCAGCTCATGCCAGAGCACCATCTCACATGGAACCAAGCACTCTGCCTTCAGGATTGTTAAGGCCTGCCATAGGAGTGACTTAGGGGTTACCAGGTGTCCCATTTAAGGTTAGGTATAGGTATACTACACCTAAGTAAGAGGTGATTACACCAACTTACCCCAGCTGAGTGATCAGCCAGTTGTGTCAGATTGTTAGGCCAAGCCTGGGGTGGCATAATACATGCTGCAGCCCCTGGCAGGCCTTGGGTACACCAATGCCCTGGGTACCTAGTGTACACTGGTACAGGGGCTGACAGGGTGATCCACTTCCAATTGGTTATGCACCTAGGGTGCATAGTTTTAATTTAGTAGAGAGAACAGCAGGCTGGGGGTCTGATTGGCAGGCCCACAGCCTCAATATGTCAAAAACCAGTGAAGCAAAAAGCAAAAATTTGGGGTGACCATAGGATAGCAGACCCTACTCTCCTACAGTAGTGCAGTGGTGTTTGGGTAGTGCAGGGGGTCGTGTTGAGGGTAGTTTTAGGGTTTAGGGTAGTGGAGTGGTGTTTGGGTAGTGTAGGGGGTCGTGCTGGCGTAGATTTAGGGTTTAGGATAGTGCAGGGGTGTTTGGGTAGTGTAGGGGGTCCTGCTGGGTTTAGGTTTAGGGTATAGGGTAGTGCATTGGTGTTTGAGTAGTGTAGGGAGTTGTGCCGGGGGTAGATTTAGGGTATAGGGTAGTGCATTGGTGTTTAGGTAGTGTAGGGGGTCGTGCTGAGGTTAGATATAGGGTTTAGGGTAGTGCAGTGGTGTTTGGGTAGTGTAGGGGTAGTGTTTTATGGTTTAGGGTAGTGCAGTGGTGTTTGTGTAGTGTAGGGGGTCATGCTGGTGGTAGTGTTTTAGGGTTTAGGGTATTACAGTGATGTTTCTGTAGTATAGGGGGTCGTGCTTGGGGTAGATCCAGGGTTTATGGTAGTGCAGTGGTGTTTACGTAGTGTAGGGGGTCGTGCTAGTGTAGATTTAGGGTTTAGGGTAGTGCAGTGGTGTTTGGGTAGTGTAGGGGGTCATGCTGGGGGTAGTGTTTTAGGGTTTAGGGTAGTGCAGTGGTGTTTGTGTAGTGTAGGGGAAGTGTTTTATGGTTTAGGGTAGTGCAGTGGTGTTTGTGTAGTATAGGGGGGTCATGCTGGGGGTAGTGTTTTAGTGTTTATTGTAGTGCAGTGGTGTTTGTGTAGTGCAGGGGTCGTGTATTAGGTTTTAGGGTAGTGCAGTGGTCTTTGGGTAGTGTAGGGGGTCGTGCGGGGGATAGTGTTTTAGGGTTTATGGTAGTGCAGTGGTGTTTGGTTAATGTAGGTGGTCTTGCTAGGGGTAGTGTTTTAGGGTTTAGAGTAGTGCAGTGGTGTTTGGGTAGTGTAGGGGTTCAGGCTGGGGTAGTGTTTAGGGTTTAGGGTAGGGCATTGGTGATTGTGTAGTGAAGGGCGTCGGGCTGGGGGTAGTGTTTTAGGGTTTATGGCAGTGCAGTGGTGTTTGTGTTGTGTAGGGGGTCATGCTGGGGGTACTGTTCTAGGGTTTAGGGCAGAGCAGTGGTGTTTGGGTAGTGTAGGGGGTCGTGCTGGGGGTAGTGTTTTAGGGTTTAGGGCAGTGCAGTGGTGTTTGGGTAGTGTAGTGGATTGTGCTATGAGTGGTGTTTTAGGGTTTAGGGCAGTGCAGTGGTGTTTGGGTAGTGTAGGGCTTCATCCTGAGGGTAGTGTTTTAGGGTTTTGTGTAGTGCAGTGGTGTGTGTGTAGTGTAGGGGGTCATGCTGGGGGTAGTGTTTTAGGGTTTTGGGTAGTGCACTGGTGTTTGGGTAGTGTAGGGGGCACTGCTGAGGGTAGTGTTTTATTTTTTAGGGTTGTGCAGTGGTGTTTGCGTAGTGTAGGGGGTACTGTTGCGGGTAGTGTTTTAGGGTTTAGGGTAGTGCAGTGGTGTTTGTGTACTGTAGTGGTTATGCTGGGGTAGTGTTTTAGGTTTTAGGGTAGTGCAGCGGTGTTTGTGTAGTGTAGGGGGTCGTGTTTTAGGGTTTAGGGTAGTGCAGTGGTATTTGGGTAGTGTAGGGGGTCGTGCGAGGGGGTGTTTTAGGGTTTAGGGTGATGCAGTGGTGATTGGGTAGTGTAGGAGGTTGTGCTGGGGTAGTATTTTAGGGTTTAGTGTAGTGCAGTGGTGTTTGGGTAGTGCAGGGGGTCGTGTTGAGGGTAGCTTTAGGGTTTAGGGCAGTGGAGTGGTGTTTGGGTAGTGTAGGGGGTCATGCTGGGGTAGATTTAGGGTTTAGGGTAGTGCAGTGGTGTTTGGGTAGTGTAGGGGGTCGTGCTGGGTTTAGATTTAGGGTCTAGGGTAGCGACTGGGTGTTTGGGTCGTGTAGGGAGTCGTGCTGGGGTAGATTTAGGGTATAGGGTAGTGCATTGGTGTTTGGGTAGTGTAGGGGGTCGTGCCGAGGTTAGATATAGGGTTTAGGGTAGTGCAGTAGATGTTGGGTAGTGTAGGGGGTCGTGCTGGTGTAGATTTAGGGCTTAGGATAGTGCAGTGGTGTTTAGGTAGTGTAGAGAGTCGTGCTGGGGGAGTGTTTTAGGGTTTAGGGTAGTGCAGTGGTGATTGTGTAGTGTAGGGGGTTGTGCTGGGGGTAGCGCTTTAGGGTAGTGCAGTGGTGTTTGGGTAGTGTAGGGGGTTGTGCTGAGGTTAGATGTAGGGTTTAGGGTAGTGCAGTGGTGTATGGGTAGTGTAGGGGTCGTGCTGGGGTAGATTTAGGGCTTAGGGTAGTGCAGTGGTTTTTGGGTATTGTAGGGAGTCGTGCTGGGGGAGTGTTTTAGGGTTTAGGGTAGTGCAGTGGTGATTGGGTAGTGTAGGGGGTTGTGCTGGGGTAGTGTTTTAGGGTTGAGGGTAGTGCAGTAGTGTTTGGATAGTATAGGAGGTCATGCTGGGGGTAGTAGTTTAGGGCTTAGGGTAGTGCAGTGGTGTTTGGGTAGTATAGGGGGTACTGCTGGGGGTAGTGTTTTAGGGTTTAGGGTAGTACAATGGTGTTTGGGTAGTGTAGGGGGTACTAATGGGGGTAGTGTTTTAAGGTTTAGGGTAGTGCAGTGGTGTTTGGGTGGTGTAGGGGGTAGTGCTGGGGTAGTGTTTTAGGGTTTTGGGTAGTGCAGTGGTGTTTGGGGAGGGTAGGTGGTCGTGTTGGGGGTAGTGTTTTGTGTTTAGGGTAGTGCAGTGGTGTTTGTGTAGAGTAGGGGGTAGTTTTTTATGGTGTTGGGTAGTGCAGTGGTGTTTGTGTAGTGTAGGGGGTTGTGCTTATGGTAGTGTTTCAGGGTTTAGGGTAGTATAGTGATGTTTCTGTAGTGTAGGGGGTCGTGCTTTGGGTAGATTCAGGGTTTATGGTAGTGCAGTGGTGTTTGGGTAGTGTAGGGGGTCGTGCTGGGGTATATTTAGGGTTTAGGGTAGTGCAGTGGAGTTTTGGTAGTGTAGGAAGTCGTGCTGTGGGGAGTGTTTTAGGGTTTAGGGTAGTGCAGTGGTGTTTGGGTAGTATAGGGGGTCGTGCTGGGGGTAGTGTTTTAGGGTTTAGGGTAGTGCAGTAGTGTTTGGGTAGTATAGGGGGTCATGCTGGGGTAGTGTTTTAGGGTTTTTGGTAGTGCAGTTGTGTTTGGGTGGTGTAGGGGGTACTGCTGGGGTAGTGTTTTAGGGTTTAGGGTAGTGCAGTGGTGTTTGTGTAGTGTAGGGTGTAGTGTTTTATGGTTTAGGGTAGTGTAGTGGTGTTTGTGTAGTATAGGGGGTCATGCTGGGGTAGTGTTTTAGGGTTTTTGGTAGTGCAGTGGTGTTTGGGTAGTGTAGGGGGTCATGCTGGGGTAGGGTTTTAGGGTTTAGGGTAGTGCAGTGGTGTTTGTGTAGTGTAGGGTGTAGTGTTTTATGGTTTAGGGTAGTGTAGTGGTGTTTGTGTAGTGTAGGGGGTCGTGCTGGGGTAGTGTTGTATGGTTTATAGTAGTGCAGCGGTGTTTGTGTAGTGCAGGGGGTATTGCTGGGGGTAGTGTTTTAGGGTTTAGGGTAGTGCAGTTGTGTTTGGGTGGTGTAGGGGGTACTGCTGGGGTAGTGTTTTAGGGTTTAGGGTAGGTTAGGGGAGTGCAGTGGTGTTTGTTTAGTATAGGGGGTCATGCTGGGGGTAGTGTTTTAGGGTTTACGGCAGTGCAGTGGTGTTCGGGCAGTGTAGGGGGTCGTGCTGGAGGTGGTGTTTCAGTGTTTAGGGTGGTGCAGTGGTGTTCGGGCAGTGTAGGTGGTCGTACTGGGTAGAGTGTTTGTGTAGTGTAGGGGGTCATGCTGGGGGTAGTGTTTTAGGGTTTAGGGTAGTGCAGTGGTGTTTGTGTAGTGTAGGAGGTGGTGCTGGTGGTAGTGTTTTAGGGTTTAGGGCAGTGCAGTGGTGTTTGTGTAGAGTAGGGGGGTCGTGCTGGGGGTAGTGTTTTAGGGTTTAGGGCAGTGCAGTGGTGTTGGTGTAGTGTAGGGGGTGGTGTTGGGGTAGTGTTTTAGGGTTTAGGGAAGTGCAGTGGTGTTTGGGTAGTGTAGGGCGTCGTGCTGGGGTTAGATTTAGGGTTTAGGGTAGTGCAGTGGTGTTTGGGTAGTTTTGGGGGTCATGCTGGGGTAGATTTAGGGCTTAGGGTAGTGCAGTGGTGTTTGGGTAGTGTAGGGAGTCGAGCTGGGGAGTGCTTTAGGGTTTAGGGTAGTGCAGTGGTGATTGGGTAGTGTAGGGGGTTGTGCTGGGGGTAGTGTTTTAGGGTTTAGGGCAGTGCAGTGGTGTTTGTGTAGTGTAGAGGGTCGTGCTGGGGGTTGTGTTTTAGGGTTTTAGGTAGTGCAGTGGTGTTTGGGTAGTGTAGGGGGTCGTACTGGGGGCAGTGTTTTAGGGTTTAGGGTAGTGCAGTGGTGTTTGGGTAGTGTATGGGGTCGTGCTGGGGTAGTGTTTTAGGGTTTAGGGTAGTGCAGTGGTGTTGGTGTAGTGTAGGGGGTCGTGCTAGGGGTAGTGTCTTACGGTTTAAGGTAGTGCAGTGGTGTTTGAATAGTGTAGGGGGTCGTGTTGAAGGTAGTTTTAGGGTTTAGGGTAGTGCATTGGTGTTTGGGTAGTGTAGGGGGTCGTGCTGGGGTAGTTTTAGGGTTTAGGGTAGTGCAGTGGTGTTTGGGTAGTGTAGGGGGTCGTGCTGGGGGTAGTGTTTTAGGGTTTAGGGTAGTGCAGTAGTGTTTGGGTAGTATAGGGGGTCATGCTGGGGTAGTGTTTTAGGGTTTTTGGTAGTGCAGTTGTGTTTGGGTGGTGTAGGGGGTACTGCTGGGGTAGTGTTTTAGGGTTTAGGGTAGTGCAGTGGTGTTTGGGTAGTGTAGGGGGTCATGCTGGGGTAGGGTTTTAGGGTTTAGGGTAGTGCAGTGGTGTTTGTGTAGTGTAGGGTGTAGTGTTTTATGGTTTAGGGTAGTGTAGTGGTTGTGTAGTGTAGGGGGTCGTGCTGGGGTAGTGTTGTATGGTTTATAGTAGTGCAGCAGTGTTTGTGTAGTGCAGGGGGTATTGCTGGGGGTAGTGTTTTAGGGTTTAGGGTAGTGCAGTTGTGTTTGGGTGGTGTAGGGGGTACTGCTGGGGTAGTGTTTTAGGGTTTAGGGTATTTCAGTGGTCTTTGGGTAGGGTAGGGGGTCGTGTGGGGCAGTGTTTTAGTGTCTATGGTAGTGCAGTGGTGTTTGGGTAATGTAGGGGGTATTGCTGGGGGTAGTGTTTTAGAGTTTAGGGTAGTGCAGTGGTGTTTGAGTAGTGTAGTGGGTCGGGCTGGGGGTAGGGTTTAGGGTTTTGGGCAGTGCATTGGTGTTTGTGTAGTGTAGGGGGTCGTGCTAGGAGGTCTGTTTTAGGGTTTAGGGCAGAACAGTGGTGTTTGGGTAGTGTAGGGGATCGTGCTGGGGTAGTGTTTTATCGTTTAGGGCACTGCAGTGGTGTTCCGGTAGTATAGGGGGTTGTTCTGGGGGTGGTGTTTTAGGGCTTAGGCCAGTGCAGTGGTGTTCGGGCAGTGTAGGGGGTCGTGCGGGGGTGGTATTTCAGGGTTTATGGCAGTGGTGTTCGGGCAGTGTAGGGGGTCATGCTGGGGGTGGTGTTTCAGTGTATAGGGCGGTGCAGTGGTGTTCGGGCAGTGTAGGGGGTCATGCTGGGTCTAGTGTTTCAGGGTTTAGGGGGAGTGCAGTGGTGTTTGTTTAGTATAGGGGGTCATGCTGGGGGTAGTGTTTTAGGGTTTACGGCAGTGCAGTGGTGTTCGGGCAGTGTAGGGGGTCGTGCTGGAGGTGGTGTTTCAGTGTTTAGGGTGGTGCAGTGGTGTTCGGGCAGTGTAGGTGGTCGTACTGGGTAGAGTGTTTCAGTGTTTAGGGCAGTTACAGTGGTGTTTGTGTAGTGTAGGGGGTCATGCTGGGGGTAGTGTTTTAGGGTTTAGGGTAGTGCAGTGGTGTTTGTGTAGTGTAGGAGGTGGTGCTGGTGGTAGTGTTTTAGGGTTTAGTGCAGTGCAGTGGTGTTTGTGTAGAGTAGGGGGGTCGTGCTGGGGGTAGTGTTTTAGGGTTTAGGGCAGTGCAGTGGTGTTGGTGTAGTGTAGGGGGTGGTGTTGGGGTAGTGTTTTAGGGTTTAGGGAAGTGCAGTGGTGTTTGGGTAGTGTAGGGCGTCGTGCTGGGGTTAGATTTAGGGTTTAGGGTAGTGCAGTGGTGTTTGGGTAGTTTTGGGGGTCATGCTGGGGTAGATTTAGGGCTTAGGGTAGTGCAGTGGTGTTTGGGTAGTGTAGGGAGTCGAGCTGGGGAGTGCTTTAGGGTTTAGGGTAGTGCAGTGGTGATTGGGTAGTGTAGGGGGTTGTGCTGGGGGTAGTGTTTTAGGGTTTAGGGCAGTGCAGTGGTGTTTGTGTAGTGTAGAGGGTCGTGCTGGGGGTTGTGTTTTAGGGTTTTAGGTAGTGCAGTGGTGTTTGGGTAGTGTAGGGGGTCGTACTGGGGGCAGTGTTTTAGGGTTTAGGGTAGTGCAGTGGTGTTTGGGTAGTGTATGGGGTCGTGCTGGGGTAGTGTTTTAGGGTTTAGGGTAGTGCAGTGGTGTTGGTGTAGTGTAGGGGGTCGTGCTAGGGGTAGTGTCTTACGGTTTAAGGTAGTGCAGTGGTGTTTGAATAGTGTAGGGGGTCGTGTTGAAGGTAGTTTTAGGGTTTAGGGTAGTGCATTGGTGTTTGGGTAGTGTAGGGGGTCGTGCTGGGGTAGTTTTAGGGTTTAGGGTAGTGCAGTGGTGTTTGGGTAGTGTAGGGGGTCGTGCTGGGGGTAGTGTTTTAGGGTTTAGGGTAGTGCAGTAGTGTTTGGGTAGTATAGGGGGTCATGCTGGGGTAGTGTTTTAGGGTTTTTGGTAGTGCAGTTGTGTTTGGGTGGTGTAGGGGGTACTGCTGGGGTAGTGTTTTAGGGTTTAGGGTAGTGCAGTGGTGTTTGGGTAGTGTAGGGGGTCATGCTGGGGTAGGGTTTTAGGGTTTAGGGTAGTGCAGTGGTGTTTGTGTAGTGTAGGGTGTAGTGTTTTATGGTTTAGGGTAGTGTAGTGGTGTTTGTGTAGTGTAGGGGGTCGTGCTGGGGTAGTGTTGTATGGTTTATAGTAGTGCAGCAGTGTTTGTGTAGTGCAGGGGGTATTGCTGGGGGTAGTGTTTTAGGGTTTAGGGTAGTGCAGTTGTGTTTGGGTGGTGTAGGGGGTACTGCTGGGGTAGTGTTTTAGGGTTTAGGGTATTTCAGTGGTCTTTGGGTAGGGTAGGGGGTCGTGTGGGGCAGTGTTTTAGTGTCTATGGTAGTGCAGTGGTGTTTGGGTAATGTAGGGGGTATTGCTGGGGGTAGTGTTTTAGAGTTTAGGGTAGTGCAGTGGTGTTTGAGTAGTGTAGTGGGTCGGGCTGGGGGTAGGGTTTAGGGTTTTGGGCAGTGCATTGGTGTTTGTGTAGTGTAGGGGGTCGTGCTAGGAGGTCTGTTTTAGGGTTTAGGGCAGAACAGTGGTGTTTGGGTAGTGTAGGGGATCGTGCTGGGGTAGTGTTTTATCGTTTAGGGCACTGCAGTGGTGTTCCGGTAGTGTAGGGGGTTGTGCTGGGGGTGGTGTTTTAGGGCTTAGGCCAGTGCAGTGGTGTTCGGGCAGTGTAGGGGGTCGTGCGGGGGTGGTATTTCAGGGTTTATGGCAGTGGTGTTCGGGCAGTGTAGGGGGTCATGCTGGGGGTGGTGTTTCAGTGTATAGGGCGGTGCAGTGGTGTTCGGGCAGTATAGGGGGTCGTGCTGGGTCTAGTGTTTCAGGGTTTAGGGGAGTGCAGTGGTGTTTGTTTAGTATAGGGGGTCATGCTGGGGGTAGTGTTTTAGGGTTTAGGGCAGTGCAGTGGTGTTCTGGCAGTGTAGGGG
Source organism: Triturus cristatus (assembly GCF_964204655.1). NCBI lineage: Eukaryota > Metazoa > Chordata > Amphibia > Caudata > Salamandridae > Triturus > Triturus cristatus. Next base: position 639,015,391 of record NC_140579.1, on the reverse strand, counting down.
GTCGTGCTGGAGGTGGTGTTTCAGTGTTTAGGGTGGTGCAGTGGTGTTTGGGCAGTGTAGGTGGTCGTACTGGGTAGAGTGTTTCAGTGTTTAGGGCAGTTACAGTGGTGTTTGTGTAGTGTAGGGGGTCATGCTGGGGGTAGTGTTTTAGGGTTTAGGGTAGTGCAGTGGTGTTTGTGTAGTGTAGGAGGTGGTGCTGGTGGTAGTGTTTTAGGGTTTAGGGCAGTGCAGTGGTGTTTGTGTAGAGTAGGGGGGTCATGCTGGGGGTAATGTTTTAGGGTTTAGGGCAGTGCAGTGGTGTTGGTGTAGTGTAGGGGGTGGTGTTGGGGTAGTGTTTTAGGGTTTAGGGAAGTGCAGTGGTGTTTGGGTAGTGTAGGGGGTCGTGCTGGGGTTAGATTTAGGGTTTAGGGTAGTGCAGTGGTGTTTGGGTAGTGTTGGGGGTCATGCTGGGGTAGATTTAGGGCTTAGGGTAGTGCAGTGGTGTTTGGGTAGTGTAGGGAGTCGTGCTGGGGGAGTGCTTTAGGGTTTAGGGTAGTGCAGTGGTGATTGGGTAGTGTAGGGGGTTGTGCTGGGGGTAGTGTTTTAGGGTTTAGGGCAGTGCAGTGGTGTTTGAGTAGTGTAGAGGGTCGTGCTGGGGGTTGTGTTTTAGGGTTTTAGGTAGTGCAGTGGTGTTTGGGTAGTGTAGGGGGTCGTACTGGGGGCAGTGTTTTAGGGTTTAGGGTAGTGCAGTAGTGTTTGGGTAGTATAGGGGGTCATGCTGGGGTAGTGTTTTAGGGTTTAGGGTAGTGCAGTGGTGTTGGTGTAGTGTAGGGGGTCATGCTAGGGGTAGTGTTTTACGGTTTAAGGTAGTGCAGTGGTGTTTGAATAGTGTAGGGGGTCGTGTTGAAGGTAGTTTTAGGGTTTAGGGTAGTGCATTGGTGTTTGGGTAGTGTAGGGGGTCGTGCTGGGGTAGTTTTAGGGTTTAGGGTAGTGCAGTGGTGTTGGTGTAGTGTAGGGGGTCGTGCTAGGGGTAGTGTTTTACGGTTTAAGGTAGTGCAGTGGTGTTTGAATAGTGTAGGGGGTCGTGTTGAAGGTAGTGTTAGGGTTTAGGGTAGTGCATTGGTGTTTGGGTAGTGTAGGGGGTCGTGCTGGGGTAGTTTTAGGGTTTAGGGTAGTGCAGTGGTGTTTGGGTAGTGTAGGGGGTCGTGCTGGGGGTAGTGTTTTAGGGTTTAGGGTAGTGCAGTAGTGTTTGGGTAGTATAGGGGGTCATGCTGGGGTAGTGTTTTAGGGTTTTTGGTAGTGCAGTTGTGTTTGGGTGGTGTAGGGGGTACTGCTGGGGTAGTGTTTTAGGGTTTAGGGTAGTGCAGTGGTGTTTGGGTAGTGTAGGGGGTCATGCTGGGGTAGGGTTTTAGGGTTTAGGGTAGTGCAGTGGTGTTTGTGTAGTGTAGGGTGTAGTGTTTTATGGTTTAGGGTAGTGTAGTGGTGTTTGTGTAGTGTAGGGGGTCGTGCTGGGGTAGTGTTGTATGGTTTATAGTAGTGCAGCGGTGTTTGTGTAGTGCAGGGGGTATTGCTGGGGGTAGTGTTTTAGGGTTTAGGGTAGTGCAGTTGTGTTTGGGTGGTGTAAGGGGTACTGCTGGGGTAGTGTTTTAGGGTTTAGGGTATTTCAGTGGTCTTTGGGTAGGGTAGGGGGTCGTGTGGGGCAGTGTTTTAGTGTCTATGGTAGTGCAGTGGTGTTTGGGTAATGTAGGGGGTATTGCTGGGGGTAGTGTTTTAGAGTTTAGGGTAGTGCAGTGGTGTTTGAGTAGTGTAGTGGGTCGGGCTGGGGGTAGGGTTTAGGGTTTTGGGCAGTGCATTGGTGTTTGTGTAGTGTAGGGGGTCGTGCTAGGAGGTCTGTTTTAGGGTTTAGGGCAGAACAGTGGTGTTTGGGTAGTGTAGGGGATCGTGCTGGGGTAGTGTTTTATTGTTTAGGGCACTGCAGTGGTGTTCCGGTAGTGTAGGGGGTTGTGCTGGGGGTGGTGTTTTAGGGCTTAGGCCAGTGCAGTGGTGTTCGGGCAGTGTAGGGGGTCATGCGGGGGTGGTATTTCAGGGTTTATGGCAGTGGTGTTCGGGCAGTGTAGGGGGTCATGCTGGGGGTGGTGTTTCAGTGTATAGGGCGGTGCAGTGGTGTTCGGGCAGTGTAGGGGGTCGTGCTGGGTCTAGTGTTTCAGGGTTTAGGGGAGTGCAGTGGTGTTTATTTAGTATAGGGGGTCATGCTGGGGGTAGTGTTTTAGGGTTTAGGGCAGTGCAGTGGTGTTCGGGCAGTGTAGGGGGTCGTGCTGGAGGTGGTGTTTCAGTGTTTAGGGTGGTGCAGTGGTTTTCGGGCAGTGTAGGTGGTCGTACTGGGTAGAGTGTTTCAGTGTTTAGGGCAGTTACAGTGGTGTTTGTGTAGTGTAGGGGGTCATGCTGGGGGTAGTGTTTTAGGGTTTAGGGTAGTGCAGTGGTGTTTGTGTAGTGTAGGAGGTGGTGCTGGTGGTAGTGTTTTAGGGTTTAGGGCAGTGCAGTGGTGTTTGTGTAGAGTAGGGGGGTCGTGCTGGGGGTAGTGTTTTAGGGTTTAGGGCAGTGCAGTGGTGTTGGTGTAGTGTAGGGGGTGGTGTTGGGGTAGTGTTTTAGGGTTTAGGGAAGTGCAGTGGTGTTTGGGTAGTGTAGGGGGTGGTGCTGGGGTTAGATTTAGGGTTTAGGGTAGTGCAGTGGTGTTTGGGTAGTGTTGGGTGTCATGCTGGGGTAGTTGTAGGGCTTAGGGTAGTGCAGTGGTGTTTGGGTAGTGTAGGGAGTCGTGCTGGGGGAGTGCTTTAGGGTTTAGGGTAGTGCAGTGGTGATTGGGTAGTGTAGGGGGTTGTGCTGGGGGTAGTGTTTTAGGGTTTAGGGCAGTGCAGTGGTGTTTGTGTAGTGTAGAGGGTCGTGCTTGGGGTTGTGTTTTAGGGTTTTAGGTAGTGCAGTGGTGTTTGGGTAGTGTAGGGGGTCGTACTGGGGGCAGTGTTTTAGGGTTTAGGGTAGTGCAGTGGTGTTTGGGTAGTGTATGGGGTCGTGCTGGGGTAGTGTTTTAGGGTTTAGGGTAGTGCAGTGGTGTTGGTGTACTGTAGGGGGTCGTGCTAGGGGTAGTGTTTTACGGTTTAAGGTAGTGCAGTGGTGTTTGAATAGTGTAGGGGGTCGTGTTGAAGGTAGTTTTAGGGTTTAGGGTAGTGCATTGGTGTTTGGGTAGTGTAGGGGGTCGTGCTGGGGTAGTTTTAGGGTTTAGGGTAGTGCAGTGGTGTTGGTGTAGTGTAGGGGGTCGTGCTAGGGGTAGTGTTTTACGGTTTAAGGTAGTGCAGTGGTGTTTGAATAGTGTAGGGGGTCGTACTGGGGGCAGTGTTTTAGGGTTTAGGGTAGTGCAGTGGTGTTGGTGTAGTGTAGGGGGTCGTGCTAGGGGTAGTGTTTTACGGTTTAAGGTAGTGCAGTGGTTTTGAGTAGTGTAGGGGGTCGTGTTGAGGGTAGTTTTAGGGTTTAGTGTAGTGCAGTGGTGTTTGGTTAGTGTAGGGGGTCGTGCTGGGGTAGGTATATGGTATAGGGTAGTGTATTGGTGTTTGGGTAGTGTAGGGAGTCGTGCTGGGGGAGTGTTTTAGGGTTCAGAGTAGTCCAGTTGTGTTTGGGTAGTGTAGGGGTTCGTGCTGAGGGTAGTGTTTTAGGGTTTTGTGTAGTGCAGTGGTGTTTGTGTAGTGTAGGGGGTACTGCTGAGGGTAGTGTTTTAGGGTTTAGGGTAGTGCAATGGTGTTTGGGTAGTGTAGGGGGCACTGCTGAGGGTAGTGTTTTAGGGTTTAGGGTAGTGCAGTGGTGTTTGTGTAGTGTAGTGTAGTGTTTGTGCTGGGGTAGTGTTTTAGGTTTTAGGGTAGTGCAGCGGTGTTTGTGTAGTGTAGGGTGTCGTGTTTTAGGGTTTAGGGTAGTATAGTTGTGATTGGGTAGTGTAGGAGGTTGTGCTGGGGGTAGTATTTTAGGGTTTAGGGTAGTGCAGTGGTGTTTGGGTAGTGTATGGGGTCGTGCTGGGGTAGTGTTTTAGGGTTTAGGGTAGTGCAGTGGTGATTGGGTAGTGTAGGGGGTTGTGCTGGGGGTAGTGTTTTAGGTTAGTGCAGTGGTGTTTGGGTAGTGTAGGGGGTTGTGCTGAGGTTAGATTTAGGGTTTAGGGTAGTGCAGTGGTGTATGGGTAGTGTAGGGGTCGTGCTGGGGTAGATTTAGGGCTTAGGGTAGTGCAATGGTATTTGGGTATTTTAGGGAGTCGTGCTGGGGGGAGTGTTTTAGGGTTTAGGGTAGTGCAGTGGTGATTGGGTAGTGTAGGGGGTTGTGCTGGGGTAGTGTTTTAGGGTTGAGGGTAGTGCAATAGTGTTTGGGTAGTGTAGGGGGTACTAATGGGGGTAGTGATTTAGGGTTTAGGGTAGTGCAGTGGTGTTTGGGTGGTGTAGGGGGTAGTGCTGGGGTAGTGTTTTAGGTCTTTGGGTAGTGCAGTGGTGTTTGGGGAGGGTAGGGTGTAGTTTTTTATGGTTTAGGGTAGTGCAGTGGTGTTTGTGTAGTGTAGGAGGTTGTGCTTATGGTAGTGTTTTAGGGTTTAGGGCAGTACAGTGATGTTTCTGTAGTGTAGGGGGTCGTGCTTGGGGTAGATTCAGGGTTTATTGTAGTGCAGTGGTGTTTGGGTAGTGTAGGGGGTCGTGCTGGGGTATATTTAGGGTTTAGGGTAGTGCAGTGGAGTTTCGGTAGTGTAGGAAGTCGTGCTGCGGGGAGTGTTTTAGGGTTTAGGGTAGTGCAGTGGTGTTTGGGTAGTGTAGGGGGTCGTGCTGGTGGTAGTGTTTTATGGTTTAGGGTAGTGCAGTAGTGTTTGGGTAGTATAGGGGGTCATGCTGGGGTAGTGGTTTAGGGCTTAGGGTAGTGCAGTGGTGTTTGGGTAGTGTAGGGGGTACTGCTGGGGGTAGTGTATTAGGGTTTAGGGTAGTGCAATGGTGTTTGGTCAGTGTAGCGGGTACTGCTGGGGGTAGTGTGTTAGGGTTTAGGGTAGTGCAATGGTGTTTGGTCAGTGTAGCGGGTACTGCTGGGGGTAGTGTTTAGGGTTTAGGGTAGTGCAGTTGTGTTTGGGTCGTGTAGGGGGTACTGCTGGGGTAGTGTTTTAGGGTTTAGGGTAGTGCAGTGGTGTTTGGGTAGTGTAGGGGGTCATGCTGGGGTAGGGTTTTAGGGTTTAGGGTAGTGCAGTGGTGTTTGTGTAGTGTAGGGTGTATTGTTGTATGGTTTAGGGTAGTGTAGTGGTGTTTGTGTAGTGTAGGGGGTCGTGCTGGGGGTAGTGTTGTATGGTTTAGGGTAGTGCAGCGGTGTTTGTGTAGTGCAGGGGGTATTGCTGGGGGTAGTGTTCTAGGGTTTAGGGTATTGCAGTTGTGTTTGGGTGGTGTAGGGGGTACTGCTGGGGTAGTGTTTTAGGGTTTAGGGTATTTCAGTGGACTTTGGGTAGGGTAGGGGGTCGTGTGGGGTAGGGTTTTAGGGTTTATGGTAGTGCAGTGGTGTTTGGGTAATGTAGGGGGTATGGCTGGGGGTAGTGTTTTAGAGTTTAGGGTAGTGCAGTGGTGTTTGAGTAGTGTAGTGGGTCGGGCTGGGGGTAGGGTTTAGGGTTTCGGGTAGTTCATTGGTGTTTGTGTAGTGAAGGGGGTCAGGCTGCAGGTATTGTTTTAGGGTTCATGGCAGTGCATTGTGTTTGTGTAGTGTAGGGGGTCGTGCTGGGAGTTCTGTTTTAGGGTTTAGGGCAGAACAGTGGTATTTGGGTAGTGTAGAGGATCGTGCTGGGGTAGTGTTTTATCGTTTAGGGCACTGTAGTGGTGTTTGGGTAGTATAGGGGGTCATGCTGGGGTAGTGGTTTAGGGCTTAGGGTAGTGCAGTGGTGTTTGGGTAGTGTAGGGGGTACTGCTGGTGGTAGTGTATTAGGGTTTAGGGTAGTGCAATGGTGTTTGGTCAGTGTAGCGGGTACTGCTGGGGGTAGTGTATTAGGGTTTAGGGTAGTGCAATGGTGTTTGGTCAGAGTAGCGGGTACTGCTGGGGGTAGTGTTTTAGGGTTTAGGGTAGTGCAGTTGTGTTTGGGTCTTGTAGGGGGTACTGCTGGGGTAGTGTTTTAGGGTTTAGGGTAGTGCAGTGGTGTTTGGGTAGTGTAGGGGGTCATGCTGGGGTAGGGTTTTAGGGTTTAGGGTAGTGCAGTGGTGTTTGTGTAGTGTAGAGTGTAGTGTTTTATGGTTTAGGGTAGTGTAGTGGTGTTTGTGTAGTGTAGGGGGTCGTGCAGGGGGTAGTGTTGTATGGTTTAGGGTAGTGCAGCGGTGTTTGTGTAGTGCAGGGGGTATTGCTGGGGGTAGTGTTCTAGGGTTTAGGGTAGTGCAGTTGTGTTTGGGTGGTGTAGGGGGTACTGCTGGGGTAGTGTTTTAGGGTTTAGGGTATTTCAGTGGTCTTTGGGTAGGGTAGGGGGTCGTGTGGGGTAGGGTTTTAGGGTTTATGGTAGTGCAGTGGTGTTTGGGTAATGTAGGGGGTATTGCTGGGGGTAGTGTTTTAGAGTTTAGGGTAGTGCAGTGGTGTTTGAGTAGTGTAGTGGGTCGGGCTGGGGGTAGGGTTTAGGGTTTCGGGTAGTTCATTGGTGTTTGTGTAGTGAAGGGGGTCAGGCTGCAGGTATTGTTTTAGGGTTCATGGCAGTGCATTGGTGTTTGTGTAGTGTAGGGGGTCGTGCTGGGAGTTCTGTTTTAGGGTTTAGGGCAGAACAGTGGTGTTTGGGTAGTGTAGAGGATCGTGCTGGGGTAGTGTTTTATCGTTTAGGGCATTGTAGTGGTGTTCAGGTAGTGTAGGGGGTTGTGCTGGGGGTGGTGTTTTAGGGCTTAGGGCAGTGCAGTGGTGTTCGGGCAGTGTAAGGGGTCGTGCGGGGGTGGTATTTCAGGGTTTACGGCAGTGGTGTTCGGGCAGTGTAGGGGGTCATGCTGGGGGTGGTGTTTCAGTGTATAGGGCTGTTCAGTGGTGTTCGGGCAGTGTAGGGGGTCGTGCTGGGTCTAGTGTTTCAGGGTTTAGGGCAGTGCAGTGGTGTTTGTTTAGGATAGGGTGTCATGCTGGGGGTAGTGTTTTAGGGTTTAGGGCAGTGCAGTGGTGTTCGGGAAGTGTGGGGGGTCGTGCTGGAGGTGGTGTTTCAGTGTTTAGGGTGGTGCAGTGGTGTTCGGGCAGTGTAGGTGGTCGTTCTGGGTAGAGTGTTTCAGGATTTAGGGCAGTGTAGTGGTGTTTGTGTAGTGTAGGGGGTCATCCTGGGGATAGTGTTTTAGGGTTTTGGGTAGTGCAGTGGTGTTTGTGTAGTGTAGGAGGTTGTGCTGGTGGTAGTATTTTAGGGTTTAGGGCAGTGCAGTGGTGTTTGTGTATAGTAGGGCATCGTGCTGGGGGTAGTGTTTTAGGGTTCAGGGCAGTGCAGTGGTGTTGGTGTAGTGTAGGGGATGGTGTTGGGGTAGTGTTTTAGGGTTTACGGAAGTGCAGTGGTGTTTGGGTAGTGTAGGGGGTCGTGCTGAGGTTAGAGTTAGGGTTTAGGGTAGTGCAGTGGTGTTTGGGTAGTGTAGGGGTCATGCTGGGGTAGATTTAGGGCTTAGGGTAGTGCAGTGGTCTTTGGGTAGTGTAGGGAGTCGTGCTGGGGGAGTGCTTTAGGATTTAGGGTAGTGCAGTGGTGATTGGGTAGTGTAGGGGGTTGTGTTGGGGGTAGTGTTTTAGGGTTTAGGGCAGTGCAGTGGTGTTTGTGTAGTGTAGAGGGTCGTGCTGGGGGTAGTGTTTTAGGGTTTTAGGTAGTGCAGTGGTGCTTGGGTAGTGTAGGGGGTCGTACTGGGGGCAGTGTTTTAGGGTTTAGGGTAGTGCAGTGGTGTTTGGGTAGTGTAGGGGGTCGTGCTGGGGTAGTGTTTTAGGGTTTAGGATAGTGCAGTGGTGTTGGTGTAGTGTATGGGGTCATCCTGGGGATAGTGTTTTAGGGTTTAGGGTAGTGCAGTGGTGTTTGTGTAGTGTAGGGGGTCGTGTTTTAGGGTTTAGGGTAGTGCAGTGGTATTTGGGTAGTGTAGGGGGTCATGCGGGGGGTGTTTTAGGGTTTAGGGTAGTGCAGTGGTGATTGGGTAGTGTAGGAGTTTGTGCTTGGGATAGTATTTTAGCGTTTAGGGTAGTGCAGTGGTGTTTGGGTAGTGCAGGGGGTCGTGTTGAGGGTAGTTTTAGGGTTTAGGGTAGTGGAGTGGTGTTTGGATAGTGTAGGGGGTCGTGCTGGGGTAGATTTAGGGTTCAGGGTAGTTCAGTGGTGTTTGGCTAGTGTAGGGGTCCTGCTGGGTTTAGATTTAGGGTATAGGGTAGTGCATTGGTGTTTCAGTAGTGTAGGGAGTCAAGCCGGGGGTAGATTTAGGGTATAGGGTAGTGCATTGGTGTTTAGGTAGTGTAGGGGGTCGTGCTGAGGTTAGATATAGGGTTTAGGGTAGTGCAGTGGTGTTTGGGTAGTGTAGGGGTAGTGTTTTATAGTTTAGGGTAGTGCAGTGGTGTTTGTGTAGTATAGGGAGTCATGCTGGGGGTAGTGTTTTAGGGTTTATTGTAGTGCAGTGGTGTTTGTGTAGTGCAGGGGTCGTGTATTAGGGTTTAGGGTAGTGCAGTGGTCTTTGGGTAGTGTAGGGGGTCGTGCGGGGGATAGTGTTTTAGGGTTTATGGTAGTGCAGTGGTGTTTGGGTAATGTAGGTGGTCTTGCTTGGGGTAGTGTTTTAGGGTTTAGGGTAGTGCAGTGGTGTTTGGGTAGTGTAGGGGGTCGGGCTGGGGGTAGTGTTTAGGGTTTAGGGTAGTGCAGTGGTGATTGTGTAGTGAAGGGTGTCAGGCTGGGGGTAGTGTTTTAGGGTTTATGGCAGTGCAGTGGTGTTTGTGTGGTGTAGGGGGTCATGCTGGGGGTACTGTTTTAGGGTTTAGGGCAGAGCAGTGGTGTTTGGGTAGTGTAGGGGGTCGTGCTGGGGGTAGTGTTTTAGGGTTTAGGGCAGTGCAGTGGTGTTTGGGTAGTGTAGGTGGTTGTGCTATGGGTGGTGTTTTAGGGTTTAGGGCAGTGAAGTGGTGTTCGGGCAGTGTAGGGGGTCGTGCGAGGGTGGTGTTTCAAGGGTAGTGCAGTGGTGTTCGTGCAGTGTAGGGGTCGTGAGGGGGTAGTGTTTCAGAGTTTAGGGCAGTGCAGTGGTGTTCGGGCAGTGTAGGGGGTCGTGCGGAGGGTGGTCTTTTAGGGTTTAGGGCAGTGCAGTGGTGTTCAGGCAGTGTAGGGGGTCTTGCAGGGGGGTGGTGTTTCAGGGCTTAGGGCAGTGCAGTGGTGTTCGGGCAGTGTAGGGGGTCGTGCAGGGGGCTGGTGTTTCAGGGTTTAGGTCAGTGCAGTGGTGTTCGGGCAGTGCACGGGGTCATGCAGGGGTGTGGTGTTTCATGGTTTAGGGCAGTGCAGTGGTGTTTGGGCAGTATAGGGTGTCGTGCTGGGGCTGGTGTTTCAGGGTTTAGGGCATTGCAGTGGTGTTCGGGCAGTGTAGGGGGTAATGCAGGGGGTGGTGTTTTAGGGTTTAGGACAGTGCAGTGGTGTTCGGGCAGCGTAGGGGGTCATGCTGGAAGTGGTGTTTCAGGGTTTAGGGCAGTGCAGTGGTGTTCGGTCATTGTAGGGGGTCATGCTGGGGCTGGTGTTTCAGGGTTTAGTTTAGTGCAGTGGTGTTCAGGCAGTGTAGGGGGTCATGCTGGGGGTAGAGTTTCAGGGTTTAGGGCAGTGCAGTGGTGTTCGGGCAGTGTAGGGGGTCGTGCTGGGGCTGGTGTTTCAGGGTTTAGGTTAGTGCAGTGGTGTTCGGGCAGTGTAGGGGGTCGTGCTGGGGGTAGAGTTTCAGGGTTTAGGGCAGTGCAGTGGTGCTCGGGCAGTGTAGGGGATCGTGCTCGGGTGGTGTTTCAGGTGTTAGGGCAGTGCAGTTGTGTTCAGGCAGTGTAGGGGCTTGTGCTGGGGGTGGTGTTTCAGGGTTTAAGGCAGTGCAGTGGTGTTCGGGCAGTGTAGGGGGTCGTGCTGGGGCTGGTGTTTCAGGGTTCAGGGCAGTGCAGCGGTGTTCGGGCAGTATAAGGGGTCGTGCTGGGGCAGGTGTTTCAGGGTTTAGGGCAGTGCAGTGGTATTTGTGTAGTGTAGGGGGTTATGTTGGGGTTAGTGTTTTAGGGTTTTGGGCAGTGCAGTGGTGTGCAGGCAGTGTAGGGGTCGTGAGGGGGTGGTGTTTCAGAGTTTAGGTCAGTGCAGTGGTGTTTGGCAGTGTAGTGGGTCGTACTGGGGCTGGTGTTTCAGGGTTTAGGGCAGTGCAGTGGTGTTCGGGCAGTGTAGGGGGTCATGCTGGGGCTGGTGTTTCAGGGTTTAGGGCAGTGCAGTGGTGTTCGCGCAGTATAGGGGGTCGTGCTGGGGCTAGTGTTTCAGGGTTTAGGGCAGTGGTGTTTATGTAGTGTAGTGGGTCATGCTGGTAGTAGTGTTTTAGGGTATTGGGCAGTGCAGTGGTGTTTGGGTAGTGTAGGGGTTCGTGCTGGGGAAGTGTTTTAGGGTTTAGGGTAGTGCAATGGTGTTTGGGTAGTGTAGGGGGTACTTCTGGGGGTAGTGTTTTAGGGTTTAGGGTAGTGCTATGGGGTTTGTGTAGTGTAGGGGGTCATGCTGGTAGTGTTTTAGGGTTTAGGTTAGTACAGTGATGTTTCTGTAGTGTAGGGGGTCGTGCTTGGGGTAGAGTTAGGATTTATGGTAGGGCAGTGGTGTTTGGGTGGTGTAGGGAGTCGTGCTAGGGTAGTGTTTTAGTGTTTAGGGTAGTGCAGTGGTGTTTGTGTAGTGTAGGGGTAGTGTTTTATGGTTGAGGGTAGTGCAGTGGTGTTTGTGTAGTGTAGGGGTCCATGCTGGGGGTTGTGTTTTAGGGTTTATTGTAGTGCAGTGGTGTTTGTTTGTTTAGTGCAGGGGGTCGTGTATTAGGGTTGAGGGTAGTGCAGTGGTCTTTGGGTAGTGTAGGGGGGCATGCGGGGGGTAGTGTTTTAGGGTTTATGGTAGTGCAGTTGTGTTTGGGTAATGTAGGGGTCTTGCTAGGGGTAGTGTTTTAGGGTTTAGGATAGTGCAGTGGTGTTTGGGTAGTGTAGGGGGTCAGGATGGGGACAGTGTTTAGGGTTTAGGGTAGTGCCTTGGTGTTTGTGTAGTGAAGGGGGTCGGGCTGAGGGTAGTGTTTTAGGGTTTATAGCAGTGCAATAATAGACAAACTAAGCTTGTTGCCAACACTCCTAGATCAGATAATTCAAATCAATAAATCCTCTTTGGTCGTGAAGGGCATAACAAAAGAAAAGGAATTGACAAAAATTAAAACAGAAAACAATCAAGATCTTTCAAGCCCAGATTATCACAACGTCATAAAAACAGACAAACAGACAGACAATCAGGGGAGATCAAGCAACAAAGATCGAAAACTATCACGCAAACAAAAAAACGCGACAGGAAAGCACGGAATAAACTGTCTCTGCCTTTAGAGCAGCATACAACAAAGATCTATCCAATGTTTCGCTTACCAGAGTTTGGTTATACAACAACAGCCTCGGTTAGTTCAACAAATGATCTCACCGATAGTGTTATTTGCTTAGATCCGGCAGCAATTGAAAAACAAGTAGAAGGAAAGGGAGATAATAAACAAGGCCCAAATAATGAGGTGACCCGTGCTCGCTTAGATCCGGCAGCCATTGAAAAACAAGCAGAAGGAAAGGGAGATAATAAACAAGGCCTAAATAAAGAGGTGACCCGAGTTGGAGACTTTACCGGAACCCAACAAACAACGAAGAACAAGTGCTCAAAAAACAAAAAAAAAGGGAAAGGAATGGAAACCATCATTGAAGACGCGAGAAGTCTCGACGAACAACAAGCTACGACTAGTAACCTGACAGCTCAAAATTGCCCTGAATAAAAATGCCGTGGAAACAAAGTTGCAAATAATCAAGGACAATACAAATCAGAATCGGATCACGACACCAATAGAGATCGTGCAGATGGACGAAGAGAAACATGGAAACTTCCTGATAATCAAGATACTCCAAACATGGGGAACCAAAAGTACGGTGACAGCACGAAAGTTGCCCAGAAAATGGACATCCCAAAGTTCCAAATGCTTAGTCTAGGGGGAACCAACGGATTGGTGGAAAACCAAAAGAGACCACAATCGAAACAAGAAGCCGACTTAATCTTAAGGAGTACGGCACAGGAAGTAGAAACTACCTCGAGCGCAGGATGCCGGGTGGACGACCCTCTGGTCGATCAGTCTGCGATGGATCTCAAATCCCACCGGGTCAACATAAAAGTCGAAATTATAGGTGACTTAAAGCAAATTACACTCGGAAATAAGGAAGAACACTCAATGCCCCAGGCAGGCCATTGCAATGCATCAACAGAACGGCAATTATTGCTAATCCCAGAATACGATTCAAAAGGGCCCCATGATATATTGAATAGAGGGAACATATTGCAGCTAACATCAAACATTCCAGCATTAAAATACTTAACATCAGCGAATCTACTGGCAGTAGAATTCATAGGAATGGAACACCAAAAGAGTAAGGAGCAAACACTGACCACCTGGCTGACAGAAGAAGACGCGCAGCACATCATGGATTCTAAGGTGCAATTTGAAGCTTGTGGAATTAAATTGCTAAAACTAGCGACCCCCGTTATCCTGGCCCCCTAAACAACATTCTCAACCGTAGTAAAGGAAAAGCTCAAAGGCGAAACGATAACACACCTAACATTCAAACATTACTCAAAGGGGCAATTGGCGGCAACCTCTCTACAACACAGAAAGAGGGGCCACAAAATGACCGGGTAAACGGAATGGACGGGACTAAGGACAACTGGGGATGGTTGCCAGGAGTACTAACTTCGAAAACAAGCCTCTGACCAACGGAAAATAATCTACCAACTCAAGACACAAGTAGCATACAGGTGCTCTCGTGGAACATCGCGGGGGCAAAAAAATGGCTGGAGAATGGAGAACTCCAAAAAAATGGGAAAATTATGATATAATAGCTTTGCAGGAAACCTGGGCTCTAGAAGCTCTCCCACTGGCAAACTACATCCACTATACAGTTCCAGCAACCAAAACCAAAACCATCGGTCTACCAAAAGGGGGCTTGGCAGTCTTTATCTCTTCAGAGTTAAAGATTGAAAGTGAACAAATGGATTCAGAAGGACCAAATATTCAATTGATCAAATTGACATTAGGGCCTGCTAATAGATCAAAAATCGTCCTCTTGATGAACACATACACACATCCTTCGGCCAGGACAAAATTGGCCCATAACAAACAACTAATCGGAATCATTACCAACATCCGGAGTACCTTTCCCTTGTGGGACTTGATACTCACAGGGGACTTTAATTCAAACCTAATTTATACTCCGGACGAGGACGAATCTACATCAGCAGACAACATATATTGGTCCGTCCCACATCAATACCAGCCAATGAGGCCAAAAGTGGACCACATAGGACAAGGGTTGGTTAATGCCTTAGAGTTTCTTGGGCTAAGAGTATTGAATGGTAGAACTCCAGACGACTTCCCCCCTAAGTTTACATTCCATGGGGGGAAGACAATGTCCAGACCGGACTACACAGCAATCTCAGTATCGCTGATACAATCCCTATCGCACTTTTCGATAGAGTTCACAACCAGGAGTGACCATTCATATCAGCTGATACATTTTAGGTCAAAAATTACCAAACACCAGGTAAATACAACCATTGATGGTAACATACACACAGTGGACCTAAAACGTCTAAAATGGTCAAACGACACAATTGAAATATTGCAGTTAAAAATAAAAAACTTGTTAATTACTAGCCTAATTGGAGCCCAGGACAAAATACAAGCATGGGAAAGCTTCACAGCTGAGCTAAAAACATTAATGCCGTCAGGACAAAAGCAGCCCAAAGCCCGGGAAAAAACAATAACGTTAGGTCTGCGATCCCTGAAACGTAAACTCAAAAAAATGCATAAGGATGCTAAAAAGAACAACTCCTGACACAGCAGCATGGGACAGTGTAAGACAGCTCAGGAAATGTTATAAAAAAGACCTCTGGGAAGAAAAAAGAAAGAGCAACGACAAATTCTGGCCCGAACTCCTCTGTAGCTCAAAGAAATCCAACTCAAAGCAGTTTTGGATCATCATAAACAACCTGAACCGACCGGTTACAGTGTTATCCTCAAACATACAAGAACCTGAGTGGGTGGAATTTCTATCCAGGAGGTTCTGGGAAGCTCCCTTGCTAGAACCAATCATGGGAAACATCTATGATCAAGGGGCAGTTCATGTGAAGCCAACTGGGTTCTTGGAAAGCACCAGCTCAGAAGACGCCGCAACTTAAAAACAGAAGGAACAATCGAACGTGGTCACAAATCCAATTTAGGAAAATGTCTCCCCGATTCCAGCCATAAGTAACTTGTCCCCTTCGATTGAAGGAGTTAGACGTATAATTAAGAAAGCCAAAAATGACAGTGCACCAGGCCCCAACGGAATCCCCCAAGCAATCTTCAAATATCATATTCCGTTTTGGGGCAAACACCTTTCCAACTTATATCAAGAAATAGAGAAACTAAACATCACACCAGTAAACTGGCAAGGTTCGATCCTGACACCTTTATTCAAAGGAGGAGACAGAGCTAATCCGGCGCACTACAGATTGATAGCCCTGCTGGATGTAGAGGCCAAATATTATGCCTACCTGGTACTAGAAGAGCTTAAGGCATGGTCTGACGACCTTAACCTAATTCCGGAAAACCAGACGGGCTTTAGACAAGGCCTTGGAACGACGACGAACATTTTAGGTCTTTCGCTAATTACAAACAAGTGTAAGCAGAGGAAACTGCAACTTTACCTCTGCTTTATAGACCTAAAAGCAGCCTTCGACAGTGTTGATCGCCATCTTCTGTGGAAAAAGCTGCAAGCCTGGGGTATCCCTGAAAGGCTTTTAAAAGGCATCCTGTTATTCTATTCAAACACCTGGCTAAGGATTAAGATAGGTGATGGGTCAAGACTCTCAAGGAAGCTGACAACCACCAGAGGCTTAAAACAAGGGTGTGTTCTGGCCCCCCATCTTTTTAATCTGTTCTTATCTGACCTCTCTCAAAGGCTGGACTGTACCAATACCCATCCACCAAAGCTTGGCGAACTGAGACTTTCTCATCTCTCATACGCGGATGACGTGGTACTAATGAGCCAAACAAAGATTGGCCTGCAAAGATGCCTGAATGAAATGTCAGTTTACATTTCAGAAAACAAACTTGAAATAAACACATCCAAATCAAAAACTATGGTGATTGGAAAAAAACAGTTAAGAAAACAGATAATCTGGCTTAACGGAATCCAACTCGAGGAGGTAAAAAAATACAAATACTTAGGCCTTTATATTGACAACTCAAGAAATCTTACGGAGCATGAAAAATATATGTCTCAGAGATCAAGTGCACTAACATTTGCTTTCAGCTTATTAGCTAAAAAGCTGAAGGTCTCCTCCTATAAACCTTTTCTCGCCGTAATGAAGGCAAAAACCCTGCCAACTTTAACATATGCCAGCGCGGCCTTCCATGGCGAGGATGAAGAGCTCCTAAACCAACTAATAGCTTCCATCTACAAAAAGGTATTCCAGATTCCAAGGTCAGCTTCCCCAGCCCAGGTTCGGCTGGAATTCGGCCTTACAAATGAAGAAGTTGGCAGAATGTACGCGACGGTGAAAACCTGGTACCGCTTTAAGCTAAACGCTGCTACATCAAAAATCAACGAGGCCATCTGGACTGAACTAAACCAAGACAAATCTTCTCCTTTCAATCAATACCTTTGCAAATCCCTTTCGGCCACATGTACGATGGAACAAAAACTTGCCGTACCAATCGTTTAAACAAGTTGTAAATAAAGCATCAAAAACCCATTCACTGCTACTGGACAAAAATATCCTAAGATCAAGGTCCCACGCCTGGATGGTGATAAACCACTATAAGTCCCTTGCACCGGCGGCTTATTTATGCGAAACTAACTCAATGTAAAAAAAACAACTTATGGCACTGCGTTTTGGAACACTACCATCCCAGGCTGAGCAGCCAGTTTGGCTGAACACAGGCCCTAAATCGTGCCGGCTGTGCAATTATCACAAAGAAGACTTTATCCATATAATTTGCACATGTAAAAAACTGCGGGTTGAATGTGTAATCTTTCTAAAGGCAAGTTTCAACGAAAGAGGTATTAGATCCTGCAGAGCCGCAATAATGGCGTGCCTAAGCCCCTCAGACCCCCCACTGCATGGCAGATTGATCAAATTTCTTAAAGCCTTTAAAAAGCTTTGCTAAAAGGGTCGGAAGCTGGACAAATGAGGTCTAACTTTCTGCATTGAACTTTCAAGAAACAAAATGATTTTATACTTAAATTTCTGCTTTTAACTGTTTATCGTAATATTGTGCTTTTGCTACTTGTTTTAAATTGTTATGGTTTTAACTAACTAAATAATAAACATTACTTACTTACTTACAGTGCAGTGATGTTTTTTTAGTGTAGGGGTCATGCTGGGGTACTGTTTTAGGGTTTAGGGCAGAGCAGCGGTGTTTGGGTAGTGTAGGGGGTCGTGCTGGGGGTAGTGTTTTAGGGTTTAGGGCAGTGCAGTGGTGTTCGGGTAATGTAGTGCGTCGTGCTGTGGGTGGTGTTTTAGCGTTTAGGGCAGTGCAGTGGTGTTCGGGCAGTGTAGGGGGTCGTGCGAGGGTGGTGTTTCAGGGTTTAGGGCAGTGCAGTGGTGTTTGGGCTGTGTAGGGGGTCGTGAGGGGGTGGTGTTTCAGGGTTTAGGGCAGTGCAGTGGTGTTCGGGCAGTGTAGGGGGTCATTCGGAGGGTGGTCTTTTAGGGTTTAGGCCAGTGCAGTGGTGTTCAGGCAGTGTAGGGTTTCTTGCAGGGTGGTGGTGTTTCAGGGTTTAGGGCAGTGCAGTGGTGTTAGGGCAGTGTAGGGGGTCATGCAGGGGGTAGTGTTTTAGGGTTTAGGGTAGCTCAGTGATGTTTGGGTAATGTAGGGGGTACTGCTGGGAGTAGTGTTTTAGGGTTTAGGGTAGTGCAGTGGTGTTTGTGTAGTGTAGGAGGTAGTGTTTTGTGGTTTAGGGTAGTGCAATGGTGTTTGTGTAGTTTAGGGGGTCGTGCTGGAGGTAGTGTTTTAGGGTTTATGGTAGTGCAGTGGTCTTTGGGTAGTGTAGGGGGTTGTGCGTGGGTAGTGTTTAAGGGTTTATGGTAGTGCAGTGGTGTTTGGGTAATGTAGGGGGTCTTGCTAGGGGTAGTGTTTTAGGGTTTAGGATAGTGCAGTGGTGTTTGGGTAGTGTAGGGGGTTGTGCTGACAGTGGTGTTTCAGGGTTAAGGGTAGTGTAGTGCTGTTCGGGTAGTATAGGGGGTCATGCTGGGGGTAGTGGTTTAGGGCTTAGGGTAGCTCAGTGATGTTTGGGTGATGTAGGGGGTACTGCTGGGAGTAGTGTTTTAGGGTTTAGGGTAGTGCAGTGGTGTTTGTGTAGTGTAGGAGGTAGTGTTTTGAGGTTTAGGGTAGTGCAATGGTGTTTTTGTAGTTTAGGGGGTCGTGCTGGGGATGTTTGTGTAGTGCAGGGGGTCATGTATTAGGGTTTAAGGTAGTGCAGTGGTCTTTGGGTAGTGTAGGGGGTTGTGCGTGGGTAGTGTTTTTGGGTTTATGGTAGTGCAGTGGTGTTTGGGTAATGTAGGGGGTCTTGCTAGGGGTAGTGTTTTAGGGTTTAGGATAGTGCAGTGGTGTTTGGGTAGTGTAGGGGGTTGTGCTGAAGGTGGTGTTTCAGGGTTTAGGGTAGTGCAGTGGTGTTCAGGCAGTGTAGGGGGTCGTGCGGGGTAGTATTTCAGGGTTTAGGGCAGTGGTGTTCGGGCAGTGTAGGGGGTCGTGCTGGTGGTAGTGTTTTAGGGTTTCGGGTAGTACAGTGATGTTTCTGTAGTGTAGTGGGTCATGCTTGGGGTAGATTCAGGGTTTATGGTAGTGCAGAGGTGTTTGTGTGGCGTAAGGGGTTGTGCTGGGGGTAGTGTTTTAGGGTTTAGGGCAGTACAGTGGTGTTTGTGTAGAGTAGGGGGTCGTGCTGGGGGTAGTGTTTTAGGGTTTAGGGCAGTGCAGTGGTTTTGGTGTAGTGTAGGGGTGGTGTTGGGGTAGTGTTTTAGGGTTTAGGGAAGTGCAGTGGTGTTTGGGTAGTGTAGGGGGTCATGCTGAGGTTAGATTTAGGGTTTAGGATAGTGCAGTGGTGTTTGGGTAGTGTAGGGGGCCTTGCTGGGGTAGATTTTGGGCTTAGGGTAGTGCAGTGGTGTTTGGGTAGTGTAGGGAGTCGTGCTGGGGGAGTGTTTTTGGGTAGTGCAGTAGTGATTGGGTAGTGTAGGGGATTGTGCTGGGGGTAGTGTTTTAGGGTTTAGGGCAGTGCAGAGGTGTTTGTGTAGTGTAGGGGGTCATACTGGGGCAGTGTTTTAGGGTGTAGGGTAGTGCAGTGGTGTTGGTGTAGTGTAGGGGTTCGTGCTAGGGGTAGTGTTTTACGGTTTAGGGTAGTGCAGTGGTGTTTGGGTAGTGTAGGGGTTGTGTTGAGGGTTGTTTTAGGGTTTAGGGTAGTGCAGTGGTGTTCAGGCAGTGTAGGGGGTCGTGCAGGGGGTAGTGTTTTAGGGTTTAGGGTAGCTCAGTGATGTTTGGGTGATGTAGGGGGTACTGCTGGGAGTAGTGTTTTAGGGTTTAGGGTAGTGCAGTGGTGTTTGTGTAGTGTAGGAGGTAGTGTTTTGTGGATTAGGGTAGTGCAATGGTGTTTGTGTAGTTTAGGGGGTCGTGCTGGGGGTAGTGTTTTAGTGTTTATTGTAGTCCAGTGGTGTTTGTGTAGTGCAGGGGGTCATGTATTAGGGTTTAAGGTAGTGCAGTGGTCTTTGGGTAGTGTAGGGGGTTGTGCGTGGGTAGTGTTTTAGTGTTTATGGTAGTGCAGTGGTGTTTGGGTAATGTAGGGGGTCTTGCTAGGGGTAGTGTTTTAGGGTTTAGGATAGTGCAGTGGTGTTTGGGTAGTGTAGGGGGTTGTGCTGACGGTGGTGTTTCAGGGTTTAGGGTAGTGCAGTGGTGTTCAGGCAGTGTAGGGGGTCGTGCGGGGTGGTATTTCAGGGTTTAGGGCAGTGGTGTTCGGGCAGTGTAGGGGGTTGTGCGGGTGACGTTTCAGAGTTTAGGGCAGTGCAGTGGTGTTCGGGCAGTGTAGGGGGTCGTGCTGGGGCAAGTGTTTCAGGGTTTAGGGCAGTGCAGTGGTGTTTGTGTAGTGTAGAGGGTCATGCTGGGGGTAGTGTTTTAGGGTATTGCAGTGGTGTTTGTGTAGTGTAGGGGGTCATGCTGGGGAGTAGTGTTTTAGGGTTTAGGGTAGTGCAGCGGTGTTTGTGTAGTGCAGGGGGTCATGTTTTAGGGTTTAGGGTAGTGCAGTGGTCTTTGGGTAGTGTAGGGGGTCGTGTGGGGGTAGTGTTTTACGGTTTAGGGTAGTGCAGTGGTGTTTGGGTAGTGTAGGGGGTCGTGTTGAGGGTTGTTTTAGGGTTTAGGGTAGTGCAGTGGTGTTCAGGCAGTGTAGGGTGTCTTGCAGGGGGGTGGTGTTTCAGGGTTTAGGGCAGTGTAGTGGTGTTCGGGCAGTGTAGGGGGTCGTGCAGGGGGTAGTGTTTTAGGGTTTAGGGTAGCTCAGTGATGTTTGGGTGATGTAGGGGGTACTGCTGGGAGTAGTGTTTTAGGGTTTAGTGTAGTGCAGTTATGTTTGTGTAGTGTAGGAGGTAGTGTTTTGTGGTTTAGGGTAGTGCAATGGTGTTTGTTTAGTTTAGGGGGTCGTGCTGGGGGTAGTGTTTTAGTGTTTATTGTAGTCCAGTGGTGTTTGTGTAGTGCAGGGGGTCATGTATTAGGGTTTAAGGTAGTGCAGTGGTCTTTGGGTAGTGTAGGGGGTTGTGCGTGGGTAGTGTTTTAGTGTTTATGGTAGTGCAGTGGTGTTTGGGTAATGTAGGGGGTCTTGCTAGGGGTAGTGTTTTAGGGTTTAGGATAGTGCAGTGGTGTTTGGGTAGTGTAGGGGGTTGTGCTGATGGTGGTGTTTCAGGGTTTAGGGTAGTGCAGTGGTGTTCAGGCAGTGTAGGGGGTCGTGCGGGGTGGTATTTCAGGGCTTAGGGCAGTGGTGTTCGGGCAGTGTAGGGGGTCGTGCGGGTGACGTTTCAGGGTTTAGGGCAGTGCAGTGGTGTTCGGGCAGTGTAGGGGGTCGTGCTGGGGCTAGTGCTTCAGGGTTTAGAGCAGTGCAGTGGTGTTTGTGTAGTGTAGGGGGTCATGCTGGGGTAGTGTTTTAGAGTAGTGCAGTGGTGTTCGGGCAGTGTAGGGGGTCGTGCTGGGGGTGGTGTTTCAGTGTTTAGGGTGGTGCAGTGGTGTTCGGGCAGTGTAGGGGGTCGTACTGGGTCTAGTGTTTCAGGGTTTAGGGCAGTGCAGTGGAGTTTGTGTAGTGTAGGGGGTCATGCTGGGGAGTAGTGTTTTAGGGTTTAGGGTAGTGCAGCGGTGTTTGTGTAGTGCAGGGGGTCATGTTTTAGGGTTTAGGGTAATGCAGTGGTCTTTGGGTAGTGTAGGGGGTCGTGTGGGGGTAGTGTTTTAGGGTTTATGGTAGTTCAGTGGTGTTTGGGTAATGTTTGGGGTCGTGCTGGTGGTAGTGTTTTAGGGTTTAGGGTAGTACAGTGATGTTTCTGTAGTGTAGCGGGTCATGCTTGGGGTAGATTCAGGGTTTATGGTAGTGCAGAGGTGTTTGTGTAGCGTAAGGGGTTGTGTTGCGGGTAGTGTTTTAGGGTTTAAGGCAGTACAGTGGTGTTTGTGTAGAGTAGGGGGTCGTGCTGGGGGTAGTGTTTTAGGGTTTAGGGCAGTGCAGTGGTTTTGGTGTAGTGTAGGGGTGGTGTTGGGGTAGTGTGTTAGGGTTTAGGGAAGTGCAGTGGTGTTTGGGTAGTGTAGGGGGTCATGCTGAGGTTAGATTTAGGGTTTAGGGTAGTGCAGTGGTGTTTGGGTAGTGTAGGGGGCCATGCTGGGGTAGATTTAGGGCTTAGGGTAGTGCAGTGGTGTTTGGGTAGTGTAGGGAGTCGTGCTGGGGGAGTGTTTTTGGGTAGTGCAGTAGTGATTGGGTAGTGTAGGGGATTGTGCTGGGGTAGTCTGTTAGGGTTTAGGGCAGTGCAGAGGTGTTTGTGTAGTGTAGGGGGTCATACTGGGGCAGTGTTTTAGGGTTTAGGGTAGTGCAGTGGTGTTGGTGTAGTGTAGGGGTTTGTGCTAGGGGTAGTGTTTTACGGTTTAGCGTAGTGCAGTGATGTTTGGGTAGTGTAGGGGGTCGTGTTGAGGGTTGTTTTAGGGTTTAGGGTAGTGCAGTGGTGTTTGGGTAGTGTAGGGGTCGTGGTGGGGGTAGATTTAGGGTTTAGGGTAGTGCAGTTGTGTTTGGGTAGTGTAGGGGGTCATGCTGAGGTTAGATATAGGGTTTAGGGTAGTGCAGTGGTGTTTGGGTAGTGTAGGTGGTCATGCTGGGGTAGATTTAGGGCTTAGGGTAGTGCAGTGGTGTTTGGGTAGTGTAGGGAGTCGTGCTGGGGGAGTGTTTTAGGGTTTAGGGTAGTGCAGTGGTGATTGGGTAGTGTAGGGGGTTGTGCTGGGGGTAGTGTTTTAGGGTTTAGGGCAGTGCAGAGGTGTTTGTGTAGTGTAGAGGGTTGTACTGGGGGTAGTGTTTTAGGGTTTTAGGTAGTGCAGTGGTGTTTGGGTAGTGTAGGGTGTGTTGCTGGGGTGGTGGTTTAGGGTTTAGGGTTGTGCAGTGGTGTTGGTGTAGTGTAGAGGTTCGTGCTAGGGGTAGTGTTTTACGGTTTAGGGTAGTGCGGTGGTGTTTGGGTAGT
This sequence comes from Triturus cristatus, assembly GCF_964204655.1. Lineage (NCBI taxonomy): Eukaryota > Metazoa > Chordata > Amphibia > Caudata > Salamandridae > Triturus > Triturus cristatus. Next base: position 638,993,448 of record NC_140579.1, on the reverse strand, counting down.
GTAGGGGGTCGTGTTGAGGGTTGTTTTAGGGTTTAGGGAAGTGCAGTGGTGTTTGGGTCGTGTAAGGGGCCGTGCTGGGGGTAGATTTAGGGTATAGGGTAGTGTATTGGTGTTTGGGTAGTGTAGGGAGTTGTGCTGGGGGAGTGTTTTAGGGTTTAGGGTAGTGCAGTGGTGTTTGGGTAGTGTAGGTGGTCATGCTGGAGGTAGTGTTTTAGGGTGTAGGGTAGTGCAATGGTGTTTGGGTAGTGTAGGGGGTACTGCTGTGGGTAGTGTTTTAGGGTTTAGGGTAGTGCAGTGTTGTTTGTGTAGTGTAGTGGAGTGGTTGTGCTGGGGTAGTGTTTTAGGTTTTAGGGTAGTGCAGCGGTGTTTGTGTAGTGTAGGGGGTCGTGTTTTAGGGTTTAGGGTAGTGCAGTGGTATTTGGGTAGTGTAGGGGTTCATCCTGAGGGTAGTGTTTTAGGGTCTTGTGTAGTGCAGTGGTGTGTGTAGTGTAGGGGGTCATGCTGGGGGTAGTGTTTTAGGGTTTAGGGTAGTGCAATGGTGTTTGGGTAGTGTAGGGGGCACTGCTGAGGGTAGTGTTTTAGGGTTTAGGGTAGTGCAGTGGTGTTTGGGTAGTGTAGGGGGTACTGTTATGGGTAGTGTTTTAGGGTTTAGGGTAGTGCAGTGGTGTTTGTGTAGTGTAGTGTAGTGGTTGTGCTAGGGTAGTGTTTTAGGTTTTAGGGTAGTGCAGCGGTGTTTGTGTAGTGTAGGGGGTCGTGTTTTAGGGTTAAGGGTAGTGCAGTGGTATTTGGGTAGTGTAGGGGTTCATCCTGAGGGTAGTGTTTTAGGGTTTTGTGTAGTGCAGTGGTGTGTGTGTAGTGTAGGTGGCACTGTTGAGGGTAGTGTTTTAGGGTTTAGGGTAGTGCAGTGGTGTTTGGGTAGTGTAGGGGGTACTGCTGTGGGTAGTGTTTTAGGGTTTAGGGTAGTGCAGTTGTGTTTGGGTCGTGTAGGGGGTACTGCTGGGGTAGTGTTTTAGGGTTTAGGGTAGTGCAGTAGTGTTTGGGTAGTGTAGTGGGTCATGCTGGTGTAGGGTTTTAGGGTTTAGGGTAGTGCAGTGGTGTTTGTGTAGTGTAGGGTGTAGTGTTTTATGGTTTAGGGTAGTGTAGTGGTGTTTGTGTAGTTTAGGGGGTCGTGCTGGGGGTAGTGTTGTATGGTTTAGGGTAGTGCAGCGGTGTTTGTGTAGTGCAGGGGGTATTGCTGGGGGTAGTGTTTTAGGGTTTAGGGTAGTGCAGTTGTGTTTGGGTGGTGTAGGGGGTACTGCTGGGGTAGTGTTTTAGGGTTTAGGGTATTTCAGTGGTCTTTGGGTAGGGTCGGGAGTCGTGTGGGGTAGGGTTTTAGGGTTTATGGTAGTGCAGTGGTGTTTGGGTAATGTAGGGGGTATTGCTGGGGGTAGTGTTTTAGAGTTTAGGGTAGTGCAGTGGTGTTTGGGTAGTGTAGGTGGTCGTGCTGGGGGTAGTGTTTTAGGGTTTAGGGTAGTGCAATGGTGTTTGGGTAGTGTAGGGGGTACTGCTGTGGGTAGTGTTTTAGGGTTTAGGGTAGTGCAGTGGTGTTTGTGTAGTGTAGTGTAGTGGTTGTGCTGAGGTAGTGTTTTAGGTTTTAGGGTAGTGCAAAGGTGTTTGTGTAGTGTAGGGGGTCGTGTTTTAGGGTTTAGGGTAGTGCAGTGGTATTTGGGTAGTGTAAGGGTTCATCCTGAGGGTAGTGTTTAAGGGTTTTGTGTAGTGCAGTGGTGTGTGTGTAGTGTAAGGGGTCATGCTGGGGGTAGTGTTTTAGGGTTTAGGGTAGTGCAATGGTGTTTGGGTAGTGTAGGGGGCACTGCTGAGGGTAGTGTTTTAGGGTCGTGCTGGAGGTGGGGTTTCAGTGGTTAGGGTGGTGCAGTGGTGTTCGGGCAGTGTAGGTGGTCGTACTGGGTAGAGTGTTTCAGGGTTTAGGGCAGTGCAGTGGTGTTTGTGTAGTGTAGGGGGTCATGTTGGGGATAGTGTTTTAGGGTTTAGGGTAGTGCAGTGGTGTTTGTGTAGTGTAGGAGGTTGTGCTGGTGGTAGTGTTTTAGGGTTTAGGGCAGTTCAGTAGTGTTTGGGTAGTATAGGGGGTCATGCTGGGGTAGTGGTTTAGGGCTTAGGGTAGTGCAGTGGTGTTTGGGTAGTGTAGGGGGTACTGCTGGGGTTAGTGTATTAGGGTTTAGGGTAGTGCAATGGTGTTTGGTCAGTGTAGCGGGTACTGCTGGGGGTAGTGTTTTAGGGTTTAGGGTAGTGCAGTTGTGTTTGGGTCGTGTAGGGGGTACTGCTGGGGTAGTGTTTTAGGGTTTAGGGTAGTGCAGTGGTGTTTGGGTAGTGTAGGGTGTAGTGTTTTATGGTTTAGGGTAGTGTAGTGGTGTTTAAGTAGTTTAGGGGGTCTTGCTGGGGGTAGTGTTGTATGGTTTAGGGTAGTGCAGCGGTGTTTGTGTAGTGCAGGGGGTATTGCTGGGGGTAGTGTTTTAGGGTTTAGGGTAGTGCAGTTGTGTTTGGGTGGTGTAGGGGGTACTGCTGGGGTAGTGTTTTAGGGTTTAGGGTATTTCAGTGGTCTTTGGGTAGGGTAGGGGGTTGTGTGGGGTAGGGTTTTAGGGTTTATGGTAGTGCAGTTGTGTTTGGGTAATGTAGGGGGTATTGCTGGGGGTTAGTGTTTTAGAGTTTAGGGTAGTGCAGTGGTGTTTGAGTAGTGTAGTGGGTCGGGCTGGGGGCAGGGTTTAGGGTTTCGGGTAGTGCATTGGTGTTTGTGTAGTGAAGGGGGTCAGGCTGAAGGTATTGTTTTAGGGTTCATGGTAGTGCATTGGTGTTTGTGTAGTGTAGGGGGACGTGCTGGGAGTTCTGTTTTAGGGTTTAGGGCAGAACAGTGGTGTTTGGGTAGTGTAGGGGATCGTGCTGGGATAGTGTTTTATCGTTTAGGGCACTGCAGTGGTGTTTGGGTAGTGTGGGGGGTTGTTCTGGGGGTGGTGTTTTAGGGCTTAGGGCAGAGCAGTGGTGTTCGGGCAGTGTAGGGGGTCGTGCGGGGGTGGTATTTCAGGGTTTACGGCAGTGGTGTTCGGGCAGTGTAGTGGGTCATGCTGGGGGTGGTGTTTCAGTGTATAGGGCGGTGCAGTGGTGTTCGGGCAGTGTAGGGGGTCGTGCTGGGTCTAGTGTTTCAGGGTTTAGGGCAGTGCAGTGGTGTTTGTTTAGTATAGGGGTCATGCTGGGGGTAGTGTTTTAGGGTTTAGGGCAGTGCAGTGGTATTCAGGCAGTGTAGGGGGTCGTGCTGGAGGTGGTGTTTCAGTGTTTAGGGTGGTGCAGTGGTGTTCGGGCAGTGTAGGTGGTCGTACTGGGTAGAGTGTTTCAGGGTTTAGGGCAGTGCAGTGGTGTTTGTGTAGTGTAGGGGGTCATGCTGGGGATAGTGTTTTAGGGTTTAGGGTAGTGCAGTGGTGTTTGTGTAGTGTAGGAGGTTGTGCTGGTGGTAGTGTTTTAGGGTTTAGGGCAGTGCAGTGGTGTTTGTGTAGAGTAGGGGGGTGGTGCTGGGGGTAGTGTTTTAGGGTTTAGGGCAGTGCAGTGGTGTTGGTGTAGTGTAGGGGGTGGTGTTGGGGTAGTGTTTTAGGGTTTAGGGAAGTGCAGTGGTGTTTGGGTAGTGTAGGGGGTCGTGCTGAGGTTAGATTTAGGGTTTAGGGTAGTGCTGTGGTGTTTGGGTAGTGTAGGGGGTCATGCTGGGGTAGATTTAGGGCTTATGGTAGTGCAGTGGTGTTTGGGTAGTGTAGAGAGTCGTGCTGGGGAAGTGCTTTAGGGTTTAGGGTAGTGCATCGGTGATTGGGTAGTGTAGGGGGTTGTGCTGGGGGTAGTGTTTTAGGGTTTAGGGCAGTGCAGTGGTGTTTGTGTAGTGTAGAGGGTCGTGCTGGGGGTAGTGTTTTAGGGTTTTAGGTAGTGCAGTGGTGTTTGGGTAGTGTAGGGGGTCGTACTGGGGGCAGTGTTTTAGGGTTTAGGGTAGTGCAGTGGTGTTGGTGTAGTGTAGGGGGTCGTGCTAGGGGTAGTGTTTTAAGGTTTAAGGTAGTGCAGTGGTTTTGAGTAGTGTAGGGGGTCGTGTTGAGGGTAGTTTTAGGGTTTAGTGTAGTGCAGTGGTGTTTGGGTAGTGTAGGGGGTCGTGCTGAGAAAGGTATATGGTATAGGGTAGTGTATTGGTGTTTGGGTAGTGTAGGGAGTCGTGCTGGGGGAGTGATTTAGGGTTTAGAGTAGTCCAGTTGTGTTTGGGTATTGTAAGGGTTCGTGCTGAGGGTAGTGTTTTAGGGTTTTGTGTAGTGCAGTGGTGTTTGTGTAGTATAGGGGGTCATGCTGAGGGTAGTGTTTTAGGGTTTAGGGTAGTGCAGTGGTGTTTGGGTAGTGTAGGGGGTACTGCTGCGGGTAGTGTTTTAGGGTTTAGGGTAGAGCAGTGGTGTTTGTGTAGTGTAGTGGTTGTGCTGGGGTAGTGTTTTAGGCTTTAGGGTAGTGCAGCGGTGTTTGTGTAGTGTAGGGGGTCGTGTTTTAGGGTTTAGGGTAGTGCAGTGGTATTTGGGTAGTGTAGGGGGTCATGCGGGGGGTGTTTTAGGGTTTAGGGTAGTGAAGTGGTGATTGGGTAGTGTAGGAGTTTGTACTGGGCGTAGTATTTTAGCGTTTAGGGTAGTGCAGTGGTGTTTGGGTAGTGCAGGGGGTCGTGTTGAGGGTAATTTTAGGGTTTAGGGCAGTGGAGTGGTTTTTGGGTAGTGTAGGGGGTCGTGTTGTGGGTAATTTTAGGGTTTAGGGCAGTGGAGTGGTTTTTGGGTAGTGTAGGGGGTGGTGCTGGGGTAGATTTAGGGTTTAGGGTAGTGCAGTGGTGTTTGGGTAGTGTAGGGGGTCGTGCTGGGTTTAGATTTAGGGTATAGGGTAGTGCATTGGTGTTTGGGTAGTGTAGGGAGTCGTGCTGGGGTAGATTTAGGGTATAGGGTAGTGCATTGGTGTTTCGGTAGTGTAGGGGGTCATGCTGAGGTTAGATATAGGGTTTAGGGTAGTGCAGTGGTGTTTGGGTAGTGTAGGTGGTCATGCTGGGGTAGATTTAGGGCTTAGGGTAGTGCAGTGGTGTTTGGGTAGTGTAGGGAGTCGTGCTGGGGGAGTGTTTTAGGGTTTAGGGTAGTGCAGTGGTGATTGGGTAGTGTAGGGGGTTGTGCTGGGGGTACTGTTTTAGGGTTTAGGGCAGTGCAGAGGTGTTTGTGTAGTGTAGAGGGTTATACTGGGGGTAGTGTTTTAGGGTTTTAGGTATTGCAGTGGTGTTTGGGTAGTGTAGGGTGTGTTGCTGGGGTGGTGTTTTAGGGTTTAGGGTTGTGCAGTGGTGTTGGTGTAGTGTAGAGGTTCGTGCTAGGGGTAGTGTTTTACGGTTTAGGGTAGTGCGGTGGTGTTTGGGTAGTGTAGGGGGTCGTGTTGAGGGTTGTTTTAGGGTTTAGGGTAGTGCAGTGGTGTTTGGGTCGTGTAAGGGGCCGTGCTGGGGGTAGATTTAGGGTATAGGGTAGTGTATTGGTGTTTGGGTAGTGTAGGGAGTTGTGCTGGGGGAGTGTTTTAGGGTTTAGGGTAGTGCAGTGGTGTTTGGGTAGTGTAGGTGGTCGTGCTGGGGGTAGTGTTTTAGGGTTTAGGGTAGTGCAATGGTGTTTGGGTAGTGTAGGGGGTACTGCTGTGGGTAGTGTTTTAGGGTTTAGGGTAGTGCAGTGTTGTTTGTGTAGTGTAGTGTAGTGGTTGTGCTGGGGTAGTGTTTTAGGTTTTAGGGTAGTGCAGCGGTGTTTGTGTAGTGTAGGGGGTCGTGTTTTAGGGTTTAGGGTAGTGCAGTGGTATTTGGGTAGTGTAGGGGTTCATCCTGAGGGTAGTGTTTTAGGGTCTTGTGTAGTGCAGTGGTGTGTGTGTAGTGTAGGGGGTCATGCTGGGGATAGTGTTTTAGGGTTTAGGGTAGTGCAATGGAGTTTGGGTAGTGTAGGGGGCACTGCTGAGGGTAGTGTTTTAGGGTTTAGGGTAGTGCAGTGGTGTTTGGGTAGTGTAGGGGGTACTGTTATGGGTAGTGTTTTAGGGTTTAGGGTAGTGCAGTGGTGTTTGTGTAGTGTAGTGTAGTGGTTGTGCTAGGGTAGTGTTTTAGGTTTTAGGGTAGTGCAGTGGTGTTTGTGTAGTGTAGAGGGTCGTGTTTTAGGGTTTAGGGTAGTGCAGTGGTATTTAGGTAGTGTAGGGGTTCATCCTGAGGGTAGTGTTTTAGGGTTTTGTGTAGTGCAGTGGTGTGTGTGTAGTGTAGGGGGTCATGCTGGGGTAGTGTTTTAGGGTTTAGGGTAGTGCAATGGTGTTTGGGTAGTGTAGGTGGCACTGCTGAGGGTAGTTTTTTAGGGTTTAGGGTAGTGCAGTGGTGTTTGGGTAGTGTAGGGGGTACTGCTGTGGGTAGTGTTTTAGGGTTTAGGGTAGTGCAGTTGTGTTTGGGTCGTGTAGGGGGTACTGCTGGGGTAGTGTTTTAGGGTTTCGGGTAGTGCAGTGGTGTTTGGGTAGTGTAGGGGGCCATGCTGGTGTAGGGTTTTAGGGTTTAGGGTAGTGCAGTGGTGTTTGGGTAGTGTAGGTGGTCGTGCTGGGGGTAGTGTTTTAGGGTTTAGGGTAGTGCAATGGTGTTTGGGTAGTGTAGGGGGTACTGCTGTGGGTAGTGTTTTAGGGTTTAGGGTAGTGCAGTGTTGTTTGTGTAGTGTAGTGTAGTGGTTGTGCTGGGGTAGTGTTTTAGGTTTTAGGGTAGTGCAGCGGTGTTTGTGTAGTGTAGGGGGTCGTGTTTTAGGGTTTAGGGTAGTGCAGTGGTATTTGGGTAGTGTAGGGGTTCATCCTGAGGGTAGTGTTTTAGGGTCTTGTGTAGTGCAGTGGTGTGTGTGTAGTGTAGGGGGTCATGCTGGGGATAGTGTTTTGGGGTTTAGGGTAGTGCAATGGAGTTTGGGTAGTGTAGGGGGCACTGCTGAGGGTAGTGTTTTAGGGTTTAGGGTAGTGCAGTGGTGTTTGGGTAGTGTAGGGGGTACTGTTATGGGTAGTGTTTTAGGGTTTAGGGTAGTGCAGTGGTGTTTGTGTAGTGTAGTGTAGTGGTTGTGCTAGGGTAGTGTTTTAGGTTTTAGGGTAGTGCAGCGGTGTTTGTGTAGTGTAGAGGGTCGTGTTTTAGGGTTTAGGGTAGTGCAGTGGTATTTAGGTAGTGTAGGGGTTCATCCTGAGGGTAGTGTTTTAGGGTTTTGTGTAGTGCAGTGGTGTGTGTGTAGTGTAGGGGGTCATGCTGGGGTAGTGTTTTAGGGTTTAGGGTAGTGCAATGGTGTTTGGGTAGTGTAGGTGGCACTGCTGAGGGTAGTTTTTTAGGGTTTAGGGTAGTGCAGTGGTGTTTGGGTAGTGTAGGGGGTACTGCTGTGGGTAGTGTTTTAGGGTTTAGGGTAGTGCAGTTGTGTTTGGGTCGTGTAGGGGGTACTGCTGGGGTAGTGTTTTAGGGTTTAGGGTAGTGCAGTGGTGTTTGGGTATTGTAGGGGGCCATGCTGGTGTAGAGTTTTAGGGTTTAGGGTAGTGCAGTGGTGTTTGTGTAGTGTAGGGTGTAGTGTTTTATGGTTTAGGGTAGTGTAGTGGTGTTTGTGTAGTTTAGGGGGTCGTGCTGGGGGTAGGGTTGTATGGTTTAGGGTAGTGCAGCGGTGTTTGTGTAGTGCAGGGGGTATTGCTGGGGGTAGTGTTTTAGGGTTTAGGGTAGTGCAGTTGTGTTTGGGTGGTGTAGGGGGTACTGCTGGGGTAGTGTTTTAGGGTTTAGGGTATTTCAGTGGTCTTTGGGTAGGGTAGGTAGTCGTGTGGGGTAGGGTTTTAGGGTTTATGGTAGTGCAGTGGTGTTTGGGTAATGTAGGGGGTATTGCTGGGGGTAGTGTTTTAGAGTTTAGGGTAGTGCAGTAGTGTTTGGGTAGTGTAGGTGGTCGTGCTGGGGGTAGTGTTTTAGGGTTTAGGGTAGTGCAATGGTGTTTGGGTAGTGTAGGGGGTACTGTTGTGGGTAGTGTTTTAGGGTTTAGGGTAGTGCAGTGGTGTTTGTGTAGTGTAGTGGTTGTGCTGGGGTAGTGTTTTAGGTTTTAGGGTAGTGCAGCGGTGTTTGTGTAGTGTAGGGGGTCGTGTTTTAGGGTTTAGGGTAGTGCAGTTGTGTAGGAAGGTGGATATCTGACTATGGTTACCCCCAAATTTTTGCCTAGTGTCTAGCTGGTTTTTCGACTTAGTTGGCCTGAGATCCTGCTATTCAGGATCTCAGCCTGGCTGTTCTCTCTTTAAAATGGACTCCATGTACCCTAGGTACATACCCAATTGGTTGGATCACCCTGTCAGCCCCTGTACCAGTGTACACTAGGTACCCAGGGCATTGGTGTACCCAAGGCCTGCCAAGGGCTGCAGCATGTATTATGCCACCCCAGGCTTGGCCTAACAATTTGACACAACTGGCTGATCACTCAGCTGGGGTAAGTTGGTGTAATCACCTCTTACTTAGGTGTAGTATACCTATACCTAACCTTAAATGGGACACCTGGTAACCTATAAGTCACTCCTATGGCAGGCCTTAACAATCCTGAAGGCAGAGTGCTTGGTTCCATGTGAGATGGTGCTCTGGCATGAGCTGAGCCTGTCTGCAGTGGTCGGAACAACTTCCTTCTACTGTTTCCAGATATCGTCATACCATATACTCTTAAGTGCATTATGAACCTCGCGGTTAAATGCTATCTTTGGTTTGGCTTTATCAAAACATGTCGAGTAAGGTGTCATACGAATTGGAATACTAACCCCTCGCCAATTCTGGCGACGGGGTTAGCATTCCACCCTTCTAGAGGGACACGACATGTACAGTACCTGAAACCCGGGTAAAATCAGACATAGCCTCAGCTCCACAAAATGGATGCTGCCACCACAGACACAAGTCTGCCCTCCTGCTGCTGGGAGTCCTTCCAGCTTGGGAGGTGTGGACAAAGGGTTTCCTGCCAGGGGAGGTGCGTGCACCACCCCAGACAGGATTTTGTGTATTGGTCAGGTAGGGCTTGAAAGAAACCAGACATGCCTGTGGCTCACAAGGAGCCTCGGTGCATATGCCAGTTCAAACCGGTCCTGGGGCACACCAGTCCCGGGCCTGGGGCGAGCTGGACAAAGGATTGGGGGTGTAACCACCCCCCTTCCTGGTCCCACCCATAGGGAGGGACCTAGCAGGTAGTCCGGCCCCTAGAATCCGAATAAAGGTAGGAGCTGTGTCCTAAGACTTCAGACATCCTGGAATCAACTTGAAACTAAGAAGAAGACGGGAACTTCGACATTCTGCTGCACAGAAGACTGAAGAAAATCTCCCCTGTGGTCAGGGAGTGACCACCTTGCTAACGCAAGCACCATCCAGCGAATCAACGTCTGCTTTGCCGCCGCCTCCCGCCGGAGCCCGAGCCCAGAGACTGACAAGACCTGGACCTCCAGACCTCTCACCGCCCGATCCACAGTCCCTGCAAAGAGGAGACCCGTGGAGGCACCGAGACACGTGGAGCCAGCCATCTTGAAACGACTACGACAAGCTGACCAGTGCAACAACCGAGGCTCCCTCCAAGTTGTGCTTTGGGTCCTGAGAAGCCCAACCCTCGAGCAGCAGCTGCACCAAAGGTGAGCCCCCCAGCATCTCCACGATCTGCGTGGGGCCCTTCTGCATTTTGCCACTCGACGCGCCTAACCGGTTGCTGGCCCGCTGGCTAGTGGCCATCTTGGCGACGAAATCTACGACAAACACCGCTGGTCTGGTTGCTCCAGACTGGCCCTTGCTCCCCTCCAAAGGAGCAGTTCCTCTGACCTTGCTGGCCAGAACCATCAGCTTAAACTCCTTGCCTACAACAATTGCTTTTGCCAAGGCTTGTTTGCTTCGATCAAGTCGCCGACACCGCCGACAGCGAGAGCCTGCGTGGGACAGCTCGTGACTCGACTCCTGGACGTCGTCGACCTTCAGGGACCACGTGGCTGCAGAGTCAAGCTACACCTTCCTTCCTGTTTGCACCCGACATTGCCTGGTACCCACCTGGTGCCACGCTGGTCACTGGCTAGTGACTGTGAACACTGTCCCCTCTGCTTACAGGTCTTCAACATCTCCGATCCACTCTTGGATCCACTGCATCTCTTCCCGACCGACCGCCTGCAGCATCTTTGTCCCAGGCTCAACGGAACAGATAGAAGAAACCCGACGCACTTTGAGGCCTATGCACCCGCTTCCTGTGGGTGAGGTAAAGCTGGCACTCCGGTGCCCATGTGTAGTAATACATCTCTAGTGCCTGTGTTCCAAATCTTAAGTTCCTAGGTCATCCGGAAGATTCCTTTTGCAGTAACTTTGTACTTTTTACGCACCCATTGAAACCTATGGGAGCACGCGTGTGACTATTTGCTCTGCACACGCCACCCGTGGACCTCCTGGTCACTAACTGACGTTAGCTCCTTGTAGGCCCAGCGATTCCAGAGGCCCTAGGCCTTTTCCCTTTTCTGTTCGTGGTACTTATACCACTATTTTAGTATATGGTTTGAGTGGCCACCAGGGCCTATCCATATAAAGTGCAACTTCTGTGTATTCTGTGATAATCTTGTTTGACGATTTGTGCTCCTGTGCTCATAAAGAGACTAGGGGTTACTTTGAGAAATAAATACATATATATTTTGAATATATATCTGTGTGGTGTCCTTTCATTGGTATAAAAGGGGGTTACTATTGGTAAAACAGCTTGCTTAACACGCATCACGAGTTTAGCCTCAAAGACTGCTTAGCCTACGCTACCACTAGGGCAGCTAGTCCAAAAAGGTTGACTTACAACCACACCATAAGGGTTGCTTGGCATGGTACAAGGTGGTCACTAGAACTAGTGAACAGCATATACCAGGCCAACTTCTCACATTGGTGAGCAGCGGTTGGATTTGAGCTTGCTGTGTTTTACCATTGTAATCTCTTGGTTACCAATTGAAAGATCACATAGGTACCTGTAGGTACATATAAAACAAGATTAGATATACTTAAGTTCTACTGAACTTAGTTGTTGTAGAGCAAAGGGAGTAGCACACCCTGACTACAACTACTAGATAGGTTTAGTAGGTAAACCCAAGTGTAGGTAGATTGCAACACATCCACCCACACTTAAGAGCAATGGCCGGGGCAGAGGGGTCCACTGTACCCATCTCTGTTGAGAGTGACCCCCAGAGGGCACCATCCAGCTTTGCTACCCTTAATCAGAATGAGCTCAGGCATTTGGCAACTCTTAGAGGCCTTAAACAGCCCAAGAACCCAAACTCTGCTGAGCTCAGAGAGCTCTTACAGAATGATGAGAATCAGAGAGCACTCAAGAAAGCTTCCCAGTTAGCCCCCTTAGGGACAGGAACAGGAGGCCCCCCTTCTGAAGATGCCACTGAAGTACCCCTTCCCAATAGTCACCCCTTAGATGGGATGCCTACCACAGAGGAAGAAAGTGATGGGGATACAGATGTGAGTGGGGATGAAGGGAGAACTAGCCCAGTGCCAAGTGTTATACTTGGCCCAGCTAAACTAAGGCTATTGGGGACTGACAGTGGGTTCACCACATTGGATCTCCCCAGTGGACTTAACACAGGGCTTGGAAGGCAAAGGAATCGCTCAGGTGACTCCAATGCTTCCCATGGCTCTAGAGGCTCTCAAGGTCACTCCAGAAGGAGACTGACCACCCCTCAGAGGAGGGAACATGAGGCCAGAATGCAGGAAGCCCAGCTGAGGATCAGGAAGCAGGAGCTAGAAGTAGCCCTGATGGAAGAAAAACTGAGCAAGGCTAGGCAGCATAGAGAGAGTGGGTCTATACCCACTGGTGGCAGCAATGTCCCTAGGGACAAAGATAGGGTCTTTGACAATAGGAACCTGTCCAAGATTGTGCCCCCCTACAAAAGTGGGGATGACATCCACAAATGGATGACTGCTCTTGAGAGAGCCTGCAAAGTGCAGCAGGTTCCTGAAGACCAGTGGGCAGCAATCTTATGGCTCTCCTTTGAGGGGAGAGGCAGAGATAGACTCCTCACTGTTAGAGAAGAGGATGTCAGAAATTACAGAGTCCTGAAGAGTGTCCTAGTTGATGGGTTAGGCTTAACCACTGAACAGTACAGGTTAATGTTCAGAGACACCCAGAAGACACAGACTCAGGACTGGTCTGAATATGTGGAATGTGCCACTAAGGCTTTGGAGGGTTGGTTGCTGGGAAGTAAGGTGTCTGATTATACAGGATTGTACAATTTGATGATGAGAGAGCAGATTTTAAGTAATTGTCAAAACCAGCTTCTCCATCAACACCTGGTAGACTCAGATTTGACCTCTCCCCAAGAATTGGGAAAGAGGGCAGATAAATGGGTCAGGACCAGGATCAGGCCTAAAAACCAGGGTGGTGACCAAAAGAAAGATACCACCAAGCCTCAAGAGAAGGGTGGGGATAAAGAAAAAGAGAAACCTTCCTCAGGGCCCCAAAACTCCACACAGGGTGGTGGGTCCCAAGCTCCCTCCTCTACCACAGCTAAAAAGCCCTACTGCCATGAGTGTAAAACTCCTGGGCATTGGAAAACTGACAGCGGTTGCCCAAGGGCTAAAAACAAAACTGTTCCTCCAATTACTCCTGTCACACCACCTATTACTGTCAGCAGTAATCCCCCAGGTGGTGGGAGTGCCCCCAGAAATCTGGGTGGGTTTACTTGGGGAACACAGGGGGACCCTGGCTTAGCCAATTCCCCTACAGCAACCACTCTTGTCTGTGATGGTGGCATGGGGTTTGCCAACTTCACTGCCTGTCCCAACACTTTGGGTAGGTACAGACAGGAGCCCTACATCAATGGTACAAAAGCTGAGGCCTACAGAGACACTGGGGCTAGCATCACAATGGTGGCCCATTGGCTAGTTCCCTCTGAGCAGCTTTTGCCCGGTTTCTCCTACCAGGTGACTAACATTGATGGCAAACAGAACAGTCATCCCATGGCAGAGGTATGTCTCAGCTGGGGAGGGGTCACTGGCCCTAAAAGGGTAGCAGTGTCCCCAACCTTGCCTGTAGACTGCTTACTGGGGAATGACTTAGAACTCTCAGCTTGGGCTGGAGTTGAACAAGACACCCATTCAAAAATGGTAGGCCTGTCACAAAAGGGTAGGGGGGTTGTGCCATTCACAACCCCTGTCCAAATAGATTTCCTCCCTGAAAAGGTTGGAAGGGCAGTGGTAGCCACAGCCCAGGCACAGACAGACTTCCCTGTAGAGACTGGCAGAGCTGTGACAGTCACAGCTCAAACACAAACTGAGTGCCCCCCTGAAAAGGTTGGCAAGGCTGTAATGGTCTCAGCCTATACTCAGACTGACATAGGTGTAGTGAAGCCTGAAACAATGGATCACTCCACACAAACTGAGAGTAGTGGGGAGGAAGAAAAGTCTCCCTCTCCCCAGACATTAGGAAAAGGTCAGCCTCCTCAGGGATCTGACCTCACCCCTTGTGAAGGAACTGCCCCAGAGGTAGCCAGGCCTGGCCTGGCAGAGCCTCTGATGTCAGTGGCCCCTTCCAAGGTGGGACCCAGTCTGGTGCAGGTAGCCTGCCTCTCTCTACCCTGCCTCAGTCAGCCCAGGGCTGCAGAGGTCAGGGAGGCCAGTGGACCCCCAGAGGGCCCCTGTCCACAAGAACCCCCCCATCAAAAGAATGAGGATTGCCTGGCTAGTAGCCCTAGTCAGGTGATGGGTAAAAACATTCCTGAGGGATCTCCTTTACAGGTAGTTAGGGACCTCCCCCAGAGGGATTCTGTTGGGCACAGGCAAACCTGGGACCTTAGGGCCCCAAACCTGACCTGTCCCTCCAGTAAGCCCACAAAAGGGACCCAGCCTCCAGCTTTAGGTAGCCAGAGGCTGACCCTGAGAGCACAGTGCAACTCAGTTAAGGAAAGAAAGGCATCCATGGTGGAGGGGGATTGGAGGAAGCTGAGGCCTCACTTTGAGGACACTCACTTCAGTACTCCATCTCAACACCAGCCTTTTACTTTGCCAAGACACACCAAAGGTAGAGATTCCCTATGGTGGAGACCCTCTGATACCCTTAGGGTGAGGGATTGCTTAGTGGACCATGAGACAGGGGGTAACCATGCCAGTGCTGGTTCCTCCTTATATGGCCACTTGGGCAATATAGGCTTACCTGGTCAAGGTCAGCCTTATCTCCCTTCGTTTGGGGGGGGGTTGTGTAGGAAGGTGGATATCTGACTATGGTTACCCCCAAATTTTTGCCTAGTGTCTAGCTGGTTTTTCGACTTAGTTGGCCTGAGATCCTGCTATTCAGGATCTCAGCCTGGCTGTTCTCTCTTTAAAATGGACTCCATGTACCCTAGGTACATACCCAATTGGTTGGATCACCCTGTCAGCCCCTGTACCAGTGTACACTAGGTACCCAGGGCATTGGTGTACCCAAGGCCTGCCAAGGGCTGCAGCATGTATTATGCCACCCCAGGCTTGGCCTAACAATTTGACACAACTGGCTGATCACTCAGCTGGGGTAAGTTGGTGTAATCACCTCTTACTTAGGTGTAGTATACCTATACCTAACCTTAAATGGGACACCTGGTAACCTATAAGTCACTCCTATGGCAGGCCTTAACAATCCTGAAGGCAGAGTGCTTGGTTCCATGTGAGATGGTGCTCTGGCATGAGCTGAGCCTGTCTGCAGTGGTCGGAACAACTTCCTTCTACTGTTTCCAGATATCGTCATACCATATACTCTTAAGTGCATTATGAACCTCGCGGTTAAATGCTATCTTTGGTTTGGCTTTATCAAAACATGTCGAGTAAGGTGTCATACGAATTGGAATACTAACCCCTCGCCAATTCTGGCGACGGGGTTAGCATTCCACCCTTCTAGAGGGACACGACATGTACAGTACCTGAAACCCGGGTAAAATCAGACATAGCCTCAGCTCCACAAAATGGATGCTGCCACCACAGACACAAGTCTGCCCTCCTGCTGCTGGGAGTCCTTCCAGCTTGGGAGGTGTGGACAAAGGGTTTCCTGCCAGGGGAGGTGCGTGCACCACCCCAGACAGGATTTTGTGTATTGGTCAGGTAGGGCTTGAAAGAAACCAGACATGCCTGTGGCTCACAAGGAGCCTCGGTGCATATGCCAGTTCAAACCGGTCCTGGGGCACACCAGTCCCGGGCCTGGGGCGAGCTGGACAAAGGATTGGGGGTGTAACCACCCCCCTTCCTGGTCCCACCCATAGGGAGGGACCTAGCAGGTAGTCCGGCCCCTAGAATCCGAATAAAGGTAGGAGCTGTGTCCTAAGACTTCAGACATCCTGGAATCAACTTGAAACTAAGAAGAAGACGGGAACTTCGACATTCTGCTGCACAGAAGACTGAAGAAAATCTCCCCTGTGGTCAGGGAGTGACCACCTTGCTAACGCAAGCACCATCCAGCGAATCAACGTCTGCTTTGCCGCCGCCTCCCGCCGGAGCCCGAGCCCAGAGACTGACAAGACCTGGACCTCCAGACCTCTCACCGCCCGATCCACAGTCCCTGCAAAGAGGAGACCCGTGGAGGCACCGAGACACGTGGAGCCAGCCATCTTGAAACGACTACGACAAGCTGACCAGTGCAACAACCGAGGCTCCCTCCAAGTTGTGCTTTGGGTCCTGAGAAGCCCAACCCTCGAGCAGCAGCTGCACCAAAGGTGAGCCCCCCAGCATCTCCACGATCTGCGTGGGGCCCTTCTGCATTTTGCCACTCGACGCGCCTAACCGGTTGCTGGCCCGCTGGCTAGTGGCCATCTTGGCGACGAAATCTACGACAAACACCGCTGGTCTGGTTGCTCCAGACTGGCCCTTGCTCCCCTCCAAAGGAGCAGTTCCTCTGACCTTGCTGGCCAGAACCATCAGCTTAAACTCCTTGCCTACAACAATTGCTTTTGCCAAGGCTTGTTTGCTTCGATCAAGTCGCCGACACCGCCGACAGCGAGAGCCTGCGTGGGACAGCTCGTGACTCGACTCCTGGACGTCGTCGACCTTCAGGGACCACGTGGCTGCAGAGTCAAGCTACACCTTCCTTCCTGTTTGCACCCGACATTGCCTGGTACCCACCTGGTGCCACGCTGGTCACTGGCTAGTGACTGTGAACACTGTCCCCTCTGCTTACAGGTCTTCAACATCTCCGATCCACTCTTGGATCCACTGCATCTCTTCCCGACCGACCGCCTGCAGCATCTTTGTCCCAGGCTCAACGGAACAGATAGAAGAAACCCGACGCACTTTGAGGCCTATGCACCCGCTTCCTGTGGGTGAGGTAAAGCTGGCACTCCGGTGCCCATGTGTAGTAATACATCTCTAGTGCCTGTGTTCCAAATCTTAAGTTCCTAGGTCATCCGGAAGATTCCTTTTGCAGTAACTTTGTACTTTTTACGCACCCATTGAAACCTATGGGAGCACGCGTGTGACTATTTGCTCTGCACACGCCACCCGTGGACCTCCTGGTCACTAACTGACGTTAGCTCCTTGTAGGCCCAGCGATTCCAGAGGCCCTAGGCCTTTTCCCTTTTCTGTTCGTGGTACTTATACCACTATTTTAGTATATGGTTTGAGTGGCCACCAGGGCCTATCCATATAAAGTGCAACTTCTGTGTATTCTGTGATAATCTTGTTTGACGATTTGTGCTCCTGTGCTCATAAAGAGACTAGGGGTTACTTTGAGAAATAAATACATATATATTTTGAATATATATCTGTGTGGTGTCCTTTCATTGGTATAAAAGGGGGTTACTATTGGTAAAACAGCTTGCTTAACACGCATCACGAGTTTAGCCTCAAAGACTGCTTAGCCTACGCTACCACTAGGGCAGCTAGTCCAAAAAGGTTGACTTACAACCACACCATAAGGGTTGCTTGGCATGGTACAAGGTGGTCACTAGAACTAGTGAACAGCATATACCAGGCCAACTTCTCACAAGTGGTATTTGGGTAGTGTAAGGGTTCATCCTGAGGGTAGTGTTTTAGGGTTTTGTGTAGTGCAGTGGTGTGTGTGTAGTGTAGGGGGTCATGCTGGGGGTAGTGTTTTAGGGTTTAGGGTAGTGCAATGGTGTTTGGGTAGTATAGGGGGCACTGCTGAGGGTAGTGTTTTAGGGTCGTGCTGGAGGTGGGGTTTCAGTGGTTAGGGTGGTGCAGTGGTGTTCGGGCAGTGTAGGTGGTCGTACTGGGTAGAGTGTTTCAGGGTTTAGGGCAGTGCAGTGGTGTTTGTGTAGTGTAGGGGGTCATGCTGGGGATAGTGTTTTAGGGTTTAGAGAAGTGCAGTGGTGTTTGTGTAGTGTAGGAGGTTGTGCTGGTGGTAGTGTTTTAGGGTTTAGGGCAGTGCAGTAGTGTTTGGGTAGTATAGGGGGTCATGCTGGGGTTAGTGTATTAGGGTTTAGGGTAGTGCAATGGTGTTTGGTCAGTGTAGCGGGTACTGCTGGGGGTAGTGTTTTAGGGTTTAGGGTAGTGCAGTTGTGTTTGGGTCGTGTAGGGGGTACTGCTGGGGTAGTGTTTTAGGGTTTAGGGTAGTGCAGTGGTGTTTGGGTAGTGTAGGGGGTCATGCTGGGGTAGGGTTTTAGGGTTTAGGGTAGTGCAGTGGTGTTTGTGTAATGTAGGGTGTAGTGTTTTATGGTTTAGGGTAGTGTAGTGGTGTTTGTGTAGTTTAGGGGGTCGTGCTGGGGGTAGTGTTGTATGGTTTAGGGTAGTGCAGCGGTGTTTGTGTAGTGCAGGGGGTATTGCTGGGGGTAGTGTTTTAGGGTTTAGGGTAGTGCAGTTGTGTTTGGGTGGTGTAGGGGATACTGCTGGGGTAGTGTTTTAGGGTTTAGGGTATTTCAGTGGTCTTTGGGTAGGGTAGGGGGTCGTGTGGGGTAGGGTTTTAGGGTTTATGGTAGTGCAGTGGTGTTTGGGTAATGTAGGGGGTATTGCTGGGGGTAGTGTTTTAGAGTTTAGGGTAGTGCAGTGGTGTTTGAGTAGTGTAGTGGGTCGGGCTGGGGGCAGGGTTTAGGGTTTCGGGTAGTGCATTGGTGTTTGTGTAGTGAAGGGGGTCAGGCTGAAGGTATTGTTTTAGGGTTCATGGCAGTGCATTGGTGTTTGTGTAGTGTAGGGGGACGTGCTGGGAGTTCTGTTTTAGGGTTTAGGGCAGAACAGTGGTGTTTGGGTAGTGTAGGGGATCGTGCTGGGGTAGTGTTTTATCGTTTAGGGCACTGCAGTGGTGTTTGGGTAGTGTGGGGGGTTGTGCTGGGGGTGGTGTTTTAGGGCTTAGGGCAGTGCAGTGGTGTTCGGGCAGTGTAGGGGGTCGTGCGGGGTGGTATTTCAGGGTTTACGGCAGTGGTGTTCGGGCAGTGTAGTGGGTCATGCTGGGGGTGGTGTTTCAGTGTATAGGGCGGTGCAGTGGTGTTCGGGCAGTGTAGGGGGTCGTGCTGGGTCTTGTGTTTCAGGGTTTAGGGCAGTGCAGTGGTGTTTGTTTAGTATAGGGGGTCATGCTGGGGGTAGTGTTTTAGGGTTTAGGGCAGTGCAGTGGTGTTCGGGCAGTGTAGGGGGTCGTGCTGGAGGTGGTGTTTCAGTGTTTAGGGTGGTGCAGTGGTGTCCGGGCAGTGTAGGTGGTTGTACTGGGTAGAGTGTTTCAGGGTTTAGGGCAGTGCAGTGGTGTTTGTGTAGTGTAGGGGGTCATGCTGGGGATAGTGTTTTAGGGTTTAGGGTAGTGCAGTGGTGTTTGTGTAGTGTAGGAGGTTGTGCTGGTGGTAGTGTTTTAGGGTTTAGGGCAGTGCAGTGGTGTTGGTGTAGTGTAGGGGGTGGTGTTGGGGTAGTGTTTTAGGGTTTAGGGAAGTGCAGTGGTGTTTGGGTAGTGTAGGGGGTCGTGCTGAGGTTAGATTTAGGGTTTAGGGTAGTGCAGTGGTGTTTGGGTAGTGTAGGGGGTCATGCTGGGGTAGATTTAGGGCTTAGGGTAGTGCAGTGGTGTTTGGGTAGTGTAGAGAGTCGTGCTGGGGAAGTGCTTTAGGGTTTAGGGTAGTGCATCGGTGATTGGGTACTGTAGGGGGTTGTGCTGAGGGTAGTGTTTTAGGGTTTAGGGCAGTGCAGTGGTGTTTGTGTAGTGTAGAGAGTCGTGCTGGGGGTAGTGTTTTAGGGTTTTAGGTAGTGCAGTGGTGTTTGGGTAGTGTAGGGGGTCGTACTGGGGGCAGTGTTTTACGGTTTAAGGTAGTGCAGTGGTTTTGAGTAGTGTAGGGGGTCGTGTTGAGGGTAGTTTTAGGGTTTAGTGTAGTGCAGTGGTGTTTGGTTAGTGTAGGGGGTCGTGCTGGGGTAGGTATATGGTATAGGGTAGTGTATTGGTGTTTGGGTAGTGTAGGGAGTCGTGCTGGGGGAGTGATTTAGGGTTTAGAGTAGTCCAGTTGTGTTTGGGTAGTGTAGGGGTTCGTGCTGAGGGTAGTGTTTTAGGATTTTGTGTAGTGCAGTGGTGTTTGTGTAGTGTAGGGGGTCATGCTGAGGGTAGTGTTTTAGGGTTTAGGGTAGTGCAGTGGTGTTTGGGTATTGTAGGGGGTACTGCTGCGGGTAGGGTTTTAGGGTTTAGGGTAGTGCAGTGGTGTTTGTGTAGTGTAGTGGTTGTGCTGGGGTAGTGTTTTAGGCTTTAGGGTAGTGCAGCGGTGTTTGTGTAGTGTAGGGGGTCGTGTTTTAGGGTTTAGGGTAGTGCAGTGGTATTTGGGTAGTGTAGGGGGTCATGCGGGGGTGTTTTAGGGTTTAGGGTAGTGAAGTGGTGATTGGGTAGTGTAGGAGTTTGTGCTGGGCGTGGTATTTTAGCGTTTAGGGTAGTGCAGTGGTGTTTTGGTAGTGCAGGGGGTCGTGTTGAGGGTAGTTTTTGGGTTTAGGGTAGTGGAGTGGTGTTTGGGTAGTGTAGGGGGTCGTGCTGGGGTAGATTTAGGGTTTAAGGTAGTGCAGTTGTGTTTGGGTAGTGTAGGGGGTCCTGCTGGGTTTAGATTTAGGGTATAGGGTAGTGCATTGGTGTTTGAGTAGTGTAGGGAGTCGTGCCGGGGGTAGATTTAGGGTATAGGGTAGTGCATTGGTGTTTAGGTAGTGTAGGGGGTCGTGCTGAGGTTTGATATAGGGTTTAGGGTAGTGCAGTGGTGTTTGGGTAGTGTAGGGGTAGTGTTTTATGGTTTAGGGTAGTGCAGTGGTGTTTGTGTAGTGTAGGGGGTCATGCTGGTGGTAGTGTTTTAGGGTTTAGGGTAGTACAGTGATGTTTCTGTAGTGTAGGGGGTCGTACTTGGGGTAGATCCAGGGTTTATAGTAGTGCAGTGGTGTTTGGGTAGTGTAGGGGGTCATGCTAGGGTAGATTTATGGTTTAGAGTAGTGCAGTGGTGTTTGGGTAGTGTAGGGGGTCATGCTGGGGGTAGTGTTTTAGGGTTTAGGGTAGTGCAGTGGTGTTTGTGTAGTGTAGGGGTAGTGTTTTATGGTTTAGGGTAGTGCAGTGGTGTTTGTGTAGTATAGGAGGTCATGCTGGGGGTAGTGTTTTAGGGTTTATTGCAGTGCAGTGGTGTTTGTGTAGTGCAGGGGTCGTGTATTAGATTTTATGGTAGTGCAGTGGTCTTTGGGTAGTGTAGGGGGTCATTCGGAGGATAGTGTTTTAGGGTTTATGGTAGTGCAGTGGTGTTTGGGTAATGTAGGTGGTCTTGCTAGGGGTAGTGTTTTAGGGTTTAGGGTAGTGCAGTGGTGTTTGGGTAGTGTAGGGGGTCGGGTTGGGGATTGTGCTTAGGGTTTAGGGTAGAGCATTGGTGATTGTGTAGTGAAGGGTGTCGGGCTGGGGGTAGTGTTTTAGGGTTTATGGCAGTGCAGTGGTGTTTGTGTGGTGTAGGGGGTCATGCTGGGGGTACTGTTTTAGGGTTTAGGGCAGAGCAGTGGTGTTTGGGTAGTGTAGGGGGTCGTGCTGGGGGTATTGTTTTAGGGTTTACGGCAGTGCAGTGGTATTTGGGTAGTGTAGGGGGTCGTGCTATGGGTGGTGTTTTAGGGTTTAGGGCAGTGAAGTGGTGTTCGGGCAGTGTAGGGGGTCGTGCGAGGGTGGTGTTTCAGGGTAGTGCAGTTGTGTTCGGGCAGTGTAGGGGGTCGTGAGGGGGTAGTGTTTCAGAGTTTAGGGCAGTGCAGTGGTGTTCTGGCAGTGTAGGGGGTTGTGCGGAGGGTGGTCTTTTAGGGTTTAGGGCAGTGCAGTGGTGTTCAGGCAGTGTAGGGAGTCTTGCAGGGGGGGTGGTGTTTCAGGGCATAGGGCAGTGCAGTGGTGTTCGGGCATTGTAGGGGGTCATGCAGGGGGCTGGTGTTTCAGGGTTTAGGTCAGTGCAGTGGTGTTCGGGCACTCCAGGGGGTTATGCAGGGGTGTGGTGTTTCATGGTTTAGGGCAGTGCAGTGGTGTTCGGGCAGTGTAGGGTGTCGTGCTGGGGCTGGTGTTTCAGGGTTTAGGGCAGTGCAGTGGTGTTCGGGCAGTGTAGGGGGTCATGCAGGGGGTGGTGCTTTAGGGTTTAGGACAGTGCAGTGGTGTTCGGGCAGTGTAGAGGGTCATGCTGGAAGTGGTGTTTCAGGGTTTAGGGCAGTGCAGTGGTGTTCGGTCATTGTAGGGGGTCATGCTGGGGCTGGTGTTTCAGGGTTCAGGTTAGTGCAGTGGTGTTCGGGCAGTGTATGGGGTCGTGCTGGGGGTAGAGTTTCAGGGTTTAGGGCAGTGCAGTGGTGCTCGGGCAGTGTAGGGGGTCATGCTGGGAGTGGTGTTTCAGGGTTTAGGGCAGTGCAGTGGTGTTCGGGCAGTGTAGGGGATCGTGCTGGGGTGGTGTTTCAGGTCTTAGGGCAGTGCAGTTGTGTTCAGGCAGTGTAGGGGGTTGTGCTGGGGTGGTGTTTCAGGGTTTAAGGCAGTACAGTGGTGTTCGGGCAGTGTAGGGGGTCATGCTGGGGCTGGTGTTTCAGGGTTTAGGGCAGTGCAGTGGTGTTCGGGCAGTGTAGGGGGTCGTGCTGGGGCTGGTGTTTCAGGGTTTAGGGCAGTGCAGTGGTGTTTGTGTAGTGTAGGGGGTCATGTTGGGGGTAGTGTTTTAGGGTTTTGGGCAGTGCAGTGGTGTGTGGGCAGTGTAGGGGGTCGTGAGGGGGTAGTGTTTCAGAGTTTAGGGCAGTGCAGTGGTGTTCGGGCAGTGTAGGGGGTCGTACTGGGGCTGATGTTTCATGGTTTAGGGCAGTGCAGTGGTGTTCAAGCAGTGTAGGGGGTCATGCTGGGGCTGGTGTTTCAGGGTTTATTGCAGTGCAGTGGTGTTTGCGCCGTGTAGGGGGTCGTGCTGGGGCTAGTGTTTCAGGGTTTAGGGCAGTGGTGTTTATGTCGTGTAGTGGGTCATGCTGGTAGTAGTGTTTTATGGTATAGGGCAGTGCAGTTGTGTTTGGGTAGTGTAGGGGGTCGTGCTGGGGAAGTGTTTTAGGGTTTAGGGTAGTGCAATGGTGTTTGGGTAGTGTAGGGGGTACTTCTGGGGGTAGTGTTTTAGGGTTTAGGGTAGTGCTGTGGTGTTTGTGTAGTGTAGGGGGTCATGCTGGTAGTGTTTTAGGGTTTAGGTTAGTACAGTGATGCTTCTGTAGTGTAGGGGGTCGTGCTTGGGGTAGATTCAGGGTTTATGGTAGGGCAGTGGGGTTTGGGTGGTGTAGGGAGTCGTGCTAGGGTAGTGTTTTAGTGTTTAGGGTAGTGCAGTGGTGTTTGTGTAGTGTAGGGGGTAGTGTTTTATGGTTTAGGGTAGTGCAGTGGTGTTTGTGTAGTGTAGGGGTCCATGCTGGGGGTAGTGTTTTAGGGTTTATTGTAGTGCAGTGGTGTTTGTTTGTTTAGTGCAGGGGGTCATGTATTAGGGTTGAGGGTAGTGCAGCGGTCTTTGGATAGTGTAGGAGGTCGTGCGGGGGATAGTGTTTTAGGGTTTATGGTAGTGCAGTGGTGTTTGTGTAGTGGAGGGGTCCATGCTGGGGGTAGTGTTTTAGGGTTTATTGTAGTGCAGTGGTGTTTGTTTGTTTAGTGCAGGGGGTCGTGTATTAGGGTTGAGGGTAGTGCAGTGGTCTTTGGGTATTGTAGGGGGTCGTGCGGGGGGTAGTGTTTTAGGGTTTATGGTATTGCAGTGGTGTTTGGGTAATGTAGGGGTCTTGCTAGGGGTAGTGTTTTAGGGTTTAGGATAGTGCAGTGGTGTTTGGGTAGTCTAGGGGGTCAGGCTGGGGATAGTGTTTAGGGTTTAGGGTAGTGCCTTGGTGTTTATGTAGTGAAGGGGGTCGGGCTGAGGGTAGTGTTTTAGGGTTTATAGCAGTGCAATAATAGACAAACTAAGCTTGTTGCCAACACTCCTAGATCAGATAATTCAAATCAATAATCCTCCTTGGGCGTGAAGGGTATAACAAAAGAAAACGAATTGACAAAAATTAAAACAGAAAACAATCAAGATCTTTCAAGCCCAGATTATCCCAACGTCATAAAAACAGACAAACAGACAGACAATCAGGACAGATCAAGCAACAAAGATCGAAAACTGTCACGCAAACAAAAAAAACGCGACAGGAAAGCACGGAATAAACTGTCTCTGCCTTTAGAGCAGCATACAACAAAGATCTATCCAATGTTTCGCTTACCAGAGTTTGGTTATACAACAACAGCCTCGGTTAGTTCGACAGATGATCTCACCGATAGTATTATTTGCTTAGATCCGGCAGCAATTGAAAAACAAGTAGAAGGAAAAGGAGATAATAAACAAGGCCCAAATAATGAGGTGACCTGTGCTCGCTTAGATCCGGCAGCCATTGAAAAACAAGCAGAAGGATAGGGAGATAATAAACAAGGCCTAAATAAAGAGGTGACCCGAGTTGGAGACTTTACCGGAACCCAACAAACAACGAAGAACAAGTGCTCAAAAAACAAAAAAAAGGGAAAGGAATAGAAACCATCATTGAAGACGCGAGAAGTCTCGGCGAACAACAAGCTACGACTAGTAACCTGACAGCTCAAAATTGCCCTGAAGAAAAATGCCGTGGAAACAAAGTTGCAAATAATCAAGGACAATACAAATCAGAATCGGATCACGACACCAATAGAGATCGTGCAGATGGACGAAGAGAAACATGAAAACTGCCTGATAATCAAGATACTCCAAACATGGGGAACCAAAAGTACGGTGACAGCACAAAAGTTGCCCAGAAAACGGACATCCCAAAGTTCCAAATGCTTAGTCTAGGGGGAACCAACGGATTGGTGGAAAACCAAAAGAGACCACAATCGAAACAAGAAGCCGACTCAATCTTAAGGAGTACGGCACTGGAAGTAGAAACTACCTCGAGCGCAGGACGCCGGGTGGACGACCCTCTGGTCGATCAGTCTGCGATGGATCTCAAATCCCAACGGGTCAACATAAAAGTCGAAATTATAGGTGACTTAAAGCAAATTACACTCGGAAATAAGGAAGAACACTCAATGCCCCAGGCAGGCCATTGCAATGCATCAACAGAACGGCAATTATTGCTAATCCCAGAATACGATTCAAAAGGGCCCCATGATATATTGAATAGAGGGAACATATTGCAGCTAACATCAAACATTCCGGCATTAAAATACTTAACATCAGCGAATATACTGGCAGTAGAATTCATAGGAATGGAACACCAAAAGAGTAAGGAGCAAACACTGACCACCTGGCTGACAGAAGAAGACGTGCAGCACATCATGGATTCTAAGGTGCAATTTGAAGCTTGTGGAATTAAATTGCTAAAACCAGCGACCCCCCGTTATCCTGGCCCCCTAAACAACATTCTCAACCGTAGTAAAGGAAAAGCTCAAAGGCGAAACGATAACACACCTAACATTCAAACATTACTCAAAGGGGCAATTGGCGGCAACCTCTCTACAACACAGAAAGAGGGGCCACAAAATGACCGGGTAAACGGAATGGACGGGACTAAGGACAACTGGGGATGGTTGCCAGGAGTACTAACTTCGAAAACAAGCCTCTGACCAACGGAAAATAATCTACCAACTCAAGAAACAAGTAACATACAGGTGCTCTCGTGGAACATCGCGGGGGCAAAAAAATGGCTGGAGAACGGAGAACTCCCAAAAAAATGAGAAAATTATGATATAATAGCTTTGCAGGAAACCTGGGCTCTAGAAGCTCTCCCACTGGCAAACTACATCCACTATACAGTTCCAGCAACCAAAACCAAAACCTTCGGTCGACCAAAAGGGGGCTTGGCAGTCTTTATCTCTTCAGAGTTAAAGATTGAAAGTGAACAAATGGATTCAGAACGACCAAATATTCAATTGATCAAATTGACATTAGGGCCTGCTAATAGATCAAAAATCGTCCTCTTGATGAACACATACACACATCCTTCGGCCAGGACAAAATTGGCCCATAACAAACAACTAATCGGAATCATTACCAACATCCGGAGTACCTTTCCCTTGTGGGACTTGATACTCACAGGGGACTTTAATTCAAACCTAATTTATACTCCGGACGAGGACGAATCTACATCAGCAGACAACATATATTGGTCCGTCCCACATCAATACCAGCCAATGAGGCCAAAAGTGGACCACATAGGACAAGGGTTGGTTAATGCCTTAGAGTTTCTTGGGCTAAGAGTATTGAATGGTAGAACTCCAGACGACTTCCCCCCTAAGTTTACATTCCATGGGGGAAAGACAAGTTCCAGACTGGACTACACAGCAATCCCAGTATCGCTGATACCATCCCTATCGCACTTTTCGATAGAGTTCACAACCAGGAGTGACCATTCATATCAGCTGATACATTTTAGGTCAAAAATTACCAAACACCAGGTAAATACAACCATTGATGGTAACATACACACAGTGGACCTAAAACGTCTAAAATGGTCAAACGACACAATTGAAATATTGCAGTTAAAAATAAAAAACTTGTTAATTACTAGCAAAATTGGAGCCCAGGACAAAATACAAGCATGGGAAAGCTTCACAGTTGAGCTAAAAACATTAATGCCGTCAGGACAAAAGCAGCCCAAAGCCCGGGAAAAAACAATAACGTTAGGTCTGCGATCCCTGAAACGTAAACTCAAAAAAATACATAAGGATGCTAAAAAGAACAACTCCTGACACAGCAGCATGGGACAGTGTAAGACAGCTCAGGAAATGTTATAAAAAAGACCTCTGGGAAGAAAAAAAGAAAGAGCAACGACAAATTCTGGGCCGAACTCCTCTGTAGCTCAAAGAAATCCAACTCAAAGCAGTTTTGGATCATCATAAACAACCTGAACCGACCGGTTACAGTGTTATCCTCAAACATACAAGAACCTGAGTGGGTGGAATTTCTATCCAGGAGGTTCTGGGAAGCTCCCTTGTGTGAGAAGTTGGCCTGGTATATGCTGTTCACTAGTTCTAGTGACCACCTTGTACCATGCCAAGCAACCCTTATGGTGTGGTTGTAAGTCAACCTTTTTGGACTAGCTGCCCTAGTGGTAGCGTAGGCTAAGCAGTCTTTGAGGCTAAACTCGTGAAGCGTGTTAAGCAAGCTGTTTTACCAATAGTAACCCCCTTTTATACCAATGAAAGGACACCACACAGATATATATTCAAAATATATATGTATTTATTTCTCAAAGTAACCCCTAGTCTCTTTATGAGCACAGGAGCACAAATCGTCAAACAAGATTATCACAGAATACACAGAAGTTGCACTTTATATGGATAGGCCCTGGTGGCCACTCAAACCATATACTAAAATAGTGGTATAAGTACCACGAACAGAAAAGGGAAAAGGCCTAAGGCCTCTAGAATCGCTGGGCCTACAAGGAGCTAACGTCAGTTAGTGACCAGGAGGTCCACGGGTGGCGTGTGCAGAGCAAATAGTCACACGCGTGCTCCCATAGGTTTCAATGGGTGCGTAAAAAGTACAAAGTTACTGCAAAAGGAATCTTCCGGATGACCTAGGAACTTAAGATTTGGAACACAGGCACTAGAGATGTAATACTACACTTGGGCACAGGTGTGCCAGCTTTACCTCACCCACAGGAAGCGGGTGCATAGGCCTCGAAGTGCGTCGGGTTTCTTCTATCTGTTCCGTGGGGCCTGTAGACAAAAGTGCTGCAGGCGGTCGGTCGGGAAGAGATGCAGTGGATCCAAGAGTGGATCGGAGATGTTGAAGACCTGTAAGCAGAGGGGACAGTGTTCACAGTCACTAGCCAGTGACCAGCGTGGCACCAGGTGGGTACCAGGCGATGTCGGGTGCAAACAGGTGATGAGGGGTAGCTTGTCTCCGCAGCCACGTGGTCCCTGAAGGTCGACGACGTCCAGGAGTCGGCTCACGAGCTGTCCCACGCAGGCTCTCGCTGTCGGCGGTGTCGGCGACTTGATCGAAGCAAACAAGCCTTGGCAAAAGCAATTGCAGGAGGATTCGGAAATCAGCTGTTGGTTCTGACCAGCAAGGTCAGATGGATTGCTCCTTTGGAGGGGAGCAAGGGCCAGTCTGGAGCAACCAGACCAGCGGTGTTTGTCGTAGATTTCGTCGCCAAGATGGCCACTAGCCAGCGGGCCAGCAACCGGTTAGGCGCGTCGAGTGGCAAAATGCAGAAGGGCCCCACGCAGATCGTGGAGATGCTGGAGGGCTCACCTTTGGTGCAGATGCTGCTCGAGGGTTGGGCTTCTCAGGACCCAAAGCACAACTTGGAGGGAGCCTCGGTTGTTGCACTTGTCAGCTTGTCGTAGTCGTTCCAAGATGGCTGGCTCCACGTGTCTCGGTGCCTCCACGGGTCTCCTCTTTTCAGGGACTGTGGATCGGGCGGTGAGAGGTCTGGAGGTCCAGGTCTTGTCAGTCTCTGGGCTCGGGCTCCGGCGGGAGGCGGCGGCAAAGCAGACGTTGATGCGCTGGATGGTGCTTGCGTTAGCAAGGTGGTCACTCCCTGACCACAGGGGAGATTTTCTTCAGTCTTCTGTGCAGCAGAATGTCGAAGTTCCCGTCTTCTTCTTAGTTTCAAGTTGATTCCAGGATGTCTGAAGTCTTAGGACACAGCTCCTACCTTTAAGCGGATTCTAGGGGCCGGACTACCTGCTAGGTCCCTCCCTATGGGTGGGACCAGGAAGGGGGGTGGTTACACCCCCAATCCTTTGTCCAGCTCGCCCCAGGCCCGGGACTGGTGTGCCCCAGGACCGGTTTGAACTGGCATATGCACCGAGGCTCCTTGTGAGCCACAGGCATGTCTGGTTTCTTTCAAGCCCTACCTGACCAATACACAAAATCCTGTCTGGGGTGGTGCACGCACCTCCCCTGGCAGGAAACCCTTTGTCCACACCTCCCAAGCTGGAAGGACTCCCAGCAGCAGGAGGGCAGACTTGTGTCTGTGGTGGCAGCATCCATTTTGTGGAGCTGAGGCTATGTCTGATTTTACCCGGGTTTCAGGTACTGTACATGTCGTGTCCCTCTAGAAGGGTGGAATGCTAACCCCGTCGCCAGAATTGGCGAGGGGTTAGTATTCCAATTCGTATGACACCTTACTCGACATGTTTTGATAAAGCCAAACCAAAGATAGCATTTAACCGCGAGGTTCATAATGCACTTAAGAGTATATGGTATGACGATATCTGGAAACAGTAGAAGGAAGTTGTTCCGACCACTGCAGACAGGCTCAGCTCATGCCAGAGCACCATCTCACATGGAACCAAGCACTCTGCCTTCAGGATTGTTAAGGCCTGCCATAGGAGTGACTTATAGGTTACCAGGTGTCCCATTTAAGTTTAGGTATAGGTATACTACACCTAAGTAAGAGGTGATTACACCAACTTACCCCAGCTGAGTGATCAGCCAGTTGTGTCAGATTGTTAGGCCAAGCCTGGGGTGGCATAATACATGCTGCAGCCCTTGGCAGGCCTGGGGTACACCAATGCCCTGGGTACCTAGTGTACACTGGTACAGGGGCTGACAGGGTGATCCAACCAATTGGGTATGTACCTAGGGTACATGGAGTCCATTTTAAAGAGAGAGCAGATAGCCTGAGAGCCTGAATGGCAGGATCTCAGGCCAACTAAGTCGAAAAACCAGCTAGACACTAGGCAAAAATTTGGGGGTAACCATAGTCAGATATCCACCTTCCTACACAACCCCCCCCCAAACGAAGGGAGATAAGGCTGACCTTGACCAGGTAAGCCTATATTGCCCAAGTGGCCATATAAGGAGGAACCAGCACTGGCATGGTTACCCCCTGTCTCATGGTCCACTAAGCAATCCCTCACCCTAAGGGTATCAGAGGGTCTCCACCATAGGGAATCTCTACCTGTGGTGTGTCTTGGCAAAGTAAAAGGCTGGTGTTGAGATGGAGTACTGAAGTGAGTGTCCTCAAAGTGAGGCCTCAGCTTCCTCCAATCATCCTCCACCATGGATGCCTTTCTTTCTTTAACTGAGTTGCACTGTGCTCTCAGGGTCAGCCTCTGGCTACCTAAAGCTGGAGGCTGGGTCCCTTTTGTGGGCTTACTGGAGGGACGGGTCAGGTTTGGGGCCCTAAGGTCCCATGTTTGCCTGTGCCCAACAGAATCCCCCTGGGGGAGGTCCCTAACTACCTGTAAAGGAGATCCCTCAGGAATGTTTTTACCCATCACCTGACTAGGGCTACTAGCCAGGCAATCCTCATTCTTTTGATGGGGGGGTTCTTGTGGACAGGGGCCCTCTGGGGGTCCACTGGCCTCCCTGACCTCTGCAGCCCTGGGCTGACTGAGGCAGGGTAGAGAGAGGCAGGCTACCTGCACCAGACTGGATCCCACCTTGGAAGGGGCCACTGACATCAGAGGCTCTGCCAGGCCAGGCCTGGCTACCTCTGGGGCAGTTCCTTCACAAGGGGTGAGGTCAGATCCCTGAGGAGGCTGACCTTTTCCTAATGTCTGGGGAGAGGGAGACTTTTCTTCCTCCCCACTACTCTCAGTTTGTGTGGAGTGATCCATTGTTTCAGGCTTCACTACACCTATGTCAGTCTGAGTATAGGCTGAGACCATTACAGCCTTGCCAACCTTTTCAGGGGGGCACTCAGTTTGTGTTTGAGCTGTGACTGTCACAGCTCTGCCAGTCCCTACAGGGAAGTCTGTCTGTGCCTGGGCTGTGGCTACCACTG
Organism: Triturus cristatus; assembly: GCF_964204655.1. Taxonomy (NCBI): domain Eukaryota; kingdom Metazoa; phylum Chordata; class Amphibia; order Caudata; family Salamandridae; genus Triturus; species Triturus cristatus. Next base: position 638,963,285 of record NC_140579.1, on the reverse strand, counting down.
CCCTTCCAACCTTTTCAGGGAGGAAATCTATTTGGACAGGGGTTGTGAATGGCACAACCCCCCTACCCTTTTGTGAAAGGCCTACCATTTTAGAATGGGTGTCTTGTTCAACTCCAGCCCAAGCTGAGAGTTCTAAGTCATTCCCCAGTAAGCAGTCTACAGGCAAGGTTGGGGACACTGCTACCCTTTTAGGGCCAGTGACCCCTCCCCAGCTGAGACATACCTCTGCCATGGGATGACTGTTCTGTTTGCCATCAATGTTAGTCACCTGGTAGGAGAAACCGGGCAAAAGCTGCTCAGAGGGAACTAGCCAATGGGCCACCATTGTGATGCTAGCCCCAGTGTCTCTGTAGGCCTCAGCTTTTGTACCATTGATGTAGGGCTCCTGTCTGTACCTACCCAAAGTGTTGGGACAGGCAGTGAAGTTGGCAAACCCCATGCCACCATCACAGACAAGAGTGGTTGCTGTAGGGGAATTGGCTAAGCCAGGGTCCCCCTGTGTTCCCCAAGTAAACCCACCCAGATTTCTGGGGGCACTCCCACCACCTGGGGGATTACTGCTAACAGTAATAGGTGGTGTGACAGGAGTAATTGGAGGAACAGTTTTGTTTTTAGCCCTTGGGCAACCGCTGTCAGTTTTCCAATGCCCAGGAGTTTTACACTCATGGCAGTAGGGCTTTTTAGCTGTGGTAGAGGAGGGAGCTTGGGACCCACCACCCTGTGTGGAGTTTTGGGGCCCTGAGGAAGGTTTCTCTTTTTCTTTATCCCCACCCTTCTCTTGAGGCTTGGTGGTATCTTTCTTTTGGTCACCACCCTGGTTTTTAGGCCTGATCCTGGTCCTGACCCATTTATCTGCCCTCTTTCCCAATTCTTGGGGAGAGGTCAAATCTGAGTCTACCAGGTGTTGATGGAGAAGCTGGTTTTGACAATTACTTAAAATCTGCTCTCTCATCATCAAATTGTACAATCCTGTATAATCAGACACCTTACTTCCCAGCAACCAACCCTCCAAAGCCTTAGTGGCACATTCCACATATTCAGACCAGTCCTGAGTCTGTGTCTTCTGGGTGTCTCTGAACATTAACCTGTACTGTTCAGTGGTTAAGCCTAACCCATCAACTAGGACACTCTTCAGGACTCTGTAATTTCTGACATCCTCTTCTCTAACAGTGAGGAGTCTATCTCTGCCTCTCCCCTCAAAGGAGAGCCATAAGATTGCTGCCCACTGGTCTTCAGGAACCTGCTGCACTTTGCAGGCTCTCTCAAGAGCAGTCATCCATTTGTGGATGTCATCCCCACTTTTGTAGGGGGGCACAATCTTGGACAGGTTCCTATTGTCAAAGACCCTATCTTTGTCCCTAGGGACATTGCTGCCACCAGTGGGTATAGACCCACTCTCTCTATGCTGCCTAGCCTTGCTCAGTTTTTCTTCCATCAGGGCTACTTCTAGCTCCTGCTTCCTGATCCTCAGCTGGGCTTCCTGCATTCTGGCCTCATGTTCCCTCCTCTGAGGGGTGGTCATCCTTTTCCTGGAGTGACCTTGAGAGCCTCTAGAGCCATGAGAAGCATTGGAGTCACCTGAGCGATTCCTTTGCCTCCCAAGCCCTGTGTTAAGTCCACTGGGGAGATCCAATGGGGGGAACCCATTGTCAGTCCCCAATAGCCTTAGTTTAGCTGGGCCAAGTATAATACTTGGCACTGGGCTAGTTCTCCCTTCATCATCACTACTTTCTGTATCCTCACCACTTTCCTCCCCTGTAGTATGGTTCTCATCTAAGGGATGGCTATTGGAACTGGGTACCTCTGTAGTATCTTCAGAAGGGGGGCCTCCTGTTCCTGACCCTAAGGGGGCTAACTGGGAAGCTTTCTTGAGTGCTCTCTGATTCTCATCATTCTGTAAGAGCTCTCTGAGCTCAGCAGAGTTTGGGTTCTTGGGCTGTTTAAGGCCTCTAAGAGTTGCCAAATGCCTGAGCTCATTCTGATTAAGGGTAGCAAAGCTGGATGGTGCCCTCTGGGGGTCACTCTCAACAGAGATGGGTACAGTGGACCCCTCTGCCCCGGCCATTGCTCTTAAGTGTGGGTGGATGTGTTGCAATCTACCTACACTTGGGTTTACCTACTAAACCTATCTAGTAGTTGTAGTCAGGGTGTGCTACTCCCTTTGCTCTACAACAACTAAGTTCAGTAGAACTTAAGTATATCTAATCTTCTTTTATATGTACCTACAGGTACCTATGTGATCTTTCAATTGGTAACCAAGAGATTACAATGGTAAAACACAGCAAGCTCAAATCCAACCGCTGCTCACCAATGTGAGAAGTTGGCCTGGTATATGCTGTTCACTAGTTCTAGTGACCACCTTGTACCATGCCAAGCAACCCTTATGGTGTGGTTGTAAGTCAACCTTTTTGGACTAGCTGCCCTAGTGGTAGCGTAGGCTAAGCAGTCTTTGAGGCTAAACTCGTGAAGCGTGTTAAGCAAGCTGTTTTACCAATAGTAACCCCCTTTTATACCAATGAAAGGACACCACACAGATATATATTCAAAATATATATGTATTTATTTCTCAAAGTAACCCCTAGTCTCTTTATGAGCACAGGAGCACAAATCGTCAAACAAGATTATCACAGAATACACAGAAGTTGCACTTTATATGGATAGGCCCTGGTGGCCACTCAAACCATATACTAAAATAGTGGTATAAGTACCACGAACAGAAAAGGGAAAAGGCCTAAGGCCTCTAGAATCGCTGGGCCTACAAGGAGCTAACGTCAGTTAGTGACCAGGAGGTCCACGGGTGGCGTGTGCAGAGCAAATAGTCACACGCGTGCTCCCATAGGTTTCAATGGGTGCGTAAAAAGTACAAAGTTACTGCAAAAGGAATCTTCCGGATGACCTAGGAACTTAAGATTTGGAACACAGGCACTAGAGATGTAATACTACACTTGGGCACAGGTGTGCCAGCTTTACCTCACCCACAGGAAGCGGGTGCATAGGCCTCGAAGTGCGTCGGGTTTCTTCTATCTGTTCCGTGGGGCCTGTAGACAAAAGTGCTGCAGGCGGTCGGTCGGGAAGAGATGCAGTGGATCCAAGAGTGGATCGGAGATGTTGAAGACCTGTAAGCAGAGGGGACAGTGTTCACAGTCACTAGCCAGTGACCAGCGTGGCACCAGGTGGGTACCAGGCGATGTCGGGTGCAAACAGGTGATGAGGGGTAGCTTGTCTCCGCAGCCACGTGGTCCCTGAAGGTCGACGACGTCCAGGAGTCGGCTCACGAGCTGTCCCACGCAGGCTCTCGCTGTCGGCGGTGTCGGCGACTTGATCGAAGCAAACAAGCCTTGGCAAAAGCAATTGCAGGAGGATTCGGAAATCAGCTGTTGGTTCTGACCAGCAAGGTCAGATGGATTGCTCCTTTGGAGGGGAGCAAGGGCCAGTCTGGAGCAACCAGACCAGCGGTGTTTGTCGTAGATTTCGTCGCCAAGATGGCCACTAGCCAGCGGGCCAGCAACCGGTTAGGCGCGTCGAGTGGCAAAATGCAGAAGGGCCCCACGCAGATCGTGGAGATGCTGGAGGGCTCACCTTTGGTGCAGATGCTGCTCGAGGGTTGGGCTTCTCAGGACCCAAAGCACAACTTGGAGGGAGCCTCGGTTGTTGCACTTGTCAGCTTGTCGTAGTCGTTCCAAGATGGCTGGCTCCACGTGTCTCGGTGCCTCCACGGGTCTCCTCTTTTCAGGGACTGTGGATCGGGCGGTGAGAGGTCTGGAGGTCCAGGTCTTGTCAGTCTCTGGGCTCGGGCTCCGGCGGGAGGCGGCGGCAAAGCAGACGTTGATGCGCTGGATGGTGCTTGCGTTAGCAAGGTGGTCACTCCCTGACCACAGGGGAGATTTTCTTCAGTCTTCTGTGCAGCAGAATGTCGAAGTTCCCGTCTTCTTCTTAGTTTCAAGTTGATTCCAGGATGTCTGAAGTCTTAGGACACAGCTCCTACCTTTAAGCGGATTCTAGGGGCCGGACTACCTGCTAGGTCCCTCCCTATGGGTGGGACCAGGAAGGGGGGTGGTTACACCCCCAATCCTTTGTCCAGCTCGCCCCAGGCCCGGGACTGGTGTGCCCCAGGACCGGTTTGAACTGGCATATGCACCGAGGCTCCTTGTGAGCCACAGGCATGTCTGGTTTCTTTCAAGCCCTACCTGACCAATACACAAAATCCTGTCTGGGGTGGTGCACGCACCTCCCCTGGCAGGAAACCCTTTGTCCACACCTCCCAAGCTGGAAGGACTCCCAGCAGCAGGAGGGCAGACTTGTGTCTGTGGTGGCAGCATCCATTTTGTGGAGCTGAGGCTATGTCTGATTTTACCCGGGTTTCAGGTACTGTACATGTCGTGTCCCTCTAGAAGGGTGGAATGCTAACCCCGTCGCCAGAATTGGCGAGGGGTTAGTATTCCAATTCGTATGACACCTTACTCGACATGTTTTGATAAAGCCAAACCAAAGATAGCATTTAACCGCGAGGTTCATAATGCACTTAAGAGTATATGGTATGACGATATCTGGAAACAGTAGAAGGAAGTTGTTCCGACCACTGCAGACAGGCTCAGCTCATGCCAGAGCACCATCTCACATGGAACCAAGCACTCTGCCTTCAGGATTGTTAAGGCCTGCCATAGGAGTGACTTATAGGTTACCAGGTGTCCCATTTAAGTTTAGGTATAGGTATACTACACCTAAGTAAGAGGTGATTACACCAACTTACCCCAGCTGAGTGATCAGCCAGTTGTGTCAGATTGTTAGGCCAAGCCTGGGGTGGCATAATACATGCTGCAGCCCTTGGCAGGCCTGGGGTACACCAATGCCCTGGGTACCTAGTGTACACTGGTACAGGGGCTGACAGGGTGATCCAACCAATTGGGTATGTACCTAGGGTACATGGAGTCCATTTTAAAGAGAGAGCAGATAGCCTGAGAGCCTGAATGGCAGGATCTCAGGCCAACTAAGTCGAAAAACCAGCTAGACACTAGGCAAAAATTTGGGGGTAACCATAGTCAGATATCCACCTTCCTACACCTTGCTAGAACCAATCATGGGAAACATCTATGATCAAGGGGCAGTTCATGTAAAGCCCACTGGGTTCTTGGAAAGCACCAGCTCAGAAGACGCCGCAACTTCAAAACAGAAGGAACAATCGAACGTGGTCACAAATCCAATGGAGGAAAATGTCTCCCCGATTCCAGCCATAAGTAACTTGTCCCCTTCGATTGAAGGAGTTAGACGTATAATTAAGAAAGCCAAAAACGACGGTGCACCAGACCCCAACGGAATCCCCCAAGCAATCTTCAAATATGATATTCCGTTTTGGGGCAAACACCTTTCCAACTTATATCAAGAAATAGAGAAACTAAACATCACACCAGTAAACTGGCAAGGTTCGATCCTGACACCTTTATTCAAAGGAGGAGACAGAGCTAATCCGGCGCACTACAGATTGATAGCCCTGCTGGATGTAGAGACCAAATATTATGCCTCCCTGATACTAGAAGAGCTTAAGGCATGGTCTGACGACCTTAACCTAATTCCGGAAAACCAGACGGGCTTTAGACAAGGCCTTGGAATGACGACGAACATTTTAGGTCTTTCGCTAATTACAAACAAGTGTAAGCAGAGGAAACTGCAACTTTACCTCTGCTTTATAGACCTAAAAGCAGCCTTCGACAGTGTTGATTGCCATCTTCTGTGGAAAAAGCTGCGAGCCTGGGGTATCCCTGTTATTCTATTCAAACACCTGGCTAAGGATTAAGATAGGTGATGGGTCAAGACTCTCAAGGAAGCTGACAACCACCAGAGGCTTAAAACAAGGGTGTGTTCTGGCCCCCCATCTTTTTAATCTGTTCTTATCTGACCTCTCTCAAAGGCTGGACTGTACCAATACCCATCCACCAAAGCTTGGCGAACTGAGACTTTCTCATCTCTCATACGCGGATGACGTGGTACTAATGAGCCAAACAAACATTGTCCTGCAAAGATGCCTGAATGAAATGTCAGTTTACATTTCAGAAAACAAACTTGAAATAAACACATCCAAAACAAAAACTATGGTGATTGGAAAAAAACAGTTAAGAAAACAGATAATCTGGCTTAACGGAATCCAACTCGAGGAGGTAAAAAAATACAAATACTTAGGCCTTTATATTGACAACTCAAGAAATCTTACGGAGCATAAAAAATATATGTCTCAGAGATCAATTGCACTAACATTTGCTTTTAGCTTATTAGCTAAAAAGCTGAAGGGCCCCTCCTATAAACCTTTGCTCGCCGTAATGGAGGCAAAAACCCTGCCAACTTTAACATATGCCAGCGCGGCCTTCCATGGCGAGGATGAAGAGCTCCTAAAACAACAAAAAAGTATTCGAGATTCCAAGGTCAGCTTCCCCAGCCCAGATTCGGCTGGAATTCGGCCTTACAAATGAAGAAGTTGGCAGAATGTACGCGACGGTGAAAACCTGGTACCGCTTTAAGCTAAACGCCGCTACATCAAAAATCAACGAGGCCATCTGGACTGAACTAAACCAAGACAAATCTTCTCCTTTCAATCAATACCTTTGCAAATCACTTTCGGCCACATGTACGACGGAAATATGGAACAAAAACTTGCCGTACCAATCGTTTAAACAAGTTGTAAATAGAGCATCAAAAACCCATTCACTGCTACTGGACAAAAATATCCTAAGATCAAGGTCCCACGCCTGGATGGTGATAAACCACTATAAGTCCCTTGCACCGGCGGCTTATTTATGCGAAACTAACTCAACGTAAAAAAACAACTTATGGCACTGCGTTTTGGAACACTACCATCCCAGGCTGAGCAGCCAGTTTGGCTGAACACAGGCCCTAAATCGTGCCGGCTGTGTAATTATCACAAAGAAGACTTTATCCATATAATTTGCACATGTAAAAAACTGCGGGTTGAATGTGTAATCTTTCTAAAGGCAAGTTTCAACGAAAGAGGTATTAGATCCTGCAGAGCCGCAATAATGGCGTGCCTAAGCCCCTCAGACCCCCCACTGCATGGCAGATTGATCAAATTTCTTAAAGCCTTTAAAAAGCTTTGCTAAAAGGGTCGGAAGCTGGACAAATGAGGTCTAACTTTCTGCATTGAACTTTCAAGAAACAAAATGATTTTATACTTAAATTTCTGCTTTTAACTGTTTATCGTAATATTGTGCTTTTGCTACTTGTTTTAAATTGTTATGGTTTTAACTAACTAAATAATAAACATTACTTACTTACTTACAGTGCAGTGATGTTTTTTTAGTGTAGGGGTCATGCTGGGGTACTGTTTTAGGGTTTAGGGAAGAGCAGCGTTGTTTGGGTAGTGTAGGGGGTCGTGCTGGGGGTAGTGTTTTAGGGTTTAGGGCAGTGCAGTGGTGTTCAGGTAATGTAGTGGGTTGTGCTGTGGGTGGTGCTTTAGGGTTTAGGGCAGTGCAGTGGTGTTCGGGCAGTGTAGGGGGTCGTGCGAGGGTGGTGTTTCAGGGTTTAGGGCAGTGCAGTGGTGTTTGGGCTGTTTAGGGGGTCGTGAGGGGGTGGTGTTTCAGAGTTTAGGGCAGTGCAGTGGTGTTCGGGCAGTGTAGGGGGTCGTGCGGAGGGTGGTCTTTTAGGGTTTAGGCCAGTGCAGTGGTGTTTAGGCAGTGTAGGGTGTCTTGCAGGGTGGTGGTGTTTCAGGGTTTAGGGCAGTGCAGTGGTGTTAGGGCAGTGTAGGGGGTCATGCAGGGGGTAGTGTTTTAGGGTTTAGGGTAGCTCAGTGATGTTTGGGTAATGTAGGGGGTACTGCTGGGAGTAGTGTTTTAGGGTTTAGGGTAGTGAAGTGGTGTTTGTGTAGTGTAGGAGGTAGTGTTTTGTGGTTTAGGGTAGTGCAATGGTGTTTGTGTAGTTTAGGGGGTCGTGCTGGAGGTAGTGTTTTAGGGTTTATGGTAGTGCAGTGGTCTTTGGGTAGTGTAGGGGGTTGTGCGTGGGTAGTGTTTAAGGGTTTATGGTAGTGCAGTGGTGTTTGGGTAATGTAGGGGGTCTTGCTAGGGGTAGTGTTTTAGGGTTTAGGATAGTGCAGTGGTGTTTGGGTAGTGTAGGGGGTTGTGCTGACAGTGGTGTTTCAGGGTTAAGGGTAGTGCAGTGATGTTAGGGTAGTATAGGGGGTCATGCTGGGGGTAGTGGTTTAGGGCTTAGGGTAGTGCAGTGGTGTTTGGTTTGTGAAGGAGGTTTTGCTGGGGGTAGTGTTTTAGGGTTTAGGGTAGTGCAATGGTATTTGGGTAGTGTAGGGGGTACTGCTGGGGGTAGTGTTTTAGGGTTAAGGGTAGTGCAGTGGTGTTTGGATGGTATAGGGGGTATTGCTGGGGGTAGTGTTTTAGGGTTTAGGGTAGTGCAGTGGTGCTTGTGTAGTGTAGGGGGTAGTGTTTTATGGTTTAGGGTAGTGCAGTGGTGTTTGTGTAGTGTTGGGGGTCATGCTGGTGGTAGTGTTTTAGCGTTTAGGGTAGTACAGTGATGTTTCTGTAGTGTAGGGGGTCGTACTTGGGGTAGATTCAGGGTTTATGGTAGTGCAGTGGTGTTTGGGTAGTGTAGGGGGTCGTGCTAGGGTAGATTTAGAGTTTAGGTTAGTGCAGTGGTGTTAGGGTAGTGTAGAGAGTCGTGCTGGGGGGAGTGTTTTAGGATTTAGTGGAGTGCAGTGGTGTTTGTGTAGTGTAGGGGGTTGTGCTGGGGGTAGTGTTTTACGGTTTAGGGTAGTGCAGTGGTGTTTGTGTAGTGTAGGGGTAGTGTTTTATGGTTTAGGGTAGTGCAGTGGTGTTTGTGTAGTGTAGGGGGTCATGCTGGGGGTAGTGTTTTAGGGTTTATTGTAGTGCAGTGGTGTTTGTGTAGTGCAGGGGGTCGTGTATTAGGGTTTAGGGTAGTGCAGTGGTCTTTGGGTATTGTAGGGGGTCGTGCGGGGGTAGTGTTTTAGGATTTATGGTAGTGCAGTGGTGTTTGGGTAATGTAGGGGGTCTTGCTAGGGGTAGTGTTTTAGGGTTTAGGGTAGTGCAGTGGTGTTTGGGTAGTGTAGGGGATCGGGCTGGAGTAGTGTTTAGAGTTTATGGTAGTGTATTGGTGTTTGTGTAGTGTAGAGGGTCATGCTGGGGGTACTGTTTTAGTGTTTAGGGCAGAGCAGTGGTGTTTGGGTAGTGTAGGGGGTCGTACTGGGGGCAGTGTTTTAGGGTTTGTGGCAGTGCAGTGGTGTTCGGGCAGTGTAGTGGGTTGTGCTGTGGGTGGTGTTTTAGGGTTTAGGGCAGTGCAGTGGTGTTCGGGCAGTGTAGGGGGTCGTGCGAGGGTGGTGTTTCAGGGTTTAGGGCAGTGCAGTGGTGTTCGGGCAGTGTAGGGGTAGTGAGGGTGCTATGTTTCAGAGTTTAGGGCAGTGCAGTGGTGTTCGAGCAGTGTAGGGGGTCGTGCAGAATGAGGTCTTTTAGGGTTTAGGGCAGTGCAGTGGTGTTCAGGCAGTGTAGGGGGTCTTGCAGGGGGCTGGTGTTTCAGGGTTTTGGTCACTGCAGTGGTGTTCGGGCAGTGCAGGGGGTCGTGCAGGGGTGTGGTGTTTCATGGTTTAGGGCAGTGCAGTGGTGTTGGGGTTTGTGCTGGGGGTAGTGTTTCAGGGTTTAGGGTAGTGCAGTGCTGTTCGGGTAGTATAGTGGGTCATGCTGGGGGTATTTGTTTAGGACTTAGTGTAGTGCAGTGGTGTTTGTGTAGTGTAGGGGGTTGTGCTGGGGGTAGTGTTTTACGGTTTAGGGTAGTGCAGTGGTGTTTGTGTAGTGTAGGGGTAGTGTTTTATGGTTTAGGGTAGTGCAGTGGTGTTTGGGTAATGTAGGGGGTCTTGCTAGGGGTAGTGTTTTAGGGTTTAGGATAGTGCAGTGGTGTTTGGGTAGTGTAGGGGGTTGTGCTGACAGTGGTGTTTCAGGGTTAAGGGTAGTGCAGTGCTGTTCGGGTAGTATAGGGGGTCATGCTGGGGGTAGTGGTTTAGGGCTTAGGGTAGTGCAGTGGTGTTTGGTTTGTGAAGGAGGTTTTGCTGGGGGTAGTGTTTTAGGGTTTAGGGTAGTGCAATGGTATTTGGGTAGTGTAGGGGGTACTGCTGGGGGTAGTGTTTTAGGGTTAAGGGTAGTGCAGTGGTGTTTGGATGGTATAGGGGGTATTGCTGGGGGTAGTGTTTTAGGGTTTAGGGTAGTGCAGTGGTGCTTGTGTAGTGTAGGGGGTAGAGTTTTATGGTTTAGGGTAGTGCAGTGGTGTTTGTGTAGTGTTGGGGGTCATGCTGGTGGTAGTGTTTTAGCGTTTAGGGTAGTACAGTGATGTTTCTGTAGTGTAGGGGGTCGTACTTGGGGTAGATTCAGGGTTTATGGTAGTGCAGTGGTGTTTGGGTAGTGTAGGGGGTCGTGCTAGGGTAGATTTAGAGTTTAGGTTAGTGCAGTGGTGTTAGGGTAGTGTAGAGAGTCGTGCTGGGGGGAGTGTTTTAGGATTTAGTGGAGTGCAGTGGTGTTTGTGTAGTGTAGGGGGTTGTGCTGGGGGTAGTGTTTTACGGTTTAGGGTAGTGCAGTGGTGTTTGTGTAGTGTAGGGGTAGTGTTTTATGGTTTAGTGTAGTGCAGTGGTGTTTGTATAGTGTAGGGGGTCATGCTGGGGGTAGTGTTTTAGGGTTTATTGTAGTGCAGTGGTGTTTGTGTAGTGCAGGGGGTCGTGTATTAGGGTTTAGGGTAGTGCAGTGGTCTTTGGGTATTGTAGGGGGTCATGCGGGGGTAGTGTTTTAGGATTTATGGTAGTGCAGTGGTGTTTGGGTAATGTAGGGGGTCTTGCTAGGGGTAGTGTTTTAGGGTTTAGGGTAGTGCAGTGGTGTTTGGGTAGTGTAGGGGATCGGGCTGGAGTAGTGTTTAGAGTTTATGGTAGTGCATTGGTGTTTGTGTAGTGTAGGGGGTCATGCTGGGGGTCCTGTTTTAGTGTTTAGGGCAGAGCAGTGGTGTTTGGGTAGTGTAGGGGGTCGTACTGGGGGCAGTGTTTTAGGGTTTGTGGCAGTGCAGTGGTGTTCGGGCAGTGTAGTGGGTTGTGCTGTGGGTGGTGTTTTAGGGTTTAGGGCAGTGCAGTGGTGTTCGGGCAGTGTAGGGGGTCGTGCGAGGGTGGTGTTTCAGGGTTTAGGGCAGTGCAGTGGTGTTCGGGCAGTGTAGGGGGTAGTGAGGGTGCTATGTTTCAGAGTTTAGGGCAGTGCAGTGGTGTTCGAGCAGTGTAGGGGGTCGTGCAGAATGAGGTCTTTTAGGGTTTAGGGCAGTGCAGTGGTGTTCAGGCAGTGTAGGGCGTCTTGCAGGGGGCTGGTGTTTCAGGGTTTTGGTCACTGCAGTGGTGTTCGGGCAGTGCAGGGGGTCGTGCAGGGGTGTGGTGTTTCATGGTTTAGGGCAGTGCAGTGGTGTTGGGGTTTGTGCTGGGGGTAGTGTTTCAGGGTTTAGGGTAGTGCAGTGCTGTTCGGGTAGTATAGTGGGTCATGCTGGGGGTATTTGTTTAGGACTTAGTGTAGTGCAGTGGTGTTTGGTTTGTGAAGGGGGTTTTGCTTGGGGTAGATTCAGGGTTTATGGTAGGGCAATGGTGTTTGGGTAGTGTAGGGGGTCATGCTAGAGTAGTGTTTTAGTGTTTAGGGTAGTGCAGTAGTGTTTGTGTAGTGTAGGGGTAGTGTTTTATGGTTTAGGGTAGTGCAGTGGTGTTTGTGTAGTGTAGGGGGTCATGCTGGAGGTAGTGTTTTAGGGTTTAGGGTAGTTCAGTGATGTTTCTGTAGTGTAGGGGGTTGTGCTGGGGGTGGTGTTTCAGGGTTTAGGGCAGTGCAGTGGTGTTTGGGCAGTGTAGGGGGTCGTGCTGGGGCTGGTGTTTCAGGGTTTAGGGCAGTTGTTTTCGGGCAGTGTAGGGGGTTGTGCTGGGACTGGTGGTTCAGGGTTTAGGGCAGTGCAGTGGTGTTCGCGCAGTGTAGTGGGTCGTGCTGGGGCTAGTGTTTCAGGGTTTAGGGCAGTGCAGTGGTGTATATGTAGTGTAGTGGGTCATGCTGGGAGTAGTGTTTTAGGGTATAGGGCAGTGCAGTGGTGTTTGGGTAGTGTAGGGGGTCGTGCTGGGGAAGTGTTTTAGGGATTAGGGTAGTGCAATGGTGTTTGGGTAGTATAGGGGATACTGCTGGGGGCAGTGTTTTAGGGTTTAGGGTAGTGCAGTGGTGTTTGGGTGGTGTATGGGGTCTTGCTGGGGGTAGTGTTTTAGGGTTTAGGGTAGTGCAGTGGTGTTTGGGTAGTGTAGGGGGTCGTGCTGGGGTAGTGTTTTGGGGTTTAGGGTAGTGCAGTGGTGTTTGTGTAGTGTAGGGGTAGTGTTTTATGGTTTAGGGTAGTAAAGTGGTGTTCGTGTAGTGTAGGGGGTCGTGCTGATAGTAGTGTTTTAGGGTTTAGGGTAGTACAGTGATGTTTCTGTAATGTAGGGGGTCGTGCTTGGGGTAGATTCAGGGTTTATGATATGGCAATGGTGTTTGGGTAGTGTAGGGGGTCGTGCTAGAGTAGTGTTTTAGTGTTTAGGGTAGTGCAGTGGTGTTTGTGTAGTGTAGGGGTAGTGTTTTATGGTTTAGGGTAGTGCAGTGGTGTTTGTGTATTGTAGGGGTTCATGCTGGGGGTAGTGTTTTAGGGTTTATTGTAGTGCAGTGGTGTTTGTTTAGTGCAGGGGGTCGTGTATTATGATTTAGGGTAGTGCAGTGGTCTTTGGGTAGTGTAGGGGGTCATGCGGGGGGTAGCGTTTTGGGTTTATGGTGGTGCAGTGGTGTTTGGGTAATGTAGGGAGTCTTGCTAGGGGTAGTGTTTTAGGGTTTAGGATAGTGCAGTGGTGTTTGGGTAGTGTAGGGGATCGGACTGGGGGTAGTGTTTAGGGTTTAGGGTAGTGCATTGGTGTTTGTGTAGTGAAGGGGGTCTTGCTGGGGGTAGTGTTTTAGGGTTTATGGCAGTGCATTGGTGTTTGTGTAGTGTAGGGGGTCATGCTGGGGGTACTGTTTTAGTGTTTAGGGCAGAGCAGTGGTGTTTGGGTAGTGTAGGGGGTCGTACTGGGGGCAGTGTTTTAGGGTTTGTGGCAGTGCAGTGGTGTTCGGGCAGTGTAGTGGGTTGTGCTGTGGGTGGTGTTTTAGGGTTTAGGGCAGTGCAGTGGTGTTCGGGCAGTGTAGGGGGTCGTGCGAGGGTGGTGTTTCAGGGTTTAGGGCAGTGCAGTGGTGTTCGGGCAGTGTAGGGGGTAGTGAGGGTGCTATGTTTCAGAGTTTAGGGCAGTGCAGTGGTGTTCGAGCAGTGTAGGGGGTCGTGCAGAATGAGGTCTTTTAGGGTTTAGGGCAGTGCAGTGGTGTTCAGGCAGTGTAGGGGGTCTTACAGGGGGCTGGTGTTTCAGGGTTTTGGTCACTGCAGTGGTGTTCGGGCAGTGCAGGGGGTCGTGCAGGGGTGTGGTGTTTCATGGTTTAGGGCAGTGCAGTGGTGTTGGGGTTTGTGCTGGGGGTAGTGTTTCAGGGTTTAGGGTAGTGCAGTGCTGTTCGGGTAGTATAGTGGGTCATGCTGGGGGTATTTGTTTAGGACTTAGTGTAGTGCAGTGGTGTTTGGTTTGTGAAGGGGGTTTTGCTTGGGGTAGATTCAGGGTTTATGGTAGGGCAATGGTGTTTGGGTAGTGTAGGGGGTCATGCTAGAGTAGTGTTTTAGTGTTTAGGGTAGTGCAGTAGTGTTTGTGTAGTGTAGGGGTAGTGTTTTATGGTTTAGGGTAGTGCAGTGGTGTTTGTGTAGTGTAGGGGGTCATGCTGGAGGTAGTGTTTTAGGGTTTAGGGTAGTTCAGTGATGTTTCTGTAGTGTAGGGGGTTGTGCTGGGGGTGGTGTTTCTGGGTTTAGGGCAGTGCAGTGGTGTTTGGGCAGTGTAGGGGGTCGTGCTGGGGCTGGTGTTTCAGGGTTTAGGGCAGTTGTTTTCGGGCAGTGTAGGGGGTTGTGCTGGGACTGGTGGTTCAGGGTTTAGGGCAGTGCAGTGGTGTTCGTGCAGTGTAGTGGGTCGTGCTGGGGCTAGTGTTTCAGGGTTTAGGGCAGTGCAGTGGTGTATATGTAGTGTAGTGGGTCATGCTGGGAGTAGTGTTTTAGGGTATAGGGCAGTGCAGTGGTGTTTGGGTAGTGTAGGGGGTCGTGCTGGGGAAGTGTTTTAGGGATTAGGGTAGTGCAATGGTGTTTGGGTAGTATAGGGGATACTGCTGGGGGCAGTGTTTTAGGGTTTAGGGTAGTGCAGTGGTGTTTGGGTGGTGTATGGGGTCTTGCTGGGGGTAGTGTTTTAGGGTTTAGGGTAGTGCAGTGGTGTTTGGGTAGTGTAGGGGGTCGTGCTGGGGTAGTGTTTTGGGGTTTAGGGTAGTGCAGTGGTGTTTGTGTAGTGTAGGGGTAGTGTTTTATGGTTTAGGGTAGTAAAGTGGTGTTCGTGTAGTGTAGGGGGTCGTGCTGATAGTAGTGTTTTAGGGTTTAGGGTAGTACAGTGATGTTTCTGTAGTGTAGGGGGTCGTGCTTGGGGTAGATTCAGGGTTTATGATATGGCAATGGTGTTTGGGTAGTGTAGGGGGTCGTGCTAGAGTAGTGTTTTAGTGTTTAGGGTAGTGCAGTGGTGTTTGTGTAGTGTAGGGGTAGTGTTTTATGGTTTAGGGTAGTGCAGTGGTGTTTGTGTATTGTAGGGGTTCATGCTGGGGGTAGTGTTTTAGGGTTTATTGTAGTGCAGTGGTGTTTGTTTAGTGCAGGGGGTCGTGTATTATGATTTAGGGTAGTGCAGTGGTCTTTGGGTAGTGTAGGGGGTCATGCGGGGGGTAGTGTTTTGGGTTTATGGTGGTGCAGTGGTGTGTGGGTAATGTAGGGGGTCTTGCTAGGGGTAGTGTTTTAGGGTTTAGGATAGTGCAGTGGTGTTTGGGTAGTGTAGGGGATCGGACTGGGGGTAGTGTTTAGGGTTTAGGGTAGTGCATTGGTGTTTGTGTAGTGAAGGGGGTCTTGCTGGGGGTAGTGTTTTAGGGTTTATGGCAGTGCAGTGGTGTTTTTGTAGTGTAGTGGGTCTTGCTGGGGGTACTGTTTTAGGGTTTAAGGCAGAGCAGTGGTGTTCGGGGAGTGTAGGGGGTCATGAGGGGGTGGTGTTGCAGAGTTTAGGGCAGTGCAGTGGTGTTCGGGCAGTGTAGGGGGTCGTGCGGAGGGTGGTCTTTTAGGGTTTAGGGAAGTGCAGTGGTGTTCAGGCAGTGTAGGGGGTCTTGCAGGGGGTGGTGTTTCAGGGTTTAGGGCAGTGCAGTGGTGTTTGGGTGGTGTAGGGGGTACTGCTGGGAGTAGTGTTTTAGGGTTTAGGGTAGTGCAGTGGTGTTTGGGTAGTGTAGGGGGTCATGCTGGGGTAGTGTTTTGGGGTTTAGGGTAGTGTAGTGGTGTTTGTGCAGTGTTGAGGTAGTGTTTTATGGTTTAGTGTAGTGCAGTGGTGTTTGTATAGTGTAGGGGGTCATGCTGGTGGTAGTGTTTTAGGGTTTAGGGTAGTACAGTGATGTTTCTATAGTGTAGGGGGTCGTGCTTGGGGTAGATTCATGGTTTATGGTAGTGCAATGGTGTTTGGGTAGTGTAGGGGGTCATGCTAGAGTGGTGTTTTAGGGTTTAGGATAGTGCAGTGGTGTTTGGGTAGTGTAGGGGATCGGACTGGGGGTAGTGTTTAGGGTTTAGGGTAGTGCATTGGTGTTTGTGTAGTGAAGGGGGTCGTGCTGGGGGTAGTGTTTTAGGGTATATGGCAGTGCAGTGGTGTTTTTGTAGTGTAGGGGGTCATGCTGGGGGTACTGTTTTAGGGTTTAGGGCAGAGCCGTGGTGTTTGGGTAGTGTAGGGGGTCGTGCTGGGGGTAGTTTTTTAGGGTTTAGGGCTTTGCAGTGGTGTTCGGGTAGTGTAGTGGTTCGTGCTGTGGGTGGTGTTTTCGGGTTTAGGGCAGTGCAGTGGTGTTCGGGCAGTGTAGGGGGTCGTGCGGAGGGTGGTCTTTTAGGGTTTAGGGAAGTGCAGTGGTGTTCAGGCAGTGTAGGGGGTCTTGCAGGGGGTGGTGTTTCAGGGTTTAGGGCAGTGCAGTGGTGTTTGGGTGGTGTAGGGGGTACTGCTGGGAGTAGTGTTTTAGGGTTTAGGGTAGTGCAGTGGTGTTTGGGTAGTGTAGGGGGTCATGCTGGGGTAGTGTTTTGGGGTTTAGGGTAGTGTAGTGGTGTTTGTGCAGTGTTGAGGTAGTGTTTTATGGTTTAGTGTAGTGCAGTGGTGTTTGTATAGTGTAGGGGGTCATGCTGGTGGTAGTGTTTTAGGGTTTAGGGTAGTACAGTGATGTTTCTATAGTGTAGGGGGTCGTGCTTGGGGTAGATTCATGGTTTATGGTAGTGCAATGGTGTTTGGGTAGTGTAGGGGGTCATGCTAGAGTGGTGTTTTAGGGTTTAGGATAGTGCAGTGGTGTTTGGGTAGTGTAGGGGATCGGACTGGGGGTAGTGTTTAGGGTTTAGGGTAGTGCATTGGTGTTTGTGTAGTGAAGGGGGTCGTGCTGGGGGTAGTGTTTTAGGGTATATGGCAGTGCAGTGGTGTTTTTGTAGTGTAGGGGGTCATGCTGGGGGTACTGTTTTAGGGTTTAGGGCAGAGCCGTGGTGTTTGGGTAGTGTAGGGGGTCGTGCTGGGGGTAGTTTTTTAGGGTTTAGGGCTTTGCAGTGGTGTTCGGGTAGTGTAGTGGTTCGTGCTGTGGGTGGTGTTTTCGGGTTTAGGGCAGTGCAGTGGTGTTCGGGCAGGGTAGGGGGTCTTGCGAGGGTGGTGTTTCAGGGTTTAGGGCAGTGCAGTGGTGTTCGGGCAGTGTAGGGGTACGTGAGGGGGTGGTGTTTCAGAGTTTAGGGCAGTGCAGTGGTGTTCGGGCAGTGTAGGGGGTCGTGTGGAGGGTGGTCTTTTAGGGTTTAGGGAAGTGCAGTGGTGTTCAGGCAGTGTAGTGGGTCGTGCAGGGAGTAGTGTTTTAGGGTTTAGGGTAGTGCCGTGGTGTTTGGGTGGTGTAGGAGGTACTGCTGGGAGTAGTGTTTTAGGGTTTAGGGTAGTGCAGTGGTGTTTGGGTAGTGTAGGGGGTCGTGCTGGGGTAGTGTTTTGGGGTTTAGGGTAGTGTAGTGGTGTTTGTACAGTGTAGGAGGTAGTGTTTTATGGTTTAGTGTAGTGCAGTGGTGTTTGTATAGTGTAGGGGGTCATGCTGGTGGTAGTGTTTTAGGGTTTAGGGTAGTACAGTGATGTTTCTGTAGTGTAGGGGGTCGTGCTTGGGGTAGATTCAGGGTTTATGGTTTGGCAGTGGTGTTTGGGTAGTGTAGGGTGTCGTGCTAGGGTAGAGTTTTAGTGTTTAGGGTAGTGCAGTGGTGTTTGTGTAATGTAGGGGGTAGTGTTTTATGGTTTAGGGTAGTGAAATGGTGTTTGTGTAGTGTAGGGGGTCATGCTGGGGGCAGTCTTTTAGGGTTTATTGTAGTCCAGTGGTGTTTGCGTAGTGCAGGGTGTCATGTATTAGGGTTTAGGGTAGTGCAGTGGTCTTTGGGTAGTGTAGGGGGTTGTGTGGGGGTAGTGTTTTAGGGTTTAGGATAGTGCAGTGGTGTTTGGGTAGTGTAGGGAGTCGGGCTGGGGTAGTGTTTAGGGTAGTGCATTGGTGTTTGTATAGTGAAGGGGGTCATGCTGGGGGTAGTGTTTTAGGGTTTAGGGCAGTGCAGTGGTGTTTGTGTAGTGTAGGGGATTGTGCTGACGGTGGTGTTTTAAGGTTTCGGATAGTGCAGTGGTGTTTGGGCAGTGTAGGGGGTCATGGTGTGGGTGGTGTTTCAGGGTTTAGCGCAGTGCAGTGGTGTTTGGGCAGTGTAGGGGGTCGTGCGGGGTGGCGTTTCAGGGTTTAGGGTAGTGCAGTGGTGTTTGGGTAGTGTAGGGGATCGTGCTGGGGTAGTGTTTTGGGGTTTCGGGTAGTGCAGTGGTGTTTGTGTAGTGTAGGGGTTCATGATGGGGGTAGTGTTTTAGGGTTTATTGTAGTGCAGTGGTGTTTGTGTAGTGCAG
Source organism: Triturus cristatus (assembly GCF_964204655.1). Classification (NCBI taxonomy): domain Eukaryota; kingdom Metazoa; phylum Chordata; class Amphibia; order Caudata; family Salamandridae; genus Triturus; species Triturus cristatus. The sequence goes on along the minus strand of NC_140579.1, from coordinate 638,945,200 downwards.
GGGTCGTGTATTAGGATTTAGGGTAGTGCAGTGGTCTTTGGGTAGTGTAGGGGGTTGTGTGGGGGTAGTGTTTTAGGGTTTAGGGTAGTGCAGTGGTGTTTGGGTAGTGTAGGGGGTCGTGCTGGGGTAGTGTTTTGGGGTTTAGGGTAGTGCAGTGGTGTTTGTGTAGTGTAGGGGTAGTGTTTTATGGTTTAGGGTAGTAAAGTGGTGTTCGTGTAGTGTAGGGGGTCGTGCTGATAGTAGTGTTTTAGGGTTTAGGGTAGTACAGTGATGTTTCTGTAGTGTAGGGGGTCGTGCTTGGGGTAGATTCAGGGTTTATGATATGGCAATGGTGTTTGGGTAGTGTAGGGGGTCATGCTAGAGTGGTGTTTTAGGGTTTAGGATAGTGCAGTGGTGTTTGTGTAATGTAGGGGGTAGTGTTTTATGGTTTAGGGTAGTGAAATGGTGTTTGTGTAGTGTAGGGGGTCATGCTGGGGGCAGTGTTTTAGGGTTTATTGTAGTCCAGTGGTGTTTGTGTAGTGCAGGGTGTCATGTATTAGGGTTTAGGGTAGTGCAGTGGTCTTTGGGTAGTGTAGGGGGTTGTGTGGGGGTAGTGTTTTAGGGTTTAGGATAGTGCAGTGGTGTTTGGGTAGTGTAGGGAGTCGGGCTGGGGTAGTGTTTAGGGTAGTGCATTGGTGTTTGTATAGTGAAGGGGGTCATGCTGGGGGTAGTGTTTTAGGGTTTAGGGCAGTGCAGTGGTGTTTGGGCAGTGTAGGGGGTCATGGTGTGGGTGGTGTTTTAAGGTTTCGGATAGTGCAGTGGTGTTTGGGCAGTGTAGGGGGTCATGGTGTGGGTGGTGTTTCAGGGTTTAGCGCAGTGCAGTGGTGTTTGGGCAGTGTAGGGGGTCGTGCGGGGTGGCGTTTCAGGGTTTAGGGTAGTGCAGTGGTGTTTGTGTAGTGTAGGGGTTCATGATGGGGTAGTGTTTTAGGGTTTATTGTAGTGCAGTGGTGTTTGTGTAGTGCAGGGGTCGTGTATTAGGATTTAGGGTAGTGCAGTGGTCTTTGGGTAGTGTAGGGGGTCGTGCGGGGGGTAGTGCTTTAGGGTTTATTGTAGTGCAGTGGTGTTTGGGTAATGTAGGGGATCTTGCTAGGGGTAGTGTTTTAGGGTTTAGGATAGTGCAGTGGTGTTTGGGTAGTGTAGGGGATCGGACTGGGGGTAGTGTTTAGGGTTTAGGGTAGTGCATTGGTGTTTGTGTAGTGAAGGGGGTCTTGCTGGGGGTAGTGTTTTAGGGTTTATGGCAGTGCAGTGGTGTTTTTGTAGTGTAGTGGGTCTTGCTGGGGGTACTGTTTTAGGGTTTAAGGCAGAGCAGTGGTGTTCAGGGAGTGTAGGGGGTCATGAGGGGGTGGTGTTGCAGAGTTTAGGGCAGTGCAGTGGTGTTCGGGCAGTGTAGGGGGTCGTGCGGAGGGTGGTCTTTTAGGGTTTAGGGAAGTGCAGTGGTGTTCAGGCAGTGTAGGGGGTCTTGCAGGGGGTGGTGTTTCAGGGTTTAGGGCAGTGCAGTGGTGTTTGGGTGGTGTAGGGGGTACTGCTGGGAGTAGTGTTTTAGGGTTTAGGGTAGTGCAGTGGTGTTTGGGTAGTGTAGGGGGTCATGCTGGGGTAGTGTTTTGGGGTTTAGGGTAGTGTAGTGGTGTTTGTGCAGTGTTGAGGTAGTGTTTTATGGTTTAGTGTAGTGCAGTGGTGTTTGTATAGTGTAGGGGGTCATGCTGGTGGTAGTGTTTTAGGGTTTAGGGTAGTACAGTGATGTTTCTATAGTGTAGGGGGTCGTGCTTGGGGTAGATTCATGGTTTATGGTAGTGCAATGGTGTTTGGGTAGTGTAGGGGGTCATGCTAGAGTGGTGTTTTAGGGTTTAGGATAGTGCAGTGGTGTTTGGGTAGTGTAGGGGATCGGACTGGGGGTAGTGTTTAGGGTTTAGGGTAGTGCATTGGTGTTTGTGTAGTGAAGGGGGTCGTGCTGGGGGTAGTGTTTTAGGGTATATGGCAGTGCAGTGGTGTTTTTGTAGTGTAGGGGGTCATGCTGGGGGTACTGTTTTAGGGTTTAGGGCAGAGCCGTGGTGTTTGGGTAGTGTAGGGGGTCGTGCTGGGGGTAGTTTTTTAGGGTTTAGGGCTTTGCAGTGGTGTTCGGGTAGTGTAGTGGTTCGTGCTGTGGGTGGTGTTTTCGGGTTTAGGGCAGTGCAGTGGTGTTCGGGCAGGGTAGGGGGTCTTGCGAGGGTGGTGTTTCAGGGTTTAGGGCAGTGCAGTGGTGTTCGGGCAGTGTAGGGGTACGTGAGGGGGTGGTGTTTCAGAGTTTAGGGCAGTGCAGTGGTGTTCGGGCAGTGTAGGGGGTCGTGTGGAGGGTGGTCTTTTAGGGTTTAGGGAAGTGCAGTGGTGTTCAGGCAGTGTAGTGGGTCGTGCAGGGAGTAGTGTTTTAGGGTTTAGGGTAGTGCCGTGGTGTTTGGGTGGTGTAGGAGGTACTGCTGGGAGTAGTGTTTTAGGGTTTAGGGTAGTGCAGTGGTGTTTGGGTAGTGTAGGGGGTCGTGCTGGGGTAGTGTTTTGGGGTTTAGGGTAGTGTAGTGGTGTTTGTACAGTGTAGGAGGTAGTGTTTTATGGTTTAGTGTAGTGCAGTGGTGTTTGTATAGTGTAGGGGGTCATGCTGGTGGTAGTGTTTTAGGGTTTAGGGTAGTACAGTGATGTTTCTGTAGTGTAGGGGGTCGTGCTTGGGGTAGATTCAGGGTTTATGGTTTGGCAGTGGTGTTTGGGTAGTGTAGGGTGTCGTGCTAGGGTAGAGTTTTAGTGTTTAGGGTAGTGCAGTGGTGTTTGTGTAATGTAGGGGGTAGTGTTTTATGGTTTAGGGTAGTGAAATGGTGTTTGTGTAGTGTAGGGGGTCATGCTGGGGGCAGTCTTTTAGGGTTTATTGTAGTCCAGTGGTGTTTGTGTAGTGCAGGGTGTCATGTATTAGGGTTTAGGGTAGTGCAGTGGTCTTTGGGTAGTGTAGGGGGTTGTGTGGGGGTAGTGTTTTAGGGTTTAGGATAGTGCAGTGGTGTTTGGGTAGTGTAGGGAGTCGGGCTGGGGTAGTGTTTAGGGTAGTGCATTGGTGTTTGTATAGTGAAGGGGGTCATGCTGGGGGTAGTGTTTTAGGGTTTAGGGCAGTGCAGTGGTGTTTGTGTAGTGTAGGGGATTGTGCTGACGGTGGTGTTTTAAGGTTTCGGATAGTGCAGTGGTGTTTGGGCAGTGTAGGGGGTCATGGTGTGGGTGGTGTTTCAGGGTTTAGCGCAGTGCAGTGGTGTTTGGGCAGTGTAGGGGGTCGTGCGGGGTGGCGTTTCAGGGTTTAGGGTAGTGCAGTGGTGTTTGGGTAGTGTAGGGGATCGTGCTGGGGTAGTGTTTTGGGGTTTCGGGTAGTGCAGTGGTGTTTGTGTAGTGTAGGGGTTCATGATGGGGGTAGTGTTTTAGGGTTTATTGTAGTGCAGTGGTGTTTGTGTAGTGCAGGGGTCGTGTATTAGGATTAAGGGTAGTGCAGTGGTCTTTGGGTAGTGTAGGGGGTTGTGTGGGGGTAGTGTTTTAGGGTTTAGGGTAGTGCAGTGGTGTTTGGGTAGTGTAGGGGGTCGTGCTGGGGTAGTGTTTTGGGGTTTAGGGTAGTGCAGTGGTGTTTGTGTAGTGTAGGGGTAGTGTTTTATGGTTTAGGGTAGTAAAGTGGTGTTCGTGTAGTGTAGGGGGTCGTGCTGATAGTAGTGTTTTAGGGTTTAGGGTAGTACAGTGATGTTTCTGTAGTGTAGGGGGTCGTGCTTGGGGTAGATTCAGGGTTTATGATATGGCAATGGTGTTTGGGTAGTGTAGGGGGTCATGCTAGAGTGGTGTTTTAGGGTTTAGGATAGTGCAGTGGTGTTTGTGTAATGTAGGGGGTAGTGTTTTATGGTTTAGGGTAGTGAAATGGTGTTTGTGTAGTGTAGGGGGTCGTGCGGGGGGTAGTGCTTTAGGGTTTATTGTAGTGCAGTGGTGTTTGGGTAATGTAGGGGATCTTGCTAGGGGTAGTGTTTTAGGGTTTAGTATAGTGCAGTGGTGTTTTGGTAGTGTAGGGGATCGGACTGGGGTAGTTTTTAGGGTTTAGGTTAGTGCATTGGTGTTTGTGTAGTGTAGGGGGTCGTGTTTTAGGGTTTAGGGTAGTGCAGTGGTCTATGGGTAGTGTAGGGGGTTGTGCCTGGGATAGTGTTTTAGGGTTTATGGTAGTGCAGTGGTGTTTGGGCAGTGTAGAGGTAGTGCTGAGGGTAGTGTTTTACGGTTTAGGGTAGTGCATTGGTGTTTGTATAGTGAAGGAGGTCATGCTGGGGGTAGTGTTTTAGGGTTTAGGGGAGTGTAGTGGTGTTTGTGTAGTGTAGGGGGTCGTGCTGGCGGTGGTGTTTTAGGGTTTAGGACAGTGCAGTGGTGTTCTGACAGTGTAGGGGGTCATGCTGGGGGTGGTGTTTCATGGTTTAGGGCAGTGCTTTGGTGTTCGGGCAGTGTAGGGGGTCGTGCGGGGTGGTGTTTCAGGGTTTAGGGCAGTGCAGTGGTGTTCGGTCAGTGTAGGGGGTTGTGCTGGGGGTCATGCGGGGGGTGGCATTTCAGGGTTTAGGGCAGTGCAGTGGTTTTCCGACAGTGTAGTGGGTCGTGCTTGGGGTGGTGGTTCAGGGTTTAGATCAGTGCAGTTGTGTTCGGGCAGTTTAGGGGGTCGTGCTGGGGGAGGTTTTTCAGGGTTTAGGGCAGTGCAGTGGTGTTCGGGCAGTGTAGGGGGTCATGCTGGGGCTACTGTTTTAGGGTTTAGGGCAGAGCAGTGGTGTTTGGGTAGTGTCGGGGTCGTGCTGGGGGTAGTGTTTTAGGGTTTAGGGCTGTGCAGTGGTGTTTGGGTAGTGTAGTGGTTCGTGCTGTGGGTGATGTTTTCGGGTTTAGGGCAGTGCAGTGGTGTTCGGGCAGGGTAGGGGGTCGTGCGAGGGTGGTGTTTCAGGGTTTAGGCAGTGCAGTGGTGTTCGGGCAGTGTAGTGGGTCGTGAGGGGGTGGTGTTTCAGAGTTTAGGGCAGTGCAGTGGTGTTCGGGCAGTGTAGGGTGACGTGTGGAGGGTAGTGTTTTAGGGTTTAGGGTAGTGCAGTGGTGTTTGTGTAGTATAGGAGGTCATGCTGGGGGTAGTGTTTTAGGGTTTATTGCAGTGCAGTGGTGTTTGTGTAGTGCAGGGGTCGTGTATTAGATTTTATGGTAGTGCAGGGGTCTTTGGGTAGTGTAGGGGGTCATTCGGAGGATAGTGTTTTAGGGTTTATGGTAGTGCAGTGGTGTTTGGGTAATGTAGGTGGTCTTGCTAGGGGTAGTGTTTTAGGGTTTAGGGTAGTGCAGTGGTGTTTGGGTAGTGTAGGGGGTCGGGTTGGGGATAGTGCTTAGGGTTTAGGGTAGAGCATTGGTGATTGTGTAGTGAAGGGTGTCGGGCTGGGGGTAGTGTTTTAGGGTTTATGGCAGTGCAGTGGTGTTTGTGTGGTGTAGGGGGTCATGCTGGGGGTACTGTTTTAGGGTTTAGGGCTGTGCAGTGGTGTTTGGGTAGTGTAGTGGTTCGTGCTGTGGGTGATGTTTTCGGGTTTAGGGCAGTGCAGTGGTGTTCGGGCAGGGTAGGGGGTCGTGCGAGGGTGGTGTTTCAGGGTTTAGGCAGTGCAGTGGTGTTCGGGCAGTGTAGTGGGTCGTGAGGGGGTGGTGTTTCAGAGTTTAGGGCAGTGCAGTGGTGTTCGGGCAGTGTAGGGTGACGTGTGGAGGGTAGTGTTTTAGGGTTTAGGGCAGTGCAGTGGTGTTTGGGTAGTGTAGGGGGTTGTGCTGGGGGTAGTGTTTTAGGGTTTAGGGCAGTGCAGTGGTGTTTGTGTAGTGTAGAGGGTCATGCTGGGGGTTGTGTTTTAGGGTTTTAGGTAGTGCAGTGGTGTTTGGGTAGTGTAGGGGGTCGTACTGGGGGCAGTGTTTTAGGGTTTAGGGCAGTGCAGTGGTGTTTGGGTAGTGTAGGGGGTCGAGCTGGGGAAGTGTTTTAGGGATTAGGGTAGTGCAATGGTGTTTGGGTAGTATAGGGGATACTGCTGGGGGTAGTGTTTTAGGGTTTAGGGTAGTGCAGTGGTGTTTGGGTGGTGTATGGGGTCTTGCTGGGGGTAGTGTTTTAGGGTTTAGGGTAGTGCAGTGGTGTTTGGGTAGTGTAGGGGGTCGTGCTGGGGTAGTGTTTTGGGGTTTAGGGTAGTGCAGTGGTGTTTGTGTAGTGTAGGGGTAGTGTTTTATGGTTTAGGGTAGTAAAGTGGTGTTCGTGTAGTGTAGGGGGTCGTGCTGATAGTAGTGTTTTAGGGTTTAGGGTAGTACAGTGATGTTTCTGTAGTGTAGGGGGTCGTGCTTGGGGTAGATTCAGGGTTTATGATATGGCAATGGTGTTTGGGTAGTGTAGGGGGTCGTGCTAGAGTAGTGTTTTAGTGTTTAGGGTAGTGCAGTGGTGTTTGTGTAGTGTAGGGGTAGTGTTTTATGGTTTAGGGTAGTGCAGTGGTGTTTGTGTATTGTAGGGGTTCATGCTGGGGGTAGTGTTTTAGGGTTTATTGTAGTGCAGTGGTGTTTGTTTAGTGCAGGGGGTCGTGTATTATGATTTAGGGTAGTGCAGTGGTCTTTGGGTAGTGTAGGGGGTCATGCGGGGGGTAGTGTTTTAGGGTTTATGGTGGTGCAGTGGTGTTTGGGTAATGTAGGGGGTCTTGCTAGGGGTAGTGTTTTAGGGTTTAGGATAGTGCAGTGGTGTTTGGGTAGTGTAGGGGATCGGACTGGGGGTAGTGTTTAGGGTTTAGGGTAGTGCATTGGTGTTTGTGTGGTGAAGGGGGTCTTGCTGGGGGTAGTGTTTTAGGGTTTATGGCAGTGCAGTGGTGTTTTTGTAGTGTAGTGGGTCTTGCTGGGGGTACTGTTTTAGGGTTTAAGGCAGAGCAGTGGTGTTCGGGGAGTGTAGGGGGTCATGAGGGGGTGGTGTTGCAGAGTTTAGGGCAGTGCAGTGGTGTTCGGGCAGTGTAGGGGGTCGTGCGGAGGGTGGTCTTTTAGGGTTTAGGGAAGTGCAGTGGTGTTCAGGCAGTGTAGGGGGTCTTGCAGGGGGTGGTGTTTCAGGGTTTAGGGCAGTGCAGTGGTGTTTGGGTGGTGTAGGGGGTACTGCTGGGAGTAGTGTTTTAGGGTTTAGGGTAGTGCAGTGGTGTTTGGGTAGTGTAGGGGGTCATGCTGGGGTAGTGTTTTGGGGTTTAGGGTAGTGTAGTGGTGTTTGTGCAGTGTTGAGGTAGTGTTTTATGGTTTAGTGTAGTGCAGTGGTGTTTGTATAGTGTAGGGGGTCATGCTGGTGGTAGTGTTTTAGGGTTTAGGGTAGTACAGTGATGTTTCTATAGTGTAGGGGGTCGTGCTTGGGGTAGATTCATGGTTTATGGTAGTGCAATGGTGTTTGGGTAGTGTAGGGGGTCATGCTAGAGTGGTGTTTTAGGGTTTAGGATAGTGCAGTGGTGTTTGTGTAATGTAGGGGGTAGTGTTTTATGGTTTAGGGTAGTGAAATGGTGTTTGTGTAGTGTAGGGGGTCATGCTGGGGGCAGTGTTTTAGGGTTTATTGTAGTCCAGTGGTGTTTGTGTAGTGCAGGGTGTCATGTATTAGGGTTTAGGGTAGTGCAGTGGTCTTTGGGTAGTGTAGGGGGTTGTGTGGGGATAGTGTTTTAGGGTTTAGGATAGTGCAGTGGTGTTTGGGTAGTGTAGGGAGTCGGGCTGGGGTAGTGTTTAGGGTAGTGCATTGGTGTTTGTATAGTGAAGGGGGTCATGCTGGGGGTAGTGTTTTAGGGTTTAGGGCAGTGCAGTGGTGTTTGGGCAGTGTAGGGGGTCATGGTGTGGGTGGTGTTTTAAGGTTTCGGATAGTGCAGTGGTGTTTGGGCAGTGTAGGGGGTCATGGTGTGGGTGGTGTTTCAGGGTTTAGCGCAGTGCAGTGGTGTTTGGGCAGTGTAGGGGGTCGTGCGGGGTGGCGTTTCAGGGTTTAGGGTAGTGCAGTGGTGTTTGTGTAGTGTAGGGGTTCATGATGGGGTAGTGTTTTAGGGTTTATTGTAGTGCAGTGGTGTTTGTGTAGTGCAGGGGTCGTGTATTAGGATTTAGGGTAGTGCAGTGGTCTTTGGGTAGTGTAGGGGGTCGTGCGGGGGGTAGTGCTTTAGGGTTTATTGTAGTGCAGTGGTGTTTGGGTAATGTAGGGGATCTTGCTAGGGGTAGTGTTTTAGGGTTTAGTATAGTGCAGTGGTGTTTTGGTAGTGTAGGGGATCGGACTGGGGTAGTTTTTAGGGTTTAGGTTAGTGCATTGGTGTTTGTGTAGTGTAGGGGGTCGTGTTTTAGGGTTTAGGGTAGTGCAGTGGTCTATGGGTAGTGTAGGGGGTTGTGCCTGGGATAGTGTTTTAGGGTTTATGGTAGTGCAGTGGTGTTTGGGCAGTGTAGAGGTAGTGCTGGGGGTAGTGTTTTACGGTTTAGGGTAGTGCATTGGTGTTTGTATAGTGAAGGAGGTCATGCTGGGGGTAGTGTTTTAGGGTTTAGGGGAGTGTAGTGGTGTTTGTGGAGTGTAGGGGGTCGTGCTGACGGTGGTGTTTTAGGGTTTAGGACAGTGTAGTGGTGTTCTGACAGTGTAGGGGGTCATGCTGGGGGTGGTGTTTCATGGTTTAGGGCAGTGCTTTAGTGTTCGGGCAGTGTAGGGGGTCGTGCGGGGTGGTGTTTCAGGGTTTAGGGAAGTGCAGTGGTGTTCGGTCAGTGTAGGGGGTTGTGCTGGGGGTCATGCGGGGGGTGGCATTTCAGGGTTTAGGGCAGTGCAGTGGTTTTCCGACAGTGTAGGGGGTCGTGCTTGGGGTGGTGGTTCAGGGTTTAGATCAGTGCAGTTGTGTTCGGGCAGTTTAGGGGGTCGTGCTGGGGGAGGTTTTTCAGGGTTTAGGGCAGTGCAGTGGTGTTCGGGCAGTGTAGGGGGTCATGCTGGGGGTACTGTTTTAGGGTTTAGGGCAGAGCAGTGGTGTTTGGGTAGTGTCGGGGTCGTGCTGGGGGTAGTGTTTTAGGGTTTAGGGCTGTGCAGTGGTGTTTGGGTAGTGTAGTGGTTCGTGCTGTGGGTGATGTTTTCGGGTTTAGGGCAGTGCAGTGGTGTTCGGGCAGGGTAGGGGGTCGTGCGAGGGTGGTGTTTCAGGGTTTAGGCAGTGCAGTGGTGTTCGGGCAGTGTAGTGGGTCGTGAGGGGGTGGTGTTTCAGAGTTTAGGGCAGTGCAGTGGTGTTCGGGCAGTGTAGGGTGACGTGTGGAGGGTAGTGTTTTAGGGTTTAGGGCAGTGCAGTGATGTTTGGGTAGTGTAGGGGGTTGTGCTGGGGGTAGTGTTTTAGGGTTTAGGGCAGTGCAGTGGTGTTTGTGTAGTGTAGAGGGTCATGCTGGGGGTTGTGTTTTAGGGTTTTAGGTAGTGCAGTGGTGTTTGGGTAGTGTAGGGGGTCGTACTGGGGGCAGTGTTTTAGGGTTTAGGGCAGTGCAGTGGTGTTTGGGTAGTGTAGGGGGTCGTACTGGGGAAGTGTTTTAGGGATTAGGGTAGTGCAATGGTGTTTGGGTAGTATAGGGGATACTGCTGGGGGTAGTGTTTTAGGGTTTAGGGTAGTGCAGTGGTGTTTGGGTGGTGTATGGGGTCTTGCTGGGGGTAGTGTTTTAGGGTTTAGGGTAGTGCAGTGGTGTTTGGGTAGTGTAGGGGGTCGTGCTGGGGTAGTGTTTTGGGGTTTAGGGTAGTGCAGTGGTGTTTGTGTAGTGTAGGGGTAGTGTTTTATGGTTTAGGGTAGTAAAGTGGTGTTCGTGTAGTGTAGGGGGTCGTGCTGATAGTAGTGTTTTAGGGTTTAGGGTAGTACAGTGATGTTTCTGTAGTGTAGGGGGTCGTGCTTGGGGTAGATTCAGGGTTTATGATATTGCAATGGTGTTTGGGTAGTGTAGGGGGTCGTGCTAGAGTAGTGTTTTAGTGTTTAGGGTAGTGCAGTGGTGTTTGTGTAGTGTAGGGGTAGTGTTTTATGGTTTAGGGTAGTGCAGTGGTGTTTGTGTATTGTAGGGGTTCATGCTGGGGGTAGTGTTTTAGGGTTTATTGTAGTGCAGTGGTGTTTGTTTAGTGCAGGGGGTCGTGTATTATGATTTAGGGTAGTGCAGTGGTCTTTGGGTAGTGTAGGGGGTCATGCGGGGGGTAGTGTTTTAGGGTTTATGGTGGTGCAGTGGTGTTTGGGTAATGTAGGGGGTCTTGCTAGGGGTAGTGTTTTAGGGTTTAGGATAGTGCAGTGGTGTTTGGGTAGTGTAGGGGATCGGACTGGGGGTAGTGTTTAGGGTTTAGGGTAGTGCATTGGTGTTTGTGTAGTGAAGGGGGTCTTGCTGGGGGTAGTGTTTTAGGGTTTATGGCAGTGCAGTGGTGTTTTTGTAGTGTAGTGGGTCTTGCTGGGGGTACTGTTTTAGGGTTTAAGGCAGAGCAGTGGTGTTCGGGGAGTGTAGGGGGTCATGAGGGGGTGGTGTTGCAGAGTTTAGGGCAGTGCAGTGGTGTTCGGGCAGTGTAGGGGGTCGTGTGGAGGGTGGTCTTTTAGGGTTTAGGGAAGTGCAGTGGTGTTCAGGCAGTGTAGGGGGTCTTGCAGGGGGTGGTGTTTCAGGGTTTAGGGCAGTGCAGTGGTGTTTGGGTGGTGTAGGGGGTACTGCTGGGAGTAGTGTTTTAGGGTTTAGGGTAGTGCAGTGGTGTTTGGGTAGTGTAGGGGGTCATGCTGGGGTAGTGTTTTGGGGTTTAGGGTAGTGTAGTGGTGTTTGTGCAGTGTTGAGGTAGTGTTTTATGGTTTAGTGTAGTGCAGTGGTGTTTGTATAGTGTAGGGGGTCATGCTGGTGGTAGTGTTTTAGGGTTTAGGGTAGTACAGTGATGTTTCTATAGTGTAGGGGGTCGTGCTTGGGGTAGATTCATGGTTTATGGTAGTGCAATGGTGTTTGGGTAGTGTAGGGGGTCATGCTAGAGTGGTGTTTTAAGGTTTCGGATAGTGCAGTGGTGTTTGGGCAGTGTAGGGGGTCATGGTGTGGGTGGTGTTTCAGGGTTTAGCGCAGTGCAGTGGTGTTTGGGCAGTGTAGGGGGTCGTGCGGGGTGGCGTTTCAGGGTTTAGGGTAGTGCAGTGGTGTTTGGGTAGTGTAGGGGATCGTGCTGGGGTAGTGTTTTGGGGTTTCGGGTAGTGCAGTGGTGTTTGTGTAGTGTAGGGGTTCATGATGGGGGTAGTGTTTTAGGGTTTATTGTAGTGCAGTGGTGTTTGTGTAGTGCAGGGGTCGTGTATTAGGATTTAGGGTAGTGCAGTGGTCTTTGGGTAGTGTAGGGGGTCGTGCGGGGGGTAGTACTTTAGGGTTTATTGTAGTGCAGTGGTGTTTGGGTAATGTAGGGGATCTTGCTAGGGGTAGTGTTTTAGGGTTTAGTATAGTGCAGTGGTGTTTTGGTAGTGTAGGCGATCGGACTGGGGTAGTTTTTAGGGTTTAGGTTAGTGCATTGGTGTTTGTGTAGTGTAGGGGGTCGTGTTTTAGGGTTTAGGGTAGTGCAGTGGTCTATGGGTAGTGTAGGGGGTTGTGCCTGGGATAGTGTTTTAGGGTTTATGGTAGTGGGCAGTGTAGAGGTAGTGCTGGGGGTAGTGTTTTACGGTTTAGGGTAGTGCATTGGTGTTTGTATAGTGAAGGAGGTCATGCTGGGGGTAGTGTTTTAGGGTTTAGGGGAGTGTAGTGGTGTTTGTGTAGTGTAGGGGGTCATGCTGACGGTGGTGTTTTAGGGTTTAGGACAGTGCAGTGGTGTTCTGACAGTGCAGGGGGTCATGCTGGGGGTGGTGTTTCATGGTTTAGGGCAGTGCTTTGGTGTTCGGGCAGTGTAGGGGGTCGTGCGGGGTGGTGTTTCAGGGTTTAGGGCAGTGCAGTGGTGTTCGGTCAGTGTAGGGGGTTGTGCTGGGGGTCATGCGGGGGGTGGCATTTCAGGGTTTAGGGCAGTGCAGTGGTTTTCCGACAGTGTAGGGGGTCGTGCTTGGGGTGGTGGTTCAGGGTTTAGATCAGTGCAGTTGTGTTCGGGCAGTTAAGGGGGTCGTGCTGGGGGAGGTTTTTCAGGGTTTAGGGCAGTGCAGTGGTGTTCGGGCAGTGTAGGGGGTCATGCTGGGGGTACTGTTTTAGGGTTTAGGGCAGAGCAGTGGTGTTTGGGTAGTGTCGGGGTCGTGCTGGGGGTAGTGTTTTAGGGTTTAGGGCTGTGCAGTGGTGTTTGGGTAGTGTAGTGGTTCGTGCTGTGGGTGATGTTTTCGGGTTTAGGGCAGTGCAGTGGTGTTCGGGCAGGGTAGGGGGTCGTGCGAGGGTGGTGTTTCAGGGTTTAGGCAGTGCAGTGGTGTTCGGGCAGTGTAGTGGGTCGTGAGGGAGTGGTGTTTCAGAGTTTAGGGCAGTGCAGTGGTGATCGGGCAGTGTAGGGTGACGTGTGGAGGGTAGTGTTTTAGGGTTTAGGGCAGTGCAGTGGTGTTTGGGTAGTGTAGGGGGTTGTGCTGGGGGTAGTGTTTTAGGGTTTAGGGCAGTGCAGTGGTGTTTGTGTAGTGTAGAGGGTCATGCTGGGGGTTGTGTTTTAGGGTTTTAGGTAGTGCAGTGGTGTTTGGGTAGTGTAGGGGGTCGTGCGGAGGGTGGTCTTTTAGGGTTTAGGGAAGTGCAGTGGTGTTCAGGCAGTGTAGGGGGTCTTGCAGGGGGTGGTGTTTCAGGGTTTAGGGCAGTGCAGTGGTGTTTGGGTGGTGTAGGGGGTACTGCTGGGAGTAGTGTTTTAGGGTTTAGGGTAGTGCAGTGGTGTTTGGGTAGTGTAGGGGGTCATGCTGGGGTAGTGTTTTGGGGTTTAGGGTAGTGTAGTGTAGTGGTGTTTGTGCAGTGTTGAGGTAGTGTTTTATGGTTTAGTGTAGTGCAGTGGTGTTTGTATAGTGTAGGGGGTCATGCTGGTGGTAGTGTTTTAGGGTTTAGGGTAGTACAGTGATGTTTCTATAGTGTAGGGGGTCGTGCTTGGGGTAGATTCATGGTTTATGGTAGTGCAATGGTGTTTGGGTAGTGTAGGGGGTCATGCTAGAGTGGTGTTTTAGGGTTTAGGATAGTGCAGTGGTGTTTGTGTAATGTAGGGGGTAGTGTTTTATGGTTTAGGGTAGTGAAATGGTGTTTGTGTAGTGTAGGGGGTCATGCTGGGGGCAGTGTTTTAGGGTTTATTGTAGTCCAGTGGTGTTTGTGTAGTGCAGGGTGTCATGTATTAGGGTTTAGGGTAGTGCAGTGGTCTTTGGGTAGTGTAGGGGGTTGTGTGGGGGTAGTGTTTTAGGGTTTAGGATAGTGCAGTGGTGTTTGGGTAGTGTAGGGAGTCGGGCTGGGGTAGTGTTTAGGGTAGTGCATTGGTGTTTGTATAGTGAAGGGGGTCATGCTGGGGGTAGTGTTTTAGGGTTTAGGGCAGTGCAGTGGTGTTTGGGCAGTGTAGGGGGTCATGGTGTGGGTGGTGTTTTAAGGTTTCGGATAGTGCAGTGGTGTTTGGGCAGTGTAGGGGGTCATGGTGTGGGTGGTGTTTCAGGGTTTAGCGCAGTGCAGTGGTGTTTGGGCAGTGTAGGGGGTCGTGCGGGGTGGCGTTTCAGGGTTTAGGGTAGTGCAGTGGTGTTTGTGTAGTGTAGGGGTTCATGATGGGGTAGTGTTTTAGGGTTTATTGTAGTGCAGTGGTGTTTGTGTAGTGTAGGGGTCGTGTATTAGGATTTAGGGTAGTGCAGTGGTCTTTGGGTAGTGTAGGGGGTCGTGCGGGGGGTAGTGCTTTAGGGTTTATTGTAGTGCAGTGGTGTTTGGGTAATGTAGGGGATCTTGCTAGGGGTAGTGTTTTAGGGTTTAGTATAGTGCAGTGGTGTTTTGGTAGTGTAGGGGATCGGACTGGGGTAGTTTTTAGGGTTTAGGTTAGTGCATTGGTGTTTGTGTAGTGTAGGGGGTCGTGTTTTAGGGTTTAGGGTAGTGCAGTGGTCTATGGGTAGTGTAGGGGGTTGTGCCTGGGATAGTGTTTTAGGGTTTATGGTAGTGCAGTGGTGTTTGGGCAGTGTAGAGGTAGTGCTGGGGGTAGTGTTTTACGGTTTAGGGTAGTGCATTGGTGTTTGTATAGTGAAGGAGGTCATGCTGGGGGTAGTGTTTTAGGGTTTAGGGGAGTGTAGTGGTGTTTGTGGAGTGTAGGGGGTCGTGCTGACGGTGGTGTTTTAGGGTTTAGGACAGTGTAGTGGTGTTCTGACAGTGTAGGGGGTCATGCTGGGGGTGGTGTTTCATGGTTTAGGGCAGTGCTTTAGTGTTCGGGCAGTGTAGGGGGTCGTGCGGGGTGGTGTTTCAGGGTTTAGGGCAGTGCAGTGGTGTTCGGTCAGTGTAGGGGGTTGTGCTGGGGGTCATGCGGGGGGTGGCATTTCAGGGTTTAGGGCAGTGCAGTGGTTTTCCGACAGTGTAGGGGGTCGTGCTTGGGGTGGTGGTTCAGGGTTTAGATCAGTGCAGTTGTGTTCGGGCAGTTTAGGGGGTCGTGCTGGGGGAGGTTTTTCAGGGTTTAGGGCAGTGCAGTGGTGTTCGGGCAGTGTAGGGGGTCATGCTGGGGGTACTGTTTTAGGGTTTAGGGCAGAGCAGTGGTGTTTGGGTAGTGTCGGGGTCGTGCTGGGGGTAGTGTTTTAGGGTTTAGGGCTGTGCAGTGGTGTTTGGGTAGTGTAGTGGTTCGTGCTGTGGGTGATGTTTTCGGGTTTAGGGCAGTGCAGTGGTGTTCGGGCAGGGTAGGGGGTCGTGCGAGGGTGGTGTTTCAGGGTTTAGGCAGTGCAGTGGTGTTCGGGCAGTGTAGTGGGTCGTGAGGGGGTGGTGTTTCAGAGTTTAGGGCAGTGCAGTGGTGTTCGGGCAGTGTAGGGTGACGTGTGGAGGGTAGTGTTTTAGGGTTTAGGGCAGTGCAGTGGTGTTTGGGTAGTGTAGGGGGTTGTGCTGGGGGTAGTGTTTTAGGGTTTAGGGCAGTGCAGTGGTGTTTGTGTAGTGTAGAGGGTCATGCTGGGGGTTGTGTTTTAGGGTTTTAGGTAGTGCAGTGGTGTTTGGGTAGTGTAGGGGGTCGTACTGGGGGCAGTGTTTTAGGGTTTAGGGCAGTGCAGTGGTGTTTGGGTAGTGTAGGGGGTCGTACTGGGGAAGTGTTTTAGGGATTAGGGTAGTGCAATGGTGTTTGGGTAGTATAGGGGATACTGCTGGGGGTAGTGTGTTAGGGTTTAGGGTAGTGCAGTGGTGTTTGGGTGGTGTATGGGGTCTTGCTGGGGGTAGTGTTTTAGGGTTTAGGGTAGTGCAGTGGTGTTTGGGTAGTGTAGGGGGTCGTGCTGGGGTAGTGTTTTGGGGTTTAGGGTAGTGCAGTGGTGTTTGTGTAGTGTAGGGGTAGTGTTTTATGGTTTAGGGTAGTAAAGTGGTGTTCGTGTAGTGTAGGGGGTCGTGCTGATAGTAGTGTTTTAGGGTTTAGGGTAGTACAGTGATGTTTCTGTAGTGTAGGGGGTCGTGCTTGGGGTAGATTCAGGGTTTATGATATTGCAATGGTGTTTGGGTAGTGTAGGGGGTCGTGCTAGAGTAGTGTTTTAGTGTTTAGGGTAGTGCAGTGGTGTTTGTGTAGTGTAGGGGTAGTGTTTTATGGTTTAGGGTAGTGCAGTGGTGTTTGTGTATTGTAGGGGTTCATGCTGGGGGTAGTGTTTTAGGGTTTATTGTAGTGCAGTGGTGTTTGTTTAGTGCAGGGGGTCGTGTATTATGATTTAGGGTAGTGCAGTGGTCTTTGGGTAGTGTAGGGGGTCATGCGGGGGGTAGTGTTTTAGGGTTTATGGTGGTGCAGTGGTGTTTGGGTAATGTAGGGGGTCTTGCTAGGGGTAGTGTTTTAGGGTTTAGGATAGTGCAGTGGTGTTTGGGTAGTGTAGGGGATCGGACTGGGGGTAGTGTTTAGGGTTTAGGGTAGTGCATTGGTGTTTGTGTAGTGAAGGGGGTCTTGCTGGGGGTAGTGTTTTAGGGTTTATGGCAGTGCAGTGGTGTTTTTGTAGTGTAGTGGGTCTTGCTGGGGGTACTGTTTTAGGGTTTAAGGCAGAGCAGTGGTGTTCGGGGAGTGTAGGGGGTCATGAGGGGGTGGTGTTGCAGAGTTTAGGGCAGTGCAGTGGTGTTCGGGCAGTGTAGGGGGTCGTGCGGAGGGTGGTCTTTTAGGGTTTAGGGAAGTGCAGTGGTGTTCAGGCAGTGTAGGGGGTCTTGCAGGGGGTGGTGTTTCAGGGTTTAGGGCAGTGCAGTGGTGTTTGGGTGGTGTAGGGGGTACTGCTGGGAGTAGTGTTTTAGGGTTTAGGGTAGTGCAGTGGTGTTTGGGTAGTGTAGGGGGTCATGCTGGGGTAGTGTTTTGGGGTTTAGGGTAGTGTAGTGGTGTTTGTGCAGTGTTGAGGTAGTGTTTTATGGTTTAGTGTAGTGCAGTGGTGTTTGTATAGTGTAGGGGGTCATGCTGGTGGTAGTGTTTTAGGGTTTAGGGTAGTACAGTGATGTTTCTATAGTGTAGGGGGTCGTGCTTGGGGTAGATTCATGGTTTATGGTAGTGCAATGGTGTTTGGGTAGTGTAGGGGGTCATGCTAGAGTGGTGTTTTAAGGTTTCGGATAGTGCAGTGGTGTTTGGGCAGTGTAGGGGGTCATGGTGTGGGTGGTGTTTCAGGGTTTAGCGCAGTGCAGTGGTGTTTGGGCAGTGTAGGGGGTCGTGCGGGGTGGCGTTTCAGGGTTTAGGGTAGTGCAGTGGTGTTTGGGTAGTGTAGGGGATCGTGCTGGGGTAGTGTTTTGGGGTTTCGGGTAGTGCAGTGGTGTTTGTGTAGTGTAGGGGTTCATGATGGGGGTAGTGTTTTAGGGTTTATTGTAGTGCAGTGGTGTTTGTGTAGTGCAGGGGTCGTGTATTAGGATTTAGGGTAGTGCAGTGGTCTTTGGGTAGTGTAGGGGGTCGTGCGGGGGGTAGTGCTTTAGGGTTTATTGTAGTGCAGTGGTGTTTGGGTAATGTAGGGGATCTTGCTAGGGGTAGTGTTTTAGGGTTTAGTATAGTGCAGTGGTGTTTTGGTAGTGTAGGGGATCGGACTGGGGTAGTTTTTAGGGTTTAGGTTAGTGCATTGGTGTTTGTGTAGTGTAGGGGGTCGTGTTTTAGGGTTTAGGGTTTAGGGTAGTGCAGTGGTCTATGGGTAGTGTAGGGGGTTGTGCCTGGGATAGTGTTTTAGGGTTTATGGTAGTGCAGTGGTGTTTGGGCAGTGTAGAGGTAGTGCTGGGGGTAGTGTTTTACGGTTTAGGGTAGTGCATTGGTGTTTGTATAGTGAAGGAGGTCATGCTGGGGGTAGTGTTTTAGGGTTTAGGGGAGTGTAGTGGTGTTTGTGTAGTGTAGGGGGTCGTGCTGACGGTGGTGTTTTAGGGTTTAGGACAGTGCAGTGGTGTTCTGACAGTGCAGGGGGTCATGCTGGGGGTGGTGTTTCATGGTTTAGGGCAGTGCTTTGGTGTTCGGGCAGTGTAGGAGGTCGTGCGGGGTGGTGTTTCAGGGTTTAGGGCAGTGCAGTGGTGTTCGGTCAGTGTAGGGGGTTGTGCTGGGGGTCATGCGGGGGGTGGCATTTCAGGGTTTAGGGCAGTGCAGTGGTTTTCCGACAGTGTAGGGGGTCGTGCTTGGGGTGGTGGTTCAGGGTTTAGATCAGTGCAGTTGTGTTCGGGCAGTTTAGGGGGTCGTGCTGGGGGAGGTTTTTCAGGGTTTAGGGCAGTGCAGTGGTGTTCGGGCAGTGTAGGGGGTCATGCTGGGGGTACTGTTTTAGGGTTTAGGGCAGAGCAGTGGTGTTTGGGTAGTGTCGGGGTCGTGCTGGGGGTAGTGTTTTAGGGTTTAGGGCTGTGCAGTGGTGTTTGGGTAGTGTAGTGGTTCGTGCTGTGGGTGATGTTTTCGGGTTTAGGGCAGTGCAGTGGTGTTCGGGCAGGGTAGGGGGTCGTGCGAGGGTGGTGTTTCAGGGTTTAGGCAGTGCAGTGGTGTTCGGGCAGTGTAGTGGGTCGTGAGGGAGTGGTGTTTCAGAGTTTAGGGCAGTGCAGTGGTGATCGGGCAGTGTAGGGTGACGTGTGGAGGGTAGTGTTTTAGGGTTTAGGGCAGTGCAGTGGTGTTTGGGTAGTGTAGGGGGTTGTGCTGGGGGTAGTGTTTTAGGGTTTAGGGCAGTGCAGTGGTGTTTGTGTAGTGTAGAGGGTCATGCTGGGGGTTGTGTTTTAGGGTTTTAGGTAGTGCAGTGGTGTTTGGGTAGTGTAGGGGGTCGTGCGGAGGGTGGTCTTTTAGGGTTTAGGGAAGTGCAGTGGTGTTCAGGCAGTGTAGGGGGTCTTGCAGGGGGTGGTGTTTCAGGGTTTAGGGCAGTGCAGTGGTGTTTGGGTGGTGTAGGGGGTACTGCTGGGAGTAGTGTTTTAGGGTTTAGGGTAGTGCAGTGGTGTTTGGGTAGTGTAGGGGGTCATGCTGGGGTAGTGTTTTGGGGTTTAGGGTAGTGTAGTGGTGTTTGTGCAGTGTTGAGGTAGTGTTTTATGGTTTAGTGTAGTGCAGTGGTGTTTGTATAGTGTAGGGGGTCATGCTGGTGGTAGTGTTTTAGGGTTTAGGGTAGTACAGTGATGTTTCTATAGTGTAGGGGGTCGTGCTTGGGGTAGATTCATGGTTTATGGTAGTGCAATGGTGTTTGGGTAGTGTAGGGGGTCATGCTAGAGTGGTGTTTTAGGGTTTAGGATAGTGCAGTGGTGTTTGTGTAATGTAGGGGGTAGTGTTTTATGGTTTAGGGTAGTGAAATGGTGTTTATGTAGTGTAGGGGGTCATGCTGGGGGCAGTGTTTTAGGGTTTATTGTAGTCCAGTGGTGTTTGTGTAGTGCAGGGTGTCATGTATTAGGGTTTAGGGTAGTGCAGTGGTCTTTGGGTAGTGTAGGGGGTTGTGTGGGGGTAGTGTTTTAGGGTTTAGGATAGTGCAGTGGTGTTTGGGTAGTGTAGGGAGTCGGGCTGGGGTAGTGTTTAGGGTAGTGCATTGGTGTTTGTATAGTGAAGGGGGTCATGCTGGGGGTAGTGTTTTAGGGTTTAGGGCAGTGCAGTGGTGTTTGGGCAGTGTAGGGGGTCGTGCGGGGTGGCGTTTCAGGGTTTAGGGTAGTGCAGTGGTGTTTGTGTAGTGTAGGGGTTCATGATGGGGTAGTGTTTTAGGGTTTATTGTAGTGCAGTGGTGTTTGTGTAGTGCAGGGGTCGTGTATTAGGATTTAGGGTAGTGCAGTGGTCTTTGGGTAGTGTAGGGGGTCGTGCGGGGGGTAGTGCTTTAGGGTTTATTGTAGTGCAGTGGTGTTTGGGTAAAGTAGGGGATCTTGCTAGGGGTAGTGTTTTAGGGTTTAGTATAGTGCAGTGGTGTTTTGGTAGTGTAGGGGATCGGACTGGGGTAGTTTTTAGGGTTTAGGTTAGTGCATTGGTGTTTGTGTAGTGTAGGGGGTCGTGTTTTAGGGTTTAGGGTAGTGCAGTGGTCTATGGGTAGTGTAGGGGGTTGTGCCTGGGATAGTGTTTTAGGGTTTATGGTAGTGCAGTGGTGTTTGGGCAGTGTAGAGGTAGTGCTGGGGGTAGTGTTTTACGGTTTAGGGTAGTGCATTGGTGTTTGTATAGTGAAGGAGGTCATGCTGGGGGTAGTGTTTTAGGGTTTAGGGGAGTGTAGTGGTGTTTGTGGAGTGTAGGGGGTCGTGCTGACGGTGGTGTTTTAGGGTTTAGGACAGTGTAGTGGTGTTCTGACAGTGTAGGGGGTCATGCTGGGGGTGGTGTTTCATGGTTTAGGGCAGTGCTTTAGTGTTCGGGCAGTGTAGGGGGTCGTGCGGGGTGGTGTTTCAGGGTTTAGGGCAGTGCAGTGGTGTTCGGTCAGTGTAGGGGGTTGTGCTGGGGGTCATGCGGGGGGTGGCATTTCAGGGTTTAGGGCAGTGCAGTGGTTTTCCGACAGTGTAGGGGGTCGTGCTTGGGGTGGTGGTTCAGGGTTTAGATCAGTGCAGTTGTGTTCGGGCAGTTTAGGGGGTCGTGCTGGGGGAGGTTTTTCAGGGTTTAGGGCAGTGCAGTGGTGTTCGGGCAGTGTAGGGGGTCATGCTGGGGGTACTGTTTTAGGGTTTAGGGCAGAGCAGTGGTGTTTGGGTAGTGTCGGGGTCGTGCTGGGGGTAGTGTTTTAGGGTTTAGGGCTGTGCAGTGGTGTTTGGGTAGTGTAGTGGTTCGTGCTGTGGGTGATGTTTTCGGGTTTAGGGCAGTGCAGTGGTGTTCGGGCAGGGTAGGGGGTCGTGCGAGGGTGGTGTTTCAGGGTTTAGGCAGTGCAGTGGTGTTCGGGCAGTGTAGTGGGTCGTGAGGGGGTGGTGTTTCAGAGTTTAGGGCAGTGCAGTGGTGTTCGGGCAGTGTAGGGTGACGTGTGGAGGGTAGTGTTTTAGGGTTTAGGGCAGTGCAGTGGTGTTTGGGTAGTGTAGGGGGTTGTGCTGGGGGTAGTGTTTTAGGGTTTAGGGCAGTGCAGTGGTGTTTGTGTAGTGTAGAGGGTCATGCTGGGGGTTGTGTTTTAGGGTTTTAGGTAGTGCAGTGGTGTTTGGGTAGTGTAGGGGGTCGTACTGGGGGCAGTGTTTTAGGGTTTAGGGCAGTGCAGTGGTGTTTGGGTAGTGTAGGGGGTCGTACTGGGGAAGTGTTTTAGGGATTAGGGTAGTGCAATGGTGTTTGGGTAGTATAGGGGATACTGCTGGGGGTAGTGTTTTAGGGTTTAGGGTAGTGCAGTGGTGTTTGGGTGGTGTATGGGGTCTTGCTGGGGGTAGTGTTTTAGGGTTTAGGGTAGTGCAGTGGTGTTTGGGTAGTGTAGGGGGTCGTGCTGGGGTAGTGTTTTGGGGTTTAGGGTAGTGCAGTGGTGTTTGTGTAGTGTAGGGGTAGTGTTTTATGGTTTAGGGTAGTAAAATGGTGTTCGTGTAGTGTAGGGGGTCGTGCTGATAGTAGTGTTTTAGGGTTTAGGGTAGTACAGTGATGTTTCTGTAGTGTAGGGGGTCGTGCTTGGGGTAGATTCAGGGTTTATGATATTGCAATGGTGTTTGGGTAGTGTAGGGGGTCGTGCTAGAGTAGTGTTTTAGTGTTTAGGGTAGTGCAGTGGTGTTTGTGTAGTGTAGGGGTAGTGTTTTATGGTTTAGGGTATTGCAGTGGTGTTTGTGTATTGTAGGGGTTCATGCTGGGGGTAGTGTTTTAGGGTTTATTGTAGTGCAGTGGTGTTTGTTTAGTGCAGGGGGTCGTGTATTATGATTTAGGGTAGTGCAGTGGTCTTTGGGTAGTGTAGGGGGTCATGCGGGGGGTAGTGTTTTAGGGTTTATGGTGGTGCAGTGGTGTTTGGGTAATGTAGGGGGTCTTGCTAGGGGTAGTGTTTTAGGGTTTAGGATAGTGCAGTGGTGTTTGGGTAGTGTAGGGGATCGGACTGGGGGTAGTGTTTAGGGTTTAGGGTAGTGCATTGGTGTTTGTGTAGTGAAGGGGGTCTTGCTGGGGGTAGTGTTTTAGGGTTTATGGCAGTGCAGTGGTGTTTTTGTAGTGTAGTGGGTCTTGCTGGGGGTACTGTTTTAGGGTTTAAGGCAGAGCAGTGGTGTTCGGGGAGTGTAGGGGGTCATGAGGGGGTGGTGTTGCAGAGTTTAGGGCAGTGCAGTGGTGTTCGGGCAGTGTAGGGGGTCGTGCGGAGGGTGGTCTTTTAGGGTTTAGGGAAGTGCAGTGGTGTTCAGGCAGTGTAGGGGGTCTTGCAGGGGGTGGTGTTTCAGGGTTTAGGGCAGTGCAGTGGTGTTCGGTCAGTGTAGGGGGTTGTGCTGGGGGTCATGCGGGGGGTGGCATTTCAGGGTTTAGGGCAGTGCAGTGGTTTTCCGACAGTGTAGGGGGTCGTGCTTGGGGTGGTGGTTCAGGGTTTAGATCAGTGCAGTTGTGTTCGGGCAGTTTAGGGGGTCGTGCTGGGGGAGGTTTTTCAGGGTTTAGGGCAGTGCAGTGGTGTTCGGGCAGTGTAGGGGGTCATGCTGGGGGTACTGTTTTAGGGTTTAGGGCAGAGCAGTGGTGTTTGGGTAGTGTCGGGGTCGTGCTGGGGGTAGTGTTTTAGGGTTTAGGGCTGTGCAGTGGTGTTTGGGTAGTGTAGTGGTTCGTGCTGTGGGTGATGTTTTCGGGTTTAGGGCAGTGCAGTGGTGTTCAGGCAGGGTAGGGGGTCGTGCGAGGGTGGTGTTTCAGGGTTTAGGCAGTGCAGTGGTGTTCGGGCAGTGTAGTGGGTCGTGAGGGGGTGGTGTTTCAGAGTTTAGGGCAGTGCAGTGGTGTTCGGGCAGTGTAGGGTGACGTGTGGAGGGTAGTGTTTTAGGGTTTAGGGTAGTGCAGTGGTGTTTGTGTAGTGTAGGGGTAGTGTTTTATGGTTTAGGGTAGTGCAGTGGTGTTTGTGTAGTATAGGGGGTCATGCTGGGGGTAGTTTTTAGGGTTTATTGTAGTGCAGTGGTGTTTGTGTAGTGCAGGGGGTTGTGTATTAGGGTTTAGGGTAGTGCAGTGGTCTTTGGGTAGTGTAGGGGGTCGTGCTGGGGGAGTATTTTAGGGTTTATGGTAGTACAGTGGTGTTTGGGTAATGTAGTGGGTCTTGCTAGGGGTAGTGTTTTAGGGTTTAGGATAGTGCAGTGGTGTTTGGGTAGTGTAGGGAGTCGGGCTGGGGGTAGTGTTTAGGGTAGTGCATTGGTATTTGTATAGTGAAGGGGGTCGTGCTGGGGGTAGTGTTTTAGGGTTTAGGGCAGTGCAGTGGTGTTTTTGTAGTGTAGGGGATTGTGCTGATGGTGGTGTTTTAAGGTTTAGGATAGTGCAGTGGTGTTCTGGCAGTGTAGTGGGTCATGGTGCGGGTGGTGTTTCAGGGTATAGGGCAGTGCAGTGGTGTTCGAGCAGTGTAGGGGGTCGTGTGGGGGTGATGGTTCAGGGTTTAGGGCAGTGCAGTGGTGTTCGGACAGTGTAGGGGGTTGTGCTGGAGGTGGTGTATCAGAGTTTAGGGCAGTGCAGTGGTGTTTGGGCAGTGTAGAGGGTCGTGCGGGGTGGTGTTTCAGGGCTTAGGGCAGGGTTGTGGTGTTTGGGCTTTGTATGGGGTCATGCGGGGGTGGCGTTTCAGGATTTAGGGCAGTGCAGTGGTGTGTGGATGGTGTAGGGGTACTGCTGGGGGTAGTGTTTTAGGGTTTAGGGTAGTGCAGTGGTGTTTGGGTAGTGTAGGGGGTCGTGCTGGGGTAGTGTTTTGGGGTTTAGGGTAGTGCAGTGGTGTTTGTGTATTGTAGGGGTTCATGCTGGGGGTAGTGTTTTAGGGTTTAATGTAGTGCAGTGGGGTTTGTTTAGTGCAGGGGGTTGTGTATTAGGATTTAGGGTAGTGCAGTGGTCTTTGGGTAGTGTAGGGGGTTGTGCGTGGGGTAGTGTTTTAGGGTTTATGGTAGTGCAGTGGTGTTTGGGTAATGTAGGGGGTCTTGCTAGGGGTAGTGTTTTAGGGTTTAGGATAGTGCAGTGGTGTTTGGGTAGTGTAGGGGATCGGACTGGGGGTAGTGTTTAGGGTTTAGGGTAGTGCATTGGTGTTTGTGTAGTGTAGGGGGTCATGCTGGGGGTAGTGTTCTAGGTTTTAGGGTAGTGCAGCAGTGTTTGTGTAGTGTAGGGGGTCATCTTTTAGGGTTTAGGGTAGTGCAGTGGTCTCTGGGTAGTGTAGGGGGTTGTGCCTGGGATAGTGTTTTAGGGTTTATGGTAGTGCAGTGGTGTTCGGGCAGTGTAGAGGTCGTGCTGGGGGTAGTGTTTTACGGTTTAGGGGAGTGTAGTGGTGTTTGTGTAGTGTAGGGGGTCGTGCTGACGGTGGTGTTTTAGGGTTTAGGACAGTGCAGTGGTGTTCGGGCAGTGTAGGGGGTCATGCTGGGGGTGGTGTTTCATGGTTTATGGCAGTGCAGTAGTGTTCGGGCAGTGTAGGGGGTCATGCGGGGGTGGTGTTTCAGGGTTTAGGGTAGTGCAGTGGTGTTCGGTCATTGTAGGGGGTTGTGCTGGGGGTCATGCGGGGAGAGGCATTTGAGGGTTTAGGGCAGTGCAGTGGTGTTCGGGCAGTGTAGGGGGTCGTGCTGGGGGTAGTGGTTTAGGGCTTAGTGTAGTGCAGTGGTGTTTGGTTATTGTAGTGGGTTTTGCTGGGGGTAGTGTTTTAGGGTTTAGGGTAGTGCAATGGTATTTGGGTAGTGTTGGGTGTGCTGCTGGGGGTAGTGTTTTAGGGTTTAGGGTAGTGCAGTGGTGTTTGCGTGGTGTAGGGGGTACTGCTGGGGCTAGTGTTTTAGGGTTTAGGGTAGTGCAGTGATGTTTGGGTAGTGTAGGGGGTTGTGCTGGGGTAGTGTTTTGGGGTTTAGGGTAGTGCAGTGGTGTTTGTGTAGTGTAGGGTGTAATGTTTTATGGTTTCAGGTAGTGCAGTGGTGTTTGTGTAGTGTCGGGGGTCGTGTTGGTGGTAGTGTTTTAGGTTTTAGGGTAGTACAGTGATGTTTCTGTAGTGTAGGGGGTCATGCTTGGGGTAGATTCAGGGTTTATGGTAGTGCAGTGGTGTTTGTGTAGTGTAGGGGTTCATGCTGGGGGTAGTGTTTTAGGGTTTAATGTAGTGCAGTGGTGTTTGTTTAGTGCAGGGGGTTGTGTATTAGGATTTAGGGTAGTGCAGTGGTCTTTGGGTAGTGTAGGGGGTTGTGCGTGGGGTAGTGTTTTAGGGTTTATGGTAGTGCAGTGGTGTTTGGGTAATGTAGGGGGTCTTGCTAGGGGTAGTGTTTTAGGGTTTAGGATAGTGCAGTGGTGTTTGGGTAGTGTAGGGGATCGGACTGGGGGTAGTGTTTAGGGTTTAGGGTAGTGCATTGGTGTTTGTGTAGTGTAGGGGGTCATGCTGGGGGTAGTGTTCTATGTTTTAGGGTAGTGCAGCAGTGTTTGTGTAGTGTAGGGGGTCGTCTTTTAGGGTTTAGGGTAGTGCAGTGGTCTCTGGGTAGTGTAGGGGGCTGTGCCTGGGATAGTGTTTTAGGGTTTATGGTAGTGCAGTGGTGTTCGGGCAGTGTAGAGGTCGTGCTGGGGGTAGTGTTTTACGGTTTAGGGGAGTGTAGTGGTGTTTGTGTAGTGTAGGGGGTCGTGCTTATGGTGGTGTTTTAGGGTTTAGGACAGTGCAGTGGTGTTCGGGCAGTGTAGGGGGTCATGCTGGGGGTGGTGTTTCATGGTTTAGGGCAGTGCAGTAGTGTTCGGGCAGTGTAGGGGTTTGTGCGGGGGTGGTGTTTCAGGGTTTAGGGCAGTGCAGTGGTGTTCGGTCATTGTAGGGGGTTGTGCTGGGGGTCATGCGGGGGGTGGCATTTGAGGGTTTAGGGCAGTGCAGTGGTGTTCGGGCAGTGTAGGGGGTCGTGCTGGGGGTAGTGGTTTAGGGCTTAGTGTAGTGCAGTGGTGTTTGGTTATTGTAGTGGGTTTTGCTGGGGGTAGTGTTTTAGGGTTTAGGGTAGTGCAATGGTATTTGGGTAGTGTTGGGTGTGCTGCTGGGGGTAGTGTTTTAGGGTTTAGGGTAGTGCAGTGGTGTTTGCGTGGTGTAGGGGGTACTGCTGGGGCTAGTGTTTTAGGGTTTAGGGTAGTGCAGTGATGTTTGGGTAGTGTAGGAGGTTGTGCTGGGGTAGTGTTTTGGGGTTTAGGGTAGTGCAGTGGTGTTTGTGTAGTGTAGGGTGTAGTGTTTTATGGTTTCAGGTAGTGCAGTGGTGTTTGTGTAGTGTCGGGGGTCGTGTTGGTGGTAGTGTTTTAGGTTTTAGGGTAGTACAGTGATGTTTCTGTAGTGTAGGGGGTCGTGCTTGGGGTAGATTCAGGGTTTATGGTAGTGCAGTGGTGTTTGGGTAGTGTAGGGGGTCGTGCTGGTGTAGATTTGGGGTTTAGGGTAGTGCAGTGGTGTTTGGGTAGTGTAGAGAGTCGTGCTTGGTGGAGTGTTTTAGAGTTTAGTGTAGTGCAGTGGTGATTGTGTAGTGTAGGGGGTCGTGCTGGGGGTAGTGTTTTAGGATTTATTGTAGTGCAGTGGTGTTTGTGTAGTGCAGGGGGTCTTGTATTAGGGGTTAGGGCAGTGCAGTTTTCTTTGGGTAGTGTAGGGGGTCATGCGGGGTAGTGTTTTAGGGTTTATGGTACTGCAGTGGTGTATGGGTAATGTAGGCAGTCTTGCTAGGGGTAGTGTTTTAGGGTTTAGGGTAGTGCAGTGCTGTTCGGGCAGTGGAGGGTGTCGTGCAGGGCGCGGTGTTTCAGGATTTAGGGCAGTGAAGTGGTGTTCGGGCAGTGTAAGGTGTCGTGTAGGGGGGTGGTGTTTCAGGGTTTAGGGCAGTGCAGTGGTGTTCGGGCAGTGTAGGATGTCATCCAGGTGGGTGGTGTTTCAGGGTTTAGGGCAGTGCATTGGTGTTCGGGCAGTGTAGGGGGTCGTGCAGAGGGCTGGTGTTTCAGGGTTTAGAGCAGTGCAGTGGTGTTCGGGTAGTGTAGGGGGTTGTGCAGGGGGGTGGTGTTCCAGGGTTTAGGGCAGTGCAGTGGTGTTCGGGCAGTGTTGGGGGTCGTGCTGGGTCTGGTGTTTCAGGGTTTAGGGCAGTGCAGTTGTGTTCGGGCAGTGTAGGGGGTCATGCTGGGGATAAAATGTCAGGGTTTAGGGCAGTGCAGTGGTGTTCGGGCAGTGTAGGGGGTCGTGTGGGAGTGGTGTTTCAGGGTTTAGGGCAGTGCAGTGGTGTTCGGGCAGTGTAGGGGTTGTGCTGGGGGTGGTGCTTTAGGGTTTAGGGCAGTGCAGTGGTGTTTGGGCAGTGTAGGGGGTCGTGCTGGGGGTGGTGTTTCAGGGTTTAGGGCAGTGCAGTGGTATTTGGACAGTGTAGAGGGTCGCGCGGGGTGACGTTATATGGTTTTGGGCAGTGCAGCGGTGTTCGGGCGTTGTATGGGGTCGTGCGTGGGGTGGTGTTACAGGGTTTAGGGCAGTGCAGTTTTGTTCGGGCAGTGTAGGGGGTCGTGCTGGGGGTGGTGTTTCAGGGTTTAGGGCAGTGCAGTGGTGTTCGGGCAGTGTAGGGGGTCGTGCTGGGGCTGGTGTTTCAGGGTTTAGGGCAGTGCAGTGGTGTTCGGGCAATGTAGGGGGTCGTGCTGGGGCTGGTGTTTCAGGGTTTAGGGCAGTGCAGTTGTGTTCGCGCAGTGTTGGGGGTCGCGCTGGGGCTAGTGTTTCAGGATTTAGGGCAGTGCTGTGGTGTTTATGTAGTGTAGTGGGTCATGCTGGTAGTAGTGTTTTAGGGTAGAGGGCAGTGCAGTGGTGTTTGGGTAGTGTAGGGGGTCGTGCTGGGGAAGTGTTTTAGGGTTTAGGGTAGTGCAATGGTGTTTGGGTAGTGTAGGGGGTACTTCTGGGGGTAGTGTTTTAGGGTTTAGGGTAGTGCTGTGGTGTTTGTGTAGTGTAGGGGGTCATGCTGGTAGTACGGTTTTAGGGTTTAGGGTAGTACAGTGATGTTTCTGTAGTGTAGGGGGTCATGCTTGGGGTAGATTCAGGGTTTATGGTAGGGCAGTGGTGTTTGGGTGGTGTAGGGAGTCGTGCTAGGGTAGTGTTTTAGTGTTTAGGGTAGTGCAGTGGTGTTTGTGTAGTGTAGGGGTTAGTGTTTTATGGTTTAGGGTAGTGCAGTGGTGTTTGTGTAGTGTAGGGGTTCATGCTGGGGGTAGTGTTTTAGGGTTTATTGTATTGCAGTGGTGTTTGTTTAGTGCAGGGGGTCGTGTATTAGCGTTTAGGGTAGTGCAGTGGTCTTTGGGTAGTGTAGGGGGTCGGGCTGGGGGTAGTGTTTAGGGTTTAGGGTAGTGCAGTGGTCTTTGGGTAGTGTAGGGGGTCGTGCGGGGGTAGTGTTTTAGGGTTTATTGTAGTGCAGTGGTGTTTGTTTAATGCAGGGGGTCGTGTATTAGCGTTTAGGGTAGTGCAGTGGTCTTTGGGTAGTGTAGGGGGTCGGGCTGGGGGTAGTGTTTAGGGTTTAGGGTAGTGCATAGGTGTTTGGGTAGTGTAGGGGGTCGGGATGGGGGTAGTGTTTAGGGTAGTGCATTGGTGTTTGTGTAGTGAAGGGTGTCGGGCTGGGGGAAGAGTTTTAGGGTTTATGGCAGTGCAGTGGTGTTTGTGCAGTGTAGAGGGTCATGCTGGGGGTACTGTTTTAGTGTTTAGGGCAGAGCAGTGGTGTTTGGGTAGTGTAGGGGGTCGTGCTTGGGGTAGTGTTTTAGGGTTTGGGCAGTGCAGTGGTGTTTGGGTAGTGTAGGGGGTTGTGCTGTGGGTGGTGTTTTAGGGTTTAGGGCAGTGCAGTGGTTGTCGGGCAGTTTAGGGGTCATGCAAGGGTGGTGTTTCAGGGTTTAGGGCAGTGCAGTGGTGTTCGGGCAGTGTAGGGGTTTGTGAGGGGGTGTTGTTTCAGAGCTTGGGGCACTGCAGTGGTGTTCGGGCAGTGTAGGGGTCGTGCGGAGGGAGGTCTTTTAGGGTTTAGGGCAGTGCAGTGGTGTACAGGCAGTGTAGGGGGTCTTGCAGGGGGCTGGTGTTTCAGGGTTTAGGTCCCTGCAGTGGTGTTCGGGCAGTGCAGGGGGTCGAGCAGGGGTGTGGTGTTTCATGGATTAGGGCAGTGCAGTGGTGTTGGGGTTTGTTCTGGGGGTAGTGTTTCAGGGTTTAGGGTAGTGCAGTGCTGTTCAGGTAGTATAGGGGGTCATGCTGGGGGTATTTGTTTAGGACTTAGGGTAGTGCAGTGGTGTTTGGTTTGTGAAGGGGGTTTTGCTGGGGGTAGGGTTTTAGGGTTTAGGGTAGTGGAGTGGTGTTTGGATGGTGTAGGTGGTACTGCTGGGGGTAGTGTTTTAGGGTTGAGGGTAGTGCAGTGTGTTTGGTTAGTGTAGGGGGTCGTGCTGGGGTAGTGTTTTGGAGTTTAAGGTAGTGCAGTGGTATTTGTGTAGTATAGGGGTAGTGTTTTATGGTTTAGGGTAGTGCAGTGGTGTTTGTGTAGTGTAGGGGGTCATGCTGGTGGTAGTGTTTTAGGGTTTAGGTTAGTTCAGTGACGTTTCTGTAGTGTAGGGGTTTGTGCTGAGGGTGGTGTTTCAGGGTTTAGGGCAGTGCAGTGGTGTTCGGGCAGTGTAGGGGGTCGTGCTGGGGCTGGTGTTTCAGGGTTTAGGGCAGTGCAGTGGTTTTCGGGCAGTGTAGGGGGTCGTGCTGGGACTGGTGTTTTAGGGTTTAGGGCAGAGCAGTGGTGTTTGGGTAGTGTAGGGGGTCGTGCTAGGGGTAGTGTTTTAGGGTTTAGGGCTGTGCAGTGGTGTTCGGGTAGTGTAGTGGGCTGTGCTGTGGGTGGTATTTTTGAATTTAGGGCAGTGCAGTGGTGTTCGGGCAGGGTAGGGGGTCGTGCGAGGGTGGTGCTTCAGGGTTTAGGGCAGTGGTGTTCGGGCAGTATAGGGGGTCGTGAGGGGGTGGTGTTTCAGAGTTTAGGGCAGTGCAGTGATGTTCGGGCAGTGTAGGTGGTCGTGCGGAGGGTGGTCTTTTAGGGTTTAGGTTAGTGCAGTGGTGTTCAGGCAGTGTAGTGGATCTTGAAGGGGGTGGTTTTTCAGGGTTTAGGGCAGTGCAGTGTTGTTCGGGCAGTGTAGGGGGTCGTGCAGGGGGTAGTGTTTCAGGGTTTAGGGCAGTGCAGTGGTGTTCGGGCAATGTAGGGGGTCGTGCTGGGGCTGGTGTTTCAGGGTTTAGGGAAGTGCAGTGGTGTTCGGGCAATGTAGGGGGTCGTGCTGGGGCTGGTGTTTCAGGGTTTAGGGCAGTGCAGTGGTATTCACGCAGTGTTGGGGGTCGCGCTGGGGCTAGTGTTTCAGGATTTAGGGCAGTGCAGTGGTGTTTATGTAGTGTAGTGGGTCATGCTGGTAGTAGTGTTTTAGGGTATAGGGCAGTGCAGTGGTGTTTGGGTAGTGTAGGGGGCACTTCTGGGGGTAGTGTTTTAGGGTTTAGGGTAGTGCTGTGGTGTTTGTGTAGTGTAGGGGGTCATGTTGATAGTAGGGTTTTAGGGTTTAGGGTAGTACAGTGATGTTTCTGTAGTGTAGGGGGTCATACTTGGGGTAGATTTAGGGTTTATGGTAGGGCAGTGGTGTTTGGGTGGTGTAGGGAGTCGTGCTAGGGTAGTGTTTTAGTGTTTAGGGTAGTGCAGTGGTGTTTGTGTAGTGTAGGGGTTAGTGTTTTATGGTTTAGGGTAGTGCAGTGGTGTTTGTGTAGTGTAGGGGTTCATGCTGGGGGTAGTGTTTTAGGGTTTATTGTAGTGCAGTGGTGTTTGTTTAGTGCAGGGGGTCGTGTATTAGGGTTTAGGGTAGTGCAGTGGTCTTTGGGTAGTGTAGGGGGTCGTGCGGGGGATAGTTTTAGGGTTTATGGTAGTGCAGTGGTGTTTGGGTAATGTAGGGGGTCTTGCTAGGGGTAGTGTTTTAGGGTTTAGGATAGTGCAGTGGTGTTTGTGTAGTGTAGGGGTAGTGTTTTATGGTTTAGGGTAGTGCCGTGGTGTTTGTGTAGTGTAGGGGGTCATGCTGGGGGTAGTGTTTTAGGGTTTAGGGTAGTGCAGTGCTGTTTGTGTTGTATAGGGGGTCATGCTGGGGGGAGTGTTTTAGGGTTTATTATAATGGAGTGGTGTTTGTGTAGTGCAGGGGGTTGTGTATTAGGGTTTAGGGTAGTGCAGTGGTCTTTGGGTAGTGTAGGGGTCGTGCGGGGGGGAGTATTTTAGGGTTTATGGTAGTGCAGTGGTGTTTGGGTAATGTAAGGGGTCTTGCTAGGGGTAGTGTTTTAGGGTTTAGGGTAGTGCAGAGGTGTTTGAGTAGTGTAGGGGGTCAGGATGGGGGTAGTGTTTAGGGTAGTGCATTGGTGTTTGTGTAGCGAATGGTGTCTGGCTGGGGGAAGTGTTTTAGGGTTTATGGCAGTGCAGTGGTGTTTGTGTAGTGTAGAGGGTCATGCTGGGGGTACTGTTTTAGTGTTTAGGGCAGAGCAGTGTTGTTTGGGTAGTGTAGGGGGCCGTGCTGGGGTAGTGTTTTAGGGTTTAGGGCAGTGCAGTGGTGTTTGGGTAGTGTAGGGGGTCATGCTGTGGGTAGTGTTTTAGGGTTTAGGGCAGTGCAGTGGTTGTCGGGCAGTGTAGGGGTTTGTGAGGGGGTGTTGTTTCAGAGTTTAGGGCAGTGCAGTGGTGTTCGGGCAGTGTAGGGGTCGTGCGGAGGGAGGTATTTTAGGGTTTAGGGCAGTGCAGTGGTGTTCAGGCAGTGTAGGGGGTCTTGCAGGGGGCTGGTGTTTCAGGGTGTAGGTCCCTGCAGTGGTGTTCGGGCAGTGCAGGGGGTCGTGCAGGGGTGTGGTGTTTCATGGTTTAGGGCAGTGCAGTGGTGTTGGGGTTTGTGCTGTTTCAGGGTTTAGGGTAGTGCAGTGCTGTTCAGGTAGTATAGGGGGTCATGCTGGGGGTATTTGTTTAGGACTTAGGGTAGTGCAGTGGTGTTTGGTTTGTGAAGGGGGTTTTGCTGGGGGTAGTAATTTAGGGTTTAGGGTAGTGCAATGGTATTTGGGTAGTGTTGGGGGTACTGCTGGGGGTAGTGTTTTAGGGTTTAGGGTAGTGCAGTGGTGTTTGGATGGTGTAGGTGGTACTGCTGGGGGTAGTGTTTTAGGGTTTAGGGTAGTGCAGTGTGTTTGGTTAGTGTAGGGGGTCGTGCTGGGGTAGTGTTTTGGGGTTTAGGGTAGTGCAGTGGTATTTGTGTAGTATAGGGGGTAGTGTTTTATGGTTTAGGGTAGTGCAGTGGTGTTTGTGTAGTGTAGGGGGTCATGCTGGTGGTAGTGTTTTAGGGTTTAGGGTAGTTCAGTGATGTTTCTGTAGTGTAGGGGGTTGTGCTGAGGGTGGTGTTTCAGGGTTTAGGGCAGTGCAGTGGTGTTCGGGCAGTGTAGGGGTCGTGCTGGTGCTGGTGTTTCAGGGTTTAGGGCAGTGCATTGGTTTTCAGGCAGTGTAGGGGGTCGTGCTGGGGCTGGTGTTTTAGGGTTTAGGGCAGAGCAGTGGTGTTAAGGCAGGTTAGGGGGTTGTGCGAGGATGGTGCTTCAGGGTTTAGGGCAGTGGTGTTCGGGCAGTGTAGGGGGTCGTGAGGGGGTGGTGTTTCAGAGTTTAATCAATCACTCAATCAATCATATCACTTGTATAGCGCGCTACTCACCCGGATGGGTCTCAAGGCGCTTGGGGGATGGAGGCCGCTACTGCTCGAACAGCCAGGTCTTGAGTTGTCTCCTGAAGGCGAGGTGGTCCTTGGTCAGCCGAAGGTGGATGGGGAGGGAGTTCCATGTCTAGGCCGCCAGGTAGGTGAAGGATCTGCCTCCGGCGGTGGCTCTTTAGTTTAGTTTAGGGCAGTGCAGTGGTGTTCGGGCAGTGTAGGTGGTCGTGCGGAGGGTGGTCTTTTAGGGTTTAGGTTAGTGCAGTGGTGTTCAGGCAGTGTAGGGGGTCTTGAAGGGGGGTGGTTTTTCAGGGTTTAGGGCAGTGCAGTGTTGTTCGGGCAGTGTAGGGGGTCGTGCAGGGGGTAGTGTTTTAGGGTTTAGGGTAGTGCAGTGGTGTTTGGGTGGTGTAGGGGGTACTGCTGGGAGTAGTGTTTTAGGGTTTAGGGTAGTGCAGTGGTGTTTGGGTAGTGTAGGGGGTCGTGCTGGGGTAGTGTTTTGGGGTTTAGGGTAGTGTAGTGGTGTTTGTGCAGTGTAGAAGGTAGTGTTTTATGGTTTAGTGTAGTGCAGTGGTGTTTGTATAATGTAGGGGTCGTGCTAGTGGTAGTGTTTTAGGGTTTAGGGTAGTACAGTGATGTTTCTGTAGTGTAGGGGGTTGTGCTTGGGGTAGATTCAGGGTTTATGGTTTGGCAGTGGTGTTTGGGTAGTGTAGGGTGTCATGCTAGTGTAGTGTTTTAGTGTTTAGGGTTTAGAGCAGTGCAGTGGTTTTCAGGTAGTGTAGGGTGTTGTGCAGGGGGGTGGTGTTCCAGGGTTTACGGCAGTGCAGTGGTGTTCGGGCAGTGTAGGGGGTCATGCTGGGAGTGGTTTTTCAGGGTTTAGGGCAGTGCAGTGGTGTTCGGGCAGTGTAGGGGGTCGTGCTGGGGGTGGTGTTTTAGGGTTTAGGGCAGTGCAGTGGTGTTCGGGCAGTGTAGGGGGTCGTGCTGGGGGTGGTGTTTCAGGGTTTAGGGCAGTGCAGTGGTGTTCGGACAGTGTAGAGGGTCGTGCGGCGGGTGACGTTTCATGGTTTTGGGCAGTGCAGTGGTGTTCGGGCGTTGTATGGGGTCGTGCGTGGGGTGGTGTTACAGGGTTTAGGGCAGTGCAGTTTTGTTTGGGCAGTGTAGGGGGTCGTGCCGGGGGTGGTGTTTCAGGGTTTAGGGGAGTGCAGTGGTGTTCCGGCAGTGTAGGGGGTCGTGCTGGGGTGGTGTTTCAGGGTTTAGGGCAGTGCAGTGGTGTTCGGGCAGTGTAGAGGGTTTTTCTGGGGCTGGTGTTTCAGGGTTTTGGGGCAGTGCATTGGTGTTCAGACAGTGTGGGGGGTCGTGCTGGGACTAGTGTTTCAGGGTTTAGGGCAGTCCAGTGGTGTTCGGGCAGTGTAGGGGGTCGTGCTGGGGCTAGTGTTTCAGGGTTTTGGGCAGTGCAGTGGTGTTCGGGCAGTGTAGGGGGTCAAACTGGGGGTGGTGTTTCAGGGTTTAGGACAGTGCAGTGGTGTTCGGACAGAGTAGGGGGTCGTGCAGGGGTGGTGTTTCATGGTTTAGGGCAGTCCAGTGGTGAATGGGCAATGTAGGGAGTCTTGCAGGCGGTGGTGTTTCAGGGTTTAGGGCAGTGCAGTGGTGTTCGGGCAGTGTAGATGGTCTTGCTGGGGGTGGTGTTTCAGGGTTAAGGGCAGTGGTGTTCGGGCAGTGTAGGGGGTCTTGCTAGGGGTGGTGTTTCAGGGTTTATGGTACTACAGTGGTGTTTGTATAGTGTAGGGGGTCGTGCTGGGGGTAGTGTTTTAGGCTTTAGGGTACTACAGTGGTGTTTGTATAGTGTAGGGGATCGTGCTGGAGGTAGTGTTTTATGGTTTAGGGTAGTGCATTGGTGTTTGTGTAGTGTAGGGGATCGTGCTGGTGGTACTGTTTTAGGGTTTAGGGTAGTGCAGCGATGTTTGTGTAGTGTAGGGGGTCATGCATGGGGTGTATTTAGGGTTTAGGGTAGTGCAGTGGTGTTTGTCTAGTGTAGGGGGTCGTGCTGGGGTAGTGTTTTAGGGTTAAGGGTAGTGCAGTGGTGTTTGGGTCGTGTTGGGGGTACTGTTGTGGGTAGTGTTTTAGGGTTTAGGGTAGTGCAGTGGTGTTCGGGCAGTGTAGGGCGTCATGCGGGGAGTGGTGTTTCAGAGTTTAGGGTAATGCAGTGGTGTTCGGGCAGTTTAGGGGGTCGTGCAGGGGGTGGTGTTTCAGGGTTTAGGGCAGTGGTGTGCGGGCAGTGTAGGGTGTCATGCAGGGGGTGGTGTTTCAGGGTTTAGGGCAGTGCAGTGGTGTTCAGGCAGTGTAGGGGTCATGCTGGGGTAGTGTTTTAGGGTTTAGGACAGTTTAGGGGTGTTTGGGCAGTGCAGGTGGTAGTGCTGGGGGTGGTGTTTTAGGGTTTAGTGTTGTGTAGTGGTGTTCAGGCAGTGTAGGGGGTCGTGCTGGGGTAGTGTTTTAGGGTTTAGGGCAGTGCAGTGGTGTTCGGGCAGTGTAGGGGTCATGCTGGGGTAGTGTTTTAGGGTTTAGGGCAGTGCAGTGTTGTTCGGGCAGTGTAGGGAGTCGTGCGGAGAGTGGTGTTTCGTGGTGTGGAAATATGGATTTTTATGGTCGGTTATGTCCCCTATCTTGGACCCCAACGGTTTCATGTATATATCACAAGTACATGTATGTTCCCTCCAGTTCCAGTTATGAAGACGCAAACACATGTGCGTCTACCGTCAACATGTCCTCTTTCAGATCCGCCATGAATGGGCTGGATATTCTATTCCTAAGTATGAAAGGCCACCGGCTTTATATGGTTCATTTATCCCATTTTACAGTCCAGGCGAGTAGGCCCTGATTCTGCCACCAAGCCTTTTCCTGCCTTCTGCCTCTGAAAGCTCCAGTCTGAGCCTGCATCTGTGACCATGAACTTTGTCCTACTCCCTGTGCGGCTAACGGTGCCTGATCCAGCCAGTAGCCTGCCAGAAAACTGTACTTCACCTTCAAGATTATCTCCTCCGCCCCTCATCCGATGCATTCCTGTCTAGCAGTTTAGGTAAACATTCCTCCAGCTACCGTGCAAAGGGGCCAGGCCTCGCTGTCCTCATGCAAGTAATTCATAAACCCTGTTACCATGGAATATTCCTACCACCTCGCATCTAGTGTAGACACTTAGACGCTTGTACACGCACTAACAGTCAGTATAGTCAGTATAGAATAAGATTCTATCCTAAGAGACCTTTCTTTTTGGATAACACAGTTCTTTAAACATAGGATATTAGATATGATTTGGGATTAGGTTGACATAACCCCAGACTTTTGTCTCCACATGTAGAGCTAAATGTCAAGTTCCATTCTCCCCCTAGTTGCACGTCAAATCACACGTCATGCTGCCGCGCGCGCATCTCTGCCAAGTATTTTTGCTGACATTGCGAAATTCTTTCATGGAACCACCCATTTGTGACATCATACCTAATGACGTTCTTTGGTTACGCCTAGTTACACCCATTTTAGTTACGCATGTATATCTTTATCTCTGTTATCAACTGTTACGCCTCCTGCATCTGTTTCACTGTAATGCCTCTTCTATAAAAATGATTACCTGTCAATAATGTATTGTCCTTCACTTCCTGAACCTCCGTGGTGATGGAATATGAAGCCAACAATTCGAATTGTTATTGGAATAAAGCCCGTTCCGAATCTCTAATACCACGGATTCTGCCTCTTATTTTACTGAGCTATTCTTATTAATTTTCCGCATCAAATTAAGTACCGGTAATTAAATTATTTACCACATATATGGCGCCCGAATAGGGACACTTTCTCATCTCACGCGCCGGAGGTTCGTTGCAGGCCCGGTCTCCTGCCACAGCTGGACGGACAACAACGCGTACCCACAGGATTTCCTGTATCTCCCTCCTGCCGAGCGGGGGTAACTGAGGCTGCGATCAACACCCAGACGAGGCGGTGAGAAGTGCGAAGTATCCCGACCAGAGCCTAGCTGAGAGAGCAAGATCCGAGGTATACAGAGGCCCACCAGGTTCCGAAGTCCCGAAGTTTCGAGTCGAGTCCAGTCCGGTCCAAGTCCAGTTCAGTTCAGTTCCGAGGCCTTCCGTTCCGAGCTACCCGGTGAGTACCATTGCCGGGGAGGCGTTCTGACGTGCACATAGGTTGTGCCGGTCAAGACGGGTTTGGGTACACAAATCCGGTCTGCACTGTTTCAGCAGTGTATCTGTACTGTTTAGCAGTATATCTAGTATGTCTAGTATATAATTCAGAATACCTAGTTAGTGCCGAGTATTATGCTTAGTGACTAGTTCCCTAAATGGCCATCATTGTTGTTCATTAAATATTAAATGTTAAATGTTTTAAATACGTTCTGCATATTGTGGTGTGAATGACTGTTCATTGTTGTGTTTTGTTGTATTAAACGTGTTCAAAATTAGGTCTCAGATCAGTTCTCAATATGCCGCTCTTTTCGAAATTAAGACAGATCAAAACTAGAAAAGGGGTACTCGAAGAAGCTGTTCCCATTCCTCCTAGGGACACTCCAGGGTACTTCATGTATCATAAACATGGCCTAGACGCCATATTATTTCTTGATTTATGGGTAGACTACACCAAGGAATTACCAGAAAGTCAGAGGTGGCCCGCAGCTGGGACCTGGGATGCAGATTGCATCATGAAAATAGAGGAAGAATTATGGAAAAAGAAAGCTAGACAATCACAGAAAGATGCCATTGAATTATGGCGTAAAGAATCGTATAGACGTACAGAAAAAGCACTCAGACAGGAAGAGAAAAGTAAGGAGAATTCAAATAAAGTCCGAGAAAATCTATTAATTGAAGAAGGTACCCGAGCAAAAGCAGAACAAGTAGACAGACAAAGAAATGCCCTTATGAATGGTATGTATCCTCTTCTGGCCGAAGGGTTACCTAAGGCTACTCCGGAGATACCAAAAGACTTGCCACCTCCATTGTTTCCGATAAAAGCACATCCCAAAGGGCATCCCAGAACCGCAGAAGATGTTTTCCTTTCCTCTTATTTAGACGACGCAGCTCCCGAGTATGCTAATACTGCACCACATAGACCGCCTGCCGAGGGGGTTCAACGCCAAGACCCTCCGTCTGTACCTCCGCAACAACAAACTCCGACACAAGTTCCGGCAAGCACATCTGTTTCTACAGCTGTACCCACACCTATGGTTGCTATATCACGTTCAACGAATCCTTTCACATCCAGCACCCCAGGCGGTGCTACAGGAGGTACGACAAACATTTTTTCCACGCCACCCAGAGTAAATAAACTTTCCTTTCAAGAATTAGCCCACCAACGTACGCCCAAACTAGTAACTCCCGACATGCTTAAGGAACTTCTAGTAGATTGTAGATATGACCCTGTGCCCGGCAAAGAGGACGAAATGCTGCTGGCATCATTACGTATCCGACGAGCTGCAATATATTTAGGGAGGCTACCAGGAATGACTACACATTTAGAAAATATATATCACTTTGTCCAGTCAGGGCGAGATTCTGAAAGTATTAATAGAGCCATGGAGTACCAGAAAGTGGAGATACAGGGGGAACTGTTACGTTTCCTCATAAATTGTGTGATCAGAAATCAAGACCGACCAGGGGTAAATCCGGAGGAAATGCGAATTCTTACCACATGGAGTCGGAATATATCAGAGGGGAGACATGATAGATTATTAAGTATAGTAGCTATGTGCCGAAAGATCCGCAAAGAAGTAGAACGAATACACGAAGAAAGATTGGCGGTAGACCAGCCTGAACAAAACGAGGAGGAGGAAGAATTAGAACTGCCCACAGGACAGTTAGAAACCATGGCCTATGTAGGTAGAGGAAGATCTTGTAATAATACTAGAGGCTTTACTGATCCGATATGTCCGATACGTCCAGAAAATAACAGAAATTTCCAAACCCCTATAATAAATATAAGGTCCCCCGAACATTCGTTCCAAGCCGCTGACAAATTACTCCGAGAACGAAGGGGTTATCATATACTCGATTCTATGGACGAACAAGAATTAGCCAGGTCAGCCGTTCACTGGGTTGACAGTCCCGGAAAATATAGTGATGATACACTAGCGCACACGTTTTTGAACCTCACCCCAGATGAACAGCGTTTAGCTGGTATCTACATGATTCAACAACTCCTTATATTATATAAAAGCCAACACCCCGATCCTAGTCCCTTACCTGATATATTGACTGAATTACTCACGAATAAATGGAGAGGTTCAGGTACTGAGTTAATTAGAGAAATACTAAAATCCAGAAAGCAGTACATTCTTTTTGTATGCCCCGAACATGTCTCACTGCCCATCAAGGAAAGAACGACGTATTATATGGATAGACAGAATCCCTTACGCGAAGTGCACCCGATAAAAGGTGATGACAATCAGTTTAAACGTGTGTTTGTATACACACCCATATCTAAAATGGAACTATTAGAAATGAAGAAAGTGGTACCCAGTCATGACAAAGACCCAGCGGGTTTCCACCGTGAAATTAAAGACATGCTGCTCATGGGAGAGTATACCTATCCCGACATTATGAAAATATTAAAGGTATTAATGCCTGCGGGCATTTATGAAAAACTCAAAGAAAAGGATTGGGAGGTGGGAGACCAAAAGATAGATTGGACAGCATTAGAAAACGAAGAAACAGCTCGAGGTCCAGGTTTAGGGCTTGGGGAAAAGACCAAAATACTACCAGGTTTATTAGTACAGGTACTGCCACGTTTATTAACTACGAAAAAGGAAGACTGGGGTGCAATATCAGCCTGTAAACAAAAGCAAGATGAAGACACTAGTGATTTTTATGCCCGATTCGAAAAATGTTTTGGTATAAATAGTGGAATAAAAGCAAGTAGCGAATCGTATCCACATCTGTTTGTGACAAAATTAGTTGAAAATGCCTTGCCCCAAGTTAAGAATAGAGTATTGAAATTCGAGAGTACCTGGCAAGGTAACACTCCGTCACAAATGTTACAAATGCTACAGTACCATCACAATAGAATTAGAGAGGAACAAGAACATGAACAAAGACGCATGAAAGACACGAAAATGAAAATGCTAGTTTCCCAGACAGTTCCAGCTGACGGTCATAAAAAGGGTATGACACAGTCCAGTGTTTCAGCAGGTTCTGTAAAAGGGACATGCAACTATTGTAAACAGCCAGGTCATTATGTACACGATTGTCCAGTTTTAAAACATAATATCGCCATAGGTAATACAAAAGAAAGACCACGGCCACTTAGACAGGATCAGAACCAACAAGGAGCCCCGCAGCATGCACAGGCCATGCCAGCTCCGCAACAGTCTATGCCAGCTCCATCACCGCAGCCTATTGCTGCCACACCAACAACGACACGACAGATGTACCAGACCGCACAGTATGACTATCCTGATTATCAACGATACTCATGAAACAGCCTAGAGAGGGAAGTTGGCTTACCCCTTATCGAGGTCCCTGTAGATCAAGAAGGACCTTATGTACACAGTGAACTATTAGGCCAAGATAGAAAATTTTTACTTGATACAGGGGCAAGCCGAACAACCATAAAACGTAGTGAAGTTCCAGGGGCACCCCTCTCAGGCTCACAGAATATTTCCCTTGGTTTTTCAGGAAAGCCTATCATTAACGAAGTATCACAGCCTCTTCCACTTACGATTGGTCCCTTGACACGAACTACAGATTTATTGCTTACAAAATCATGTCCAGAAAACCTGTTAGGTATAAAAACATTGAAAGCTCTAGGAGCTATAATATGTTGTTCTCCGGAAGGAGTAAGATTGTTTTTACGTGATTTCAAAGGGCACTATGTGTCCCGAGACATGGATCACCGACTACAGACTTTACCCACATATTTATGGGCACAAGGCCCTACAGATGTTGGTTGCATGAACATTACACCATATCGAGTCACACTAAAGACAGGAGTGGTACTACCACGAATGCGACAATACAAGTTACCCCCAGATGCTGTAGTGGCTTTACTGCAAATCATTGACGAGCTTATTACCCAAGGAGTGGTTGTGGAAACCGACTCCAATGTATGTAATTCCCCGATAATTCCGATTCTTAAACGAACTGATCCAAAAGCCCCGCCAGTATATCGATTGGTTATTGATCTGCGCGAATTAAATAAATGTATCGTACCACAATACCCCGTAGTTCCAGACATTTCTTCATTACTGACAGCCATTGATTCCGAAGCAACATTCTTTACTGTAATTGATCTCAAGAATGCCTTTTTCAGCGTCCCAATAGATCCGGAAAGCCAATACTTGTTCGGATTTAGTTTAAATGGACGAAGCTTTAAATTCACACGCGCACCTCAAGGATTCACAGAAAGCCCCAGCATCTATAGCCAAGCACTGAAACGAGAACTTGACAGTATCCACATGCCAGTCAACACTGCCCTGCTTCAATATGTCGATGATCTGCTGATCACCGCTAGAAGCGAAACTGAATGTGAAAAAGCTTCACTGACGGTTTTACAATTTTTGGCCGAAAAGGGGCACAAGGTGTCCCCTTCTAAGCTGCAATTCTGTGTCCAGCGAGTTGTTTACCTTGGGCACTCGCTGTCCAAGGAGGGAAGGCAGCTTACGTCAGATCGCATCCAGTTAATTGCTAACATACCAATACCCAAGACACAAAAGGAGGTACGGGCTTTTATAGGCCTCACTTCATATTGTAGGCAGTGGATCCCTCAGTATGCATGTCTAGCAAAACCACTCATTCAGTTGACAACACAGGAGGCGGCCACATCGACTGTCCTCCCTTGGACTCAGGAACATACACAAGCTTTTGAAAGCCTAAAGAAAGCTTTATGTCAAGCACCTGTCCTAGCAACACCATGTTACAGTAAACAGTTTACACTCTTTGTTACAGAACGCGAAGGTACTGCTTTGTCAGTACTCACACAGGAACAAGCAGGATCACACAAACCATGTGCTTATTTTTCTAGTACATTAGATCCCGTAGCTCAGGCTCTGCCTGCGTGCCTGAAATCAGTGGCAGCGACAGCTTTAGCAATCAGACAAAGCGATGCCATAGTGTTAGGACATCCATTGACAGTACAAGTACCACACGCAGTAGAGGTTCTTGTGAACCGAACGCAAACACAACACTTGACTATAGCAAGACTTACCGGTTACGAATTGACATTGTTTCAGCCACACATAGAAATCAGACGTTGTAATACCTTGAATCCTGCCACACTTTTGCCAGTAAACGGAACAGACCCACTAGCACATGATTGTATCGAAGTTATTACTATCACGACGAAACCCAGACAAGACTTGACAGATATCCCATTGTCAGATCCAGACCTGACGTTGTATGTAGATGGTTCATGTATGAGAACAAGTACAGGAGAGCTAGTGGCCGCGTATGCAGTCACAACAGACACTGAAGTCATTGAAACAAATTGCATAAACACCTTGTCAGCTCAAGCAGCAGAGCTCATAGCTCTGACACAAGCCTGTATTCAAGCCAAAAATAAAAAAGTCAACATATACACTGATTCACGTTATGCATTCGGAGTCGTCCATGACTTCGGCGTACTGTGGCGAGAGAGAGGTTATTTAACTTCTCACGGTGCCCACATTCAGCATGGACCCCTCATTCATGCCTTATTAGATGCAATACATCTACCCACTGCAATATCAATTATGAAATGTAAAGCTCATACGAAAGTTACTGATATCATTTCCCAAGGCAATAACCTAGCTGACAGAACAGCTAAACAGACTGCTCAGAATCAAACTCACATATCTGACATGACAAAGACAATAGTTCTGACACCAACACATTGCATGACGGTTAAGGATCCCGCTCTTGACGTAATTGACATACAGACACATGCTACACCAGATGAAATAAAGAAATGGACTGAATTAGGAGGGATCCAAACGAATCAAGGATGGATGACGAAGGAAAAATCTATATGGTTTCTTCCCGACTCTATGGTTCAAGTTATCATTAATACAATACATAGTCCAGCGCACCTAGGAGAAAAAGCTATGCTAGACAGCATTCAACACATTTGGTTCAACAAACATTTACGAGCAGCAGCTAAACAAAAAGTTCGTACCTGTATGATCTGTTGTCAGTTTAACCCAGGTAAAAGCATTCCCGTAGAACAGGGTGGATTTCAGCCTCCTGATCACCCTTTTGAAGTCCTCCAGATGGATTATATCCAGATGGAACGATGTCGAGGATTCAAATATGTTCTCGTAGTTGTCTGTGCTCTTTCCCGTTGGACAGAAGCATACCCGGTCTCAGATTACACTGCCCCGACTACTGCCAAACAGTTGGTTCGAGAATTCTTCCCACGGTACGGTTTACCACGTGTTGTCTATTCAGATAACGGCCAGCCGTTCTCATCCGAACTAATGAAACACGTTTCACTTTTGTTAGGCTATCAATGGAGATTTCACTGTGTCCGACACCCCGAGGCAGCAGGTCTCGTGGAACGACATAATCAAACTCTAAAAATTAGATTGTCCAAAATATGTAGAGAGAAAGGTGTCGATTGGGTAGTAGCCTTACCAGTTGCACTCTTTTACATGAGAATGGTGGCGCACTCTCGAACAGGGCTATCCCCTTATGAGGTGATCTTTGGCAGACCACCAAATATGTGGGGGACGCCTATACCACGCAAAATAACTGATGTTGACTGTAATATGCTGACAGATTACCTGGCTTCCTTGATGTCTGCACTACAATCTTGTCGTTCACAGGTAGCTGCAGCCTTTCCCGACAACACCGAGGTGAAACCCCATGACGTAGTTCCCGGGGACCTGGTGTTAGTGCGTAATTTTGACCGGAAGACTCAGCTGGATCCTAGGTGGAAATCGCCTCAACTTGTACTACTCACCACGAGGACAGCCGTGAAGATCGAGGGTCGCAAAGGATGGTTACATTCAAGTCATATCAAGAAATTTCATGGACTACCGTCTGATGTAAACGTTACACCTCGCGTGTCTTCACCGATTGACTCAAAGCTCCCTTTGGTTGAACAAAGCGATAAGGAACTATACAAACTAAAATTACGGTCTAATAAGTCAGACAATTTGATTGTTTAAGTCCTCTCCAAGGTGAATCGGTCGAATTTGTCTCTGACATGTATCCCCTAGACCTGAATAGAGAAAGAAACCGAAAGATGCAGTTGAAAAAGCATGCGTACTGTAAATCACTGTGTAGTCATTGCACAGTGACGTTATTAATCTTGTTTTTCTTAAGTCTTTTAATAATCGCTGCAAGTATATTGTTGCACATATATTATCCTATTTCTAAACATGTTTACAATATTACTGCTGAACATTCTTTTAGTGAATTACCCCCGCATGAGTTGTCCTATAGATTTGCGCTGCGCAATAACACTTTTATTAGTATGCTACATCATTCCCATCAAACCAGCAATGCCACAAATTGTTGGATATGTGGCCGACTCCCTCCCTATCAGAACTATAAGGGAGTTTTGCCCCTCTTTCCTTATCCGTTCACACACAATGGCTCCTGTGGAGCATGGTTTAGTTTGATTAATTCCCTAGATTCGAATTCCGCAGTCTATCAAGACAACTGGGTATGGGGAAACCTGAACTTAGTTTTGCTTAAAGTCTGCTACCCTAACAAGGAGGGACTTCCCAAAAGAACAGGAACTGATCTAGAAAATGAAGTATATGGATTAGGTAATTTTACACTTAACCTCATGATCCTGAACGTTGAATCTGAAGCTACACCAATCTTGCCCGCCATGTCCGTATTCCCAGTAAAAGGGGAACTATGTATAAGAAAGAATGGCTCCATACACATGGGCCATAGTAAATGCACCACTGTGATAAAATTCAGTGATCAAGGCAAGTCTACATTTAGAGCTTCTCGTCATTCCTACTTTATATGTGGCCAGACTGCATATATACGCCTACCTCTAGATTGGGATGGTACCTGTTACATAGCCTTCCTCCTACCACCTGTTTTTCTAGCTCCTCCTGATTATCATAGAAATACTCATTTAATACACAATAGACAGCAGAGAGATCTCCCAATCGTCGATTACACTGAAACAGCATGGGAAAAATACACAGATTTCAATAAAGGTTTCTTTCCCTATATAGGTACAGTCACTGATAG
This sequence comes from Triturus cristatus, assembly GCF_964204655.1. NCBI lineage: Eukaryota > Metazoa > Chordata > Amphibia > Caudata > Salamandridae > Triturus > Triturus cristatus. The sequence continues at coordinate 638,900,830 of NC_140579.1, read as the reverse complement.
TAAATTGATACGTAGATTAACCAGAACCCTTGAAGCAGTAGTGAACGAAACTATTTCCGCCTTAGGCAATTTAACAGAAGAACAGTCTGCTATGCGGATTGTTGTGCTTCAGAATCGTCTTGTCCTTGACGTCATCCTGGCCGATAGGGGCGGAGCTTGTAGGGTCATCGGATCAAGTTGTTGCATTTTCATACCAGAAAATTCACCGTCAGTATATAAAGCCATAACCCGCCTTCATAAGATTGTAAGCCAGATACACCAGAGTCCAGGCACCTGGACTTGGTCCGGTTGGTTCTGGGGCGTGTTGTCAGCCTGGGGATGGAGAATGCTCTCCTTCCTAGGTATTGGCTTTCTCATACTATTCAGTTGCTGCTTATGTCTACAATGTGGGCCAGCGATTTGTGGTCTGTGTGCCACCTCGTGTATCCCACATCCAAGTTTTCGTTCGAGATCCCGGAAGAAGAAAGAAGAACAAATGATGTTATATGAACAGATCGATGGATTGATGAAGATTGATATCTCCTAAGGGCCAGTAGGGGACAAGGAGGGAATGTGGAAATATGGATTTTTATGGTCGGCTATGTCCCCTATCTTGGACCCCAACGGTTTCATGTATATATCACAAGTACATGTATGTTCCCTCCAGTTCCAGTTATGAAGACGCAAACACATGTGCGTCTACCGTCAACATGTCCTCTTTCAGATCCGCCATGAATGGGCTGGATATTCTATTCCTAAGTATGAAAGGCCACCGGCTTTATATGGTTCATTTATCCCATTTTACAGTCCAGGCGAGTAGGCCCTGATTCTGCCACCAAGCCTTTTCCTGCCTTCTGCCTCTGAAAGCTCCAGTCTGAGCCTGCATCTGTGACCATGAACTTTGTCCTACTCCCTGTGCGGCTAACGGTGCCTGATCCAGCCCGTAGCCTGCCAGAAAACTGTACTTCACCTTCAAGATTATCTCCTCCGCCCCTCATCCGATGCATTCCTGTCTAGCAGTTTAGGTAAACATTCCTCCAGCTACCGTGCAAAGGGGCCAGGCCTCGCTGTCCTCATGCAAGTAATTCATAAACCCTGTTACCATGGAATATTCCTACCCCCTCGCATCTAGTGTAGACACTTAGACGCTTGTACACGCACTAACAGTCAGTATAGTCAGTATAGAATAAGATTCTATCCTAAGAGACCTTTCTTTTTGGATAACACAGTTCTTTAAACATAGGATATTAGATATGATTTGGGATTAGGTTGACATAACCCCAGACTTTTGTCTCCACATGTAGAGCTAAATGTCAAGTTCCATTCTCCCCCTAGTTGCACGTCAAATCACACGTCATGCTGCCGCGCGCGCATCTCTGCCAAGTATTTTTGCTGACATTGCGAAATTCTTTCATGGAACCACCCATTTGTGACATCATACCTAATGACGTTCTTTGGTTACGCCTAAGTTACACCCATTTTAGTTACGCATGTATATCTTTATCTCTGTTATCAACTGTTACGCCTCCTGCATCTGTTTCACTGTAATGCCTCTTCTATAAAAATGATTACCTGTCAATAATGTATTGTCCTTCACTTCCTGAACCTCCGTGGTGATGGAATATGAAGCCAACAATTCGAATTGTTATTGGAATAAAGCCCGTTCCGAATCTCTAATACCACGGATTCTGCCTCTTATTTTACTGAGCTATTCTTATTAATTTTCCGCATCAAATTAAGTACCGGTAATTAAATTATTTACCACAGTGGTTTAGGGCAGTCCAGAGGTGAATGGGCAGTGTAGGGGGTCTTGCAGGCAGTGGTGTTTCAGGGTTTAGGGCAGTGGTGTTCGGGCAGTGTAGATGGTCTTGCTGAGGGTGGTGTTTCAGGGTTAAGGGCAGTGGTGTTCGGACAGTGTAGGGGGTCTTGCTAGGGGTGGTGTTTCAGGGTTTAGGGTACTACAGTGGTGTTTGTGTAGTGTAGGGGGTCGTGCTTGGGGTAGTGTTTTAGGCTTAAGGGTACTACAGTGGTGTTTGTGTAGTGTAGGGGGTCGTGCTGGGGGTAGTGTTTTATGGTTTAGGGTAGTGCAGTGGTGTTTGTGTAGTGTAGGGGATCGTGCTGGTGGTACTGTTTTAGGGTTTAGGGTAGTGCAGTGATGTTTGTGTAGTGTAGGGGGTCATGCATGGGTTAGATTTAGGGTTTAGGGTAGTGCCGTGGTGTTTGTCTAGTGTAGGGGGTCGTGCTGGGGGTAGTGTTTTAGGGTTTAGGGTAGTGCAGTGGTGTTTGGATAGTGTTGGGGGTACTGTTGGGGGTAGTGTTTTAGGGTTTAGGGTAGTGCAGTGGCGTTTGGGTAGTGTAGAGGGAACTGCTGGGGGTAGTGTTTTAGGGTTTAGGGTAGTGCAGTGGTGTTTGGGTGGTGTACAGGGTACTGCTGGGACTAGTGTTTTAGGATTTAGGGTAGTGCAGTGGTGTTTGGGTAGTGTAGGGGGTTGCGCTGGTTGTTGTGTTTTAGGGTTTAGGGGGGTGCAGCGGTGTTTGTGTAGTGTAAGGGGTCGTGTTTTAGGGTTTAGGGTAGTGCAGTGATCTTTGGGTAGTGTAGGGAATCGTGCCTGGGATAGTGTTTTAGGGTTTATGGTAGTGCAGTGGTGTTCGGGCAGTGTAGGGGGTCGTGCTGGGGGTAGTGTTTTATGGTTTAGGGTAGTGATTTGGTTTTTGTATAGTGAAGGGCGTCGTGCTGGGGGTATTGTTTTAGGGTTTAGGGCAGTGTAGTGGTGTTTGTGTAGTGTAGGGGGTCGTGCTGACGGTGGTGTTTTAGGGTTTAGGACAGTGCAGTGGTGTTCAGGCAGTGTAGGGGTCATGCTGGGGGTGGTGTTTTAGGGTTTATGGCAGTGCAGTGATGTTTGGGTAATGTAGGGGGTCGTGCTGGGGATAGTGTTTTAGGGTTTAGGGAAGTGCAGTAGTGTTTGTGTAGTATAGGGGGTCATGCTGGGTGTAGTTGTTTAGGGCTTATGGTAGTGCAGTGGTGTTTGGGTAGTGTAGGTGGTCGTGCTGGGGGTAGTGTTTTAGGCTTTAGGGTAGTGCAATGGTGTTTGGGTAGTATAGGGGTACTGCTGAGGGTAGTTTTTTAGAGTTTAGGGTAGTGCAGATATGTTTTGGTAGTGTAGGGGGTACTGCTGTGGGTAGTGTTTTATGGTTAAGGGTAGTGCAGTGGTGTTTGTATAGTGTAGGGGGTCGTGCTGGGGTAGTGTTCTAGGTTTGAGGGTAGTGCAGCGGTGTTTGTGTAGTGTAGGGGGTCGTGTTTTAGGGTTTAGGGTAGTGCAGTGGTCTTTGGGTAGTGTAGGGGGTCGTGCCTGGGATAGTGTTTTAGGGTTTATGGTAGTGCAGTGGTGTTCGGGCAGTGTAGGGGGTCGTGCTGGGGGTAGTGTTTTACGGTTTAGGGTAGTGCTTTGGTTTTTGTATAGTGAAGGGCGTCGAGCTGGGGGTATTGTTTTAGGGTTTAGGGCAGTGTAGTGGTGTTTGTGTAGTGTAGGGGGTCGTGCTGACGGTGGTGTTTTAGGGTTTAGGACAGTGCAGTGGTGTTCGGGCAGTGTAGGGGTCATGCTGGGGGTGGTGTTTTAGGGTTTAGGGCAGTGCAGTGTTGTTCGTGCAGTGTAGGGGGTAGTGCGGGGTGGTGTTTCAGTGTTTAGGGCAGTGCAGTGGTGTTCGGTCAGTGTAGGGGGTTGTGCTGGGGGTCATGCGGGGGGTTGCGTTTCAGGGTTTAGGGCAGTGCAGTGGTTGTCCGACAGTGTAGGGGGTCGTGCTTGGGGTGGTGTCTCAGGGTTTAGGTCAGTGCAGTGGTGTTCGGGCAGTTTAGGGGGTCGTGCTGGGGTGGTGTTTCAGGGTTTAGGGTAGTGCAGTGCTGTTAGGGTTGTATAGGGGGTCATGCTGGGGGTATTGGTTTAGGGCTTGGTGTAGTGCAGTGGTGTTTAGTTAGTGTAGTGGATTTTGCTTGGGGTAGTGTTTTAGGGTTTAGGGTAGTGCAATGGTATTTGGGTAGTGAAGGGGGTGCTGATGTGGTAGTGTTTTAGGGTTTAGGGTAGTGCAGTGATGTTTGGGTAGTGTAGGGGGTTGTGCTGGGTAGTGTTTTGGGGTTTAGGGTAGTGCAGTGGTGTTTGTGTAGTGTAGGGGGTCGTGCTGGTGGTAGTGTTTTAGGTTTTAGGGTAGTGGTGTTTGTGTAGTGTAGGGGGTCAAGCTGGGGGTAGTTGTTTTTGGCTTATGGTAGTGCAGTGGTGTTTGGGTAGTGTAGGGGGTTCTGCTGGAGGTAGTGTTTTAGGGTTTAGAGGAGTGCAGTGGTGTTTGTGTAGTGTAGGGGGTCGTGCTTGGGCTAGATGTAGGGTTTAGGGTAGTGCAGTGGTGTTTGGGTAGTGTAGGGAGTCGTGCTTGGGGGAGTGTTTTAGGGTTTAGGGTAGTGGTGTTTGTGTAGTGTAGGGGGTCAAGCTGGGGGTAGTTGTTTTTGGCTTATGGTAGTGCAGTGGTGTTTGGGTAGTGTAGGGGGTTCTCCTGGAGGTAGTGTTTTAGGGTTTAGAGGAGTGCAGTGGTGTTTGTGTAGTGTAGGGGATCGTGCTGGTGGTACTGTTTTAGGGTTTAGGGTAGTGCAGTGATGTTTGTATAGTGTAGGGGGTCATGCATGGGGTAGATTTAGGGTTTAGGGTAGTGCAGTGGTGTTTGTGTAGTGTATGGGGTCGTGCTGGGGGTAGTGTTTTAGGGTTTAGGGTATTGCAGTGGTGTTTGGGTAGCGTAGGGGGTACTGCTGGGGGTAGTGTTTTAGGGTTTATGGTAGAGCAGTGGTGTTTGGGTGGTGCAGGAGGTACTGCTGGAGGTAGTGGTTTAGGGTTTAGGGTTGTGCAGTGGTGTTTGGGTAGTGCAGGGGATCGTGCTGGAGGTAGTGTTTTAGGGTTTAGGGTAGTGCAATGGTGTTTGTGTAGTGTAGGGGGTAATACTGGGGGTAGTGTTTTAGGGTTTATTGTAGTGCAGTGGTGTTTGTGTAGTGCAGGGGGTCTTGTATTATGTTTTAGGGTAGTGCAGTTTTCTTTGGGTAGTGTAGGGGGTCGTGCGGGGGTAGTGTTTTAGGGTTTATGGTACTGCAGTGGTGTTTGGGTAATGTAGGCGGTCTTGCTAGGGGTAGTGTTTCTGGGTTTAGGTTAGTGCAGTGGTGTTTGGGTAGTGTAGGGGGTCGGGCTGAGGGTAGTGTTTAGGGTTTAGGGTAGTGCATTGGTGTTTGTGTAGTGAAGGAGGTCGGGCTGGGGGTAGTGGTTTAGGGTTTATGGCAGTGCAGTGGTGTTTGTGTAGTGTAGGGGGTCATGCTGAGGGTACTGTTTTAGGGTTTGTGTAGTGTAGGGGGTCATGCTGACGGTGGTGTTTTAGGGTTTAGGGCAGTGCAATGGTGTTCGGGCAGTGTAGGGGGTCATGCTGGGGGTGGTGTTTCAGGGTTTAGGGCAGTGCAGTTGTGTTCGGCCAGTGTAGGGGGTCTTGCAGGCGGTGGTGTTTCAGGGTTTAGGGCAGTTCAGTGGTGTTCGGGCAGTGTAGATGGTCTTGCTGGGGGTGGTGTTTCACGGTTAAGGGCAGTGGTGTTCGGGCAGTTTAGGGGGTCGTGCAGGGGCTGGTGTTTCAGGGTTTAGGGCAGTGCAGTGGAGTTCGGGTATTGTAGGGGGTCGTGCAGGGGGGTGGTGTTTTAAGGTTTAGGACAGTGCAGTGGTGTTTGGGCAGTGTAGGGCGTCGTGCTGGGGCTGGTGTTTCAGGGTTTAGGGCAGTGTAGGGGGCGTTCTGGGGGTAGAGTTTCAGGGTTTAGGGTAGTGCAGTGGTGTTCGGGCAATGTAGGGGGTCCAGTTGGGAGTGGTGTTTCAGGGTTAAGGGCAGTGCAGTGGTGTTTGGGCAGTGTAGGGTGTCGTGCAGGGGGGTGGTGTTTCAGAGTTTAGGGCAGTGCAGTGGTGTTCGGGCAGTGTAGGATGTCGTCCAGGGGGGTGGTGTTTCAGGGTTTAGGGCAGTGCATTGGTGTTCGGGCAGTATAGGGTATCGTGCAGGGGGCTGGTGTTTCAGGGTGTAGAGCAGTGCAGTGGTGTTCGGCCAGTGTAGAGGGTCGTGCTGGGGGTGGTGTTTCAGGGTTTAGGGCAGAGCAGTGGTGTTCGGGCAGTGTAGGGGGTCATGCGGGGAGTGGTGTTTCAGAGTTTAGGGTAATGCAGTGGTGTTCAGGCAGTTTAGGGGGTCTTGCAGGGGGTGGTGTTTCAGGGTTTAGGGCAGTGGTGTTCGGGCAGTGTAGGGTGTCGTGCAGGGGGTGGTGTTTCAGGGTTTAGGGCAGTGCAGTGGTGTTCGGGCAGTGTAGGGTGTCGTGCAGGGGGGTGGTGTTTCAGGGTTTAGGGCAGTGCAGTGGTGTTCGGGCAGTGTAGGATGTCGTCCAGGGGGGTGGTGTTTCAGGGTTTAGGGCAGTGCATTGGTGTTCGGGCAGTGTAGGGGTCGTGCTGGGGGTGGTGTTTCAGGGTTTAGGGCAGTGCAGTGGTGTTCGGACTGTGTAGAGGGTCGTGCTGGGGGTGGTGTTTCAGGGTTTAGGGCAAAGCAGTGGTGTTCGGGCTGTGTAGGGGATCTTGCGGGGAGTGGTGTTTCAGAGTTTAGGGTAATGCAGTGGTGTTCGGGCAGTTTAGGGGGTCGTGCAGGGGGTGGTGTTTCAGGGTTTAGGGCAGTGGTGTTCGGGCAGTGTAGGGTGTCGTGCAGGGGGTGGTGTTTCAGGGTTTAGGTAAGTGCAGTGGTGTTCGGGCAGTGTAGGGTGTCATCCAGGGGGTTGGTGTTTCAGGGTTTAGGGCAGTGCATTGGTGTTCGGGCAGTGTAGGGGTCGTGCAGGGGGCTGGTGTTTCAGGGTTTAGAGTAGTGCAGTGGTGTTCGGGTAGTGTAGGGGGTTGTGCAGGGGGGTGGTGTTTCAGGGTTTAGGGCAGTGCAGTGGTGTTTGGGCAGTGTAGGGGGTCATGCGGGGGGTAGTGTTTTAGGGTTTATTATAGTGCAGTGATGTTTGGGTAATGTAGGGGGTCGGGCTGGGGATAGGGGTGGGCGGAATTTGCGAAATTAACTTTCGCAAATTATCGCGAAAATGTTTAAAATTATCGCAAACAAGCGGAAATATCGTGAAGATGCGGAAGTTTTTTTCTGGCATGTTCGCGAGATTTTCTGCATGGTTGCTGGTCGCCAACTTACCCATGTGGTTGCTTGTGGGCGCGGCCATCTTGTTTTGAGTTGTCTCGCGGTGCATGATCGCGAGAAGAAAGACGTGATCGCGCGACGCATGACGTCACTGCAGGCGCGAACTGTCGCGAGACAGCGCAAATGGCTAAAAACAATACAACATCTCATGGAGAACGCGACCGGATCAAGAAAGCTTGTCGGCGAACGCAGGAATTCAGGTAAGGCGATCGCGCGCGCGCGAGAATGTATTATTTTACAGCGCGAGCAAGAAACAAATTATCGCCAAGCTGGGGAAACCGGAATTTTTGACATTTTCGCGCTCTCCGCGGAACGCGAAAATGTCAAAATATCGCAATTTACGCGAACGGAACGAAATTTTCACCCAGGCCTAGCTAGGGATAGTGTTTTAGTGTTCAGGGAAGTGCAGTGGTGTTTGTAGTGTAGGGGGTCGTGTTTTAGGGTTTAGGGTAGTGCAGTGGTCTTTGGGTAGTGTAGGGAGTCATGCGGGGGTAGTGTTTTAGGGTTTATGGTAGTGCAGTGATGTTTGGGTAATGTAGGGGGTCAGGCTGGGGATAGTGTTTTAGGGTTTAGGGAAGTGCAGTGGTTTTTGTGTAGTGTAGGGGGTCGTGCTGGGGGTACTGTTTTAGGGTTTAGGGCAGAGCAGTGGTGTTTGGGTAGTTAAGGGGGTTCTGTTGGGTAAGTGTTTTAGGTTTTAGGGCAGTGCAGTGGTGTTTGGGCAGTGTAGGGGATAGTGCTGGGGTGGTGTTTTAGGGTTTAGTGCAGTGTAGTGGTGTTCGGGCAGTTTAGGGGGTCGTGCTGGGGTAGTCTTTTAGGGTTACGGCAGTGCAGTGGTGTTCGGGCAGTGTAGGGGTCATGCTGGGGTAGTGTATTAGGGTTTAGGGCAGTGCAGTGGTGTTCGGGCAGTGTAGGGGGTCGTGCGGGGAGTGGTGTTTCAGAGTTTAGGGTAGTGCAGTGGTGTTCCGGCAGTTTCGGGGGTCGTGCAGGGGGTGGTGTTTCAGGGTTTAGGGCAGTGGTGTTCGGGCAATGTAGGGGGTCGTTCAGGGGACTGGTGTTTCAGGGTTTAGGGCAGTGCAGTGGAGTTCGGGTATTGTAGGGGGTCGTGCAGGGGGGGTGGTGTTTCAAGGTTTAGGACAGTGCAGTGGTGTTCGTGCAGTGTAGGAGGTCGTGCTGGGGCTGGTGTTTCATGGTTTAGGGCAGTGTAGGGGGTCGTTCTGGGGGTAGAGTTTCAGGGTTTAGAGTAGTGCAGTGGTGTTCGGGCAGTGTAGGGGGCCCAGTTGGGAGTGGTGTTTCAGGGTTAAGGGCAGTGCAGTGGTGTTTGGGCAGTGTAGGGGGTCATGCTGGGGTTGGTGTTTCAGGGTTTAGGGCAGTGCAGTGGTGTTCGGGCAGTGTAAGAGTTCATGATGAGGTGGTGTTTCAGGGTTTAAGGTAGTGCAGTGGTGTTCGGGCAGTGTAGGGGGTCATGCTAGGGGTGGTGTTTTAGGGTTTAGTGCAGTGTAGTGGTGTTCGGGCAGTGTAGGGGGTCGTAATGCGGTAGTGTTTTAGGGTTTAGGACACTGTAGTGGTGTTCGGGCAGTGTAGGGGGTCGTGCTGGGGTAGTGTTTTAGGGTTTAGGGCAGTGCAGTGGTGTTCGGGCAGTGTAGGGGTCGTGCTGGTGTAGTGTTTTAGGGTTTAGGGCAGTGCAGTGGTGTTCGGGCAGTGTAGGGGGTCGTGCAGGGGGTGGTGTTTCAGGGTTTAGGGCAGTGGTGTTCGGGCAATGTAGGGGGTCGTGCAGGGGGCTGGTGTTTCAGGGTTTAGGGCAGTGCAGTGGTGTTCAGGTATTGTAGGGAGTCGTGCAGGGTGGGTGGTGTTTCAAGGGGTTAGGACAGTGCAGTGGTGTTCGGGCATTGTAGGGGGTCGTGCCGGGGCTGGTGTTTCACGGTTTAGGGCAGTGTAGGGGGTTGTGCTGGGGGTAGAGTTTCAGGGTTTAGGGTAGTGCAGTGGTGTTCGGGCAGTTTAGGGGGTCGTGCAGGGGGTGGTGTTTCAGAGTTTAGGGCAGTGGTGTTCGGGCAATGTAGGGGGTCGTGCAGGGGGCTGGTGTTTCAGGGTTTAGGGCAGTGCAGTGGTGTTCAGGTATTGTAGGGAGTCATGCAGGGGGGGATGTTTCAAGGTTTAGGACAGTGCAGTGGTGTTCGGGCATTGTAGGGGGTCGTGCTGGGGCTGGTGTTTCAGGGTTTAGGGCAGTGTAGGGGGTTGTGCTGGGGTAGAGTTTCAGGGTTTAGGGTAGTGCAGTGGTGTTCGGGCAGTGTAGGGGTCCAGCTGGGAGTGGTGTTTGAGGGTTTAGGGCAGTGCAGTGGTGTTAGGGCAGTGTAGGGGTTCATGCTGGGGTGGTGTTTCAGGGTTTAGGGTAGTGCAGTGGTGTTCAGGCAGTGTAGGGGGTCGTGCAGGGGGCTGGTTTTTCAGGGTATAGGGCAGTGCAGTGGTCTTCACGTATTGTAGGGAGTCGTGCTGGGGGGGTGTTGTTTCAGGGTTTAGGACAGTGCAGTGGTGTTCGGGCATTGTAGGGGGTCATGCCAGGGCTGGTGTTTCAGGGTTTAGGGCAGTGTAGGGGGTTGTGCTGGGGGTAGAGTTTCAGGGTTTAGGGTAGTGCAGTGGTGTTCGGGCATTGAAGGGGGTCATGCCAGGGCTGGTGTTTCAGGGTTTAGGGCAATGTAGGGGGTCGTGCAGGGGGCTGGTGTTTCAGGGTTTAGGGCAGTGCAGTGGTGTTCGGGCATTGTAGAGAGTCGTGCTGGGGCTGGTGTTTCAGGGTTTAGGGCAGTGTAGGGGGTTGTGCTGGGGGTAGAGTTTCAGGGTTTAGGGTAGTGCATTGGTGTTCGGGCAGTGTAGGGGGTCCAGCTGGGAGTGGTGTTTGAGGGTTTAGGGCAGGTCAGTGGTGTTCGGGCAGTGTAGGGGTTCATGCTGGGGTGGTGTTTCAGGGTTTAGGGTAGTGCAGTGGTGTTCAGGCAGTGTAGGGGGTCGTGCTAGGGGTGGTGTTTCAGCGTTTAGGGCAGTGCGTGGTGTTTGGGCAGTGTAGGGGGTTGAGCTGTGTTTGATGTTTCAGGGTTTAGGGCAGTGGTGTTCGGGCAGTGTAGGTGTTCTTGCTGGGGGTGGTGTTTCAGGATTTAGGGTAGTGCATTGGTTTTCGGGCAGTGTAGGGGGTCATGTGGGGGGTGGTGTTTCACTGTTTAGGGCAGTGCAGTGGTGTTCGTGCAGTGTAGGGGGTCGTGTGGGGGTGACGTTTCAGTGTTTAGGGCAGTGCAGTGGTGTTCGGGTGTTGGATGGAATCATGCGGGGTGGTGTTTCAGGATTAAGGGCAGTGCAGATTTTTTCGGCAGTGTAGGGGGTCATGCGGGGGGGGGTGGTGTTTCAGGGTTTAGGGCAGTGCAGTTGTGATCCGGCAGTGTGGGGGGTCATGCTGGGGGTGGTGTTTCAGAGCTTAGGGCAGTGCAGTGTTGTTCGGGCAATGTAGGAGGTCATGCTGGGGGTTGTGTTTCAGGGTTTAGGGCAGTGCAGTGGTGTACTGGCAGTGTAGGGGGTTTTGCTGCGGCTGGTGTTTCAGGGTTTAGGGCAGTGCAGTGGTGTTCGGGCAGTGTAGGGGGTCATGCAGGGGGCTGGTGTTTCAGGGTTTAGGGCAGTGCAGTGGTGTTCAGGTATTTTAGTGGGTCGTGCAGGGGGTGGTGTTTCAGGGTTTAGGGCAATGCAGTGGTGTTCGGGCAGTGTCGGGGGTCGTGCTGGGGGTAGTGTTTTAGAGTTTAGGGTAGTGCAGTGGTGTTTGTGTAGTGTATGGGGTCGTGCTGACGGTGGTGTTTTAGGGTTTAGGGCAGTGTAGTGGTGTTCGGGCAGTGTAGGGGTCGTGCTGGGGGTGGTGTTTCAGGGTTTAGGGCAGTGCAGTGGTGTTCGGACTGTGTAGAGGGTCGTGCTGGGGGTGGTGTTTCAGGGTTTAGGGCAGTGCAGTGGTGTTCGGGAAGTGTACGGGGTCGTGCGGGGAGTGGTGTTTCAGAGTTTAGAGTAATGCAGTGGTGTTCGGGCAGTTTAGGGGGTCGTGCAGGGGGTGGTGTTTCAGGGTTTATGGCAGTGGTGTTCGGGCAGTGCAGGGTGTCGTGCAGGGGGTGGTGTTTCAGGGTTTAGGGCAGTGCAGTGGTGTTCGGACAGTGTAGAGTGTTGTGCAGGGGGGTGTTGTTTCAGGGTTTAGGGCAGTGCAGTGGTGTTCGAGCAATGTAGGATGTCGTCCAGGGTGGTGGTGTTTCAGGGTTTAGGGCAGTGCATTGGTGTTTGGGCAGTGTAGGGGGTCGTGCAGGGGGCTGGTGTTTCAGGGTTTAGAGCAGTGCAGTGGTGTTCGGGTAGTGTAGGGGGTCATGCAGGGGGGTGGTGTTTCAGGGTTTAGGGCAGTGCAGTGGTGTTCGGGCAGTGTAGTGGGTCGTGTTGGGTCCGGTGTTTCAGGGTTTAGGGCAGTGCAATTGTGTTCGGGCAGTGTAGGGGGTCGTGCTGGGGGTAGAATTTCAGGGTTTAGGGCAGTGCAGTGGTGTTTGGGCAGTTTAGGGTGTCGTGCTGGGAGTGGTGTTTTAGGGTTTAGGGCAGTGCAGTAGTGTTCAGGTAGTGTAGGGGGTTGAGCTGGGGGTGGTGTTTTAGGGTTTAGGGCAGAGCAGTGGTGTTCGGGCAGTGTAGGGGGTCATGCTGGGTCCGGTGTTTCAGGGTTTAGGGCAGTGCAGTGGTGTTCGGGCAGTGTAGGGGGTCGTGTTGGGGGTGGTGTTTCAGGGTTTAGGGCAGTGCAGTGGTGTTCGGGCAGTGAAGGATGTCGTCCAGGGGGTGGTGTTTCAGGGTTTAGGGCAGTGCATTGGTGTTCGGGCAGTGTAGGGTATCGTGCAGGGGGCTGGTGTTTCAGGGTTTAGAGCAGTGCAGTGGTGTTCGGCCAGTGTAGAGGGTTGTGCTGGGGGTGGTGTTTTAGGGTTTAGGGCAGTGGTGTTCGTGCAGTGTAGGGTGTCATGCAGGGGGTAGTGTTTCAGGGTTTAGGGCAGTGCAGTGGTGTTCGGGCAGTGTAGGGTGCCATGCTGGGGGTGGTGTTTCAGGGTTTAGGGCAGTGCAGTTGTGTTCGGCCAGTGTAGGGGGTCTTGCAGGCGGTGGTGTTTCAGGGTTTAGGGCAGTTCAGTGGTGTTCGGGCAGTGTAGATGGTCTTGCTGGGGGTGGTGTTTCACGGTTAAGGGCAGTGGTGTTCGGGCAGTTTAGGGGGTCGTGCAGGGGCTGGTGTTTCAGGGTTTAGGGCAGTGCAGTGGAGTTCGGGTATTGTAGGGGGTCGTGCAGGGGGTGGTGTTTTAAGGTTTAGGACAGTGCAGTGGTGTTTGGGCAGTGTAGGGCGTCGTGCTGGGGCTGGTGTTTCAGGGTTTAGGGCAGTGTAGGGGGCGTTCTGGGGGTAGAGTTTCAGGGTTTAGGGTAGTGCAGTGGTGTTCGGGCAATGTAGGGGGTCCAGTTGGGAGTGGTGTTTCAGGGTTAAGGGCAGTGCAGTGGTGTTTGGGCAGTGTAGGGTGTCGTGCAGGGGGGTGGTGTTTCAGAGTTTAGGGCAGTGCAGTGGTGTTCGGGCAGTGTAGGATGTCGTCCAGGGGGGTGGTGTTTCAGGGTTTAGGGCAGTGCATTGGTGTTCGGGCAGTATAGGGTATCGTGCAGGGGGCTGGTGTTTCAGGGTGTAGAGCAGTGCAGTGGTGTTCGGCCAGTGTAGAGGGTCGTGCTGGGGGTGGTGTTTCAGGGTTTAGGGCAGAGCAGTGGTGTTCGGGCAGTGTAGGGGGTCGTGCGGGGAGTGGTGTTTCAGAGTTTAGGGTAATGCAGTGGTGTTCAGGCAGTTTAGGGGGTCTTGCAGGGGGTGGTGTTTCAGGGTTTAGGGCAGTGGTGTTCGGGCAGTGTAGGGTGTCGTGCAGGGGGTGGTGTTTCAGGGTTTAGGGCAGTGCAGTGGTGTTCGGGCAGTGTAGGGTGTCGTGCAGGGGGGTGGTGTTTCAGGGTTTAGGGCAGTGCAGTGGTGTTTGGGCAGTGTAGGATGTCGTCCAGGGGGGTGGTGTTTCAGGGTTTAGGGCAGTGCATTGGTGTTCGGGCAGTGTAGGGGTCGTGCTGGGGGTGGTGTTTCAGGGTTTAGGGCAGTGCAGTGGTGTTCGGACTGTGTAGAGGGTCGTGCTGGGGGTGGTGTTTCAGGGTTTAGGGCAAAGCAGTGGTGTTCGGGCTGTGTAGGGGATCTTGCGGGGAGTGGTGTTTCAGAGTTTAGGGTAATGCAGTGGTGTTCGGGCAGTTTAGGGGGTCGTGCAGGGGGTGGTGTTTCAGGGTTTAGGGCAGTGGTGTTCGGGCAGTGTAGGGTGTCGTGCAGGGGGTGGTGTTTCAGGGTTTAGGTAAGTGCAGTGGTGTTCGGGCAGTGTAGGGTGTCATCCAGGGGGTTGGTGTTTCAGGGTTTAGGGCAGTGCATTGGTGTTCGGGCAGTGTAGGGGTCGTGCAGGGGGCTGGTGTTTCAGGGTTTAGAGTAGTGCAGTGGTGTTCGGGTAGTGTAGGGGGTTGTGCAGGGGGGTGGTGTTTCAGGGTTTAGGGCAGTGCAGTGGTGTTTGGGCAGTGTAGGGGGTCATGCGGGGGGTAGTGTTTTAGGGTTTATTATAGTGCAGTGATGTTTGGGTAATGTAGGGGGTCGGGCTGGGGATAGGGGTGGGCGGAATTTGCGAAATTAACTTTCGCAAATTATCGCGAAAATGTTTAAAATTATCGCAAACAAGCGGAAATATCGTGAAGATGCGGAAGTTTTTTTCTGGCATGTTCGCGAGATTTTCTGCATGGTTGCGGGTCGCCAACTTACCCATGTGGTTGCTTGTGGGTGCGGCCATCTTGTTTTGAGTTGTCTCGCGGTGCATGATCGCGAGAAGAAAGACGTGATCGCGCGACGCATGACGTCACTGCGGGCGTGAACTGTCGCGAGACAGCGCAAATGGCTAAAAACAATACAACACCTCATGGAGAACGCGACCGGATCAAGAAAGCTTGTCGGCGAACGCAGGAATTCAGGTAAGGCGATCGCGCGCGCGCGAGAATGTATTATTTTACAGCGCGAGCAAGAAACAAATTATCGCCAAGCTGGGGAAACCGGAATTTTTGACATTTTCGCGCTCTCCGCGGAACGCGAAAATGTCAAAATATCGCAATTTACGAGAACGGAACGAAATTTTCACCCAGGCCTAGCTAGGGATAGTGTTTTAGTGTTCAGGGAAGTGCAGTGGTGTTTGTAGTGTAGGGGGTCGTGTTTTAGGGTTTAGGGTAGTGCAGTGGTCTTTGGGTAGTGTAGGGAGTCATGCGGGGGTAGTGTTTTAGGGTTTATGGTAGTGCAGTGATGTTTGGGTAATGTAGGGGGTCAGGCTGGGGATAGTGTTTTAGGGTTTAGGGAAGTGCAGTGGTTTTTGTGTAGTGTAGGGGGTCGTGCTGGGGGTACTGTTTTAGGGTTTAGGGCAGAGCAGTGGTGTTTGGGTAGTTAAGGGGGTTCTGTTGGGTAAGTGTTTTAGGTTTTAGGGCAGTGCAGTGGTGTTTGGGCAGTGTAGGGGATAGTGCTGGGGTGGTGTTTTAGGGTTTAGTGCAGTGTAGTGGTGTTCGGGCAGTTTAGGGGGTCGTGCTGGGGTAGTCTTTTAGGGTTACGGCAGTGCAGTGGTGTTCGGGCAGTGTAGGGGTCATGCTGGGGTAGTGTATTAGGGTTTAGGGCAGTGCAGTGGTGTTCGGGCAGTGCAGGGGGTCGTGCGGGGAGTGGTGTTTCAGAGTTTAGGGTAGTGCAGTGGTGTTCCGGCAGTTTCGGGGGTCGTGCAGGGGGTGGTGTTTCAGGGTTTAGGGCAGTGGTGTTCGGGCAATGTAGGGGGTCGTTCAGGGGACTGGTGTTTCAGGGTTTAGGGCAGTGCAGTGGAGTTCGGGTATTGTAGGGGGTCGTGCAGGGGGGGTGGTGTTTCAAGGTTTAGGACAGTGCAGTGGTGTTCGTGCAGTGTAGGAGGTCGTGCTGGGGCTGGTGTTTCATGGTTTAGGGCAGTGTAGGGGGTCGTTCTGGGGGTAGAGTTTCAGGGTTTAGAGTAGTGCAGTGGTGTTCGGGCAGTGTAGGGGGCCCAGTTGGGAGTGGTGTTTCAGGGTTAAGGGCAGTGCAGTGGTGTTTGGGCAGTGTAGGGGGTCATGCTGGGGTTGGTGTTTCAGGGTTTAGGGCAGTGCAGTGGTGTTCGGGCAGTGTAAGAGTTCATGATGAGGTGGTGTTTCAGGGTTTAAGGTAGTGCAGTGGTGTTCGGGCAGTGTAGGGGGTCATGCTAGGGGTGGTGTTTTAGGGTTTAGTGCAGTGTAGTGGTGTTCGGGCAGTGTAGGGGGTCGTAATGCGGTAGTGTTTTAGGGTTTAGGACACTGTAGTGGTGTTCGGGCAGTGTAGGGGGTCGTGCTGGGGTAGTGTTTTAGGGTTTAGGGCAGTGCAGTGGTGTTCGGGCAGTGTAGGGGTCGTGCTGGTGTAGTGTTTTAGGGTTTAGGGCAGTGCAGTGGTGTTCGGGCAGTGTAGGGGGTCGTGCAGGGGGTGGTGTTTCAGGATTTAGGGCAGTGGTGTTCGGGCAATGTAGGGGGTCGTGCAGGGGGCTGGTGTTTCAGGGTTTAGGGCAGTGCAGTGGTGTTCAGGTATTGTAGGGAGTCGTGCAGGGGGGGTGGTGTTTCAAGGGGTTAGGACAGTGCAGTGGTGTTCGGGCATTGTAGGGGGTCGTGCCGGGGCTGGTGTTTCACGGTTTAGGGCAGTGTAGGGGGTTGTGCTGGGGGTAGAGTTTCAGGGTTTAGGGTAGTGCAGTGGTGTTCGGGCAGTTTAGGGGGTCGTGCAGGGGGTGGTGTTTCAGAGTTTAGGGCAGTGGTGTTCGGGCAATGTAGGGGGTCGTGCAGGGGGCTGGTGTTTCAGGGTTTAGGGCAGTGCAGTGGTGTTCAGGTATTGTAGGGAGTCATGCAGGGGGGGATGTTTCAAGGTTTAGGACAGTGCAGTGGTGTTCCGGCATTGTAGGGGGTCGTGCTGGGGCTGGTGTTTCAGGGTTTAGGGCAGTGTAGGGGGTTGTGCTGGGGTAGAGTTTCAGGGTTTAGGGTAGTGCAGTGGTGTTCGGGCAGTGTAGGGGTCCAGCTGGGAGTGGTGTTTGAGGGTTTAGGGCAGTGCAGTGGTGTTAGGGCAGTGTAGGGGTTCATGCTGGGGTGGTGTTTCAGGGTTTAGGGTAGTGCAGTGGTGTTCAGGCAGTGTAGGGGGTCGTGCAGGGGGCTGGTTTTTCAGGGTATAGGGCAGTGCAGTGGTCTTCACGTATTGTAGGGAGTCGTGCTGGGGGGGTGTTGTTTCAGGGTTTAGGACAGTGCAGTGGTGTTCGGGCATTGTAGGGGGTCATGCCAGGGCTGGTGTTTCAGGGTTTAGGGCAGTGTAGGGGGTTGTGCTGGGGGTAGAGTTTCAGGGTTTAGGGTAGTGCAGTGGTGTTCGGGCATTGAAGGGGGTCATGCCAGGGCTGGTGTTTCAGGGTTTAGGGCAATGTAGGGGGTCGTGCAGGGGGCTGGTGTTTCAGGGTTTAGGGCAGTGCAGTGGTGTTCGGGCATTGTAGAGAGTCGTGCTGGGGCTGGTGTTTCAGGGTTTAGGGCAGTGTAGGGGGTTGTGCTGGGGGTAGAGTTTCAGGGTTTAGGGTAGTGCATTGGTGTTCGGGCAGTGTAGGGGGTCCAGCTGGGAGTGGTGTTTGAGGGTTTAGGGCAGTGCAGTGGTGTTCGGGCAGTGTAGGGGTTCATGCTGGGGTGGTGTTTCAGGGTTTAGGGTAGTGCAGTGGTGTTCAGGCAGTGTAGGGGGTCGTGCTAGGGGTGGTGTTTCAGCATTTAGGGCAGTGCGTGGTGTTTGGGCAGTGTAGGGGGTTGAGCTGTGTTTGATGTTTCAGGGTTTAGGGCAGTGGTGTTCGGGCAGTGTAGGTGTTCTTGCTGGGGGTGGTGTTTCAGGATTTAGGGTAGTGCATTGGTTTTCGGGCAGTGTAGGGGGTCATGTGGGGGGTGGTGTTTCACTGTTTAGGGCAGTGCAGTGGTGTTCGTGCAGTGTAGGGGGTCGTGTGGGGGTGACGTTTCAGTGTTTAGGGCAGTGCAGTGGTGTTCGGGTGTTGGATGGAATCATGCGGGGTGGTGTTTCAGGATTAAGGGCAGTGCAGATTTTTTCGGCAGTGTAGGGGGTCATGCGGGGGGGGGTGGTGTTTCAGGGTTTAGGGCAGTGCAGTTGTGATCCGGCAGTGTGGGGGGTCATGCTGGGGGTGGTGTTTCAGAGCTTAGGGCAGTGCAGTGGTGTTCGGGCAATGTAGGAGGTCATGCTGGGGGTGGTGTTTCAGGGTTTAGGGCAGTGCAGTGGTGTACTGGCAGTGTAGGGGGTTTTGCTGCGGCTGGTGTTTCAGGGTTTAGGGCAGTGCAGTGGTGTTCGGGCAGTGTAGGGGGTCATGCAGGGGGCTGGTGTTTCAGGGTTTAGGGCAGTGCAGTGGTGTTCAGGTATTTTAGTGGGTCGTGCAGGGGGTGGTGTTTCAGGGTTTAGGGCAATGCAGTGGTGTTCGGGCAGTGTCGGGGGTCGTGCTGGGGGTAGTGTTTTAGGGTTTAGGGTAGTGCAGTGGTGTTTGTGTAGTGTATGGGGTCGTGCTGACGGTGGTGTTTTAGGGTTTAGGGCAGTGTAGTGGTGTTCGGGCAGTGTAGGGGTCGTGCTGGGGGTGGTGTTTCAGGGTTTAGGGCAGTGCAGTGGTGTTCGGACTGTGTAGAGGGTCGTGCTGGGGGTGGTGTTTCAGGGTTTAGGGCAGTGCAGTGGTGTTCGGGAAGTGTACGGGGTCGTGCGGGGAGTGGTGTTTCAGAGTTTAGAGTAATGCAGTGGTGTTCGGGCAGTTTAGGGGGTCGTGCAGGGGGTGGTGTTTCAGGGTTTATGGCAGTGGTGTTCGGGCAGTGCAGGGTGTCGTGCAGGGGGTGGTGTTTCAGGGTTTAGGGCAGTGCAGTGGTGTTCGGACAGTGTAGAGTGTTGTGCAGGGGGGTGTTGTTTCAGGGTTTAGGGCAGTGCAGTGGTGTTCGAGCAATGTAGGATGTCGTCCAGGGTGGTGGTGTTTCAGGGTTTAGGGCAGTGCATTGGTGTTTGGGCAGTGTAGGGGGTCGTGCAGGGGGCTGGTGTTTCAGGGTTTAGAGCAGTGCAGTGGTGTTCGGGTAGTGTAGGGGGTCATGCAGGGGGGTGGTGTTTCAGGGTTTAGGGCAGTGCAGTGGTGTTCGGGCAGTGTAGTGGGTCGTGTTGGGTCCGGTGTTTCAGGGTTTAGGGCAGTGCAATTGTGTTCGGGCAGTGTAGGGGGTCGTGCTGGGGGTAGAATTTCAGGGTTTAGGGCAGTGCAGTGGTGTTTGGGCAGTTTAGGGTGTCGTGCTGGGAGTGGTGTTTTAGGGTTTAGGGCAGTGCAGTAGTGTTCGGGTAGTGTAGGGGGTTGAGCTGGGGGTGGTGTTTTAGGGTTTAGGGCAGAGCAGTGGTGTTCGGGCAGTGTAGGGGGTCATGCTGGGTCCGGTGTTTCAGGGTTTAGGGCAGTGCAGTGGTGTTCGGGCAGTGTAGGGGGTCGTGTTGGGGGTGGTGTTTCAGGGTTTAGGGCAGTGCAGTGGTGTTCGGGCAGTGAAGGATGTCGTCCAGGGGGTGGTGTTTCAGGGTTTAGGGCAGTGCATTGGTGTTCGGGCAGTGTAGGGTATCGTGCAGGGGGCTGGTGTTTCAGGGTTTAGAGCAGTGCAGTGGTGTTCGGCCAGTGTAGAGGGTTGTGCTGGGGGTGGTGTTTTAGGGTTTAGGGCAGTGGTGTTCGTGCAGTGTAGGGTGTCATGCAGGGGGTAGTGTTTCAGGGTTTAGGGCAGTGCAGTGGTGTTCGGGCAGTGTAGGGTGCCATGCAGGGCAGTGGTGTTTTAGGGTTTAGGACAGTGCAGTGGTGTTCGGGCAGTGTAGGATGTCGTCCAGGGTGATGATGTTTCAGGGTTTAGGGCAGTGCATTGGTGTTCGGGCAGTGTAGGGGGTCGTGCAGGGGTCTGGTGTTTCAGGGTTTAGAGTAGTGCACTGGTGTTTGGGTAGTGTAGGAGGCTGTGCAGAGGGGTGGTGTTTCATGGTTTAGGGCAGTGCAGTTGTGTTCGGGCAGTGTAGGGGGTCGTGGGGGGGTAGAATTTCAGGTTTTAGGGCTGTGCAGTGGTGTTCGGGCAGTGTAGGGGGTCGTGCTGGGAGTGGTGTTTCAGGGTTTAGGGCAGTGCAGTAGAGTTCGGGCAGTGTAGGGGGTGGTGTTTTACGGTTTAGGGCAGTGCAATGGTGTTCGGACAGTGAAGGGGGTCGTGCTGGGGGAGGTGTTTCAGGGTTTAGGGCAGTGCAGTGGTGTTCAGACAGTGTAGAGGGTCGTGCAGGGGAAAACATTTCATGGTTTTGGCCAGTGCAGTGGTGTTCGGGCATTATATGGGGTTGTGCGTGGGGTGGTGTTTCAGGGTTCAGGGCAGTGCAGTTTTGTTTGGGCAGTGTAGGGGTTCGGGCTGGGGGTGGTGTTTCAGGGTTTAGGGGAGTGCAGTGGTGTTCCGGCAGTGTAGGGGGTTTTGCAGCGGCTGGTGTTTCAGGGATTAGGGCAGTGCGGTCGTGTTCGGACAGTGAGGGGGGTCGTGCTGGGACTAGTGTTTAAGGGTTTAGGGCAGTACATTGGTGTTCGGGCAGTGTACGGGGTCGTGCTGGGGCTAGTGTTTCAGGGTTTTGGGAGGTGCAGTCGTGTTTGGGCAGTGTAGGGGGTCATACTGGGGGTGGTGTTTCAGGGTTTAGGGCAGTGCAGTGGTGTGCGGAAAGTGTAGGGGGTTGTGCAGGTGTGGTGTTTCATGGTTTAGGGCAGTCGAGTGGTGAATGGGCAGTGTAGGGGGTCTTGCAGGCGGTGGTGTTTCATGGTTTAGGGCAGTGCAGTGGTGTTCGGGCAGTCAAGATGGTCTGGCTGGGGGTGGTGTTTCAGGGTTAAGAGCAGTGGTCGGGCAGTGTAGGGGGTCTTGCTGGGGGTGGTGTTTCAGGGTTTAGGGTACCACAGTGGTGTTTGTGTAGTGTAGGGGGTCGTGCTGGTGGTACTGTTTTAGGGTTTAGGGTAGTGCAGTGGTGTTTGTATAGTGTAGGGGGTCATGCATGGGGTAGATTTAGGGTTTAGGGTAGTGCAGTGGTGTTTGTGTAGTGTATGGGGTCGTGCTGGGGGTAGTGTTTTAGGGTTTAGGGTAGTGCAGTGGGTTTTGGGTAGTGTACGGGGTACTGCTGGGGCTAGTGATTTAGGGTTTAGGGTAGTGCAGTGGTGTTTGGATAGTATAGGGGGTCACGCTGGGGGTAGTGTTTTAGGGTTTAGGGTAGTGCAGCGGTGTTTGTGTAGTGTAGGGGGTCGTGTTTTAGGGTTTAGGGTGGTGCAGTGGTCTTTGGGTAGTGTAGGGAGTCGTGCGGGGGGTAGTGTTTTAGGGTTTATGGTAGTGCAGTGATGTTTGGGTAACGTAGGGT
This sequence comes from Triturus cristatus, assembly GCF_964204655.1. Taxonomy (NCBI): domain Eukaryota; kingdom Metazoa; phylum Chordata; class Amphibia; order Caudata; family Salamandridae; genus Triturus; species Triturus cristatus. Next base: position 638,880,120 of record NC_140579.1, on the reverse strand, counting down.
GTCGGGCTGGGGATAGTGTTTTAGGGTTTTGGGAAGTGCAGTGGTGTTTGTGTAGCGTAGGGGGTCATGCTGGGGGTACTGTTTTAGGATTTAGGGCAGAGCAGTGGTATTTGGGTAGTTAAGGGGGTCGTGTTGGGTAAGTGTTTTAGGTTTTAGAGCAGTGCAGTGGTGTTTGGGCAGTGTAGGGGGTCATACTGGGGGTGGTGTTTCAGGGTTTAGGGCAGTGCAGTGGTGTGCGGAAAGTGTAGGGGGTTGTGCAGGTGTGGTGTTTCATGGTTTAAGGCAGTCGAGTGGTGAATGGGCAGTGTAGGGGGTCTTGCAGGCGGTGGTGTTTCATGGTTTAGGACAGTGCAGTGGTGTTCGGGCAGTCAAGATGGTCTGGCTGGGGGTGGTGTTTCAGGGTTAAGAGCAGTGGTCGGGCAGTGTAGGGGGTCTTGCTGGGGGTGGTGTTTCAGGGTTAAGGGTACCACAGTGGTGTTTGTGTAGTGTAGGGGGTCGTGCTGGTGGTACTGTTTTAGGGTTTAGGGTAGTGCAGTGGTGTTTGTATAGTGTAGGGGGTCATGCATGGGGTAGATTTAGGGTTTAGGGTAGTGCAGTGGTGTTTGTGTAGTGTATGGGGTCGTGCTGGGGGTAGTGTTTTAGGGTTTAGGGTAGTGCAGTGGGTTTTGGGTAGTGTACGGGGTACTGCTGGGGCTAGTGATTTAGGGTTTAGGGTAGTGCAGTGGTGTTTGGGTAGTATAGGGGGTCACGCTGGGGGTAGTGTTTTAGGGTTTAGGGTAGTGCAGCGGTGTTTGTGTAGTGTAGGGGGTCGTGTTTTAGGGTTTAGGGTGGTGCAGTGGTCTTTGGGTAGTGTAGGGAGTCGTGCGGGGGGTAGTGTTTTAGGGTTTATGGTAGTGCAGTGATGTTTGGGTAACGTAGGGTGTCGGGCTGGGGGTAGTGTTTTAGGGTTTAGGGTAGTGCAGCGGTGTTTGTGTAGCGTAGGGGGTCATGCTGGGGGTACTTTTTTAGGATTTAGGGCAGAGCAGTGGTATTTGGGTAGTTAAGGGGGTCGTGTTGGGTAAGTGTTTTAGGTTTTAGAGCAGTGCAGTGGTGTTTGGGCAGTGTAAGGGGTAGTGCTGGGGGTGGTGTTTTAGGGTTTAGTGCAGTGTATTGGTGTGCGGGCAGTGTAGGGGGTCGTACTGGGGTAGTGACTTAGGGTTTAGTGCAGTGCAGTGGTGTTCAAGCAGTGTAGGGGTTGTGCTGGGGTAGTGTTTTAGGGTTTAGGGCAGTGCAGTGGTGTTTGATCAGTGTAGGGGGTCGTGCGGGGAGTGGTGTTTCATAGTTTAGGGTAGTGCAGTGGTGTTCGGGCAGTTTAGGGGGTCGTGCTGGGGGTGGTGTTTCAGGGTTTAGGGCAGTGGTGTTCGGACAATGTAGGGGGTCGTGCAGGGGGCTGGTGTTTCAGGGTTTAGGGCAGTGCAGTGGTGTTCGGGTATTGTAGGGTGTCGTGCAGTAGGGGTGGTATGTCAAGGTTTAAGACAGTGCAGTTGTGTTCGGCCAGTGTAGAGGGTAGTGCTGGGGGTGGTGTTTCAGGGTTTAGGGCAGTGCAGTGGTGTTCGGCCAGTGTAGGGGGTCGTGCAGGGGGCTGGTGTTTCAGGGTTTAGGGCAGTGCAGTGGTGTTCGGGTATTGTAGGGGGTCATGCGGTGGGGGTGGTGTGTCAAGGTTTAAGACAGTGCAGTGGTGTTCGGCCAGTGTAGAGGGTGTGCTGGGGGTGGTGTTTCAGGGTTTAGGGCAGTGCAGTGGTGTTTCTGCCAGTGTAGAGGGTCGTGCTGGGGGTGGTGTTTCAGGGTTTAGGGCAGTGCAGTGCTGTTCGGGCAGTGTAGGGGATCGTGCGGGGAGTGGTGTTTCAGAGTTTAGGGTAATGCAGTGGTGTTCGGGCAGTTTAGGGGTCGTGCAGGGGGTGGTGTTTCAGGGTTTAGGGCAGTGGTGTTTGGGCAGTGTAGGGTGTCATGCAGGGTGTGGTGTTTCAGAGTTTAGGGTAATGCAGTGGTGTTCGGGCAGTTTAGGGGGTTGTGCAGGGGGTGGTGTTTTAGTGTTTAGGGCAGTAGTGTTCGGGCAGTGCAGGGTGTCGTGCAGGGGGTGGTGTTTCAGGGTTTAGGGCAGTGCAGCGGTGTTCGGACAGTGTAGGGTGTTGTGCAGGGGGGTGGTGTTTCAGGGTTTAGGGCAGTGCAGTGGTGTTCAAGCAGTGTAGGATGTCGTCCAGGGGGGTGGTGTTTCAGGGTTTAGGGCAGTGCATTGGTGTTCGGGCAGTGTGTGGGGGGTCATGCAGGGGGCTGGTGTTTCAGGGTTTAGGGCAGTGCAATTGTGTTCGGGCAGTGTAGGGGGTCGTGCTGGGGGTAGAATTTCAGGGTTTAGGGCAGTGCAGTGGTGTTTGGGCAGTGTAGGGGGCCGTGCTGGGAGTGGTGTTTCAGGGTTTAGGGCAGTGCAGTAGTGTTCGGGCAGTGTAGGGGGTCGTGCTGGCGGTGGTGTTTTAGGGTTTAGGGCAGTGGAGTAGTGTTCGGGCAGTGTAGGGGGTCGGGTTGGGGGTGGTGTTTCAGGGTTTAGGGCAGTACAGTGGTGTTCAGGACAGTGTAGAGGGTCGTGCGGGGGTGACGTTTCATGGTTTTGGGCAGTGCAGTGGTGTTCGGGCGTTGTATGGGGTCATACGGGGGTGGTGTTTCAGGGTTTAGGGCAGTACAGTTTTGTTTGGGCAGTGTAGGGGGTCCTGCTGGGGGTGGTGTTTTGGGGTTTAGGGGAGTGCAGTGGTCTTCCGGCAGTTTAGGGGGTTGTGCTTGGGGTGGTGTTTCAGGGTTTAGGGCAGTGCAGTGGTGTTCCGGCAGTGTAGGGGGTTTTGCTGGGGCTGGTGTTTCAGGGTTTAGGGCAGTACAGTTGTGTTCGGACAGTGTAGGGGGTCGTGTGGGGGTGACGTTTCAGTGTTTAGGGCAGTGCAGTGGTGTTCGGGTGTTGTATGGGGTCGTGCGGAGGGTGGTGTTTCAGGATTAAGGGCAGTCCAGTTTTCTTCGGGCAGTGTAGGGGGTCATGCGGGCGTGGTGTTTCAGGGTTTAGGGCAGTGCAGTTGTGATCCGGCAGTGTGGGGGGTCATGCTTGGGGTGGTGTTTCAGGGTTTAGTGCAGTGCAGTGGTGTTCGTGCAGTGTAGGGGTCGTGCTGCGGGTGGTGTTTCAGGGATTAGGGCAGTGCAGTGGTGTTCTGGCAGTGTAGGGGGTTATGCTGGGGCTGGTGTTTCAGCGTTTAGGGCAGTGCAGTGGTGTTTGGGCAGTGTAGGGGGTCATGCAAGGGGCTGGTGATCCAGGGTTTAGGGCAGTGCAGTGGTGCTCAGGTAGTGTAGTGGGTCAAGCAGGGGGGTGATGTTTCAGGGTTTAGGGCAGTACAGTGGTGTTCGGGCAGTGTAGGGGGTCATACTGGGAGTGGTGTTTCAGGGTTTAGGGCAGTGCAGTGGTGTGCGGACAGTGTAGGGGGTTGTGCAGGGCTGGTGTTTCATGGTTTAGGGCAGTCGAGTGGTGAATGGGCAGTGTAGGGGGTCTTGCAGGCGGTGGTGTTTCATGGTTTAGGGCAGTGCAGTGGTGTTCGGGCAGTGCAGATGGTCTTGCTGGGGGTGGTGTTTCAGGGTTAAGGGCAGTGGTGTTCGGGCAGTGTAGGGGGTCTTGCTGGGGGTGGTGTTTCAGGGTTTAGGGTACCACAGTGGTGTTTGTGTAGTGTAGGGGTTCGTGCTGGGGGTAGAGTTTCAGGGTGAAGGGTAGTGCAGTGGTGTTCGGGCAGTGTAGGGGGTCGTGCTGGGAGTGGTGTTTCAGGGATAAGGGCAGTGCAGTGGTGTTTGGGCAGTGTGGGGGGTCATGCTGGGGTTGGTGTTGCAGGGTTTAGGGCAGTGCAGTGGTGTTCGGGCAGTGTAGGGGGTCATGCGGGGAGTGGTGTTTCAGAGTTTAGGGTAATGCAGTGGTGTTCTGGCAGTTTAGGGGATCATGCAGGGGGTGGTGTTTCAGGGTTTAGGGCAGTGGTGTTCGGGCAGTGCAGGGTGTCATGCAGGGGGTGGTGTTTCAAGGTTTAGGGCAGTGCAGTGGTGTTCGGTGTTGTATGGGATCATGCGGGGGTGGTGTTTCAGGACTAAGGGCAGTGCAGTTTTTTTCGGGCAGTGTAGGGGGTCATGTGGGGGGTGGTGTTTCAGGGTTTAGGGCAGTGCAGTTGTGATCCGGCAGTGTGGGGGGTCATGCTGGGGGTGGTGTTTTAGCGTTTAGTGCAGTGTAGTGGTGTTTGGGCAGTGTAGGGGGTCGTAATGGGGTAGTGTTTTAGGGTTTAGGGCAGTGTAGTGGTGTTCGGGCAGTGTAGGGGGTCGTGCTGGGGTAGTGTTTTAGGGTTTAGGGCAGTGCAGTGGGGTTCGGGCAGTGTAGGGGTCATGCTGGGGTAGTGTTTTAGGGTTTAGGGCAGTGCAGTGGTGTTTGGGCAGTGTAGGGGGTTGTGCGGGGAGTGGTGTTACAGAATTTAGGGTAGTGCAGTGGTGTTCGGGCAGTTTAGGGGGTCGTGCAGGGGGTGGTGTTTCAGGGTTTAGGGCCGTGGTGTTCGGGCAATGTAGGGGGTCGTGCAGGGGGCTGGTGTTTCAGGGTTTAGGGCAGTGCAGTGGTGTTCGGGTATTGTAGGGTGTCGTGCAGTAGGGGTGGTATGTCAAGGTTTAAGACAGTGCAGTTGTGTTCGGCCAGTGTAGAGGGTAGTGCTGGGGGTGGTGTTTCAGGGTTTAGGGCAGTGCAGTGGTGTTCGGCCAGTGTAGGGGGTCGTGCAGGGGGCTGGTGTTTCAGGGTTTAGGGCAGTGCAGTGGTGTTCGGGTATTGTAGGGGGTCATGCGGTGGGGGTGGTGTGTCAAGGTTTAAGACAGTGCAGTGGTGTTCGGCCAGTGTAGAGGGTGTGCTGGGGGTGGTGTTTCAGGGTTTAGGGCAGTGCAGTGGTGTTTCTGCCAGTGTAAAGGGTCGTGCTGGGGGTGGTGTTTCAGGGTTTAGGGCAGTGCAGTGCTGTTCGGGCAGTGTAGGGGATCGTGCGGGGAGTGGTGTTTCAGAGTTTAGGGTAATGCAGTGGTGTTCGGGCAGTTTAGGGGTCGTGCAGGGGGTGGTGTTTCAGGGTTTAGGGCAGTGGTGTTTGGGCAGTGTAGGGTGTCATGCAGGGTGTGGTGTTTCAGAGTTTAGGGTAATGCAGTGGTGTTCGGGCAGTTTAGGGGGTTGTGCAGGGGGTGGTGTTTTAGGGTTTAGGGCAGTAGTGTTCGGGCAGTGCAGGGTGTCGTGCAGGGGGTGGTGTTTCAGGGTTTAGGGCAGTGCAGCGGTGTTCGGACAGTGTAGGGTGTTGTGCAGGGGGGTGGTGTTTCAGGGTTTAGGGCAGTGCAGTGGTGTTCAAGCAGTGTAGGATGTCGTCCAGGGGGGTGGTGTTTCAGGGTTTAGGGCAGTGCATTGGTGTTCGGGCAGTGTGTGGGGGGTCATGCAGGGGGCTGGTGTTTCAGGGTTTAGGGCAGTGCAATTGTGTTCGGGCAGTGTAGGGGGTCGTGCTGGGGGTAGAATTTCAGGGTTTAGGGCAGTGCAGTGGTGTTTGGGCAGTGTAGGGGGCCGTGCTGGGAGTGGTGTTTCAGGGTTTAGGGCAGTGCAGTAGTGTTCGGGCAGTGTAGGGGGTCGTGCTGGCGGTGGTGTTTTAGGGTTTAGGGCAGTGGAGTAGTGTTCGGGCAGTGTAGGGGGTCGGGTTGGGGGTGGTGTTTCAGGGTTTAGGGCAGTACAGTGGTTTTCAGGACAGTGTAGAGGGTCGTGCGGGGGTGACGTTTCATGGTTTTGGGCAGTGCAGTGGTGTTCGGGCGTTGTATGGGGTCATACGGGGGTGGTGTTTCAGGGTTTAGGGCAGTACAGTTTTGTTTGGGCAGTGTAGGGGGTCCTGCTGGGGGTGGTGTTTTGGGGTTTAGGGGAGTGCAGTGGTCTTCCGGCAGTTTAGGGGGTTGTGCTTGGGGTGGTGTTTCAGGGTTTAGGGCAGTGCAGTGGTGTTCCGGCAGTGTAGGGGGTTTTGCTGGGGCTGGTGTTTCAGGGTTTAGGGCAGTACAGTGGTGTTCGGACAGTGTAGGGGGTCGTGTGGGGGTGACGTTTCAGTGTTTAGGGCAGTGCAGTGGTGTTCGGGTGTTGTATGGGGTCGTGCGGAGGGTGGTGTTTCAGGATTAAGGGCAGTCCAGTTTTCTTCGGGCAGTGTAGGGGGTCATGCGGGCGTGGTGTTTCAGGGTTTAGGGCAGTGCAGTTGTGATCCGGCAGTGTGGGGGGTCATGCTTGGGGTGGTGTTTCAGGGTTTAGTGCAGTGCAGTGGTGTTCGTGCAGTGTAGGGGTCGTGCTGCGGGTGGTGTTTCAGGGATTAGGGCAGTGCAGTGGTGTTCTGGCAGTGTAGGGGGTTATGCTGGGGCTGGTGTTTCAGCGTTTAGGGCAGTGCAGTGGTGTTTGGGCAGTGTAGGGGGTCATGCAAGGGGCTGGTGATCCAGGGTTTAGGGCAGTGCAGTGGTGTTCAGGTAGTGTAGTGGGTCAAGCAGGGGGGTGATGTTTCAGGGTTTAGGGCAGTACAGTGGTGTTCGGGCAGTGTAGGGGGTCATACTGGGAGTGGTGTTTCAGGGTTTAGGGCAGTGCAGTGGTGTGCGGACAGTGTAGGGGGTTGTGCAGGGCTGGTGTTTCATGGTTTAGGGCAGTCGAGTGGTGAATGGGCAGTGTAGGGGGTCTTGCAGGCGGTGGTGTTTCATGGTTTAGGGCAGTGCAGTGGTGTTCGGGCAGTGCAGATGGTCTTGCTGGGGGTGGTGTTTCAGGGTTAAGGGCAGTGGTGTTCGGGCAGTGTAGGGGGTCTTGCTGGGGGTGGTGTTTCAGGGTTTAGGGTACCACAGTGGTGTTTGTGTAGTGTAGGGGTTCGTGCTGGGGGTAGAGTTTCAGGGTGAAGGGTAGTGCAGTGGTGTTCGGGCAGTGTAGGGGGTCGTGCTGGGAGTGGTGTTTCAGGGATAAGGGCAGTGCAGTGGTGTTTGGGCAGTGTGGGGGGTCATGCTGGGGTTGGTGTTGCAGGGTTTAGGGCAGTGCAGTGGTGTTCGGGCAGTGTAGGGGGTCATGCGGGGAGTGGTGTTTCAGAGTTTAGGGTAATGCAGTGGTGTTCTGGCAGTTTAGGGGATCATGCAGGGGGTGGTGTTTCAGGGTTTAGGGCAGTGGTGTTCGGGCAGTGCAGGGTGTCATGCAGGGGGTGGTGTTTCAAGGTTTAGGGCAGTGCAGTGGTGTTCGGTGTTGTATGGGATCATGCGGGGGTGGTGTTTCAGGACTAAGGGCAGTGCAGTTTTTTTCGGGCAGTGTAGGGGGTCATGTGGGGGGTGGTGTTTCAGGGTTTAGGGCAGTGCAGTTGTGATCCGGCAGTGTGGGGGGTCATGCTGGGGGTGGTGTTTTAGCGTTTAGTGCAGTGTAGTGGTGTTTGGGCAGTGTAGGGGGTCGTAATGGGGTAGTGTTTTAGGGTTTAGGGCAGTGTAGTGGTGTTCGGGCAGTGTAGGGGGTCGTGCTGGGGTAGTGTTTTAGGGTTTAGGGCAGTGCAGTGGGGTTCGGGCAGTGTAGGGGTCATGCTGGGGTAGTGTTTTAGGGTTTAGGGCAGTGCAGTGGTGTTTGGGCAGTGTAGGGGGTTGTGCGGGGAGTGGTGTTACAGAATTTAGGGTAGTGCAGTGGTGTTCAGGCAGTTTAGGGGGTCGTGCAGGGGGTGGTGTTTCAGGGTTTAGGGCCGTGGTGTTCGGGCAATGTAGGGGGTCGTGCAGGGGGCTGGTGTTTCAGGGTTTAGGGCAGTGCAGTGGTGTTCGGGTATTGTAGGGGGTTGTGCAGGGGGGGTGGTTTTTCAAGGTTTAGGACAGTGCAGTGGTGTTCGGGCAGTGTAGGGGGTCGTGCTAGGGCTGGTGTTTTAGGGTTTAGGGCAGTGTAGGGGGTCGTGCTGGAGGTAGAGTTTCAGGGTTTAGGGTAGTGCAATGGTGTTCGGGCAGTGTAGGGGGTCCAGCTGGGAGTGGTGTTTCAGGGTTAACGGCAGTGCAGTGGTGTTTGGGCAGTGTAGGGGGTCGTGCTGGGGTTGGTGTTTCAGGGTTTAGGGCAGTGCAGTGGTGTTCGGACTGTGTAGAGGGTCGTGCTGGGGGTGGTGTTTCAGGGTTTAGGGCAGTGCAGTGGTGTTCGGGAAGTGTACGGGGTCGTGCGGGGAGTGGTGTTTCAGAGTTTAGAGTAATGCAGTGGTGTTCGGGCAGTTTAGGGGGTCGTGCAGGGGGTGGTGTTTCAGGGTTTATGGCAGTGGTGTTCGGGCAGTGCAGGGTGTCGTGCAGGGGGTGGTGTTTCAGGGTTTAGGGCAGTGCAGTGGTGTTCGGACAGTGTAGAGTGTTGTGCAGGGGGGTGTTGTTTCAGGGTTTAGGGCAGTGCAGTGGTGTTCGAGCAATGTAGGATGTTGTCCAGGGTGGTGGTGTTTCAGGGTTTAGGGCAGTGCATTGGTGTTTGGGCAGTGTAGGGGGTCGTGCAGGGGGCTGGTGTTTCAGGGTTTAGAGCAGTGCAGTGGTGTTCGGGTAGTGTAGGGGGTCATGCAGGGGGGTGGTGTTTCAGGGTTTAGGGCAGTGCAGTGGTGTTCGGGCAGTGTAGTGGGTCGTGTTGGGTCCGGTGTTTCAGGGTTTAGGGCAGTGCAATTGTGTTCGGGCAGTGTAGGGGGTCGTGCTGGGGGTAGAATTTCAGGGTTTAGGGCAGTGCAGTGGTGTTTGGGCAGTTTAGGGTGTCGTGCTGGGAGTGGTGTTTTAGGGTTTAGGGCAGTGCAGTAGTGTTCGGGTAGTGTAGGGGGTTGAGCTGGGGGTGGTGTTTTAGGGTTTAGGGCAGAGCAGTGGTGTTCGGGCAGTGTAGGGGGTCATGCTGGGTCCGGTGTTTCAGGGTTTAGGGCAGTGCAGTGGTGTTCGGGCAGTGTAGGGGGTCGTGTTGGGGGTGGTGTTTCAGGGTTTAGGGCAGTGCAGTGGTGTTCGGGCAGTGAAGGATGTCGTCCAGGGGGTGGTGTTTCAGGGTTTAGGGCAGTGCATTGGTGTTCGGGCAGTGTAGGGTATCGTGCAGGGGGCTGGTGTTTCAGGGTTTAGAGCAGTGCAGTGGTGTTCGGCCAGTGTAGAGGGTTGTGCTGGGGGTGGTGTTTTAGGGTTTAGGGCAGTGGTGTTCGTGTAGTGTAGGGTGTCATGCAGGGGGTAGTGTTTCAGGGTTTAGGGCAGTGCAGTGGTGTTCGGGCAGTGTAGGGTGCCATGCAGGGCAGTGGTGTTTTAGGGTTTAGGACAGTGCAGTGGTGTTCGGGCAGTGTAGGATGTCGTCCAGGGTGATGATGTTTCAGGGTTTAGGGCAGTGCATTGGTGTTCGGGCAGTGTAGGGGGTCGTGCAGGGGTCTGGTGTTTCAGGGTTTAGAGTAGTGCACTGGTGTTTGGGTAGTGTAGGAGGCTGTGCAGAGGGGTGGTGTTTCATGGTTTAGGGCAGTGCAGTTGTGTTCGGGCAGTGTAGGGGGTCGTGGGGGGGTAGAATTTCAGGTTTTAGGGCTGTGCAGTGGTGTTCGGGCAGTGTAGGGGGTCGTGCTGGGAGTGGTGTTTCAGGGTTTAGGGCAGTGCAGTAGAGTTCGGGCAGTGTAGGGGGTGGTGTTTTACGGTTTAGGGCAGTGCAATGGTGTTCGGACAGTGAAGGGGGTCGTGCTGGGGGAGGTGTTTCAGGGTTTAGGGCAGTGCAGTGGTGTTCAGACAGTGTAGAGGGTCGTGCAGGGGGTAACATTTCATGGTTTTGGCCAGTGCAGTGGTGTTCGGGCATTATATGGGGTTGTGCGTGGGGTGGTGTTTCAGGGTTCAGGGCAGTGCAGTTTTGTTTGGGCAGTGTAGGGGTTCGGGCTGGGGGTGGTGTTTCAGGGTTTAGGGGAGTGCAGTGGTGTTCCGGCAGTGTAGGGGGTTTTGCTGCGGCTGGTGTTTCAGGGATTAGGGCAGTGCGGTCGTGTTCGGACAGTGAGGGGGGTCGTGCTGGGACTAGTGTTTAAGGGTTTAGGGCAGTACATTGGTGTTCGGGCAGTGTACGGGGTCGTGCTGGGGCTAGTGTTTCAGGGTTTTGGGAGGTGCAGTCGTGTTTGGGCAGTGTAGGTGGTCATACTGGGGGTGGTGTTTCAGGGTTTAGGGCAGTGCAGTGGTGTGCGGAAAGTGTAGGGGGTTGTGCAGGTGTGGTGTTTCATGGTTTAGGGCAGTCGAGTGGTGAATGGGCAGTGTAGGGGGTCTTGCAGGCGGTGGTGTTTCATGGTTTAGGGCAGTGCAGTGGTGTTCGGGCAGTCAAGATGGTCTGGCTGGGGGTGGTGTTTCAGGGTTAAGAGCAGTGGTCGGGCAGTGTAGGGGGTCTTGCTGGGGGTGGTGTTTCAGGGTTTAGGGTACCACAGTGGTGTTTGTGTAGTGTAGGGGGTCGTGCTGGTGGTACTGTTTTAGGGTTTAGGGTAGTGCAGTGGTGTTTGTATAGTGTAGGGGGTCATGCATGGGGTAGATTTAGGGTTTAGGGTAGTGCAGTGGTGTTTGTGTAGTGTATGGGGTCGTGCTGGGGGTAGTGTTTTAGGGTTTAGGGTAGTGCAGTGGGTTTTGGGTAGTGTACGGGGTACTGCTGGGGCTAGTGATTTAGGGTTTAGGGTAGTGCAGTGGTGTTTGGATAGTATAGGGGGTCACGCTGGGGGTAGTGTTTTAGGGTTTAGGGTAGTGCAGCGGTGTTTGTGTAGTGTAGGGGGTCGTGTTTTAGGGTTTAGGGTGGTGCAGTGGTCTTTGGGTAGTGTAGGGAGTCGTGCGGGGGGTAGTGTTTTAGGGTTTATGGTAGTGCAGTGATGTTTGGGTAACGTAGGGTGTCGGGCTGGGGATAGTGTTTTAGGGTTTTGGGAAGTGCAGTGGTGTTTGTGTAGCGTAGGGGGTCATGCTGGGGGTACTGTTTTAGGATTTAGGGCAGAGCAGTGGTATTTGGGTAGTTAAGGGGGTCGTGTTGGGTAAGTGTTTTAGGTTTTAGAGCAGTGCAGTGGTGTTTGGGCAGTGTAAGGGGTAGTGCTGGGGGTGGTGTTTTAGGGTTTAGTGCAGTGTATTGGTGTTTGGGCAGTGTAGGGGGTCATACTGGGGGTGGTGTTTCAGGGTTTAGGGCAGTGCAGTGGTGTGCGGAAAGTGTAGGGGGTTGTGCAGGTGTGGTGTTTCATGGTTTAAGGCAGTCGAGTGGTGAATGGGCAGTGTAGGGGGTCTTGCAGGCGGTGGTGTTTCATGGTTTAGGGCAGTGCAGTGGTGTTCGGGCAGTCAAGATGGTCTGGCTGGGGGTGGTGTTTCAGGGTTAAGAGCAGTGGTCGGGCAGTGTAGGGGGTCTTGCTGGGGGTGGTGTTTCAGGGTTAAGGGTACCACAGTGGTGTTTGTGTAGTGTAGGGGGTCGTGCTGGTGGTACTGTTTTAGGGTTTAGGGTAGTGCAGTGGTGTTTGTATAGTGTAGGGGGTCATGCATGGGGTAGATTTAGGGTTTAGGGTAGTGCAGTGGTGTTTGTGTAGTGTATGGGGTCGTGCTGGGGGTAGTGTTTTAGGGTTTAGGGTAGTGCAGTGGGTTTTGGGTAGTGTACGGGGTACTGCTGGGGCTAGTGATTTAGGGTTTAGGGTAGTGCAGTGGTGTTTGGGTAGTATAGGGGGTCACGCTGGGGGTAGTGTTTTAGAGTTTAGGGTAGTGCAGCGGTGTTTGTGTAGTGTAGGGGGTCGTGTTTTAGGGTTTAGGGTGGTGCAGTGGTCTTTGGGTAGTGTAGGGAGTCGTGCGGGGGGTAGTGTTTTAGGGTTTATGGTAGTGCAGTGATGTTTGGGTAACGTAGGGTGTCGGGCTGGGGGTAGTGTTTTAGGGTTTAGGGTAGTGCAGCGGTGTTTGTGTAGCGTAGGGGGTCATGCTGGGGGTACTTTTTTAGGATTTAGGGCAGAGCAGTGGTATTTGGGTAGTTAAGGGGGTCGTGTTGGGTAAGTGTTTTAGGTTTTAGAGCAGTGCAGTGGTGTTTGGGCAGTGTAAGGGGTAGTGCTGGGGGTGGTGTTTTAGGGTTTAGTGCAGTGTATTGGTGTGCGGGCAGTGTAGGGGGTCGTACTGGGGTAGTGACTTAGGGTTTAGTGCAGTGCAGTGGTGTTCAAGCAGTGTAGGGGTTGTGCTGGGGTAGTGTTTTAGGGTTTAGGGCAGTGCAGTGGTGTTTGATCAGTGTAGGGGGTCATGCGGGGAGTGGTGTTTCATAGTTTAGGGTAGTGCAGTGGTGTTCGGGCAGTTTAGGGGGTCGTGCTGGGGGTGGTGTTTCAGGGTTTAGGGCAGTGGTGTTCGGACAATGTAGGGGGTCGTGCAGGGGGCTGGTGTTTCAGGGTTTAGGGCAGTGCAGTGGTGTTCGGGTATTGTAGGGTGTCGTGCAGTAGGGGTGGTATGTCAAGGTTTAAGACAGTGCAGTTGTGTTCGGCCAGTGTAGAGGGTAGTGCTGGGGGTGGTGTTTCAGGGTTTAGGGCAGTGCAGTGGTGTTCGGCCAGTGTAGGGGGTCGTGCAGGGGGCTGGTGTTTCAGGGTTTAGGGCAGTGCAGTGGTGTTCGGGTATTGTAGGGGGTCATGCGGTGGGGGTGGTGTGTCAAGGTTTAAGACAGTGCAGTGGTGTTCGGCCAGTGTAGAGGGTGTGCTGGGGGTGGTGTTTCAGGGTTTAGGGCAGTGCAGTGGTGTTTCTGCCAGTGTAGAGGGTCGTGCTGGGGGTGGTGTTTCAGGGTTTAGGGCAGTGCAGTGCTGTTCGGGCAGTGTAGGGGATCGTGCGGGGAGTGGTGTTTCAGAGTTTAGGGTAATGCAGTGGTGTTCGGGCAGTTTAGGGGTCGTGCAGGGGGTGGTGTTTCAGGGTTTAGGGCAGTGGTGTTTGGGCAGTGTAGGGTGTCATGCAGGGTGTGGTGTTTCAGAGTTTAGGGTAATGCAGTGGTGTTCGGGCAGTTTAGGGGGTTGTGCAGGGGGTGGTGTTTTAGGGTTTAGGGCAGTGGTGTTCGGGCAGTGCAGGGTGTCGTGCAGGGGGTGGTGTTTCAGGGTTTAGGGCAGTGCAGCGGTGTTCGGACAGTGTAGGGTGTTGTGCAGGGGGGTGGTGTTTCAGGGTTTAGGGCAGTGCAGTGGTGTTCAAGCAGTGTAGGATGTCGTCCAGGGGGGTGGTGTTTCAGGGTTTAGGGCAGTGCATTGGTGTTCGGGCAGTGTGTGGGGGGTCATGCAGGGGGCTGGTGTTTCAGGGTTTAGGGCAGTGCAATTGTGTTCGGGCAGTGTAGGGGGTCGTGCTGGGGGTAGAATTTCAGGGTTTAGGGCAGTGCAGTGGTGTTTGGGCAGTGTAGGGGGCCGTGCTGGGAGTGGTGTTTCAGGGTTTAGGGCAGTGCAGTAGTGTTCGGGCAGTGTAGGGGGTCGTGCTGGCGGTGGTGTTTTAGGGTTTAGGGCAGTGGAGTAGTGTTCGGGCAGTGTAGGGGGTCGGGTTGGGGGTGGTGTTTCAGGGTTTAGGGCAGTACAGTGGTGTTCAGGACAGTGTAGAGGGTCGTGCGGGGGTGACGTTTCATGGTTTTGGGCAGTGCAGTGGTGTTCGGGCGTTGTATGGGGTCATACGGGGGTGGTGTTTCAGGGTTTAGGGCAGTACAGTTTTGTTTGGGCAGTGTAGGGGGTCCTGCTGGGGGTGGTGTTTTGGGGTTTAGGGGAGTGCAGTGGTCTTCCGGCAGTTTAGGGGGTCGTGCTTGGGGTGGTGTTTCAGGGTTTAGGGCAGTGCAGTGGTGTTCCGGCAGTGTAGGGGGTTTTGCTGGGGCTGGTGTTTCAGGGTTTAGGGCAGTACAGTGGTGTTCGGACAGTGTAGGGGGTCGTGTGGGGGTGACGTTTCAGTGTTTAGGGCAGTGCAGTGGTGTTCGGGTGTTTTATGGGGTCGTGCGGAGGGTGGTGTTTCAGGATTAAGGGCAGTCCAGTTTTCTTCGGGCAGTGTAGGGGGTCATGCGGGCGTGGTGTTTCAGGGTTTAGGGCAGTGCAGTTGTGATCCGGCAGTGTGGGGGGTCATGCTTGGGGTGGTGTTTCAGGGTTTAGTGCAGTGCAGTGGTGTTCGTGCAGTGTAGGGGTCGTGCTGCAGGTGGTGTTTCAGGGATTAGGGCAGTGCAGTGGTGTTCTGGCAGTGTAGGGGGTTATGCTGGGGCTGGTGTTTCAGCGTTTAGGGCAGTGCAGTGGTGTTTGGGCAGTGTAGGGGGTCATGCAAGGGGCTGGTGATCCAGGGTTTAGGGCAGTGCAGTGGTGTTCAGGTAGTGTAGTGGGTCAAGCAGGGGGGTGATGTTTCAGGGTTTAGGGCAGTACAGTGGTGTTCGGGCAGTGTAGGGGGTCATACTGGGAGTGGTGTTTCAGGGTTTAGGGCAGTGCAGTGGTGTGCGGACAGTGTAGGGGGTTGTGCAGGGCTGGTGTTTCATGGTTTAGGGCAGTCGAGTGGTGAATGGGCAGTGTAGGGGGTCTTGCAGGCGGTGGTGTTTCATGGTTTAGGGCAGTGCAGTGGTGTTCGGGCAGTGCAGATGGTCTTGCTGGGGGTGGTGTTTCAGGGTTAAGGGCAGTGGTGTTCGGGCAGTGTAGGGGGTCTTGCTGGGGGTGGTGTTTCAGGGTTTAGGGTACCACAGTGGTGTTTGTGTAGTGTAGGGGTTCGTGCTGGGGGTAGAGTTTCAGGGTGAAGGGTAGTGCAGTAGTGTTCGGGCAGTGTAGGGGGTCGTGCTGGGAGTGGTGTTTCAGGGATAAGGGCAGTGCAGTGGTGTTTGGGCAGTGTGGGGGGTCATGCTGGGGTTGGTGTTGCAGGGTTTAGGGCAGTGCAGTGGTGTTCGGGCAGTGTAGGGGGTCATGCGGGGAGTGGTGTTTCAGAGTTTAGGGTAATGCAGTGGTGTTCTGGCAGTTTAGGGGATCATGCAGGGGGTGGTGTTTCAGGGTTTAGGGCAGTCGTGTTCGGGCAGTGCAGGGTGTCATGCAGGGGGTGGTGTTTCAAGGTTTAGGGCAGTGCAGTGGTGTTCGGTGTTGTATGGGATCATGCGGGGGTGGTGTTTCAGGACTAAGGGCAGTGCAGTTTTTTTTGGGCAGTGTAGGGGGTCATGTGGGGGGTGGTGTTTCAGGGTTTAGGGCAGTGCAGTTGTGATCCGGCAGTGTGGGGGGTCATGCTGGGGGTGGTGTTTTAGCGTTTAGTGCAGTGTAGTGGTGTTTGGGCAGTGTAGGGGGTCGTAATGGGGTAGTGTTTTAGGGTTTAGGGCAGTGTAGTGGTGTTCGGGCAGTGTAGGGGGTCGTGCTGGGGTAGTGTTTTAGGGTTTAGGGCAGTGCAGTGGGGTTCGGGCAGTGTAGGGGTCATGCTGGGGTAGTGTTTTAGGGTTTAGGGCAGTGCAGTGGTGTTTGGGCAGTGTAGGGGGTTGTGCGGGGAGTGGTGTTACAGAATTTAGGGTAGTGCAGTGGTGTTCGGGCAGTTTAGGGGGTCGTGCAGGGGGTGGTGTTTCAGGGTTTAGGGCCGTGGTGTTCGGGCAATGTAGGGGGTCGTGCAGGGGGCTGGTGTTTCAGGGTTTAGGGCAGTGCAGTGGTGTTCGGGTATTGTAGGGGGTTGTGCAGGGGGGGTGGTTTTTCAAGGTTTAGGACAGTGCAGTGGTGTTCGGGCAGTGTAGGGGGTCGTGCTAGGGCTGGTGTTTTAGGGTTTAGGGCAGTGTAGGGGGTCGTGCTGGAGGTAGAGTTTCAGGGTTTAGGGTAGTGCAATGGTGTTCGGGCAGTGTAGGGGGTCCAGCTGGGAGTGGTGTTTCAGGGTTAACGGCAGTGCAGTGGTGTTTGGGCAGTGTAGGGGGTCGTGCTGGGGTTGGTGTTTCAGGGTTTAGGGCAGTGCAGTGGTGTTCGGGCAGTGTAGGGGTTCATGCTGGGGTGGTGTTTCAGGGTTTAGGGTAGTGCAGTGGTGTTTGGGCAGTGTAGGGGGTCGTGCTAGGGGTGGTGTTTCAGTGTTTAGGGCAGTGCGGTGGTGTTCAGGCAGTGTAGGAGGTTGAGCTGTGTTTGATGTTTCAGGGTTTAGGGTAGTGGTGTTCGGGCAGTGTAGGTGGTCTTGCTGGGGGTGGTGTTTCAGGGTTTAGGGTAGTGCAGTGGTTTTTCGGGCAGTGTAGGGGGTCATGTGGGGAGTGGTGTTTCAGGGTTTAGAGCAGTGCAGTGGTGTTCGTGCAGTGTAGGGGGTCATGTGAGAGGTGACGTTTCAGTGTTTAGGGCAGTGCAGGAGTGTTCGGGTGTTGTATGGGATCATGTGGGGTGGTGTTTCAGGGTTTAGGGCAGTGCAGTTGTGATCCGGCAGTGTGGGGGTCATGCTAGGGGTGGTGTTTCAGAGTTTAGGGCAGTGCAGTGGTGTTCGGGCAATGTAGGGGGTCATGCTGGGGGTGGTGTTTCAGGGTTTAGGGCAGTGCAGTGGTGTTTTGGCAGTGTAGGGGGTTGTGCTGGGGCTAGTGTTTCAGAGTTTAGGGCAGTGTAGTGGTGTTTGGGCAGTGTAGGGGGTCATGCAGGGGGCTGGTGTTTCAGGGTTTAGGGCAGCGCAGTGGTGTTCAGGTAGTGTAGTGGGTCATGCAGGGGGTGGTGTTTCAGGGTTTAGGGCAATGCAGTGGTGTTCGGGCAGTGTAGGGGGTCGTGCTCGGGGTAGTGTTTTAGGGTTTAGGGTAGTGCACTGGTGTTTGTATAGTGAAAGGGTCATGCTGAGGGTAGTGTTTTAGTGTTTAGGGCAGTGCAGTGGTGTTTGTGTAGTGTAGGGGGTCGTGCTGACGGTGGTGTTTCAGGGTTTAGGGCAGTGCAGTGGTGTTCGGACTGTGGAGAGGGTCATGCTGGGGGTG
Organism: Triturus cristatus; assembly: GCF_964204655.1. Classification (NCBI taxonomy): domain Eukaryota; kingdom Metazoa; phylum Chordata; class Amphibia; order Caudata; family Salamandridae; genus Triturus; species Triturus cristatus. Next base: position 638,863,247 of record NC_140579.1, on the reverse strand, counting down.
GTGTTTCAGGGTTTAAGGCAGTGCAGTGGTGTTCGGGCAGTGTAGGGGTCGTGTGGGGAGTGGTGTTTCAGAGTTTAGGGTAATGCAGTGGTGTTTGGGCAGTTTAGGGGGTCGTGCAGGGGCTGGTGTTTCAGGGTTTAGGGCAGTGCAGTGGTGTTCAGGTATTGTAGGGAGTCGTGCAGGGGGGTGGTGTTTCAAGGGGTTAGGACAGTGCAGTGGTGTTCGGGCATTGTAGGGGGTCGTGCCGGGGCTGGTGTTTCACGGTTTAGGGCAGTGTAGGGGGTTGTGCTGGGGGTAGAGTTTCAGGGTTTAGGGTAGTGCAGTGGTGTTCGGGCAGTTTAGGGGGTCGTGCAGGGGGTGGTGTTTCAGGGTTTAGGGCAGTGGTGTTTGGGCAATGTAGGGGGTTGTGCAGGGGGCTGGTGTTTCAGGGTTTAGGGCAGTGCAGTGGTGTTCAGGTATTGTAGGGAGTCATGCAGGGGGGGGGTGTTTCAAGGTTTAGGACAGTGCAGTGGTGTTCGGGCATTGTAGGGGGTCGTGCTGGGGCTGGTGTTTCAGGGTTTAGGGCAGTGTAGGGGGTTGTGCTGGGGTAGAGTTTCAGGGTTTAGGGTAGTGCAGTGGTGTTTGGGCAGTGTAGGGGGTCCAGCTGGGAGTGGTGTTTGAGGGTTTAGGGCAGTGCAGTGGTGTTCGGGCAGTGTAGGGGTTCATGCTGGGGTGGTGTTTCAGGGTTTAGGGTAGTGCAGTGGTGTTCAGGCAGTGTAGGGGGTCGTGCAGGGGGCTGGTGTTTCAAGGTTTAGGGCAGTGCAGTGGTCTTCACGTATTGTAGGGAGTCGTGCAGGGGGGGTGTTGTTTCAAGGTTTAGGACAGTGCCGTGGTGTTCGGGCATTGTAGGGGGTCGTGCCAGGGCTGGTGTTTCAGGGTTTAGGGCAGTGTAGGGGGTTGTGCTTGGGGTAGAGTTTCAGGGTTTAGGGTAGTGCAGTGGTGTTCGGGCATTTTAGGGGGTCGTGCAGGGGGTGGTGTTTCAGGGTTTAGGGCAGTGGTGTTCGGGCAATGTAGGGGGTCGTGCAGGGGGCTGGTGTTTCAAGGTTTAGGGCAGTGCAGTGGTGTTCGGGCATTGTAGGGGGTCGTGCTGGGGCTGCTGTTTCAGGGTTTAGGGCAGTGTAGGGGGTTGTGCTGGGGGTAGAGTTTCAGGGCTTAGGGTAGTGCAGTGGTGTTCGGGCAGTGTAGGGGTCCAGCTGGGAGTGGTGTTTGAGGGTTTAGGGCAGTGCAGTGGTGTTCGGGCAGTGTAGGGGTTCATGCTGGGGTGGTGTTTCAGGGTTTAGGGTAGTGCAGTGGTGTTCAGGCAGTGTAGGGGGTCGTGCTAGGGGTGGTGTTTCAGTGTTTAGGGCAGTGCGTGGTGTTTGGGCAGTGTAGGGGGTTGAGCTGTGTTTGATGTTTCAGGGTTTAGGGTAGTGGTGTTCGGGCAGTGTAGGTGTTCTTGCTGGGGGTGGTGTTGCAGGATTTAGGGTAGTGCAGTGGTTTTCGGGCAGTGTAGGGGGTCATGTGGGGGGTGGTGTTTCACTGTTTAGGGCAGTGCAGTGGTGTTCGTGCAGTATAGGGGGTCGTGTGGGGGTGACGTTTCAGTGTTTAGGGCAGTGCAGTGGTGTTCGGGTGTTGTATGGGATCATGCGGGGTGGTGTTTCAGGATTAAGGGCAGTGCAGATTTTTTCGGCAGTGTAGGGGGTCATGCGGGGGGGTGGTGTTTCAGGGTTTAGGGCAGTGCAGTTGTGATCCGGCAGTGTGGGGGGTCATGCTGGGGGTGGTGTTTCAGAGCTTAGGGCAGTGCAGTGGTGTTTGGGCAATGTAGGAGGTCATGCTGGGGGTGGTGTTTCAAGGTTTAGGGCAGTGCAGTGGTGTACTGGCAGTGTAGGGGGTTTTGCTGCGGCTGGTGTTTCAGGGTTTAGGGAAGTGCAGTGGTGTTCGGGCAGTGTAGGGGGTCATGCAGGGGGCTGGTGTTTCAGGGTTTAGGGCAGTGCAGTGTTGTTCAGGTATTTTAGTGGGTCGTGCAGGGGTGGTGTTTCAGGGTTTAGGGCAATGCAGTGGTGTTCGGGCAGTGTCGGGGGTCGTGCTGGGGGTAGTGTTTTAGGGTTTAGGGTAGTGCAGTGGTGTTTGTGTCGTGTATGGGGTCGTGCTGACGGTGGTGTTTCAGGGTTTAGGGCAGTGCAGTGGTGTACTGGCAGTGTAGGGGGTTTTGCTGCGGCTGGTGTTTCAGGGTTTAGGGCAGTGCAGTGGTGTTCGGGCAGTGTAGGGGGTCATGCAGGGGGCTGGTGTTTCAGGGTTTAGGGCAGTGCAGTGGTGTTCAGGTATTTTAGTGGGTCGTGCAGGGGGTGGTGTTTCAGGGTTTAGGGCAATGCAGTGGTGTTCGGGCAGTGTCGGGGGTCGTGCTGGGGGTAGTGTTTTAGGGTTTAGGGTAGTGCAGTGGTGTTTGTGTAGTGTATGGGGTGGTGCTGACGGTGGTGTTTCAGGGTTTAGGGCAGTGCAGTGGTGTACTGGCAGTGTAGGGGGTTTTGCTGCGGCTGGTGTTTCAGGGTTTAGGGCAGTGCAGTGGTGTTCAGGCAGTGTAGGGGGTCATGCAGGGGGCTGGTGTTTCAGGGTTTAGGGCAGTGCAGTGGTGTTCAGGTATTTTAGTGGGTCGTGCAGGGGGTGGTGTTTCAGGGTTTAGGGCAATGCAGTGGTATTCGGGCAGTGTCGGGGGTCGTGCTGGGGGTAGTGTTTTAGGGTTTAGGGTAGTGCAGTGGTGTTTGTGTAGTGTATGGGGTCGTGCTGATGGTGGTGTTTCAGGGTTTAGGGCAGTGCAGTGGTGTACTGGCAGTGTAGGGGGTTTTGCTGCAGCTGGTGTTTCAGGGTTTAGGGCAGTGCAGTGGTGTTCGGGCAGTGTAGGGGGTCATGCAGGGGGCTGGTGTTTCAGGGTTTAGGGCAGTGCAGTGGTGTTCAGGTATTTTAGTGGGTCGTGCAGGGGGTGGTGTTTCAGGGTTTAGGGCAATGCAGTGGTGTTCGGGCAGTGTCGGGGGTCGTGCTGGGGGTAGTGTTTTAGGGTTTAGGGTAGTGCAGTGGTGTTTGTGTAGTGTATGGGGTCGTGCTGACGGTGGTGTTTTAGGGTTTAGGGCAGTGTAGTGGTGTTCGGGCAGTGTAGGGGTCGTGCTGGGGGTGGTGTTTCAGGGTTTAGGGCAGTGCAGTGGTGTTCGGACTGTGTAGAGGGTCGTGCTGGGGGTGGTGTTTCAGGGTTTAGGGCAGTGCAGTGGTGTTCGGGAAGTGTACGGGGTCGTGCGGGGAGTGGTGTTTCAGAGTTTAGAGTAATGCAGTGGTGTTCGGGCAGTTTAGGGGGTCGTGCAGGGGGTGGTGTTTCAGGGTTTAGGGCAGTGGTGTTCAGGCAGTGCAGGGTGTCGTGCAGGGGGTGGTGTTTCAGGGTTTAGGGCAGTGCAGTGGTGTTCGGACAGTGTAGAGTGTTGTGCAGGGGGGTGGTGTTTCCGGGTTTAGGGCAGTGCAGTGGTGTTCGAGCAATGTAGGATGTCGTCCAGGGTAGTGGTGTTTCAGGGTTTAAGGCAGTGCATTGGTGTTTGGGCAGTGTAGGGGGTCGTGCAGGGGGCTGGTGTTTCAGGGTTTAGAGCAGTGCAGTGGTGTTCGGGTAGTGTAGGGGGTCATGCAGTGGGGTGGTGTTTCAGGGTTTAGGGCAGTGCAGTGGTGTTCGGGCAGTGTAGTGGGTCGTGTTGGGTCCGGTGTTTCAGGGTTTAGGGCAGTGCAATTGTGTTCAGGCAGTGTAGGGGGTCGTGCTGGGGGTAGAATTTCAGGGTTTAGGGCAGTGCAGTGGTGTTTGGGCAGTGTAGGGTATCGTTCTGGGAGTGGTGTTTTAGGGTTTAGGGCAGTGCAGTAGTTTTCGGGTAGTGTAGGGGGTTGAGCTGGGGGTGGTGTTTTAGGGTTTAGGGCAGAGCAGTGGTGTTCGGGCAGTGTATGGGGTCATGCTGGGTCATGTGTTTCAGGGTTTAGGGCAGTGCAGTGGTGTTCGGGCAGTGTAGGGGGTCGTGTTGGGGGTGGTGTTTCAGGGTTTAGGGCAGTGCAGTGGTGTTCGGGCAGTGAAGGATGTCGTCCAGGGGGTGGTGTTTCAGGGTTTAGGGCAGTGCATTGGTGTTCGGGCAGTGTAGGGTATCGTGCAGGGGGCTGGTGTTTCAGGGTTTAGAGCAGTGCAGTGGTGTTCGGCCAGTGTAGAGGGTCGTGCTGGGGGTGGTGTTTCAGGGTTTAGGGCAGTGGTGTTCGGGCAGTGTAGGGTGTCATGCAGGGGGTAGTGTTTCAGGGTTTAGGGCAGTGCAGTGGTGTTCGGGCAGTGTAGGGTGCCATGCAGGGCAGTGGTGTTTCAGGGTTTAGGGCAGTGCAGTGGTGTTCGGGCAGTGTAGGATGTCGTCCAGGGTGATGATGTTTCAGGGTTTAGGGCAGTACATTGGTGTTCGGGCAGTGTAGGGGGTCGTGCAGGGGGCTGGTGTTTCAGGGTTTAGAGTAGTGCACTGGTGTTTGGGTAGTGTAGGAGGTTGTGCAGAGGGGTGGTGTTTCAGGGTTTAGGGCAGTGCAGTTGTGTTCGGGCAGTGTAGGGGGTCGTGGGGGAAGAATTTCAGGGTTTAGGGCTGTGCAGTGGTGTTCGGGCAGTGTAGGGGGTCGTGCTGGGAGTGGTGTTTCAGGGTTTAGGGCAGTGCAGTGGAGTTCGGGCAGTGTAGGGGGTGGTGTTTTAGGGTTTAGGGCAGTGCAATGGTGTTCGGGCAGTGAAGGGGGTCGTGCTGGGGGAGGTGTTTCAGGGTTTAGGGCAGTGCAGTGGTGTTCAGACAGTGTAGAGGGTCGTGCAGGGGGTAACATTTCATGGTTTTGGCCAGTGCAGTGGTGTTCGGGCATTATATGGGGTTCTGCGTGGGGTGGTGTTTCAGGGTTCAGGGCAGTGCAGTTTTGTTTGGGCAGTGTAGGGGGTTTTGCTGCGGCTGGTGTTTCAGGGATTAGGGCAGTGCAGTCGTGTTCGGACAGTGAGGGGGGTTGTGCTGGGACTAGTGTTTAAGGGTTTAGGGCAGTACATTGGTGTTCGGGCAGTGTACGGGGTCGTGCTGGGGCTAGTGTTTCAGGGTTTTGGGAGGTGCAGTCGTGTTCGGGCAGTGTAGGGGGTCATACTGGGGGTGGTGTTTCAGGGTTTAGGGCAGTGCAGTGGTGTGCAGAAAGTGTAGGGGGTTGTGCAGGTGTGGTGTTTCATGGTTTAGGGCAGTCGAGTGGTGAATGGGCAGTGTAGGGGGTCTTGCAGGCGGTGGTGTTTCGTGGTTTAGGGCAGTGCAGTGGTGTTTGGGCAGTCAAGATGGTCTGGCTGGGGGTGGTGTTTCAGGATTAAGAGCAGTGGTCGGGCAGTGTAGGGGGTCTTACTGGGGGTGGTGTTTCAGGGTTTAGGGTACCACAGTGGTGTTTGTGTAGTGTAGGGGGTCGTGCTGGTGGTACTGTTTTAGGGTTTAGGGTAGTGCAGTGGTGTTTGTATAGTGTAGGGGGTCATGCATGGGGTAGATTTAGGGTTTAGGGTAGTGCAGTGGTGTTTGTGTAGTGTATGGGGTCGTGCTGGGGGTAGTGTTTTAGGGTTTAGGGTAGTGCAGTGGGTTTTGGGTAGTGTACGGGGTACTGCTGGGGCTAGTGTTTTAGGTTTTAGGGTAGTGCAGTGGTGTTTGGGTAGTATAGGGGGTCGCGCTGGGGGTAGTGTTTTAGGGTTTAGGGTAGTGCAGCGGTGTTTGTGTAGTGTAGGGGGTCGTGTTTTAGGGTTTAGGGTAGTGCAGTGGTCTTTGGGTAGTGTAGAGAGTCGTGCGGGGGTAGTGTTTTAGGGTTTATGGTAGTGCAGTGATGTTTGGGTAACGTAGGGGGTCGGGCTGGGGATAGTGTTTTAGGGTTTTGGGAAGTGCAGTGGTGTTTGTGTAGCATAGGGGGTCGTGCTGGGGGTACTTTTTTAGGGTTTAGGGCAGAGCAGTGGTATTTGGGTAGTTAAGGGGGTCGTGTTGGGTAAGTGTTTTAGGTTTTAGAGCAGTGCAGTGGTGTTTGGGCAGTGTAAGGGGTAGTGCTGAGGGTGGTGTTTTAGGGTTTAGTGCAGTGTATTGGTGTTCGGGCAGTGTAGGGTGTCGTACTGGGGTAGTGACTTAGGGTTTAGTGCAGTGCAGTGGTGTTCAAGCAGTGTAGGGGTTGTGCTGGTGTAGTGTTTTAGGGTTTAGGGCAGTGCAGTGGTGTTTGATCAGTGTAGGGGGTCGTGCGGGGAGTGGTGTTTCATAGTTTAGGGTAGTGCAGTGGTGTTCGGGCAGTTTAGGGGGTCGTGCTGGGGGTGGTGTTTCAGGGTTTAGGGCAGTAGTGTTCGGACAATGTAGGGGGTCGTGCAGGGGGCTGGTGTTTCAGGGTTTAGGGCAGTGCAGTGGTGTTCGGGTATTGTAGGGGGTCGTGCAGTGGGGGTGGTATGTCAAGGTTTAAGACAGTGCAGTGGTGTTCGGCCAGTGTAGAGGGTCGTGCTGGGGGTGGTGTTTCAGGGTTTAGGGCAGTGTAGTGGTGTTCGGCCAGTGTAGGGGGTCGTGCAGGGGGCTGGTGTTTCAGGGTTTAGGGCAGTGCAGTGGTGTTCGGGTATTGTAAGGGGTCATGCGGTGGGGGTGGTGTGTCAAGGTTTACGACAGTGCAGTGGTGTTCGGCCAGTGTAGAGGGTGTGCTGGGGGTGGTGTTTCAGGGTTTAGGGCAGTGCAGTGGTGTTCGGCCAGTGTAGAGGGTCGTGCTGGGGGTGGTGTTTCAGGGTTTAGGGCAGTGCAGTGCTGTTCGGGCAGTGTAGGGGATCGTGCGGGGAGTGGTGTTTCAGAGTTTAGGGTAATGCAGTGGTGTTCGGGCAGTTTAGGGGTCGTGCAGGGGGTGGTGTTTCAGGGTTTAGGGCAGTGGTGTTCGGGCAGTGTAGGGTGTCATGCAGGGGGTGGTGTTTCAGAGTTTAGGGTAATGCAGTGGTGTTCGGGCAGTTTAGGGGGTTGTGCAGGGGGTGGTGTTTTAGGGTTTAGGGCAGTGGTGTTCGGGCAGTGCAGGGTGTCATGCAGGGGGTGGTGTTTCAGGGTTTAGGTCAGTGCAGTGGTGTTCGGCCAGTGTAGAGGGTCGTGCTGGGGGTGGTGTTTCAGGGTTTAGGGCAGTGCAGTGCTGTTCGGGCAGTGTAGGGGATCGTGCGGGGAGTGGTGTTTCAGAGTTTAGGGTAATGCAGTGGTGTTCGGGCAGTTTAGGGGTCGTGCAGGGGGTGGTGTTTCAGGGTTTAGGGCAGTGGTGTTAGGGCAGTGTAGGGTGTCGTGCAGGGGGTGGTGTTTCAGGGTTTAGGGTAGTGCAGTGGTGTTCAGGCAGTGTAGGGGGTCGTGCTAGGGGTGGTGTTTCAGTGTTTAGGGCAGTGCGTGGTGTTTGGGCAGTGTAGGGGGTTGAGCTGTGTTTGATGTTTCAGGGTTTAGGGTAGTGGTGTTCGGGCAGTGTAGGTGTTCTTGCTGGGGGTGGTGTTGCAGGATTTAGGGTAGTGCAGTGGTTTTCGGGCAGTGTAGGGGGTCATGTGGGGGGTGGTGTTTCACTGTTTAGGGCAGTGCAGTGGTGTTCGTGCAGTATAGGGGGTCGTGTGGGGGTGACGTTTCAGTGTTTAGGGCAGTGCAGTGGTGTTCGGGTGTTGTATGGGATCATGCGGGGTGGTGTTTCAGGATTAAGGGCAGTGCAGATTTTTTCGGCAGTGTAGGGGGTCATGCGGGGGGGTGGTGTTTCAGGGTTTAGGGCAGTGCAGTTGTGATCCGGCAGTGTGGGGGGTCATGCTGGGGGTGGTGTTTCAGAGCTTAGGGCAGTGCAGTGGTGTTTGGGCAATGTAGGAGGTCATGCTGGGGGTGGTGTTTCAAGGTTTAGGGCAGTGCAGTGGTGTACTGGCAGTGTAGGGGGTTTTGCTGCGGCTGGTGTTTCAGGGTTTAGGGAAGTGCAGTGGTGTTCGGGCAGTGTAGGGGGTCATGCAGGGGGCTGGTGTTTCAGGGTTTAGGGCAGTGCAGTGTTGTTCAGGTATTTTAGTGGGTCGTGCAGGGGTGGTGTTTCAGGGTTTAGGGCAATGCAGTGGTGTTCGGGCAGTGTCGGGGGTCGTGCTGGGGGTAGTGTTTTAGGGTTTAGGGTAGTGCAGTGGTGTTTGTGTCGTGTATGGGGTCGTGCTGACGGTGGTGTTTCAGGGTTTAGGGCAGTGCAGTGGTGTACTGGCAGTGTAGGGGGTTTTGCTGCGGCTGGTGTTTCAGGGTTTAGGGCAGTGCAGTGGTGTTCGGGCAGTGTAGGGGGTCATGCAGGGGGCTGGTGTTTCAGGGTTTAGGGCAGTGCAGTGGTGTTCAGGTATTTTAGTGGGTCGTGCAGGGGGTGGTGTTTCAGGGTTTAGGGCAATGCAGTGGTGTTCGGGCAGTGTCGGGGGTCGTGCTGGGGGTAGTGTTTTAGGGTTTAGGGTAGTGCAGTGGTGTTTGTGTAGTGTATGGGGTGGTGCTGACGGTGGTGTTTCAGGGTTTAGGGCAGTGCAGTGGTGTACTGGCAGTGTAGGGGGTTTTGCTGCGGCTGGTGTTTCAGGGTTTAGGGCAGTGCAGTGGTGTTCAGGCAGTGTAGGGGGTCATGCAGGGGGCTGGTGTTTCAGGGTTTAGGGCAGTGCAGTGGTGTTCAGGTATTTTAGTGGGTCGTGCAGGGGGTGGTGTTTCAGGGTTTAGGGCAATGCAGTGGTATTCGGGCAGTGTCGGGGGTCGTGCTGGGGGTAGTGTTTTAGGGTTTAGGGTAGTGCAGTGGTGTTTGTGTAGTGTATGGGGTCGTGCTGATGGTGGTGTTTCAGGGTTTAGGGCAGTGCAGTGGTGTACTGGCAGTGTAGGGGGTTTTGCTGCAGCTGGTGTTTCAGGGTTTAGGGCAGTGCAGTGGTGTTCGGGCAGTGTAGGGGGTCATGCAGGGGGCTGGTGTTTCAGGGTTTAGGGCAGTGCAGTGGTGTTCAGGTATTTAAGTGGGTCGTGCAGGGGGTGGTGTTTCAGGGTTTAGGGCAATGCAGTGGTGTTCGGGCAGTGTCGGGGGTCGTGCTGGGGGTAGTGTTTTAGGGTTTAGGGTAGTGCAGTGGTGTTTGTGTAGTGTATGGGGTCGTGCTGACGGTGGTGTTTTAGGGTTTAGGGCAGTGTAGTGGTGTTCGGGCAGTGTAGGGGTCGTGCTGGGGGTGGTGTTTCAGGGTTTAGGGCAGTGCAGTGGTGTTCGGACTGTGTAGAGGGTCGTGCTGGGGGTGGTGTTTCAGGGTTTAGGGCAGTGCAGTGGTGTTCGGGAAGTGTACGGGGTCGTGCGGGGAGTGGTGTTTCAGAGTTTAGAGTAATGCAGTGGTGTTCGGGCAGTTTAGGGGGTCGTGCAGGGGGTGGTGTTTCAGGGTTTAGGGCAGTGGTGTTCAGGCAGTGCAGGGTGTCGTGCAGGGGGTGGTGTTTCAGGGTTTAGGGCAGTGCAGTGGTGTTCGGACAGTGTAGAGTGTTGTGCAGGGGGGTGGTGTTTCCGGGTTTAGGGCAGTGCAGTGGTGTTCGAGCAATGTAGGATGTCGTCCAGGGTAGTGGTGTTTCAGGGTTTAAGGCAGTGCATTGGTGTTTGGGCAGTGTAGGGGGTCGTGCAGGGGGCTGGTGTTTCAGGGTTTAGAGCAGTGCAGTGGTGTTCGGGTAGTGTAGGGGGTCATGCAGTGGGGTGGTGTTTCAGGGTTTAGGGCAGTGCAGTGGTGTTCGGGCAGTGTAGTGGGTCGTGTTGGGTCCGGTGTTTCAGGGTTTAGGGCAGTGCAATTGTGTTCAGGCAGTGTAGGGGGTCGTGCTGGGGGTAGAATTTCAGGGTTTAGGGCAGTGCAGTGGTGTTTGGGCAGTGTAGGGTATCGTTCTGGGAGTGGTGTTTTAGGGTTTAGGGCAGTGCAGTAGTTTTCGGGTAGTGTAGGGGGTTGAGCTGGGGGTGGTGTTTTAGGGTTTAGGGCAGAGCAGTGGTGTTCGGGCAGTGTATGGGGTCATGCTGGGTCCGGTGTTTCAGGGTTTAGGGCAGTGCAGTGGTGTTCGGGCAGTGTAGGGGGTCGTGTTGGGGGTGGTGTTTCAGGGTTTAGGGCAGTGCAGTGGTGTTCGGGCAGTGAAGGATGTCGTCCAGGGGGTGGTGTTTCAGGGTTTAGGGCAGTGCATTGGTGTTCGGGCAGTGTAGGGTATCGTGCAGGGGGCTGGTGTTTCAGGGTTTAGAGCAGTGCAGTGGTGTTCGGCCAGTGTAGAGGGTCGTGCTGGGGGTGGTGTTTCAGGGTTTAGGGCAGTGGTGTTCGGGCAGTGTAGGGTGTCATGCAGGGGGTAGTGTTTCAGGGTTTAGGGCAGTGCAGTGGTGTTCGGGCAGTGTAGGGTGCCATGCAGGGCAGTGGTGTTTCAGGGTTTAGGGCAGTGCAGTGGTGTTCGGGCAGTGTAGGATGTCGTCCAGGGTGATGATGTTTCAGGGTTTAGGGCAGTGCATTGGTGTTCGGGCAGTGTAGGGGGTCATGCAGGGGGCTGGTGTTTCAGGGTTTAGAGTAGTGCACTGGTGTTTGGGTAGTGTAGGAGGTTGTGCAGAGGGGTGGTGTTTCAGGGTTTAGGGCAGTGCAGTTGTGTTCAGGCAGTGTAGGGGGTCGTGGGGGGAAGAATTTCAGGGTTTAGGGCTGTGCAGTGGTGTTCGGGCAGTGTAGGGGGTCGTGCTGGGAGTGGTGTTTCAGGGTTTAGGGCAGTGCAGTGGAGTTCGGGCAGTGTAGGGGGTGGTGTTTTAGGGTTTAGGGCAGTGCAATGGTGTTCGGGCAGTGAAGGGGGTCGTGCTGGGGGAGGTGTTTCAGGGTTTAGGGCAGTGCAGTGGTGTTCAGACAGTGTAGAGGGTCGTGCAGGGGGTAACATTTCATGGTTTTGGCCAGTGCAGTGGTGTTCGGGCATTATATGGGGTTCTGCGTGGGGTGGTGTTTCAGGGTTCAGGGCAGTGCAGTTTTGTTTGGGCAGTGTAGGGGGTTTTGCTGCGGCTGGTGTTTCAGGGATTAGGGCAGTGCAGTCGTGTTCGGACAGTGAGGGGGGTTGTGCTGGGACTAGTGTTTAAGGGTTTAGGGCAGTACATTGGTGTTCGGGCAGTGTACGGGGTCGTGCTGGGGCTAGTGTTTCAGGGTTTTGGGAGGTGCAGTCGTGTTCGGGCAGTGTAGGGGGTCATACTGGGGGTGGTGTTTCAGGGTTAGGGCAGTGCAGTGGTGTTCGGGCAGTGTAGGGGTCGTGTGGGGAGTGGTGTTTCAGAGTTTAGGGTAATGCAGTGGTGTTCGGGCAGTTTAGGGGGTCGTGCAGGGGGTGGTGTTTCAGGGTTTAGGGCAGTGGTGTTCGGGCAGTGCATGGTGGTCGTGCAGGGGGTGGTGTTTCAGGGTTTAGGGCAGTGCAGTGGTGTTCGGACAGTGTAGGGTGTTGTGCAGGGGGTGGTGTTTCAGGGTTTAGGGCAGTGCAGTGGTGTTCAAGCAGTGTAGGATGTCATCCAGGGGGGTAGTTTTTCAAGGTTTAGGGCAGTGCATTGGTGTTCGGGCAGTGTAGGGGGTCATGCAGGGGGCTGGTGTTTCAGGGTTTAGAGCAGTGCAGTGGTGTGCGGGTAGTGTAGGGGATCGTGCAGGCGGGTGGTGTTTCAGGGTTTAGGGCAGTGCAGTGGTGTTCGGGCAGTATAGGGGGTCATGCTGGGTCTGGTGTTTCAGGGTTTAGGGCAGTGCAGTTGTGTTCGGGCAGTGTAGGGGGTCGTGCTGGGGGTAGAATTTCAGGGTTTAGGGCAGGGCAGTGGTGTTTGGGCAGTGTAGGGGGTCATGCTGGTTGTGGTGTTTTAGGGTTTAGGGCAGATCAGTAGTGTTCGGGCAGTGTAGGGGGTCGTGCTGGGGGTGGTGTTTTAGGGTTTAGGGCAGTGCAGTGGTGTTTGGGCAGTGTAGGGGGTCGTGTTGGGGTTGGTGTTTCAGGGTTTAGAGCAGTGCAGTGGTTTTCGGCCAGTGTAGAGGGTCGTGCTGGGGGTGGTGTTTCAGGGTTTAGGGCAGTGCAGTGGTGTTCGGGCAGTGTAGGGGGTCGTGCGAGGAGTGGTGTTTCAGAGTTTAGGGTAATGCAGTGGTGTTCGGGCAGTTTAGGGGGTCGTGCAGGGGGTGGTGTTTCAGGGTTTAGGGCAGTGGTGTTCGGGCAGTGTAGGGTGTCATGCAGGGGGTAGTGTTTCAGGCTTTAGGGCAGTGCAGTGGTGTTCAGGCAGTGTAGGGGGTTGTGCTGGGGCTAGTGTTTCAGAGTTTAGGGCAGTGTAGTGGTGTTTGGGCAGTGTAGGGGGTCATGCAGGGGGCTGGTGTTTCAGGGTTTAGGGCAGTGCAGTGGTGTTCAGGTAGTGTAGTGGGTCATGCGGGGGTGGTGTTTCAGGGTTTAGGGCAGTGCAGTTGTGATCCGGCAGTGTGGGGGGTCATGCTGGGGGTGGTGTTTCAGAGTTTAGGGCAGTGCAGTGGTGTTCGGGCAATGTAGGGGGTCATGCTGGGGGTGGTGTTTCAGGGTTTAGGGCAGTGCAGTGGTGTTCTGGCAGTGTAGGGGGTTGTTCTGGGGCTTGTGTTTCAGGGATTAGGGCAGTGCAGTGTTGTTCGGGCAGTGTAGGGGGTCATGCAGGGGGCTGGTGTTTCAGGGTTTAGGGCAGTGCAGTGGTGTTCAGGTAGTGTAGTGGGTCGTGCAGGGGGTGGTGTTTCAGGGTTTAGGGCAGTGCAGTGGTGTTCGGGTAGTGTAGGGGGTCATGCAGTGGGATGGTGTTTCAGGGTTTAGGGCAGTGCAGTGGTGTTCGGGTAGTGTAGGGGGTCGTGCTGGGTCCGGTGTTTCAGGGTTTAGGGCAGTGCAGTTGTGTTCGGGCAGTGTAGGGGGTTGTGCTGGGGGTAGAATTTCAGGGTTTAGGGCAGTGCAGTGGTGTTTGGGCAGTGTAGGAGGTCGTGCTGGGAGTGGTGTTTTAGGGTTTAGGGCAGTGCAGTAGTGTTTGGGCAGTGTAGGGGGTCGTGCTGGGGTGGTGTTTTAGGGTTTAGGGCAGTGCAGTGGTGTTCGGGCAGTGTAGGATGTTGTCCAGGAGGGTGGTGTGTCAGGGTTTAGGGCAGTGCATTGGTGTTCGGGCAGTGTAGGGTATCGTGCAGGGGGCTGGTGTTTCAGGGTTTAGAGCAGTGCAGTGGTTTTCGGCCAGTGTAGAGGGTCGTGCTGGGGGTGGTGTTTCAGGGTTTAGGGCAGTGCAGTGGTGTTCGGGCAGTGTAGGGGGTCGTGCGAGGAGTGGTGCTTCAGAGTTTAGGGTAATGCAGTGGTGTTCGGGCAGTTTAGGGGGTCGTGCAGGGGGTGGTGTTTCAGGGTTTAGGGCAGTGGTGTTCGGGCAGTGTAGGGTGTCATGCAGGGGGTAGTGTTTCAGGGTTTAGGGCAGTGCAGTGATGTTCGGCCAGTGTAGGGTGTCGTGCAGGGCTGTGGTGTTTCAGGGTTTAGGGCAGTGCAGTGGTGTTTGGGCAGTGTAGAGGGTTGTGAAGGGGGTGGTGTTTCAGGGTTTAGGGCAGTGCAGTGGTGTTTGGGCAGTGTAGGTGGTCGTGCTGGGTCTGGTGTTTTAGGGTTTAGGGCAGTGCAGTTGTGTTCGGGCAGTGTAGGGGGTCGTGGGGGGTACAATTTCAGGGTTTAGGGCAGTGCAGTGGTGTTCAGGCAGTGTAGGGGGTCGTGCTGGGAGTGGTGTTTCAGGTTGTAGGGCAGTGCAGTGGTGTTTGGGCAGTGTAGGGGGTGGTGTTTTAGGGTTTAGGGCAGTGCAGTGGTGTTCGGGCAGTGTAGGGGGTCATGCTGGGGGAGGTTTTTCAGGGTTTAGGGCAGTGCAGTGGTGTTCAGACAGTGTAGAGGGTCATGCGGAGGGGTAACATTTCATGGTTTTGGGCAGTGCAGTGGTGTTCGGGCGTTATATGGGGTTGTGCGTGGGGTGGTGTTTCAGGGTTTAGGGCAGTGCAGTTGTGTTCCGGCAGTGTAGGGGGTCGTGCTGGGGGTGGTGTTTCAGGGTTTAGGGCAGTGCAGTGGTATTAGGGCAGTGTAGAGGGTTTTGATGGGGCTAGTGTTTCAGTGTTTAGGGCAGTACATTGGTGTTCGGGCAGTGTAGGGGGTCGTGCTGGGGCTAGTGTTTCAGGGTTTTGGGCGGTGCAGTCGTGTTCGGGCAGTGTAGGGGGTCATACTGGGGGTGGTGTTTCAGGGTTTAGGGCAGTGCAGTGGTGTGCGGACAGTTTAGGGGTTTGTGCAGGGGTGGTGTTTCATGGTTTAGGGCAGTCGAGTGGTGAATGGGCAGTGTAGGGGGTCTTGCAGGTGGCGGTGTTTCATGGTTTAGGGCAGTGCAGTGGTGTTCGGGCAGTGCAGATGGTCTTGCTGGGGGTGGTGTTTCTGGGTTAAGGGCAGTGGTGTTCGGGCAGTGTAGGGGGTCTTGCTGGGGGTGGTGTTTCAGGGTTTAGGGTACCACAGTGGTGTTTGTGTAGTGTAGGGGGTCGTTCTGGGCGTAGTTTTGTAGGCTTTAGGGTACTACAGTGGAGTTTGTGTAGTGTTGGGGGTCGTTCTGGGGGTAGTGTTTTATGGTTTAGGGTAGTGCAGTGGTGTTTGTGTAGTGTAGGGGATCGTGCTGGTGGTACTGTTTTAGGGGTTAGGGTAGTGCAGTGATGTTTGTATAGTGTAGGGGGTCATGCATGGGGTAGATTTAGGGTTTAGGGTAGTGCAGTGGTGTTTGTGTAGTGTATGGGGTCGTGCTGGGGGTAGTGTTTTAGGGTTTAGGTTAGTGCAGTGGGGTTTGAGTAGTGTTGGGGGTACTGTTGGGGGTAGTGTTTTAGGGTTTAGGGTAGTGCAGTGGCGTTTGGGTAGTGTAGGGGGAACTGCTGGGGTAGTGTTTTAGGGTTTAGGGTAGTGCAGTGGTGTTTGGGTGGTGTACGGGGTACTGCTGGGGCTAGTGTTTTAGGGTTTAGGGTAGTGCAGTGGTGTTTGGGTAGTGTAGGGGGTCGTGCTGGGGGTAGTGTTTTAGGGTTTAGGGTAGTGCAGCGGTGTTTGTGTAGTGTAGGGGGTCGTGTTTTAGGGTAGTGCAGTAGTCTTTGGGTAGTGTAGGGAGTCATGCGGGGGTAGTGTTTTAGGGTTTATGATAGTGCAGTGATGTTTGGGTAATGTAGGGGGTCTGGCTGGGGATAGTGTTTTAGGGTTTAGGGAAGTGCAGTGGTGTTTGTGTAGTGTAGGGGGTCGTGCTGGGGGTACTGTTTTAGGGTTTAGGGCAGAGCAGTGGTATTTGGGTAGTTAAGGGGGTCGTGTTGGGTAAGTGTTTTAGGTTTTAGAGCAGTGCAGTGGTGTTTGGGCAGTGTAGGGGGTAGTGCTGGGGGTGGTGTTTTAGGGTTTAGTACAGTGTATTGGTGTTCGGGCAGTGCAGGGCGTCGTGCTGGGGTAGTGTCTTAGGGTTTAGTGCAGTGCAGTGGTGTTCGGGCAGTATAGGGGTTGTGCTGGGGTAGTGTTTTAGGGTTTAGGGCAGTGCAGTGGTGTTCGGGCACTGTAGGGGGTCGTGCGGGGAGTGGTGTTTCAGAGTTTAGGGTAGTGCAGTGGTGTTCGGGCAGTTTAGGGGGTTGTGCAGGGGGTGGTGTTTCAGGGTTTAGGGCAGTGGTGTTCGGGCAATGAAGGGGGTCGTGCAGGGGGCTGTTGTTTCAGGGTTTAGGGCAGTGCAGTGGTGTTCGGGTATTGTAGGGGGTCATGCAGTGGTGTTCGAGCAGTTTAGGGCGTAGTGCTGGGGGTGGTGTTTTAGGGTTTAATGCAGTGTAGTGGTGTTCGGGCAGTGTAGGGGGTCGTGCTGGGGTAGTATTTTAGGGTTTAGGGCAGTGCAGTTGTGTTCGGGCAGTGTAGGGGTTGTGCTGGGGTAGTGTTTTACGGTTTAGGGTAGTGCAGTGGCATTTGGGTAGTGTAGGGGGAACTGCTGGGTGTAGTGTTTTAGGGTTTAGGGTAGTGCAGTGGTGTTTGGGTGGTGTACAGGGTACTGCTGGGGCTAGTGTTTTAGGGTTTAGGGTAGGGCAGTGGTGTTTGGGTAGTGTAGGGGGTCGCGCTGGGGGTAGTGTTTCAGGGTTTAGGGCAGTGCAGTAGTGTTCGGGCAGTGTAGGGGGTCGTGCGGGGAGTGGTGTTTCAGGGTTTAGGGCAGTGCAGTAGTGTTTGGGCAGTGTAGGGAGTCGTGAGGGAAGTGGTGTTTCAGAGTTTAGGGTAATGCAGTGGTGTTCGGGCAGTTTAGGGGGTCGTGCAGGGGGTGGTGTTTCAGGGTTTAGGGCAGTGGTGTTCGGGCAGTGCATGGTGGTCGTGCAGGGGGTGGTGTTTCAGGGTTTAGGGCAGTGCAGTGGTGTTCGGACAGTGTAGGGTGTTGTGCAGGGGGTGGTGTTTCAGGGTTTAGGGCAGTGCAGTGGTGTTCAAGCAGTGTAGGATGTCATCCAGGGGGGTAGTTTTTCAAGGTTTAGGGCAGTGCATTGGTGTTCGGGCAGTGTAGGGGGTCATGCAGGGGGCTGGTGTTTCAGGGTTTAGAGCAGTGCAGTGGTGTGCGGGTAGTGTAGGGGATCGTGCAGGCGGGTGGTGTTTCAGGGTTTAGGGCAGTGCAGTGGTGTTCGGGCAGTATAGGGGGTCATGCTGGGTCTGGTGTTTCAGGGTTTAGGGCAGTGCAGTTGTGTTCGGGCAGTGTAGGGGGTCGTGCTGGGGGTAGAATTTCAGGGTTTAGGGCAGGGCAGTGGTGTTTGGGCAGTGTAGGGGGTCATGCTGGTTGTGGTGTTTTAGGGTTTAGGGCAGATCAGTAGTGTTCGGGCAGTGTAGGGGGTCGTGCTGGGGGTGGTGTTTTAGGGTTTAGGGCAGTGCAGTGGTGTTTGGGCAGTGTAGGGGGTCGTGTTGGGGTTGGTGTTTCAGGGTTTAGAGCAGTGCAGTGGTTTTCGGCCAGTGTAGAGGGTCGTGCTGGGGGTGGTGTTTCAGGGTTTAGGGCAGTGCAGTGGTGTTCGGGCAGTGTAGGGGGTCGTGCGAGGAGTGGTGTTTCAGAGTTTAGGGTAATGCAGTGGTGTTCGGGCAGTTTAGGGGGTCGTGCAGGGGGTGGTGTTTCAGGGTTTAGGGCAGTGGTGTTCGGGCAGTGTAGGGTGTCATGCAGGGGGTAGTGTTTCAGGCTTTAGGGCAGTGCAGTGGTGTTCAGGCAGTGTAGGGGGTTGTGCTGGGGCTAGTGTTTCAGAGTTTAGGGCAGTGTAGTGGTGTTTGGGCAGTGTAGGGGGTCATTAGGGGGCTGGTGTTTCAGGGTTTAGGGCAGTGCCGTGGTGTTCAGGTAGTGTAGTGGGTCATGCGGGGGAGGTGTTTCAGGGTTTAGGGCAGTGCAGTTGTGATCCGGCAGTGTGGGGGGTCATGCTGGGGGTGGTGTTTCAGAGTTTAGGGCAGTGCAGTGGTGTTCGGGCAATGTAGGGGGTCATGCTGGGGGTGGTGTTTCAGGGTTTAGGGCAGTGCAGTGGTGTTCTGGCAGTGTAGGGGGTTGTTCTGGGGCTTGTGTTTCAGGGATTAGGGCAGTGCAGTGTTGTTCGGGCAGTGTAGGGGGTCATGCAGGGGGCTGGTGTTTCAGGGTTTAGGGCAGTGCAGTGGTGTTCAGGTAGTGTAGTGGGTCGTGCAGGGGGTGGTGTTTCAGGGTTTAGGGCAGTGCAGTGGTGTTCGGGTAGTGTAGGGGGTCATGCAGGGGGATGGTGTTTCAGGGTTTAGGGCAGTGCAGTGGTGTTCGGGTAGTGTAGGGGGTTGTGCTGGGTCCGGTGTTTCAGGGTTTAGGGCAGTGCAGTTGTGTTCGGGCAGTGTAGGGGGTTGTGCTGGGGGTAGAATTTCAGGGTTTAGGGCAGTGCAGTGGTGTTTGGGCAGTGTAGGAGGTCGTGCTGGGAGTGGTGTTTTAGGGTTTAGGGCAGTGCAGTAGTGTTTGGGCAGTGTAGGGGGTCGTGCTGGGGTGGTGTTTTAGGGTTTAGGGCAGTGCAGTGGTGTTCGGGCAGTGTAGGATGTTGTCCAGGAGGGTGGTGTGTCAGGGTTTAGGGCAGTGCATTGGTGTTCG
This sequence comes from Triturus cristatus, assembly GCF_964204655.1. Classification (NCBI taxonomy): domain Eukaryota; kingdom Metazoa; phylum Chordata; class Amphibia; order Caudata; family Salamandridae; genus Triturus; species Triturus cristatus. The sequence continues at coordinate 638,845,151 of NC_140579.1, read as the reverse complement.
GGCAGTGTAGGGTATCGTGCAGGGGGCTGGTGTTTCAGGGTTTAGAGCAGTGCAGTGGTTTTCGGCCAGTGTAGAGGGTCGTGCTGGGGGTGGTGTTTCAGGGTTTAGGGCAGTGCAGTGGTGTTCGGGCAGTGTAGGGGGTCGTGCGAGGAGTGGTGCTTCAGAGTTTAGGGTAATGCAGTGGTGTTCGGGCAGTTTAGGGGGTCGTGCAGGGGGTGGTGTTTCAGGGTTTAGGGCAGTGGTGTTCGGGCAGTGTAGGGTGTCATGCAGGGGGTAGTGTTTCAGGGTTTAGGGCAGTGCAGTGATGTTCGGCCAGTGTAGGGTGTCGTGCAGGGCTGTGGTGTTTCAGGGTTTAGGGCAGTGCAGTGGTGTTTGGGCAGTGTAGAGGGTTGTGAAGGGGGTGGTGTTTCAGGGTTTAGGGCAGTGCAGTGGTGTTTGGGCAGTGTAGGTGGTCGTGCTGGGTCTGGTGTTTTAGGGTTTAGGGCAGTGCAGTTGTGTTCGGGCAGTGTAGGGGGTCGTGGGGGGTACAATTTCAGGGTTTAGGGCAGTGCAGTGGTGTTCAGGCAGTGTAGGGGGTCGTGCTGGGAGTGGTGTTTCAGGTTGTAGGGCAGTGCAGTGGTGTTCGGGCAGTGTAGGGGGTGGTGTTTTAGGGTTTAGGGCAGTGCAGTGGTGTTCGGGCAGTGTAGGGGGTCGTGCTGGGGGAGGTTTTTCAGGGTTTAGGGCAGTGCAGTGGTGTTCAGACAGTGTAGAGGGTCATGCGGAGGGGTAACATTTCATGGTTTTGGGCAGTGCAGTGGTGTTCGGGCGTTATATGGGGTTGTGCGTGGGGTGGTGTTTCAGGGTTTAGGGCAGTGCAGTTGTGTTCCGGCAGTGTAGGGGGTCGTGCTGGGGGTGGTGTTTCAGGGTTTAGGGCAGTGCAGTGGTATTAGGGCAGTGTAGAGGGTTTTGATGGGGCTAGTGTTTCAGTGTTTAGGGCAGTACATTGGTGTTCGGGCAGTGTAGGGGGTCGTGCTGGGGCTAGTGTTTCAGGGTTTTGGGCGGTGCAGTCGTGTTCGGGCAGTGTAGGGGGTCATACTGGGGGTGGTGTTTCAGGGTTTAGGGCAGTGCAGTGGTGTGCGGACAGTTTAGGGGTTTGTGCAGGGGTGGTGTTTCATGGTTTAGGGCAGTCGAGTGGTGAATGGGCAGTGTAGGGGGTCTTGCAGGTGGCGGTGTTTCATGGTTTAGGGCAGTGCAGTGGTGTTCGGGCAGTGCAGATGGTCTTGCTGGGGGTGGTGTTTCTGGGTTAAGGGCAGTGGTGTTCGGGCAGTGTAGGGGGTCTTGCTGGGGGTGGTGTTTCAGGGTTTAGGGTACCACAGTGGTGTTTGTGTAGTGTAGGGGGTCGTGCTGGGCGTAGTTTTGTAGGCTTTAGGGTACTACAGTGGAGTTTGTGTAGTGTTGGGGGTCGTTCTGGGGGTAGTGTTTTATGGTTTAGGGTAGTGCAGTGGTGTTTGTGTAGTGTAGGGGATCGTGCTGGTGGTACTGTTTTAGGGGTTAGGGTAGTGCAGTGATGTTTGTATAGTGTAGGGGGTCATGCATGGGGTAGATTTAGGGTTTAGGGTAGTGCAGTGGTGTTTGTGTAGTGTATGGGGTCGTGCTGGGGGTAGTGTTTTAGGGTTTAGGTTAGTGCAGTGGGGTTTGAGTAGTGTTGGGGGTACTGTTGGGGGTAGTGTTTTAGGGTTTAGGGTAGTGCAGTGGCGTTTGGGTAGTGTAGGGGGAACTGCTGGGGGTAGTGTTTTAGGGTTTAGGGTAGTGCAGTGGTGTTTGGGTGGTGTACGGGGTACTGCTGGGGCTAGTGTTTTAGGGTTTAGGGTAGTGCAGTGGTGTTTGGGTAGTGTAGGGGGTCGCGCTGGGGGTAGTGTTTTAGGGTTTAGGGTAGTGCAGCGGTGTTTGTGTAGTGTAGGGGGTCGTGTTTTAGGGTAGTGCAGTAGTCTTTGGGTAGTGTAGGGAGTCATGCGGGGGTAGTGTTTTAGGGTTTATGATAGTGCAGTGATGTTTGGGTAATGTAGGGGGTCGGGCTGGGGATAGTGTTTTAGGGTTTAGGGAAGTGCAGTGGTGTTTGTGTAGCGTAGGGGGTCGTGCTGGGGGTACTGTTTTAGGGTTTAGGGCAGAGCAGTGGTATTTGGGTAGTTAAGGGGGTCGTGTTGGGTAAGTGTTTTAGGTTTTAGAGCAGTGCAGTGGTGTTTGGGCAGTGTAGGGGGTAGTGCTGGGGGTGGTGTTTTAGGGTTTAGTACAGTGTATTGGTGTTCGGGCAGTGTAGGGCGTCGTGCTGGGGTAGTGTCTTAGGGTTTAGTGCAGTGCAGTGGTGTTCGGGCAGTATAGGGGTTGTGCTGGGGTAGTGTTTTAGGGTTTAGGGCAGTGCAGTGGTGTTCGGGCACTGTAGGGGGTCGTGCGGGGAGTGGTGTTTCAGAGTTTAGGGTAGTGCAGTGGTGTTCGGGCAGTTTAGGGGGTTGTGCAGGGAGTGGTGTTTCAGGGTTTAGGGCAGTGCAGTGGTGTTCGGGCAATGAAGGGGGTCGTGCAGGGGGCTGTTGTTTCAGGGTTTAGGGCAGTGCAGTGGTGTTCGGGTATTGTAGGGGGTCATGCAGTGGTGTTCGAGCAGTTTAGGGCGTAGTGCTGGGGGTGGTGTTTTAGGGTTTAATGCAGTGTAGTGGTGTTCGGGCAGTGTAGGGGGTCGTGCTGGGGTAGTATTTTAGGGTTTAGGGCAGTGCAGTTGTGTTCGGGCAGTGTAGGGGTTGTGCTGGGGTAGTGTTTTACGGTTTAGGGTAGTGCAGTGGCATTTGGGTAGTGTAGGGGGAACTGCTGGGTGTAGTGTTTTAGGGTTTAGGGTAGTGCAGTGGTGTTTGGGTGGTGTACAGGGTACTGCTGGGGCTAGTGTTTTAGGGTTTAGGGTAGGGCAGTGGTGTTTGGGTAGTGTAGGGGGTCGCGCTGGGGGTAGTGTTTCAGGGTTTAGGGCAGTGCAGTAGTGTTCGGGCAGTGTAGGGGGTCATGCGGGGAGTGGTGTTTCAGGGTTTAGGGCAGTGCAGTAGTGTTTGGGCAGTGTAGGGAGTCGTGAGGGAAGTGGTGTTTCAGAGTTTAGGGTAATGCAGTGGTGTTCGGGCAGTTTAGGGGGTCGTGCAGGGGGTGGTGTTTCAGGGTTTAGGGCAGTGGTGTTCGGGCAGTGCATGGTGGTCGTGCAGGGGGTGGTGTTTCAGGGTTTAGGGCAGTGCAGTGGTGTTCGGACAGTGTAGGGTGTTGTGCAGGGGGTGGTGTTTCAGGGTTTAGGGCAGTGCAGTGGTGTTCAAGCAGTGTAGGATGTCATCCAGGGGGGTAGTTTTTCAAGGTTTAGGGCAGTGCATTGGTGTTCGGGCAGTGTAGGGGGTCATGCAGGGGGCTGGTGTTTCAGGGTTTAGAGCAGTGCAGTGGTGTGCGGGTAGTGTAGGGGATCGTGCAGGCGGGTGGTGTTTCAGGGTTTAGGGCAGTGCAGTGGTGTTCGGGCAGTATAGGGGGTCATGCTGGGTCTGGTGTTTCAGGGTTTAGGGCAGTGCAGTTGTGTTCGGGCAGTGTAGGGGGTCGTGCTGGGGGTAGAATTTCAGGGTTTAGGGCAGGGCAGTGGTGTTTGGGCAGTGTAGGGGGTCGTGCGTGGGTGACGTTTCATGGTTTTGGGCAGTGCAGTGGTGTTCGGGCGTTGTATGGGGTCATGCGGGGGTGGTGTTTCAGGGTTTAGGGCAGTGCAGTTTTGTTTGGGCAGTGTAGGGGGTCCTGCTGGGGGTGGTGTTTCAGGGTTTAGGGGATTGCAGTGGTGTTCCGGCAGTGTAGGGGGTCGTGCTTGGGGTGGTGTTTCAGGGTTTAGGGCAGTGCAGTGGTGTTCCGGCAGTGTAGGGGGTTTTGCTGGGGGTGGTGTTTCAGGGTTTAGGGGATTGCAGTGGTGTTCCGGCAGTGTAGGGGGTCATGCTTGGGGTGGTGTTTCAGGGTTTAGGGCAGTGCAGTGGTGTTCCGGCAGTGTAGGGGGTCCTGCTGGGGGTGGTGTTTCAGGGTTTAGGGGATTGCAGTGGTGTTCTGGCAGTGTAGGGGGTTGTGCTTGGGGTGATGTTTCAGGGTTTAGGGCAGTGCAGTGGTGTTCCAGCAGTGTAGGGGGTTTTGCTGGGGCTGGTGTTTCAGGGTTTAGGGCAGTACAGTGGTGTTCGGACAGTGTAGGGGGTCGTTTGGGGGTGAAGTTTCAGTGTTTAGGGCAGTGCAGTGGTGTTCGGGTGTTGTATGGGGTCGTGCGGGGGTGGTGTTTCTGGATTAAGGGCAGTGCAGTTGTGATCCGGCAGTGTGGGGGGTCATGCTGGGGGTGGTGTTTCAGAGTTTAGGGCAGTGCAGTGGTGTTCGTGCAGTGTAGGGGTCGTGCTGAGGGTGGTGTTTCAGGGTTTAGGGCAGTGCAGTGGTGTTCTGGCAGTGTAGGGGGTCGTGCTGGGGGTGGTGTTTCAGGGTTTAGGGCAGTGCAGTGGTGTTCTGCCAGTGTAGAGGGTCGTGCTGGGGGCGTTTTTCAGGGTGTAAGGCAGTGCAGTGGTGTGCAGGCAGTGTAGGGGGTTGTGCTGGCGGTGGTGTTTTAGGGTTTAGGGCAGTGCAGTGGTGTTCGGGCAGCGTAGGGGGTCGTGTTGGGGGTGGTGTTTCAGGGTTTAGGGCAGTACAGTGGTGTTCAGGACAGTGTAGAGGGTCGTGCGGGGGTGACGTTTCATGGTTTTGGGCAGTGCGGTGGTGTTCGGGTGTTGTATGGGGTCGTGCGGGAGGTGGTATTTCAGGGTTTAGGGCAGTGCAGTTTTGTTTGGGCAGTGTAGGGGGTCCTGCTGGGGGTGGTGTTTCAGGGTTTAGGGGAGTGCAGTGGTGTTCCGTCAGTGTAGGGGGTCGTACTGGGGGTGGTGTTTCAGGATTTAGGGCAGTGCAGTGGTGTTCCGGCAGTGTAGGGGGTTTTGCTGGGGCTGGTGTTTCAGGGTTTAGGGCAGTACAGTGGTGTTTGGACAATATAGGGGGTCGTGTGGGGGTGACATTTCAGTGTTTAGGGCAGTGCAGTGGTGTTCGGGTGTTGTATGGGGTCATGCGGGGGTGGTGTTTCAGGATTAAGGGCAGTGCAGTTTTTTTCGGGCAGTGTAGGGGGTCATGCGGGGGGTGGTGTTTCAGGGTTTAGGGCAGTGCAGTTGTGATCCGGCAGTGTGGGGGGTCATGCTGGGGGTGGTGTTTCAGAGTTTAGGGCAGTGCAGTGGTGTTCGTGCAGTGTAGGGGTCGTGCTGAGGGTGGTGTTTCAGGGTTTAGGGCAGTGCAGTGGTGTTCTGGCAGTGTAGGGGGTTGTGCTGGGGCTGGTGTTTCAGGGTTTAGGGCAGTGCAGTGCTGTTCGGGCAGTGTAGGGGGTCATGCAAGGGGCTGGTGTTTCAGGGTTTAGGGCAGTGCAGTGGTGTTCGGGCAGGGTAGGTGGTCGTGCTGAGTCTGGTGTTTCAGGGTTTAGGGCAGTGCAGTGGTGTTCAGGTATGGTAGTGGGTCATGCAGGGTGTGTGGTGTTTCAGGGTTTAGGGCAGTGCAGTGGTGTTTGGGCAGTGTAGGGGGTCATTCTGAGGGTAGTGTTTTAAGGTTTAGGGTAGTGCAATGGTGTTTGTGTAGTGTAGGGGATCGTGCTGGTGGTACTGTTTTAGGGTTTAGGGTAGTGCAGTGATGTTTTTATAGTGTAGGGGCTCATGCATGGGGTAGATTTAGGGTTTAGGGTAGTGCAGTGGTGTTTGTGTAGTGTATGGGGCCGTGCTGGGGGTAGTGTTTTAGATTTTAGGGTAGTGCAGTGGGGTTTGGGTAGTGTTGGGGGTACTGTTGGGGGTAGTGTTTTAGGGTTTAGGGTAGTGCAGTGACGTTTGGGTAGTGTAGGGAGAACTGCTGGGGGTAGTGTTTTAGGGTTTAGGGTAGTGCAGTGATGTTTTTATAGTGTAGGGGCTCATGCATGGGGTAGATTTAGGGTTTAGGGTAGTGCAGTGGTGTTTGTGTTGTGTATGGGGCCGTGCTGGGGGTAGTGTTTTAGATTTTAGGGTAGTGCAGTGCTGTTTGGGCAGTGTAGGGGGTCGTGCTGGGGTAGTGTTTTAGGGTTTAGGGCAGTACATTGGTGTTCGGGCAGTGTAGGGGGTAGTGCTGGGGCTAGTGTTTCAGGGTTTTGGGCAGTGCAGTCGTGTTCGGGCAGTGTAGGGGGTCATACTGGGATGGTGTTTCAGGGTTTAGGGCAGTTCAGTGGTGTGCAGACAGTGTAGGGGGTTGTGCAGGGGTGGTGTTTCATGGTTTAGGGCAGTCGAGTGGTGAATAGGGAGTGTAGGGGGTCTTGCTGGGGGTGGTGTTTCAGGGTTTAGGGTACCACAGTGGTGTTTGTGTAGTGTAGGGAGTCGTGCTGGGGTAGTGTTTTAGGCTTTAGGGTACTACAGTGGTGTTTGTGTAGTGTAGGGGGTCGTTCTGGGGATAGCTTTTTATGGTTTAGGGTAGTGCAGTGGTGCTTGTGTAGTATAGGGGATCGTGCTGGTGGTACTGTTTTAGGGTTTAGGGTAGTGTAGTGATGTTTGTATAGTGTAGGGGGTCATGCATGGGGTAGATTTAGGGTTTAGGGTAGTGAAGTGGTGTTTGTGTAGAGTATGGGGTCGTGCTGGGGGTAGTGTTTTAGGGTTTAGGGTAGTCAGTGCGGTTTGGGTAGTGTTGGGGCACTGTTGGGGGTAGTGTTTTAGGATTTAGGGTAGTGCAGTGGCGTTTGGGTAGTGTAGGGGGAACTGCTGGGGGTAGTGTTTTAGGGTTTATGGCAGTGCAGTGGTGTTTTTGTAGTGTAGGGGGTCGTGCTGACGGTGGTGTTTTAGGGTTTAGGGCAGTGCAGTTGTGTTCGGGCTGTGTAGGGGGTCGTGCTGGGGGTGGTGTTTCAGGGTTTAGGGCAGTGCAGTGGTGTTCTGCCAGTGTAGAGGGTCGTGCTGGGGGCGTTTTTCAGGGTTTAAGGCAGTGCAGTGGTGTGCGGGCAGGGTAGGGGGTCTTGCTGGGGGTGGTGTTTCAGGGTTTAGGGCAGTGCAATGGTGTTCGGGCAGTGTAGGGGGTCCTGCGGGGGCTGGTGTTTCAGGGTTTAGGGCAGTGCAGTGGTGTTCGGGCAGTGTAGAGGGTCGTGCAGGGGCTGCTGTTTCAGGGTTTAGGGCAGTGCAGTGGTGTGCGGGCAGTGTAAAGATTTGTGCAGGGGCTGGTGTTTCAGGGTTTAGGGCAGTGCAGTGGTGTTCGGGCAGTGTACGGTGTCGTGCTGGGACTGGTGTTTCAGGTTTTGGGGCAGTGCAGTGGTGTTCGGGCAGTGTAGGGGGTCCTGCGGGGGCTGGTGTTTCAGAGTTTAGAGTAATGCAGTGGTGTTCGGGCAGTTTAGGGGGTCGTGCAGGGGGTGGTGTTTCAGGGTTTAGGGCAGTGGTGTTCGGGCAGTGCAGGGTGTCGTGCAGGGGGTGGTGATTCACGGTTTAGGGCAGTGCAGTGGTGTTCGGATAGTGTAGGGTGTTGTGCAGGGGTGTGGTGTTTCAGGGTTTAGGGCAGTGCAGTGGTGTTCAAGCAGTGTAGGATGTCGTCCAGGGGGGTGGTGCTTCAGGGTTCAGGGAGGTGCATTGGTGTTCCGGCAGTGTAGGGGGTTTTGCTGGGGTGGGTGTTTCAGGGTTTAGGGCAGTACAGTGGTGTTCGGACAGTGAAGGGGGTCGTGTGGGGGTGACATTTCAGTGTTTAGGGCAGTGCAGTGGTGTTCGGGTGTTGTATGGGGTCATGCGGGGGTGGTGTTTCAGGATTAAGGGCAGTGCAGTTTTCTTCGGGCAGTGTAGTGGGTCATGCGGGGGGTGGTGTTTTAGGGTTTAGGGCAGTGCAGTTGTGATCCGGCAGTGTGGGAGGTCATGCTGGGGGTGGTGTTTCAGATTTTAGGGCAGTGCAGTGGTGTTCGTGCAGTGTAGGGGTCGTGCTGGGGGTGGTGTTTCAGGGTTTAGGGCAGTGCAGTGGTGTTCTGGCAGTGTAGGGGTTTGTGCTGGGGCTGGTGTTTCAGGGTTTAGGGCAGTGTAGTGCTGTTCGGGCAGTGTAGGGGGTCATGCAAGGGGCTGGTGTTTCAGGGTTTAGGGCAGTGCAGTGGTGTTCGGGCAGTGTAGGGGGTCGTGCTGAGTCTGGTGTTTCAGGGTTTAGGGCAGTGCAGTGGTGTTCAGGTAGTGTAGTGGGTCATGCAGGGGGGGTGGTGTTTCAGGGTTTAGGGCAGTGCAGTGGTGTTCGGGCAGTGTAGGGGGTTATACTGGGGGTGGTGTTTCAGGGTTTAGGGCTGTGCGTGGTGTGCGGACAGTGTAGGAGGTTGTGCAGGGGTGGTGTTTCATGGTTTAGGGCAGTCGAGTGGTGAATGGGCAGTGTAGGGGGTCTTGCATGCGGTGGTGTTTCATGGTTTAGGGCAGTGCAGTGGTGTTCGGGCAGTGCAGATGGTCTTGCTGGGGGTGGTGTTTCAGGGTTAAGGGCAGTGGTGTTCGGGCAATGTAGGGGGTCTTGCTGGGGGTGGTGTTTCATGGATTATGGTAGTGCAGTGGTGTTTGTGTAGTGTAGGGGATTGTGCTGGTGGTACTGTTTTAGGGTTTAGGGTAGTGCAGTGATGTTTGTATAGTGTAGGGGGTCATGCATGGGGTAGATTTAGGGTTTAGGGTAGTGCAGTGCTGTTTGTGTAGTGCATGGGGCCATGCTGGGGGTAGTGCTTTAGGGTTTAGGGTAGTGCAGTGGGGTTTGAGTAGTGTTGGGGGTACTGTTGGGGGTAGTGTTTTAGGGTTTAGGGTAGTGCAGTGGTGTTTGGGTAGTGTAGGGGGAACTGCTGGGGGTAGTGTTTTAGGGTTGAGGGTAGTGCAGTGGTGTTTGGGTGGTGTACGAGGTACTGCTGGGGCTAGTGTTTTAGGGTTTAGGGTAGTGCAGTGCTGTTTGGGCAGTGTATGGGGTCGTGCTGGGGTAGTGTTTTAGGGTTTAGGGCAGTACATTGGTGTTCGGGCAGTGTAGGGGGTCGTGCTAGGGCTAGTGTTTCAGGGTTTTGGCAGTGCAGTCGTGTTCGGGCAGTGTAGGGGGTCATACTGGGGTGGTGTTTCAGGGTTTAGGGCAGTGCAGTGGTGTGCGGACAGTGTAGGGGATTGTGCAGGGATGGTGTTTCATGGTTTACGGCAGTCGAGTGGTGAATGGGCAGTGTAGGGGGTCTTGCAGGCGGTGGTGTTTCATGGTTTAGGGCAGTGCAGTGGTGTTCGGGCAGTGCAGATGGTCTTGCTGGGGGTGGTGTTTCAGGGTTAAGGGCAGTGGTGTTCGGGCAGTGTATGGGATCTTGCTGGGGGTGGTGTTTCAGGGTTTAGGGTACCACAGTGGTGTTTGTGTAGTGTAGGGGGTCGTGCTGGGGGTAGTGTTTTAGGCTTTAGGGTACTACAGTGGTGTTTATGTAGTGTAGGGGGTCGTTCTGGGGGTAGATTTGTATGGTTTGGGGTAGTGCAGTGGTGTTTGTGTAGTATAGGGGACCGTGCTGGTGGTACTGTTTTAGGGTTTAGGGTAGTGCAGTGATGTTTGTATAGTGTAGAGGGTCATGCATGGGGTAGATTTAGGGTTTAGGGTAGTGCAGTGGTGTTTGTGTAGTGTATGGGGTCGTGCTGGGGGTAGTGTTTTAGGGTTTAGGGTAGTGCAGTGGGGTTTGGGTAGTATTGGGGGTCGCGCTGGGGGTAGTGTTTTAGGGTTTTAGGGTAGTGCAGCGGTGTTTGTGTAGTGTAGGGGGTCGAGTTTTAGGGTTTAGGGTAGTGCAGTGGTCTTTGGGTAGTGTAGGGAGTCGTACGGGGGTAGTGTTTTAGGGTTTATGGTAGTGCAGTGATGTTTGGGTAATGTAGGGGGTCGGGCTGGGGATAGTGTTTTAGGGTTTAGGGAAGTGCAGTGGTGTTTGTGTTGCGTAGGTGGTCGTGCTGGGGGTACTGTTTTAGGGTTTAGGGCAGAGCAGTGGTATTTGGGTAGTTAAGGGGGTCGTGTTGGGTAAGTGTTTTAGGTTTTAGAGCAGTGCAGTGGTGTTTGGGCAGTGTAGGGGGTAGAGCTGGGGGTGGTGTTTTAGGGTTTAGTGCAGTGTATTGGTGTTCAGGCAGTGTAAGGGGGTCATGCTGGGGTAGTGTTTTAGGGTTTAGGGCAGTGCAGTGGTGTTGGGGCAGTGTAGTGGTGTTCGGGCAGTGTAGGGGGTGGTGCGGGGAGTGGTGTTTCAGAGTTTAGGGTAGTGCAGTGGTGTTTGGGCAGTTTAGGGGGTTGTGCAGGGGGTGGTGTTTCAGGGTTTAGGGCAGTGGTGTTCGGGCAATGTAGGGGGTCGTGCAGGGGGCTGGTGTTTCAGGGTTTAGGGCAGTGCAGTGGTTTTCGGGTATTGTAGGGGGTCGTGCGGAGGGTGGTGGCTCAAGGTTTAGGACAGTGCAGTGGTGTTCGGGCAGTGAATGGGGTCGTGCTGGGGCTGGTGTTTCAGGGTTTAGGGCAGTGTAGGGGGTCGTGCTGGGGGTAGCGTTTCAGGGTTTAGGGTAGTGCAGTGGTGTTCGGGCAGTGTAGGGGGTCGTGCTGGGAGTGGTGTTTCAGGGTTAAGGGCAGTGCAGTGATGTTTGGGAAGTGTAGGGGATCATGCTGGTGTGGTGTTTCAGGGTTTAGGGTAGTGCTGTGGTGTTCGGGCAGTGTAGGGGGTCGTGCTAGGGGTGGTGTTTCAGTATTTAGGGCAGTGCGGTGGTGTTCGGGCAGTGTAGGGGGTTGAGCTGTGGGTGATGTTTCAGGGTTTAGAGCAGTGGTGTTCGGGCAGTGTAGGTGGTCTTGCTGGAGGTGGTGTTTCAGGGTTTAGGGTAGTGCAGTGGTTTTCGGGCACTGTAGGGGGTCAAGCACGGGGTGGCGTTTCAGGGTTTAGGGCAGTGCAGTGGTGTTCGTGCAGTGTAGGGGGTCGTGTGAGGGGTGACTTTTCAGTGTTTAGGGCAGTGCAGTGATGTTCGGGTGTTGTATGGGGTCGTGCAGGGGTGGTGTTTCAGGGTTTAGGGCAGTGCAGTTGTGATCCGGCAGTGTGGGGGGTCATGCTGGGGGTGGTGTTTCAGAGTTTAGGGCAGTGAAGTGGGGTTCGGGCAGTGTAGGGGGTCATGCTGGGGGTGGTGTTTCAGGGTTTAGGGCAGTGCAGTGGTGTTCATGCAGTGTAGGGGTCGTGCTGGGGGTGGTGTTTCATGGTTTAGGGCAGTGCAGTGGTGTTCGGGCAGTGTAGGGGGACGTGCAGGGGGCTGGTGTTTCAGGGTTTTGGGCAGTGCAGTGGTGTTCAGGTAGTGTAGTGGGTCGTGCAGGGGGGGTGTTTCAGGGTTTAGGGCAGTGCAGTGGTGTTCGGACAGTGTAGGAGGCCGTGCTGGGGGTGGTGTTTTAGGGTTTAGGGCAGTGCAGTGGTGTTCGGGCAGTGTAAGGGTTGTGCTGGGGTAGTATTTTAGGGTTTAGGGCAGTGCAGTGGTGTTCGGGCAGTGTAGGGGGTCGTGCGGGGAGTGGTGTTTCAGAGTTTAGGGTAGTGCAGTGGTGTTCGGGCAGTTTAGGGGGTTGTGCAGGGGGTGGTGTTTCAGGGTTTAGGGCAGTGGTGTTCGGGCAATGTAGGGGGTAGTGCAGAGGGCTGGTGTTTCAGGGTTTAGGGCAGTGCAGTGGTGTTCGGGTATTGTAGGGGGTCGTGCAGGGGGGGTGGTGGCTCAAGGTTTAGGACAGTGCAGTGGTGTTCAGGCAGTGTATGGGGTCGTGCTGCGGCTGGTGTTTCAGGGTTTAGGGCAGTGTAGGGGTCGTGCTGGGGTAGAGTTTCAGGGTTTAGGGTAGTGCAGTGGTGTTCGGGCAGTGTAGGGGGTCATGCTGGGAGTGGTGTTTCAGGGTTAAGGGCAGTGCATTGGTGTTTGGGCAGTGTAGGGGGTCGTGCTGGGGTTGGTGTTGCAGGGTTTAGGGCAGTGCAGTGGTGTTAGGGCAGTGTAGGGGTTCATGCTGGCGTGGTGTTTCAGGGTTTAGGGTAGTGCAGTGGTGTTCGGGCAGTGCAGGGGGTCGTGCTAGGGGTGGTGTTTCAGTATTTAGGGTAGTGTGGTGGTGTTCGGGCAGTGTAGGGGGTTGAGCTGTGGGTGATGTTTCAGGGTTTAGAGCAGTGGTGTTCGGGCAGTGTAGGTGGTCTTGCTGGGGGTGGTGTTTCAGGGTTTAGGGTAGTGCAGTGGTTTTCGGACAGTGTAGGGGGTCAAGCGGGGGGTGGTGTTTCAGGGTTTAGGGCAGTGCAGTGGTGTTCGTGCAGTGTAGGGGGTCGTGTAGGGGGTGACGTTTCAGTGTTTAGGGCAGTGCAGTGGTGTTCGGGTGTTGTATGGGGTCGTGCGGGGTGGTGTTTTAGGGTTTAGGGCAGTGCCGTTGTGATCCGGCAGTGTGGGGGGTCATGCTGGGGGTGGTGTCTCAGAGTTTAGGGCAGTGAAGTGGTGTTCGGGCAGTGTAGGGGGTCATGCTGGGTGTGGTGTTTCAGGGTTTAGGGCAGTGCAGTGGTGTTCGTGCAGTGTAGGGGTCGTGCTGGGGGTGGTGTTTCATTGTTTAGGGCAGTGCAGTGGTGTTCTGGCAGTGTAGGGGGTTGTGCTGGGGCTGGTGTTTCAGGGTTTAGGGCAGTGCAGTGGTGTTCGGGCAGTGTAGGGTGTCGTGCAGGTGGCTGGTGTTTCAGGGTTTTGGGCAGTGCAGTGGTGTTCAGGTAGTGTAGGGGTTCGTGCAGCGGGGTGGGGTTTCAGTGTTTAGGGCAGGGCAGTGGTGTTCGGGCAGTGTAGGGGGTCGTGCTGGGGGTAGTGTTTTAGGGTTTAGGGTAGTGCACTGGTGTTTGTAAAGTGAAAGGGTCATGCTGGGAGTAGTGTTTTAGTGTTTAGGGCAGTGCAGTGATGTTTGTGTAATGTAGGGGTTCGTGCTGACGGTGGTGTTTTAGGGTTTAGGGCAGTGCAGTTGTGTTCGGGCAGTGTAGCGGGTCGTGCTGGGGGTGGTGTTTCAGGGTTTAGGGCAGTGCAGTGGTGTTCGGCCAGTGTAGAGGGTCGTGCTGGGGGTGGTGTTTCATTGTTTAGGGCAGTGCAGTGGTGTTCGGGCAGTGTAGGGGGTCATGCAGGGGAGTGGTGTTTCAGAGTTTAGGGTAATGCAGTGGTGTTCGGGCAGTTTAGGGGGTCATGCAGGGGGTGGTGTTTCAGGGTTTAGGGCAGTGGTGTTCGGGCAGTGCAGGGTGTCGTGCAGGGGGTGGTGTTTCAGGGTTTAGGGCAGTGCAGTGTTGTTGGGACAGTGTAGGGTGTTGTGCAGGCGGGTGGTGTTTCATTGTTTAGGGCTGTGCAGTGGTGTTCAAGCAGTGTAGGATGTCGCCCAGGGAGGTGATGTTTCAGGGTTTAGGGCAGTGCATTGGTGTTCGGGCAGTGTAGGGGGTAATGCAGGGGGCTGCTGTTTCAGGGTTTAGTGCAGTGCAGTGGTGTTTGGGTAGTGTAGGGGGTCGTGCATGGGGGTGGTGTTTCAGGGTTTAGGGCAGTGCAGTGGTGTTCGGGCAGTGTAGGGGATCGTTCTGGGTCTGGTGTTTCAGGGTTTAGGGCAGTGCAGTTGTGTTCGGGCAGTGCAGGGGGTCGTGCTGGGGGTAGAATTTCAGGGTTTAGGGCAGTGCAGTGGTGTTTGGGTAGTGTAGGGGGTCGTGCTGGGAGTGGTGTTTCAGGGTTTAGGGCAGTGCAGTAGTGTTCGGGCAGTGTAGGGAGTTGTGCTGACGGTGGTGTTTTAGGGTTTAGGGCAGTGCAGTGGTTTTCGGGCAGTGTAGGGGGTCGTGTTGGGAGTGGTGCTTCAGGGTTTAGGGCAGAGCAGTGGTGTTCGGGGCAGTGTAGAGGGTCGTGCGTGGGTGACGTTTCATGGTTTTGGGCAGTGCAGTGGTGTTTGGGTAGTGTAGGGGGTCGTGCTGGGAGTGGTGTTTCAGGGTTTAGGGCAGTGCAGTAGTGTTCGGGCAGTGTAGGGAGTCGTGCTGGGGGTGGTGTTTCAGGGTTTAGGGGAGTGCAGTGGTGTTCCGGCAGTGCAGGGGGTCGTGCTGGGGGTGGTGTTTCAGGGTTTAGGGCAGTGCAGTGGTGTTCCGGCATTGTAGGGGGTTTTGCTGGGGCTGGTGTTTCAGGGTTTAGGGCAGTACAGTGGTGTTCGGACAGTGTAGGGGGTCATGTGGGGTGTGACATTTCAGTGTTTAGGGCAGTGCAGTGGTGTTCGGGTGTTGTATGGGGTCGTGCGGGGGGTGGTGTTTCAGGATTAAGGACAGTGCAGTTTTCTTTGGGCAGTGTAGGGGGTCATGCGGGAGTGGTGTTTCAGGGTTTAGGGCAGTGCAGTTGTGATCCGGCAGTGTGGGGGGTCATGCTGGGGGTGGTGTTTCAGGGTTTAGGGCAGTGCAGTGGTGTTCGTGAAGTGTAGGGGTCGTGCTGGGGGTGGTGTTTCAGGGTTTAGGGCAGTTCAGTGGTGTTCTGGCAGTGTGTTGTGATGAGGCTGGTGTTTCAGGGTTTAGGGCAGTGCAGTGGTGTTCGGGCAATTTAGGGGGTCATGCAGGGGGCTAGTGTTTCAGGGTTTAGGGCAGTGCAGAGGTGTTCAGGTAGTGTAGTGGGTCGTGCAGGGGGGTGGTGTTTCACGGTTTAGGGCAGTGCAGTGGTGTTCGGGTAGTGTAGGGGGTCATGCAGGGGGCTAGTGTTTCAGGGTTTAGGGCAGTGCAGTGGTGTTCGGGCAGTGTAGGGGGTCGTGCGGGGAGTGGTGTTTCTGAGTTTTGTACAGTGCAGTGGTGTTCGGGCAGTTTAGGGGGTCGTGCAGGGGGTGGTGTTTCAGGGTTTAGGGCAGTGGGGTTCGGGCAGTGTAGGGTGTCGAGCAGGTGGTGGTGTTTCAGGGTTTAGGGCAGTGCAGTGGTGTTCGGGCAGTGTAGGGTGTCGTCCTGGGGGGAGTGTTTTAGGGTTTAGGGTAGTGCAGGGGTGTTTGGGTAGTGTAAGGGGTCGTGCTGGGGGTAGTGTTTTAGGGTTTAGTGTACTGCAGTGGTGTTTGGGTAGTATTGGGGGTCATGCTGGGGGTAGTGGTTTAGGGTTTAGGGTAGTGCAGTGGTGTTTGGGTAGTGTAGTTGGTACTGTTGAGGGTAGTGTTTTAGGGTAGTGCAATTGTGTTTGTGTAGTGTAGGGGGTACTGCTGGGGGTAGTGGTTTAGGGTTCAGGGTAGTGCCGTGGTGTTTGGGTGTTGTACGGGTTACTGCTGGTGCTAGTGTTTTAGGGTTCAGGGTAGTGCAGTGGTGTTTGGGAAGTGTAGGGGTCGTGCTGGGAGTAGTGTTTTAGGGTTTAGGGTAGTGCAGCGGTGTTTGTGTAGTGTAGGGGGTCATGTTTTAGGGTTTAGGGTAGTGCAGTGTTCTTTGGATAGTGTAGGGAGTCGTGCAGGGGGTAGTGTTTTAAGGTTTATGGTAATACTGTGGTGTTTGGGTAATGTAGGGGGTTGGGCTGGGGGTAGTGTTTTAGGGTTTAGGGCAGTGCAGTAGTGTTCGGCCAGTGTAGGGGGTCGTGCTGGGGGTGGTGTTTCAGTGTTTAGGGCAGTGCAGTGGAGTTCGGGCAGTGAAGGGTGTCGTCCTGGGGGGAGTGTTTTAGGGTTTAGGGTAGTGCAGGGGTGTTTGGGTAGTGTAGGGGGTCGTGCTGTTGGTAGTGTTTTAGGGTTTAGGGTACTGCAGTGGTGTTTGGGTAGTATAGGGGGTCATGCTGGGGGTAGTGGTTTAGGGTTTAGGGTAGTGCAGTGGTGTTTGGGTGTTGTACGGGTGACTGCTGGTGCTAGTGTTTTAGGGTTCAGGGTAGTGCAGTGGTGTTTGGGTAGTGTAGGGGTCGTGCTGGGAGTAGTGTTTTAGGGTTTAGGGTAAGGCAGCGGAGTTTGTGTAATGTAGGGGGTCATGTTTTAGGGTTTAGGATAGTGCAGTGGTCTTTGGATACTGTAGGGAGTCGTGCAGGGGGTAGTGTTTTAGGGTTTATGGTAGTACATTGGTGTTTGGGTAATGTAGGGTGTTGGGCTGGGGGTAGTTTTTTAGGGTTTAGGGCAGTGCAGTGGTGTTAGTGTAGTGTAGGGAGTCGTGCTGGGTGTTCTGTTTTCGGGTTTAGGGCAGAGCAGTGGTGTTTGGGTAGTGAAGGGGTCGTGCTGGGTAAGTGTTTTAGGTTTTAGGGCAGTGCAGTGGTGTTTGGGCAGTGTAGGGGGTAGTGCAGGGGGTGGTGTTTTAGGGTTTAGTGCAGTCTAGTGGTGTTCGGGCAGTGTAGGGGGTCGTGCTGGGGTAGTGTTTTAGGGTTTAGGGCAGTGCAGTGGTGTTCAGGCAGTGTAGGGGTCGTGCTGGGGTAGTGTTTTAGGGTTTAGGGTGGTGCAGTGGTGTTCGGGCAGTGTAGGGGGTCGTACTGGGGGTAGTGTTTTAGGGTTTAGGATAGTGCATTGGTGTGTGTATAGTGAAGGGGTCGTGCTGGGGGTGGTGTTTTTAGGGTTTAGGGCAGTGCAGTGGTGTTCGGGCAGTGTAGGGGGTGGTGTTTCAGGGTTTAGGGCAGTGCAGTGGTGTTCGGGCAGTGTAGGGGGTCACGCTGGAGGTGGTGTTTCAGGGTTTAGGGCAGTGCAGTGGTGTGTGGGCAGTGTAGGGGATCGTGCGGGGGTTGGTGTTTCAGGGTTTAGGGCTCTGCAGTGGTGTTCAGGCAGTGTAGGGGGTCATGCAGGGGGGTGGTGTTTCAGGGTTTAGGGCAGTGCAGTGGAGTTTGGTCAGTGTAGGGGGTCGTGTGGGGATTGGTGTTTCAGAGTTTAGGGTAGTGCAGTGGTGTTTTTGTAGTGTAGGGGGTCGTGCTGGGGGTAATGTTCTAGGTTTTAGGGTAGTGCAGCAGTGTTTGTGTAGTGTAGGGGGTCGTGTTTTATGGTTTAGGTTAGTGCAGTCATCTTTGGGTAGTGTAGGGGGTCGTGCCTGGGATAGTGTTTTAGGGTTTATGGTAGTGCAGTGGTGTTCGGGCAGTGTAGGGGGTCATGCTGGGGGTAGTGTTTTACAGTTTAGGGTAGTGCTTTGGTTTTTGTATAGTGAAGGGGGTCGTGCTGGGGGTAGTGTTTTAGGGTTTAGGGCAGTTCAGTGGTGTTTGTGTAGTGTAGGGGGTCATGCTGACGGTGGTGTTTTAGGGCTTAGGACAGTGCAGTGGTGTTCGGGCACTGTAGGGGGTCGTGCAGCGGGGTGGTGTTTCAGGGTTTAGGGTATTGTAGTGGTGTTTGGGTAGTGTAGGGGGTCGTGCAGGGGTGTGGTGTTTCAGGTTTTAGGGCAGTGCAGTGGTGTTCGGGCAGTGTAGGGGGTCATGCAGGGGGCTGGTGTTTCAGGGTTTAGGGCAGTGGTGTTCGGGTAGTGTAGGGTGTGGTGCAGGGGGTGGTGTTTCAGCATTAAGCGCAGTGCAGTGGTCTTCGGGCAGTGTAGGGTGTCGTCCTGGGTGGAGTGTTTTAGGGTTTAGCATAGTGCAATGGTATTTGGGTAGTGTAGGGGGTAGTGTTGGGGGCAGGGGTTTAGGGTAGTGTCGTGGTGTTTGGGTGGTGTATGGGGTACTGCTGGGGCTAGTGTTTTAGAGTTCAGGGTAGTGCAGCGGTGTTTGTGTAATGTAGGGGTCGTGTTTTAGGGTTTAGGGTAGTGCAGTGGTCTTTGGATAGTGTTGGAGAAGTGCGGGGGGTAGTGTTTTAGGGTTTATGGTAGTGCAGTGGTGTTTGGGTAATATAAGGGGTTGGGCTGGGGGTAGTGTTTTAGGGTTTAGGGCAGTGCAGAGTTGTTTGTGTGCTATAGATTGTCGTGCTGGGTGTACTGTTTTAGGGTTTAGGGCAGAGCAGTGTTGTTTGGGTAGTGAAGGGGGTCGTGCTGGGTAAGTTTTTTAGGTTTTAGGGCAGTGCAGTGGTATTTGTGTAGTTTGTCGTGCTGATGGTGGTGTTTTAGGGTTTAGGGCAGGGCAGTGGTGTTCGGGCAGTGTAGGGGGTGGTGTTTCAGGGTTTAGGGCAGTGCAGTGTTGTTCGGGCAGTGTAGGGGGTCGTGTTGGGGGTGGTGTTTCAGGGTTTAGGGCAGTGTAGTGGTGTTCAGGTGCTGTAGGGAGTCATGCTGGGGGTAGTGTTTTAGGGTTTAGGGCAGTGCATTGGTGTTTGGGCAGTGTAGGGGGTCGTGCAGGGGGCTGGTGTTTCAGGGTTTAGGACAGTGCAGTGGTGTTCGGGTAGTGTAGGGGGTCATGCAGGGGGGTGGTGTCTCAGGGTTCAGGGCAGTGCAGTGGTGATCCAGCAGTGTAGGGAGTCGTGCTGGGGGTGGTGTTTTAGGGTTTAGGGCAGTGCAGTGGTGATCCGGCAGTGTAGGGGGTCGTGCTGGGGGTGGTGTTTAAGGGTTTAGGGCAGTGCAGTGGTGTTCTGGCAGTATAGGGGGTTGTGCTGGGGCTGGTGTTTCAGGGTTTAGGGAAGTGCAGTGGTTTCGGGGAGTGTAGGGGGTCATGCAGGGGGCTGGTGTTTCTGGTTTTAGGGCAGTGCAGTGGGGTGCGGGTAGTGTAGTGGGTTGTGCAGGGGGGTGTTTCAGGGTTTAGGGCAGTGCAGTGGTATTCGGGCAGTGTTGGGGTTGTGCTGGGTGTAGTGTTTTAGGGTTTAGTGTAGTGCACTGGTGTTTGTATAGTGAAAGGGTTGTGCTGGGGGTAGTGTTTCAGGGTTTAGGGCAGTGCAGTGGAGTTCGGGCAGTGAAGGGTGTCGTCCTGGGGGGAGTGTTTTAGGGTTTAGGGTAGTGCAGGGGTGTTTGGGTAGTGTAGGGGGTCGTGCTGGGGGTAGTGTTTTAGGGTTTAGGGTACTGCAGTGGTGTTTGGGTAGTATAGGGGGTCATGCTGGGGGTAGTGGTTTAGGGTTTAGGGTAGTGCAGTGGTGTTTGGGTGTTGTACGGGTTACTGCTGGTGCTAGTGTTTTAGGGTTCAGGGTAGTGCAGTGGTGTTTGGGTAGTGTAGGGGTCGTGCTGGGAGTAGTGTTTTAGGGTTTAGGGTAAGGCAGCGGAGTTTGTGTAATGTAGGGGGTCATGTTTTAGGGTTTAGGATAGTGCAGTGGTCTTTGGATACTGTAGGGAGTCGTGCAGGGGGTAGTGTTTTAGGGTTTATGGTAGTACATTGGTGTGTGGGTAATGTAGGGTGTTGGGCTGGGGGTAGTTTTTTAGGGTTTAGGGCAGTGCATTGGTGTTTGTGTAGTGTAGGGAGTCGTGCTGGGTGTTCTGTTTTAGGGTTTAGGGCAGAGCAGTGGTGTTTGGGTAGTGAAGGGGTCATGCTGGGTAAGTGTTTTAGGTTTTAGGGCAGTGCAGTGGTGTTTGGGCAGTGTAGGGGGTAGTGCAGGGGGTGGTGTTTTAGGGTTTAGTGCAGTCTAGTGGTGTTCGGGCAGTGTAGGGGGTCGTGCTGGGGTAGTGTTTTAGGGTTTAGGGCAGTGCAGTGGTGTTCAGGCAGTGTAGGGGTCGTGCTGGGGTAGTGTTTTAGGGTTTAGGGCGGTGCAGTGGTGTTCGGGCAGTGTAGAGGGTCGTACTGGGGGTAGTGTTTTAGGGTTTAGGGTAGTGCATTGGTGTGTGTATAGTGAAGGGGGTCGTGCTGGGGGTGGTGTTTTTAGGGTTTAGGGCAGTGCAGTGGTGTTCGGGCAGTGTAGGGGGTGGTGTTTCAGGGTTTAGGGCAGTGCAGTGGTGTTCGGGCAGTGTAGGGGGTCACGCGGGAGGTGGTGTTTCAGGGTTTAGGGCAGTGCAGTGGTGTGTGGGCAGTGTAGGGGGTCGTGCGGGGGTTGGTGTTTCAGGGTTTAGGGCTCTGCAGTGGTGTTCAGGCAGTGTAGGGGGTCATGCAGGGGGGTGGTGTTTCAGGGTTTAGGGCAGTGCAGTGGAGTTTGGTCAGTGTAGGGGGTCGTGTGGGGATTGGTGTTTCAGAGTTTAGGGTAGTGCAGTGGTGTTTTTGTAGTGTAGGGGGTCGTGCTGGGGGTAATGTTCTAGGTTTTAGGGTAGTGCAGCAGTGTTTGTGTAGTGTAGGGGGTCGTGTTTTATGGTTTAGGTTAGTGCAGTCATCTTTGGGTAGTGTAGGGGGTCGTGCCTGAGATAGTGTTTTAGGGTTTATGGTAGTGCAGTGGTGTTCGGGCAGTGTAGGGGGTCGTGCTGGGGGTAGTGTTTTACAGTTTAGGGTAGTGCTTTGGTTTTTGTATAGTGAAGGGGGTCGTGCTGGGGGTAGTGTTTTAGGGTTTAGGGCAGTTCAGTGGTGTTTGTGTAGTGTAGGGGGTCATGCTGACGGTGGTGTTTTAGGGCTTAGGACAGTGCAGTGGTGTTCGGGCACTGTAGGGGGTTGTGCAGCGGGGTGGTGTTTCAGGGTTTAGGGTATTGTAGTGGTGTTTGGGTAGTGTAGGGGGTCGTGCAGGGGTGTGGTGTTTCAGGTTTTAGGGCAGTGCAGTGGTGTTCGGGCAGTGTAGGGGGTCATGTAGGGGGCTGGTGTTTCAGGGTTTAGGGCAGTGGTGTTCGGGTAGTGTAGGGTGTGGTGCAGGGGGTGGTGTTTCAGCATTAAGGGCAGTGCAGTGGTCTTCGGGCAGTGTAGGGTGTCGTCTTGGGTGGAGTGTTTTAGGGTTTAGTATAGTGCAATGGTATTTGGGTAGTGTAGGGGGTAGTGTTGGGGGCAGGGGTTTAGGGTAGTGTCGTGGTGTTTGGGTGGTGTATGGGGTACTGCTGGGGCTAGTGTTTTAGAGTTCAGGGTAGTGCAGCGGTGTTTGTGTAATGTAGGGGTCGTGTTTTAGGGTTTAGGGTAGTGCAGTGGTCTTTGGATAGTGTTGGAGAAGTGCGGGGGGTAGTGTTTTAGGGTTTATGGTAGTGCAGTGGTGTTTGGGTAATATAAGGGGTTGGGCTGGGGGTAGTGTTTTAGGGTTTAGGGCAGTGCAGAGTTGTTTGTGTGCTATAGATTGTCGTGCTGGGTGTACTGTTTTAGGGTTTAGGGCAGAGCAGTGTTGTTTGGGTAGTGAAGGGGGTCGTGCTGGGTAAGTTTTTTAGGTTTTAGGGCAGTGCAGTGGTATTTGTGTAGTTTGTCGTGCTGATGGTGGTGTTTTAGGGTTTAGGGCAGGGCAGTGGTGTTCGGGCAGTGTAGGGGGTGGTGTTTCAGGGTTTAGGGCAGTGCAGTGGTGTTCGGGCAGTGTAGGGGGTCGTGTGGGGGGTGGTGTTTCAGGGTTTAGGGCAGTGTAGTGGTGTTCAGGTGCTGTAGGGAGTCGTGCTGGGGGTAGTGTTTTAGGGTTTAGGGCAGTGCATTGGTGTTTGGGCAGTGTAGGGGGTCGTGCAGGGGGCTGGTGTTTCAGGGTTTAGGACAGTGCAGTGGTGTTCAGGTAGTGTAGGGGGTCATGCAGGGGGGTGGTGTCTCAGGGTTCAGGGCAGTGCAGTGGTGATCCAGCAGTGTAGGGAGTCGTGCTGGGGGTGGTGTTTTAGGGTTTAGGGCAGTGCAGTGGTGATCCGGCAGTGTAGGGGGTCGTGCTGGGGGTGGTGTTTAAGGGTTTAGGGCAGTGCAGTGGTGTTCTGGCAGTATAGGGGGTTGTGCTGGCGCTGGTGTTTCAGGGTTTAGGGAAGTGCAGTGGTTTCGGGGAGTATAGGGGGTCATGCAGGGGGCTGGTGTTTCTGGTTTTAGGGCAGTGCAGTGGGGTACGGGTAGTGTAGTGGGTTGTGCAGGGGGGTGTTTCAGGGTTTAGGGCAGTGCAGTGGTATTCGGGCAGTGTTGGGGTTGTGCTGGGTGTAGTGTTTTAGGGTTTAGTGTAGTGCACTGGTGTTTGTATAGTGAAAGGGTTGTGCTGGGGGTAGTGTTTTAGAGTTTAGGGCAGTGCAGTGGTGTTTGTGTAGTGTAGGGGGTCATGCTAACGGTGGTGTTTTAGGGTTTAGGGCAGTGCTGTGGTGTTCGGGCAGTGTTGGGGGTTGTGCTGGGGGTGGTGTTTTAGGGTTTAGGGTAGTGCACTGGTGTTTGTATAAAGAAAGGGTCATGCTGGGGGTAGTGTTTTAGGGTTTAGGGCAGTGCATTGGTGTTTGGGCAGTGTAGGGGGTCGTGCAGGGGGCTGGTGTTTCAGGGTTTAGGACAGTGCAGTGGTGTTTGGGCAGTGTAGTGGGTCGTGCAGGGGGTGGTGTTTCAGGGTTTAGGGCAGAGCAGTGGTGTTCGGGCTGTGTAGGGGGTCATGCAGGGGGTGGAGTTTCAGGGTTTAGGGCAGAGCAGTGGTGTTTGCGCAGTGTGGGGGGTCGCGCTGGGGCTGGTGTTTCAGAATTTAGGGCAGAGCAGTGGTGTTCGGGCAGTGTAGGGGGTCGTGCTGGGGTTGGTGTTTCAGGGTTTAGGGCAGTGCAGTGCTGTTCGGGCAGTGTAGGGGGTCATGCTGGGGCTGGTGTTTCAGGGTTTAGGGCAGTGCAGTGGTATTTGGGTAGTGTAAGGGGGTCATGCTAGGGCTGGTGTTTTAGGGTTTAGGGCAGTGCAGTGGTGTTAGGGCAGTGTAGGGGGTCTTGCTGGGGCTGGTGTTTCAGGATTTAGGGCAGTGCAGTGATGTTCGGGCAGTGTTGCGGGTCTTGTTGGTGGTGGTGTTTCAGGGTTTAGGGCAGTGATGTTCGGGCAGTGTAGGGTGTCGTGCTGGGGCTGGTGTTTCAGGGTTTAGGGCAGTGCAGTGGTGTTCGGGCAGTGTAGGGGGTCATGCTGGGGCTGGTGTTTCAGGGTTTAGGGCAGTTCCGTTGTAAATAAATTATAAATTGATACTTTTATAGCGCACTACTCACCCACAAGGGTCTCAAGGCGCTTGTACGAATACCGCTGTGGAACCCATCCTGGCTTTCCCTGTGAGGCATCCACTCCTGGGCACCCCCAAGGTGGAGGCCAGGCATCCTTAGCGTTGTGGGGGCCGTTGTGGAGATTAAGCAAGCTATTGCCCAGAGTTGCAGAGTGGGACTCCATGATTGGAATAGGCACCGAGGCGAGAATTGTCAGGTCCGTGAAATGTTTGAGCCCAAGACCCGCCGAGGCGGGGAATTGAACCCTGGTCCTGGGCTAGACCTCTGCATCAGGGTCTGCCGCTCTAACCATTGAGCCATTGAGTTGTGTTCGGGTAGTTTAGGGGGTCGTGCTGTGGCTGGTGTTTTAGGGTTTGGGGCAGTGCAGTGATGTTCGGACAGGGTAGGGGGTCGTTCAGGGGATGGTGTTTCAGGGTATAGGGCAGTGCAGTGGTGTTTGGGCAGTGTAGGGGGTCGTGCAGGGGGTGGTGTTTCAGGGTGTAGGGCAGTGCAGTGGTGGTCGGACTGTGTAGGGTGGTCTTGCTGGCGGGTGGTGTTTCAGGGTTTAGGGCAGTGCAGTGGTCTTCAGGCAGTATAGGGGGTCTTTCTGGGGGTGGTGTTTCAGGGTTTAGGGCAGTGCAGTGGTGTTCGGGCAATGTAGGGGGTCTTGCAGGGGGGTGGTGTTTCAGGGTTTAGGGCAGTCCAGTGGTGTTCAGGCAGTGTAGGGGGTTGTGCTGGGGGTGGGGTTTTAGGGTTTAGGGCAGAGCAGTGGAGCTCAGGCAGTGTAGGGGTCGTGCTGGGGCTGATGTTTCATGGTTTAGGGTAGAGCAGTGGTGTTCGGGCAGTGTAGGGGTCGTGCTGGGGCTGATGTTTCAGGGTTTAGGGCAGAGCAGTGGAGCTCAGGCAGAGTAGGGGTCGTGCTGGGGCTGATGTTTCAGGGTTTAGGGCAGAGCAGTGGTGTTCGGGCAGTGTGGGGGGCCGTGCTGTGGCTGGAGTTTCAGGGTTTAGGGCAGTGCAGTGGTGTTTGGGCAGTGTAGGGGGTCTTGCAGGGGGTGGTGTTTCAGGGTTAAGGGCAGTGCAGTGGTGTTTGGGCAGTGTAGGGGGTCTTTCTGGGGGGTGGTGTTTCAGGGTTTAGGGCAGTGCAATGGTGTTCGGGCAGTGTAGGGGGTCATGCGGGGGCTGGTGTTTCAGGGTTTAGGGCAGTGCAGTGGTGTTCGGGCAGTGTAGAGGGTCGTGCAGGGGCTGGTGTTTCAGGGTTTAGGGCAGTGCAGTGGTGTGCGGGCAGGGTAAAGATTTGTGCAGGGGCTGGTGTTTCAGGGTTTAGGGCAGTGCAGTGGTGTGCGGGCAGTGTAGGGGGTCATGCAGGGGCTGGTGTTTCAGGGTTTAGGGCAGTGCAGTGGTGTTCGGGCAGTGTAGGGGGTCATGCTGGTGCTGGTGTTTCAGGGTTTAGGGCAGTTCCGTTGTGTTCGGGTAGTGTAGGGGGTCGTGCTGGGGCTAGTGTTTTAGGGTTTGGGGCAGTGCAGTGGTGTTCGGACAGTGTAGGGGGTCTTTCAGGGAATGGTGTTTCAGGGTTTAGGGCAGTGCAGTGGTGTTCGGGCAGTGTAGGGGGTCGTGCAGGGGGTGGTGTTTCAGGATTTAGGGCAGTGCAGTGCTGGTCGGACAGTGTAGGGTGGCCTTGCTGGGGGGTGGTGTTTCAGGGTTTACGGCAGTGCAGTGGTGTTCGGGCAATGTAGGAGGTCTTGCAGGGGGGTGGTGTTTCAGGGTTTAGGGCAGTGCAGTGGTGTTTAAGCAGTGTAGGGGGTCTTGCAGGGGGGTGGTGTTTCAGGGTTTAGGGCAGTGCAATGGTGTTCAGGCAGTGTAGGGGGTCGTGCAGGGGCTGGTGTTTCAGGGTTTAGGGCAGTGCAGTGGTGTTCAGGCAGTGTAGAGGGTCGTGCAGGGGCTGGTGTATCAGGGTTTAGGGCATTGCAGTGGTGTGCGGACAGTGTAAAGATTTGTGCAGGGGCTTGTGTTTCAGGGTTGAGGGCAGTGTAGTGGTGTTCGGGCAGTGTAGGGGATCATTCAGGGGATGGTGTTTCAGGGTTTAGGGCAGTGCAGTGGTGTTCGGGCAGTGTGGGGGGTCGTGCTGGTGGTAGTTTTTCAGGGTTTAGGGCAGAGCAGTAGTGTTTGGGCAGTGTAGGGGGTCTTGCTGGGGGGTGGTGTTTCAGGGTTTAGGGCAGTGCAGTGGTGTTTCTGGCAGTGTAGAGGGTCGTGCAGGGGCTGGTGTTTCAGGGTTTAGGGCAGTGCAGTGGTGTGCGGACAGTGTAAAGATTTGTGCAAGGGCTGGTGTTTCAGGGTTTAGGGCAGTGCAGTGGTGTGCGGGCAGTGTAGGGTGTCGTGCAGGGGGTGGTGTTTCAGGGTTTAGGGCAGTGCAGCGGTGTGCGGGCAGTGTAGGGGGTTGTGCAGGGGGTGGTGTTTCAGGGTTTAGGGCAGTGCAGCGGTGTTCGGGCAGTGTAGGGGGTCGTAGAGGGGATGGTGTTTCAGGGTTTAGGGCAGTGAAGTGGTGTTCTGGCAGTATAGGGGGTTGTGCTGGGGCTGGTGTTTCAGGGTTTAGGGAAGTGCAGTGGTTTCGGGGAGTGTAGGGGGTCATGCAGGGGGCTGGTGTTTCTGGTTTTAGGGCAGTGCAGTGGGGTACGGGTAGTGTAGTGGGTTGTGCAGGGGGGTGTTTCAGGGTTTAGGGCAGTGCAGTGGTATTCGGGCAGTGTTGGGGGTTGTGCTGGGTGTAGTGTTTTAGGGTTTAGTGTAGTGCACTGGTGTTTGTATAGTGAAAGGGTTGTGCTGGGGGTAGTGTTTTAGAGTTTAGGGCAGTGCAGTGGTGTTTGTGTAGTGTAGGGGGTCATGCTGACGGTGGTGTTTTAGGGTTTAGGGCAGTGCTGTGGTTTTCGGGCAGTGTTGGGGGTTGTGCTGGGGGTGGTGTTTTAGGGTTTAGGGTAGTGCACTGGTGTTTGTATAAAGAAAGGGTCGTGCTGGGGGTAGTGTTTTAGGGTTTAGGGCAGTGCATTGGTGTTTGGGCAGTGTAGGGGGTCGTGCTGGTGGTAGTTTTTCAGGGTTTAGGGCAGAGCAGTAGTGTTTGGGCAGTGTAGGGGGTCTTGCTGGGGGGTGGTGTTTCAGGGTTTAGGGCAGTGCAGTGGTGTTTCTGGCTGTGTAGAGGGTCGTGCAGGGGCTGGTGTTTCAGGGTTTAGGGCAGTGCAGTGGTGTGCGGACAGTGTAAAGATTTGTGCAAGGGCTGGTGTTTCAGGGTTTAGGGCAGTGCAGTGGTGTGCGGGCAGTGTAGGGTGTCGTGCAGGGGGTGGTGTTTCAGGGTTTAGGGCAGTGCAGCGGTGTGCGGGCAGTGTAGGGGGTTGTGCAGGGGGCTGGTGTTTCAGGGTTTAGGACAGTGCAGTGGTGTTTGGGCAGTGTAGTGGGTCGTGCAGGGGGTGGTGTTTCAGGGTTTAGGGCAGAGCAGTGGTGTTCGGGCTGTGTAGGGGGTCATGCAGGGGGTGGTGTTTCAGGGTTTAGGGCAGAGCAGTGGTGTTTGCGCAGTGTGGGGGTTCGCGCTGGGGCTGGTGTTTCAGAATTTAGGGAAGAGCAGTGGTGTTCGGGCAGTGTAGGGGGTCGTGCTGGGGTTGGTGTTTCAGGGTTTAGGGCAGTGCAGTGCTGTTCGGGCAGTGTAGGGGGTCGTGCTGGGGCTGGTGTTTCAGGGTTTAGGGCAGTGCAGTGGTATTTGGGTAGTGTAAGGGGGTCGTGCTAGGGCTGGTGTTTTAGGGTTTAGGGCAGTGCAGTGGTGTTAGGGCAGTGTAGGGGGTCTTGCTGGGGCTGGTGTTTCAGGATTTAGGGCAGTGCAGTGATGTTCGGGCAGTGTTGCGGGTCTTGTTGGTGGTGGTGTTTCAGGGTTTAGGGCAGTGATGTTCGGGCAGTGTAGGGTGTCGTGCTGGGGCTGGTGTTTCAGGGTTTAGGGCAGTGCAGTGGTGTTCGGGCAGTGTAGGGGGTCATGCTGGGGCTGGTGTTTCAGGGTTTAGGGCAGTTCCGTTGTAAATAAATTGTAAATTGATACTTTTATAGCGCACTACTCACCCGCAAGGGTCTCAAGGCGCTTGTACGAATACCGCTGTGGAACCCATCCTGGCTTTCCCTGTGAGGCATCCACTCCTGGGCACCCCCAAGGTGGAGGCCAGGCATCCTTAGCGTTGTGGGGGCCGTTGTGGAGATTAAGCAAGCTATTGCCCAGAGTTGCAGAGTGGGACTCCATGATTGGAATAGGCCCCGAGGCGAGAATTGTCAGGTCCGTGAAATTTTTGAGCCCAAGACCCGCCGAGGCGGGGAATTGAACCCTGGTCCCGGGCCAGACCTCTGCATCAGGGTCTGCCGCTCTAACCATTGAGCCATTGAGTTGTGTTCGGGTAGTTTAGGGGGTCGTGCTGTGGCTGGTGTTTTAGGGTTTGGGGCAGTGCAGTGATGTTCGGACAGTGTAGGGGGTCGTTCAGGGGATGGTGTTTCAGGGTATAGGGCAGTGCAGTGGTGTTTGGGCAGTGTAGGGGGTCGTGCAGGGGGTGGTGTTTCAGGGTGTAGGGCAGTGCAGTGGTGGTCGGACTGTGTAGGGTGGTCTTGCTGGGGGGTGGTGTTTCAGGGTTTAGGGCAGTGCAGTGGTCTTCAGGCAGTGTAGGGGGTCTTTCTGGGGGTGGTGTTTCAGGGTTTAGGGCAGTGCAGTGGTGTTCGGGCAATGTAGGGGGTCTTGCAGGGGGGTGGTGTTTCAGGGTTTAGGGCAGTCCAGTGGTGTTCAGGCAGTGTAGGGGGTTGTGCTGGGGGTGGGGTTTTAGGGTTTAGGGCAGAGCAGTGGAGCTCAGGCAGTGTAGGGGTCGTGCTGGGGCTGATGTTTCATGGTTTAGGGCAGAGCAGTGGTGTTCGGGCAGTGTAGGGGTCGTGCTGGGGCTGATGTTTCAGGGTTTAGGGCAGAGCAGTGGAGCTCAGGCAGAGTAGGGGTCGTGCTGGGGCTGATGTTTCAGGGTTTAGGGCAGAGCAGTGGTGTTCGGGCAGTGTGGGGGGCCGTGCTGTGGCTGGAGTTTCAGGGTTTAGGGCAGTGCAGTGGTGTTTGGGCAGTGTAGGGGGTCTTGCAGGGGGGTGGTGTTTCAGGGTTTAGGGCAGTGCAGTGGTGTTTGGGCAGTGTAGGGGGTCTTGCTAGGGGGTGGTGTTTCAGGGTTTAGGGCAGTGCAATGGTGTTCGGGCAGTGTAGGGGGTCATGCGGGGGCTGGTGTTTCAGGGTTTAGGGCAGTGCAGTGGTGTTCGGGCAGTGTAGAGGGTCGTGCAGGGGCTGGTGTTTCAGGGTTTAGGGCAGTGCAGTGGTGTGCGGGCAGGGTAAAGATTTGTGCAGGGGCTGGTGTTTCAGGGTTTAGGGCAGTGCAGTGGTGTGCGGGCAGTGTAGGGGGTCATGCAGGGGCTGGTGTTTCAGGGTTTAGGGCAGTGCAGTGGTGTTCGGGCAGTGTAGGGGGTCATGCTGGTGCTGGTGTTTCAGGGTTTAGGGCAGTTCCGTTGTGTTCGGGTAGTGTAGGGGGTCGTGCTGGGGCTGGTGTTTTAGGGTTTGGGGCAGTGCAGTGGTGTTCGGACAGTGTAGGGCGTCTTTCAGGGAATGGTGTTTCAGGGTTTAGGGCAGTGCAGTGGTGTTCGGGCAGTGTAGGGGGTCGTGCAGGGGGTGGTGTTTCAGGATTTAGGGCAGTGCAGTGCTGGTCGGACAGTGTAGGGTGGCCTTGCTGGGGGGTGGTGTTTCAGGGTTTACGGCAGTGCAGTGGTGTTCGGGCAATGTAGGAGGTCTTGCAGGGGGGTGGTGTTTCAGGGTTTAGGTCAGTGCAGTGGTGTTTAAGCAGTGTAGGGGGTCTTGCAGGGGGGTGGTGTTTCAGGGTTTAGGGCAGTGCAATGGTGTTCAGGCAGTGTAGGGGGTCGTGCAGGGGCTGGTGTTTCAGGGTTTAGGGCAGTGCAGTGGTGTTCAGGCAGGGTAGAGGGTCGTGCAGGGGCTGGTGTATCAGGGTTTAGGGCAGTGCAGTGGTGTGCGGACAGTGTAAAGATTTGTGCAGGGGCTTGTGTTTCAGGGTTGAGGGCAGTGCAGTGGTGTGCGGGCAGTGTAGGGTGTCATGCAGGGGGTGGTGTTTCAGGGTTTAGGGCAGTGCAGTGGTGTGCGGGCAGTGTAGGGGGTCATGCAGGGGCTGTGTTTCAGGGTTTAGGGCAGAGCAGTGGTGTTCGGGCAGTGTAGGGGTCATGCTGGGGCTGGTGTTTCAGGGTTTAGGGCAGAGCACTGGTTTTCGCGCAGTGTGCGGGGTCGTGCTGGGGCTGGTGTTTCAGGGTTTAGGGCAGAGCAGTTGTGTTCGGGCAATGTGGGAGGTCATGCTGGAGCTGGTGTTTCAGGGTTTAGGGCAGTGCAGTGGTGTTCGGGCAGTGTAGGGGGTCGTGCTGGTGTTGGTGTTTCAGGGTTTAGGGCAGTGCAGTGCTGTTCGGGCAGTGTAGGGGGTCGTGCTGGGGCTGGTGTTTCAGGGTTTAAGGCAGCGCAGTGGTGTTTGGGTAGTGTAGGGGTGCGTGCTGGGGCTGGTGGTTTAGGGTTTAGGGCAGTGCAGTGGTGTTCGGGCAGTGTAGGGGGTCTTGCTGTGGCTGGTGTTTCAGGGTGTAGGGCAGTGCAGTGATGTTCGGGCAGTGTTGGGGGTCTTGTTGGGGGTGGTGTGTCAGGGTTCAGGGCAGTGATGTTCGGGCAGTGTAGGGTGTCGTGCTGGAGCTGGTGTTTCAGGGTTTAGGGCAGTGCAGTGATGTTCGGGCAGTGTAGGGGGTCATGCTGGGGCTGGTGTTTCAGGGTTTTTTAATGCAATGCTGTGGTGTTCGGGCAGTGTAGGGTGTCGTGCTGAGGCTGGTGTTTCAGGGTTTGGGGCAGTGCAGTGGTGTTCGGGCAGTGTAGGGGATCATTCAGGGGATGGTGTTTCAGGGTTTAGGGCAGTGCAGTGATGTTAGGGCAGTGTAGGGGGTCATGCTGCGGCTGGTGTTTCAGGGTTTTTTAATGCAGTGCTGTGGTGTTCGGGCACTGTAGGGTGTCGTGCTGGGGCTGGTGTTTCAGGGTTTGGGGCAGTGCAGTGGTGTTCGGGCAGTGTAGGGGATCATTCAGGGGATGGTGTTTCAGGGTTTAGGGCAGTGCAGTGGTGTTCGGGCAGTGTGGGGGGTCGTGCTGGTGGTAGTTTATCAGGGTTTAGGGCAGAGCAGTAGTGTTTGGGCAGTGTAGGGGGTCTTGCTGGGGGGTGGTGTTTCAGGGTTTAGGGCAGTGCAATGGTGTTCGGGCAGTGTAGGGGGTCCTGCAGGGGCTGGTGTTTCGGGGTTTATGGCAGTGCAGTGGTGTTTCTGGCAGTGTAGAGGGTCGTGCAGGGGCTGGTGTTTCAGGGTTTAGGGCAGTGCAGTGGTGTGCGGACAGTGTAAAGATTTGTGCAAGGGCTGGTGTTTCAGGGTTTAGGGCAGTGCAGTGGTGTGCGGGCAGTGTAGGGTGTCGTGCAGGGGGTGGTGTTTCAGGGTTTAGGGCAGTGCAGCGGTGTGCGGGCAGTGTAGGGGGTTGTGCAGGGGGTGGTGTTTCAGGGTTTAGGGCAGTGCAGCGGTGTTCGGGCAGTGTAGGGGGTCGTAGAGGGGATGGTGTTTCAGGGTTTAGGGCAGTGAAGTGGTGTTCGGGCAGTGTAGGGGGTCATGCTGGGGGTGGGGTTTCAGGGTTTAGGGCAGTGCAGTGGTGTTCGGGCAGTGTAGGGGGTCGTGCAGGGGGTGGTGTTTCAGGGTTTAGGGCAGAGCAGTGGTGTTCGGGCAGTGTAGGGGGTCATGCAGGGGGTGGTGTTTCAGGGTTTAGGGCAGAGCAGTGGTGTTTGCGCAGTGTGGGGGGTCGCGCTGGGGCTGGTGTTTCAGAATTTAGGGCAGTGCAGTGGTATTTGGGTAGTGTAAGGGGGTCGTGCTAGGGCTGGTGTTTTAGGGTTTAGGGCAGTGCAGTGGTGTTCGGGCAGTGTAGGGGGTCTTGCTGGGGCTGGTGTTTCAAGATTTAGGGCAGTACAGTGATGTTCGGGCAGTGTTGCAGGTCTTGTTGGGGGTGGTGTTTCAGGGTTTAGGGCAGTGATGTTCGGGCAGTGTAGGGTGTCGTACTGGGGCTGGTGTTTCAGGGTTTAGGGCAGTGCAGTGGTGTTCGGGCAGTGTAGGGGGTCATGCTGGGGCTGTTGTTTCAGGGTTTAGGGCAGTTCCGTTGTAAATTAATTGTAAATTGATACTTGTATAGCGCACTACTCACCCGCAAGGGTCTCAAGGCGCTTGTACGAATACCGCTGTGGAACCCATCCTGGCTTTCCCTGTGAGGCGTCCACTCCTGGGCACCCCCAAGGTGGAGGCCAGGCATCCTTAGCGTTGTGGGGGCTGTTGTGGAGATGAAGCAAGCTATTGCCCAGAGTTGCAGAGTGGGACTCCATGATTGGAATAGGCACCGAGGCGAGAATTGTTTAGGTCCGTGGAATTTTTGAGCCCAAAACCCGCCGAGACGGGGAATTGAACCCTGGTCCCGGGCCAGACCGCTGCATCAGGGTCTGCCGCTCTAACCATTGAGCCATTGAGTTGTGTTCGGGTAGTTTAGGGGGTCGTGCTGTGGCTGGTGTTTTAGGGTTTGGGGCAGTGCAGTGGTGTTCGGGCAGTGTAGGGTGGTCTTGCTGGGGGGGTGGTGTTTCAGGGTTTAGGGCAGTGCAGTTGTCTTCAGGCAGTGTAGGGGTCTTTCTGGGGGTGGTGTTTCAGGGTTTAGGGCAGTGCAGTGGTGTTCGGGCAATGTAGGAGGTCTTGCAGGGGGGTGGTGTTTCAGGGTTTAGGGCAGTGCAGTGGTGTTCAGGCAGTGTAGGGGGTCGTGCTGGGGGTGGGGTTTTAGGGTTTAGGGCAGAGCAGTGGTGTTTGGGCAGTGTAGGGGGTCTTGCTGGGGGGTGGTGTTTCAGGGTTTAGGGCAGTGCAATGGTGTTCGGGCAGTGTAGGGGGTCATGCGGGGGCTGGTGTTTCAGGGTTTAGGGCAGTGCAGTGGTGTTCGGGCAGTGTAGAGGGTCGTGCAGGGGCTGGTGTTTCAGGGTTTAGGGCAGTGCAGTGGTGTGCGGGCAGGGTAAAGATTTGTGCAGGGGCTGGTGTTTCAGGGTTTAGGGCAGTGCAGTGGTGTGCGGGCAGTGTAGGGGGTCATGCAGGGGCTGGTGTTTCAGGGTTTAGGGCAGTGCAGTGGTGTTCGGGCAGTGTAGGGGGTCATGCTGGTGCTGGTGTTTCAGGGTTTAGGGCAGTTCCGTTGTGTTCGGGTAGTGTAGGGGGTCGTGCTGGGGCTGGTGTTTTAGGGTTTGGGGCAGTGCAGTGGTGTTCGGACAGTGTAGGGCGTCTTTCAGGGAATGGTGTTTCAGGGTTTAGGGCAGTGCAGTGGTGTTCGGGCAGTGTAGGGGGTCGTGCAGGGGGTGGTGTTTCAGGATTTAGGGCAGTGCAGTGCTGGTCGGACAGTGTAGGGTGGCCTTGCTGGGGGGTGGTGTTTCAGGGTTTACGGCAGTGCAGTGGTGTTCGGGCAATGTAGGAGGTCTTGCAGGGGGGTGGTGTTTCAGGGTTTAGGTCAGTGCAGTGGTGTTTAAGCAGTGTAGGGGGTCTTGCAGGGGGGTGGTGTTTCAGGGTTTAGGGCAGTGCAATGGTGTTCAGGCAGTGTAGGGGGTCGTGCAGGGGCTGGTGTTTCAGGGTTTAGGGCAGTGCAGTGGTGTTCAGGCAGTGTAGAGGGTCGTGCAGGGGCTGGTGTATCAGGGTTTAGGGCAGTGCAGTGGTGTGCGGACAGTGTAAAGATTTGTGCAGGGGCTTGTGTTTCAGGGTTGAGGGCAGTGCAGTGGTGTGCGGGCAGTGTAGGGTGTCATGCAGGGGGTGGTGTTTCAGGGTTTAGGGCAGTGCAGTGGTGTGCGGGCAGTGTAGGGGGTCATGCAGGGGCTGTGTTTCAGGGTTTAGGGCAGAGCAGTGGTGTTCGGGAAGTGTAGGGGTCATGCTGGGGCTGGTGTTTCAGGGTTTACGGCAGAGCACTGGTGTTCGCACAGTGTGCGGGGTCGTGCTGGGGCTGGTGTTTCAGGGTTTAGGGCAGAGCAGTTGTGTTCGGGCAATGTGGGAGGTCATGCTGGAGCTGGTGTTTCAGGGTTTAGGGCAGTGCAGTGGTGTTCGGGCAGTGTAGGGGGTCGTGCTGGTGTTGGTGTTTCAGGGTTTAGGGCAGTGCAGTGCTGTTCGGGCAGTGTAGGGGGTCGTGCTGGGGCTGGTGTTTCAGGGTTTAAGGCAGCGCAGTGGTGTTTGGGTAGTGTAGGGGGTCGTGCTGGGGCTGGTGGTTTAGGGTTTAGGGCAGTGCAGTGGTGTTCGGGCAGTGTAGGGGGTCTTGCTGTGGCTGGTGTTTCAGGGTGTAGGGCAGTGCAGTGATGTTCGGGCAGTGTTGGGGGTCTTGTTGGGGGTGGTGTGTCAGGGTTCAGGGCAGTGATGTTCGGGCAGTGTAGGGTGTCGTGCTGGAGCTGGTGTTTCAGGGTTTAGGGCAGTGCAGTGATGTTCGGGCAGTGTAGGGGGTCATGCTGGGGCTGGTGTTTCAGGGTTTTTTAATGCAATGCTGTGGTGTTCGGGCAGTGTAGGGTGTCGTGCTGGGGCTGGTGTTTCAGGGTTTAGGGCAGTGCAGTGATGTTCGGGCAGTGTAGGGGGTCATGCTGGGGCTGGTGTTTCAGGGTTTTTTAATGCAGTGCTGTGGTGTTCGGGCACTGTAGGGTGTCGTGCTGGGGCTGGTGTTTCAGGGTTTGGGGCAGTGCAGTAGTGTTCGGGCAGTGTAGGGGATCATTCAGGGGATGGTGTTTCAGGGTTTAGGGCAGTGCAATGGTGTTCGGGCAGTGTAGGGGGTCCTGCAGGGGCTGGTGTTTCGGGGTTTATGGCAGTGCAGTGGTGTTTCTGGCAGTGTAGAGGGTCGTGCAGGGGCTGGTGTTTCAGGGTTTAGGGCAGTGCAGTGGTGTGCGGACAGTGTAAAGATTTGTGCAAGGGCTGGTGTTTCAGGGTTTAGGGCAGTGCAGTGGTGTGCGGGCAGTGTAGGGTGTCGTGCAGGGGGTGGTGTTTCAGGGTTTAGGGCAGTGCAGCGGTGTGCGGGCAGTGTAGGGGGTTGTGCAGGGGGTGGTGTTTCAGGGTTTAGGGCAGTGCAGCGGTGTTCGGGCAGTGTAGGGGGTCGTAGAGGGGATGGTGTTTCAGGGTTCAGGGCAGTGAAGTGGTGTTCGGGCAGTGTAGGGGGTCATGCTGGGGGTGGGGTTTCAGGGTTTAGGGCAGTGCAGTGGTGTTCGGGCAGTGTAGGGGGTCGTGCAGGGGGTGGTGTTTCAGGGTTTAGGGCAGAGCAGTGGTGTTCGGGCAGTGTAGGGGGTCATGCAGGGGGTGGTGTTTCAGGGTTTATGGCAGTGCAGTGGTGTTTCTG
Organism: Triturus cristatus; assembly: GCF_964204655.1. Taxonomy (NCBI): domain Eukaryota; kingdom Metazoa; phylum Chordata; class Amphibia; order Caudata; family Salamandridae; genus Triturus; species Triturus cristatus. The sequence goes on along the minus strand of NC_140579.1, from coordinate 638,810,919 downwards.
GCAGTGTAGAGGGTCGTGCAGGGGCTGGTGTTTCAGGGTTTAGGGCAGTGCAGTGGTGTGCGGACAGTGTAAAGATTTGTGCAAGGGCTGGTGTTTCAGGGTTTAGGGCAGTGCAGTGGTGTGCGGGCAGTGTAGGGTGTCGTGCAGGGGGTGGTGTTTCAGGGTTTAGGGCAGTGCAGCGGTGTGCGGGCAGTGTAGGGGGTTGTGCAGGGGGTGGTGTTTCAGGGTTTAGGGCAGTGCAGCGGTGTTCGGGCAGTGTAGGGGGTCGTAGAGGGGATGGTGTTTCAGGGTTCAGGGCAGTGAAGTGGTGTTCGGGCAGTGTAGGGGGTCATGCTGGGGGTGGGGTTTCAGGGTTTAGGGCAGTGCAGTGGTGTTCGGGCAGTGTAGGGGGTCGTGCAGGGGGTGGTGTTTCAGGGTTTAGGGCAGAGCAGTGGTGTTCGGGCAGTGTAGGGGGTCATGCAGGGGGTGGTGTTTCAGGGTTTAGGGCAGAGCAGTGGTGTTTGCGCAGTGTGGGGGGTCGCGCTGGGGCTGGTGTTTCAGAATTTAGGGCAGTGCAGTGGTATTTGGGTAGTGTAAGGGGGTCGTGCTAGGGCTGGTGTTTTAGGGTTTAGGGCAGTGCAGTGGTGTTCGGGCAGTGTAGGGGGTCTTGCTGGGGCTGGTGTTTCAAGATTTAGGGCAGTACAGTGATGTTCGGGCAGTGTTGCAGGTCTTGCTGGGGGGTGGTGTTTCAGGGTTTAGGGCAGTGCAATGGTGTTCGGGCAGTGTAGGGGGTCCTGCAGGGGCTGGTGTTTCGGGGTTTATGGCAGTGCAGTGGTGTTTCTGGCAGTGTAGAGGGTCGTGCAGGGGCTGGTGTTTCAGGGTTTAGGGCAGTGCAGTGGTGTGCGGACAGTGTAAAGATTTGTGCAAGGGCTGGTGTTTCAGGGTTTAGGGCAGTGCAGTGGTGTGCGGGCAGTGTAGGGTGTCGTGCAGGGGGTGGTGTTTCAGGGTTTAGGGCAGTGCAGCGGTGTGCGGGCAGTGTAGGGGGTTGTGCAGGGGGTGGTTGTGAGAAGTTGGCCTGGTATATGCTGTTCACTAGTTCTAGTGACCACCTTGTACCATGCCAAGCAACCCTTATGGTGTGGTTGTAAGTCAACCTTTTTGGACTAGCTGCCCTAGTGGTAGCGTAGGCTAAGCAGTCTTTGAGGCTAAACTCGTGATGCGTGTTAAGCAAGCTGTTTTACCAATAGTAACCCCCTTTTATACCAATGAAAGGACACCACACAGATATATATTCAAAATATATATGTATTTATTTCTCAAAGTAACCCCTAGTCTCTTTATGAGCACAGGAGCACAAATCGTCAAACAAGATTATCACAGAATACACCGAAGTTGCACTTTATATGGATAGGCCCTGGTGGCCACTCGAACCATATACTAAAATAGTGGTATAAGTACCACGAACAGAAAAGGGAAAAGGCCTAGGGCCTCTAGAATCGCTGGGCCTACAAGGAGCTAACGTCAGTTAGTGACCAGGAGGTCCACGGGTGGCGTGTGCAGAGCAAATAGTCACACGCGGGCTCCCATAGGTTTCAATGGGTGCGTAAAAAGTACAAAGTTACTGCAAAAGGAATCTTCCGGATGACCTAGGAACTTAAGATTTGGAACACAGGCACTAGAGATGTATTACTACACTTGGGCACAGGTGTGCCAGCTTTACCTCACCCACAGGAAGCGGGTGCATAGGCCTCAAAGTGCGTCGGGTTTCTTCTATCTGTTCCGTTGAGCCTGGGACAAAGATGCTGCAGGCGGTCGGTCGGGAAGAGATGCAGTGGATCCAAGAGTGGATCGGAGATGTTGAAGACCTGTAAGCAGAGGGGACAGTGTTCACAGTCACTAGCCAGTGACCAGCGTGGCACCAGGTGGGTACCAGGCGATGTCGGGTGCAAACAGGTGATGAGGGGTAGCTTGTCTCCGCAGCCACGTGGTCCCTGAAGGTCGACGACGTCCAGGAGTCGGCTCACGAGCTGTCCCACGCAGGCTCTCGCTGTCGGCGGTGTCGGCGACTTGATCGAAGCAAACAAGCCTTGGCAAAAGCAATTGCAGGAGGATTCGGAAATCAGCTGTTGGTTCTGACCAGCAAGGTCAGAGGGATTGCTCCTTTGGTGTGGAGCAAGGGCCAGTCTGGAGCAACCAGACCAGCGGTGTTTGTCGTAGATTTCGTCGCCAAGATGGCCACTAGCCAGCGGGCCAGCAACCGGTTAGGCGCGTCGAGTGGCAAAATGCAGAAGGGCCCCACGCAGATCGTGGAGATGCTGGAGGGCTCACCTTTGGTGCAGATGCTGCTCGAGGGTTGGGCTTCTCAGGACCCAAAGCACAACTTGGAGGGAGCCTCGGTTGTTGCACTGGTCAGCTTGTCGTAGTCGTTCCAAGATGGCTGGCTCCACGTGTCTCGGTGCCTCCACGGGTCTCCTCTTTTCAGGGACTGTGGATCGGGCGGTGAGAGGTCTGGAGGTCCAGGTCTTGTCAGTCTCTGGGCTCGGGCTCCGGCGGGAGGCGGCGGCAAAGCAGACGTTGATTCGCTGGATGGTGCTTGCGTTAGCAAGGTGGTCACTCCCTGACCACAGGGGAGATTTTCTTCAGTCTTCTGTGCAGCAGAATGTCGAAGTTCCCGTCTTCTTCTTAGTTTCAAGTTGATTCCAGGATGTCTGAAGTCTTAGGACACAGCTCCTACCTTTATTCGGATTCTAGGGGCCGGACTACCTGCTAGGTCCCTCCCTATGGGTGGGACCAGGAAGGGGGGTGGTTACACCCCCAATCCTTTGTCCAGCTCGCCCCAGGCCCGGGACTGGTGTGCCCCAGGACCGGTTTGAACTGGCATATGCCCCGAGGCTCCTTGTGAGCCACAGGCATGTCTGGTTTCTTTCAAGCCCTACCTGACCAATACACAAAATCCTGTCTGGGGTGGTGCACGCACCTCCCCTGGCAGGAAACCCTTTGTCCACACCTCCCAAGCTGGAAGGACTCCCAGCAGCAGGAGGGCAGACTTGTGTCTGTGGTGGCAGCATCCATTTTGTGGAGCTGAGGCTATGTCTGATTTTACCCGGGTTTCAGGTACTGTACATGTCGTGTCCCTCTAGAAGGGTGGAATGCTAACCCCGTCGCCAGAATTGGCGAGGGGTTAGTATTCCAATTCGTATGACACCTTACTCGACATGTTTTGATAAAGCCAAACCAAAGATAGCATTTAACCGCGAGGTTCATAATGCACTTAAGAGTATATGGTATGACGATATCTGGAAACAGTAGAAGGAAGTTGTTCCGACCACTGCAGACAGGCTCAGCTCATGCCAGAGCACCATCTCACATGGAACCAAGCACTCTGCCTTCAGGATTGTTAAGGCCTGCCATAGGAGTGACTTATAGGTTACCAGGTGTCCCATTTAAGGTTAGGTATAGGTATACTACACCTAAGTAAGAGGTGATTACACCAACTTACCCCAGCTGAGTGATCAGCCAGTTGTGTCAGATTGTTAGGCCAAGCCTGGGGTGGCATAATACATGCTGCAGCCCCTGGCAGGCCTTGGGTACACCAATGCCCTGGGTACCTAGTGTACACTGGTACAGGGGCTGACAGGGTGATCCACTTCCAATTGGTTATGCACCTAGGGTGCATAGTTTTAATTTAGTAGAGAGAACAGCAGGCTGGGGGTCTGATTGGCAGGCCCACAGCCTCAATATGTCAAAAACCAGTGAAGCAAAAAGCAAAAATTTGGGGTGACCATAGGATAGCAGACCCTACTCTCCTACACAACCCCCCCCCAAACGCTGGGACATTAAACTAGCCTTGACCAGTCTCGTCTTCATGTCCTAAGTGGAAGTACCTGGAGAGACCATCTGCATTCCCATGGTCAGTACCTGGCCGGTGCTCCACTGTAAAGTCCATCCCCTGTAGGGAAATGGACCACCTAAGCAGTTTGGGGTTTTCACCCTTCATCTGATTTAGCCACAAGAGGGGCTTATGGTCGGTCTGAATCTTGAAGTGAGTGCCAAACAAGTATGGCCTCAGCTTCTTCAGGGCCCACACCACAGCAAAGGCCTCCCTCTCAATAGCTGACCAATTCTTCTCTCTGGGGGTCAACCTTCTGCTAATAAAAGCAATGGGTTGGTCTTGACCATCTACATTAAGTTGTGACAGCACAGCTCCCACACCCAACTCAGAAGCATCTGTTTGGACAATACACTCTTTGGAGTAGTCAGGACTTTTCAGGATAGGTGCAGAGCACATGGCCTCCTTCAGGTCATCAAATGCCTTTTGACAGCTTACTGTCCACTGAACCTTTTTGGGCATCTTCTTGGATGTCAGATCATTAAGAGGAGTCACAATGGACCCATAGTTCTTAACAAACTTCCTGTAGTACCCAGTCAAGCCCAAGAAAGCTCGAACTTGAGTCTGGGTGGTTGGAGGGGACCAGTCCTTGATGGATTGTATCTTACTCTCCAGTGGTTGAACTTGGCCTCCACCTACAAGGTGGCCCAAATACACAACCTTACTCTGCCCTATCTGGCACTTGGTAGCCTTGATAGTGAGGCCTGCCCTTTGCAGAGCCTCAAGAGCCTTCTTCAGGTGGATCAGGTGATCCTCCCAGGTGGAACTAAAGACAGCAATGTCATCAAGATATGCTGCGCAAAAGTCATCCAACCCAGTAAGGACTTGGTTCACCAGCCTTTGGAAGGTGGCAGGTGCATTCTTCAGACCAAAGGGCATCACCACAAACTGATAATGCCCACCTGGGGTTGAGAATGCTGTTTTGGCCTTAGACTCCTCAGCTAATCGGATTTGCCAATAGCCAGCTGTCAAGTCAAATGTGCTCAAAAACTTTGCAGAAGCTAGTTTGTCTATGAGCTCATCTGCCCTTGGAATAGGGTGTGCATCTGTCCTGGTGACAGCATTGAGTCCTCTGTAGTCCACACAGAACCTCATCTCTCTCTTGCCATCTTTGGTGTGAGGTTTGGGGACCAGAACCACTGGGCTAGCCCAGGGGCTCTCTGAGGGTTCAATGACACCTAATTCCAGCATTTTATGTACCTCAGCCTTTATACAGTCCCTGACGTGGTCAGGTTGTCTGTAAAGTTTGTTCTTTACAGGCAGACTGTCACCAGTGTCCACAACATGGGTACACCAGTCAGTTTGACTAGGTATCAAGGAAAACATATGTGAAAATGATTGTAGAACCTGTCTACATTCAGTCTGCTGATGGGCAGTGAGGTTGCCTCCAAGGGTCACTCCTTCAACTGAGCCATCTTCAGGGTTCTGAGACAACAGGTCTGGGAGAGGGTCACTCTCTTCCTCCTGTCCCTCATCTGTAGCCATGAGCAAGCCCATGTCTGCCCTGTCAACATATGCTTTAAGCCTGTTAACATGGAGTACCCTGTGGGGACTCCTGGGAGTTCCTAGGTCCACCAAGTAGGTGACCTCTCCCTTCTTTTCCAGGATTGTATGGGGTCCAGACCATTTGTCTTGGAGTGCTGCTGGGGCCACTGGCTCCAACACCCATACCTTCTGTCCTGGCTGATACTCAACCAAGACAGCCTTTTGGTCATGCCAAGCTTTCTGTAAGGCCTGGCTTGCCTCAAGGTTTTTAGATGCCTTCTCCATATACTCAGCCATCCTGGAGCGGAGACCAAGTACATAGTCCACTATGTCTAGCTTAGGCTTTTTGAGAGGTAACTCCCATCCTTCCTTCACCAAACACAGTGGGCCTCTCACAGGGTGCCCAAACAACAATTCAAAGGGGCTGTAGCCAACTCCTTTTTGTGGGACCTCTCTGTAAGCAAACAGAAGGCAGGGTAGAAGGATATCCCATCTTCGCCTGAGCTTTTCAGGTAATCCTTTGATCATACCCTTTAGGGTCTTGTTGAATCTCTCAACAAGCCCATTGCATTGTGGGTGATAAGGGGTGGTGAACTTGTAGTTGACACCACATTCCTTCCACATAGCTGTCAAGTATCCTGACATAAAGTTGGTACCTCTGTCAGATACTACCTCCTTAGGAAACCCCACTCTGGAGAATACTCCCAGCAGGGCCCTGGCCACAACAGGTGCTGTAGTGGTCCTAAGGGGAATTGCCTCTGGATACCTGGTGGCATGATCCACTACCACCAGTATAAATCTGTGCCCAGATGCAGTGGGAGGATCCATGGGACCCACTATGTCTATTCCCACTCTCTCAAAGGGAACCCCCACCACAGGTAGTGGTATCAGGGGGGCCTTTGTTGTGCCACCTGATTTGCCACTGGCTTGGCAGGTAACACAGGAGCGACAAAACTCCTTTGTATCTTCATTCATATGAGGCCAGTGAAAGTGAGGGACAAGTCTGTCCCAGGTCTTGTTCTGGCCTAGGTGTCCTGCTAAAGGAATATCATGGGCCAAGGTAAGAAGGAAGCCCCTAAATTGCAGAGGTATAACCAACCTCCTGGTTGCACCAGGCTTGGGGTCTCTAGCCTCTGAATAAAGGAGCCCTTCATCCCAATACACTTTATGGGTACCTTGAGCATTCCCAGCAGCCTCAGCAGCAGCCAGCTGTCTGAGGGGTTCAAGAGAGGGACAGGATAACTGAGCCTGCCTCAAGTCAGCCCTTGAAGGTCCCCCTGTCCCCAGAAACTCAACCTGATCAGGTTCAAGCTCTTCAGGGACAGTTCCTTCAGGGTCCTCTAGATCAGCTTCCTGGGAAGGCTGATCATCACTCTGAGGCAGGGGGGAAGGCACAGCCTTGACCCTCCTGTTCTTCTTCTTGGTAGGTGCTTGGTCCATTGTTCCAGGATCCAAGACCTGAGGTTCAGTGAGGCACTTTTTGGCCTGTGACCTGGTCACAGCAAGGACATGTGATGATATACCTAACATCTCTGCATGAGTCCTGTACTCCACTTCTGACCATAGAGAACTCTCTAGGTCATTGCCCAACAAACATTCTACTGGGAGGTCTGCACTAACCACAACCCTTTTGAGGCCAGTTACCCCTCCCCATGAGAAGTTAACAACTGCCACACTATGTGAAGTAGTGGCATTGCTGGCATTGGTCACCAGGTAGTTCTCACCTGGTATGTACTGTCCAGGATCCACAAAGCCTGGTGTCACCATAGTGACACTGGCACATGTGTCCCTGTAGGCTTGAGCCACTTTGTCATTAATTAAAGGAGTCTGTCTGTACTTGCCCAGGTTACTGGGGCTCACAGTCAGGGACAAATCAATGTCCCCATCACAGATCAAGACTGCCTGTGTCAGGGTTCTGTCTAAGTCAGAATCTCCTTCAGTTCCCATAGTGATTCCCACTACACCCTTTGTCTGGGGACCAACACTGCTAACAGTAGTACTGGGAGCAGGTGCCTTAGGGGCAACAGTGTTGGGGGCTCCACCCTTTTTGCAATCACTAGTCCAGTGAGTTGTATTTTTACAATGATTGCACCAGGGTTTCTTCTGACCTTCTTTCTTCTTCTTGGACTGTTGGGACCCACCCTCCTTAGCAGTAGTTTGGGGCCCTGTTGAAGACTTCTGGTCTTTAGGTTTCTGATCTCCACCCTTTTGGTCTGTTTTCTTCTGATCACCCCCTTGGCCCTGGTTCTGGTTCTTTTGCTTAACCCTGGTTCTGACCCATTTGTCTGCCTTCTTTCCCAATTCTTGGGGAGAGGTCAGATCAGAGTCAACCAAGTGTTGATGCAGTTGCTGGTTTTGACAGTTATTTAAAATCTGTTCTCTCATCATCAAATTATACAATCCTGTAAAATCAGATACCTTACTTCCCAGCAACCAACCCTCCAAAGCCTTAGTGGCACATTCAATGTATTCAGACCAGTCCTGAGTCTGTGTCTTTTGGGTGTCTCTGAACATTAACCTGTACTGCTCAGTGGTTAAGCCTAACCCATCAACTAGAACACTCTTCAGGACTCTGTAGTTTCTGACATCCTCTTCTCTAACAGTGAGGAGTCTGTCTCTGCCTCTTCCTTCAAAGGAGAGCCAGAGGATTGCTGCCCACTGATCTTCAGGAACCTGCTGTACTTTGCAGGCTCTCTCAAGAGCAGTTATCCACTTGTGGATGTCATCCCCACTTTTGTAGGGGGGCACAACCTTAGACAGGTTTCTATTGTCGAAAACCCTATCTTTGTCCTTAGGGACAATGCTGCCACCAGTGGGTATAGACCCACTCTCTTTATGCTGTCTAGCCTTGCTAAGTTTCTCTTCCATCAGGGCTACCTCTAGCTCCTGCTTCCTGATCCTCAGCTGAGCCTCTTGCATCTTGGCCTCATGTTCCCTCCTCTGAGGGGTGGTCATCCTTCTCCTGGAGTGACCTTGAGAGCCTCTAGAGCCATGGGAAGCATTGGAGTCACCTGAGCGATTCCTTTGCCTTCCAAGCCCTGTGTTAAGTCCACTGGGGAGATCCAGTGGGTTGAACCCACTGTCAGTCCCCAATAGCCTTGGTTTAGCTGGGCCAAGTATAATACTTGGCACTGGGCTAGTTCTCCCTTCATCCTCACTACTGTCAGTATCCTTTTCACTCTCATCCTCTGTGGTAGGCATCCCATCTAAGGGGTGACTATTGGGAAGGGGTACTTCAGTGGCATCTTTAGAAGGGGGGCCTCCTGTTCCTGTCCCTAAGGGGGCTAACTGGGAAGCTTTCTTGAGTGCTCTCTGATTCTCATCATTCTGTAAGAGCTCTCTGAGCTCAGCAGAGTTTGGGTTCTTGGGCTGTTTAAGGCCTCTAAGAGTTGCCAAATGCCTGAGCTCATTCTGATTAAGGGTAGCAAAGCTGGATGGTGCCCTCTGGGGGTCACTCTCAACAGAGATGGGTACAGTGGACCCCTCTGCCCCGGCCATTGCTCTTAAGTGTGGGTGGATGTGTTGCAATCTACCTACACTTGGGTTTACCTACTAAACCTATCTAGTAGTTGTAGTCAGGGTGTGCTACTCCCTTTGCTCTACAACAACTAAGTTCAGTAGAACTTAAGTATATCTAATCTTGTTTTATATGTACCTACAGGTACCTATGTGATCTTTCAATTGGTAACCAAGAGATTACAATGGTAAAACACAGCAAGCTCAAATCCCACCGCTGCTCACCAATGTGAGAAGTTGGCCTGGTATATGCTGTTCACTAGTTCTAGTGACCACCTTGTACCATGCCAAGCAACCCTTATGGTGTGGTTGTAAGTCAACCTTTTTGGACTAGCTGCCCTAGTGGTAGCGTAGGCTAAGCAGTCTTTGAGGCTAAACTCGTGATGCGTGTTAAGCAAGCTGTTTTACCAATAGTAACCCCCTTTTATACCAATGAAAGGACACCACACAGATATATATTCAAAATATATATGTATTTATTTCTCAAAGTAACCCCTAGTCTCTTTATGAGCACAGGAGCACAAATCGTCAAACAAGATTATCACAGAATACACAGAAGTTGCACTTTATATGGATAGGCCCTGGTGGCCACTCGAACCATATACTAAAATAGTGGTATAAGTACCACGAACAGAAAAGGGAAAAGGCCTAGGGCCTCTAGAATCGCTGGGCCTACAAGGAGCTAACGTCAGTTAGTGACCAGGAGGTCCACGGGTGGCGTGTGCAGAGCAAATAGTCACACGCGGGCTCCCATAGGTTTCAATGGGTGCGTAAAAAGTACAAAGTTACTGCAAAAGGAATCTTCCGGATGACCTAGGAACTTAAGATTTGGAACACAGGCACTAGAGATGTATTACTACACTTGGGCACAGGTGTGCCAGCTTTACCTCACCCACAGGAAGCGGGTGCATAGGCCTCAAAGTGCGTCGGGTTTCTTCTATCTGTTCCGTTGAGCCTGGGACAAAGATGCTGCAGGCGGTCGGTCGGGAAGAGATGCAGTGGATCCAAGAGTGGATCGGAGATGTTGAAGACCTGTAAGCAGAGGGGACAGTGTTCACAGTCACTAGCCAGTGACCAGCGTGGCACCAGGTGGGTACCAGGCGATGTCGGGTGCAAACAGGTGATGAGGGGTAGCTTGTCTCCGCAGCCACGTGGTCCCTGAAGGTCGACGACGTCCAGGAGTCGGCTCACGAGCTGTCCCACGCAGGCTCTCGCTGTCGGCGGTGTCGGCGACTTGATCGAAGCAAACAAGCCTTGGCAAAAGCAATTGCAGGAGGATTCGGAAATCAGCTGTTGGTTCTGACCAGCAAGGTCAGAGGGATTGCTCCTTTGGTGTGGAGCAAGGGCCAGTCTGGAGCAACCAGACCAGCGGTGTTTGTCGTAGATTTCGTCGCCAAGATGGCCACTAGCCAGCGGGCCAGCAACCGGTTAGGCGCGTCGAGTGGCAAAATGCAGAAGGGCCCCACGCAGATCGTGGAGATGCTGGAGGGCTCACCTTTGGTGCAGATGCTGCTCGAGGGTTGGGCTTCTCAGGACCCAAAGCACAACTTGGAGGGAGCCTCGGTTGTTGCACTGGTCAGCTTGTCGTAGTCGTTCCAAGATGGCTGGCTCCACGTGTCTCGGTGCCTCCACGGGTCTCCTCTTTTCAGGGACTGTGGATCGGGCGGTGAGAGGTCTGGAGGTCCAGGTCTTGTCAGTCTCTGGGCTCGGGCTCCGGCGGGAGGCGGCGGCAAAGCAGACGTTGATTCGCTGGATGGTGCTTGCGTTAGCAAGGTGGTCACTCCCTGACCACAGGGGAGATTTTCTTCAGTCTTCTGTGCAGCAGAATGTCGAAGTTCCCGTCTTCTTCTTAGTTTCAAGTTGATTCCAGGATGTCTGAAGTCTTAGGACACAGCTCCTACCTTTATTCGGATTCTAGGGGCCGGACTACCTGCTAGGTCCCTCCCTATGGGTGGGACCAGGAAGGGGGGTGGTTACACCCCCAATCCTTTGTCCAGCTCGCCCCAGGCCCGGGACTGGTGTGCCCCAGGACCGGTTTGAACTGGCATATGCCCCGAGGCTCCTTGTGAGCCACAGGCATGTCTGGTTTCTTTCAAGCCCTACCTGACCAATACACAAAATCCTGTCTGGGGTGGTGCACGCACCTCCCCTGGCAGGAAACCCTTTGTCCACACCTCCCAAGCTGGAAGGACTCCCAGCAGCAGGAGGGCAGACTTGTGTCTGTGGTGGCAGCATCCATTTTGTGGAGCTGAGGCTATGTCTGATTTTACCCGGGTTTCAGGTACTGTACATGTCGTGTCCCTCTAGAAGGGTGGAATGCTAACCCCGTCGCCAGAATTGGCGAGGGGTTAGTATTCCAATTCGTATGACACCTTACTCGACATGTTTTGATAAAGCCAAACCAAAGATAGCATTTAACCGCGAGGTTCATAATGCACTTAAGAGTATATGGTATGACGATATCTGGAAACAGTAGAAGGAAGTTGTTCCGACCACTGCAGACAGGCTCAGCTCATGCCAGAGCACCATCTCACATGGAACCAAGCACTCTGCCTTCAGGATTGTTAAGGCCTGCCATAGGAGTGACTTATAGGTTACCAGGTGTCCCATTTAAGGTTAGGTATAGGTATACTACACCTAAGTAAGAGGTGATTACACCAACTTACCCCAGCTGAGTGATCAGCCAGTTGTGTCAGATTGTTAGGCCAAGCCTGGGGTGGCATAATACATGCTGCAGCCCCTGGCAGGCCTTGGGTACACCAATGCCCTGGGTACCTAGTGTACACTGGTACAGGGGCTGACAGGGTGATCCACTTCCAATTGGTTATGCACCTAGGGTGCATAGTTTTAATTTAGTAGAGAGAACAGCAGGCTGGGGGTCTGATTGGCAGGCCCACAGCCTCAATATGTCAAAAACCAGTGAAGCAAAAAGCAAAAATTTGGGGTGACCATAGGATAGCAGACCCTACTCTCCTACAGTGGTGTTTCAGGGTTTAGGGCAGTGCAGCGGTGTTCGGGCAGTGTAGGGGGTCGTAGAGGGGATGGTGTTTCAGGGTTCAGGGCAGTGAAGTGGTGTTCGGGCAGTGTAGGGGGTCATGCTGGGGGTGGGGTTTCAGGGTTTAGGGCAGTGCAGTGGTGTTCGGGCAGTGTAGGGGGTCGTGCAGGGGGTGGTGTTTCAGGGTTTAGGGCAGAGCAGTGGTGTTCGGGCAGTGTAGGGGGTCATGCAGGGGGTGGTGTTTCAGGGTTTAGGGCAGAGCAGTGGTGTTTGCGCAGTGTGGGGGGTCGCGCTGGGGCTGGTGTTTCAGAATTTAGGGCAGTGCAGTGGTATTTGGGTAGTGTAAGGGGGTCGTGCTAGGGCTGGTGTTTTAGGGTTTAGGGCAGTGCAGTGGTGTTCGGGCAGTGTAGGGGGTCTTGCTGGGGCTGGTGTTTCAAGATTTAGGGCAGTACAGTGATGTTCGGGCAGTGTTGCAGGTCTTGTTGGGGGTGGTGTTTCAGGGTTTAGGGCACTGATGTTCGGGCAGTGTAGGGTGTCGTACTGGGGCTGGTGTTTCAGGGTTTAGGGCAGTGCAGTGGTGTTCGGGCAGTGTAGGGGGTCATGCTGGGGCTGTTGCTTAAGGGTTTAGGGCAGTTCCGTTGTAAATTAATTGTAAATTGATACTTGTATAGCGCACTACTCACCCGCAAGGGTCTCAAGGCGCTTGTACGAATACCGCTGTGGAACCCATCCTGGCTTTCCCTGTGAGGCGTCCACTCCTGGGCACCCCCAAGGTGGAGGCCAGGCATCCTTAGCGTTGTGGGGGCTGTTGTGGAGATGAAGCAAGCTATTGCCCAGAGTTGCAGAGTGGGACTCCATGATTGGAATAGGCACCGAGGCGAGAATTGTCAGGTCCGTGGAATTTTTGAGCCCAAAACCCGCCGAGACGGGGAATTGAACCCTGGTCCCGGGCCAGACCGCTGCATCAGGGTCTGCCGCTCTAACCATTGAGCCATTGAGTTGTGTTCGGGTAGTTTAGGGGGTCGTGCTGTGGCTGGTGTTTTAGGGTTTGGGGCAGTGCAGTGGTGTTCGGGCAGTGTAGGGTGGTCTTGCTGGGGGGTGGTGTTTCAGGGTTTAGGGCAGTGCAGTTGTCTTCAGGCAGTGTAGGGGGTCTTTCTGGGGGTGGTGTTTCAGGGTTTAGGGCAGTGCAGTGGTGTTCGGGCAATGTAGGGGGTCTTGCAGGGGGGTGGTGTTTCAGGGTTTAGGGCAGTGCAGTGGTGTTCAGGCAGTGTAGGGGGTCGTGCTGGGGGTGGGGTTTTAGGGTTTAGGGCAGATCAGTGGAGCTCAGGCAGTGTAGGGGTCGTGCTGGGGCTGATGTTTCATGGTTTAGGGCAGAGCAGTGGTGTTCGGGCAGTGTAGGGGTCGTGCTGGGGCTGATGTTTCGGGGTTTATGGCAGTGCAGTGATGTTTCTGGCAGAGTAGAGGGTCGTGCAGGGGCTGGTGTTTCAGGGTTTAGGGCAGTGCAGTGGTGTGCGGACAGTGTAAAGATTTGTGCAAGGGCTGGTGTTTCAGGGTTTAGGGCAGTGCAGCGGTGTGCGGGCAGTGTAGGGGGTTGTGCAGGGGGTGGTGTTTCAGGGTTTAGGGCAGTGCAGCGGTGTTCGGGCAGTGTAGGGGGTCGTACAGGGGATGGTGTTTCAGGGTTTAGGGCAGTGCAGTGGTGTTCGGGCAGTGTAGGGGGTCATGCTGGGGGTGGGGTTTCAGGGTTTAGGGCAGTGCAGTGGTGTTCGGGCAGTGTAGGGGGTCGTGCAGGGGGTGGTGTTTCAGGGTTTAGGGCAGAGCAGTGGTGTTCGGGCAGTGTAGGGGGTCATGCAGGGGGCGGTATTTCAGGGTTTAGGGCAGAGCAGTGGTGTTTGCGCAGTGTGGGGGGTCGCGCTGGGGCTGGTGTTTCAGAATTTAGGGCAGAGCAGTGGTGTTCGGGCAGTGTAGGGGGTCGTGCTGGGGTTGGTGTTTCAGGGTTTAGGGCAGTGCAGTGCTGTTCGGGCAGTGTAGGGGGTCGTGCTGGGGCTGGTGTTTCAGGGTTTAGGGCAGTGCAGTGGTATTTGGGTAGTGTAAGGGGGTCGTGCTAGGGCTGGTGTTTTAGGGTTTAGGGCAGTGCAGTGGTGTTCGGGCAGTGTAGGGGGTCTTGCTGGGGCTGGTGTTTCAGGATTTAGGGCAGTACAGTGATGTTCGGGCAGTGTTGCAGGTCTTGTTGGGGGTGGTGTTTCAGGGTTTAGGGCAGTGATGTTCGGGCAGTGTAGGGTGTCGTACTGGGGCTGGTGTTTCAGGGTTTAGGGCAGTGCAGTGGTGTTCGGGCAGTGTAGGGGGTCATGCTGGGGCTGGTGTTTCGGGGTTTAGGGCAGTTCCCTTGTAAATAAATTGTAAATTGATACTTGTATAGCGCACTACTCACCCGCAAGGGTCTCAAGGCGCTTGTACGAATACCGCTGTGGAACCCATCCTGGCTTTCCCTGTGAGGCGTCCACTCCTGGGCACCCCCAAGGTGGAGGCCAGGCATCCTTAGCGTTGTGGGGGCCGTTGTGGAGATGAAGCAAGCTATTGCCCAGAGTTGCAGAGTGGGACTCCATGATTGGAATAGGCACCGAGGCGAGAATTGTCAGGTCCGTGGAATTTTTGAGCCCAAAACCCGCCGAGGCGGGGAATTGAACCCTGGTCCCGGGCCAGACCACTGCATCAGGGTCTGCCGCTCTAACCATTGAGCCATTGAGTTGTGTTCGGGTAGTTTAGGGGGTCGTGCTGTGGCTGGTGTTTTAGGGTTTGGGGCAGTGCAGTGGTGTTCGGGCAGTGTAGGGTGGTCTTGCTGGGGGGTGGTGTTTCAGGGTTTAGGGCAGTGCAGTGGTCTTCAGGCAGTGTAGGGGGTCTTTCTGGGGGTGGTGTTTCAGGGTTTAGGGCAGTGCAGTGGTGTTCGGGCAATGTAGGGGGTCTTGCAGGGGGGTGGTGTTTCAGGGTTTAGGGCAGTGCAGTGGTGTTCAGGCAATGTAGGGGGTCGTGCTGGGGGTGGGGTTTTAGGGTTTAGGGCAGAGCAGTAGAGCTCAGGCAGTGTAGGGGTCGTGCTGGGGCTGATGTTTCATGGTTTAGGGCAGAGCAGTGGTGTTCGGGCAGTGTAGGGGTCGTGCTGGGGCTGATGTTTCAGGGTTTAGGGCAGAGCAGTGGAGCTCAGGCAGAGTAGGGGTCGTGCTGGGGCTGATGTTTCAGGGTTTAGGGCAGAGCAGTGGTGTTTGGGCAGTGTGGGGGGCCGTGCTGTGGCTAGAGTTTCAGGGTTTAGGGCAGTGCAGTGGTGTTTGGGCAGTGTAGGGGGTCTTGCAGGTGGGTGGTGTTTCAGGGTTTAGGGCAGTGCAGTGGTGTTTGGGCAGTGTAGGGGGTCTTGCTGGGGGGTGGTGTTTCAGGGTTTAGGGCAGTGCAATGGTGTTTGGGCAGTGTAGGGGGTCATGCGGGGGCTGGTGTTTCAGGGTTTAGGGCAGTGCAGTGGTGTTCGGGCAGTGTAGAGGGTCGTGCAGGGGCTGGTGTTTCAGGGTTTAGGGCTGTGCAGTGGTGTGCGGGCAGGGTAAAGATTTGTGCAGGGGCTGGTGTTTCAGGGTTTAGGGCAGTGCAGTGGTGTGCGGGCAGTGTAGGGGGTCATGCAGGGGATGGTGTTTCAGGGTTTAGGGCAGGGCAGTGGTGTTCGGGCAGTGTAGGGGGTCGTGCTGGGGGTGGTGTTTCAGGGTTTAGGGCAGTGCAGTGGTGTTCGGGCAGTGTAGGGGGTCATGCAGGGGGTGGTGTTTCAGAGTTTAGGGCAGAGCAGTGGTGTTCGGGCAGTGTAGGGGGTCGTGCTGGGGTTGGTGTTTCAGGGTTTAGGGCAGTGCAGTGCTGTTCGGGCAGTGTAGGGGGTCGTGCTGGGGCCGGTGTTTCAGGGTTTAGGGCAGTGCAGTGGTATTTGGGTAGTGTAGGGGGTCGTGCTTGGGCTGGTGTTTTAGGGTTTAGGGCAGTGCAGTGGTGTTCGGGCAGTGTAGGGGGTCTTGCTGGGGCTGGTGTTTCAGGATTTAGGGCAGTGCAGTGATGTTCGGGCAGTGTTGGGGGTCTTGTTGGGGTGGTGTTTCAGCGTTTAGGGCAGTGATGTTCGGGCAGTGTAGGGTGTCGTGCTGGGGCTGGTGTTTCAGGGTTTAGGGCAGTGCAGTGGTGTTCGGGCAGTGTAGGGGGTCATGCTGGGGCTGGTGTTTCAGGGTTTAGGGCAGTTCCATTGTGTTCGGGTAGTGTAGGGGGTCGTGCTGGGGCTAGTGTTTTAGGGCTTGGGGCAGTGCAGTGGTGTTCAGGCAGTGTAGGGGGTAGTTCAGGGGGTGGTGTTTCGGGGTTTAGGGCAGTGCAGTGGTGGTCGGACAGTGTAGGCTGGTCTTGCTGGGGGTGGTGTTTCAGGGTTTAGGGCAGTGCAGTGGTGTTCGGGCAGTGTAGGGGGTATTTCTGGGGGTGGTGTTTCAGGGTTTAGGGCAGTGCAGTGGTGTTCAGGCAATGTAGGGGGTCTTGCTGGGGGGGTGTTTCAGGGTTTAGGGCAGTGCAGTGGTGTGCGGGCAGTGTAAAGATTTGTGCAGGGGGTGGTGTTTCAGGGTTTGGGGCAGAGCAGTAGAGCTCAGGCAGTGTAGGGGTCGTGCTTGGGCTGATGTTTCATGGTTTAGGGCCGAGCAGTGGTGTTCGGGCAGTGTAGGGGTTGTGCTGGGGCTGATGTTTCAGGGTTTAGGGCAGAGCCGTGGAGCTCAGGTAGTGTAGGGGTTGTGCTGTGGCTGATGTTTCAGGGTTTAGGGCAGAGCAGTGGTGTTCGGGCTGTTTGGGGGGCGGTGCTGTGGCTGGAGTTTCAGGGTTTAGGGCAGTGCAGTGGTGTTCGGGCAGTGAAGGGGTTCTTGCAGGGGGGTGGTGTTTCAGGGTTTAGGGCAGTGCAATGGTGTTTGGGCAGTGTAGGGGGTGTTGCTGGGGGGTGGTGGTTCAGGGTTTAGGGCAGTGCAATGGTGTTCGGGCAGTGGAGGGGTCATGCGGGGGCTGGTGTTTCAGGGTTTAGGGCAGTGCAGTGGTGTTCGGGCAGTGTAGAGGGTCGTGCAGGGGCTGGTGTTTCAGGGTTTAGGGCAGTGCAGTGGTGTGCCGGCAGGGTAGGTGGTCTTGCTGGGGGGTGGTGTTTCAGGGTTTAGGGTAGTGCAATGGTGTTCGGGCAGTGTAGAGGGTCGTGCAGGGGCTGGTGTTTCAGGGTTGAGGGCTGTGCAGTGGTGTGCGGGCAGTTTGGGGGGCTGTGCTGTGGCTGGAGTTTCAGGGTTTAGTGCAGTGCAGTGGTGTTCGGGCAGTGTAGGGGGTCTTGCAGGGGGGTGGTGTTTCAGGGTTTAGGGCAGTGCAGTGGTGTTTGGGCAGTGTTGGGGGTCTTGCTGGGGGTGGCGTTTCAGGGTTTAGGGCAGTGCAATAGTGTTCGGGCAGTGGAGGGGTCATGCGGGGGCTGGTGTTTCAGGGTTTAGGGCAGTGCAGTGGTGTTCGGGCAGTGTAGAGGGTTGTGCAGGGGCTGGTGTTTCAGGGTTTAGGGCAGTGCAGTGGTGTGCGGGCAGGGTAGGTGGTCTTGCTGGGGGGTGGTGTTTCAGGGTTTAGGGTAGTGCAATGGTGTTCGGGCAGTGTAGAGGGTCGTGCAGGGGCTGGTGTTTCAGGGTTGAGGGCTGTGCAGTGGTGTGCGGGCAGTGTAGGGGGTCGTGCTGGGGCCGGTGTTTCAGGGTTTAGGGCAGTGCAGTGGTATTTGGGTAGTGTAGGGGGTCGTGCTTGGGCTGGTGTTTTAGGGTTTAGGGCAGTGCAGTGGTGTTCGGGCAGTGTAGGGGGTCTTGCTGGGGCTGGTGTTTCAGGATTTAGGGCAGTGCAGTGATGTTCGGGCAGTGTTGGGGGTCTTGTTGGGGTGGTGTTTCAGCGTTTAGGGCAGTGATGTTCGGGCAGTGTAGGGTGTCGTGCTGGGGCTGGTGTTTCAGGGTTTAGGGCAGTGCAGTGGTGTTCGGGCAGTGTAGGGGGTCATGCTGGGGCTGGTGTTTCAGGGTTTAGGGCAGTTCCATTGTGTTCGGGTAGTGTAGGGGGTCGTGCTGGGGCTAGTGTTTTAGGGCTTGGGGCAGTGCAGTGGTGTTCAGGCAGTGTAGGGGGTAGTTCAGGGGGTGGTGTTTCGGGGTTTAGGGCAGTGCAGTGGTGGTCGGACAGTGTAGGCTGGTCTTGCTGGGGGTGGTGTTTCAGGGTTTAGGGCAGTGCAGTGGTGTTCGGGCAGTGTAGGGGGTATTTCTGGGGGTGGTGTTTCAGGGTTTAGGGCAGTGCAGTGGTGTTCAGGCAATGTAGGGGGTCTTGCTGGGGGGGTGTTTCAGGGTTTAGGGCAGTGCAGTGGTGTGCGGGCAGTGTAAAGATTTGTGCAGGGGGTGGTGTTTCAGGGTTTGGGGCAGAGCAGTAGAGCTCAGGCAGTGTAGGGGTCGTGCTTGGGCTGATGTTTCATGGTTTAGGGCCGAGCAGTGGTGTTCGGGCAGTGTAGGGGTTGTGCTGGGGCTGATGTTTCAGGGTTTAGGGCAGAGCCGTGGAGCTCAGGTAGTGTAGGGGTTGTGCTGTGGCTGATGTTTCAGGGTTTAGGGCAGAGCAGTGGTGTTCGGGCAGTTTGGGGGGCGGTGCTGTGGCTGGAGTTTCAGGGTTTAGGGCAGTGCAGTGGTGTTCGGGCAGTGAAGGGGTTCTTGCAGGGGGGTGGTGTTTCAGGGTTTAGGGCAGTGCAATGGTGTTTGGGCAGTGTAGGGGGTGTTGCTGGGGGGTGGTGGTTCAGGGTTTAGGGCAGTGCAATGGTGTTCGGGCAGTGGAGGGGTCATGCGGGGGCTGGTGTTTCAGGGTTTAGGGCAGTGCAGTGGTGTTCGGGCAGTGTAGAGGGTCGTGCAGGGGCTGGTGTTTCAGGGTTTAGGGCAGTGCAGTGGTGTGCCGGCAGGGTAGGTGGTCTTGCTGGGGGGTGGTGTTTCAGGGTTTAGGGTAGTGCAATGGTGTTCGGGCAGTGTAGAGGGTCGTGCAGGGGCTGGTGTTTCAGGGTTGAGGGCTGTGCAGTGGTGTGCGGGCAGTTTGGGGGGCTGTGCTGTGGCTGGAGTTTCAGGGTTTAGTGCAGTGCAGTGGTGTTCGGGCAGTGTAGGGGGTCTTGCAGGGGGGTGGTGTTTCAGGGTTTAGGGCAGTGCAGTGGTGTTTGGGCAGTGTTGGGGGTCTTGCTGGGGGTGGCGTTTCAGGGTTTAGGGCAGTGCAATAGTGTTCGGGCAGTGGAGGGGTCATGCGGGGGCTGGTGTTTCAGGGTTTAGGGCAGTGCAGTGGTGTTCGGGCAGTGTAGAGGGTTGTGCAGGGGCTGGTGTTTCAGGGTTTAGGGCAGTGCAGTGGTGTGCGGGCAGGGTAGGGGGTCTTGCTGGGGGATGGTGTTTCAGGGTTTAGGGCAGTGCAATGGTGTTCAGGCAGTGTAGGGGGTCATGCAGGGGCTGGTGTATCAGGGTTTAGGGCAGTGCAGTGGTGTGCGGGCAGTGTAGAGGGTCATGCAGGGGCTGGTGTTTCAGGGTTTAGGGCAGTGCAGTGGTGTGCGGGCAGTGTAAAGATTTGTGCAGGGGCTGGTGTTTCAGGGTTTAGGGCAGTGCACTGGTGTTCAGGCAGTGTAGGGTGTCGTGCTGGGACTGGTGTTTCAGGGTTTGGGGCAGTGCAGTGGTGTTCGGGCAGTGTAGTGGGTCGTTCAGGGGGTGGTGTTTCAGGGTTTAGGGCAGTGCAGTGGTGGTCGGACAGTGTAGGGTGGTCTTGCTGGGGGGTGGTGTTTCAGGGTTTAGGGCAGTGCAGTGCTGTTCGGGCAGTGTAGCGGGTCTTTCTGGGGGTGGTGTTTCAGGGTTTAGGGCAGTGCAGTGGTTTTCGGGCAATGTAGGGGGTCTTGCTGGGGGGGTTGTTTCAGGGTTTAGGGCAGTGCAGTGGGATACGGGCAATGGAAAGATTTGTGCAGGTGCTGGTGTTTCAGGGTTTGGGGCAGAGCAGTGGAGCTCAGGCAGTGTAGGGGTCATGCTGGGGCTGATGTTTCATGGTTTAGGGCAGAGCAGTGGTGTTCGGGCAGTGTAGGGGTCGTGCTGGGGCTGGAGTTTCAGGGTTTAGGGCAGTGCAGTGTTGTTCGGGCAGTGTTGGGGGTTCTTGTTGGGGGTGGTGTTTCAGGGTTTAGGCAGTGATGTTCGGGCAGTGTAGGGTGTCGTGCTGGGGCTGGTGTTTCAGGGTTTAGGGTAGTGCAGTGGTGTTCGGGCAGTGTTGGGGGTCATGCTGGGGCTGGTGTTTCAGGGTTTAGGGCAGTTCTGTTGTGTTCGGGCAGTGTAGGGTGTCATGCTGGGGCTGGTGTTTCATGGTTTGGGGCTGTGCAGTGGTGTTCGGGCAGTGTAGGGGGTCGTTCAGGGGATGGTGTTTCAGGGTTTAGGGCAGTGCAGTGGTGTTCGGGCAGTGTAGGGGGTCATGCTGGGGGTGGGGTTTCAGGGTTTAGGGCAGTGCAGTGGTGTTCGGGCAGTGTAGGGGGTCTTTCTGGGGGTGGTGGTTTAGGGCAGTGCAGTGGTGTTCTGGCAGTGTAGTGGATCTTGCTGGGGAGTGGTGTTTCAGGGTTTAGGGCAGTGCAATGGTGTTCGGGCAGTGTAGGGGGTCATGCGGGGGCTGGTGTTTCAGGGTTTAGGGAAGTGCAGTGGTGTTCGGGCAGTGTAGATGGTCGTGCAGGGGCTGGTGTTTCAGGGTTTAGGGCAGTGCAGTGGTGTGCGGGAGGTGTAAAGATTTGTGCAGGGGCTGGTGTTTCAGGGTTTAGGGCAGTGCAGTGGTGTTCAGGCAGTGTAGGGTGTCGTGCTGGGACTGGTGTTTCAGGGTTTGGGGCAGTGCAGTGGTGTTCGGGCAGTGTAGGGGGTCTTTCTGGGGGTGGTGTTTCAGGGTTTAGGGCAGTGCAGTGGTGTTCGGGCAATGTAGGGGGTCTTGATGGGGGGGTGGTTTCAGGGTTTAGGGCAGTGCAGTGGTGTGCGGGCAGTGTAAAGATTTGTGCAGGTGCTGGTGTTTCAGGGTTTGGGGCAGAGCAGTGGAGCTCAGGCAGTGTAGGTGTTGTGCTGGGGCTGATGTTTCATGGTTTAAGGCAGAGCAGTGGTGTTGGGCAGTGTAGGGGTCGTGCTGGGTCTGATGTTTCAGGGTTTAGGGCAGAGCAGTGGAGCTCAGGCAGTGTAGGGGTCGTGCTGGGGCTGATGTTTCAGGGTTTAGGGCAGAGCATTGGTGTTCGGGCAGAGTGGGGGGCCGTGCTGTGGCTGGAGTTTCAGGGTTTAGGGCAGTGCAGTGGTGTTTGGGCAGTGTAGGGGGTCTTGCTGGGGGGTGGCGTTTCAGGGTTTAGGGCAGTGTAATGGTGTTCGGGCAGTGGAGGGGTCATGCGGGGGCTGGTGTTTCAGGGTTTTGGGCTGTGCAGTGGTGTTCGGGCAGTGTAGAGGGTCGTGCAGGGGCTGGTGTTTCAGGGTTTAGGGCAGTGCAGTTGTGTGCGGGCAGGGTAAAGATTTGTGCAAGGGCTGGTGTTTCAGGGTTTAGGGCAGTGCAGTGTTGTGCGGGCAGTATAGGGGGTCGTGCAGGGGATGGTGTTTCAGGGTTTAGGGCAGTGCAGTGGTGTTCGGGCAGTGTAAGGAGTCGTGCAGGGGCTGGTGTTTCAGGGTTTGGGGCAGAGCAGTGGTGTTCGGGCAGTGTAGGGGTCGTGCTGGGGCTAATGTTTCAGGGTTTAGGGCAGAGCAGTGGAGCTCAGGCAGTGTAGGGGTCAAGCTGGGGCTGATGTTTCAGGGTTTAGGGCAGAGCAGTGGTGTTTGGGCAGTTTGGGGGGCCGTGCTCTGGCTGGAGTTTCAGGGTTTAGTGCAGTGCAGTGGTGTTCGGGCAGTGTAGGTGGTCTTGCAGGGGGGTAGTAGTTCAGGGTTTAGGGCAGTGCAGTGGTGTTTGGGCAGTGTAGGGGGTCTTGCTGGGGGGTGGTGTTTCAGGGTTTATGGCAGTGCAATGGTGTTCGGGTAGTGGAGGGGTCATGCGGGGGCTGGTGTTTCAGGGTTTAGGGCAGTGCAGTGGTGTTCGGGCAGTGTAGAGGGTCGTGCAGGGGCTGGTATTTCAGGGTTTAGGGCAGTGCAGTGGTGTGCGGGCAGGGTAGGGGGTCTTGCTGGGGGGTGGTGTTTCAGGGTTTAGGGCAGTGCAATGGTGTTCGGGCAGTGTAGGGGGTCATGCGGGGGCTGGTGTTTCAGGGTTTAGGGCAGTGCAGTGGTGTTCGGGCAGTGTAGAGGGTCGTGCAGGGGCTGGTGTTTCAGGGTTTAGGGCAGTGCAGTGGTGTGCGGGCAGTGTAAGGATTTGTGCAGGGGCTGGTGTTTCAGGGTTTAGGACAGTGCAGTGGTGTTCAGGCAGTGTAGGGTGTCGTGCTGGGACTGGTGTTTCAGGGTTTGGGGCAGTGCAGTGGTGTTCGGCGCAGTGTAGGGGGTCATTCAGGGGGTGGTGTTTCAGGGTTTAGGGCAGTGCAGTGGTGGTCGAACAGTGTAGGGTGGTCTTGCTGGGGGGTGGTGTTTCAGGGTTTAGGGCAGTGCAGTGCTGTTCGGGCAGTGTAGGGGGTCTTTCTGGGGGTGGTGTTTCAGGGTTTAGGGCAGTGCAGTGGTGTTCAGGTAATGTAGGGGGTCTTGCTGGGGGGGTTGTGTCAAGGTTTAGGGCAGTGCAGTGGTGTGCGGGCAGTGTAAAGATTTGTGCAGGTGCTGGTGTTTCAGGGTTTGGGGCAGAGCAGTGGAGCTCAGGCAGTGTAGGGGTCGTGCTGGGGCTGATGTTTCATGGTTTAGGGCAGAGCAGTGGTGTTCGGGCAGTGTATGGGTCGTGCTGGGGCTGATGTTTCAGAGTTTAGGGCAGAGCAGTGGAGCTCAGGCAGTGTATGGGTCATGCTGGGGCTGATGTTTCAGGGTTTAGGGCAGAGCAGTCGTGTTCGGGCAGTGTGGGGGGCCATGCTGTGGCTGGAGTTTCAGGGTTTAGGGCAGTGCAGTGGTGTTCGGGCAGTGTATGGAGTCTTTCAGGGGGGTGGTGTTTCAGGGTTTAGGGCAGTGCAGTGGTGTTTGGGCAGTGTAGGGGGTCTTGCTGGGGGGTTGCGTTTCAGGGTTTAGGGCAGTGCAATGGTGTTCGGGCAGTGGAGGGGTCATGCGGGGGCTGGTGTTTCAGGGTTTTGGGCAGTGCAGTGGTGTTCGGGCAGTGTAGAGGGTCGTGCAGGGGCTGGTGTTTCAGGGTTCAGGGCAGTGCAGTAGTGTGCGGGCAGGGTAAAGATTTGTGCAGGGGCTGGTGTTTCTGGGTTTAGGGCAGTGCAGTGTTGTGCGGGCAGTGTAGGGGGTCGTGCAGGGGATGGTGTTTCAGGGTTTAGGGCAGTGCAATGGTGTTCGGGCAGTGTAGGGGGTCGTGCTGAGGTTGGTGTTTCAGGGTTTAGGGCAGTGCAGTGGTGTTCGGGCAGTGTAGGGGTCGTGCAGGGGGTGGTGTTTCAGGGTTTAGGGCAGAGCAGTGGTGTTTGGGCAGTGTAGGGGGTCCTGCTGTAGGGTGGTGTTTCAGGGTTTAGGGCAGTGCAAGTGTGTTCGGGCAGTAGAGGCGTCATGCAGGGGCTGGTGTTTCAGGGTTTAGGGCAGTGCAGTGGTGTTCGGGCAGTGTAGAGGGTCGTGCAGGGGCTGGTGTTTCAGGGTTTAGGGCAGTGCAGTGGTGTGTGGGCAGGGTAGGGGGTCTTGCTGGGGGGGGTGTTTCAGGGTTTAGGGCAGTGCAGTGGTGTGCGGGCAGTGTAAAGATTTGTGCAGGGGCTGGTATTTCAGGGTTTGGGTAAGGCAAGGGGAGCTCAGGCAGTGTAGGGGTCATGCTGGGGCTGATGTTTAATGGTTTAGGGCAGAGCAGTGGTGTTCGGGCAGTGTAGGGGTCATGCTGGGGCTGATGTTTCAGGGTTTAGGGCAGAGCAGTGGAGCTCAGGCAGTGTAGGGGTCAAGCTGGGGCTGATGTTTCAGGGTTTAGGGCAGAGCAGTGGTGTTCGGGCAGTTTGGGGGGCAGTGCTGTGGCTGGAGTTTCAGGGTTTAGTGCAGTGCAGTGGTGTTCGGGCAGTGTAGGGGGTCTTGCAGGGGGGTGGTGTTTCAGGGTTTAGGGCAGTGCAGTGGTGTTTGGGCAGTGTAGGGGGTCTTGCTGGGGGTGGTGTTTCAGGGTTTATGGCAGTGCAATGGTGTTCGGGCAGTGGAGGGGTCATGCGGGGGCTGGTGTTTCAGGGCTTAGGGCAGTGCAGTTTTGTTCGGGCAGTGTAGAGGGTCATGCAGGGGCTGGTGTTTCAGGGTTTAGGGCAGTGCAGTGGTGTGTGGGCAGGGTAGGGGGTCTTGCTGGGGGGTGGTGTTTCAGGGTTTAGGGCAGTGCAATGGTGTTCGGGCAGTGTAGGGGGTCATGCGGGGGCTGGTGTTTCAGGGTTTAGGGCAGTGCAGTGGTGTTCGGGCAGTGTAGAGGGTCGTGCAGGGGCTGGTGTTTCAGGGTTTAGGGCAGTGCAGTGGTGTGCGGGAAGTGTAAAGATTTGTGCAGGGGCTGGTGTTTCAGGGTGTAGGGCAGTGCAGTGGTGTTCAGGCAGTGTAGGGTGTCGTGCTGGGACTGGTGTTTCAGGGTTTGGGGCAGTGCAGTTGTGTTCAGGCAGTGTAGTGGGTCGTTCAGGGGGT